>NW_028079853.1:1200000-2400000 GCF_014824575.4 Sturnira hondurensis | reverse complement strand
CTATATAATGTTATTAATCAGTGTCACCCCAATAAATTCAATTTAAAAATTAAGAAACTACATAGCATTTATCACATGTAAACTGAGCCTGGCTTGAAGTATAGAAAATGATAGCATCTTTAATTTATCTGACACTGCTTTTGAAAACCTTTGCCATAAAAGCTGATGGAACTAAGAAACTAAAAATTATTGTATTATTGATTATAATTTTAATTACAACCAAATACAGTTAGTCCTCACTAAACATTGTCCATAGTGTCTGCAACTTTAAGCAAAATGTTCATAACAAAACTAATATTACCATAGGCTAATCAATATAAATATGAATTAAGTTCCTACACTGTAGAATGATAGACATTATTTGAGGATATGCTGTAGTATTGTATCTCAACTCAATATTTATATTCCAAAAAAAGATATCCCTTTGAGCGCTATGATGTTGTAAATAAATGTCTTCCAAAAATGCCACATAGTGTTAAGTGCATATTACAATAACACAAGTTGCCCTTTCCTTAAAAACGCAGTCATCATTATGAAGAGCAGGTCATGCTTTGGTCCTATATAGCAAAGTTCTCAAGGGGCGAGCTAGTAAGGTGATTTGTCTCCATGCTAAATGACCCCAACTGCTATTCCTTTGGGCATCTCACAGCTACACATTTCTATTTCCTGCCTCTATTCTCAGGGATATTTGAAACATCCTATTATCATACATATAAATCAGACAGTTCCCCTTTCATTTCTTTTTAAATTTTTAACTTAAACTTTATTGTTAGAGCATCTTTAGTTTCACAGCAAAATTGAATGGTATGTATAGAGATTTCCCATATACTCCTTGCCCTCACCCCACACAACATCCTCACTATCAACAACCCATATCAGATTGAAATATTTGTTATAACTGATGAACCTACACTGACACATCATTATTGCCTGAAATCCATAGTTTACAACGGGGGTTATTTTTGGTATTACATATTCTGTGGTTCGACAAACGTATAATGGCATGTGTTCACGGAACCTTGCAAAACACTATGTTCTGCCTGTTCATCTCTCCCTCTCCCAAACCCCTGGAAACCACTAATTTTGTTACTATCCTTTTTTTTTTTCAATTTTTTTATTTAATTATTTTTCAAGTATAGTTTTCTGTCTATTACTCCCATCCCATCCCACCCCCCATCCTCCCCCCTCCCTCCCATTACTATCCTTATAATTTTATCTTTTCTAAATTGTTGAAATCGTACAATGTATAGCCTTTTCAGATTGGCTTTTTTCACTAAGTAATATGCATTTGAGCTTCCATGCCCTTCTTTGCATGGCATGACAGCTCATTTCTTTTTAGTGCTGAATAATAATTACCCACTGTCTAGATGTCCCCCAGTTTACTCATCCATTCACCTACTGAAGGACATCTTGGTCACTTCCAAGATTTAGCAATTATGAATAAAGCTGCTATAAACATCTGTGTGAAGCTTTTTCTTTGGAATTGTCATTTCTAATATACTATAAGACAGAAAACTTAGAACAAACAACTAAAATAAAAATTTTAAATATTGCTGAGGAAAGATATGGACTTTAGTGCTCAGCATTTGTGACATCTCTGTTCTTAGCTACACGGAGGCACTTGGTGCCTAATTCTGTGTTCTAAGTGGGTGGGATTCCTCAGGAAAGGAGTAACTACTCTACAAAACTGAAGCTGCATGGTTGGAGGTAAATAAATATCAAGTCATTTAAAAATTAGCCCTAAATGTTAAAAAAAATTAAATATGTAAAAATTAAATAAGACATAGAACCTTAGGATCTTCATAACTTTGTTCCAGGGAGATACCACAAGACAGGAGAAGAATTTTATAGCTCTGGATGAAGTCATAGATGATAACAGTACGTTCCTTATCTGGTTCCTTTGGAAAGCAGGATTGAAGGTGCCACATTCTGTCCTTCACAGTCAGGTTTGGATCCAGAGAAGGTGGGACCAAATTAGCACTAATTTCTTAAAAGAAAAAAAAAGTCTTAAGGCTAAAATCACATGCATTCACATGAAACAGCAATCTATAATGCAACTAAAAAAGACTCACAGGCTAGTTCCGTGTAACCAATAATTCAGCATGACCTTATCAAGGTCATGTCAGCTCTGTAGATAAAGTGCTTCATAATCTAAAAAATATGGTTTGATTTAGATGATTTATAATGCTCTAGTTATTTAGGTGGAAGAAAGTTCTAAAAAATTAAGGTTTTATAAAATAATTTTACATTTCTCAGAATGAGAAATTAAAGACAAAAAAGGTACTTTAAAATGAATTTTAAAGGAATTCCTTTTAAAGAGAGATTAAATAGGAATATATAATATTATAGCTTTAAAAAATAGTAGTTCAAGTAACTACTCACCCTAACATATTTTCCTGCAAGACACTTGAAAATATTTCATGCTTACTCAGGAATAAACACTATATGGCATCCTCTACAACATTTCCTTTTCAATCAGCAAGGTATCCAACAACCATAATCACAAGGTATTTTCAGAACATATCTTTTTAGTTCCAAACACTTCTCCTAGGCTGTATGATTCAACTACTGTAGATATCTCACTCATCACTAACTCTAGATGAGCTCTAGACCCAATCAAGAGGAGAAAAGAAGTCTGAAAAGAAACTGCTATGATCCAGTCTTCAAAAACAAACCCTCAAGATGGTCAGAGAGTCCCTGATGCTCCACTCACCCTCTTTACCCCCAAGAAGAAACATAGTATTAGTAGCTACTTCCATGTGACAAGTTGAATGGAGTAAGGATGGCATTTCTTAAAATAGTCATTATAGTTAATATACGAAGTAATGTACATACTACAGCCACTATCAAAAATTTAATTCTAAAAATAAATTCTTAGTAAATATAGGGTAATTATTCTCAACAAAGAAGTCACCACCTCACAGAGGCTACATTACATTTATATGATGAATTTGCCGACTGGTGATTCCATACCAGAATGCTTTTGTTCCCTCTGCAGTGAAATATAATAGGCTTCTCTTCCACCCCAGCACACAGCCAGTCCGACCACCAAGATGTCATTATAGTCTCTAACAGGCAATCCGTCGTCTCTAGTAGGAGTTTCCTGAGGTGGCCTAACTAAGCCAATCAAAAGTGAAATAGTTAAAAATCTCCAAAAATAACACTATTGAACTGAACATTAAAACAGTGAAAATAATTTTATAAGCCAGGCGATGAAAGACAAATTACCATGTGATCTCACCTATAAGTGGAACCTAATCAAGAAAACAAACAAGTGAGCAAAATAGAACCAGAGACACGGAAATAAAGAACAAACCGACAGTGACCAGAAGGGTTGGGCAAGCGGAATAAGGGGGGAAAGAAGGGGAAGGGTCAAGTCAAAGAACATGTATAAAGGACCCATGGCCAAGGACAATGGGGGCAGGAATGGGATTGAATGTGGGCAGGGCAGGGGAAAGCAATGGGAGAAAAATGGGGACAACTGAAATTGAACAACAATAAAAAAAATTTTTAAATAAAATAACGCATCTCCAATTTTACAAACACAGAGGTCAAGAACCAATCTATTTTATTTACAATTATATCCCCAATACCTGGAAAATTACTGGCTCATACTTATTAAATTTCAATAAATGGTTTTTTTTGGTTTTTTATTTATTTAATTATTTTTCAAGTACAGTATTCTGTCTATTACTCCCATCCCATCCTACTCCCCGTGCTCCCCTCCCTCCCATTTCCACCCTTCTCAGTTGTTGTCCATGTATCCTTTATATATGTTCCTCTAAATCCCTCCCCTATTTCCCCTGAAATTCCCTCCCCAAATTTCAATAAATGTTTTTATCCCTCTAACCTCTAGCACAGAAAATGTGCTCAATTTTATGTGTTCAATAAAAAATGGAATGTGCTAGTTAACACTGACAAGTAAAATCTTGTCATTAATACATGTGTTCTATGAATCGAAGATCAGGCAAGTACTCAAAACTTAATGGACATTTAAGGTCTCACCTTTAAGTGGAACCCAATCAACAAAACAAACAAGCAAGCAAACTATAACCAGAGACATTGAAATTAGGAACAAACTGACAGTAACCAGAAGGGAGATGAGAGGGGATAATGGGGAGAAAAGGGGAAAAGGTTTTCAAGAACAACTATAAAGGACACATGGGCAAAACCACAGGGGATGGGGCCAGGGGAGGGAGGTGCAGGTGGCTGGGGTGGGGAGAAATTGTGGGGGCAGGGGGGATGCAGACAACTCTTCTTTAACAATAAAAAAGAAGACAAAAATTTAAATCAAAAATAGATACATTAGCCAGTAAAAAAACTAATGGACATACTCAATAATAAATACAGAGATTTGAGAAATCTGATCAAATGTTTGATTTCCACAACAGGTTATCAAGCTGAATACAGCTATTCCCCATGATACGGAACACTTACTTTCATGAAGTAAGACAGGAATATACATGGTATTATCTGACCAAACAGTTCAATACACTCAAAACCTGGAAGAGCTCGGGGAGGCTTGGGATAAACATTTCAGTATAGGAGTCATGACTATCAGCAGAGGTACAAATTCTATTTGAGATAAGTATTGGAAAACATAGCTAATGTACATGGTGAAAAAAGTGCATATCTGCTATGCACTTTTGTGATTATATAAATAAGGACATTATAATTTAATAGAAAATCAACATGAGCACTGATGATAAAAAACATGTATGCACCATCAAGATATGATAAAAGTGATCTATACTCAAAATATATATCAACTTTTACAATCATATTCTAATATTTCTATATTTATATAACATATAACATATATTGTGTATTATATACACACATGCAATTTTTTGAAGAAAAAGTTATGTTTTTTTATTTCACCCAAGGACATGCCTATTGATTTTAGAGAGAAACACTGATTGGTTGCTTCTCATATGCACGCAGTCCTGGCATGTGCCCTGACTGGAAATTGAACCCATGCTTAACAGGGACCTAACAGCTTACAGGATAACGCTCCAACTAACTGAGCCACACTGGCAGAGCAAAATGTGTATTTAATGGTAAAGCTTGGCATGTACTAGCACCAGGCATGGCCTGGAGCTGAAGGTGGAGGGACCTCCATGAAGCCTCACAACGTGAAAAGGATAAGGAAAACGGCCATCAAAAAGAAGAGCTCCGTGGCCTCAGAGAGGGCACAGTCCAGATGGTGTAGGAGAAAGAGCTGCTATTTGAGATGGGCATCCCAGTGACCAAGCTGCCAGACATTGTTCCAATACACGCTCCTGAACTAACCACATCAATTGTGGTGGCCCCAGCAGCAAAAAGCTTGACCACTATGTCAATATCCCAAGAAATAACACCGATCTGGACCTTCTGACAGGTCACCTAGACTCAGGACCTGCTGTAGAAAGGCTAATTAGAATAGACCTTGGGCCTTCTTGTAAGGAGGCAGACACAGCCTTAATTATCCAGGCACACAACAACGGATCAGAGCCAAAGGAAAGAGTAGTGCTTCCATGGTCTGCATTTTTTTCAGTCCCCCAGCTGGAGCTCCTGGTCTCAGTGCTCAGCTCTCCCACTCATGTGTCCCGGGGTCAACCATCTCTTATACCAGAGGGTAACTATTATTAATCTAGCTGTGCTGAAAAATAAGGCTGTCCTACATATATAACATATTGTTAACATTGTATAACATATAACATGTTATATAACATGTTACATGTTAACCCACATAAGAGAAACTTATTAAACTTTGAATAAATTTATTACATTTAGTATCCAATACTGAAAAGTCACAGTCCCATCTCAGTCTACTATTTTACATATAAATGTGAAAAAACCATATTCCTTACCTTGCTTAAACCTACCACCAATAGTAACACTTTTAGAAGATGTCAAATTACTCTTCTTTTCACAAGCCAGTGAGATGGAAAATCGCTTTTTGCACTGCAACTCCTGGATGAATGTTTGAAAGACAGTTTGGTCACTTGCTACATCAATTATAGCCACGCTTTCTGCACTGCATGAGGCTGGAGTTAACTGGGACCCATCTTGTGATAACATCGGTGAAAAACTTGTCTCTCTAATAGGACTATTGTCTTTTACATTATTCTTGTTCTCTGGACTTAAATCATGGTTTTTAATATCTGGTGGTGAGCCAGATGAATAACTTTCACCAAGTTGTAAAACACTACTAGTTTTCTGAAGTTTTACAGACGATGTTCCAAGAATGCCTGGAAATGACAGCTTAGAAGCAGATGCTGGAATCGGCGTAGGAGGAATGGGTCCATTATCATCAACTGCACAACTTTCTTTACAAGGCAAGAGGGATATGGTTTCACCACGATCAGCATTGTTCTCTGGTGCCTCAATCTTGCTTTTTACTTCAATATTAGGAGAAAATGAAGTTCCCTGCACTTGATTTGGCTCCAAATTTGAAATCACTTCTTGTTTGTCATTTAATTTTGTATTTTTTCCTTTCAAACTAGACAAGCTTAGAGCCATTAATTTTAGTTTTGCATTTTCTAGAGGACTGGACACTTTATCTAAAATCTCTTGCAGTCCTGGACTTAAATCAAATGATGCTCCAGACCATGTGAATGAATTATTCTGCCCTGTCTGAGTTAACTTAGATTTTTGAGGATTTTCATCTTTATCTCCTCCAGTTACATCTCCTTGGGGATAATCATTACCAACTGGATCACTTAGTTCTAATGCTTTAAAAGATACTGTAGTATTATGTTTATCTTGGACAGGCAATATATCTACATTGTCCAAAGCTTCAACCATCTGAGCAGAGTCCATTTCTGAGAATAAAATAGACTCGTCACTGAAACAAATCAACTGCTGTTCATTATCTTGATCTTCATCCATATTTGATTTAATTGGGCCTTCTGGGTGTAGACACAGGGATTCACTGAAATGGCTTGACATTACTTCAGAAGGAAGGGGTTCTTCTGCTCCGACATCAGGTGGCTGTTCTTTTACTAGGTCGTCTTCACTGAAACTGTCAAAGAGTAAACTATTACTCAGATCCCAACTTGTGTCGGGAACTGGTGGACATTCTACTTTTATATCTGTGGGAGTTCTCCTTTGAGGGACCAGAGATATAACTGGTTTCATAGCTTCTTGTGTTTGATAACCTTTAAGAAAACTATTTAATTGGGAGTCAGTAACAGAAAATTCATTCCCTTTAAAGCAAGGGCCATTTTCCCTCAATAACATTGGAGAATGGAAAAGTGGGCTTTCTGGAGTCACCATAGCAACCTCATGTGAACCAGGGTGTTGTTTCATAGTAACTACAGTCTTTGGTTCCAAATGATCTATATTTATCACTCCTGGAGAATGTTGTTCCCTGGGAGAGGTAATGTGAATCTCATTCTGACAAGAGCTTGAGCCCTGTTTATCGAGACTCTTCTGCATCATCTCTGTTGCCAGGTTGGTGTCCTTTGTTCCTTGTTTGGCATTTTCAGCTGCCATCTGTTGTATAACTATCTCGGACTGAGTATCCAGGTAGAAACTCTCTTCAAAATCACAAAGAACTAACCCTAAATCAGAAACACAATTATTTTTAGATTTGTTTGCTGCATAAGCATCTGTTTTTTCTTGTATTCTAGAGGCATTTAGAACATCCCCCCGCTGACCTCCAGATTCACCAAATGCTCCAGCTGGTAGAGGTGCTCCACTGGGTATCTCAGTGCTGCTTATATTATCTCCAGATACCTGAAGATTATTTGATTTCTTTTCCTCTGCACTAAACTTTATGCTTTTACATTTGATAATAGCATTTGAGTCTGTACTCATATAACAACTGACTGTATCACAAGGCATTTGTTTCTTTATTATTTGTTTCTGTTTGGTACAGTTAGTTGTCTGTTTATCAGACTGCTTCTTGGGGCACTGGTTAACTGGATGGGTATCATGGAGTTTAACATAAACATTCTGGCTTTTTGAATCACATTGTATCACCACTTGGTCTATTTTTTCTGACTCAATAACAGATAATCCTCTTCCATTTTCACTAACCACACTGGTGGCTTCACAAGTCCCTTTTTTACTCTGGGATCCTGTGATAATACGTTCTACAAGAATATCATTAGTTATTGTTTCATTCCTTGAACAACTTTGTTTTGTTTGTGATGGGAATGATGCTTTGTCATGCTTTCCTTCAGCACAAAAAGATGTATTTTTAGCAAATGGTCCTGGATTTCTAAATTCCAAATTCTTATCATCTGAGGTAAATGAATCTTCACAAACATGATCAGACTCGGTCTGTTTTTGTAAATCAGCTTTACACGTCTCAGTGTCTTTCACAGGGCTACTATCTCTGGATTGTTTGAGATGCTTTCTATATTTCCAAGATCGAAAGCTTGTACTCATCTTTTCTGAACTAAAATTCACAGCTTCTTTTTTTGTTTTCTTGGATAAGATAGTCTGAAAAGTTTTCTTAGTTCTTGTTTTTCCTTCATTCAAAGAGGTTTCTAGCTTCCCTTTACTTATATTCAAATAAGCACATTTTCTTGCTCTGGAAATTGAATGTATCTGACATTCTTGAGTCCCATCCCGAAACTGATAATAAAAGGAATTTGTCTCCTCTCTGCTTTTACCTAAATCTTGCGTTTTATTTGGTGAATCCTTAACAGAAGAATCACTCAATATTGTTTTACTGTTTTTCTTTGATGTTAATCTTTCACAAGAACTCTCAGTGTGATGTATAGATTTATGCTCCTTTACTTCTGATTCACTGCTGGTCAATGAGTGTGTGTCAGAATCCAAACGGGGATGTGGATTCCACTGCACTCCCATTTCAGCTAAGTCCTGCTTTAGAATCATTTTGGCTTCTTCCACTATAAGGGCTGCTGCTTCCCTTTCAGTTAAACCTCTTCTGCCAGTCATCCAAATAGTTCGCATATTCCGACGTTCCTCAACTGCTTCTTCTTCCTCATCCACTGCCTTTCGGGTACTATGAAGAAGAGAGCAAAAGAAATAAATTAATGCATTGATTCACCCATACAACAAATATTTGTTAAGCATCAGCTGTCTTAGGAATGGAAGAAATAGCACTAAACAAGAGGGAAATATATCTGATCTCACAGAGATCAGTTGGAGAAATCAGAAAACAAACAAATAGTAAAATATAGTCTATGTCAACTGACGATAAGAGTTATGTACAAAAAGGAAACACCAGGAAGGGCTGAGAGATGAATTTTTTTAAAAAAGAAATGTTCCCTTTTTAAAAATATTTTATTTATTTATCTTTAGAGGGGAAGGGAAGGAGAGAGGGAGAGAAACATCAATGTACGGTTGCCCCTCGTGCATCCCCTAAGGGGAACTGGCCTGCAACACAGGCATGTGCCCTGATGGGGAATCGAACCATAATCATGTGGTTTGCAGGCCCACGCTCAATCCACTGAGCTACACCAGCCAGGGCTGAAATTTTTAAATAGCATAAGAAAAGCCTCACTAAGACAGATTTTCAAAAGGAAAACCTTAAAAAAAATGGAGCATCATAAAAATTTCATTGTACCAGCAAAATAGAAGCAGTAATCAAAAAACTCCTGGCACACAACAGCCCTGAACCGGATGGCTTTACTGGCAAATTTTACCAAACATTTGAAGAACTAACATCTATCCTTCCTAAAAAACTTCAAGAAGAGGGAAGACTCCCAAACTCGTTTTACAAGGCCAGTATCATCCTAATTCCAAAACCAGGTAAAACACAACAAAGAAAAAAAATTACAGACCATATCTCTGATGAACATAGATGTTAAAATCTTCAACAAAATATTTGCAATCTGGATCCAGCAACACAATAAACAGATCATACACCATGATCAAGTGGAATTTATACTAGGGATGCAAGGATGGTATAACATTTACAAATCAGTAAACAAAACACATCACATAAAAAAACGAAAAACAAAAATCATACTATCATATCAATAGATGCTGAAAAAGCATTTGACAAAATCCAGCACCTATTAATGATAAAAACACTCAGAAAAGTGGGAATAGAGGGAGCACACACATACCTCAACATAATAAAGGTCATATAAAAGAAATCTACTGCCAACATCACAGTCAATGGGAAAAAACTAAAAGCATTACCCTTAAGATCAGGAACAAGAAAAGGTGCCCGCTTTCACCACTCTAAATCAACATAATTCTAGCCATAGCAAATTACACAAGAAAAAGAAATAAAAGATGACCAAATTGGAAAGGAGGATGACCAAAATTGGAATTGTCTGTGTATCATTATACATAGACAATGTGATAGTGTATATAGAAAACCCTACAGTCTCCACCAAAAAACTACTCGACCTAATTAGAAAATTTGTCAAAGTAGCAGGATACAAAGTCTATATTCAGAAATTAATGGCATTCTTATACACCTACAATGAAGTATCAGAAAAAGAAACTAAAAAAAAAAATACCATTTACTATTGCAACAAAAAAAAATAAAATACCTAGGAATAAATTTAATCATGGAGGTAAAAGACCTATACTCAGAAAACTATAGAACACTAAAGAAAAAAATTGAGAAAGATACAAATGAGTGGAAACATATACTGTGTTCATGGAGTGCAAGAATTAACATCATTAAAATGCCTATACTACCCAAAGTGATC
Organism: Sturnira hondurensis; assembly: GCF_014824575.4. Classification (NCBI taxonomy): domain Eukaryota; kingdom Metazoa; phylum Chordata; class Mammalia; order Chiroptera; family Phyllostomidae; genus Sturnira; species Sturnira hondurensis. The sequence continues at coordinate 2,389,372 of NW_028079853.1, read as the reverse complement.
TATAGATTCAATATAATTCCTATTAAAATACCAATGGCATATTTCACAAACCTAGAACAAATATTCCAAAAATTTATATGGAACCAAAAAAGACACCAAATAGCTTCAGCAATCCTGAGAAAAAGAACAAAGTTGGAGGGATCACAATATCTGATATTAAACTATACAGGATACTGTAATCAAGACAGTCTGGCACTGACATAAGAACAGACACATAGATCAATGGAAGAGAATAAAGAGCCTAGAATTAAGTCAATGTTTCTATGGTCAATTAATATTTGACAAATGAGGCACAAGCATACAATAGAGCAGGGGTATCAAATTCATTTTCACTGGGGGCCACATCAGCCTCACAGTTGCCTTCAAATGGCCAAATGTAATTTTAGGACTCTATAAATGTAACTACTCCTTAACTAGATGCAAGAAGCTCAGCGCTGCCACCCGGTAGAAACAAGGTGCTAAGCCAGATAAAACAAAGTGGAGGGCCAGATTTGGCCCTCAGGCCTTGTGTTAGCCACCTGCGCAACAGAGTACAAGTCTCTTCAATAAATGGTGTTGGGAGAACTGGACTGGTACATGCAACAAAACAAAAACAAAAACAAACTAGAACCCAATGTACACCATATACCAGAATAAACTCAAAATGGATAAAGAACTTAAATATAAGTTGTGATACCATAAGGACTAGCGGAAAAGATAGGCAGCAATATTTCAGACATCCCACATAGCAATATTTTGCTAACATATCTCCTAGCACAAGGGAAATAAAGGAAAAAAAAACAAAAACAAATGGGACTACACCAAATTAAAAGGCTTCTGCACAGCTAAAGACATCATCACCAAAATGAAAAGGGAACTGACTATATGGGAGAACACATTTATCAATGATACATCAGATGAGGGTTTAATCTAAAAAATATACAAAAAACTCATATGATTCAACACCAGGAAGACAAACAACCCAATTAAAAAATGGGCAAATGAACTGAACAGACACTTCTCCAAGGAGGACATACAGATGGCCTAGAGACATATGAAAAATGCTAAACATCATTACCATCAGAAAAATGCAAATTAAAACCACAATGAAATATCACCTCACACATGTCAGGTGTGGAATGGCTATCATTAATAAATCAACAAACAAGTTCTGGTGAGGCTGTGGAGAAAAGGGAACCCTAGTGCACTGTTGGTGGAAATAGAGACTGGTGGAGCCACTGTGGAAACAGTATGGAATTTCCTCAAAAAGTTAAAAATGAACTGCCTTTGACCCAGCAATTCCATTGCTGGGAATACTCCCTAAGAACTCCAAATCATCAGTTCAAAAGAAACTAAACACCTTGATGTTCAAAGCAGTGTTATTTACAATAGCTAAGTACTGGAAACAGCCTAAGTGCCCATCAGTAAATGAGTAGATTAAAAAAAAAACTGTGGTACATTTACACAATGGAATACTATACAGCAGAAAGAAAAAAGGAACTCTTACCATTTGCAATAGCATGAATGAAAATGGAAAATATTATGCTAAGTGAAATAAGCCAGTTGGTAAAAGAAAAATACCATATGATCTCACCTATAAGAGGAATGTAATGAAGAAAATAAACTAATGAGCAAAATAGAACCAGAGACATAGAAACATGAAACAAACTGACAACAACCAGAAGGAGGGAGGGGGAGGGATAATGGTGAAAGAAGGGGAAGGAATTAGTCAAAGAACATGTATAAATGACACATGGATATGGACAATATTGTGTGGACTGACTATTGGTTGAGTGGAGGAGGGCAAATGAGGAAATATTGGGACAACTGTAATAACAATACCAATAAAAAAATTAAAGTATAAAATAAAATTTTCATTGAAAACAAATCCTCCTACACGATATGAACTCTGGACAAAATACATGAATGAACTTTAGAGTGACTCGAAGAAAGTAGAAACCAGAAAAAGCTGAAATAAGAAGCAAGAAATAGCAGTAAATTGTCACATTTTTCATATGAAGATAGGCTCCAGTCACAGCCATGAAGGGTAACTTGGATAAAAATCTGGAGATTCAATTCAATTAGATAAATCAACTAGAAGTACAGAAATTGTTAAGGAACAAGTAAAATATCTCCATTTGCAAATGATATGATTGTATACCTAGAAATCCTAGAGAATCAATGATGAAAACAATTCAAACAATAACAGGATAAAAATATACAAAAATCAATACCTTTTATAAACTCAAATAATAACCATGTACAAGACATCTTACACATGAGCCATCATTTAAAACAATAAAGATTAAGTATAAATAAATTTAATAAGAAATGTACAAAACCATTATGAGGAAAATTTTAAAACTCCTAAAAGGTTATACATGGAAATCTTTTTAAAACTCCTCAAAATCATAAAGACTGCCCTGGCTGGTGTAGCTCAGTGGATTGAGTGCAGGCCTGTGAACCAAAAGATCGCACTTCGATTCCCAGCCAGGGCACATGCCTGGGTTGAAGGCCAGGTCCCAGCAGGGGTCGCACAAGAGACAACCACACATTGATATTTCTCCACCTCTCTCCTTCCCTTCCCCTCTAAAGATAAATAAAGCCTTTCAAAAAATTTTTAAATCATAAAGACTGTATCAAATGCAAAGATACTACCTATCCTTGTATAGGTTTGACTCAACATTACAAAGATGTCAGCTCTAAGTTAAATTTCAATTCAACCTCAATAAAATATCAACAGACACATTAAATTTCATATGGGCAAACATGCAAATATAGCCAGGAAATAATAAAAAGCTATGAGGGGAAGTTGTCCTACCAGACATTAAAATGTGCTATAAAGTCTTTTATTTAAAAGCACAGTACTTGCTCATGAACTCACAATAAGATAGTAAACAGAATAGAAAGTTCAAAAATAGACTTTATTATATATGGATAATTAGTATATGATGAAGTGGCATCTCAAATCCCTAGGACCAAGACAAACTTTTTTATAAATGGGAAAAAGATAAAATTAAATCCAGACTTCACATTACACACAAAAATAAACTATAAATGCATCAGGACAAAAATGCAAACTTGAAATAGAGCAGAAAACCTGTGAATCCATCTTTAATTTCAGTATACAGGAAAGCTTTCCAACTATGACAATTCATAAGCAAAAAAGATTAATTAAAAAATAAATCAACAGAAAAATAATACAAATTCTGCATGAGGAAAATGATGTTAAAAAAAGTCAAAAGGAAATTGATACATTTTGAGAAAAGACCTGCAATATACATATCAAATAAAGGATTAAGAACCCTAAAGAACTTCAAAAAGAAAACACTCTTTAAAAAGAAGGGACTTCCAGCCAAGATGGAGGCATAGGTAGATAGGCTTCACTTCCTTGCATAACAAAAGAAAGGATAACAACCAATAAAAACAGCAAAAAACAACCAGAACTGCCAGAAAATTGAACTGTTCAGAAGTCCAACGACTGAGGAGTTAAAGAAGAAACATTCATCCAGATTGCAGGAGGGGTGGAGACAGGCAGCCAGGGCAGAAGGGATGCATGGCAAGGTGGCAGCTGGCAGACCAAGTGGTCCCACATTTGGGTGTGGATAAAAACCAGGAGGAACAACTGAAGAGCCAGCAATCCTAGCCACACAACCCAGGGTTCCAAGATCAGAAAGTAAAGCCACATAACCTTTGGCTATAAAAATCTCTAGGGGCTGCAGTGGAGGAAAACCACCACTGTCTCAGGAGAGTGCATTTCAGAGCCCCACAGGATGCAAGAAGATACACAAGCCCACCCACTTGGGAATCAGCAACAGGGCAGCAACTGGAAGGGCACCAGCTGCTTGCAGGAAACAGGGAAGTAACTGAAAGTGGGTGAAAGCCAAGCAAGTGGAACTGTTCCCTCTCTGGCTACTTGTGAACATACACCACCACCCTGATGAATTCCTAAGGCTCCGCCCCTTACAATTTAGCAGGTGCACCAACAAGCAGAGGAGACAAAGAAATATGGCCCAAATGAAAGAATATATCAGAACTCCAGAAAAAGAACTAAGTGATGAGGGGATAGCCAACCTATCAGATGCAGAGTTCTAAACACTGATAATCAGGATGCTCAGAAATGACTGAGTACAGCAGCAAAATAAAGGAAGAAGTGAAGGCTATACAAAGTGAAATGAAGAAAAACATACAGGGAACTAACAGTGAAGGGAAGGAAACTGGGACTCAAATCAGCAATTTGGAACTAAAGGAAGAAATAAACATTCAACTGGAACAGAAAAAAAAACAATTATTAAAAAAAAAGAGGAGAGGCTAAGGAACCTCTGGGACAACTTCAAATGTATCAATATTGGAATCATAGGGGAGCCAGAAGGAGAAAAGGAAGAGCAAGAAACTATACTTATTTGAAAAAATGATGAAAGGAAAATGTCCCTGATTTGGCAAAGGAAATAGACATACAAGTCCAGGAAGCCCAGAGAGTCTCAAACAAGTTGGATCAGAAGAGGGCCACACCAAGACACATTATAATGAAAATGCCAAAAGTTAAAGAAAGAACCTTAAAAGCAGCAAGAAAAAAAGAAAAGAGTCACCTACAAAGGAGTTCCCATCAGACTGTCAGCTGATTTCTCAAAAGAAACTTCGCAGGCAAGAAGGGGCTGGAAAGAAGTATTCCAAGTCATGAAAGGCAAGGACCTACATCCAAGATTACTCTATCCAGCAAAGCTTTCATTTAGAATGGAAGGGCAGATAAAGTGCTTCCCAGACAAGGTCAAGTTAAAGGAGTTCATCATCACCAAGCTCTTATCATATGAAATGTTAAAGGGACTTAAAAGGAAGAAGATCAAAACTATGAAGAGTAAAATGACAACAAGCACACAGCTATCAACTGAACCTAAAAAACAAATAAACAAAAGAAAAAATCTAAGCAAACAACCAGAACAGGAACAGAACCACAGAAATACAGATCACATGGAGGGTTATCAGCAGGGAATGGGGAGGGGGAGAATAGGGAAAAAGGTACAGGGAATAAGAAACATAAATGTTAGGTACAAAATAGATTGGGGGTGGGGGGGCTATGAATAGTGTAAGAAGTGGAAAAGCCAAAGAACTTGTATGTTGACCCATGGATATGAACTAATGGGGAGAAATGCTAGAGGGAGGAGGGATAATGGGCAGAGGGGCACAATGGGGAGAAAAAAATGGGACAATAGTAATAGCGTAATCAATAAAAAATACTTTAAAAAAGGAGAGGAAAAAAACCAAAATCCATAAGAAACATAAAGAAAAGATATAACCAGATCATCTACAAAGATATAAAAAGCAATCTTGAAACATGAAAATATATTCATCACCACTCGCAATTATAGAAATGTACTTTAAAACCACACTGAGATACAATTTCTCATCTATCAGACTGGTAAGATGAAAATCTCTAACAATAGGTTCTGTTGGTGAGGCTAAGGGTAACAGCATTGTAAGAATTTGCAATCTAATAAAGCTGCATATACATTCACCTTTGGAAATCCCATGTGTATGAATTTACTCATCGCCAATGTGAAAAAACACATGCACAAGGTAATTCATTGCAGATTGTTGGTAACAGCAAACTTTGAGACAATCTAAATGAGGTTATCTGATCCTTATACATCAACTAGTAAAAGCAAAGGATGACCAGGTGCCAGATACACTTGCTTGTATTCAGAAAATTAATATTAATGCAAAATTATATCTAACCTACACACCTTATTCATATTTTACCAATTGTTCCTCTTTCTTTTTCTAAGGCAATCTAAAATATAAGGTGCTGCACTAGTTTTCAAGTCTTATATATCCTCTTTTGTTTATTTATTTATTTATTTATTTATTTATTTTTAGAGGGGAAGGGAAGGAAAGAGGGAGAGAAACATCAATGTACAGTTGCCTTTCATGCATCCCCCGCTGGGAACTGGCCTGCAACCCAGGCATGTGCCCTGACCGATACTCTGGTTCGCAGGCCCGCGCTCAATCCACTGAGCTACACCAGCCAGGGCTTATATATCCTCTTTTAATTACAAATAGCTCTCAGTCTTTTTTTTCATGGTCTTGATATTTTTGAAAAGTACCAGCCAATTATTTTGTAGAATATCTCTCCATTTAGGTGTGTCTGACTCACGTTAGACATTTTTTATGAAGAACACTTCAGGAGCAATGTGTCTTTCTCAGTGTGTCACATGAGAAGGCACATGATCTTGATTTGCGTCTTTCTCAGTGTGTCACATGAGAAGGCACATGATCTTGATTTGCCAGTAATTTTGGTCTATAAAGTTCTGGGCTTTCAGAAGAGGCATAGTCATGACAATAACAGTCTTCAAATAACATGAAATGATTTTTTTAAATATTTTATTTATTTATTTTTAGAGGGGGAGGGAAGGAGAGAAATATCAATGTATGGTTGCCTCTCATGAGTCCCCTGCTGGGAACTGGCCTGCAACCCAGGCATGTGCCCTGACTGGGAATCGAACCGCGATCATGTAGTTCGCAGGCCCGCACTCAATCTGCTGAGCTACACCGGCCAGGGCAACATGAAATGATTTTAAAATAAGTTAAAAAACTTTTACCAATTAAATTTTTTTTAATGTGCACTGCCCTCCGATGACTCCCTGGAAAGGTCATGATGTATGGCATATTGTTACCACAGAGACACTCCCACAACTGTTTGTTTTTTTTAATGTCAGGAACTAACAATACATATTTCTAAGTAGGTATGAATATATCCAAAGATTCTGTCAAAATCCAAGGCCCCAGAAGAGAACAACACTTTTATAAGGTTTTTAAGCATACTCCGAGTAGACCTCAGCCAGAGGCATACCCCAAAACGACAACACTGCACGTACCATCTGCTCTTCTAGTCTGAGGTCACTGGAGTGGCCCCAGCCCCACAGCTCCACTGGGTATGGCCCTAGTGGGCCCTCTGCAGTGCCCCCCACTCTGGCAGTTCTCTCCCTGGATTCTGTTTCTAAGACTCCACACAATTTCTTCCTACAAATCTAGGTAGAGGTAGCTGGCTCTGTGCCCACGACCACGCTGGGTGCAGCTCACGCGACACAGGAGCCACATCTCGAGGTGGCAGTGGAATGCAGGAAGCAGAATCACGATGTGAGGCGGCACTGGTGGGGCTGCTCCTTTGACTGTGCCCGATCCCTTCCTGTACATGTGACAAGATTCAGAGCCCGTGTCAGGCCTAAACTGAGTGGCAGGGAAGAAACACTGAACTGGAAATGAAACTGATGCCTTTATAAATTTAGAACAAAATTTTAATATCTTAAAATAAAACTGTTAGAACTCATAAGTGCCTAAAGCAATGGATCTGGCTGAATTTTCATATAACAGTGAGTTCAGAGAACAGTTTTTGAGAAAATACTTAAGCTATCCCTTGATTATATGGTGAGTCCAGCCCATTTTTGAACTGGTTACAAACATGTACAAAATAGTCAAGGAATCCTCTTACATAAGTTGTGAAGGACTAGTTTCAAAAGGATACTCAAGAGGAGTACATTCTGAAGTGCTCTTGCCTAAAGAAAGTCTAAGACAAGCCCTGGATATATACTGAAAATCTAAATCCATCAAAGCAGAAAGCACCACTACCTTACATTTACTTGGTCTTTCTAGGGGAAAAATTATGATACCTTTACAAATGTCTTTTAAATCATGAAATAATTTAAAAGTATAAAAATGAAAAATAATCCTAAAGAAAGAAAAAGCAGCCGCATTTTCTTCCACTTAAATCAACTATGTCATATTATCAAAGAAAACATATTTCAATACAGTATCTATTAGTTATAAATTGATATGATTTTCCATTTAATGACCCTCTGCAGATGGGGGACTCTCTTACCTTTTAAAAGGCACAGCATTTTTCAGAACAGCCTCCACTTCAGCAGTACTTGCTCTGGCGAGATCTGCCACAGTAAGAAAGCCAGAAGTGTAGAGGAACCTGGCTCCCTGGGCATTAAGCAAGGACACCCGAACGAGGTCACACAGCTCCCGCTGGATGCCAAACGTAAGACGCTTCTGAAATTGGGAAAGTAGTAGTTCCATGTTGTGCCAGCCCAGGCGGTTGGAAAATACTGTAATCATCCCTAGAATATGCACAGAACATTTAATGAATTAAAAATTCTTTATAGATCAATTCTCTATTTCACCAGATATACTTTTATTTCATGGTTTCCTTTTCCCTGGAGAATTGTAAAGTTCAACAGGCCCAAGATGTAAGTTAATAAGAAAGTAGATATATGTTAGGGGCCTACCTAACTGGCCAGCAAACATGCTAAACATATTAAATGTCATCTCACTTATTCTTTTTTTTAAGATTTTATTTATTTATTTTTAGAGAGAGGAGGAGGGAAGGACAGAGAGAGAGAGAGAGACATAAATGTGTGGTTGCCTCTCACATGCTCTCTATTGGGGACCTGGCCTGCAACCCAGGTATGTGCCCTGACTGGGAATCAAACCTGTGACCCTTTGGTTCGCAGGCTGAAACTCAATCCACTGAGCAACACCAGCCAGGTCATTTATTCTTTTTTTAAATATGTTTTATTGATTATGCCATTACAGCTGTCCCATTTTCCCCCCTTCATTCCCCTCCATCCTGCACACCCCCTCCCCCAACATTCCCCCCCTTTAGTTCATGTCCATGTGTCACAAGCTCTTTCACTTCTACATTTCCCATACTTCTCTTGCCCTCCTCCCTGTCTATTCTCTCCCCACCATCTATGCTACTTATTCTCTGTACCTTCTCCCCCTCTTTCCTCCTCCCACTCCCCTGTTGTTAACCCTCCACGTGATCTCCATTTCTGTGGCTCTGCTCCTGATCTGGCTGTCCACTTAGTTTGCTTTTGTTTTAGGTGTGGTTGTTAGTAACTGTGAGTTTGCTGCCCTTTCACTGTTCATATTTTTTAACTTTTTCTTAGATAAGTCCCTTTAACATTTCATATAAGGGCTTGATGATGATAAACTCCTTTAACTTGACCTTATCTGAGAAGCACTTTATCTGCCCTTCCGTTCTAAATGAAAGCTTTGCTGGATAGAGCAATCTTGGATGTAGGTCTTTGGATTTCATGACTTGGAATACTTCTTTCCAGCCTCTTCTTGCCTGTAAGGTCTCTTTTGAGAAATCAGCTGACAGTCTGATGGGAACTCCTTTGTAAATGACTGTCCCCTTATCTCTTGCTGCTTCTAGGATTCTCTCCTTCATTTTAATCTTGGATAATGTAATTATGATGTGCCTTGGTGTGTTCCTCCTTGGGTCTAGCTTCTTTGGGACTCTCTGAGCGTCCTGGATTTCCTAGAAGTCTATTTCCTTTGCCAGACTGGGGAAGTTCTCCTTTATTATTTGGTCAAATAAGTTTTCCACTTGTGGCTGTTCCTCTTACCCTTCTAGTACCCTATAATTAGGATGTTGGAACGTTTAAAGATGTCCTGGAGGTTCCTAAGCCTCTCCTCATTTTTTAATTCTTTTTTCTTCATTCTTTTCTTTTTGGTCATTTTTTTTCCTTCTTCTGCTTCACTTCCTGGATTTGAGTCCCAGTTTACTTTCCATCACTATTGGTTCCTTGTGCATTTTCCTTCATTTCAGTTAGTGTAGCCTTCATTTTTTCATCTAATTTGTGATCAAAATCAACCAGTTCTGTGAGCACCCTGATCATCAGTGTTTTGAAGTGTGCATCTGATAGGTTGGCTATCTCTTAGTCACTTAGAAGTATTGGCTCTGGGGCTTTCATCTGTTCTGTCTGGGCCATAGTGTTCAAACAGAGCATTTGATCTGTCTGTTCACACCTGTTATGTACGAGGGAGGGAGTTTTATGTGTTCATCAGGGCTGGTCAACCCAGTCACTGGGTTGTGATGCTGTATGTGGGGGCAAAGTCAGAGAGGGAGAAATGGTGTTTTTTCCACTCTCTCTTGGATTTCAGTCCCCTCTGCTGCTTTCCACAAGCAAATTGGGCCTGTCTGGTGCTGGTTCCCAGGTGGTTATGCTTATGTACGTTCAAGGACCCTGTGGGTCTCTCCAACAAACTCTCCTGTGAGGCTGGAAGCCTCTCCCAGCACCTCAAACCATGAAAGTTTTTTCAATTGGTGCTTTTAGGTTTTATTTCCCATCGCTGGGGCCCTGGGTTGCGCAGTTCTGTCTCACAGAAAGGGCTCTGCCTCACTGCCCTTTTTTTGCCTGGTTTATCTGTAGGTGAATGTGTCCTGGGTCAGCCAACCACCTTCCGCACCTCATTTCCACCCCACACCCGGGTCGCTAACCACTGGCTTTCCTGCTGGGACCAATCTTGGCTGGCCACCAACTCTGCCCCTCTTACTGGTCTGAATGAATGGTTCATTGTTATCGGATTTTGGTACACTTCAATTTTCTGTCCGTTCTGGTTGTGTTTTTGTTTCTAATTCTTTGTTGTTCTAATTCTCTACCTTAAATGTGGTTATGTGAGGTGGTACTGTGCCTCCATCTTGGCCAGAAGTCCCCATTTATTCTTAATTATGTACTTGACATTTGAAAAAACAAGGCAGAGCACATAACCACAAAACAAAAAGCCCTCACCCTAGTTCATTCCTTTCTTTCAGTCTCTCTTCCTTACTATTTTTAAGGAAGAAAGAACTCTTAAAAACAGATGAGGAGCTATTTCCACCTAGAGAAAAACAAGGGAGCTGGTTTGAATATTTAAGTGCCAAGAAAACTTCAAAAAGCAAAGCTCCCACTGGTATTTTCTGCAAAGAAAGGTCGCCCACCTAAAGAGCCAGACACTTGAAATAAAGAGGCCAGAGCAGCCAAGTGCTATGAGAACACTGACCCTAGAGGCAATCTGAGATCTTTGATGCCAGTGAGTTGAAGGGTGAGTTTCTCCCTTCTTATCATCCCCCCCACCACCCTAGTCTCTCTGTCAGTACTCTTTCATACATGGCACATGCCTTCACAAAACACACACTCTCCAGCAACCAGGGTTTCCTTCCTAAGGACTTATAAGGATTTCTTGGTAAAATCAGATTCATAACTTTTCTGTTTGCCTAGCTTACAGAACATGGGTCTAATTTTATTAAGTGAGACTATTGTTTCCTTAAACAAGAGAACAGTCAGACAGAAGTCCAGAAGTCCCTCTCCATTTGCTATCCTCCTCCTCCTCAATAGCAACTATTAATCAGTAACTAGATTAGAAAAGGGAGATCGCTGGAACTTTCTGTCTGTTTCTTCTTGCAACAGGTAGGAGAAAAAATAAAAATGAAGAAAAAAAACGAGGATGGTCAGCAGGTTGCTAAGGAATGGAAGGGGACACTGAGGTCCAGACACTGCCGGTGGCCGGTTGTTTCCAGCCAGGCCGCAGAGCCCAGAGGAGCCAGAGTTTTAGGTGTTTGGAGGCTGTGAAGGGCTGTACAAAGTCATGGCTTGACACAACCCCCTATAACAAAGAGAAGCCTACAATAAAGTGGAATTTGAAAAATAAAAGTAATCTTAACTTTACCTCAAACCACAATCTTACAGAAATGTGGAAAACCTTGTTCAACTGACCTGCATAAACAGCAGCCGACTGTTGTAAAGACTGAAGCTGCCCACGACTGCATCCAAATTTCTGATTAATTTCCTTTAAGGGAACTTCACTGATTAAATCTAATAACACAAGGCTGGTAAAAAACCTGGAATGTAAATCACCAAAAGCACAATGAGAAATCCCTTATGTCTACTATAAAGGTATAAAATAAAAAGTATGTTACAAAACAAATAAGAACCAAAAAAAAAGACAAGAGAGGGTATATACTCTGAGAAGATTCCTAACAAGACACAGGATTAGTGGACAAGAGCTGAGTTCAGTATTTGTAAAGGAAGGTCTGACATATACTAGAACTACAGCAAAGAACTTAATATCTACAGTCCAATGAACAACAAGAATTCCTCCATGTTTCATTAATACAATCTAATTTTGAGGAATAAGACGTGGTTCAAGAAATGTGATGGCACAAAAATTTAAAATACTTGATGCAGTTACATGGATCATCTAATCATATTTAATAAGTGACCGAATTAGAGTATAAAAATTTTATTCAGAAGGCAATAGTACCACAAATAATCCAGGTACATATGTCCCTACAGAATTTTCACTTGACTATGTTAGAAATAAAACTATTAAAAAATTTTATGATATTTCAAAAAAGCTAAAAGTCTGTGCAGTTCCCCATCTGAATCTTTTAATTAGCTCTTCCCTACTAGTAACGAATCACTTTTAAAGATTATAGGAGCGTCTTTCCTTTCCTTAAAGCATCCTGACTCACATTTTCTGTAAGGAGAAGTAATTAAATGTTCTATTTTAAAAAGGTCGTCACATATAACAGCTTCTAAACTATAAGTGCCAAGAAGAAACTAATACATTAATAAATTCAGAAAGTACAGTATATTGAAAAATTCTGCTGTGTGCCACCAGAACTTCAATTTTAATGACAGTGAAAGTGACTACAATAAACTAGATACCTACTGCATATCCAATACTGCGTTAAACACTAGGCAGTCCAGGCTCCTTGACATTTACCTTTTGTGGATGGCCATTTGTCGGTGTTGTCTCTCGGTTCTGGCCGCTACTTTTCCCTTCACACACCGAGCCAGGAAGCCTTCTTCAACGCCCACCAGCTCTGCCACCCGTCTCATAGAGGCTGGCAACTTCTCCCATAAACAGAAGAATCGATACCAATCAATGGTAGTCCAATCCTCAAACATAGGTGTGACCTAAAAGGAAGAAATACCGTTCACTGGCTAAAATTACGTATCGCAAAGGGTACAAGTCAATGTAAATGTCATATTAAAAACGAAGGCCTCAGCATTTGAAAAATGTGCAAATTTGATAATACCTCTTTTATATGCAAACTTCATTTATTCATAAACTACTCATAGCCGAGAGAAAAGTAATAGACCCACTTAGCATACAATCTAGATTTTACAGAGTCTAAGAACTTTCCTCACAGATACTTTAATCTCAATATTCTGATGTTAAATGCCTCAAGTATTTTATATGATTTCTAAGAAAGAATCAGAACACTAGAAAGAGAAGTGTGGGAAATTCAACAATAAAATAAAACCTATAAGACATGCAAAGACACAGAAAAGTGTGTGTCAAACACAGGGGAAAAAAAGCAGGCAAAAGAAATACCTTTGAGAGGTCCAAGATATCAGAAATATCGAAGACTTCAAAGCAGCTGTTATAATTTGGCCAAAGAACAAAGAAAACCATGCTTGATGAAGTAAAGGAAGCTCTATGATAATGTCTCATCGAGTAGAGAATATGAGTAAAGAGACAATTTTTTAATAAGAGCAAAATAAGTAGGAATTCTGGAGTTGAAAAGTACAATATTTGAAATGGACAATTCACTACAGATTCAGCTATAGATGCAAGGTGGTAAAATCAGCAAACGTGAAGACAGATCAATAGAGATTATGCAATCTGAGAGGAAAGAAAAAGGGAGAAAAATGAACAAAGCCTAAGAGAAATGTGGAAAGCATTAATTGCACCAACATATATATAATGAAAGTATCAAAAGAAATAGAAAGGAATCAAAAAAATTTAAAGAAATTATGGATAAGATGTAAAGATGGTGGCAGAACAGGAAGATATGTCACGCACCTCCTCCCAGGAATGAACTGGAAATGAAATAAAAGAGGAGAACATTCACCAGAAACAAACCAAAGACTACCTGAAAAAGAGACTTTTAACCAAGGATGGGCAAAAATCACCTCGAGACTGGTAGGAAGGGCAGGGATGTGAAAGGGGCTGGCCCCATTCGCACGGGCAGCGGCCAAGGTTGTAGCATGGCTGTGGGAGCTTCCCAGGAGAGAGAAGCAGGGACCACAGACTGAGCTCCCAAGCACAGAGAGCCAGACCCAAGAACAGCTGCCCTCATAACACGCAGAGGTGAAAGGCTGTGAGGCTTTTTTTCTGCTGGGGAGAGATGGCGACAGAGCCACTAATTTTTTTCTTAAAGGAGCCAAAGCACAGGTTTTGTCTGCAGCCACTCACCTTGGGCCCCAGTGAAGGGAAGAGGGCACAGACTGGAGTTGCACAAGGAGAGTCTGGAGTGGGAAGCACTGGGGACCCCCATGGGTGAACAGCATGGAAATTTCTGTGTCATTGTATACCCCGGTGCTACAGCAGCCATCTCTCATGAGAAAAGGAAGCCCCTCCGAGGGAAAAGTAATGACCTCACCCTGTGGTATACTGATCATCCCAACCTCTGGAATCCTGCTGGTCCCACCCTGAATCATTTTGGTGTTGTTGTTTTATTTTTTGCTTTTCTTTGCATTCTTTTTTCTCTTCTGCTTACTTTTCTCCCACCCTGCATCTTAACCCCTGCTGTGGGGACAGGAACACATGCAGACTCGGTGGGTGTCAGAGACTGGCTTTAGGGCATAGACATTCCATACACTTTCCTGGGACCCAGGATGGCACATCCCCCTCGTGCAATAGCCATAGAAATACTGTCCTGGTCTCTGGTAGAACCAAAATCTGGGCTCTAGAGGCCTCAACGACTAGCCTACTAGGGGCTCTGCCCTGCCAAGTTCAAAGAAATAATCCTGGACAGACTTAGATGAATGGTTCAGGGGTGGGAGAACACACCACAATCTTTCCAGAATTCAAAAAAGCACCTCCATGGGAGATCCAGAAGATGCCCCACCCCCACCCTGATTACATCAGAAGGCCTCTCAGACAGAGCTGGGTCTGCAACTACTCTAACACTAACAGCAGGCTGGCAGGCAAAGACCGGGAAAGGCAGACCCTGCAGTGCCTTGGGACATTTGTTGACATACCCCTGGACCCAGTGCTGATAAAAACTAACTTTGCAGAGCAGCTGGGCCCTTCCTGGGCACAGCCAAGCCTGCAGTAATCAGCCACAAACTGTGGACCACTTGAAGCTTTGAAAAGGTTTCCAAAGGCCAGACATGGACAGCACCTGACATTGGCTTACACCTGCCTCAGACAACAGCAGAGCTGTAGCCAAAGGAAGGACCCAGCAGCCGAGCGCTAAACTGCTGAGACAAATTCCACTTTGCTCTTTTTCATTATTTTTGGTATTTTTCATTTTCCATATCCTTTTTATTTTTTGTATTTTTATCATCTACTTTTGTTGCTTTAATTTTTTTTCATTTCTCTTATTTTACTCTTACCATTGAGTACTCCATTGTTCCCTTTTCTTTTGCTTTTCTTATTTTTATTATTATTTCTCTTTCTTTGTCCCCATTTTTCATTTTCCTCTTTTTATTCATTACTTGTATTAGTTCTCTTCCTTTTCTCCTCTCATAATCACTTTCTAGGCTTTGGTCTTCTTTCATTCTTTTTCCTTTTTTTTCCTTTCTCTACTATTTAACTTCTCTTTCCACTTTTATTATTCTTGCTCTTTTGTCATGGATTTTGCTGGTGGTGGTGGTAGGGGTTCCTTGTTTTGTTTTTGTGTTGTGTGTTGTCTTGCTTTGTTCTATCAGCACCTGTACAACAGAATACAAGGTGTGGTGGGGATTGAGCCTCTCAGTCACCAGCCAGAAGGGAAACTCCACCAAAGAAAGAGCGAACAAAAATGGCGATCCAAATACAACAGGAGAGTCCACATAATCCACACAAAGGAAATTCTGAGAGCATCCAGCTCAAAGCAAGGAAATTGCACCACTGGGTCCCACAGGACTCCTACCACATAAGGCCACCCTAGAAAGACAGGGAGTCAAAGCAGTGTATCTAACACAAAGAAACAAACAAACAAAAAGAGAGAGCTAAGATTGGGAGACACAGAAACAGTCTCCAAACAAAAGCAAAGAAGGACTCCCCAGAAAAAGGGCTAAATGAAATTGAGAGGAAAAAATTACCCGACATAGAGTTCAAAGTAATGGTTATAAAGATACAGAAGGAATTTGATGAGAACTACATGAGCATGAAAAAATAGAAACTAAGATAACAACCAACTGGAAATGATGAATACAATATGTGAAATGAAAAATACACTAGAAGGAATAAGAATCAGGCTGCACAAAGCAGAGGATCAAATCAGTGATTTGGAAGACAAGGTAGAAAAAAACACCCAGGCAAAACAGAAAAAGGAAAAAGAATTTTTAAAAATGACAAGACCTTAAGAAACAATATGGACAACATAAAGCATAACAACATCTGCATCATGGGATACCAGCATGAGAAAATAGCAAGCAAGGGATCAAGAACCTATTTGAAGAAATAATGACCCCAAAACTTCCCTAATCTAGTGAAGGAAAAAGACACACAAGTCCAAGAAGCTCAGAGAATCCCAAACGACTTGGACCCAAAGAGACCTACATAGCAACATATCATAGTTAAAATGACAAGACTTGACTTCCAGTCAAGATGGAGGCATAGGTAGATACACTTCCCCTTATTGCACTACAGCAAAAATTGCAACTAGACAACAAAACAAGTGGCTTCTAAAAGCCAGATTCATCAGATAATCAATCTGTATGGAAATCCGACAACCAAGGAATTAAAGAAGCTACATTCATCCAGATTTAGAAGGAGCAGGGACAGTGAGAGGTGTAGAGAAGTGGTGATACAGAGTAGCACAGAGAGTCACAGAGATGTGGAACAGGTGGTTGCACATCCACTTGTGGGGCACAAAAATTGGAAGGGATTCCTCGGGACTAAGGGACCCCAGCCCCAAACCAGAATGCCCTGCCCAGTGTACCAGCACCAGGAAGATAAATTTCCATAACTTCAGGCTATAAACAATTAGGGGTTGGGGTGGCAGAAGAAACTGCAAGATTCTCAGGATACTCCTCTTAAATGGCCCACAAAGGACTTAGGCCTTGAGCAGACATACCCCCTCTGTGATTCAACACCAGGGCAACAGCTAAAAGGGCACCAGTGGCATAAAGGAAGGTAAGGTGGGGCAACAACGTGAGTGCCAAAAGACAGCTTCCTCCCAGGCAAAACCCCAGAGGCCAGGCAGCAGCACTATCCTCTCTCCAAGCCCTCCCTCACACAGAACCACAGAGCAGTGACATGGGTTGCCCAACCAATGTGATCACTTAAGTCTCCACCCCATTCAACTTACAGGTTTGCTTTTCTACAACAGACCACACTACTAAGACAGGGAGTCAAAGCAGCTCTACATAATACACAGAAACAAATGCAGGGAAGCTACCAAATTGAGGAGACAAAGAAGTAATGCCCAAATGAAAATGGAAGAAAACAGAAAAGGAACTAAACTAAAAGAAGATAAGCAACCTATCAGTTGCAGAGTTCAAAAAAGTAGTTACAAGGATGCTCCAGGAACTCATCAGGGACAGTTTAGGAAAGAGAGTAGCCAAAGAACTTGCATGCATGACCCATGGACATGAACTAAAGTGAGGGCATTGCTGGAGAGAATGGGGGTACTGGACAGATGAATGAATAGGGGGAAATACTGGGACAATTGTAATAAAATAATCAATAAAATATATTTAAAAACAAAATAAAATGACAAGGCTTAAAGATAATCCTAAAAGCCACACACTCAAACAAACAAACAAATAAAAAAACAGGTAGTTACATACAAGGGAGCACCAATCAGATTGTCATCTGATTTCTCAACAGAAACACTTCAGGCCAGAAGGGAGTGGTGTGAAATATTCAAGGTGATGAAAAGAAAAAATCTACAACTAAGGCCACTTTACCCAGCAAGGCTGTAATTTAAAATTGAAGGAGAAAGGAGGCTCTTCCCAGACAGAAAGAGCTATAGGAATTTGTTAACACCAAACAAGTACTGAAACAAATGTTAAAGGGCTTGCTTGAAGAAGAAAAAGAGAAAGAAAAGAGAGGAAAAGAGTCTAACAATAAAATGCCACTAAATAGGTATTGATCAATAATCACTTTAAATGTAAATGGCTTAAATGCTCCAACCAAAATCCATAGGGAAGCTGAATAGATAAAAAAACAAGACTCATATATATGCCTCCTCCAAGAGACCCATCTTAGATCAAAAGATGCACACAGACTAAAGGAAAAGAGATGGGAAAGGGTATTTCATATAAAAAGAAGGAAAAAATCTGGGGAAATAGTATTTGTATCTGATAAAATAGACATTAAAACCAAGGCTATAGCCCTGGCTGGTGTAGCTCAGTGGATTGAGTGCGGGCCTGTAAACCAAAGTATCTCGGTTCGATTCCCAGTCAGGGCACATGCCTGGGTTGCAGGCCAGGTCCCAGCAAGGGACATATGAGAAGCAACCAAACATTGATGTTTCTCTCCCTCTCTCCTTCCCTTCCCCTCTAAAGATATATAAATAAAATATTTTTTAAAAACCAAGGCTATAGTAAGCGGCAAAAAAAAGCACACTACATAATGATAAAGGGAAGAATCCAACAAGAGGATGTAACTCTGGTAAATATTTATGCACACAATATAGGAGCACCCAAATATGCGAAGTAAATCTAGAATATAAAGGGAGAGATGGACAGAAATACAGTCACAGTTGGGGATTTTAACATCCCATTGGCGACAATGGATAGATCTACCAGACAGAAAATGAACAAGGAGACAGTGGTTTTAAATAACACACTAGATCAAACGGACTTAATTGTTACCTTTGGAGCATGTCACCCCAAAGCAGCAGAATATACACACTTTTCAAGTGCACATGGAATGTTTACTAGGATAGACCACTTGCTAGGACATAAATAAGTCTCAACAAATTTAAGCAGACAAATTATATCAAGCGTCTTCTCTGACCACAATGCTATGAAACTAGAAATCAATCACAAGAGGAACACTGAACAACACACAAAGACATGAAAGCTAAATAACATGTTATTAAACAATAAATGGGTAAATAATGAGATCAAGGAATAAATCAAAAGGTACACTGAGACAAATAAAAATGAGAACACAACAATCCAAAAATCTGTGGGACCCACGAAGAACAATCTTAAGGGGTAAATTCATAGCATTACCGTCCTATCTCAAAAAACTAGAAAAAGCTCAAATAAACAGTCTAACTTTATACTTAAAGGGACTTGAGAATTAACATCATTAAAATGTCCATACTACTCAAAGCAAGCTATAGATTCAATACAATTCCTATCAAGATTCCAGTGATGCATTTCACAGAACTAGAACAAATATATCAAAAACTTACTTGGAACCACAAAAGGCCCAGCATAGCAACAGTAATCCTGAGAAAAAAGAACAAAAATTGGAGATATCACACCACCTAATATCAAACCATACTATTAGGCCATAGTAATCAAAACACCATGATATTGGCATAAAAACAGACACATAGATCAATGGAACAAAATAGCCCAGAAATAAACTCACACCTTTACAGTCAATTAATATTTGACATAGGAAGTAAGCACATATAATGGACTAAAGATAGTTTATGAAAATAACTAGTTTGGGGGAAATAGGATAGATATGTGCAGAAAAATGAAACTAGACCATCTTCTCACATCACACACAAGAACAAATTCAAAATGGATCGAAGATTTAAATGTTAGACCCAAAACCATAAAAGTCATAGAAGAAAACATAGGGAGCAAAATCTCAGATATTGCTTGCAATAATATTTTATCAGGTACATCTCCCCAGGCACTAAAACAAAAATAAATGAGACTACGTCAAACTAAAAAAAGGTTTTTTTGCATAGCAAAGGAAATCATCAACAAAAAAAAGGCAACCCACAAAATAGAGAACATATTCACTGATACATATGATAAGGTGTAAATATCCAAAATTTACAAAGAAATTACAAAACTCAACACCAAAAAACAAAAAAAATCCAATTAAAAATGGGCAAAGGAAATGAATAGACACATAGACACTTATCCAAAAAAGACATACAGATGGCCGATAGACATATGTAAAGATGGTCAATGACACCAATCATCAGAGAAATGCAAATTAAAGCCATGATGACATATCACCTCACACCTGTCAGAATGGCCATCACCAATAAATCAACAAACAACAAGTGCTGGCAAGGATGTGGAGAAAGGGAAACCCTCGTGCACTGTTGGTGGGAATGCAGACTGGTGCAGCCACTGTAGAAAGCAGTACGGAGATAACTCAAAAAATTAAAAATGGATCTGCCTTTTGATCCAGCCATCCCACTTCTGGGAATATATCCAAAGGAAGCCAAAACACTAATTTGAAAGAACATAAGCACCTCTATGTTCATTGCAGCATTACTTACATTCACCAAGCTTCAGAAGCAGCCCATGTGTCCATCAGTAGATGAGTAGATAAAATGACTATGGGACATTGGAATACTACTCAGCCATAAAAAAGAAAACTTTTAATCTTTGTGACAATATGGATGGATATGGAGAACATTATGCTAAGTGAAATAAGCCAGGCAGAAAAAGACAAATACCACATGATTTCACTCATGTGGAATCTAATGAATAAACTGAACTAACAAGGAAAATGGGGACAGACTCATAGATGGAGAGTGGGATGACAGCTTGAAGGGGGCATTAAGCAGAAAGAAAAAAGGACTCATGGACGTGGACAACAGTGTAGTATTTGCTGGGGGAAGAGGGGTATAAGGGGACTAAATGGTAATGAAAAATACAATAAAGATTGAATCAAACAAATGAAAATAAACAAATCAAAAAGACATACACATCCATATGTTTATTGCAGCATTATTTGCAATAGCCAATATATAAAGTAATGCAAGTGCCCATCAACAGATACATGAATAAAGAAGTGGTACATATATATAATGGAATATGACTGACTCATAAAAAATAATGAAATCTTGTCATCTGCAACAACATGGATAGGCCTAGAGGGTATTGTGCTGAGTCAAATAAGCCAGACAGAGAAACACAAACGCCATTTGATTTTGCTTATACATGGAATCTGAAAAAGAAAATAAATGAGCAAGCAGAACAAAACCAGATTTATAGATACAGAGAACATTTTGCCAGTTTCTAGATGGGAGAGGTGTTGCGGGGCTGGGTTACAAAGTTGAAGTGATTGAGAAGGTACAGGTCGTCGTGGTGATGTAAAGTACAGCACAGGGAATAGTCAGTGATGCTGTAGTAACTCTCTGTGCTGTCAGATTGGTACTAGATTTATTGGTGTGATCACTTAGTAAGTTATATTAAGTCTAATTACTGGGTTGTACACATGAAATTAATATAATACTGTATGTCAATTGTAATTACAAATAAAAAATTATTTAAAGTCAAAATAAGAATGTTAATGTAATAAACTCTATACATATAGACTAGCTTTATTCTCTCAGCTTCTTTAAAGCCATAAAATCATACAAAATAACAATTATAATAATGGTCTATTGACTTTGTAACACATACAGATATAACAAGTATAATAATAACAGCACAAAAAAGGAATAGGAATAGCAATAGAATTATAAAGAAAAATCTTTCTGCTCTGGCTGGTGTAGCTCAGTGGATTGAGCGTGAGCCTGCGAACCAAAAGATCGCGGTTCGATTCCCAGTCAGGCACATGCCTGGGTTGCAGGCCAGTTCCTAGCAGGGGCCAGTTCCCAGCAGGAGACACACAAGAAGCAACCATACATTGATATTTCTCTCCCTCTCTCCTTCCCTTCCCTTCTAAAGATACATACTTTTTTAAAAAGATTATTAAAAAAGAAAAATCTTTCTACATCTGACTAGATTTAAGTCAGAGTAACTTTATGCTGCATATGGTGACCCCTTGAGTAAACATAGGTTAAATAACTCTAAAATATATAGAAAAAATTAATGAAGAAATTAAAGTGTTATACTAGAAAATAATCATTTAAATACAAAATAAACCAGCAAAAGAAGTATGGGGGTGGGGGTGTATACACAAGATATATAAAAAATAACAAGGCAAATAAATTATGGAAGATGCAAACCCAACATTATCAACAATAACATTAAATATGAATAGGTTAAATAATATACTCAAAAGCAGAACTTGACAGCTTGGCCTAAGAAAAATCCAACTATATGTTGTCTATAGAAGACATATTATGATTAAAAAATATAAGTAGGTAAAAAGTTAAAGGAAATGAAAATATCATGGAAGCCATAACCATAACAAAGCTGGAGTGCTATACTGTTATCAGAGAAAAAAAACTTTAAGAACTGTTAATAGAACTTATGGTGGTGTAAATAAATGGGGTACTCAGATTCTTGCACAACCATGTCAAAATTATAACTAAGCTACAGAACAACCACCATTCAGAACCACTTGAAATCTAGCTGAATGGATGCCCTACAACTAAGAATTTAAAGAAGCCACATCAAGACTGATAGGAGGGGAGGAGACACAGAAGGGCTGGCCCCACACCCACATGTGGTAGTTTAAAATCAGGAGAGATACCTCAATTGTGAAGGTTCCCTCCTCCTCCCTGAAGGAGCAAGGGGTCCCAAACCCACATCAGGCCTCCCAGCCCAGGGTTCCCAAGCTGAGACAAGACATCCGCAGCAGGGATTGTGGCTGAGTAAGACAGAGGGCTTCCAAAGTCCCAGAAAGCTTCTCTTCAAGAGCCCAGGCATGGACTTATTTGGACTCATTCCCTCAGAGCTTCAGTGCTGGGGCAGCATCTTGAATAGAACCAAGGACAGATGAGGAGAAAGTGAATTGTCTAGGGTCAGGGCGAGAGCTGGGCAGCAGCTTTCTGTGAGAAAAAAAACTGTTCTTTTTCTGAGACTCACACACACACACACACAGAGCCAGTAGGCTGGTGCCATATCTGAGTCTGTATCAATCTGGCTCACATTGTTTGCTCCACCATGGTGATTCCAACTTGTGGGCCCACATGAGTCATTTCCAGTGTTTTTTCCATACAAATGGCCTCTTTTCCCTCATGCTTTAGACTTTCCTAAAATTTCTCAAACAAGCAGCATCTGGCCTCTGCATACCCCGTATCTCTTGCTAAATGGCCCCAGATGCAGCACTAGCAGCTACCTGCCTAGGTACACAGCTTGGCTTCTCCTGAGCACTTCCAAGCCCAGCACAAGTAGCAGCCAACTACAGATTTCTCTGTAGCTTGTCCTGGGTGGCCTCAAGCAGGACACAGGTCAGGTCTGACCTTGCACCTTCTGGGAGGCCCCAGAGCCAGTTCACCCAGTGGACAGCTTCAGACCATACAACCCTACCACCTCCACAAGCAATATACTCAAGGGGTGATGCAAAATGCAAAAAAGACAAAGAAAGAATCTTAAAAGCCCTAAGAGAAAAGCACTTAGTTACCAACAAGGGAGCTCCTATAAAACTGTCAGCTGATTTTTCAACAGAAACTTTGCAGACCAGAAGAGGCTGGCAAGAAATATTTGAAGTAATGAAAAGAAAGAATCTATGACCAAAATTACTCTACCCAGCAAAGCTATCATTTACAATTTAAGGATAGATAAAGAGCATACCAGACAAGAAAAAGCTAAAGGAATTCACCATCACCAAACCAGCATTATGAAATGTTAAAGGGTCTTCTTTAAGAAGAGGGAAAAAAGATTAAAAATATGAATAATAAAATGGCAATAAATATATATCTATCAACAATTGAATCTAAAAAAACAGCAAACAAGTACAATACACACAGACTCATACATACACAGAATATTTTGATGGTTGCCAGATGGGAGGGGGTTGGGGGATGTGTGAAAAGCTGAAGGAATTAAGCAGTATAAATTTGTTGCTATAGAATAGTCATGGGGACATTAAGTAGAGCAAAGGGAATATAGTCAATAATATTATAATAACTATGTATGGTGTCAGATAGGTAGAAAATTAATCGGGATGATCACTTCATAAATTATGTAGTATCTAATCACTGGGGTGTACACCTGAAACTAATATGATATTGCATATCAACTGTAATTGAAAAAATTTTTAATGATTAAAAATAAAGTTATGTCAACTTAAAAAATATATTAACACAAATAAAAGGAACATTTTAATACTAAAAGAATCAATCCATCAAGTAGATATAACAATAGCAAATATATCCAGGGCCCTGAAATACATGAATGAAACTTGACAGAAATTAAAAGAGAAATAGACAGTTCAAAAATAATAGTTGAAGCCCTGGCTGGCATGGCTCAGTGGACTGAGCACAGGCCTGTGAACCAGAGGATCGCAGTTTGATTCCCAGTCAGGGCTCATGCCTGGGTTGCAGGCCAGTTCCCTACAGGCCAACTCCCAGCAGGGGACGCACAAAAGGCAACCATGCACTGATGTCTCTCTCCCTCTCTCCTTCCCCTCTAAAGATAAATAAATAAATAAAATTTAAAAAAAAAGAAAGCCCATTTAAAAATAATAATAATAATAATAGTTGAAGACTTAAATGCCCTCATTTTCAACAACGGATAGAACAACTAAGCAGAAGGTCAACAAGAAACAGAAGACTAAAATAACACTCTAAATCAAATAGCCTATGACTCAGTTGGTTGGGCATTGTTCTTCAAATCAAAAGGTCACTGTTTGATTCCCAGTCAGGGCTTGATTCCTGGTCAGGGAACCAACCAAGGTTTCAGGTTCAGTCCCCAGTCAGGGCACATATGAGAGGCAACCCATCAATGTTTCTCTCTCACACTGATATTACTCTCTCTCTCTTTCCTTCTCTCCCTTCCCCTCTATCTAAAAAATAATAATAAATAAAATCTTTTTTAAAGTAAATAAATAAACTAGGCCACAGTAGAATTTCATCTAACAACAGCAGAATGCACAATTTCCAGCAATGGAATGAAATTAGAAATAAATAAAATATTTTGGAGATTGAGGATGTAGGAACTAAGTAAGATACTAAGTAACAATGTGTCATAGAAGAACTCACAAGAGAAATTACAAGGTAGAATGAAAATAAAAACATACCAAACTTAAAGAATGAAGGGAGAATAGTGATTTGAGGAAAATTTAGACCTATAAATGCCTACATTAAAAACAATATCAGCCCTGGCTGGTGTAGCTCAGTGGATTGAGCGCGGGCCTGAGAACGACACAATCATGGTTCGATTCCCAGTCAGGGCACATGCCTGGGCTGCAGGCCAGTTCCCGGTAGGGGACGCACAAGAGGCAACCATACATTGATATTTCTCTCCTTCTCTCCTTCCCTTCCCCTCTAAGGATGAATAAATAAAATCTTTAAAAAAAAGGTGATGACGATCAGAAAAAAAATTTTTTTAAAAAAACAATATCAAATCAATCTTAATCTTCTACCTTAAGACACTGCAAATAGAAGGGCAAAGTAAACTGAAAACAGTCCGCCAAGATGGAGGCATAGGTGGAAACACTGTGCCTTCTCCCACAACCAAGTTTGAATACAACAAAGGTTTGGAGAAACAAAGACACAGCCAAAGGACAGAAAATTGAATTATACGGAAGTCCAACAACTACCAACTGTTCAACAGGGATGGTAAGAGAGGCAGAGCCAGCAGTGGAGCTGGGTCGGGCAGGACAGGTCCCCCGACCTAGGTGCACAGGCAGCCCGGAACCAGTTGGGGCGCTGGGCAGACTGACCGCGGTCGCACATTCACGCACAGTGAGACCGCCCAAGCAGGCCCCAGGGGGTGAGGGCTGACAGCGGTGGCACACTCGCGTGCAGTGGGACGAAACGCGTGGGCCTGGTGACAGTGGTGGCTGTGGTGCCGGTGGGGGCCACGGCAGCAGGCGGCAGAGGGAAGCCATTGTCCTCTTTGACCCCACCCCCACATACAACGTCACAACCCAGCAACTGAGTTGCCCTGCTCTAGTGAACACCTTAGGGCTCTGATCCTGCTATGGAACAGGCACAAACAGCCCAAAAGATGGCGCAAGAAGAACTCAAAGTCCCAGAGCCAATAACTCTCAGTGACCGACAAATTGCCAGCCTCTCAGAAGCACAATTCAAGACACTGTTTATCAGGATGCTAACAGAACTGGTTGATTATAGACACAAATTAGAGGAACATATGAAGGCTAAACTAATTGAAATGAAGGGAGATGTCCAGGAATCCAATAGTGATGGAAAGGAAACTGGGACTCAAATCAATGGAATGGACCAGAAGGAAGAACAAAACATCCAACCAGAAAGGAATGAAGAAATGAGAATTCAAAAAAATGAGAAGAGGCTTAGGAACCTCCAGGACATCTTTAAATGCTCCAACATCCGAATTATAGGGGTACCAGAAGGGGGGAATAAACAGCCACAAGTGGAACACTTATTTGAACAAATAATAAAGGAAAACTTCCCCAGTCTGGCAAAGGAAATAGACTTCCAGGAAATCCAGGAAGCTCAGAGAGTCCCAAAGAAGTTGGATCCAAGAAGGAACACACCAAGGCACATCATCATTACATTAGCCAAGATTAAAATGAAGGAGAGAATCCTAGAAGCATCAAGGGATAAGGGACAGTCACCTACAAAGGAGTACCCATCAGACTGTCAGCGGATTTCTCAAAAGAGACCTTACAGGCAAGAAGGGGCTGGAAAGAAGTATTCCAAGTCATGAAATCCAAAGACCTACAGCCAAGATTGCTTTATCCAGCAAAACTTTCATTTAGAATGGAAGGACAGATAAAGTGCTTCTCAGATAAGGTCAAGTTCAAGGAGTTCATCATCACCAAGCCCTTATTATATGAAATGCTAAAGGGACTTATCTAAGAAAAAGAAGATGAAAAATATGAACAATGAAAGGACAGCAAACTCACAGTTATTAACAACCACACCTAAAACAAAAGCAAACCAAGAGGACAGCTAGATCAGGAGTGGAACCATAGAAATGAAGAACACATGGAGGGTTAGCAACAGGGGAGTGGGAGGAAGAGAAGGGGGGGGAGGTACAGAAAATAGCATAGAAGGTAGGTAGAAAATAGATAGGGGGGAGGGCAAGAATAGTGGGGGAAATATAGAATCTAAAGAACTTGAGACACGTGGTTATAAACTAAGGGGGGGAGAATGGTGGGGGAGGGAGTGTGCGGGTGGAGGGGAATGAAGGGGGGGAATAGAACAACTGTAATGGTATAATCAATAAAATATATATTTTTAAAAAAAGTAAACCGAAAACAGAAGTGAAAAATAATAAAGAGCAGAAATTCATAAAATAGAGTAAAATGAAAAAATCTACTAAACCAAAATAGTTTCTGTTAAACTGCGGCATATTAAAATTTTTTCTCAAGAGTTCATTTGAGCCAATACTGATTTGAATTCTACAGTGCCAAACAAAGGTGATTAAGAGCCCTCCAGTGATACGAGCTAGGGGCAAAGTTTTTATAGCAAAGATGCTGAAGCAAAGCAAAGCAATGATTTGACTGGTTATAGCTTAGGCAGTTGCCTTATTTGGGCAAGACTAGTTGGCTGTTGGTGATTGCTTGTTAAGTTTCACTTTCCCAGACTTGAGCATAGTAACTCTGGTTTAGATTTTAGTTTGCTTAAATAAGCTACCAAAGACATTAGAACCACCTCAGTCTAATGGCCTCCTTGTTTAAAGACTTTTAACAATTCTTTGAAAAGAATTAATAAAATTGAAATAACTTTATCTAACTTGATCAAGAAATGAGGAGAGAAGACTAAAATCACTAAAAACAGGAATGGAACAGGGACAACACTACTGACTTTACAGAAAAAAATTGATTATATGGAAATACTATAAAAAAATGCCAACAGGTTAGATAATCTAGATAAAATGGACAAATTCTGGAAAATACTGAAACTACCAAAATTGATTCAGGAAAAAAAAAAAGAAAATCTGAGTAGTTTACAACAAGTAAAGACATTGAACTAATAATCAAAAAATTTACTCAAAAAAGCCCTGGCTGGCATAGCTCAGTGGATTGAGCACGGGCCTGTGAACCAGAGGATCGTGGTTCGATTCCCAGTCAGGGCACATGCCTGGGTTGCAGGCTGGTTCCCTGCAGGCCAACTCCCAGCAGGGGACCCACGAAAGGCAACCATACACTGATGTTTCTCTCCGTCTCCTTCCCCTCTAAAGACAAATAAATAAATAAAAATTAAAAAAAATTTACTCAAAAGTCCAGGCCCCAATACTTTGATTGTGAAATCTCCCAAATGTTTAAATGAGAATTAACAGCAATCCCACACAAATTGTATCACAGCAAACCAGAAGAGGGAACATTTCCTATGTCATTCATGAAGCTAGTATTACTCCAAAAACCACACAAACTGAGGAAACAGAACTACAGACCAATATATCTTCTATATACAGATGCAACGATCCTCAACAAACACTAGCAAACCAAATCTAGCAATATATAAATACTATTATACAAAATGACCAAGTGGTATTTACCCAGATAATTCAAGATTAAAACAATATCTAAAAATCAATGAACGAAATAAATATACTATATCAATAGAATAATGGACAAACTGCATCATGATCTCAATAGATGAAGAAACAGCACTTGCCAAAATTTAACACCCTCGTGATAAAGACATCTAATAAACTAAGGATAGAAGGTAAAACAACTGCAAAACAACTACAGCTACCCTCATACTCGATGGTAAAAGATTGAACAAAACACTGATGTCTGCTCTCACTCTTGCTATTCCACATTTCATTGCAGATTCTAACCAGGTCAATTAGGCAAAGAAAAAGAAATAAAAGACATCAGATTAGAGAGGAAGAAGCAAAATTATCTCTATTTGCAAATGGCATGATCTTGTCTATCTATAGAACATCCCAAGAAATCCACCAAAATAGTATTAAAATTAATAAACATGTCTAATAGGTTGCAGGATACAAGATCAGTATACAAAAAGTTGTTTTTCATATACTTTAATAAACAATCTGAAAAAGAAATTAATATAGCAATTCACCTTAATTGTATCATTATTACAATCCAAAAGAATAACATGCTTAAGAATAAGTTTAACAAAAGAAACATAGTATTTGTACTCTGAAAAACTATAAAAAATGTTTAAATAAATTTTAAAAAGACCTAATTAAATGTACATGTATATGAACTGGAAGACTTAATATTAAGATGCCAATATTCCCCAAATTGACCTACAAATTCACCACAATTCCTACCAAAATCCAGCTGACTTCCTTGCAGAAATTGACAAACTGATCATAAAAACTTGTAAGAAAATACAAAGCAGCCAAAATAGTCAAAAACTTTTTCAAAAAATAAACTTTTTTAAAGTTACAGGGCTCACATTTTCTAGTGTGAAAACTTACTACCAAGCTACAGGAACCAAATGTATGGCAAATGTTCATAGAAGCATCATTCAGAACAGCCAAAAAGTGAAAACAATTCCAAATGCCCATCAAATGATAAATGGATAAAGATGTAGAATATGCACACAGTGGAATATCATTCTACAATATAAAGGACCTAACCTAAGAATTGATATATGCTATAACATGAATTATCTATGAAAACATGCTAAGTGAAAGAAACCAATCATGAAAAAACACATATTAGATGGGAGGGAATGATGGGGGCAAAGGAGAAAGGGTTTTCAGGAATAACTACCAAGAACACAGGGACAAAACCAAGGGAAGGTGGAAATTGGTGGGGGTGGGAGGTAGAGATGGCTGGAGTGAGGGGAGGGAGGAGAAATGGAGACAACTATACTTGAACAACAATAAAATTTTAAAAATAGGAAAAAAAAGAAAATTTCAGAATAGGAAACTCTACAGAAACACAAAGTACCCTAGTGCATCACTGGTTGCTCAGGACCAGGGGAGGATGAGGAGGCTGGAGGTAAATGAGGAGTGATTACTAATGGGCACAGGTTTCTTTCTGGGGTGATGAAAAATGTTCTGAAATTAGATATTGGTGATGATTGCACAACTCTGAATATGCTAAATATCATGACTTTTACACTCTAAATGGCATGGTATGTAAATTGCATTACAACAAAGCTATTTTTTTAATAATCAAATTCTCTTGAAAATTTTCAGCACACTCTTGAAAGTCCAAAAACAGACAAAGAAATAGAGAAACATCTGTTTTTATTAGAAAGACTAATCAACTTTAAAAACATGCTAATCAGTTCTCCTCTGTGTTAATGCATAAATGTGAAAATACTAAATCAATTTTAAGTGGTAGTATGTTAAAAGCTAAGCAAACAAGAATACCAATAAGCACTGAAAAAGGGCAGCAATGAAGAAAACTAGCTCTACTAGATAAAACATACA
Organism: Sturnira hondurensis; assembly: GCF_014824575.4. Lineage (NCBI taxonomy): Eukaryota > Metazoa > Chordata > Mammalia > Chiroptera > Phyllostomidae > Sturnira > Sturnira hondurensis. Next base: position 2,359,286 of record NW_028079853.1, on the reverse strand, counting down.
ATAAATGCTTTTAATTAAAACAGCGGTACTGGTGGACAAACTGATAAAAGTATTCTGTTGTCAGATCAACAAATGAAACAGAAATACACCCAGCAACAAATGGAAATTGGAGAGATATCCAAATACAAAAGCAAATATCATAAAAGATAAAATTGGAGGAAAAGATAAAAGATAAAACCTTTAAAAAAGTTTAGTCATTGTGTATAAATGAACCTTAATAAATGAAGCTGTAACTATTGATAGACATTATGAAAAAAGATAAAAGAGTAAGAAAAGCATTTTTGATTCAAAAGTTCATAAATTCAACTACATTTTTTTAAATGCTATGCAAAACACACAATAAACAAAATCAAAAGCCAAGAAAAAAACTCGGAGAAATGTGGCATAACTTTTAACTTATGCCACAAAATACTACTCTCCCTAATATATAAAGAAACTTTAAAACTTAAGGAAAGGACCAAAAAAAATGAGAAGTCATACATAGATAATTCATTAAAAAATAAAGAATATTACCCTTATCCCTGGCTGGCATAGCTCAGCGAATAGAGCGCGGGCCTGCGAACCACACAATCACGGTTTGATTCCCAGTCAGGGCACACGCCTGAGTTGCAGGCCAGTTCCCGGCGGGGGACTCATGAGGGGCAACCATGCACTGATATTTCTCTCCCTTTCTCCTTCCCTTCCCCTCTAAAGATAAATAAATAAAATCTTAAAAAAAAAGAATATTATCCTTAAACATATGAAAAAATATTCAAATTTACTTATACTAAAAATGTAAGATAAAACCATTCCAAATACAAAAGGTTGAAATATACTGTATTCATGGGATTATAAAAAATAACCACTCTCATGTAGCACAGGTAAAATTGGAAAATGATACAAACACTATAGAAGGCAATTTGAAAAACCAAAATCGCATATGCCTTTACACTTTACCTAGCAATTGTACCTCTGAGAGTCTTTCCTAAAGATATACTTCCACCGAAACTACACAATACATGCACCAAAGTATCTTAACTACAGCATCATTTACCATAACAAAATATTGGAAACCACCCAGAAGTCCAACTACAGAGAAATGATTGAATAAACAATGGTAAATCTGCACACACAATGGAGTTATACAGATATAAAAACAAAAATAAATAGAAGATGTCCATGAACATAAAGTGATTTTCAAGATATATTGTTAAGAAAAAATACAAAGTAATGTATATAATGTATATAATATACTATCCCCTGTATAAGAAAGAAGGTAAAGTAACAATATGTATAAGCACTTGCTGATATTTATAAAATAAAACAGAAGGATACACCAAACACTAGTGAAAACAGTTATCCAGGAAAGGGAGGTAGAAATGGCATGCAGGGGGGTAGATACAGATGTCAGACTTCACTAGGTATTCCTTTTGATACAATTCTTATTCTTGAATCACATGAGTGTTTTAAATATTCCAAACATAAAATAGCTTTACTTGACTATAAATGTTTTACTTAAGTTAAAACATAAATGTATATTAATTTGCCAATGTTTTGAGCTAGGGTCAAGGCCTTTTCTTTTGACTATGAGTCTGCTGATTAGAGTTTACCATTGCTTTGTTGTGCAAACCACACCCACGATGCAAGATGTCCATGTAGAGTATCTCTGATGTTCAAGATTCTATATATTTCCCCCATTTTCACCAATGATGACAGGGAAGAAGACAGAACTTACCAGATAGACAATATGCAAATCATTCTCTAAAACAAAGCCCTTCATTGCTCTTTGGAGGTCAGCAAAAATATCCAAAGTATCCATTGGAGAAAGTGAGGAAGAAAGAGTTGCTGAACCAAGATGTGTTGGATGATACACCTTTCCTGGTTTGGGGTGGGAGTGGGAAAATAAAGGGTCAGATTTTGAAAATAAAACAACACAGTCTTTCTTTTTTTTCATTTAACCTTTTTAAAAAATTTTAATTGTTGCTCAAGTACAGTTTTCTGTCTTTTACTCCCATCCCAGCCCACCCCCCCCAACCCTCCCCACCTCCCTCCCGTTTCCACCCCACCTCTGTTTTTGTCCATGTGTCCTTTATACTTGTTCCTGTGAACGTTTCCCCTGAAATTCCCTGCCCTCTCCCCTCTGGTCACTGTCAGCCTGTTCTCTATTTCAGTGTCTTTGGTTATATTTTGCCTGTTTGATTTGTTGTTTAGGTTCCTGTTAAAGGTGAGATCATATGGTATTTGTCTTTCACCACCTGACTTATTTTGCTTAGCATAATGCTCTCTAGTTCCATCCATGCTGTTGCAAAGGGTAGGAGCTCCTTCTTTCTTTCTGCTGCATAGAATTCCATTGTGTAAATGTACCACAGTTTTTTGATCCATTCATTTATTGATGGGGACCTAGGTTGCTCCCAACACTTGGCTATTGTAAATTGTGCTGCTATGAACATTGGGGTACATAGGTTCTTCTGGATTGGTGTTTCAGGGTTCTTAGGATATAATCCTAGCAGTGGAATTGCTGGGTCAAAAGGCAGATCCATTTTTAGTTTTCTTAAGAAATTCCATACTGCTTTCCATAGTGGTTGTACCAGTCTGCAATCCCACCAACAGTGCTCTAGGGTCCCCTTTTCTCCACAACCTCTCCAACACTTGTTGTTTGTTGCTTTGTTTATGATGGCCATTCTGACCAGTGTGAAGTGGTATCTCATTGTGGTTTTAATTTGCATCTCTCTGATAGCTAGAGATACTGAGCATCTTTTCAACAAGAAGAGTCTCACAAACAATGGGAAGACAAAGAAACAATCCCCAAATGAAATGAAAGGAGGAAGCCTCAGAGAGAATGCTAAATGAAATAGAGGCAACTCAACTATCAGACATTGAATTCAAAGCAGTGGTTATCAGGAAGCTCAATGAGCTCACAGTGAATTACCAGAAACTACAGGGAAATTACAAGGAACTCACTGCAAACTATATCAACATGAAAAAGGAAATAGAAACTATCAACAAGGGCCAAGAGGGAATGAGAATACAATTTCTGAACTGACAGTAGAAGGAACCAAAAGCAGGATCAATGAAGCAGAAGATCGGACCACACTGTCTTTCTGTATTCTGTAATTAAGTCTTTTAGGCTCTAAATTTTACAAACAGAACCTTGTCCAAAGCATGGATTATTTACAAGTGGGTTCTGTACTAACTGTCTGATGTTGTTGAACACAACACTGACTTACTGAAAATGAGTTGATACACTCCTAGAAAAATAAGTTTCCTTTTATACTGCTTGAAGAGCCAATTTCCTTTCTTTTTCTTTATTGATTTTAGAGAGAGTGGAAGAAAGAGATAGAGAGACATCAGTTCGTTTTTCCACTTATTTATGTACCCATTCAGGCTTCTTGTATGTACCCTGACTGAAGATGCAGCCCACAACCTTGGCATATCAGGGCGATGCTCAAACCAACTCAACTACCCTGCCAGGGCCCACTTTCCTTTTATTAATCAGTCACACACATTCTAAATCGCTAAGATGAAAAAGTGAGTGAATTGCAACTAAAAAGTCATAGTTACCTTCAGTTCCATCACCAGCTTCAGTAGTCTGGATGAATTCATTTTCTAGCAGCCACATTACACAGCCCTCGATTGCTCCTAGTTGATCAGGATCTTGATTTTTCTGAATTCCCTGCTTTCCTTCTTTCATACTTGCAGCCAAAAATGTGCAGGAAGCATAAGTCTGCATATCTTGTGATGTACTTGCCACTCCACCAACTATTATCTGATACAAGAGGTTTGAAATTTTTCTGTAATTTTTGTAAAGATTTTATTTATTTATTTTTAGAGAGAGGGGAAGGGAGGAAGAAAAAGAGAGAAACATCTATGTGAAGAAGAAACATCAGTTGGTTGCCTCTTGTACATGCCTCAAGCAAGGGCCAAACCCACCACCTAGGCATGTGCCCTGACCAGGAATCAAACCAGAAACCTTTCAGTGCACAGGATAATGCCCAACCAATTAAGCCATACTGACCAGGGCTTTTGTGTAACTTTTTAAAAAAAGATTTATGTTTTAGAGAGAAGGGAAGGGAGATAGAAAGAAAGGGAAAGAAACTGTGATGTGTGAGAGAAACATCGGTTGGTTGCCTAAGTTGAAACCTGGCCCACAACCCATGCGCGTGCCCTGACTGAGAATCAAACCAGAGACCTTTTGGTTTACAGGCTGGTGCTCAACCCACTGATCCACACTGGCCAGGGCTCTAAGAGATGTAGGCCCTCATGATACAAAAGAAATGAAGTGATTTTTTAAAGATTTTTTATTTACTTAGTTTTAGAGAGAGGGGAAGGGAGGGAGAAAGAGAGGGAAAGAAACATCAGTGTGTGGTTGCCTCTCACACACCCCACACTGGGGACCTGGCCCACATCCTAGGCATGTGCCCTGAGTGGGAATTGAACCAGCAACCCATTGGTTTGCAGGCCAGCACTCAATCCACTGAGCTACACCAGCCAGGGTAGAAATGAAGTAATTTTGTTCTCTTAAAATATTCTCACCATCTTAATGTAGAGACTGTTCGTTTACTCTTCCATCATAATTCATGATAAATGTACACAACATCTACTGACAACACAAAAAGTTTTCCTGAAAAGTAGATGTAATATTTTCTCATCAATGAAAATTCCAAGAAATAACTATATTAAATAGGAGAGATACAGACTTGGGAAGTTTGTAAATAACCTCATAAAAAATACAAGCTACGATTTTTCACATACTAAAGTTCTACCATTGTATTATAGATAAAAAGAGCCAGTGGTAACTTAGTGAACACTCTTACCTCCAGAATAGCTCTTATCATGCTCGCAGTTACTTCTTCTCCTTCTCGTTTTCGAAGACAGCTGCGAACAGGTTTTAGAGATCCCTGAAGTAAAGCTATGCCTTTTGATTTCTCAGAGTTCTTACAAATCAAGATACTCTCACCTATAACCAAAAAAAAATCATGTTTGCTAAATCCCAGCACATTTCCATAAGATACTGGCTACAAAGAACTTAATTGACTTACTTTATTTCAAGGAAATAATAGATGATAGTGATGTTATAATCATAGAGTTATTGCTAATGTTTTTCTTTGTCTTCTTTTTTTATCCTCACACAAGGACATGCTTATTGATTTTGGAGGGGAGGAAAGGAGGAAGGGAGGAAGGGAGGAAGAGAGGGAAAGAAACACTGATGTGAGAGAAACATCGATTGGTCCCTGGTTGGGGCACATAGGAGAGGCAACTGATCAATGTTTCTTTTCGGGTGTCATTCTCAGACACACCCCAACCAGGGACTGAACCCACAACCCAGACAAGTTCCCTCACTGTGTAAACCTGTGACCTTTCAGTTTACAGATGACACTCTAACCAATGAGCCACACCAGCCAGGACACTAATGTTTTTATTTTCTTAATTTTAGACTGAAGGAGATCAGAATATGTATGCCACACTAAAATATGTTACTTTGTTGACTTCTGGCCAAGATGGAGGCGTAGGTAGACATACTGTGCCTCCTTGCACAACTAAAAGAAGGACAAAAACAAATTTAAAAACAAAAACAACCAGAACTGCCAGAAAATTGAACTGTGTGGAATTCCAACAATCAAGGAGTTAAAGAAAAAATATTTACCCAGACTTGTAAAAGGCATGGAGACCAGCAACCAGGGCAGAAAGGATGCATGGCAAGGCGCAGCTGGAGGACCAGGTTGGTGAGGCAGCAGCTGGTGGTCCCACATTTGCATGTGGGTAAACCAGTAGGAACAAGTCAGGAGTGAGACAGACCGAACAACCCAGGGTTTGAGCACAGGAAACTAAAGACTCAAAACTTCTGGCTATAAAAATCTGTGGGGGTTGCAATGGCAGGAGAAACCCCCAGTCTCACAAAAGAGAGGCCCACAGGACAGTGGAATGTACACAAACCCACCCACCCAGGAATCAGCATGTGGAAGGGCACAATCTGCTTGTGGGAAAAAGGGAAGTGACAGAAAGTAGGGTGAGAGCCAAGCAAGCAGCACTGTTCACTCTGACTCCACCCCAACAGAAAGCACCACAACACAGCAGAGAGGGTTGCCTGGTGAATACCTAAGCCTCTGCCCCTCAAAACATAAAATTTCTGCCAAGACAAAGAAATATGGCCCAAATGAAAGAACAAATCAAAACTCCAGAGAAAGAACTAAGTGACGAGAAGATAGACGACCTATCTGATGCAGAGTTCAAAACACTGGTAATCAGGATGCTCGCAGAAATGGTTGAGTTCAGTTGCAAAATATAGAAATAAATGAAGGCTATACAAAGTAAAATAAAAAATATATACAGGGAACCAACAACAAAGGAAGAAAACAGGGACTCAAATCAATGATTTAGAACAAAAGAAAAAATAAACATCCAACTGGAACAGAATGAAGAAACACAAATTCAAAAAAAATGAGGAGAGGCTGAGGAACCTCTGGGAAAACTTTAAGTGTTTCAACATCTGAATCATAGGGTGCCAGGAGAAGAACAGGAAGAACAAGAAATTGAAAACTTATTTAAACAAATAATGAAGGAGAACTTCACCAATCTGGCAAAGAAAACAGATGTTCAGGAAGCCCAGGAAGCTCAGAGAATCCCAATGAAGTTGGACCCAAGGAAGCACACACCAAGGTACATCATCATTACATTACCCAAGATTAAAATGAAGGAGAGAATCTTAAAAGCAGCAAGAGAAAAGGAGACAGTTACCTACAAAGCAGTTCCCATAAGACCATCAGCTGATTTCTCATAAGAGACCTTATAGGCAAGAAGGGGCTGGAAAGAAGTGTTCCAAATCATGAAAGGCAAAGACCTACATCCAAGATTACTCTATCCAGCAAAGCTTTCATTTAGAATGGAAGGGCAGATAAAGTGCTTCCCAGATAAGGTCAAGTTAAAGGAGTTCATCATCACCAAGCCCTTATTATATAAAATGTTAAAGGGACTTAATCTAAGGAAAATATGAAGATCAGTAAACAGTAAAATGACAACAAACTTACAACTATCAACAACTGAAACTAAAAAAAAAAACTAAGCAAACAACTAGAACAGGAACAGAATAACAGAAATGGAGATCACATGTGGGATTATCAGTGGGGAGGGGGAAGATGGAGAATAGGGGAAACAGTACAGGGAACAAGAAGCATAAATGGTAGGTACAAACCAGACAGGGGGAGGTTAAGAACAGTATTGGAAATGGAGAAGCCAAAAACTCATATGAATGACCCATGGACATGAACTAAAGGGTGAGGGTAATGCTGGTGGGAGTGGTGGTGCAGGGTGGAGAGGAATAAAAGGGGAAAAATGGGATGACTGTAATAGTATAATCAATAAAATATACTTATGCAGGAAAATGAACAATAATTAATTTAAAAAGGGGAAAAATTAAATAAAATAAAACCCCTAAGTGTCATTTAAGTAGTGGCCACACAGCTTTGATTATATTCCCCAACATCCCTTGCAGTTGGGAAATGTAACCATGTGACTGAGTTCCAGCCAATATATGAGGAGAATACTACTACGTGCAAGTTCTTAAAAGGGCAGGGTGTGTAAAAACTCCTCCTCATCTCCCCTTCTAGATGACTAAAATGCAGATGTTACGGCAGGGAATGATAAGTTCTCATCTTACACCACTGGACTGAAACTGTATTACTGAACATGGAAAACAAACCAGAAGACTAGGCTCCTGACATTGAAGTCACTATTACCAGCCCCGGAAACTTAAACTACACTGTTATATGAGGAAAAAATGAACTTCAACCTTGTCCAAGCACCTGTTATGTTGGCTTTTGTTACAGCAGTGAACTTATATTCTAATTCATCCAGTCACCAATACATTATAGTCAATTCTTATTAATTGTGGCAGTTCTGTTCCACAGTCACCACAAACACTGGATTAGGGAATACCAAATCACTGCTCCCGGGGGAAATACCAGCTGGCTTTCTCCAAGCCCCAAGGCTCAACATTTTCAACATAATCTTGTTTTAAGTGTGTTTCTATTTAAAGAGACCTATTTCATATATGTTATTGATTTATTAACATTAAACTCACAGCCAACAGTACTGTGTCTCACGGCTAAACAAAGCTTATTTAACACCCTTATTTTCTCTATAGGGTACATCACAGCCTTCTTGCACTTAGTAATACTATATAGATGATAACTGTACTTCAGTACTATGGTTAGGGGTCACTTTAAACAGTTTATCACCAAAAATATAAAAATGTGACAATAAATAGACCCAGAAAAGGGTGCCTGTTTGCAACACGAGAGCCGAAACAAGAAGAATCATGTGCACTTCCAGAGACACAAATTTGTCACTGCTCCGCACATGCCTACAAAGGCCCACAAATGTTGACTTGGAGAGTTTGAATGAATTTAGTAAGTGAGCACTTTCATAAATATAGGATCCACAAATAAGAAGGATCAACTGTATTTACAGACCTCACATGACTAGCGAAGTTATTCTAAAAGTCACTTCCTCAGTGTACTACCCAGCTTTTTGTGCCCAGAACATCACACCTCTGTTCCCATTAAACTTTCCTTCTTCTCCTGGATATCCAAATTCCTGTTCAATAGCCACTGTTCGCCTATTTATTTGACATATAGTATAATACTGGAGTCAATAAACTACATCCTAAAGAAAAAAGGTAAGTAACAGAGAATGTTCCTCCAAAATTTCTTTAATGTTAGACAATTTGTAAGAATTCAGTCACACTCAAACAATGTAGGAGGTTAGAAATTTTATATATAAATAAATCTCTACTAATATTTAATTCAAACAAGCCTCTTCTTCATTACTTAAGACAAAACTTCTGTTTGAACTGCTGGTAACATTATAATTACCTACTCATGCAAAGTAAGAAGCTAAAATGGTTTTCAGAGCCAGAACCAATTCAGAGAGAAAAAGGTGGTATGTGACGTTCCTCCTGCTCCCACAGTGTGAGTGCTTTCCTGCCCTTAGCACCCTGTTTGAACTCTTAGACCAGTCACCTAAACAGAACTAATACCCATGCAAATTACTACCTTCATTAGCACTAACTGGTAGACTATACTGGAAATTAAAAATCATATTCCAGCTAATGTGATAAGTCATCTTGATTAACATAATACTGAATCATTTTACTGTACATAATACAAAAGACTCTTAATTCTATATTAGTAGAAAATCAATGGTTGACAACATATGAAAAATAACTTCCATTATAAGTATTAAGTACATCCAAAAGGAGGACTTTAGGGCTTTGGATAACAAACACAACATGATAAAATATGGGTTGTAAGGGACTAGTCAAATTTCAAGTAGAATGACACTCTCACTCAGCAAAGCCGTTTAAATGAAACTCAAACTCACCTACTGTGTCCACTCCTTTCCTACCAGCACGACCAACCATCTGCTTATATGTAAGAATATCTAGAGGCCGACCACTGAAAACAGGAGTCCGAATAATTACACGACGTGCAGGTAAATTCACTCCAGATGAAAGAGTAGAAGTGGCCGCCAAGACCCGAATCTGACCTTGACGGAAGGCTCTTTCAATGATATCCCTCTCCTCAAAAGTAAGACCTAAAAAAAAGTTACAATAACATACACAGGTGGCCCTTAAACAACACAGGGGTTACAGGCACAGGCCCCCCACACAGTGAAAAATCTGTGTCTAACTTTTGACGCCCCTCAAATACCTCCTACTGACTAAAAGCCTAACTAACAATGCAATCAATTAACACATATTTTATTATGTTATATGTATTATATGCTGTATTCTTACAATAAAGTAAGCTAGAGAAAAGAAAATGCTATTAAGAAAATCACAAGGAAGAGAAACACATCTGTTTACAAGGTGAATTGTCTGTCAGTACATACATCAATATAGTCTTATATGATATAAAACACTATAGATATTATCTGTATTACTAACACTAGACATCAATAATGGAAGATGCAAAAAAGAAGTTCATTTTTTTAAAGATTTTATTTATTTATCTTTAGAGGGGAAGGGAAGGAGAGACGGAGAGAAATATCAATGTATGGTTGCCTCTCGTGCGTCTTCTGCTGGGAACTGGCCTGCAACCCAGGCATGTGCCCTGACTGGGAATTGAACCAGCAACCCTTTGCTTCACAGGCCCGTGCTCAATCCACTGAACTATGCCAGCCAGGGCCAGAAGTTCATGTTTATTTACAGGTATAATGACACATGCTTGGACAATGAAGCAGCAGCAGTGCAACTGCTTGATGGCCATCTAGAGCAATCGATACGGCTGCTTCATGGCAGCCCAGCACACACACTGATGAAGAACTGTTATAAACTGTTTATGGCATGTAGTAACAGTCATATTCATAACATAGTGTTTGAAAGCACTTTTACAGTTTTTTCAAAATCACTTACCTGTGATGATAGGCTGATACACGGAGGCATATTGTATAGTAATTTTTGAAAGCAGTTACACAACAGTAAGAAAACTAACACATTATTAATTTTATATTAAATATCACTCACCTTATGCCTGTGTAAGGATAGGCTATCATTTTGGTACAAGCCTTGCTCATGATGTTCTACTTACACAGTGATGATGACGCAAAAACGCCTCACACAGTTCCTGCCATACAGTCAGTATATTTCCACATGAATTGCTTCTTGGCCTTTTGGCTGAGATCAAGCGTAGGTATATTTTCACATAAAGACACACACATACACAACAGAAAAGTTTATTAACTGTACAGCATGATGATTGTTTACTAGTCATTACGTGGAAGTGGATCATCATGAAAGTTTTTGAGTAAGATGAGGAGGAGGAAAAGGAGGAAGGGTGGGTCTTGTTGTCCCGGGGGTCACAGAGGTGGAAGCGGTGGAAGAGGGGACAGGGGAGGCAGCACAGGCAGGCACACTCAGCATGACTGTACAGAAATACACTGTAGTTTCTGACTGGCTTTTCTGCTTTTTCACTGCTCCAAAAATGTTCCTATAGAGGACCAGTCCTTCTCCCACTGTTTGCTTTAGATTCAGTGCCCCCCTCATAGAAGGGTCCATGCTGTAAAAGGAACCAAAAGCAGTCTGGAATCATAGGAACCCTTCTTTCTAACATCGGGTTGTTTCCTGGCACTGCTCTTTTATGTCTTCTTCTTCATCTTCTGGCAGGGTCTGGAAGCACTCATCCACCTCAGATTTTCTTCAAGACCCGAGTCTTAAAACCCTTCACACTTCTCAACACACACACACACACACACACCTTTTTTGCCATATTCACAATCTCTTTTATAGTCTCCTTGATTGGCTCTGTCATAAATCCTGTGGAGCCCTGCACAACATCTGGACAGTTTTCTTCAGCAGGAAATTATTGTTTCAAGTTTGATGGCTTTCATGGCTTCTTCTGTAACAATGGCCTCTTCAATGGGGTGATCCCTCCAGACTCTGATGATGTTCCATCAGAATCCTACTTCCATAATGTTGACCATCTTTTCCACAGAGCACCTTGTGGACCTTATAGGTCCTTATGACCCCTAATCTAGACTAAAGCACAGAGGTCGAGCTTGGGGGCAAGAAGACCGTTTCGACACACTCGCTGTTGAACTCAAGAGTGTCTGGGTGGCCAGGGACGTAGTCCAATACCAAAAGAACTTTAAAAGGCAGTTCCTTGCTGGCAAGGTATTTCTTCACTTCAGAGATAAAGCACTGATGAAACAAGTCCCCAAAGAGTGTTCTCACTATCCATGTCTTCTTGCACAACCAAAAGCCTGGCAGCTGGTCAGTCCTGATCATAAACCCAACTGCATTTGCACAAAACAATAGAGTTACCCTATTCCTTCCTATCTTAAATCCAGGTGCTTGTTTTCTTCCTTATTAATAAATGTCTTTTATGGCATTCTTTTCCAAAAAAGGACACTCACCTGCATTAAAAGTCTGTTCAGATAGACATACTTTCTCCTCAGTAATTTTCTCAATGGTGTCTGAATGGCAGAAGCTGCTTCTCCTGTTGACATTTTTTAAGCCAAAACCCTTTCTAAAATTATTAAGCTATACTTTGCTAGCATTAAATTCTCTAGCTTTAAATCCTTTGCCTTCTTTTGCTTTAAGTTGTCATATAATTTTTTTCTTAAATCATATTAGAGTTACAGATACGTCTTTCTTATAGCAATCCAACACCCACAGAAAAGCTGCATTTTCAATACAAGATAAAAAAGGTAATTCACAAAAAGTGTAAGGTTTTCATGCCTGCTGGTATAGCTGCTGCGAAGGATTCGTGGATTTTTTTTCTTTTTTAACAACAGTCCTTCCACTGGATTTATTTATCTTGAAATGGTGGGCAACCACAGCTGCAGACATCAAACTACACTATAAACCAAGCAGTTCAGCTCTGTCTTGTTGAATGCCGTGACTTTTCTGTTTCTCAGGAGCCTTCCAGCACCACTAGTGGCACTCGGGACAGGTCCCACGCTGTTATCCAAGCTTTGCGGTGCTGCGCTAAATATGGTGAAGCATATGCCAGGGCTGCAGGAGATCTCCTTTTACTGTAATGCCCAATTTCCTGGAGAGACAAACTGCTCACAAGATGATTAGTGCCACAGAGCATTTTAAGTGCTTCTTGAAATGCTTGAATGGGTAACTGCAAAATTGTTACAGTAGGATGATATGCATTGTAGTTAATTTTATGCAGGTATGATTTAATACTGTATCTTTACATTTGTTTACATTTCTCTCCACTCTGTATGGCATCGTGTATGGTCTGTAACTGTTTCTACATGTAAGTTTTAACAAATTTTAACTTTTTATAATAGATTGGTGTATATTTTATGACTTAACTAGACTAAGACCATTTCCTATGGTATTAAAATAGACTAATATCTATATATATATTTCATGCATTCATGGCATACCTAATTTCTTAAAAATATTTCTAAGCTACACAGTTCACCCATGAGTTTTTCAAATTGTTGCAAAATTCCAAACATTTTTCCAATTGTTTATTGGGAAAAATCTGCATGTAAGTGGACCCACGCCATTCAAACCCATGTTGTTCAAGGGTCCACTGTGTATAAATATGTGTTCATATATGTATGTGCACATATATTTATAAACTTATTTCTACATAGCATGAGAAACATTTTAAAATAAATTGAAAAGGTTAAATTCCTAATCTTAGAAACTATATATTCTTAATCATATGCTTAACATATACAATCATGAGAACACCACTTCCTGAAATTATATAATTACGTAACTATCATAATCCTTGCAATTTTGACAACCTAGTTGATTTTTAAACATCCTACCCCTCTCAAAATGCAATATGACAATTTCTAAAACTAGTTTGATTTTCATATATGTGCAACAATATTTCAATACACCTTGAGATAAAGGGAGACACTCAGAGTGGCATAAAATTGGGTTAGCAAGTACAGTACTTCCCCTTATCTGCAATTGTGCTTTCCATGGTTTCAGTTGCCTGCAGTTAACTGTGATCCAGAACTATTAATATATTTTATTGATTATACCATTATAGCTGTTCTATTTTTCCCCTTCATTCCCCCCCACCATGCACAGCCCCTCCCCCACCATTCGCCCCCTTTAGTTTATGACCACCTGTCTCAAGTGCTTTAGATTCTACATTTCCCCTACTATTCTTGCCCTTCCCCCTATTTTCTACCTACTGTCTATGCTATTTTCTGTACCTTCTCCCCTCTTCTCCTCCTCCCACTCCCCTCTTGCTAACCCTCCATGTGTTCTTCATTTCTATGGTTCCACTCCTGATCTAGCTGTCCTCTTAGTTTGCTTTTGTTTGAGGCGTGGTTGTTAATAACTGTGAGTTTGCTGTCCTTTCACTGTTCATATTTTTCATCTTCTTTTTCTTAGATAAGTCCCTTTAACGTTTCATATAATAAGGGCTTGGGGATGATGAACTCCTTGAATTTGACCTTATCTGTGAAGCACTTTATCTGCCCTTCCATTCTAAATGAAAGCTTTGCTGGATAAAGCAATCTTGGCTGTAGGTCTTTGGATTTCATGACTTGGAATACTTCTTTCCAGCCCCTTCTTGCCTGTAAGGTCTCTTTTGAGAAATCCGCTGACAGTCTGATGGGTACTCTTTTGTAGGTGACTGTCCCCTTATCTCTTGCTACTTCTAGGATTCTCTCCTTCATTTTAATCTTGGCTAATGTAATTATGATGTGCCTTGGTGTGTTCCTTCTTGGGTCCAACTTCTTTGGGACTCTCTGAGCTTCCTGGATTTCCTGGAAGTCTATTTCCTTTGCCAGATTGGGGAAGTTCTCCTTTATTATTTGTTCAAATAAGTTTTCCACTCGTGGCTGCTTCTTTTCCCCTTCTGGTACCCCTATAATTCGGATGTTGGAACGTTTAAAGATGTCCTGGAGGTTCCTAAGCCTCTCCTCATTTTTTTGAATTCTTGTTTCTTCATTCTTTTCTGGTTGGATGTTCTTCCTACTGGTCCATTCCATTAATTTGAGTCCCAGTTTCCTTCCCATCACTACTGGTTCCCTGTGCATTTCCCTTCATTTCAATTGATCTAGAACTATTAAATGGAAAATTTCAGAAATAAATAATTCTGAAGTTTTGCTGTTAATATTTTATTTATTTTTATTTTTTAATTTTTAAAATATTTTATTTATTTATCTTTAGAGGGGAAGGGAAGGAGAGAGGAAGGAAACATCAATGTATGGTTGCTTCTGGTGCATCCCCTGCAAGGAACTGACCCCTGCTGGAAACTGGCCTGCAACCCAAGCATGTGCCCTGACTGGGAATCGAACCGCGATCGTCTGGTTTGCAGGCCCGTGCTCAATCCACTGAGCTACACCAGCCAGGGCTTATTTATTTATTTTTAGAGAGAGGGGAAGGGAAAGGAGAAAGAGAGGAGGGAATGAAACATCAATTTGTGGTTGCCTCTCACGTCCCCCTACTGGGGACCTGGCCTGCAACCCAGGCTTGTGCCCTAACTGCGAATTGAACCAGTGACTCTTTGGTTCACAGAACCACATTCGATCAACTGAGCCACACCAGCCAGGGCAATTCTGAAGTTTTTAATTGCAAGCTGCTCTGAGTACCATGACAAAATCTCACTGTCCTCTCCTATCTGCCTGAGATGTGAATCATCCCTTTGTCCAGCATATCTGCACAGCATGTCCTTCCTGCCCGTTAGACACTTAATGGCCATCTCAGTGATCAGATTGACTCCTAGTGCTGCAATGCTGATGTTCAAGTAATATTTATTCTACTTAGTAATAGTCCCACAGTGCAAGAATATTAATGGCAATCTGGATATGCCAAAGAGAAGCCACAAAGTGCTTCCTTTAAGTGAAAAGGTGGAAGTTCTCTACTTAATAAGAAAAAAATTGTACAATCATGCACTGCATAAAAACATTTCAGTTTGATGACAGGCCGCAGATATGGTGGTGGTTCCATAAGACTATAATGAAGCTGAAAAATTCCTATCGCCTAGAGATGTCATAGCACAACGCATTACTCACATATTCGTGGTTATGCTGGTGTAAGAAAACCTGCAGTGCTGCCAGTCATACAAAAGTACTGCACATACAATTATGTACAGTTCATAATACTTGATAATGATAATAAACGACTCTTACTGGTTTATGTATTTACTCTGCTATACTTTTTATTGTATTTTAGAATATATTCTTTCTACTTATAAAAAAAGTTTAGTATAAAACAGTATGCCAAGTTACTCCAACAAGAGCCTCATATATCTTGTGCTGACTGGATCCCTTGACTGCATCATTTTCTCTTGTGCTTGAGTTGATCTCAGGTTGTTTTATAAATTTAGTGTAGCCCAAGTTTAAAGTGTTAATAAGTCTATGGAAATGTACTGTAATATGCTAGGCCTCCACATTCACTCAGCATTTGCTCACTGATTCAACCCAGAGCAACTTGTAAGCCAGAGTAACTACAGTTGTGGTAATGTTGCACCAGTTTTTATCTTTTCTATTGTACCTTTTCCATGTTTAGATACATTTAGATACAAAACCTACCATTGTGTTACAACTGTCTACAGTGGTCAGCACAGTAACATGCTGTATCCATGTTTATAGCCCAGGAACAGCAGGCTATACCATGTACCCTAGGTAAGTAGTAGACTGTATCACCTGGGCTTGTGTCAGCATACTCTGTGATGTTTGCACGAGAACGAAATTACCTAATGACACATTTCTCAGACTGTATTCCCATCGTGAAGCAGTGCATAACCATATGCTGAGGTGGCTAAGTTTTACAGTAAGAATGACTCTTCTATCATGACATTGTAAAGAAAGGAAAAGACTTGCATGCGAGTTTGCTGTCACCGTTCAAACTGCAAAAGTTACGGACACAGTAGGTGGTAAGTACTTAGTTAAGATGGAAAAGGCATTACATTTGTAGATAGAAGAATAGAAAATGTTCTCTGGTTAATGGCAGTATGTTGCACCAGGAGATACGGAGCCTAATACGAAGACTTCAGCAAGGAACACCTGAAATAAATGACACCCAGCCACTGACTGCAGGTAAGGTTTACTTATAGAGTAAATAGCTAAGTAAATTTACTTTTCTGTATAGTAAGCCTAAACATGTTTGTATCACTTGTGTTTAATCTTAATCACACAATTTCTCAAAATGAAATCTAAGAATATTAAGTGTGGTTAACAAGAAATCAAATGCATGTAAATACAAAAATAAAGAAATTGTGAGGATTTGGTAAGGACTCCTTATTAACATTATAAATATGGATACCTGCATGATGAAATGCTACTCCCCACCGTACAGTCTTTTTTAATACAGAGTCCAGTCCGGAAGGCGAATGTTTTAGCTGATCAATCACGTCTAGGAGGCCCTTTTGTTCCAGCATCACTGGTGAAAGCTCAGATGATCTCTCCAACCCTGTCACACAAAAACACCGTCAACACTGTTCACCGCTGTCTGAACCTCTTTAACTGTTACCTGCCTATTCATTACAGAGCTAAACACTAGGGCGATGATTCTGAAACTACTACCTATACTATCACCTTGACACCTTTTATAAATACTGATGACTGCCTCTCAACCCCGGACTTTGTGAACAGCATACAATGTGGAAATAAGGAATTTTACAATCTCCCTAGACAATTCTGAAGTGCACCAGAGTTTGGGAAACACTGTATTAGAGTGACACGAAGCCTACAGGAAGGGACTCACAGAACCAGTGGGAAGAAGAAGATGATATATGAGTATAATGACTATCACACAGAACCTAAAAATCAAAATCCTTGCTGAGAGTAGGTCCCACCAACAGTGTCAGAATCACCTAGGAGCCTAATTTTATGTGACAATTATTCTGACCTCCTTGGCACCAATATGGTAATCACATTAACTTCTGTTTTTACCTCTCCTCCAGTAAGACCTTAACTATCTGCAGGAACTATGTTTTCTTAAATAATTTTCCAGAGTTTTGGATTTCTTTTTTAAAAATATATTTCATTGATTATGCTATTACAGTTGTCCCATTCCCCCCCACTTCACTCCCCTCCACCCTGCTCAAACCCTCCCACACGCATCCCCCCCCCTTTAGTTCATGTCCATGGGTCGTAAGTTCTTTAGCTCCTACATTTCCCACACTACTCTTGCCCTTCTCCTGTCTATTTTCTCCCTACCATCTATACTACTTATTCTCTGTACCTTCTCCCCCTTCTCCTCCCACTCCCCTGTTGCTAATCCTCCACATAATCTCCATTTCTATGGCTCCGCTCCTGATCTAGCTGTCCTCTTAGATTGCTTTTGTTGTAGGTGTGGTTGTTTACAACTGTGAGTTTGCTGTCTTTTTACTGTTTATATTGTTCATATTTTTTATCTTCTTCTTTCTCTTAGATAGGTCCCTTTAACATTTCCTAAATAAGGGCTTGGTGGTGATGAACTCCTTGAACTTGACCTTATCTGAGAAGCACATTATCTGCCCTTCCATTCTTAATGAAAGCTTTCCTGGATAGAGCAATCTTGGATGTAGGTCCTTGCCTTTCATGACTTGAAATACTTCTTTCCAGTGCTTTCTTGCCTGAAAGGTCTCTTTTGAGAAATCAGCTGATAGTCTTATGGGAACTGCTTTGTAGGTAACTGTCTCATTCTCTCTTGCTGATTCTAGGATTCTCTCTTTCATTTTAATCTTGGCTAATGTAATTATGATGTGCCTTGGTGTGTTCCTTCTTGGGTCCACATTCTTTGGGAGTTTCTGAGCTTCGTAGACTTCCTGGAAGTCTGTTTCCTTTGCCAGATTGGGGAAGTTCTCCATTATTTGTTCAAGTAAGTTTTCAAATTCTTGGTCTTCCTCTTCTCCTTCTGGTACTGATGGAAAATTCAGATGTTGGAATGTTTAAAGACATCCTGGAGGTTCCCAAGCCTCTCCTCATTTTTTTGAATTCTTGTTTCTTCGTTCTGTTCTGACTGGATGTTTCTTTCTTCCTTCTGGTCCACACTGTTGATTTGAGTTCCAGCTTCCTTGCCATAACTATTGGTTCTCTGTACATTTTCCTTTATTTCACTTAGCATAGCCTTCATTTTTTCATCTAATTTGCAACCAAATTCAACCAATTCTGTGAGCATCCTGATTACCAGTGTTTTGAACTGTGCGTCTGATAGGTTGACTATCTCTTCATCACTTAGTTGTATTTTTTCTGTAGCTTTGATCTGTTCTTTCATTTGGGCCATTTTTTTTGTCTTGATGTGCCTCTAACATAGTAAGGGGTGGAGCCTTAAGTGTTTGTTCACCAGGGAGAGGCAACCCAATTGCTGGGTTGTGACACTGTATGTGGGGGAGGGGTTCGAGAGGAAACAATGGCGCTTGCTCCACTCTGTCAGATTTCAGTCACTTCCCCCACCTCTTGCAAGCAAATTGGGCCCTTCTAGTGCTAAATCCCAGGTGGGTGGGTTTGTGTACATTCTGGGACCACGTGGGTGTCTCGGATGAACTCTCCTGTGATGCTGGGAGTTTCTTCCAGCACCTCAACCCCCACAGATGTTTTCAATTGGTGTTTTGAGGCTTTATTCCCTTGTGCTGCAGCTCTGAGTTGTGTGGTCTGTCTCACCCCCCAGTTTTGCCTGGTTTATCTGCATGTAAATGTGGGACCACCAGGTCTGCCAGCCACCTTGTGCACCGCACCCCGATCCACAATCTGCCACCTTTCTGAGTCTACCCACTCCTGCCTTGTGTGCCCGGGGTCCAGCCACTGCTTTGCCACAACCCCTCTCCACCCCGCCACCTGACTCTGCCCCTCCTACCGGTCTGGATAAATGTGTCTACTTTAACTCCTTGGTTGTGGGACTCCCATTAGACAATTTTTCTCTCACTTCTGGTTGTTTTTTGTTTCTAAATTGTTGTTGTCCTTATTGTGGTTGTGCGAGGAGGCAGTGTGTCTACCTATGCCTCCATCTTGGCCAGAAGTCCCACAGTTTTGGATTTCTGAACTAGTAAAACTTCTATTTTATAAGAAGTAAAACTTATAAAGTAAGTAAAATATATTTTAAGTAAAATATATATTTTACTTTTTAGGTTAACATTTATTAACATTTTGAGGACCCACGAAAGGTTGACAATGTTTTATTATACTGAGGACAATTTTAAAATTTTTTACCATGGAGATAATCTCAAAAAATTAAAAATGAAACTGCCTTATGACCCAGTGATTCCGCTTCTATGAATTTATCTGAAGAAATAGTGTATCCACCTGACACACTAATCTGAAAGAATATAAGCACCCTATGTTCACTGAGACATTATTTACAATCACTAAGATATGGAAGCAGCCCAAGTGTCCATCAGTAGATGAGTGGATAAAACAACTATGGGACATTTACATAATGGAATACTACTCAGCCATAAAAAAGAAGAAAAATTTACCCTTTGAGACAGCATGGACAGACCTGGAGAACATTATGCTAAGTGAAATAAGCCAGTCAGAGAAAATCTGGCTTATATAATTATACGCCAATCATAAACACCACATGACTTCACTCATATGTGTAATCTAATGAACAAACTGAACAAAATGCAAAATAAAGATAGCTTTACCGACAGAGAGCAGGCTGACAGCTCTCTGGGGAAGGTTAGTGGGTGGAGACACTGAGCAAAAAGGAAAAAGGACTCATGGACATGGACCACAATGTGGTGCCTGCAGGGGGCAGGATAGAGTGAGGAGGATAAATGGTAATGGAAAAATACAATAAAAAATAAATGAGTAAATACATAAATAAAATTTTTTCAATTACCATCGATCAACATCTTTATTTCAAAATAAAAGTTGCTGCAACTTTTTAAAAAAATGACTAGGAATAATTTCAGAATTTAAAGTTCAGTTTTATGAAAAATGTGCAGCCTTGCCTTTACTTTTCTGAGGTTTCATCATAGCCCAGGCTCTAGTCCAAGCACTAGCATTTGTGAACCACTGCAATAAATAAAAATAAAAGAACCTCAACCAAAGAAAATAATAAATGTTCTGGTTATTATGAAATATAAGTTACCATGGTACAACATAAGGGATATAAGTTGACAGAGTACAGAAAGGACCAATTAAGAGAGAAAAGACATAATGTTGGACTAGAGTCTACCCAATATAAATTTCAGGCAGTTTACTTGTTGGAACTTGGCTTGAAATATCCATTATCCATCTTCATGATGCCACTGGCAGAGTGAAGTCATGAAGTATTCTAATATTCTGTAACTGGAACTGGTCTCTGCCCTACGCTTATTTTGGAAGTCACATGACCATAGGCTAGTAAAATCAGTAAAAATATATACTAATGGTAATGCCATACACTCAGCAATAAAAGAAGGAGCAAATTGATAAATGTAACTGTCTAGATGAATCTTAAAAATATCTTGCTGAGTGAAAGAAGGCAGACACAAAAGACATATACATATACTATATGATTTCATTTACATGAAATTCTTAGAAAAGACAAAACTAATCTCAAATATCAAGAAGCAGTGAAGTAGTTGCCCAGGGCTAGGGATAGAGGGAAATAGCAAGAAAAGCAAAAAAGAACATTTTAGGGTCATAGAAATGTTCTACGTGTTGATTATAGTGGGTGTTAAAGAGGTGCATACATTTGTTACAATGATTAAATTATATACTTCAAATGGGTACTTTTTATTGTATATAAATGATACTTAAATAAAGCTTATTTTAAAATAAATACATGTATGAACACATATATGTGTGTATACATATATATGTATGTGTGTGTGTGATTCTTTTTAGAGTTAAAGTTTGGAAATATAAAGAAAGATAAGGCCACTTGCCCCATTAAAGGGTGTATGTGTGAAATTTTACACATAACCTCAAAGCCCATGGGGCCCAGATGAAGAACCTGGGTATACATCTGTATAGACCCAGTTCTGTAAAATCTGACTATCAGACTGAGTGTGTGCCTAATGAGTGTCTATAATAAGAATAAGAAGAGGATTAGTCACAAAAGCAGAATTTTGTAAGGCATGCCTGGGAGCAGGTGGTGGCAATGAGGAATGAGAGCCATGCTGTGCTAATATAATCATTAAAGTTACTCTTAGGAAATGTATTAAGTATGGAGGCTTTCTTTTTTTTTATTGTTGTGCAACTACAGTTGTCCCTATTACCCCTTCCCCTATTACTCTCCCCCCCGGCCCCTCCCCAGTTGTCTTTGTCCATGGGTTGTTTATACATTTCAATCAGTAACCTACCCTCAGCTCGATGCTGTAGATTGTAAAACTCATGGGCAATTATATCTGCCAGCTTCTCACACCATTTTTTTGATGGACAGAAAATTAATACTGAATGGTTATCACGAACAGTCTCATAGCATAAACTAACAACATGGTCTTCATCTCCCTAAGGAAGAAAAAAAAATAACCACTCTAGTAAAACTTTCAAAACATTTTCACATCAATTTAAAGGCAACCATTTTGCTTCACAGGGAAATTTTTTTTCTACTCAAAGGCATAATAAAAATCAGTTACAAAGTTAGTAACAAACAATGAAAAAAGAAAACAAGAAGAAAAAGAAATAAACTTCCTTATAATGCAAGGTAAGAAAGAAATATTTTCTATTCAGTTAACTAACGCGTATTGATCTTCAACCCTCAAACAATGAGGATATAATTGTGAGCAAAAGAAAGTCAAAGTCCTATCTTCAAAGGTTTTAGCTCTCATTGGGGAAACATGTTAAAGTACTAAACAAATAAATGTAAAATACAATCATTTGTATTTCAAAATAGAGTTTTATAATGTAGTACATTTTATAAATGTACTATAAAAGAGTTTTGTGGTGTTTTGATGCTTCATATTTGACATAAATTTGACAGAAAGATGTGAAAGAAAGGTTTCCCTGAGGAAACAATGATTTAGCTGTGATGTGAAATGAGGGGGCGAGGAGGCATTATCTCAACATAAGGTAACTGAGCGACAGAGGAAACACTTCAGGCAGAATAAAGACCATATAGGCCAGGAGTGACCCAGTGAGTTCTCAAAACTGGAAGGTCAGTGTATGTAACTGGATTAATTAATTCATCCATCCATTCACTCACTAAACAAATATTTACTAGGTGATGGATACTCTTCTAGGCACTGGGGAGGAAGAACAAAGCAGAAAAAAACTCTGCCCTCAGAGTGTTTCCACTCCTAACAGAAAACATAGATAATAACAAAAACACAATAGGTAAAACACATAATAGATTCAATCTTGAAAAGTGCTAAGGAAAAAAAAAACAGGAAAAATAGGGATCAGGAAAAGGAGGACACTAATTTAGACAAGGTAGCGAGGGAAGGTCTAAGAAAGTGACATTTGAGTAGAGGTCTAAAGGCGAATAGTAAAGCATACTGATGCCTGGCGGGGAGAGCATTCCAGGCGGGGAAAGCATTCCAGGCAGGGAAATCTCCAGGGAGGGAGATTCCTGGCATATTGTGGAATAGCATCGAGGCTCTGGGGGGTCAGAAGAAATGTAGTAGATGACGTCAGAGCACTAGGAGGGAGAAGGCTGGTAGTGTGGGCCTTCTAGGCTACTATAAAGACATTGGCTTTCATTCTAATGAAACAGGGATCCATCACTACCTTCTTTGGAGAATGGTCACATGATTTGATGATAGTTCTAAATAAATTGCTAGCTCTTGATTTAAACATAGATGGAAGGGAACAAGGTAAAAGCAGACAGAGCAATTAGGAGGCTTTTTTAATAACTTGGGTAAGAGTTGAAAGTGATTCAAAAAGGGTAGAGGCATGGATCTGGTAACAGAAGAAAAGGATTAAGAGAAGAGTAAGTAAATGTTTACCTATACAATTATTGAGGCACGGTCAAGTGAAATTGGATCACAGAGCAAAGCAACCGAGTGGGATTCCACAGCAGGCACACGGAAGCTGCAAACGCACAGCGACGAGGGCACCGAAACGTGCACTTAGCCCTGACCCCAGCCCTAAACTTATCCTTCGCTGGTTCAGTATTCAGAGACATAGGCTTAGAAAAATACTGTAAACTAAAACTTATTCAGTGTGTTTAGGGGTATGGGAGGGAACTTAGCATTTATCAATCATTTTCTAGATGCTAGACAGTTTTTAAAAATCTTACTTCATTCTTACAACAATACTATAGATATGTATTATTTCTCATTGTATACATGAAAACACTACTACATTCAGAGAGGTTTTATAGTTCAACTAATATCACAGCCACATCAAGTATCTATTAAGTATCAGACATAGGTCTGTCTGAGTCCAAAAATGATGGGTTTTTTTCCACTTTACTATATTTATAACTTATCATTTAACAAAAGTTTAATTTTCCACATTATAAACTGCTTATAATGTGAAAAAAGTATTTAGTATTAACTAAGCCAGAAAAAAATTTTACCAGTTAGAAAGAAAAAATCTATGAAATTAGTTACTATTTTGTATGACTTACAGAAAATGGTAGTCATTTAAGTCGAAGCTACACCCACATTTCCTCTCTTACCATCACCACCAGTTCTTTAAGATGAAACCAATAGCTTAATATTAGTAATGTTTCTAATGGATACGTAATGCATATTCAGCTACTCTGCAGTTCCTACTTCACATAACTCAAAAACTGTTAACTTGCTAGAAAACACAACTGAACACAAAGGTGGTAGAGAGGTAAAAACACTGACTTACCTTCACCTGGAGCATGGGCTGAAATTCCCTCACGAGCTTCATGGAAGAGTCATATATGGAACTTCCGAGCTTTACCGACTCCAGCAACGGCACAGGACGAAAGTCAGTGTGGTAGAGCTCAGCATGCAACCAGGATGCCACGAGCTCCAAATTCGGAAGAGTGGCACTCATGCCTACAATCTGCACGGCATAAGGCGGAAGGCTGGCTGAACTGGCTTGGCTGTGAAGAACAAATAAAAATGATGTTAAAAGATTCACAGAATTAATTACCCATAGTGCCACCGAGAACATTCTTGTTCATGTCCTTTGGTACATACATGCATGCATTTCTTCAGGGTATATACCTAGGAGCAAAATTACTAGGTCATAGATGATCATCAGTTTTCTCAGATAATGTTAAACTGGTTTAGGAAAAGACTACCAAAGTGTTAGCCATTTTAGAGAGAGTGGTACTATCTCTTGGAAAAGGTGATTTGCATTCCCTCGACTGCTCAGATTAAGAATGCTGCATGCTCATGGACCACTTGGATGCCCTCTTCTCTGTCCAAGCTCCTTACCCATTGACATATTGGGTTCTGGTTTTTTCTTATTAATTTGAAGAATATTTTTGATGTTCTGAATAATGACTTTCCTTTTCATTAGATTTGTTTTTGTCTCTCTTTTTACTTTCTGTGACATTATTTAACAATTCTTTTTCTAAGTTCTTGAGAGATAATTCATTAATTTTTTAGTCTCTCTTAAAATATATACATTTTATACAATCAATTTCCCTTTAAAAACATATTTTGCTACATTTTACAAGTTTTTAAAAGATTTTATTTATTTATTTATTTTTAGAGAGAGGGGAAGAGAAGGAGAAAGAGAGGGAGAGAAACATCAATATGTGGTTGCCTCTTGCACGCCCCTTACTGGGGACCTCACCTGCAACCCAGGCATGTGCCCTGGCTAGAAATTGAACCTATGACTCTTTGGTTCACAGTCTGGTGCTCAATCCACTGAGCCACACCAGCCAGGGCTACAAGTTTTGGGGGGAAATATTTTTATTATACTTTCAGTTCAATCTATCTTCCAGTTTCTATTGTGATTACTTTTTTGACTCAGAATAGATCAAAATTTGTTTCTTAACAAATTAAGAAATTTGTTAATAAATTTCCAAACACATGGACATTTTCTAATTACGCTTTTCTTATATTTATTTCTAGCTTAACTCCACTATTGTTAGAAAATGTATTTTAAACCATTTAAATCCTTTAAACTACATTTCTTTATGACCCAGTATATGGTAAATATTTTTTGAAATGTTCCATGTATAACTGAAAAAATATATATATTATGCTTATACTTGGAACTTGTTCTACATTCACGCATTAAGGTCAAATTTGCTAATTGAATTAGTTATATGCCTCCTGATTTGTAATACAGATGATTATCTACATTTTTTAACATACTGCAAGAGATGTGTTGAAATCTCCCTAAATTAAGAGACAAGAGCTCTCAGATTGAAAAAATCTTTGAGTGTATCCAGCACATCAATGAAAATAAACCAAAATGAAGACACATCAATGTGAAATTTCACAATACTGAGGAAGCTCCTAAAAACTGTCAAAGAAAATAAAAATTATCCAAAGAATTAAAGGATTAGCATGGCATTGGAATTCTCAATAGTTACAAGAAAATAAAGAAATGTCTTGAGAACTCTAAAGGAAAAAATTTTTAACCTTCACTTTATACCTGGACAATCTCTCAAATAATTGTAAGGCATTTTCTGACATGCAAATTTTTTAAAAATTTATACCCATAATAGCTGCACACTGAAATAAACTGAAAATTCCTGAAAGATGCCCCAACCAAAATGAGGAAGAAAATCAAGAAAGAGCCACAAGATCCCCAAAAAGGGGGATCTGACTTAAGCAAAAACCTACTACAATGAATGATGAGAAGAAAAGATCCCAAGAAAACTGCTATGCAGCATATAATGTAGATTAACCCTTTACATAGATTGGAACAAGTCAGAAGACTTTAAGAGACACTTCTTCAAGAAGATGAATTTTGTGGAATATCAAATGTATCGGAACCTATTAGGTGGAGATTTATGCAGGGGAGATGCTGGAGATGAGTCAGTAGTTAATTGAAGAAGCCTCCAAACAAAGAAGACAAGTTAATTTCAGAGAATAAAATGTCACTTAGAAAATAAGAGTCATCATCATACATTCCAGGGCTCAGCCGACAGCGCCATTTATGTAGTCATAATGGTGTAACTGAACCTGATCTCAGCAAAATTATGACAACTGCTTTTGGCAAACGGGAAGATAATAAGAGAATGAAGAGAGATGGGATGGGGAGAAAATGGGCGGGGTGAGTAAATAAATAAAAAAGAGCTAGGTCTTCATTTTCCATAGTAAGAAGTCAAAATATAATATTAAAACTGAAAACTCAAGTAGCTGCATTTAGAGATAACCACTGTGAATAAAATGTTTATAAAGCTACGAAACTTAAAAGTACTTGCCTTTGGAAAGTAGGGAATAAAGAAAAATGTTACTTTTCAAAATTAGCCTTGACTACCTAAGTAAGATGCGTGTGTAACTGGAAATAACAAAAACTTGGATAATAATTCTATCCTACTCTTGGCCTGATCTCCAGTACCTTGCAGTAGGACGGTCACCCGGTGGGCCGGTGGGCCTGTGGGCCGGGTGGGGCGGGGCTCACCACTGTGGAGCTTTGCCACTGAGGAGCTCCTCCACTCCTGGAGACCAGACCAGAAGCATACGGCAGCCCTTGGTGACCCAGGGCGGGGGTGGGCACGACTCTGCCACCGCGGGTTGTACAGGACACAGAAAAATAGTAATAGCTATTACTATTACTCTATCATGAAAGTGATCAGCAGTCAGAAATTCAGGAATGTTTACAAAATAATCTAAAATATTTCTCAAGTCTTAAGTGGTTGTTTTGGAACAAAAATGAACTACTATATTTGAGTTTATAATAAGTAAATACTACTCTCCTTTAATTTATGTGATTCATATGTATTATTCATCATTTTTATTGGTTGATTTGAGAGAGAAAGAGAGAGGAGAGAGAGTGACAAGCATTGATTTATTGTTCCACTTATTTATGCATTCATTGGTTGCTTCTTTTATGTGCCCTGACCGGGAATTGAACCTGCAACCTTGGCATATCAGGAAGATGCACTGACTGAGCTACCCAGCCAGGGACTCATTTTTGTACATACTTTTTCAACATTGTTTAGAATCTCAGGAGTGTAGTTGTTTCATGTACTCACCGAGATGCTGACTTCTGAGTAACATAGCAAATCTTGGTCAGCAAGAGTTCCAGCAGATACCCCCGGTGAGAGTCTCCCAGCATATGCAGTTCATCCACAACCACAATTCCTAAAGAGATTTTCCAGATACTAGCTTTCACAGAATTTCGCAAATCCAAAAAGAATTTTAAGGACTCAATATCTTATATCTTAAACAATCAGTAGCTACCATTAAAATATATAGTAAGTCATGCAAATTTCTAATCATAGAAAAAGCAGATTCCGCATAATGGACAATTCTTTTTCAAGATACTTCAGATACCACAGTGATCCTCTCTGATCCAGAATACTACAATGTATTCTGGATCTAAAAATCAACCACTAGCTAAAGTCAGGGCTATTTCAGGGAAAACTCCTCTTATTACTTAAACACTAATTGGTAACTTTGTAGAAATATAGTTACAATGAGATATCAAAAGCATCTATGACAGTTATTCAGTATGCTAAGTTTTCTATGCGAAAAACAACCAGGGCAACCACACTGATGTTAGAAATAGGCTAAGAAAAACAGAACCAGATCAAGATGAGAGAAATGATTTTAAGGGATATTTCTTTTTGATTATGATAGGTTAGGGAGTCACCCTACTACAAAGCATAAATATGATCAAAATCCCCTTCGCCACTGCTTGGAGAATCAAACCAGTGTATGTATTTGGAATAATGCTAAGAATTACTAAAAATTTAGTATCAACCAATGCCTTATTCAGTTAAATGTTTTCATAACGTCATAGTTTCCATGTGTCTACCCAACAAATTCTTCCCATCAAAATCAAGATCTTTTTTTTAAAGATTTTATTTATTTATCTTTAGAGGGGAAGGGAAGGAGAGAGGAAGAGAAACATCAATGTATGGTTGCCTCTTGTGAGTTCCCTGCTGGGAACTGGCCTGCAACCCAGGCATGTGCCCTGACTGGGAATCGAACCGCAATCGTGTGGTTCGCAGGCCCGCACTTAATCCACTGAGCTACACCAGCCAGGGCAAAATCAAGATCTTTTAAAAAACTTTGATCAGGATGGTTGCCTAGATAAACATGGCTCACCTCCTCAAACACCCACATCAAAATTACAACCAAAATATAGAATATGTATATTATACTCAAAACTGTCAGAAATCAAGTTGAATGGAAGTCTGACAACTACGGAATTAAAGAAACCACATCCACCCAGACTGGGGGGGGGGGTGCAGAGCCATGGAAAGGACTGGTCCCACATCCACCTGTGCTGGATCAAAATTCAAGAGGGATATCTCAAGAGTGAGGGGTGCCACCACACACTAGACGCCCCCAGCCCAGGAACCCAGTGACAGGAAGATAAGCCCCCATAATTTCTGACTGCTAAAAAACAATGGGTATTAAGTCAGAGGAAGAAACTTCAGGAGTCCCAAGCAGTTCCTCTTAAACAACCCACCCATGGACTTACTCAGACACTCCCTCTAGAGGAGCTCTGGAACTGGGGTACCAGCTTGAAAAGCACCAGTGGCATACTGGGAGAAACTGAACTGCCTGGTATCAAGGTGAGCAGAGGCCATTGTCTCTTTTCTGAATCCTCTGCAAACAGAGCCACAGAACTAGTAGGTGGGTGCCATATCTGAGATTCCATCAACCTGGCTAACACTATTTGCCCTGCCCTGGAGATCCATCCTGCCCTGGAGGCTCCATCCCATGCAATTTATAGCTCTTAACAGTGGTTCTTCCTTATGAGAGGAAGCATGAGCCAATAGCTGCTCTTGGCTCATGCTTCACAAATTCTTAAATCCTTTCAAACAAGCAACAACTGGCCTTCGGTGAGTTCACAACCCCAATACCTGTTGCTAAGTGGCTCCAGGCCCAATACTAGCGGCAGCAGCCTAGATTCACAGCTTAGTTTTGCCCAGGAATTGCCAAGCTCAGCTCAAGTACCTGCCATCTCAGGTTGCTTTATAACTCAGGCAGGGTGGCCCTGGGGTAAAACACAGGTAAGGGCCAACCTTGGCCTGCACAACCTGGGAAACCCCAGAGCCAGCCTACCCAGTGAACAGCTACACATCACGTTGGAGAATCTGCCCCTGCACAGCTGATTCCCCACAAAAGGTAGAGTTTGGTGGTCAGTGGTAACAGACATTCCTTGCAGCTGACTGGCCTGGGTAAATCCCTCCCATTAATCTGCCTACAGCAACCAAGGCTCAACTACAAGAGGAAGGTGTACTCAGTCCACACAAAGGGCACACCTGGAGTACCCATCTTGGGTGTTAGGGGAGGCTGTGCCACTGGATTCTACAGGACACCTACTACATTAGGCCACACTACCAAGATACGGAATTATAGTAGCTCTACCTAATACATAGAAACAAACACAGGGAGACTTCCAAAAATGAGACAAAAAAACACGGCCCAAATGAAAAAACAGATCAAAACTCCAGAAAAAGAGCTAAACAAAATGGAGATAAGCAATTTATCAGATGCAGAGTTCAAAACACTGGTTACAAGGATGCTCAAGGAACTCAGTAAGAACCTCAGCAGCATAAAAAGATGCAGTCAAAAACACTAACTGAAATAAAGAACCTTTACAGGGAAACAACAATAGAGTGAATAAAGCTAATAATCCAATCAATAATTTGGAACATAAGAAAGAAAAAAACAACCAGTCAGAACAAGAAAAAAAATAATCCCCCAAAAAGAGGATAGTGTAAGCAGCCTCTGGGACAACTTCAAGCATTCCAACATTCACTTCATAGGGGTNGAGGGGAATGAAGGGGGGGAATAGAACAACTGTAATGGTATAATCAATAAAATATATTTAAAAAAAAAAGAAATTGGAAACCTATCTGAAAAAATAATGAAAGAAAACTTCCCTAATTTGGCAAAGGAAACAGATATGCAAGTCCAGGAAGCACAGAGAGTTCCATACAAGATGGATGCAAAGAGACCCCCCTCCAAGATACACCATAATTATAATGCCAAACGCTAAAGATAAAGTGAGAATCTTAAAAGCAGCAAAATAAAAGCAGTTAGTTACATACAGGGAGTTCCCATAAGACTTTCAGCGGATTTCTCAAAAGAAATGTGGCAGGCAAGGAGGGATTAGCAAGAAATATTCAAACTCATGAAAAGCAAGGACCTACTGCCAAGACTGCTCTACCCAGCAAAGACATCATTTAGAACCAAAGTGCAGTTCAAGAGCTTTCCAGACAAGAAAGAACTAAAAGAGTTCATCAACACCAAACCATTATTATATGAAGTGTTAAAGGGACTTATTTAAGAAAAAGAAACAGACCAAAACTATGAACAAAAAATGGCAGTAAATAAATATCAGCAATTGACTCTAAAAAACAAACTAAGCAAACAGGAACAACAGAGACAGAATCATGGATACAGAGACCATATTGATGGTTGCCAGATGGGAGGAGGGAGTGTAGAATAGGCAACAAAGTGAGGGAATTAAGAAGTACAAATAGGTAGTTACAGAATAGCTATGGGGATATAAAGGACAGTACAGGAAATGGAGAAGCCAAAGAGCTTATACACATGACCCATGGACATGAACAACGGTGTGGGGATTGGTGTGGGGATTGCCTGATGGAATAGGGGGTGCTACATGGAAGGAGGCAAAGGGGGGAAATTGGGGCTGCTGTAAAAGCATAAACAATAAATTACAGTTTTTTAAAAATTGAGATCTTTTAGACTATTTCCTGACACATGGCACTCCTTTTCCTCATGAGTAAGCTATCTCCAAATTATACTGTTTGATGAGTTATTTTAGTACTTATTCACTCACTCATCCAAAAACATTTATTCCACCTAGTATGCCAGGCACTGTGCTAGGTATATTGGATATAACACTTAATAAGATTCTATTGCAGCCCCCAAGATATTTAAAGGCCAATGGGGCAACAAGAAATAACAATTCTGACACAAATTGGTAAATGTGATTTTTCTCTCCAAGCTTTATACAGCATAGCACATGTCTCTGGTTTCTGATTTCCCCATTGCTACCCTACCGTGACTTTATCATTTAAGTTCACCAGGATCTCAATTAGTAGCTAACTGATATTTTGATGTACTATTGCTGCTACAACCATTTTCTTCTTATTGGTACCTCAAAATAGGGGCCTTTCCTAAGGTGAGGCAGGGGAAGCGTTAAGGTAGAAAATCTTCCTAGAGTCCCAAGTTCAAATAAAGTGTCAATTTCTATAGCCCCTGCTAAAAGGTAGCCTCTGGGCACAGGCCTATTCTAGATATCACAACACCAGAATATAAGGAATACACACATACACTAACTGCAGAGATGGCAGATCCAGCCCCGCCTTGCTTCCTTCTATTCCAGGTAAAGTTTAGACAGGAAAGAAGCAATGAGAAATGACTTGAGGGCCCAAGGATATCCTCTATGTTTTGCAAAGGGTAAAAATACAAGGAAGCACAATCAATAACAGCAGGAGGACACAAAAATTTTCCCCATGGACCCGGAGTTCCTAACAGTCAGATGTCAATACTCACTCCAAAAAGAGGTGACAAACTACAGAAGAAAGCATGGGATATATACAAATCACAACAGCTCCAATCCATTCCATCGAAAAATAGCAGTAGGAAATATTTTCTCACCTAATAGATCCATCTTATTTTCTTCTATGAGACGATTGATCAGACCATTGGCTCTCTCAATTGTGCAGACAGCAATATCCAAGGAACTGAAATGCCGTTTTGGAGAGATACTGCCCATATAACCATCTACTTTTATTCCTACTTCCTGGAACAGACTCTGATTGAGTAAGAAGGAACAAGACTGGTGAAAACATTTGATATTCATGAATGGTAAATTGGTTCTATCCCAGAACATAGACATAAGTTTCTAACATAAATAATTATCAGATTACTGTTAGACATTCCTGGACAGGACACACTGGTTCTTTCTAAAATCACATACTAAAAAAATAAATAATGCTTAAAATTGAAAAAACTCAGTACAGAGTCAAATAAAATTAACTATGCCATTTAATGACAGCATTTTCCAATCATAGTTCTAAGAGCTATTTATAGAAATTAAAATTGGAGAAAAACTACCACAAGCACTAATACTTTTAATCTAACAAAAAATAAGACACTAGCTTTCTTTAATGTTAATGTAACACTTTAAAAAACAAATTTTTACTTCATGAGAAAATTACTCATTATCTCACCGTTTTACATAATAAGACAGTTTTCAAAATTCAAATGCAGTGAGACTTCGATGTTAATTTTTTTAGTTGAACTTTTAACTAACATACCTTCTCAATAAAAAGGATCCTTTCATCATTTTGTTACTTTGGTCTAAGTTTAGAGGATATTACCATGGCCTCCAGGTTTGGCCTCTGAAATAACTGTTTAAAAGATTTACAGAACCATAGGACTTTAGGACTTTCCGTTTAGTAAAATACTTCTGAGTGTTTGTTGAGTTAACCCACACAGTACTAGGGTTAACATCTTTATTTGACCAATGAAAAAAAATGAGGCCCAGCAAATTATGTGCCTAACCTGAAGATACAGTTGGCAGCAAAGCTGGGACTAGAACACAGATTTTTTTGGACTACCAATACAATAATCTTGCCATCCAACAGCACATTTTTTCACTGCAGAAATCACAATAATAAATTCATTCTATTTAATGAAACACTGTATTTGTAAAAATGCCTTAAAAACCAGTGAGCATCATACAAATGAAAAATGTTTTTCATTTTTGCACAACAGAGGAACTGACCACAGGCCTGGAGCTTTGCATACGCACTAATGGCTCTTGTTCTTCATCCCTGACATGTTCTCAAACAGCCCTCAGTTAGGACAGGATAT
Source organism: Sturnira hondurensis (assembly GCF_014824575.4). Lineage (NCBI taxonomy): Eukaryota > Metazoa > Chordata > Mammalia > Chiroptera > Phyllostomidae > Sturnira > Sturnira hondurensis. The sequence continues at coordinate 2,326,047 of NW_028079853.1, read as the reverse complement.
GCTTCCTGAAACACTCTTTCCTTCCCATGCTCAGTTTAGTCCTACTTTTCAGTCAAAACACTGATCTTAATTTGCACATTTATATAGTAGGAGTATTCTGTTTACTTCCTGAGGGAAAGTTTATCAATTTTAACACACTGTTCACCAATTACTTTTCTAATTTGATGGCCCGTTCTCCTTCATGCAATAATACAAAAGTTTCCCTTCATAAATGTAGCCAAAGCTACCTTGGGATGCAAATCTGACTTGCTTTTATAATTGTTTCAAATGAGTAAAGCTACAGCTGCTAATAACAGGCTCTATCACAAATTTCAAAATTAGTGTAAGAACATTACCTGGAGATAGTATTTCTTCTCTTTAGCCACAGAGACAAAGGGCAGAATGAACAGAGCTTTCTTCCGCATTTCCAAAACCCGCTTCAAAATAAGTAGCTCGGCAACAAGAGTCTTTCCGGCACTTGTAGGAGCTGAAACATATTATTCCACAAGGTTCACAAAAAGAAATAATACTTGATATACTACATTAATAAATGTTTTAAACCATATCCAGTAACTACAGAACCTAAAACTATCATAACATGAAGGCCCAAAAGTATTTGAAATCTTTATACACTTAAATGCCCAACTTTATTTTTTTTCCTTTTTAATTTTTTTATTTTTTAGTGATTTTAGAGAGAGAGAAAAAGAGAGAGAGAAACCTTGATTTGTTGGTTCACTTATTTATGCATTCATTGGTTGATTCTTGTATGTGCCATGATGGGGGGGTAAAACATGCAATCTTGGCATATCAGGCAATGCTTTAACCAACTCAACTACCTGGCCAGGGCCAAATGCCCCAACTTTAAACTAGCTCTCTAGCAGGACGATAGCTAGTGGGCAGTGAGGAGTGTAGGGAGGGTGGGTAGAGGAATTGAGAAAACAGGAAAAAAGGACTCATGGACATGGACAACATGGTAGGAGTGGAGTATAAGGGGACTAAGTGGTGATGGAAAAAAGTACAATAAAGATTAAATCAATAAAAGAAAAAAGAAGCTAGCTCTCTGAAATCTCACACTGAAAATAGGGAATTATTAAACAAATCTTTATATCAATAATAAATGACAAATATCATTGCTGACCTAGCTTGTACTTGAAAGATCCTTTCCTTTAAGTACTAAATAGCTAAAAGCCCTTCTCTGAGGAAGCAGATGAATAACTTTATTATATTGTAATAGGAGCTATGATGCAAGTTGATGGAGAGGAGCTATAAGGGAGTTTATGGAAATGAAACAGAAATTATGAAAAGGAAGACAGAAGGGAACAGGCAAGCAATGCCAAGCAAAAGAAACTGTATGTTCAAACACCTGGAAGAAAGCCTGGTGTGTTTAGATGGCAGTTAAGTTACTTAGCAAACCTAAAATATAAAACAAGTAGGGGAGTGAAAAAAAGATATGAATGTGCCACATAAAAAAGAGTGTTATAAACCCATCATGTAAGGAATTTAGGATTCATACTGAAAGGAATTCAGAGAGACAAGTAAGTCTTATGAAAAGGAGTGACAAGATTGTATTTGTACTTTATAAAGATCACTTTGAAGGCTGGAGCAGAACAGGAGCGGAGAGAAAAAATAAACTACTTACAAGGCTATTGCATAATCAAGAAGAAAGATAATAGCATAATCTAAAAGGGAGATAATAGAAGAAAGTTAGCAAACTAGGTAATGGACCTAGAAACAGAGAGAAGAAACCAGAATCAAGATATTGGAAGTTACAGACCCTGGACTTGGTGATTAATTGACAATAATTGGTGACTAGAGTTACAAATGACACCCAAATTTTGGTTTAAGTATTTGAAATGGTCAGACCATTCTACCACTACCACTAATTACCACAAGTTAGCATTTTCTGCATACTTTCTTCTTCTTTTCTTTTTTATTGAATTTATAGGGTTGATATTGGTAAATAAAATTATGTAGGTTTCCAGTGTACAGTTCTATGATACATCATTTGTATAACGACATGTAGATGTTCACCATCCCACATCAAGTCTCCTTCCTATATGCACAAAATGGTTCTAAATGCTCAGTCATGCTCTCTCTCTAGTGATCTGCAAGCTTACACAGCCAATACACCGTACAGACAGTTTTCAAACCCAACCAGTCCGACTCCACAGCCTGAGCTCATACCTACTGATAAGCGTCTAATTTTTGCAGCCATAAAAAAAATCTGGATGACTCACAATTTCAGAGAAAACTAACACAAAGGAAGGGCATCTTACCAATTAATTAGCTTCTAACATCAGTAGAATTAAAAAGGTTTAAAAGTATGCATGTCAGAGTTGCCCTTGACAGCCCATATAAATTTCCTATAAAGTATATTACATATGGTTTTGTGTATGCAATCCTATACAAGCAAGTCAGTTTATAAACATATAATTTATAATGTTCACACCCTGAAGAGCAACTGAAATAGACTGGAGGAAGAGCAGATTATGTCTCCCACTGCACACTCACTCTGGGACATATGTTTGTTGAGGGGAGTGGCAAACAGAACAGTACTCTTTAAGTTGTGTGCTTTTCTTCCCTTCCCCCCATCCAGCCATATAATGGATTGTGCGTAATTTAAATATGCTCTTTATAATGAGACTCCACTTCTCATATATATTTTTAAGACTTTCTCTAGTTGTCAAGCACTGTCTCAACCACCTTTAAAAAATCATAACTACCTCAATAGAGTATTATTTACATTAATAATATCTTTAAAAGAGAGAAATTAATTTGCCCAAATTTGAATACCTGAATAGACTAAATTCTTTCCTTCCAGGACTTGTCCAAGCAAAAGACATTCTGCCTGCCATTTAAACATCTTTTTTACACCCAAACTGTGGTATGTCTCCAGAACCGCTGTAGGAAGTCCCCAATTTGCCAATAGCAGTTTGTCTACTTGATCGTTGGGATCGGTTTGCTTGCATTCCCCTTTCAGGAAAAAAGAAAAAAATATTAGTTGAATTTAATTTAAAGATGACTTCGGTAGGTAGGTATCCACTGTATTTTGGAATTCCCTTGTGTTGGAATGAGGCTACATAAACCACACCTGACATAAAGCGCGTCCAAGATAAGGATCTGTAAGGAGTACTGGGCACTATTATGCGATGCGATTTGGCCAACTAGGAAGCTGTTTCTGTAAAGACCCAGAAACCATTTGTAGGCTACTACCAGACAGTCACTAAACATAAACTGGAAGCAAGTTCGTGTCTGAACAGAAAGTGACCTGCCGCACCAGGCCCGAGTCACAAGCTGAGAAGGGGACTAGAAACCGACCAAGCAGGTCCTGCAAACAAGCAAGCTCCTGGTGATGAGGTCACCTTCCTATCTGCACACCTCGCCGGCTGTCCCCAAAGTGCCTGGGAATACCTGCTGCTGAGGCCGACGGGCGGCTGCCTTCCCTCAAGCTGCGTCCTAGGCCGGGGGGCGGGCTCAGCACCGGCCTGGAGGGGAGCAGGTGGTTGTCACGGCTGTCACTGCTGTCACTGCTGTCACTGCTATCACTGCTATCACTGCTGCTTCCCAAGAAGGAATCCGATCCTGACGTTGAACGCCGCCGTTTCCCTCTCCAGCGCGAAAGATTCATCTCGAGCTCCTCTCGGCTGTTCAGGGACAGCCACAGTCCCAACGTCCTTCCATTAGGGAGAAACCGTGCGCTGGGGCAGGTGTGGCCGTCATCTTCCCGCCCAGGCCTTCAAACTCGGGCCTCCCCGCCCAGCCGGAACCATAGAGTTCGCAGTGATGACAGTTACCTGAGAACCATAGAATCGTGAGGAAAGAGCGGCTCTTGCTAGCGTCTTAGACCTCCAGCCTCCGTGGTTGGTTAGTGTCAGAGAACCAGAGTTAGACCTAGGATAAAAAAAGACAGGGAAAAGGACTTTGCGTATATATAATCTGCATTTATAATTAGGCCGGCCTAAACATTTTCTTTATGTCTACTTCTTGTTCGAATAAGAAGATTTGCTAACCTCATTAATGAGCTGTCCAGAATAGGTAGATCAGGGAAGTAAGTCTTCTCAACACACTGGTATATTGAAAAAATCATTACACATTATGTGTGCAAAACATACGAGTGAAACCTAAGAATTCTAATGGACTACAATCTGCTCCTCTCTTCTAGCATATGATGGTAGGACAGAGGCTATGTCTATTTACACGATGTCCCCGTTAGCCATCACACACTGTGGGTACTGAGGGGTAGTTGGGGACTGCTGGCAGATGGACCTCTTAGATGGTTGTATGAACGCTTCAAGGGAGGAACCCTGGATGTACCTGAGTGATCATTGTGAGCCAAGGCCTTATTAATGAACCTGTGTTTCACTTATTGGCAAAGTAGAATCAAAGGAGCTCTGGACATAAACTGTTGCTGGTTAAGTACCTAGTTGCACCAAGCAAATCTTATAGGTGAAAGGCCTACCTTGAAGAGGCAATGCTAAAAATCTCAAAAGGACCAATCCAATAAAAAAAAAAGACTCTAATACAAGTCCGGGAAATAGCACTGGAGTGTCAATACTCTTGTAAAAACCTACCCCATGTTTTCCAATTTTTTTGAACAACAATATTCTGAATTTCCACAAGATGGAGATATTACTCTGTAAAGGAAACGTTTTCCCCAGTTACTTTGTGTGCACTCACTGAACTCTTGACCTTCTGCTGTGCACGGGACGCTGGGCATAGAGCAGGCAAATGACATGAAATGGCTCCTACTGTTAAGGAGAAAGAATCTAGAGAAGGAGACAGGCATTAAACTAGTTAGTTAACTAATTAATTCTTTTAAATTATATTAATGCTCAAGCAGAAGGAACAGAGTGCTATCAAAGAAATAAAAGGAGTCCTAATTTAGATTGTAATGGAAGAAAAACTTTCTTAAAAGCAGATTAGCATGGGGTCAGTGCAACTCTGTAGCCAATCAGTACAGGTTTAAAGACTTAATAGGTGAGTGATCTTGGGCACTTGCTTAACTCATTTGTGCTTCATTTTCTTCACCTATACAATGGGGATCATAATAGTAACAACCTGTTTGGTTATCATGAGCACTAAATAAGTCAATATGTGTAAAGTGCTTAGAACAGTGCCCTTCACATAATAAGTACTATTCAAAGAAAATTATATTTAAATGTTCTAGTATTGCTCCCAATATAAATCCAACATTTTGATGGGAAAAGAATAAACCAAAGAAATCTTTGACATTATTCTGTTTTTATTTTGTCAACTATGATCAAGTAAGGAAAATAATTAGGAAGGGATTACAAATAGTGGTTTATGTCATCCTATAAAAAGCCTAAAGGATACTTTATAATTTACAATTTATTTCACACTTTAAACACCTGTTTCTGCCCTGGCTGGCGTAGCTCAGTGGATTGAGCGCGGGCCTGCGAACCAGACGATCACGGTTCAATTCCCAGTCAGGGCACATGCCTGGGTTGCAGGCCGGTTCCTTGCAGGCTAACTACCAGCAGGGGACGCGCAAAAGGCAACCATACATTGATGTTTCTCTCCCTCTCTCCTTCCCCACTAAAGATAAATAAATAAATAAAATTTTAAAAATAAATTAAAAAAAACACCTGTTTCTAATTTTTTAAACTCTTAGAAGATAGAGGAGGATACTTCTCAAAAATATTGAAGAATTTTTATGTTAACAGCTACTGTAATAATTAATACTAATACAGCAGAAGTATTTCCCAGGTGTCTTTTGTGTCTGAGTATATGTGCACATATTTTTTGCCAGTGTGACCTTGGAGATGTACTAATTCTGAACTGCTTTAAACTTGATCTCTGGGTTAACTTTTTTTTTTAAGATACATAAGTATAGAATAATATGAGACACCCAGAGCCAGCTTTGAACAGGCTTCCAGCCTCATCATCTCAATCTGAAGAACAGCATTTCTCTATTTTACTTACTGAGGGTATTGCCCTTCTTGGGTTTTGGGGATTTTAGATCTTACTTTTCATCCAGTTAGGAAACCCAGACTGCTATCTCCCAGAATACATAATTCATTAAAATCCACACTCTAGACCACCAGGGGTCAGCAGAGATCACTATAGAAAACTTTGGCTCTAATGCAGGGGTGTCAAACTCATTTTCAGTGGGGCTGCATCAGCCTCATAGTTGCCTTCAAAGGGCCTAATGTAATTTTAAGACTTTATAAATGTAACTCTTTAACTGTTTAACTGTTAAGGAGTTGAAATTACATTCGGCCCTTTGAAGGCAACCGTGAGGCTGATGTGGCCCCCGGTAAAAATAAGTTTGACACCCCTGGAAAGAATAAGGTAGACTTGAATTCAGGTGGCTTCACTGTAAAAATTTAAAATAAGAGGCTTAAATTAACAAGGAGCTCTGGAAAGAAACTGTTTCTTCACAATGACCCAAAGAACTAGTTGAAATAGCTGACTTATGGTAGGGATGGAAGCAAAACTGAAATAACTTCAAATAACCTTCAAACTTCAAAGGTTAAAGCATCAGAAAGCTAACTTAAAGGTGGAAAACTAAACAATGAATGCCTGAGAGAGACTGAACTAATTAAACACGTATGAACACACACTTGTAACTTCCAAATTTACATAAAGACTTGTTTCCCCACTCTTCACGGGGTAATATGGCCAATTGCCTGTGTAGTAAACCCCAGGCAGATACAACAGGGAAGACGGATGAGTAGTAAGCCTGGGAATCCTAAAGATGCGGGTTTTAGAGTAGAAATAGCCTTTGATTAGATGGAGAAGGAGTGAGTACTCTGCCTAGGGAAAAGGCATCAAAAGGAGTCCTGATAGAACACCATTCTACTTGCTTGGGGTCAGATCACATCAGAGCAATCACTCCAAGTCTGCCATTTAGGTCTTTGAGTGCAAAGATTTTAGATCAGCCCTTACTGATTCAGAGAATTTCTCTAGATGTTACTCTTTTTTTTTCTTTGATACCCTCAACCCTACTCCTTTATTATCTGGACAAAATCTTCCTCAAACCAGCAGCATCGAATGAAAAATGGGAAGGGATTTGCTGTAGCCAGTTGTTAGGGTGGAGAGACAGGGTACAAGGCCTGGTCAGGGATGAATTTTTGCTCCTGTCTTCTTTTTCCATTTCACCAGTACCTCTTTCCCTAATTTTCTCCTCATTTGCATGTATTCATTTCCCTCTCCTTCCCTTTCTATTATATATGAGTTTATATTTATGCTCATATATAATAGAATGCAAATATACTCATATATAATAGAATGCAAAATTTTACTTTTAATAGACTCAGAATCTCTATAGAAAAAATTATGATGATAAAGGAAACCTTACACTTAACTGTAGTTTTTATGTTAACAAAATGGCCATTAAAGTGACTCATAGGTGTTCCAAAGCATGATTTTAATATATACTAGACAATCTTCTGAGAATGAATTGGTATATAAATACATCTCAAAATTCTATCTTTTTCCTTTTTAAAATGGGACCTATTTACAAAGATCACATCTTCACTGCCTGTTTTGATGGTGTGCATATCCTGGGTTATATCCGTGACAACCTGAAGGACAAGGGCATACACATCCTCCTCTCCTATATCACATCACCTACAAGAGCAAAGCAAGAGTGTTTCTCTTAGTTCAGCAAGTCATGAGCATCTCATCAACTGCAGTACAAGCCATGGAATTTGGCTTTTATTCTTTAGACATTGCCAAAGCACTGGAGAGCAAGAAAAAAAAACATGTACTGGTTTGGCCAAAAACTTCTTTTAGTTTTTTTCGTACGGTGGCTCTAGTTGTACTTAGTCTTTAACCTCATTTGAAACAATTTTGTTAGATTGTATTGTGACAGCTGTCATAGCAGCATGCATTTACAAAAAACTTACCAAAATGGGTGAATTTTTGTGCAGCCATGTTGAAGATAGGAGAAAATACGCAACATTTTCGGTGTATTGTGCTTTATTATTTCAAGAAAGGTAAAAATGCAACTGAAATGCAATAAAAGATTTGCACAGTGTATGGTGAAGGTGCTGTGACTGATTGAACATGTCAAGAGTGATTTGCTAAGTTCTTTGATACTACCGACATTTTGGCCAAATAACCCTTTGCTGTGGGGCTGTCTTATACATTGGAAGATGTTTAGCAGCACCCCTGGCCTCTACCCACTAGAAGCCAATAGCAGGAGACAGCCAACATACTCAAAACATCCAAATCAATAAACTTATTGGTGAAAATGAAAGGTTTGTCTTTTATTTTACAGAAAAACCTAAATAAACTTTTTGGCCAACCCAATATCAATTACATTATAAGATGTCCTGGGTCTTGTGTGGAGAAAAAAAGTAATGTAAAGGAGCAAAAGCAGAACAAAGGAAATGAGTTATAAAACTACTGCCATCCTCCATTAAATAAATGTTGGTAGCTTTTTGGTAACAGTGAAAATGATGAAAATGATCAGGTTGTGTATCTGATAGTGTACTGAATCAGATTTTGTATTGAAAGTAGGTTGCTTACAAATTCAATGTAGGGTGCAAGGGAAAGAGAGAGGTCAGGGGTGATTTTTTTTAAAAACTGAAAGTTCTTTGGCACAATTCAGCTGATCATAGCATTTTAATTTATGTCTGCCTAGCTGTTAGGTGGTACATTAATTTGTTTCTATTTATACACTTCTGTTCCTACATGAGCCAAGAAAGTAACATAAAGGAGTAAAGTGGTGAATGGGGACAGTGAAAAAAAACACTTTTTTTAAAATTTGGAAACTGCATGTGGCAAAGACCAACAATAGTTGACCCCTAGTAGTTATATCTTCTTTCATAACAAAATTCCAAAATCTCACTTAGGCTCCTGGCCCATCCAAAACCAAGACTATCAATTAGGGCTTGGTCAGGGAGGCTGAACTCAACGAATGATAAGAGATCTACTAACGGTGCTAGAACTTATAAAACTGAGAGATGGTGAAGACTGCTCTTTACTTGTGCTTCTAGTGGTAGGTCTGAAGGTGCTGCAGGTCAGCAGGGCTGGCCGCCACCGGGAAGGAGGGCTAGGTGTGAAGCAGGGAAGAGTGCTGATAAACAACTCTGCCAAGGCAAACTGAAGTCCGTGAGTACAAACAAGAACTCTCAAGTGGCTCTCACTGTCTCTTCTTCTCAATGGGAAAAGGAACAAAAAAAAAAATTGTAGCCATCTTTAATCTACCATACAGACTTACTTCTTTCCCTGCTTTGAAGTTAAGGATGGCATGTGACTAAGTAATAGCCAGTGAGCACTTTAGTGTTCACGACAGGTGAACATTCAAATTAATCCTCTAGATGAGGATTAGCGCTCTCTCTTTCTCTCTCCTCTTTGCGGGTTTAATAGGCCTCCAGAATCTAAGTATTGGATATAACCCATTCTTGAAAATTCTTAGATACTATATTTAAACTACTCTTCAACTACATTCTGCCTGTCTTCTCCAGACCTCTAATTAGAAATATTTTACTCCCAGCCGAGTAGTGCAGGCCCGGAGCTGCGCTCCCCGGGCGCGCCGCGGCGGCGACACTGGGTGTCATGGAGGCGGTGCTCGCTTGGCGGCTGCGCAGCCCGCAGTTCGCCCGCAAGGTCAGTAGCAGGAAGGACCGCCAAGACCGCCCACGCGGATGGTCGAGGTCAAGCCACAGGGGCCCGCCTGCAAGCGATGGAGCCACCCGCTGGCCTTCTTGTTGCAGCCTTTGCGCGACTCTCCGGCCGCGCCTACCGCGCCTGCGCCTTCCAGCCTTCCACCTTGACCGTTTCCTCTCCTGCTGCAGCTCCGGGGTAGGCCTGCCAGGTTTTAGAAATCAGCTACCCAGGGAAAATGACTTTTACTCTTATGAGCCGTCTGCTGAAGATCCTCCCCCAGAGACGGAAGAACCTGTGCACCTCCAGCTCAAGTCTGGGCCTCATCTCTGCAGGGCGTGTGGCTCTTTAGGCCCCAAGACGTGTTCTGGGTGTCAACAAGGGAATTACTGCAGTAAGGAGCACAAGACTCTGGACTGGAGTGCAAGACATAAGCAGACCTGTAGACAGGCAGATAATTTGCCCAGCACAGTTCCAGACCACAACTTCCTTTTTCCAGAACTGGAAATAGTAATAGAAACAGAAGATAAGACTACACCTGAAGTTTCAGAAAAGATGAATTGGAGATTATAGGGAGCATGCCGAAGCACCTGACGAAGAATTGGATTCCATGACAAAACAGGAATCCAGGGAAGATAAAATTTTCCAGAAGTTTAAAACTAAAAGAGTCCGGTGTGGGGGCGACTTTCCTCTCAAGTCTCCCCAGCCGCCACAGATGAGAGTAAATATGACTGAGACATGATGTGATCTGCTTGGAGAGAAGTGAGCAATGGCCAGTTTCTCAGAGGAAAAAGGAACGAGCCCCCCTCCTCCAGGGCCTTTTATTGGGTTCTAATACACAGGAATACAGGGTGACAAGGATCAAACAGTAGATAACATTTCAAAAAAAATCTGAGGGCTTAGTATGAGTCAGAGTCTGTCAGGAACAGAGTTTTAGGGTTTCCTGCTCGAACTTTTAACATATGAATGAAAGCACTCTTAGCAGAGCAGATTTCACAGATTTATCAGGAAATCTTTGTGATGCCAGATTCTTCCCCAGGACACACTCTAGCAAGGCAAGGAGCTGCACTCCTCCCCAACAGGTATTCAAGCTTAAGGGGATTAGAGCCAGGAAGAGCTTCTCCCAGAGGTCATGGGGACTCAGGTTTTGTCAAAGCTGGGAGGGAGTGAGAGTCCATTGCTCCCTCTTTGTTGCAGCCCCCCCAGAAGGCCTCCCAAGTGATGGAGTCTGGCTTAGGTTGCCCCCTGCTGTGAGGGGTCTTACCCATCATTGACTTCCGACCAAGCTTTGGGGGCAGGGAGAGGAAACTGAGGCAGCGTTTGCTACCAGAGACAAGCTTTGTCTCCTGCAGCTCGCATTCCAGAGGTTGTCCCTCGCCCTTAGCCACAAAGGGTTGAGATACAATTCCTAGAACCAAGCAGAGCGGTCTACAACAGCCCTGGAAACCAGAACAGATTCTCAGATATGGCAGAGAAATTGTCCCAATCTGGATCTCGGGTGAAAGTATCCCCCAGTTAAAGGATATTCCAGATTATCCCTGTGGTGCCAAGAGAATATTTGAATTTCAGGTCATGCCTCAGCTGCTCAACTATGTCAAGGCCAACAGACAGCAGTAGTGCTGACTGGGGCGTCCTGGCCATCTCCACCTGTGCTGGAAGCTGCAGCCTGGGCACTGGCTACACAGAGGAATCTGTTTGGAAACAAGATATAACAGCTACACCTTAAAAACAGCCTCGTAAAGTCTTAGCAATGCTCATAATCTCATAGACTTTACAATTCCATGCTTAAGACTTTATCCTAAGGAAATAATTATACCAAAAAGAGAAGTACACAGGTGGTCTTTTAAGGCATTGTTTATAATGTCTAAATATTAGTGAACAAAAATGTTCAGTAACAGGGAATTATGTAAATTTTGGTGTATCTATCCAGTGGAAGCTGACGCAGTTTTAATGACACAGAACTGTATGCACACCAGATGAGGTGCAGGTCTGAACTGACGCCAAGATGCCATTACAGATGGTGTATTCCTAGTAGATTATGTATTTTTAAAACTATGTGTACATAGGTATGTGCACAGAAGTAAATCTGGAAAGCCACAAACTAGGTGTGAAGGTTACGAGAATGGTGTACTAAGTGGAATGATCTTTTTACCCATATGTATATTTCTTCAATGAAAAGTTGGCTATATGCCCCCCCAAAAAAAGTATGTTAGACTTTCTCACTCTATTCTGCCCATCTATTAATGCCTCCCTCCCCTTGCCGCCCCTCCTTCCCTGGGAAAAGGATACTTTCAGCACCTGAGATGACAAAATAGGGTCTTGGAATTTCCTATTCCCATAAATAATCTTGTGCTTTTAAAAAAAGATTTTCAGAAAACTGTTTGGACTTGAAATTTTTTGAGTCAATCAGTTACACAGAATCATCTTTAAACATTGGCTTGGAGTTTTAAAATAGTATTTTGTCACCTCCAACATTTTGGTTGATGAAGGTCCATCCATCTCTTTCATAAATCAGAGAGAAAAAAAGATTCCATTAATCCATGCAATTTTTCAACAAACCTGCATTAAAAACTACCTTCTCACCCAGACTGGTGTGGATCAGAGGGTTGAACATCATCCACAAGGATGGTCGCCAGTTCAATTCCTGGTCAGCATCATCCGAAAGGTCGCCAGTTCAATTCCTGGTCAGGGGACATGCTTGGGTTGCAGGCTAGGGCCCTTGTTGGGGATGTGCAAGAAACAGCCTATGGATATTTCTCTCCCTCTCTTTCTTCCTCCCTTTCCCTCACATTAAAAATAAATGAAATCTGCCCTGGATGGTGTAACTGAGTGTATTGAGCGTGGGCCTGCGAACCACACAATCTCGGTTTGATTCCCAGTCAGGACACGTGCCTGGGTTGCAGGCCGGTTCCCAGCAGGGGACGCACGAGAGGCAACCATACATTGATATTTCTCTCCTTCTCTCCTTCCCTTCCCCTCTAAAGGTAAATAAATAAAATGTTTAAAAAATAATAAATGAAATCTTTTTTTAAAATTGCCTTCTCAGAAAGGACTTCTTTGACCATCCTTTCTAAATATCACTGGCTCAGCACTCTCTTTTCCATTCCTCTGCTTTATTTCCTTCATTTCACCTCTAACTCTCTAAAAGGCATTATTTGTTTATTGATAAAATGACTTCCTCACCAGTATGTAAGTTCCATGAGGGCAGGAACTTTGTCTTCCGTTTTATCTCCTGCACTTAACACAACCTGTGATGCATAAGAGATACTCAAAGCATTTGTGGAATGGATGAATGACAACTCTGTCAGCCATTTTTCTGGTTCTGGAACACAGTAACGTAGGAGAGAGACATAGTCTCCGCTGTCACGGATCTTAATTTCAAACCATCTGCCCCCCTTTTCTGACATTTTTCAGTTTTGTTATCTGATTGGGAGATGGAGGTTGAGTCTGGGGAAGCCTTTACTGAATGTGTCACACTCTCTGAGCCATCAATACTGACTGCTCGTGCCAGGGACCTCAACTGTGACCATCTGAGGGTTTCTAAACTTTCAGTCTCATGGAGCTTGATATTCGGGCGCTGAGTTCATGTCATTTCGTCCTTTTTCTTCCTCCTGGGGTAAAGGAGGGAACAGCTATGAAGACCTTAGAAAAGGAAGCTTTTACCCATCAAGGGAAAATGGGGCACTCGATTAAAAAAAAGAATAATAAAAGATGTTTATTATTTTATGTCTCCTTCCATAGTGTTCCTAGGGTACAGGGTGCTTTCTTTATAAGGTAGTCATGTTTTAATTGTTGTAATTAAACAATGAAATAGGTGTTTAATTGTTTTAGTGATATTAATGGCTTTAATCTCATAATAACCATGAGCAGTTAAGTAACTTGCCCAAGGTCACACATCTGTGGTAGAGCCTCCACGAATACAGTCTGGATCAAGTCCATTTGCACCCTTTTCTATATTGTCTCACTCTCCTTTCTTTTTCTGCTCTTCCCCCTCCACACATGGATAACTGATTCCTGGGGGTACTACCAAAACTGGTTATCACACCTTTGCCTTCTCCTACTATTTGAAACGTGTTTGAACATAGACACTGTCCAGCAAGGACTAGGGAGGAGTTTTAGAGCCCCGCCCAGCCCAAAATGAGGTGGAGCTGGAGGAAGCCTTGTGGGTTTGTTTCAGGAAGAAGAATCTAGAATCTACTGGAGGAAGAAGGATTGTGCCCCTAGGGCACCAGCAGTTTAGAATATATGGGTTAATTGGAATGAAGGCATAATATGCCCCTAAATCATCGTTTGTGCCACAAAACTTGCACAGGATCTTCTGCAGGGATGAGAGTGGAGAACAACCCTTACTGCTCCTTTTAGACCATTTCCCTTTCTCTCATCACATACCAAAAGTTTTCTCCCTCTTTACTCCTGAAACTAGGATCTTTGCCACACCACCCTGGATGGCATCAACACCCAGCACGTTCTCTTCCCCTCAGCGCCACAGGACAACTCTAAAACCTTGCTTCTTTGGAAGATGATTGCTTGAAGCCCTGACTGGTGTAGCTCAGTGAGTTGGGCATCACCTGCAAGCTGAAAGGTCACCAGTTGGATTCCCAAATCTGGGCACATGCCTGGTTTGCAGGCCAGGTCCCCAGGTGGGGACATGCGAGAGGCAACCGATCAAAGTTTCTCTCGCACATCGTTTCTCTCCCTCTCTTTCTCCCTCCCTTCCTCTTTCTCTAAAAATAAATAAATAAACAACTAAATCTTTTTTAAAAAAGATGAAATAGTCTAATGTTACTTTTAACTTTTTTTTACTACAGAAGCTCTGGCTTTGAGATTCTCTATTAAATATATTAGCATTTTACCTTCATGCCTGTGAAACCTTTTATTTCTGCCTTGGCTGGTGTGGCTCAGTGGACTTAGTGCCAGCCTACGCACTGAAGGGTCATTGGTTTGATTCGCAGCTAGGGCACATTCCTGAGTTTTGGGCCAGGTCCCCAGGTGGGGGCATGCAAGAGGCAACCAATCTATCTTTCTCTTGCTTGTCAATGTTTCTATCCCTCTCTCCCTTCCCGTCTCTCTAAAAATAAATAAGTAAAAACATTTTCCTTCTTTCATGAAAGAAAAAAGAAAGGAGAGACTGAATAAGAGTTTGAGGGAGTTATTGTGACAATTTTTTTAGAAAAAAGTTTTCAGAGAAAACTTGAGAAAGATTAAAGGGTTGACAAAATTGAGACATTAAAAGAAAAGTACCAAAAGAAATATTGAAATACTGAAGGGGGAGAGAATATGTATGACAAAAGAAATTGGATAGCCAGAATGGATAAGAAATATGAAAAAAAGAGATTAATAAAAAACGACACACCTGTGAACCACATGATCGCAATTTGATTCCCAGTCAGGGCACAATCCTGGGTTGCGGGCCAGTTCCCAGCAGGGGACACACAAGAGGCAACCATACATTGATATTTCTCTCCTTCCCTTCCCCTCTAAAGATAAATAAATAAAATCTTTAAAAAAAATGACACAGGTAAACAGGAATTGAGTGGGTTTTGAGCAAAATGTTACAAAATAGAGATTTCAGAGACTGAGATATTGTCAAAAATTGAGAGAAAGTGAATGAGTGACTGAGTAAGAGAAAAATTGAGAGAACATGAGTCAGTATGAGAAAGAGAGAAACTGAATCTTGAAGACTCAGAGAAGGAGGAGGTCAGAGGAGAAATAGGGAAAGGGAGGGAAGGAAAAAACGAGGAGGTAGATAGGTAAGGAGGACTAGAGAATGACAGGAATAACAGAAATTGGTTAGATATATATAACTGAGAGATATTTAAAAAGAGAGCAAGGTACTGAGAGGGGAAAAGGAGAGATTTTGAGAGAGATGTTAGGATAAATTGTGAGATTTCTCTGTACTGTGTTCTCTCTTTCTGGAACACCTGTCAATCATTGTCCTGTTTGCTGGGTTGATTCTTTAATACCCAATCTTTTCTTTCCTATTGTGTATTGCTTTATATTTTTGTTTTACTGTGGGTGCATTTATTTTGTTATGTAATAAGTTTCTGTCTGCTTTCCTTGGTAGAATGCAGAGCGCAAATCAAATCTTTTGTTTCTAGATTTGTGGCTTAGTCTAACCCTCTGAACTTATGCCCGCTGGGCTAGCTAACAAGAGGAGTGGGAAGAGCCAGAGCCTCCCCTATAAAAGCAACCATCAAGCAGATGGTTGCTTTTATAGTTTGAAGTGTGAGTTGAGTCTGTTGTCGTCATAGCTGACTCCCCTCTCTTCAGGTCCAGAATAGTGTTGTGACCCTGTAGGCACTCAACAAATAAGTGATGAATAATGTACAGCATGGTGACCATAGTTAATAATATTGTGTTAATATTTAAGTGTTGCTAAGGGTACATCTTAAAAGATCTCAGCACAAAAACAATGTGTAATTACGTACAGTGACAGATGGTAACTAGACTTGTTATCGTGATCACTTCACAGTGCTGTATGTACAAACACGAAATCATTATGTTGTACACACGCAGCTAATGTGATGCTATGTGTCGATTATACCATAAATAAATACATCTGGAGCAAAAATAAGTAATGAAAGAAAGAACATATGGATGAATAAGTAAGACTTCCATCAGTTTGAGGAAGATGGTGGCAGGGATGGGTGGGCAAAGCACCACAGAGAAAACAAAATTAAAGGACAACAAAAAGCACCAGCCAGAGTGATTATTTTATGTGTGTGTGTATGTATAAATGCACACACACACATATATGCATTATACAATATATATGTCAGATTTTTTACATTATAGCTAATGAGCTGCAGCTCAGAAAGTTAAGGAGATGATAGCATTTAAAAAATATCAAGAATAGAAAGAGAAGGTCTAATATAAAGGTAATGGAAATTCCAAAAGAAGCTTGTAGGGATAATGAAGGAAAGACATTATTCAAAGAGATAATGGCTCAGAAATGTCCCTAATTGAAGAATTTCAAGAGTGTTTAGATTAAAGACATATAGTGACACATGAACAAGGTAAATAAAAACAAATCTTACCCAGACCTTTGGAGGTAAAAATATACACCATGGACAAAGCACGTATCTTTTTAGAAGCAGCTAGAGAGTACAGAAAGATTACCTGCAAAGGAATGAAAGTCTGACCATCAGCCGACTTCAGATAAATGAGTTCTGTACTTCCCTAACCAATTATGCAAGATTGACAATTTAACAAATGTATCTTCATGCAAAAGAGTTTGAAACTTTTTACAATTAAGAAGCCATTACCAAATGAATGATTCTACTTCAGAAAGAATAAAAATGTGCCCCAGAGGGAAAGGGAAGATGAAAGATGCAGTGGTGACCAAAGACCTTGGTAAACATATGGTTAAATCTAAATAACTATTTATGGCAAAAAATAATAATAATGACTTTTAGGGTCATTAAAGCAAGTTTGATCTAAAATAGTAGACGAAAATAACATAAAAGCCTGAAGATGAGGGATTCATTGTTAAAAATCCAAAGATCATTGTATTGTTCAGGAGAAGGATAGAGAAACTGGTTAAAATTTTTGAATTTTCAAAATTGAGATGTATGTAAAAAATTAATAGTAACTTTAAATCTTGCATATAATTAACATACCATGTGGGAGAGGGGAAAGGAATAAAGTGCAACCTTTGCTACAGAAGGTTGGGAAAGTGGCGGGGAAAGAGCATAAAGGATGTCAAAATAAGTAGGCTGCTTTCCCTTCCCCGGCGCAGGCCCCGCCTTCCCCTCCCAGCCCCCAGGGCTTATCTTCACCTTTCTCTCCCCTAAACTCCAAGGACCCTTTTTTAGCTCCTGTTAACTTGTTCCCTGAGCCTACACAACCCAGCTGGCTCACTTTTACCACCTCTGTAACTTTCTAAATAAACTTTTTCTTATAATTTGAAAAAAAGAAAAAGAGGTCAGTCTAAATGCCTTACTTATTATTATCCTATTATGCGTAAACAGACTTAATCCGAATCTAAAATGCTCATATTGGATTTCCTTTTTAAAGAGATAAAACGTGAGATACCAGGCAAGGGTAAAAAGTGAAATAAAGAGTTGTTGGTATCCAAAGGATGAGAAGTAGCTTGAAGGGCTGGTCAAAGGTAGGGAGCTTGAGTATAAAAAGAAAAATACTCTTATTTCCAACAACAGTGATATTAGTCTCTAAGCATACTTTTACTAAATAAATCAATGATTGACAAGGATGAAGGGTGGGGCACAAGGGGTGGGTCCGGGTGGGGCAAGGATCTGATGTATCGAATTTTACATTTAAATACACGGTATTTCACCGGGAGAAGACGCTAAAGAAACTGCATTTTCAGAGAGACACATCCAGCAGTCTTGAAAATGGGTACTCCGAGGGGATTCATGACAGGTAAGCAGGCGTTGGGGGGCTAATAGTGGAGCAAAATGTGGGGTTTAAGTGGTCAAAAAGGATTCAAAAGCTCAAAGGAGCAAGATTAAGGGATGCAAATCACTTGGCTCCATTCCCAATGAGGGAAATGCTGGCGAGAGGTTCGTGAATTCAGGGAGGAGGGTCCGACTGTCTCAATGAAGTCAAGGGGTAAAAGTGAGATTCCTGTTACACTGGGTTGGTGTCTGCTTTGCAGGGCCCCCGTCCATTCCGAGTCGGTGCTGGCCTGACCTTGCACTGTCCTCAACAGAAGCTCCATCACGGCGGGAATTCTTGTGTTTTATTCACTGCAGAGTCACCAGACATAAATAAGTGCCCACGTGCGGGATGTACACAAACACTTCTGAGCAAATGCAGTGTCCCTGCCGTCTTGTGCTCTTCATAGCCGTGATCCCAGAAAACAGGTGTTTCAAATGAGTTCATTTGAAACATGTTTTTTCGTTTGTTTCATAAGCTAATTTAAGCTATAAACTCTCAATGCCCATCCTGGGAAGTGGGGCAGGGGTTACAAGTGTCAGTAAGAACAATTTCATTCCCAGTTATGCTACTCTTACTAGCTCAAACTTAAAGGGCTAACTTGGCTTCATCTGTAAGAGTATGATAACAATGGTACTTTACCCCACATGTTTGTTGAGGGCTAAATGAATCATGTTTATGAAACACTTAGATGTCTGACACATGGAAAACATCTCCAAATGTTGCTATTATTTTTGTTGTTATTGCTGTATAACATTCTAATACTGTTACTGTATTTCACTGTATCATTAATTACCACACTTACTCTGAGAATTATATTGAACAGATGCTTAGCTGAGTTTCATTTGTCTTCAGTTAAATATTAGGCCATGGCTTATCCTCTGTTATTGCCTTTCAACCTTTTTGTTCTCAACCTCTTTACATTCTTAAAAAATTGAGGGCTCCAAAGAGCTTTTGTTTTTGTAAGTTCTATCTACAGTCATTTACCCATTAAAAATTAAAAATGACAAATTAAAAAATATTTATTCACTCAAAAAAACAATAAATGCATTACATGTTAACTAGATTTTCTTTTTTAAAAAGATTTTATTTATTTTGGGGGGTAGGAAGGGAGGGAGAAAGAGAGGGAGAGAAACATCAATGTGTGATGAGGACCTGACCTGCAACCCAGGCATGTGCCCTGACTGGGAATTGAACCAGCAACCCTTTAGTTCACAGGTTGGTGCTCAATCCACTGAATCACATAAGCCAGGGCATGTTAATTATTATATTTTCCATACAGAAAAAATAGTGAGAAGGATGTCAACATTTTACATTATAGGAACTTTATCTGGGTTAATAATAGACAGCAGAATTCTCTTCCACTTTTCCATTCATCTTTTGTAATATATTGTTGAAACTAGCCTTAATGCAGATCATGTTGAAATCGCCTTACAAAGACATAGTTTTAGGGGGAAAAAACAATATTCTAATAGCATTTGTGATAATTGTGAATAGTTTTTAAAACAATCTCAGTAATTTCTTACAGATTAGTTGCTATTAGGAATTTGAAATTATATCAATGAACTTTTCATAATCTGTTACATTAAAATCCACTGTCTGCCTTGCACTTTGAGTGGATCTTTTATTCATACATGATTTTGTAACATCACACTGGGTTTTTTTTCCCAAAATACTGGTTTACTCAGTTATGCTTTTTTAAATGTATTCCACTGGACATTCCTTACAGAATGAATGTTAAAAAGCAAACATTTCAATATTAGGAAGACAACTTTGACCTTAGAGCCCCCTAAAAAGATCTTAGGAAACTCCAGGGGCCCTCAGAGCCCACGCAAAAAAAACTGCAGCCCTCAGTTATCCAACCAGCAATGTGAAAGGTTGGCTATCCGAAAGTTTGGATTGCCTCTCTCTGTCTCTCTCAGTTTCTCTGTCTCACTCATGTAAACTCTTTTCAAATAAAAGCAAAGAAAAAAACACCCTATATTCTCCTCCGATTGACACATCACTTCCCATAGTCAACTGTTCCCAAAGGTATAACAAAGGGACAATAAATAACAGACAAATAAATGGGTAAATAAAATTGTTATTGCTCCTAGAAGGGAAACCATATAGTACTAAGAGCTAAGAGAACCTTGTGAAGTAACCCGGGAAGAAAAGGGTGGGTAGTTTCTAAAGTTAGTGTTGTTTAAACTGAGGAAAGATAGGCGGGTGGGTATTGGGTAGTTGTCAAATAGGACAGAACAGTGAGGGTGAACGTGCACAGACACCTGAACCAGGCAGCTCACGACTTGTTCAGAGAATCGAAGGAGATCCAGTGTGGCCTGAACACAGACTGCCAAGAGACAAGTACCCAGCAGGTGCCACTTTGGAGGCCAAGAAGCAAATACAAATGAGTGCCCATGTGCCATACACCAGAAGTATTTCCAAGTTGTAGATCAAGCTCCTGAACTGTTAAGGAAAGTACGTTCTACCTGCCCACCTTGACAAGAGTATCTTCCAGGAAGCTGAGATTCAAATTTTGAACTTTTTACATTATTGGAAAGTAAGTTCCACATCAGAATGTGGCCTTAGAGGGAGAGCTAGCCACAGCCTCTCCGCCTTCGTTCTCACCCCCTCTCCATGCCCAAGCCCCTTGACCCACAGCCCCCTCGGGCAGGGTGCAAGTCCACATGCATAGGCTGTTCTCCACTCAGGGACGTAAACTCAGGGAACTGGCTCTGTGTGCTCAGGGCCACTTGGCAGAAGATCCTGCAGTCTCTGGTCTGTGGAGCGTGACTGAAAAGTGGACAAGTGTTCCAGGGGCCGAGACACTTTTGTCTTACAGACTCAGTGGAGTCTGTATGTGTATGTGCACATACACATACACCTAGTGGTGTATGTGCCCCTCTCGCCCAGTGGAGAGGGGCACATACAGACAGAGCCAGAGAGGGGCCCTTTTATTTATTTTTGCTCATTGTTTTAAAATTAAACCTATTGGGGTGACATTGGTTAATAAGATTATATAAGTTTCAAATGTACCATTCTATAACAGATCATCTGTATATTGCATTGTGTGCCCACCACCCAAAGTCAAATTTTCTGTCACCATATATTTGACCCCCTTTACTCTTTACTACCCCCACCCCCTTCCCTCTGGTAACCACCGCACTGTTGTCTGTGTCTATGAGTTTTTGTTTTTCTTGATTGTTCATTCGTTGCTTTCAGTTTTATATCCCACATATGAAAGAAATCATATGGTCCTTAACTTTTTCTTACTTATTTTGCTGAGCATGATATTCTCGAGATTCGTCTGTATGGAGAGAGGCCCTTATAAATTCTCGCTACTCAAAGTCTTATTTTCAGAGCAGTAATACCAGCATCACCCGGGAGCTCATTAGAAATGCAGGGTCTCAAGCCCTACCCCAGACCTATTAAATCAGGATCTGTATTTTAACAAGATCCCCGGGTGATCTGTATATCTAGTAAAGTTAAAAGGCAAAGAACCCAATGAAGAGGCTCAAGCTGCTTTTTGCTGGGCCTACTGCGCTGCCAGGCCACATTACCTGTTTCTAGGCTTCCTAGGTCAGGGTCAGTGAGGATGTGGGATTTGTCCTCCCTCCACGGAGGAGGCGTGGAAGGGTTCCAAGCAGTCCAGTTATATGATCTGAATTACTTTTTTCAATAACAGCAAACCCTATCCCTTGAGCATCATATTGCAACAAGCTTTGTGATTTATAGTTAGGCTCTCAGTGAATCCTCACTGTACCTTTGTGAGGTACAGTTTATCATTATTTTTCAGCTGAGATAATAGGCTTAGGGAGGTGAAGTCATTTTTTCTTTAAATTCCCAGAGGTCCTTTGTGAGTGACCTGGGATTCAAACCCCAATGGCCTTGAATACATTGCATCCCCCAAAATGAATGAGATCATCACTCTCCACCCCCCCTATTCTATTTCACAGACCTACCAATGTGGTTCTCTGGTGCCCAGATGAACAGAACAGTCCCTGGGACTCCCCAGACCTGCCCTTTTTTCTACACGAGCGATCACAGCGCTGACAAGCTACAACAAGACACAGTGGATCACAGTGAGTGCAACAACCCTCTATCTCCACTCCCATTTCACTCCCACCTCCTGGGGACATACAGTCTTGAAGGGGGGACCGTTTCAACAGTCAAATGAATTCCCAGTGCCTCTGGGGTAGGCCGAATCCCATTTTCCATGATGGATTAACTGGTAACAAGACTGGATGACTTAGTCAGTCTGGGGTCCTCTAAGAAGCAGATGTCAAGACAAGATTAAACAAACCTACAAGGACTTTACTGGGGGAAATGCCTCTCCAGAAAATGGGGAAGAAGTCAGGGGAGACTGGAAGAGCTATTGGACCACAGCACAAACCTGACCCCTAGTGAAGGAGAAGGAGAAGTTGGGTAGAAGCATCCGAGACCATCCAGCATGCAGTCCAAACTGGGCAATGTGGTTGGTGAGACGTAAATGAGCTTTATGGACAGTGCCAGTGTCGTTTATGTGGTTTTGATAGTGCACTACAGTTATGCCGGATGCCACCACTGGGAGAGGCAGGATGAAGGGTGCATAGGACCTCCCTGTACTCTCTTGGGTTTGGGTGGGTTTTTTTTTTTTTCCAGCTTCAGTGAATCTAATTATTTCAAAACTAAAAGTAAGAAAGAAAAACCAAACACTATAAAATGTGATCATTATTGCTTTCAACATTCACATGTATTTCAAATACCTTCAAAGAGAAAATTAGTCTATGACATATAACCAGCTATTTAGATATTTGCCCGTTCTCACAGATCTTTCTTCATTCCTGAAGCTGCAGCGTTTCCTCCTGCACCGTGTCCCTTCAGCCTGAAGAAACTCCTCGAACTTTTCCCTGGAAGCAGACTACCGGCCACAGATCCTGTAGTTTCCCTTATCCGAGAGAGTCACCACTTCATCTTCATTCCTGAAGGGGACTTTCCCTGGATACAGAATTCTGAGTTGACAGCACCTAACTTCCAGCACTTTAAAAATTGTGTTCCACCATCCGTCTTGGTTTCTGATGAGAAAAGTCTATGGTCATCTTACCTAGTCTAATTTGTGTATTTTTCCATGTATGAATTGTGTTTTAACAATCTCATTAAGGAAAATATCCCCTTACTCTGAGTGACAAAGATACTGACACAGAATTTCTTTTAATATTTTCAAATTTTCATTTTTGACTAATACATGCACAGTATTTGTTTGTGGTGTAAATGCAAATTATTTTCCCAGAGAGGCAAAGACTCTGGAGGTTAAATTCATTTGTGTTGCGATGAGCCTCGCCAGGCCCCCAGAAAACGTTGCTTTCCAGCGAATAAATGATTTCAACAGGGTCCCCTTTCTCGTCTAGGCTTTTCATCCTACATGTCAGTGCCTCTGATGAACAGAATGGCCCCAGAGAATCCCCAGGCAGACCTTTATAACCACATGGATGATTCCAGAATGAACGTGATGCCACAGAGTCCAGCTGGTCCCCGTGAGTATAACTGTCCTCTGCCTTCCCTTCCTCTAGTGCTGCCCTTCTCACGGGGGGCCTATAATTGTATATATTGCATCGGTCTTAAAACAGCTAGTTGTTGTTATACCTTCTTTTCAAAAATTGATTAAAAAAACATTGCCATCATAAAAGAGGATGTCATAAATTTCGTATCAAGGTCAAGTACCTTTTGCCCATGCTTCACCAAATTATGAGAGATAGGAACACAAAATGTAGAGCAGGTAAGAATGCTTTCCCAGGAGAGGACTGAAGCAGAGAGAGACAGAAATACAGAAAGGTAGGATACAATTCTAACACCAACTCTGATGTGTGGATTTTCCCCGCACACCAAATAGTTCTCTTGACACCAGCTAGATATCTACAATTCAACCCAATTCTGACGATATCAACCCAGAGATAGAGTCAGTGGCCACAGGTTAAGGGCTCAGACCCAGAAAACTGTCCTCACTCACCTGCCAGTCACAAGTCCAGGTATCACCTGTGCTTCTGACCAACTAGCTATAAATCAGAGGTTCCCATGCCCTTCTCTGTGGGTTCAATTAATTTTCTAGAGCAGCTCACAGGACTCAGAAAATCTGTTTACCCACTAGATTACTGGCTTATTACAAAGGATATTAAAGACTAAAAATTAGCCACTGGATGAAGAAGATACGGAGGATGGGGTCCCAAACAAAAGTGCTCCTGTGAACATGGACTTTGGGCCCAGCTTGGTAGCCTGCGGGTTCATTCTGGTTTACTAGCCTGGAAGCTCTCTGAACCCTGTCCTTTTGGGATTTTGTGGAGGTTTCATTACAAAGGCACAATTGATTAACTCATTGCCCATTGGTGACTGATTCAACCTACAGCCCCTCTCACCTCCCCAGAAATTTGGGGCTGGGCTGAAAGTGCCTACCCTCTTATTAGGGTTGGTTTCTCTGGCAAGCAGCCAGAGAAAATTCCCAGAAGTTGCCTCATTAACAAACAAAATTATGGTTGCAAGGGGTGTGATACGAGTATCAAGATACCAATTTCACCTTTATGGTTCTGAAAAAAATTCAGGAACCTAAGACAAAAGAACACAAATTACACCAAAAATGCTCCCATTGGTCTTTTTAAACAATTTTTTATTGATTGATTTTTAGGTTGGGAGAAGAAAGGAGAAGGAAAGAAACTGATTTGTTGTTCCACTTATTTATGCATTCATTGATTGATTTCTATGTGCCCTGATCAGGGATTGAACCCACAACCATACTGTATGCAGACGATACTCTAACCCAGCAGTCCTCAACCTTTTTGGCACCAGAGACCAGTTTCATGGAAGATGAGGTGGGGGCATAGGAGGCTGAGTTCAGGTGAACTTCACTCACTCCTGGGGGTTGGGGACCCCTGCTCTAACCAGCCCAGCTATCCGACTAGGACTTATCACTTTTACCTTCTTTCTTCTCAGAAACAATCACTAAAACAGGTTTGATATATTTTTTGTACTATGCTCTTTGTATGTTATACACTAAATTATAATTTTTTTAATTTCTTTTTTTTAAGATTTTATTTATTTATCTTTAGAGAGGAAAGGAAGGAGAGAAGGAGAGAAATATCAATGTACAGTTGTCTCTCATGAGTCCCCTGCTGGAAACTGGCTTGCAACCCAGGCATGTGCCCTGACTGGGAATCAAACCGCGATCGTGTGGTTCGCAGTAATTTTTAAAATTTCTTAAAGGTTCTATTTATTTTTAGAGAGAGAGGAAGGGAGGGAGAAAGAGAAGTAAAACATCAGTGTGTGGTTGCCTCTTCATGCTCCCCCTACTGGGGACCTGGCTGGCAACCCAGGCATGTGCCCTGACCGGGAATCAAACCAGCAATCCTTTGGTTCTCAGGCCAGCACTCAGTCCACTGAGCCACACCAGTCAGGGCTAAATATAGTTTATAACTTTAAATAAAGACTTCATGCCCTGGCTGGTGTAGCTCAGTGGATTGAGCGTGGGCCTGCGAATCAGACGATCGGGGTTCGATTCCCAGTCAGGGCACATGCCTGGGTTGCAGGCCAGTTCCCGGCAGGGGCCAGTTCCCAGCAAGGGATGCACGAGAAGCAACCATACATTGATGTTTCTCTTCCCCTCTCCTTCCCTTCCCCTCTAAAGATAAATCAATAAATATTAAAAATAAATAAATAAATAAAGACTTCATTTTCAGCAAAAAATATTCTAAAATAAAATTAGTCAAATCAAATATTTATATTTTACACATGATGTGCCACTCATTATCCTAATCTTTTGTGTGTATTAATGCCTGACATTGATATGTTCATGCAGTACATTTACAAACCCTGGTACAAAGTAGATACTCTTAGCGTTCACTTTCAATGCTTGATGAAACTGAGGTGAATGGTTTAAGGAACCTGCTCGTGATCATATTCTTAGACAAGTATACTTAATAAGCAAAATTTCTACTGTTGAACATAAATGACTCAGAGATCACCAATCTCTCTCTACTCTACTTTTTCAGACACTCACAATGTAATTCTTCCTCATAACACTTCTGTCTCAGGGTGGATCTGTCTCCTTTTGGAAAAAATAATTGTTAGAAGATTCCTTTTTATTTATTTTTAATATTTTAGTACATAGAAATTGCTAATATAAACAAAAACAGAGAGTAGTATAATGAATTCCCATGAGGCTATCATTTAATCTTAGCAAACAGATATCTCATTTAGTATAATGTTCACTCATGTTTTAAAATGTATCAGTAACCCATTCCTTTGGTTGCTGAAAGATATTCCATAGTGTGGATATACTACATTTAAACACCCATTTAACAAGGAGGTCCAGATTGCTACCAGTTGGGGGCTGTCATGAACAATACTGCTATGAATAGTTATGTCCCTGCATGAATTAATGTTCTCACTTCTCTTGGGTGGATTCCTAGAAGTGGCGTCCCTGAGTCACATGATAAGTTTATGTTAACCTTTTTAAGAAACACCCAAACTGTTTTCCAAAGTTGCCACACCATTTTATAGTCCCCGCAGCGATGTCCAGTTGCTATGCGAGTTGCGGTTTTTACACATTCCTCCACGTGCCCATTTATATAACTTCTCTGATGAAATGCCGCTCAAATGTTTTCACTAATATTAAAAGATTTATAATTGGAATGTTCATCTTCTCATCTTTGAGCTGTAAGAGTTTGTTGCGTACTCCAGATATAAGTCCTTTATCAGATACCCATTTCCTCCTGCCTAAAGGACATCCTTTAACCTCTCCCGTGGTGCAGGTCTGCTGGGGAGGGCAGTGATGTGTCTGAAACTGTCTCTCCTCAGCTGCTTTTCTCAGCATGGTCTGCTGAACTTTCCAGTGTGTATCGGTTAATGTTTTAGGGATTCTCCTCTTCTCAAATCCCGATGACTTCCTGCTCTCTTTCTTCTGCATCTGTGTGTGCAGCAAGTGGGAAGTGGGAAGTCACAACCAATCAACAGCTTGAGAACCAGTTGAAAAACACAAGAAAGGAGTTGCCAGGAGACTAGTTATTACACCAATATCTGAGCATGAAGCTTAGATGCGAAAAACTTGGTAGTCTTGCTAAAAGAGATCCTATTTGTCTTTTTTTTTTTTTAATTAGATTTTATTCATTTATTTATTTATTTTTAGAGAAATTGGGAAGGGAGGAACAAAAAAAGGGAGAGAAACATCAAAGTGAGAGAGAAACATTGATCAGTTGCCTCTCTCCAGCACAGACAGGGACTGG
This sequence comes from Sturnira hondurensis, assembly GCF_014824575.4. Lineage (NCBI taxonomy): Eukaryota > Metazoa > Chordata > Mammalia > Chiroptera > Phyllostomidae > Sturnira > Sturnira hondurensis. The sequence continues at coordinate 2,298,865 of NW_028079853.1, read as the reverse complement.
ACTGGCAACCCAGGCACATGCCATGACCCGGAGTCAAACAGGCAACCTTTCTCTTTGTGGGACGAAACCCAGCCAACTGAGTCACACAAGTCAGGGGAATATTTCTTTTTTTTAAAGAGATAATATTTCAAATAAACAGACTCAATACACACAAAGATCAATCTTGTCCTTTTATCACCTGTAAGCCTATTGTTTATTTAATTTACTTGTACATGCTGTGTTTAGGCATTCACAAATAGAGGATACATTTAAAGCCTTTCATTTTTAATGCATAATTAAATCAGACAGCATATATAATACAGAATTTAGCATTTTAAACTGTAACAATTTTTTGCTAAACAGACAACAAATGGCCTGGTAGGACAGTTCACACTATTTTATTCATTTTAGACTTTGAAATCCAGTGAGAACTTTACACCTCACAGAGTATCTTGGTCTATATGCTAAATTTTCACCAGAGATACTTAATCTGCATTTACAGTTCATAAAATTCACATTTGAAAAGTAAATTCACATAACTCAAGTTTTCCTAGCATACTAAAAAGTTTCCTAATAACTGGATGGAGTTATCAGTTTAAAACTTTAAATTAGTTAAATTTTAATGAAATTTAAATTTAGTGGCTACTGTATTTTACTAAACAACTCTGGAGAGTAATTAGGTAGCTGGGAAACAAAGATGGTTTCCACTTTGTACCATTTTCATATGGAACTTACTAAAGTAAACGAATGAACCACTTTCTTGTTTTAAAACTGCAGTGACTAGTACGTAGAGACCACAAATGCACCTCTACAGGATGAGTGCTGGGACAAAGCTGTTATCTTACTGTTAGGTTTCTTGTAAATTCAAACAAAATTTCCAGTAATAGTATTCCAGAAACATATTTGAAAAGTGCTATATCACAAACAACTTATCTGAATGGAAACATTATGTGTAAGTCAAAACCATACCATTTAATTAAAAGAATGGGCTCAGACTGGTGATTAAGATATGGCTATGTGAGCTAAATGCACACTGTTTGAAAAGGATAATTTTATAAAATGTAAATAGACCATGAATATGTATAAATTAACATATATTTGATTTCAAATACATATATATGGGTTTCAAAAATAAATTATATACTGTCCATTTAGAAAGATGTATATTTAATATATGATTATGTTCAATATATTTCATATAGGTCATTTTCATATACAGGGTGGGACAGAAGTAGATTTACACTTGTGAGTATGCAAAACATGATTTATTCTTGTATTATTGCTTACTAATTACTGTATGTGTTATTTTCCACACGAACAACTGTAAACTTACTTGTGCCCCACCCTGTATGTTCATAAGCGGCATTAGTCTATGGTTCGCTGATAGTGTTCATCCCAGGCCAGGTTTTAGTGTTGGTGTCACAGACCTAAAGCGGAAGGAGCGAGGCCGAAGCGCAGACCCTTTGTCTTCTCACTGCGATGGACGCATCACAGGAGCATTAGGAGAGCGTTGCCTTGAATTCTGTGCCTTAGCCCGTGTGTGTGCGCGTGGCTATCAGTCTGTTCAAGGTCTCAGTTGCCGTTCTTTAGAAGCAAATTTTGGTCATTGTATCTCCTTAGAAAATTTATAAAAATTTCCTTTTTCTCACATTGCCATTTAAACATAGTCTATAATTTTTTCATCACTTCCACATATTTAGTTATGCTTCATTTCTTATGAACTTTTTCACAGAAGAGTGAATAGAGCTTCAGAAATCCTGGAAAGGAAAAAAGAAAACACTCAGTCGTGCTAGACTGGGTTCCTAAATAAACAAATAAAGGGAGGAAAGCCATTCTGAAGAGTTTTTTATGTTTAGTTTGCAGGGACATGAGGTTTCTTCCCAGTTTCTAAAAGAGACAAAGTATGAAAGAGAGAAAGAGGGAAGCCACTGCCCACTGGCAGAGGTTAGGATAAGGTAGACGGACTGAATACATGTGAAAAAGGATTTTCTGTTTTTAGTGCAAGGTAAACTGAAACTCAAGGAAGCCAGTTTCCAGAGCAGACAGACTGGGTACAGAGAGAACGAAGAGGTAACATTTCCCAGCAGAGACAAACCTAATCTCCCCAAACAGGACAGCACTGTCTCTTAGGGCTCAGCCTCTCAGAGTCCAAGCCCAGTTGGAGGAAAGTCCTGGGAGACTCATGGCTGTGGTTTGGGGGAGAGGAGGTAGTGTCAGTGTAACCATTCCCTCTCCATCTCTGCTCCCCAGCAACGTGGAGGAAGCACCAAAAACGCACCTCATTTGTGCAGATGCAGCATGAACAGTTGGAGGCTCTGTTTAGCTACACCATGTTTCCAGATAAAAATCTCCAGAAGGAACTCGCTTTGAAACTCAACCTACCAGAGTCCACAATAAAGGTCTGTCCGACCCCCTGAGGTATGCCTGGTACCCCTGCCCAAACTACATTCTACTATTCAGCCTAGAAATTCCCTCCATAAGACAATAGTAACATTTCATTTACTGAGTACCTCCTGTGTGCTAGTACTGAACTAGGCACATTGCATATGTTGGCCTCACTACCATCAAGTTTAAAAGAGGAGGGAAGCTACAGTCCAGGGGCAAAGCGACTGGATCACAGAGTTCATAGGTAGTGGGACTGGCATCAGAACTCCAGAGGTCTTGTGCTATGGAGCTCAAACTCAGGAGGACTCTCATCAGGACAGACTCCTCTCTTAAGGTCTTCTCAAGCAAAACCCTGCAAATCACAGCTCCCAACCTCTACGTCTGCTAAGAACCGTGCCCCCCCCCCTATTTTTTTGGAGTATTCTTTACTGTAGAGGCCTTTTTAAAAAAGATTCCATTTATTTATTTTTAGAGAGAAGGGAAGGGGGGAGGGAAACATTGATGTGCGGATATGTCCATTGGTTGCCTCTCATATGCCCCCTACTGGGGACCTGGCCTGTAAGATAGGCATGTTCCCTGACTGGGAATCAAACCAGTGGCATTTCAGTTCTTAGGCCGGCACTCAATCCATTGAGCTAATCATTCAAAATCCTTTATTTCACATTCTGTACCTCCTCCTAGATCCCTGAACTAGCTTCTGTTCTCCAGAGTTCAGGACCCTTTCTCTGAACCCCCAACACAACCTCTGAACACATCCCCTCTTCTTTGCTCTTTCCTTCTCTGGGTCCCAGTTCTGATCCCTCCCTGTCCCGCTATTAACTCCACTCACACCCATCTCTGCTCTCCCAGAACTGTGTCATGGTGACTTGGAGAGGACGTGAGGGTTATAATCTGGCTTTTGTCACAAGGAGAAGCTTCAAACTGCCCCATTAACAGACTGTAATGTCCCCTCTTCCCCAACTCCCAGACTTGGTTCAGGAACCGACGAGTCAAACTGAGGAAGCAGCAGCAACAGCTGTCACCAAAGCAACCATATCAGATTCTTCCAGCCAAGATTGTGCCCACCTCACCCACAACATCAACCAATCCTTACTCTTTTTTCCCTGAAGTTTCAGATTTCTATAGCTCCCTCCAGCCTCAGCCTGTGGGCCCTTCCAGTTTGGCACTGGATTCTGTCATCACTGAGAGTCCCACAAGTGAGGACCAAATGCAAGATCCTCAGTTGGAGAGGCTGGTGGCCTCAGTCCCTGCTTTGTACTCTGATGCCTACGACATAGAGCAGATCATGGAACTGTACAGGTTTCCTGATGAGGATGAGATGCCCGGCACTTCTTTCCACTGTCTTTATCAGTATCTCTCCCCCACAGACTCCAGCTAGAAGAAAAGGGTTCTTCTCTTAGATTCTCTGCTGATGCAGCTTTAGGTCTATCACCTGGGCAAACCTCAACCAGTATGACAAGCTGAGTCCTTTTAGCCTACAGCCTAAGAGACAGCCTAGAATTCCAGAATCCCTTCAGTATAAAGGACTTTGAGTTTCTCTGATCAAAATACTAATAAATACCAGATTGCACAGAAGTATCTTCTTGTGTCTTCTATATGCCTCTCTTTCCTTGGTTTGCTTCTTAACCCAAGTATCTGGGTTGAGGTCGCTTTGATTTCCACGGAAATGTTGTAAAAACTAGAGATTTTTTGCAAGGATAGCTCAGTACTACACAATCAACCCCACCACTCTACCTGGGAAAAGGCCTTCTTAGTGCCTGAGATGGCCAGTTATACCCCCAAAATTTCTCTTTCCCAAACTATCATAGACTTTTTAAAAGAGCATCAACAGCCTTTTTATGGGACTAGGTTATAAACTCATATTTTATTTCCAATCTTTATGTCTAGAGGTCTTCTAAAAGGTGGGTTTAGTCAAAAGTTAGAGGAAATCACCATTAGTTTTAATACAGTGTGAGTCCATACATAGTAATAAATGTAAGGAAAAAATAAGTATTAAAAATATAGAGTATTGAAGAATTAACTAAGAAAAGTAAGATCTCTGTGGAGAAAACTTCAAAACTTGAATAAAGGACATAGTAGTATTTTGGAAAAAGGCATTTGAGGATATAGAATAATGAATTTAAAAAGACTGAAATTATAGAAAGTGTATTCTCCAAACACAATGAAGTGAAATTAGCAATCAATATCTCAAGGAAATTCACAAATATGTACATATTAAAAACGACAGTCCTAAAAACACCAATGGGTAAAGAAACCAGGAAGATCAGGGAATACTCAGATATGAATGAAAACAAAAATACAATATACCAAAACTTTTAGAATTAAGTTGGTGCCTAGAAGGAAATTTATAGCTGTAAAAGCCTATATTTCAATAAAAAGGTCTCAAATCATAGTTTTTAAAACAGAAAAGACATTGGCACAATTGTATTAATATCTGTCAAGTTCAACTTTAAGGCAAGAGACTCTTGGAAGTAAAAGTATATTATTAGGCAAGAACAAAAGAAACAACCTGAAAGATATTATAATTCTGAATCTCTATACATTTAACAGTGTATTCCCAAAGCATATAAAGTAAAAATTAACAAAGTAATTGGGGAAACTTAAATACAAAATCATAATGGAAAATTTTAATCTAACACTCAACAACTGACAGGTCAAAGGCATAAAAACTTAGTACAGGTAGAGAAGATTTTAACTACCCAGTAGGCTTGGTCTGATGGAAGTATGTAGATTTCTGCATCCAGCTGGTAGGGAATAGACATTCTTTTCAAGCATATAGTTTCCACATACTAGACCACAAAACAAATCATAACAAACTCAAATAATTCAATAATATACTAAACGCATTTTTTGCTCATAAGGACATTTAGCTAGAAGAAACTCTAAACTTTCCCTCTATCGAGAATTTTAAAAGTATATTTCTAAATAATCATGGAAGAAATCATAGTACAAATTGATGATAATAATAGTAACTGAATCAGCATTTGCTGACAGCAGCAGTTCACTTACAGAGGTAATAGTAGCAGCTGTTTTGCAGTTTCCTGCTGTCTATCAAATTGTGGCTCGTCCCGGAAGGATTCTGCAGGGCAAGACCACAGACCTGGGAGGCAGACATTGGACCTTAGGCTGTGAGGTTTATAGTTTACTGGGTTTTTTTTTTCACTTTTGATATATTAATGAGTCTTTTTTTTAGAGTAGCTTCAGGTTCCCAGCAAAATCAAGCACAAGGTACGAAAATTTCTCATATACCCACTGTTTCCACATGCACGTAGCCTCCCCCACTAGCATAACCCACCTAGAGTGGCACAGTGGTTACGTCTGAGCCTACATGGGTATGTCGCTCTACTTAAATCTGTAGTTTACATTTAGGTTCACTCTTGATGTTGTACATTATGTGAATTTTCATAAATGTACAATGATATATATCCACCATTATAGTACCATACAGGATAGTTTCACTGCCCTAAAATTTATCCCTTTCTATACCTTAACCCACAGGTGGCAAACCCAAGGCCCACAGGTTGAATCTGGCCCTCCACCTTGTTTTATCCGACCTGGCACCTTGTTTCGACCCAGCAGCAGTGCTGAGCTCTTGCTTAAGGAATAGTTATATTTACACAATCCTAAAATTACATTCGGCCCTTTGAAGGCAACTGTGAGGCTGATGTGGCCCCCCCCTCCCCTGGTGAAAATGAGTTTGACACCCCTGCCCTAATCCCTGGTGGCCACTGATTCTTTTACTGTGTTTATAGTTTTGCCTTCAAATCAATAACCTTTCACCTTCAAATCAGTAACTTTTCACCTTAAGAAAACAGAAAAAACAAACTAAGTCAAAAGCAAACAGAAGGAAGGAAATAAAAACTAGAGCAAAAACAAGTGAAATAGAGAATAGGAAAACAATAGAGAACATCAGTGAAACCAAAAGCTAGTTCTTTAAAAAGATCAATAAATGACCAGCCTTTAGCTACATTAACAACAACAAAGACTCAAATTACTAAAATCAGAAATGAAAGATGCAACATAACTACAAATCTTACAGAAATAGAAAAGCATTATAAAGGAACACTATGAACAACTGCAAAACTTTTATAAGTTTTATAACAAATTAGATAGATGAAATTGACAAAATCCTAGGAAGACTCAAAATACCAATTCTTACTCAACAAGAAATAGAAATACGGTGAATAGGGCTTTAACAAATAAAGAGATTGACCTAGTAAACGAAAATGAAAACAAAAATCTCTCCACAAAGAAAAGCCCAGGGTCAGATGGCTTTACTGCTCAATTTTACCAAACATTTAAAGAATTAATACCAATTGTTCACAAACTCTCAAAAAACAGAAGAGGACATTTCCTGAGTCATTCTACAAGACCAGTATCACCCTAGTACCAAAACTGAACAAAGACATCAAGAAAATTATAGCCTTGGCTGGTGTAGCTCAGTGGATTGAGTGCGGGCCTGCGAACCACACCATCGCAGTTTGATTCCCAGTCAGGGCACATGCCTGGGTTGCAGGCCAGTTCCCAGCAGGGGACTCACGAGAGGCAACCATACATTGATATTTCTCTCTCTCTTTCCTTTCCCCTCTAAAAATAAATAAATAAAATATTTAAAAAAAAAGAAAATTATAGACTAATATTTCTCATGAATAAAGATGCAAAAATCCTCAACATGATGCTAGAATACTGAACTCAGCAACACATAAAAGGGACTATGTACCAGGCCAAGTGGAGTTTATCAAGGAATGGAAGGTTGGCTCAGTACACAAAATCTATTAATGATACACCATATTAATAGAGTAAAGGACAAAAACCACATGATCATTTCCATAGGCACAGAAAAAGCTTTTGACAAAACTCCACAGCCTTTCATAAGAAAGGCACTCAACAAGATAGGATAAACTATCAAATTCCTTCAACTTGATAAAAGCTATCTAGAGAACATCCACAGGTAATATAGCACACTTAATGACAAAAAACTAAGTATCTTTTCCCTACGATCAGGAATACAAGTTAGGGATGGCCATTCTCACCACTCTTGTCCAACACAGTGCTGGAAGTTCTTGCAATAAAGAAAATAAAGCAAGAAAATAAAGTAAAAGACACCCAAATTAAAAATAAAGAAGTAAAAATATCTCCTCACAGATGGCACGATTTTGTATATAGAAAATCATAAGGAATGCAGAGGAAAACCACTAGAACTAATAAACAAGTACAGCAAAATTTCAAGATATACAATCCATACACAAAATTTTTTTTTTAATATTTATTTATTTATCTTTAGAGGGGAAGGGAAGGAGAGAGGAAGAGAAACATCAATGTATGGTTGCTTCTTGTGCATCCCCTGCTGGGAACTGGCCCCTGCCAGGAACTGACCTGCAACCCAGGCATGTGCCCTGACTGGGAATCGAACCGTGATCATCTGGTTCACAGGCCCGCGCTCAATCCACTGAGCTAAACTAGCCAGGGCCATACATAAAATTTTTTGTCATTTCCAACTAGGGGTGCTTCTCACCCCCCAAAAGTTTACCTATAGGGACATACAGAGGTGGGCAAAAGGAGGTTTACAGTTGTGAGTATGTAAAAGTTTATTTTTGTATTATTACTTACTAATTACTGTATTATTTGTTTGTATTACAACTGTAAACCTCCTTTTGCCTGCCCCAGAATAGGCACAAAAAAATACAGGAAGGGAAATGCAATGTCTGCTAATTAGAGCAGAATTTATCACATCTATTTTCAGCCCACACATTCAAGGAATAGCATTATTGAACACTGGTATATGCTAGACATCATTTATGGGCTTTATATATATGAATGTATTGATGTGTTAGCTCATCAACACATGGTCACACCAAATATTACCAACCTCATTTCACAATTGGGGAAACTGAGGTAGAGAGTGGTTAAGTAACTTGGTCAAAGTCACATGTGTGAGGTCTGTCTGGAAAAAGTCCAGCCACTGTTAATATAATGAGAACGGTTTGCGTGACATCGATGAAACCTGGCAGCCAAGGAGAATGTACTGGAATGTGCATCCGTGAACAATGACGACTTCACTGTACTAGTTAGTGGGAGTGGTAGACACCATTAGTGAGCATGTGTACTGTGTGGCCTTTGCATTCAAAATGACTGAATGAGTAGAGCAACAAATCTGCTTCAGGTTTGGTGTTAAGCTTGAACATTCCTCTATGGAAACTAACTATTCAGATGGTTCCGAAGGCTGCAGCTCTGGGCAACTGGCGGTAGGCAGCTTCATCACAACAATGTGCCCCCTCATGCATCATGTCTCATGCAGAGGTTTTTGGCAAAACACCAAACCAGCCAGGTGACTCAGCCCCACTATAGCCCAGATTTGGCTACCTGAGACTTCTGGCTTTCCCTAAAACTAAAATCACCTTTGAAAGGGAAAAGATTTCAGACTGTTGATGAGATTCAAGAAAATACAACAGGGCAGCTACTGATGGCAATTAGGAGAACTTTGTGAGGTCCCAAGGTGCCTGCTTTGAAGGGGACTGAGGCATCATTGTCCTATGTACAATGTTTCTTGCATCTCGTATCTTCCTCAATAAATGTCCCTATATTTCATATTACATGGCTGGGTAATTTCTGGACAGACCTCATTGTACAGTCTCCATACTTATGATAAAGTTTTATTTATAAATTAGGCATGGTAAGAAATGAACAACAACAGCTACTATTAAAATAGAACAATTATGTGAATGTGGTCTCTCTTAAAATATCTTATTGTGGTGTACTCACCTTTTTCACTTAAAGGAAGCACTTTATGGCTTCTCTTTGGCATATCCTTACACTTTGGAACCATTGTTAAGTTTAGGATGACATGAGCACAAGCACTGTGATACTGTGACAGGCATCTGATAAACCAGGACAGCTACCACGTGGTTAACAGGCAGGCAGGATGTGCAGCTTCCGAGTGCTGGGTGAAGGGTAAATTTGCATCCCAGGTTGGATGAAGCTGGACAGCACACGATTTCAACCTGCTACTCAGAATGGCAACAATTTAAAATTTATGAACTGTTTATTTCTGGAATTTTCCATTTAACATTGCAGAGCACAGCTGACTTCAGGTAACTGAAACCACAGAGAGAGAAACCACAGATGAGGGGTCAACTGTACCTAGAAATTAGCCAGGCCAGGATTATATATTTTCTTTCCCCAGAAGATAGCCAGATGTGTCTACAGCCATACCACCCTGAATGCACCTGATCTTGTCGGAAGATTGCTGAACACATCCCTCTGAAGAGAAGGAGATAAAGAAGAGCACCAGACTGGGAATAAGAATAACTGTTTTTCCTCTGGCTCTTCTGCTAGAGCAAGTCATGTGACCTTGGACAATGTACACTCTCTAACCCTCAGTCTTCTCATCTGTAAAAAGAGGGAGTTGGAGTAAGCCATAGCTAAGGCTCCTACCACTTCTGATTCTCTCACACTGGACTTGCTCTGTGCTTGATTTATGAGCTACAAACTCTCCCTTTTCCAACCACCTGGGAAAGAAGAGGGCCGGGAGAGGACAGCCACTTACTTGTCATGACAAGAAATAGGAGAAAGAGAAACAAGACCGCATGTCACTTGCACAATTTGCTGCTTCAGCGAGTTGTGGATTTAGGTGAAAAGCATGGTTATAATTAGAGTGACAGGCTGAATATTCCACCAGCCACCTTGAGCACAGCTGGATCTGCCCAGTGCACGCTCAGGAGTCCGGGAGGCTGTGCCAGCCTTGAAAAGGATCCTTCTTAAAAGGATTTTCTTCCTTCCTCAAGGGAAAGAAAACCCATTGATATAGAACTTCACTTCCCTTCTAGCTTTCCCTGCTAAATGCCACTCCAATAGAGACCGAGTGTTGATAAATACAGGAGAAAGAAAAAATCAGTAAGCTGAGCCTGGTCACATTGACCCTTGTGATATAGTTTTATTTTTAACCTCGAAACACTTGAACTATTCCTGTTGAAGTTTGCTCTCCTTTCCCTGCCTCCTCAACAGAACTCTGGTCTGTGCAGCTGGTGCACCTTCAGCTGCCTCCTGCGACCTGCTTGCTCACCATCTGGGACGCAGGTGCAGCAGATGCTGACTTGGCCCATGCCGCTAAGGTAAGCTTCTCAGACCTGAGCAGGTGCACGGTGGGGACATTTGGAGCAGTGAATGTGGAGACTGAGGCCGAGGTGCTCATCACCTTTTTGCTCTGAGCAAGAAGATTGTTAAGCAAATGAGTTACATGTGGGTGGGGGGAGGTGTTCGTGCTGAAAATGAGACTCAGCATATGCAAGTTTCCGTTTTAAACTATAAAATCTTAGAGCAAGAAGAGATTACCTGCTTTCTGACAGTTTAGGTTCTTTCTTCTGCAGCCAACCAGAGTGACTGATGAGGGGCTGCAGGGTTGAGGAAGGGGAGTGGTGAGGAAATAGTTGGAGGACTGAACCCAGGATTTCTCATGTTAAAGTCCAAATGCTATCATATTTTTACCAATCAGCATCTGCTATGTTAACTGCAAGTCATCCTCATGTGGTTTAAATTCTATCCCGCGTCACCTACCAGTTAATGTGCCACAGTGTGTTTACTGCATGTGCTATTTAAACTTTGCCCGCAGAGTTTAAAACCTGTTTTTCCCTAACAATACTCCCTAAATATGACTCTCGCCACCCCAGAGCTCTTCAATCCAAAATGCATCCACAGAATAGAAGGGAAAGTATTTTACAAGTTGCAAAACTTATACAGGCCATAAATTATTGTTGTAACTTGCATATCTGTTGTAGACCACTCTGCTTGGTGCTAGGAATTGCATCTCAACCCCTTGTGGCTAAGGGCGAGGGACGACCTCTGGAATGTGAGCTGCAGGAGACAAAGCTTGTCTCTGGTAGCAAACGCTGCCTCAGTTTCCTCTCCCTGCCCCCAAAGCTTGGTTGGAAGTCAATGATGGGTAAGACCCCTCACAGCAGGGGGCAACCTAAGCCAGACTCCATCACTTGGGAGGCCTTCTGGGGGGGCTGCAACAAAGAGGGAGCAATGGACTCTCGCCCCCCCCCCCCTCCCGGCTTTGACAAAGCCTGAGTCCCCATGTCCTCTAGGAGAAGCTCTTCCTGGCTCTAATCCCCTTAAGCCTGAATACCTGTTGGGGAGGGGTGCAGCTCCTTGCCTTGCTAGAGTGTGTCCTGGGGAAGAATCTGGCATCACAAAGATTTCCTGATAAATCTGTGAAATCTGCTCTGCTAAGAATGCTTTCATTCATATGTTAAAAGTTCGAGCAGGAAACCCTAAAACTCTGTTCCTGACAGACTCTGACTCATACTAAGCCCTCAGATTTTTTTTGAAATGTTATCTACTGTTTGATCCTTGCCACCCTGTATTCCTGTGTATTAGAACTCAATAAAAGGCCCTGGAGGAGGGGGCTTGAGGCCTTTTTCTCCTTGGAGAAACTGGCCACTGCTGGCCTTTTTCCCCTGAGAAACTGGCCACTGCTCATGACCTTTTTCCTCTGGGAAAATGGCCACTTCTCCTCCCTAAGCAGATCACATCATGTCTCAGTCATATTTACTCTCATCCGTGGTGGCTGGGGGGACTTGCGAGGAAAGTTGCCCCCACACATATCCAGAGGGACAAATGTAAAATGATTAATGATAATTAATGTATTGGAAGCTTTAAAATGTAGCTAAGTTATTTCTAGCTTTTGGAGTAACTGCATAGAGTTGGTAGGGATAAGGGAGAAGTGTTTATTTTCTTGTTTCCTCTCAGCTTTGCTTTGGTGTTATATGGTTTAGAGTTCAGCTAAGGACATACTGGGAAGTGGCTTATGCAGCAAAAAAGTGATTCTGTACACTCTGAAGTACACAGGCTAAAGCCACCAACGCCAACTTAAAGGAGATCTACCCAGATACTAATGTCTGGTTCCTGCCTGCCTCTGTAACCTCCAGGTGCATCCCGTAACTCTGCTAAGGGTGTCTGAGTTATAAGTATGCCTGTTTGCTAGGCACAATTAAGTGTACCACCCATTAAATGCCTAACTGCATTTAGTCTTGTCAGGGTTGCCAAGGCACCAAGATCTTCAAAGTGTGTACTGGGGTTCTCTGCTAGCAAGACTGGGGACTGTTGGTTTAGGAGTAACCAAGAAGACAGGCTGATGTATATAGTGAGCCCTAGGTAATCCATTCTTGGCCAATACAAACAAATGGTGATTTAGAATACTGATAATTAATAATATAAGCAGCAGATATGAGAATTTACTAGCTAATGAGATAACTAGAAAGACTACAGATAGAGAGACTTCTAGCATAGATGGAGAACTGCAGATGGCAAGGTTGAACAGATCTGGAGGAGGCCGGTTCCGTGTTCAGGGCACCATGAAAGTGCTGGAATCATAGCCCTGATGCCCAGGACGGTGGAGCAGAGAAGAGTGTTGTCTTGCCAACTGGTTATGTGAACATCTCAAGAAGCAAAGAGGGGTTACTTTAATATTTAACTTCATACAATTTCTTTGCTTAGAATCAAATATCTCCATAGCAGGGGAAACAGGTTCATAATGCATCATTAAAATACAATTGTTAATTTAACAATTAAATGGAAATAATTGACTGGTTAATAGGTTAAGAGTTAAAGAATATCTCTGACCTTCAACTTTGGATGTTGTTGCTTCCACTATAGTTAAAGCTCAGGAATAAATAGTTATTGCCATGAAAAGGCAAAATAGTCACTGACATCATGTGAGGGGGTGGGGAGAGGGTCCTTTGCCTAAAAACATCTCCCTGACATCAACCCTGTTCGTCTGCTAACTTTAAAATTACAGGCAGGAATGTTGAAACTATTATCTGCTAATCCCATTCTCTTTTTGCTTGAGTCAGTGATTTAAATATACCTGCCGTATGCCTTCTCATGACTTTCTTGGCCAGCAACACTTAGTCACCACCTCTTCCTCGTTTTTTCCAGGCTCTGTCCTCTTTGTCCTTGGTGCCATCTAAGTTGCCCACATGCCCTTGGCCGCCACCACACAGGTAGCTTCCTGTGACAATGGTTTCTACAGAATCTCTTCATAAAACACCAAGGTGAAGAGTGTGGGCAAGACACTTAACTTTTCTGGGCCTCAGTTGCTCTTATAGGAAATGAAGAGGTTAAATTAGACCTTTTTCTTTCAAAGTGAGGTCCTTGAACCATCAACATTGTCTAGAACTTATTGTGTGGGAAGATGCTCAGGCTTCACCCCAGTCCTACCAGATCGGAATTTTTTCAAAAAAGATTGCTCAAGTGATTCCTATGCACACAGAGGCTCTCTGGTTACCTGCCTGATTCGGATTTCTGACTTTTGGCTGTACTTTGTAGAACAAAGTACCACAACCCTTGAAAGACAATTCTGGCAGCATTTCAGAGCGTCTGTGAATAACTCCAGTCCTATGAACTCTTTTCCGTTCAGTTAAGGCTACACTAACCTAATAAAGTTGAAAACATTTCTTTTTCTTACTTTAAAAAAAAATCCCCAAATTAGCATACATCTGACCTCATTACACTTTCCTCCTGTATTTGTCTCAAATCACTATCTTTGAAAGAGGTTGCTCTTTCAAAATATTGCCTTCTTTTGGGTTCTATTCAATTTCATTCCATTTAATCCTATTCAGTAAATGTTAATTGAGTGCTGGGAGCTGTGTTAGCTACACTCACTCTCCTTCCCTCAGAAACAGGTTAACAGTTTTCTTTGAGGTCATTCGCAATTGCTCTCCATGCTCTGTTGATATTCCAGTCAGAGCCCCTGTCACTGCAGGAAAACACTGTCCTGCTCTGAGCATTTCTGCTGCATCTGTGGCTTTGTCGGGATCTCACCCCCATTCACACCCTCACAGCAACACTTCTCTCAGGTTGTCCTGACTCCCACAACCAATCGGCAAGACAGAAGTGGAGACTCAGTTGAGACCTTCCTTCCTCCCCACCTTCCCCATAAAGAGCAGCATAATGTAGGCAAACAATTAAATTGCAAACTTCAACCTAGGGAAAAAATGCCCTACTGTTGCCTTTGTGGCTTCTAAAAGGCACTTCTGCCCTGTCTGGCTCAGTGGATTGCGTGCCAGCCTGTGAATCAAAGGGTGGCCAGTTCCATTTCCTGTCAGGGCATGTGCCTGTTTCCGTCCAGGTCCCAGTGAGGGGGCTGCACGAGAGACAACCACACATTGATGTTTCTCTCACCTTCTTTCTCCCTCCCCATCTTTCTAAGAATAAACAGAAAAAACTTTTTAAAAATAAAATAAAGTCTAATAAATAAATAAATAAATGTCACTCTTGGCTGATGCAATACTATTTGAATTTCTAAGAAATAAATGCTTTTTACTGGTTACCAGGGGCCAAAGGGGGAAGGGGTTTGGGAGAATTCACATTCTTAAAGAAATACGGTAAGATTTTTTTAAAAAGATTACTACACTGGCAGTGGTATGTAAGATACGTTTGAGTGAGGGAGAACTGAAAATTGAAAGGCCAGCCAAGAGCTCTGGAAGTGATGCAATGGAAAGAAAGAAAGGCCTGAACAGGGAAGAGGACCATGAGAATGACCCCCCCAATAGAGGAGTGACTAATGAATGCGTGAGTCATATACTAGACACTTCCCCTACTTTTTTTCATCTGATCCTCACACACTCTTATGGGTTATTATGAGCCACACTTTATGGATGAATAAATTAGTCTTAGGGAGATTAAATAAGTTCTCAAAAATTACTTAGCTAATATATGAAAATGTTCATTTATTTGCTTTATATTGGGGGCTTCACATAGGGCCTCTTTGTGGAAGTAACATGTAAGCTGAAATTTAAATGGCAAGAAAAGAGCCCATAACACAAATATAGAGCAAGGGAAGAATCTTGGCAGAAAGACCAAGTAGAAAGGCCCTACAGAGGATTAAGCAACAGGCTTGAGCCATATGCTCCAGGGAAGAGAAAAAAATGAAAGAGGCAAGCAGCGGGCACTGGGCTTTGTGGGCCAAGATAAGGACCTCAGAATTTATTCCTTGTGGTGAGGGTCCACTAGAGATGGTTAAGTAGGAGTAACAACCTAGTATTAAAAGTTGTTGAAATCACTCTCTTTGCTGGTGAGTATAGACTCTGGGGCACAAGATGGAAGGAGTGATGCTGAGTATCAGGCTATTGCGCCAGACGGGATGAGAGATGATGGTGCTCAGACCAGGCAGCAGTGGTGTAGATGAAAACGATGGGTAGAAATGCCCACTGCCTTTTCAGATCTTTCTCCAAGGCCTTCCTACCCAACTGGGCAGTAGTTCCTTTGAGTTAGGTGCATAGTACCAAGCATTTTCTGGCTCAGCAGTTCTCTAATTGAGCTTACAACAGAATCAGCTGGATTCAGTAGGTCTGATTCGGGAGGGCCCAGGGATTTACGTTTCTGACTCAGTTCAGGCTGATGCTGTTAGTCTGACTGAGCACACACCTTAAGGCCCACTATTTTAGCTACCTTACCTTTACTTATTAACTTACTGCCTTCTGAATGGCCCACCAAGCACCACGACCTGCATCGAATAAAGTTTCTTCTCCCCTGCTGGGTTCTAAATACTTCCCTATTTCTTTAAAGAAATATTCATCCTTCAAACTCATGTACCAGGTCCTTTCAGCTACTTGTATTCCACTCAAACCGCACCTAGTACAACCAGCAAAATCTAGTTCTGTGTGGATCTTGAACTGTTAAATCTAAATTATACTGGCTACTGTCTCCTCTAGACAGGAGAATTTTAAAACATCAAAAGTTGACAATTTAAAACATAAAAAGTCAACAAAAGTTGACTTTTTCACAGTGAAGAGTTTTGACCATTTATGTGCTTTGACTTAGTGTTTCATTTGAAATCTCAGAGTCCAGATTGTAGGGCAGGTTTTTAATCCTCCAAACTTCACTCTCCCATTTATAGTCCCTGAAATGCAAAACCATGGGACTTGGATAACCTTTTTATTTCCTCTATTCAGATGGGACACAGTAGGGCCTCGGTCCAGAAGAGGACCAAAAAAAGCCATCACAGGGATGAAGTTGCTTCCTAATGAAGAGCACACAGCTCCTCCACAGTTTGGACAGATTACGTATGCAGATGCCTCTCTGTGTCCTAACTGGAGGAGCGAGGCCCTTCCCCTGATAAGCTCCACTCCTGGGCTTGCTTCCCCTGATATCATGGATGGACCACACAATGTCCCTGCGGGTCTCCGAGGGACACAGTGTGGTCGAGCAAAGAGGCGAGAATTTGAAGCCAGATAAACTCAGAGATTTTTGTCTTTCTATTTTGTTTGGGGGGGGGTTTACTTGTTTATTTCTTCTGTGCCTCAGAATCCTGGTCTGTAAACTAGAAATGGTAATCTCCCCCTCATCTGGTCATTGTGGGGATTAAATGAGATGTTATATAAAAGCACATGCCAGGCACTAAAGTCTTGTTTCTCTTTCTCATGGCTTCCAAAACACAGAGAGATCACTCAGTTTTGCAAAGTCAGACAGACTCACGGAGGATAAGGATCCAGTCATTGCACCGAAACAGAGGTTAGTAGAGCAGGGCATCTTATTCCCCAAGACAACCCATAGTGTATCCAATGTGAATAACGTGGGCCAATAGCAACTGGTTTCAAATAAGGTGATCAGTCAGCTATCCAGCTTTGCCGAGGATTTAGAGGCATCCCAGGACTTGGGACTTACAGTGAGAAAACCAGGAGAGTCCCAGACCATCCAGGGCCATTGGTCACTCTGCTCACCCAACAGGGACCAGACAGTCAAGAATGTCTGTCCTATTTCTCAGTGAGAAAAATTTCCCCTAGAAACACAACAAAAGGTTCAGATGTAATTTTTATGCCCGTGGGCTGTATTGACCTTTTTATGTATGTGTGTAAAATTTCTCTGGAGTCTTCTCTACTCACTGTGTCTTTTTGCTCAGCACATGTCCTCTCTCAAAGTCACTGATCTGGTGTAGCTCCAGAGCCTGGAAGAATATCTTTAAATAGCAGCATTAAAAAAAAATAGTAGCATCTTTGTTGTCTGCATGCATTGTTTTTCTTCTCTCTTAAAGGGGTATTTTCAAAAACCATGTTTTGCTGTGTATAATGCATACCCATGTTTTGTGCACACTGTACACAGGATTATTATATCCATTATTACACCCAGGTGTAATGCACATCCTTATTTTCCCCTCAAAAAGTTAGGCAAAAAAAAGTGTGCATTATACATGGCAAAATACAGTAACTTCAAATAGATGGAGAGCAATAAGGCTCCACCACAATTGTTTCCTGCTTCAGTAACACTGTTCTTAAGGATCGTACTTTGTTACGCTGAATGATAAGAAATGAATGCACTTCAAGTTTATTACCACCGTCCCATCAGCCAGACACATCTCTGCTACTGGGGCAGGGTTCTCACTACACACACACAGCACAGAACTAGCCAGACCTGCTTTTCCCTTCCCAGAAACTGGACTCAACTTTGTGACAGAACCAGGCAGACAAATACAAAGGTGGACATTTCTGGTGCTGGTAGCTTTCTCACATAGTCTTATTCCATTTGCGTCTGCCTCTTCTTTGTTGCCTGAAACCCAGCAGGGGACTCTGACTCATACAGGTTCCATTTTTATTAATTGTATCTTCTATGAATAGAAAGCAGATGGTCACATTCTCCCAGCCAGGGCACAGTACCTGGGGACACTGGAGTGTGTGCTTAATGGTTTTCCCTTCCCCTCCCAGCAAACACTGCATTTCGAATGGCCAAGGATCCCACAGCACAGCTGAAATGCCACATTTGCTCCGGCAAGAATTCCACTTTGTCATCGTTGTTCTTAACCTCACAGCAGCACTGGAGGCTGTGGCTCAGCCTCACTCTTTTTACATCTGGGTCACATAGTGTTCACTCTTTTAACTCTTTGGTCTCTTCTTCTCTGGCTCTACTTCTTCCTATTGTCCCCAAGGTGGTTACATTCAGTTATGAACTTCAAAGCTCAGATTTCTGTTTTGTGTTACTTCCCCAGCTATGGCTTCCTCTCTCAGTTGTAAGTGGATAATTCTCAAATCTGCATCTCCACAATCTAACACTTGTATTAAATGTGGTGGATCTATCTTTCCTCCCCAAACAATTTTATCTTCAGAATTCTATTTGTCTCAGAATTATACCCTCTATTCTCTCTTCTTGGTTCAAAATCTTGGCATCAATTTTGATTCCTTTCTTTTCCCATGTCCAGTCAGAAACAAGAGTGTTAACTAACATTTTCCTTTTTAATGTCTCCTATCTACCTTATCTTACCTATTTCTAGTCATCAGTCTTCCCCATCCAAGCTTCCCTCACATTCTCTGCATAGCAGTTTCTACCTCTAGGTCCTCCCACTCCATCCCTCCACATCAGTTATACTGTTAAATGACTCCTTATTAAGTACCAAATAATTCCAGCTGCTTTAGCCTAAAATTTATGGTTCCCACAAGTCCCTAAGTCCACAATGAACATTTACCCCAGGAGTGGTCTGGATGTTAAACTGTATTTTAAAAGATTCAGTAGCTAGACTCTTGAATCCTAAAGACATCCTCTGCCCAATCTTATTTTACTCCATCTCCCTCTCTGGCTTTAACACCTCAATTTATCTTCTGTTGGGCCCTGGCCTCGTTTAATGTTCTGGCTTGCAACTTCTCATCTGCCTCCTGATTCAGGCTGACTGTTAGGGTTATAGAGCACTCTGACATGATCTTCCTTCACCCTCAGCAGCCCCAGTGCATAAGAATCAGATGGGGAGTGTGTTAAGAATTTAAATTCCACCTGGATGGTGGGGGTCAGCAGATTGAGTACCCACCTGCAAACCAAAGGGTCGCAGGTTCGATTCCCAGTCAGCGCACATGCCTGGGATGCGGGCCAGGTCAGGCTCCCAGTAGGGGATGTGCAAGATGCAATCACACATGGATGTTTCTCCTCTCTTTCTCCCTCCCGTACTCTCTAAAATGAATAAATAAAACCTAAAAAATGTTTTTTTAAATTTCAAGACACCTCTCAGTCAAGTTAGGGCTGCAGCCAACATCTACAGCAGTGTCATTATGGAACTTTTTTAAAAAATATATTTTATTTATTATACCATCACAGTTGTTCTATTACCCCCCCTTAATTCCCCTCTACCCGCACACTCCCTCCCCCACCATTCTCCCCCCCCTTAGTTTATAACCATGTGTCTCAAGTTCTTTAGATTCTGTATTTCCCCCACTATTCTCGCCCTCCCCCCTATCTATTTTCTACCTACCTTCTATGCTACTTATTTTCTGTATCTTCTCCCCCCTTCTCCTCCTCCCACCCCCCTGTTGCTAACCCTCCATGTGTTCTTCATTTCTATGGTTCCACTCCTGATCTAGCTGTCCTCTTGGTTTGCTTTTGTTTTAGGTGTGGTTGTTAATAACTGTGTGTTTGCTGTCCTTTCACTGTTCATATTTTTCATCTTCTTTTTCTTATATAAGTCCCTTTAGCATTTCATATAATAAGGGCTTGGTGATGATGAACTCCTTGAACTTGACCTTATCTGAGAAGCACTTTATCTGTCCTTCCATTCTAAATGAAAGTTTTGCTGGATAAAGCAATCTTGGCTGTAGGTCTTTGGATTTCATGACTTGGAATACTTCTTTCCAGCCCCTTCTTGCCTGTAAGGTCTCTTTTGAGAAATCAGCTGACAGTCTGATGGGTACTCCTTTGTAGGTGACTGTCCCCTTATCTCTTGCTGCTTCTAGGATTCTCTCCTTCATTTTAATCTTGGGTAATGTAATTATGATGTGCTTTGGTGTGTTTTTTCTTGGGTCCACCTTCTTTGGGACTCTCTGAGCTTCCTGGATTTCCTGGAAGTCTATTTCCTTTGCCAGACTGGGGAAGTTCTCCTTTATTATTTGTTCAAATAAGTGTTCCACTTGTGGCTGTTTCTTTCCCCCTTCTGGTACCCCTATAATCCGGATTTTGGAACGTTTAAAGATGTCCTGGAGGTTCCTAAGCCTCTCCTCATTGTTTTGAATTCTCATTTCTTCATTCCTTTCTGGTGGGATGTTTTGTTCTTCCTTCTGGTCCATTCCATTGATTTGAGTCCCAGTTTCCTTTCCATCGCTATTGGTTTCCTGGACATCTCCCTTCATTTCAATTAGTTTAGCCTTCATATATTCCTCTAATTTGTGACTATAATCAACCCGTTCTGTTAGCATTCTGATAAACAGTGCGTTGAATTGTGCTTCTGAGAGCCTGGCAATCTGTTGGTCGCTGAGAGTTATCGGCTCTGGGACTTTGAGTTCTTCTTGCGCCATCTTTTGGGCTGTTCGTGCCTGTTCTGTAGCTGGATTGGAGCCCTAAGGTGTTCACTAGAGCAGGGCAACTCAGTTGCTGGGTTGTGACGTTGTCTGTGGGGGTGGGGTCAACGAGGAACTATGGCATCCCGTCTGCCGCCGTGGCCCCCACTGGCGCCACAGCCACCACCGTCACCGGGCCACGCATTTCGTCCCACTGCACGTGAGTGTGCCACTGCCGTCAACCCTCCACCACTGGGTTCGCCCTCTGGAGCCTGCGCGGTCCGTCTCACTGTGCGTGAATGTGCGACTGCAGTCAGTCTGCCCCACACGCCGACTGGTTCCGGGCTGCCTGCTCGCCTAGGTCGGGGGATCTGTCCTGCCCGACCCGGCTCCGCTGCTGGCTCCGTCCCTCTTACCGTTCCCATTGACGGTTCGTAGTTGTCGGACTTCCGTATAATTCAATTTTCTGGTCTTTGGGTGTGTCTTTGTTCTCCAAACCTTTGTTGTGTTCAAACTTGGCTGTAGGAGAAGGCACAGTGTTTCCACCTATGCCTCTATCTTGGCGGAAGTCTGGAACTTTCTATGAAGGTGGAAATGTTGTATTCCGCGTTGTCTAATAGAGTGGCTACTAACCACATGTGGCTATTGAGCACTTGAAATGTAGCTAGCATGCCTAAGAAATGAAATTATTGATTTTATTTAATTTTGATTAATTTAAATTTAAGTAGCCACATGTGGCTGGTGGGCACACACTGAAGTGCAGTGCAGATCTATAGTTTCACAAGCATCAAGCTGATTCTGATGAACAGTGCTGATTAGGAACCACTTTAACAAGCGGTCCAGGTGACTCATGCTCACTTACTGGCACGTAGTAGGTAATCAACAAATGCTTGTTAAAGGAATGGATGAACAAACGAATGCAGAAGTGAACCAGAACATAATTTTCAATGAAATTCAAGTCTGTACTTTCTGAAAAGGAAAGGCTGAGGGAGGCTTTCCAAGATTAAAGGGGCTAAAAGCACCAACTATAAAATGAAATTCCAAAAAAGGAAGTAAGAAAAAGTGATTTTTTTCCTCTTTGAAAAGCAAACAAAATCCACTTACCAACCAAATGTAATAAATTGACATTAAAGGGATCCTGCTTCAAAAATTTAAAAAACACACATGACATGTGGGGACTGTTTGGACAAATTTAAATATAGATAACATGTTACATGATATTAGAAAATTATTTTAAGTTTTCTTAGGTAAGATAATGTCATTGTAATTATAAAATAAAATGTCTTTATTCTTAGAAAATACATGTTGAAATACTTAGGGATGATATCATGATATCAGCCACTTATTCTCAAGAGTTTCAACCAAAAATTGTGTGAATCTGTGTGTGTGGAGAGAGAGGGAGGGAGGGAGCAAACGTGGCAAATGTTAACAATTGTTGAATCTAGGTAGAGTGTATTTGAGTGTTTATTGTACATATTCTTTCTCCTTTTATGTATATTTGAAAAAACTTTAAGTTGGAGGAAAATTCACTCACAATGAGTTGGTAAACTCTAAAGTAAATTTAAAAAATAATTTAAACACTGCATCTTCTGATGTTTGGGTCTTCCCAGACTAGCACAGTGCTAGAATTATGCTACAAATTCTCTAGGCCAGGTGTTGCAAACTGGCAGCTACAGGTCCTATGTAGGCTGTATGCATATTTTTCCTTGGCCCAAATAGAGGTTTTTTTTTTTTAAAAAAAGCATTTGCCAACATTAAAAATTTCAAGAATTTTTATCTTGATATATTACATAATAAAATATTTTGCAATATAATGAAGTATAACAGCAAACATGTATAGATGACTTCCTACGAGACAAGCACTCTTCTAAGAGTTTCAGGTACTGCAATGAACTCATTTGCTCCTCACAATAGCGAGCTACTATTATTATTCTCCCTCTGCAGATGGCAAACTGATGGACAAAGGGGTTAAGAAGCTTTCCCAAAGTCTCTCAGCTACTGATTTGTAGTGCCAGGGTGGAATCCTGTGCTCTCTCCCTTCTAACACTACACTGTACCGCCACTCACAAAAATCCGCACCCCCGGTTTCTCTGGAAAAATCAGAAGATCTGATGACACATTCCACATGGGATCAACTGACCAGAGCCAAAAAGCTGCATTCCCATGAAGGCAGGGCATCTTCTCTCATGCTTGCCCGAGTTCCCACTCAGCCTGCTTCTGAGGCCTTGGAGTTTGGCCCCTACTCTAACCATGGCACAGCTGAATACCCCAGAGTGAATGGCATGTGATAGATTATTTCACAGACACTTGTACACTGCACAGACTAAGCTGGATATCAGGCTGCTTTTTAAACAGACGTGAAGCCCCAGTGGGAGCGAGGGCTAGTAACAAGGGTAACTTGGACCACGTGTGTGCATATGTGGTGGTTGAGGAGGGGGCGGAGAAATTTCAGGATAATTGTTGGTAGATGATGGAGAAAAGTTATAAGAAGCATGAGTTACACATTCCATAGTTGCTAAGATGTCCCTTCAGAGGGCAGTGTGGGTGAGTGAAAAGAGCACAGACCCGGATGGCCTGGGTTGGGACCTGACTGCATCACTTAGTGGCTGTGTATCCTTGAACAAGCTATTTAGCTTCTCTGGCTTCCATTTTCTTGACTATAAAATGGGTCGATGACACCTCTAGGGTGGTGGAAGGAATTAGAGTTTGTGACGTCTGTTTGGCCCCTGTTAACATAGATAACCAAAATACTTTTCTCACTATGAATCATTCATATTCATACTTTTTTATTTTCCCTTAGCATTATAAAGCAAGAAGAAATTAGGAAGCTATGGTAAGTACCAGTTGTTCCTGGATCTTCACATATCAGGGGTCCAGGTCTGCTTCATTTAGCCTGCAGCCTAGGCAGCTGGCACACTTGTCCTTATGGTTTGATGATATTTATTGGCTTTTTGCCAAACCAGAGTTGCTAGAGCAAAACCTGGAAGAACTTGACAGAGTAGGGAAAAGGCAGAGAGAGACCTGAGAAAGATTTGTGAGCAAAGATTTTGAGTAAAACTTTAAAAGCAAAAAATGCAGCAATAATCTAAATAGCTAACAATTTCTTCATTCAGCATATTATTGATTACCTGCAATGGTCCTGGCTCAGTGGCAGGTGTAAGGGATGCAGGTATGAACAAAACTAGACATGGCCCCTGCCCTCCTGGGATGTCTCCCAGTGGAAGTTGGTTAAATGAATGATAGCACTCTCATTCTGGAATGCTACCCTGCCATTATGAAGAAAGTTTGTAGAGAATAATTAATAAAACAGCCTAGTCTCATGTTATAATCGCAGATTAAAAAGCAGGACATGAAATTGTATTCATAGTATTAAGTGTGTGATATAAATCACTCATAATCCACAACTGAAAAATAGAAATTGTCAACACTGAACTTCATTACATTCAACATCATTTTTCCCTATTCTAAACACTTCTATACATACATAAAATGAGCTATCAGAAAATACAGAAAAGAGGGTTATAGGTATTATTTCTGGATTGTGGGATTATGAGTGATTTTGTTTTCTTTTTCTCTATGATTTTTTATATCTTCCAAGGTTCCTATAAAAAACATGTACAAACAGGAAATAAGTCCATTAGAACACAGTCACAGACATACCTACAGCTTCTCTCCCAGCACTCATTCGTTTTCTCTTTCCTTTGTCTTTGGTGTCTCCAGGGCAGGGCACGCAGGCCTCCCCCTGGGCAGCACAGGCATTGTGAGAGATGCTTCAACCGTCACTGCCATGTTCCTGTGGAGCCCAATGTCTCCTGCATCATGATAAACTGCCACCTGTCCTGTGGCGCCGCCTTCCACATGTGCAAAGAGGCAGAGCACGAGCTCCTGTGCCCTTTAGAACAGGTTCCATGCCTCAACTCCGAATATGGCTGCCCCCTCTCCATGTCCCGCCACAAGCTGGCCAAGCATCTGCAAGGGTGCCCCGCCAGCGTGGTCTGCTGCTCCATGGAGTGGAACCGCTGGCCCAACGTGGACTCAGAAACAGTTCTTCATGAGAACATCATGAAGGAGACCCCCAGTGAGGAGTGTTTGGATACAGCCCTGGCCCTCCAGGACCAGAAGGTCCTTTTCAGATCTTTGAAAATGGTAGAACTTTTCCCAGAAACTAGAGAGCCCACAGAGGAGGAACCTACTCTGAATGGAGAAGCCAGCTGGGAGGAAATGGGAGGAGCAGTGGGTGGAGTGAACGCGGGTTTAGTAACACATAGCTCTCTGTCACTCACTAAAGGAGAGATGGCAGAGCTGAGTCAAGAAGAACGTGAGGTGTTGGCCAAAACCAAAGAAGGGATGGACCTGACCAAGTTTAGCAGGTGGGAAAATATTTTCAGCAAAGAGAACGCAGCCTCCGCTTTAACAAACTCATCGGCGAGCTGTGAAAGCAAAAACACGGATGGCCCAGGGACAGAACAGATTTCCAACGGCAGTAACATGGTGGGAGAGGACACTGCCAAAGGGCAAGAAGCACAAGAACCCCAGAAACAGCAGGACTGTCATGCAGCTGTGGAAACAACAGGGCTTGCCCCTTGGCAGGATGGTGTTCTGGAAAGACTGAAAACAGCTGTGGATGTGAAGGACTATAATATGTACCTGGTGCACAATGGAAGGATGCTAATACACTTTGGTCAAATGCCTGCTTGTACACCGAAGGAAAAGGACTTTGTTTACGGCAAACTTGAGGCTCAGGAAGTGAAGACTGTTTACACCTTCAAAGTTCCTGTGAGCTACTGTGGGAAGCGGGCTCGCATTGGCGATGCCATGTTGAGCTGTAAGCCAAGTGAACACAAGGCAGTAGACACTTCAGATTTAGGGATCGCTGTGGAGGACCTGCCCAAATCAGATCTCATCAAGACCACCCTCCTGTGTGCTTTGGAAAGAGAACTCAAAGGTCACATCATCTCTGAATCCAGAAGCATTGACGGGCTGTTCATGGATTTTGCTACTCAGACATACAGTTTTGAGCCAGAACAGTTTTCCTCCGGAACAGTGCTGGCTGACCTCCTAACCACTTCCACCCCAGAGGGGCTCCATGTGGAACTCCACAGTGAGTGTGTGACCAGGAGACACAACAAGAGCAGCTCTGCCTTCACTTTCACTTGCAACAAATTCTTCAGGAGGGATGAATTCCCTCTGCATTTCAAGAATGTCCACACAGACATTCAGTCATGTCTCGATGGCTGGTTCCAGCATCGGTGCCCCCTTGCCTACTTGGGATGTACGTTTGTTCAGAACCATTTCCGTCCCCCAGGGCAAAAGGCAAAAGTGATCTACAGTCAAGAGCTCGAGACCTTTGCCATCAAGCCAGAGGTTGCATCAGAGCTGAATGAGGGAAGGAAGAACCACCATCTCTCAGGCCAAGGAGGAAAAAGCCAGAATTCTCTAACCAGCCTGCCCTTGGAGGTTTTGCAGTACATCGCTGGGTTCCTGGACAGCATCAGCCTGTCCCAGCTCTCCCAGGTGTCTGTACTGATGAGGAGCATCTGTGCCACTTTATTACAGGAGAGAGGGATGGTCCTCCTGCAATGGAAGAAGAAGAGGTATTCCCATGGAGGCACCTCCTGGAGAGTCCACAAGAAGGCAAGTAAACACTCATTCATTCAACAAATATTTAAGAGCTTTATACGTGCTAAGCACTCAACTAGGCACTGGGATTGTACTAGGTTCCTGGAAATAAGACATAATTCTTGAGCCTAAGAAGGTCAGTCTAGTAGGGAAGACCTATAAACCTATTCATGGCAATACAAATACATGGTGGTGCCTGTTTATCTCTATGTGTGTCCTGGATATCTTCTCTTTGCTCACATGATCCATTTTCCAGCCTTCTCCCCCAGGGTGCTGATCTCCACAGACTGCCTCAACTGGCTCCTTTGCCTTCTGGTTTCCAGTTAGGCCACCTAATGGCACTGTATCATCAGGTGATGGGAGAGAGGGAGGAAAGTGGACTGGACCGTTCTCTCCTTCTGGCTTCCTCCCAACATGTATTCTCCCTCCATGACTCTTTGCAGTGGCTGTGTCTCTCCACTGAAGGTGGCTATATCAGGTGGTTCTCTCCACACAAGGACCCATTCCAGTCCAATGACCTCCCTCTTCTTCCCTTTCAGGCCTAGGGTAGTAACAGCCTAGATTGTTACCAGCCCAGGCACTGCCCCATGTCTTGTGGCTTTGACTGTACTATGACTTCTGTCACCCTGTACCATACAGAAGGGGGACTCCTAATTCAGTGTATCCAAAGTGCCCTAAGCATCCTTTCTTATAGTAAATATGCTGGTAATATGCATCAAAAATCCATGTGCCCATTGAGGTCAATAATCTCATTACAGTTGAGTTTCTTCCCAATATGCAGGTGTGTGCAAACTGGCATCGGGGAGTTACAGTTGTTTACATCTATTCTTCTTATTTATGCCTAAAATATCTTGTATATTTACTATTACTTATTTCCTGAGCCGCCTTCTTCAAAGAATCATTGAGATTCTCTCTCATGTGTCCATCCCTATATCCAGATGTTAAATAAATGCTGACTGCCAACCAACCATGTGCTAAGGATACGCATGAATGGGACTAAGCCCCTGCCATTCAGGAATTGTAGTCTAGAATTGCCTAACGTTGTCCTCTGTAAAACCTGATGCCAATAATTTGACTTATATACTAGAAATTCCATTATTTTTTTTTTGGCTCATATTTGTTCCCAACTCAGTGATTGCTTTCCACTCTCGAATATAATTTGGGATACACTAATTTCTTTGCAGAATGAAAGAGAGAGAATTTAGTTGGAGCATCCTTTAACTCCAAGTAAATTTTCTTTCTGGAGTTAAAATGGCTCTTTAAAGTTAAAAAGGAAATTGTTCTAAGATCCTAGGAAACATTTTACTTACATAGGAACAATGACAAGAAACTGAGGGTGAAGTGGTCAGATTGGAGGGGTATCAGGTTATGCCTACTCTTGTAGCCAGATTTTAAAATTAGTGACTTTGCCACAACATCCTAGGTGGAAAGGTCAGTGGGTGTTTGAGTACCTGACTCCTAGATTTCTACTAAAATTTTTTGTTCTAAGATTTCTTATATATAACAATACATTTAGTTTCAAGCAATAGAAAACCAACTTAAAGTGGTATAAACAATAAAGATAATTTATTGGACCCAAATATCTAAAAAGTCCAGAGGGAATAGCTTCAGGTAAGGCTTGATCTGGTAGCTCAAGAAAATTCCCCCGATTGATGTTTTTCTTTCTATTTTTTTATCTCTACCTCTTCAATAGTGGCTCCACTGTAAGATATAGTGAGACTTGATGGTTCCTGGGGGCTACAGTCACTCCTGAAACTGCAATTTCCCAGTTCAAGTACAGAGGGAAAAAGAGAATCTGCTTCTTGATATCTCAAAAAAAAAAAAAAAGTTTTGGAGTAGAGCCATTGAAACGAATTGTCCTGATTTGAACCATGTGTCCATTCTAGAGCTGGTGGGTGTATGTGTGGTGCTAGTGGTGGTGTGGTGGGTTCAATAAACAGATTAGTATCAGTCATTCCAACACAACTGGGTGGCTGGCTAGGAAGGTTATCTATTGGAAGCGGGAACTGGGAATTAGGTGCTGGAGAAGAAGCGAACAAAATGTCTGCAGCAACCACTAACCACTAAAAGCTAAGAACAGGAAAAACAGGAAAGCATTTCCTTCTACTGGTCACATAAAGCTAGCCTGAGGGTACTGCCCCAGTGTTCACGTTTGAACTTCTATCTTTCCCAACAGATCTGGCAATTCAGCAGCCTCTTCTCTAAAATCAACAACTGGGAATTTAATGAAGTCACGTCCATGTCTGAGCACCTGAAGACCTGTCCTTTCAACATTGTGGAGCACAAGACTGACCCAGTTCTTTTGACCAGCATGTGTGAGCCCCGTGAGCAGGCCCGAGAGANTCTTGATATGTCAAAAAAAGAGAAAGTTTTGGAGTAGAGCCATTGAAATGAATTGTCCTGATTTGAACCATGTGTCCATTCTAGAGCTGGTGGGTGTATGTGTGGTGCTAGTGGTGGTGTGGTGGGTTCAATAGACAGATCAGTATCAGTCATTCCAACACAACTGGGTGGCTGGCTAGGAAGGTTATCTATTGGAAGCAGGAACTGGGAATTAGGTGCTGGAGAAGAAGCGAACAAAATGTCTGCAGCAACCACTAACCACTAAAAGCTAAGAACAGGAAAAACAGGAAAGCATTTCCTTCTACTGGTCACATAAAGCTAGCCTGAGGGTACTGTCCCAGTGTTCACGTTTGAACTTCTATCTTTCCCAACAGATCTGGCAATTCAGCAGCCTCTTCTCTAAAATCAACAACTGGGAATTTAATGAAGTCACGTCCATGTCTGAGCACCTGAAGACCTGTCCTTTCAACATTGTGGAGCACAAGACTGACCCAGTTCTTTTGACCAGCATGTGTGAGCCCCGTGAGCAGGCCCGAGAGAGCTTAGTTGCCACCTTTAGAGCCAGACCACAGGCAAGGCAAGCCAAGTAAAGAGTCCAATACCACTGTTCTTGAATTCTTCTTCAGAATTACTGAAAGGACGGAGTATGCTTTGGGGGACTTCCCTCTGTAACTGCATATGTGCTTCTCTAGGTGTATTAGAGTGTGCAGTGTCCTCCAAAACCTGAGCAGTTGCACAATGTCTAAGAACTTCCTAAGCCCTGCCTTGCACAAGTGTTATCATACTGCATTGATGACTTACTTCCTTTCCTTTTTTATTTCTAAAATAGATCCGTCTGAAGAGAAAATAGGTAACTTGAGGTCATTGAGAAAGATAAGCCCAGTTTCTTAAGAGATAAGAGAGCAATGAATTCCATAAGCAGTATAGACCTGTGCTTTTACCGGGTGGGGACGGCGGGTGTGGGGGCAGCGTTCAGTTTACAAGCACGTTCCAATTTGTGGGGCAGGCAATGCAGAGATGCGGTCTGAGGTGTCAGTCCTCATGGTGAAGGGCACCATTGTGAAGGTTCTGGAGCTGGGGCTGTCTTGACTTTCAAGTCCAGGGCTGTTTTCCATTGCCCCACTGCCCCTAACACCAGACATCCAAACACAGCCTGACAGAATAGAAACCATGGCTAAGCACAGCATCCTGGAGGACCCCACAAACCAGAGGATGAAAGCCAGAAATAAGGTCACAAAGTTTGTTGTATAGTCTTGACAACATACAGGGCAACCTTGAAAATTGAGGAGTCCAAAAGAGACACTATATTCATGGAGAAAATAAAGGCAAAAGCCTCAAGCCTACACTTTAATAATGACTTAAGAGTCCAGGTATTTTTCTCCTGAAAATTATATCCCAGGTCGGGATTAGAGAGAGTGCAGACACAGCCCAGCACCCACACGCACTCAGGTCCTGTGCGGGACCTTGGGAAGGAAGTCTTGGCAACATGGTAGTTGCCTATAATGGCTCCTACCCAGTACTGGTCATGGCTCCAGCCTGTCTAAAGTGTGTGACACTGCTAGTTTTGGGTAACAAACAGCAAATACTCATTAGAAGAAAAATAAAAGAAACTGATTTCCCCTTTCCTTAAAGCAGGGTTTCTGGGAACTGCTGCCATTGGGCACCAAGTAATTCCTTGTCATGGGGGACTGTCCTATGTGTGACAGGATATTTCGTAGCATCCCTAGCCCCTAGTCATAGATGCCAGGTGTACCCCCCCGCCAGCCATAACAACCAAAAATGTCCCCAGACATTGTTAATTGTCCTCTGAGTCACTCCTGGTTGAGAACCGCTGCCCTGAAAGATGACATGCCAGAGGCAGGAAGTTAGGATCAGCTTTTTTCGGTACAGCACAATCTTCTCTCTCTCACATAGTTCTCTACAACGGTGAACATTTCATCAGCTCTTCTTTATTTACAAAATGGGTTTTAGACACGTGGTGATTTTAAGTTGGGAACCAGATGGAGCTGATTTGTTTGGTGTGGCTTCATGCCCTTGGATCAAGTGCAAAACCTTATCTTTTCAGCTCTCCCCACATGTCGCTGAAGCCAGGAAAGTTAAGCTCGTTATCTTGCATTAACATCTCTCTCACCTTGATTGGCGCCATTTTCTCAGCAAGCCCAGCAGCAGTCCTCAAGCACTTGAGTAGGAAGGGAAATGGAGGATAGGCCTCATGGAGAAGCAGAGAACAAAGAATCTAGCCAACGACAAAAATGAGTCTAGTTGATCTGGATGCTTGTTATCACCCACATCTCTGAAGGTGGTCCAAAGCTGGTGTAGATGAAGTAGATGACACCTCTGAGGAGAGTCAAGGGGCAGGCACTCAAGCAAGTCCCAGAGTGGAAATCTGCTCACCTTTTCACTACAATGTGCCACTTGGTACTGTTCAGTAATGTAACTATTTTTCCTCATTCTTATTGTTTGGTTTATATTTCAGATGTGTATATAAGGCATTGTTTTCTAAAAATACAACTAGAGTGTGATCTACGATTTTATTTGGTGAAGATAAGTAACTGTAAACAACTAAATTCTGAAGTGGGGGAAAAAAGGGGAGAATTCTCCAGGTATCATCAGTTCTGTGTGTTTTGGATCTAGTCCTTCCTGTGTGGAGAAAGAGACCTCCTAAAGTTCATTCAGGGTTTCTTATTTTACTAGGAAAGAGAGAGGAAGAGAGAGAGGAAGGCAGGGAGCTATCAGCCAAGGGAGGTGAAAGTTAGGGGCTACAGTTAGATGGGTGAGAAGTACAGAGAAAGGAGGACAGCAGAAGGCTGTCCCCCACTATCCAGGTGGATGGGGACAGGCAGGGGTGGGGTGGGCAGGAGAGCAGTCAGGACAGTGTCACAGGGCTCTGTGGGCTGCACACTCCAGCCGCACTGTGCTTTCTCCGTTGCTGCCTTCAGAGCAATACTGAATTGATCAACATCATCACACACATTTTATAAGATATCTAATAGTATATGTTGCAGAAAGCAGGGTACTGCAGTGTGTCCACTGATCGATCCAAACAAACACATTTTATGGTGAGAGGGCAGTTGGAGCAAAAGGAAACCGTTTTACAGAGACTGAATTGGACAGAAGATGGTATCTGACACAGGCCAGACAGTCAAACATGGCTTCAGTCTAGAAGCACTGAGGGGAGTGAAGAGGGACTGTGTTCCCAGGACAGAGAGATGTCTATGTGTATCGCCACCAGGATAACTGGTTCAGAGTAGAAATCGGCCACACTTGGAGGGTGAGGTCCATAGAACTGTTGCCTTAATAGAATAAGGATCTGGAAAAGAAGTTTCTGTCTTAAAATAAAGGGAAAAATGAAAAGCAAGGTGGGTCTTGGAGGTGTCACCAGAAAACCACTGTAAAATTCTGATCTATGTGTGATGTCAAATAAAACTGGAATGAAGAATGAGATTGTGCATTTCTATAAAGACTTACCTCTGTATACTGGAAATTCCAACATCTCTACAAGCAGAAATAAAAGCTGCTTTGCACTCTTAAAGGCTAACTGGGTAAATCTTGTAAGTTAGGTCTAGAGACAGATTTGTGATTCACCAGCATAGAAGTCATTGTGGAAACAAAGGAGTTTGTGTCTTAAAGAAAAGCCAGGGAGCAAGTCTGAGGAACACAGCACTCTGGGCATGTGGGCAGCTCACAACTTTAGGAAGTCCTGGAGCATTTATGGGGCTCAGTTACTCATTGTAGCTCCCACCATCTTCTTCATCTCTGAAAGCTGGACCCAACTTTAGATACTGGTTACAACATAGACGTCATCTTACCGACAAGACATTCCCTACACCAACTAAATCCCTGACTATGATTTTGACTTGGTTTTGATTTTGCCTAGGATCTTCTGTCTTGGGCCTTATGAAGACCAATGGCCTGGGCTAGGATAAACCCACTATGACCTGTCTTCTCATTCTCCTTCATCCCCATACTTTGCCTGGTGATTTGTTTTTTGCCCATCACTGTCTATCCGAATGTCCTCAACTTTTTTCCTATCAGCCTCAACCCTGAAACCACACAGAAGCTTCATGAGCTCCTTCCATGTACAAGCTGACTTGGCCATCAATTTCAGTCGTCCAGCTAGCTATAAAAAAGCCTGGGCTTGCTTAAGTAGAGGACACTCTCTCTGGCTAAGTCCTCTTACCACTTCATCAGAGCTGTGTTCCTTTAGCTTTCATCTTTTTTTTTTGTGCTTGTTGCCAAATCTCCCTTTTCTTCCTTCCTAATCCCTAATGTGTGCTTCTTCCTCAAGAATTGTCATGTCCTAAAAGAGTGTGGTCATTAGTCGCAGGCAGAAGGTGGCTGGCCTCTCACAACTGCAGAAGCCAACAGAAGTTGACACTGCATGGCCTCCTGTTCCCCTACCTTACCACCATTCCCCAGGTTGATCTGTTTTGGACTGGGTTTAAGTACCGCCTAAAAAATGGCCCAATCCTATTCATCCAAGGTAGAGGGGAATGGACAGTGGCAGAAGGGATTCTTCTGGATATGCCTAAAAGATGGAAGGAGAATTGGAGCCACGAGAGACAAGTCTGCCCTGGCTAGTGGAGCTCAGTAGATTGAGTGCTAACCTGAGAACCAAAGGGTCACTGGTTCAATTCCCGGTCAGGGCACATGCCTGGGTTGTGTGCCAGGTTAGGTTCCTAGTAGGGGGCGTGCAAGATGCAACCACAGATTGATGTTTCTCTCTCTCTCTCCTTCCCTTCCCCTCTCTCTGAAAATAAATAAATAAAATATTTTTTTAAAGAAAGAGCCAAGGCCATTGCAGGCTGCACAAAAAGCACTTATCTACCTCAGCCTAGAGGTGAAACATAGTCCCACTTTATTTCCAACTTTAAGACTGAGCAGAGAAAAGATATCTCTGCAGGGAAGGAAAGTAAGCAAAAGCACAACCAGGTGAACCAGGCAATCCAGATATACCTTCCCAGGTAAGCAAACCAGGAACTCTCAAAAGCAAAAGGCAGAGCTTGGGGTAGTAGAGGGAGCACTGATGGGGAAGGAGGCAGGATAACAACGTAAATGTCTATGAACTCGCAAAGGATAGAGAGGACACTGAAGGAGAGCTCCTTCCTCATGCTGTCTCTGCCCCAAGCCCGACTACAGAGGGAGGGGGAAGTCTATGTAGAACTTCAGCAAACTCACGACATCCTTCCTACAAGACACTTGAAGCAGGATGGGAGGAGGTGGAGGCAGAGCCACTTTGGACATGGGAAGTCACAGTGCAGAATACAGTAAGGGTCATCTACTGGAGAAGATTGACATAATTTGCAGGGAAGAGTCCAAAGCGGCCATGGCAACGTCCCCGCCACCAGCCCTCATCCACCATCTCAATGTCAGTGATGACGTCATCTGGATCAAAGGAAATTTCATCACTTCCCTCTGGAGACAAAATTGACAGGAATTAGGATGGTCAGACAAGAGTCCTTCCATCCCTGTGCCCACTCTAAACCTCATAAGGGAAATAGGCCTGGTCTTCTTGATGCCAAGCCTGGATCCTTCCCTGACCCTCAGAGTTCAACCCCCTCTCTTGTTTCAAGGGCCTTCAGGCACCAGACTCCTCAAGCCACTCCCAACCTACCTCCTTGGTAATCATACAGGGCTACAGCTGAGATCCCAGCCCCAGCCGGACAGCCTGATGCTCCTGCATTGTGAGAAATATAAATATGGTCTGACCAACAGAGACAAGGAAAACAAACAGGTTTTTCTGGGTAATGGGACAATTCTTACCACCCACCCCCACCACAGACCTGACCAAATTCAGGAGCTGATTCTCTCTCGACCACTCACCAGCCAGAGAGGAGGGAAAAGAGGGATTCTCAGGCTCCAGCACATCCTCATAGTCCCCTTCTGGTTCATCATCTTTCTCATGACTGTCTATCTCCCCAACATCCTCATAGTCATTCTCAGGCTCAGGCTCAGGCTCAGGTTCTGCTTCATACACTGGTTCTTCCACTACCTGGAGGCCTTCCAGAGTCCTGGGGGGCAAAGCTGGGGCCTCCTCATCATCCTGAGAAGAGACAGTGTGGAGCAGGGTGACTTGAACTCACTGGGAAATGCCTCTCCAAAACTTCCCAATGAGGGACTGCTGAGATCCCACCCATCACCACCCTACCACTTCTATATTCATCCTTGCGTCCATCCCACAGCCCTTTCTAGGATACACAGTCTTTCATCCATTCTTCATTCTTCAACCTCCTTCCGCATCTACCCACTCAAAACACATACCAAGAGATGATAGGAGGATAATGTAAAAGGTATGAGGAAAGGGAAGTGGGAAACAAGTCAGATTCCTTGGAAGGGCAGAAAATGTTGAAGAAAAGCACACTGTTGGGAATACCACAGCTACGATGACCAGCTCTCCTAGTCTTCCCAGGACTGGGTGGTTTCCCAGAACGCATGACTATCAGTATTAAGATCAGGAGAGTCCCAGACAAACCAGGATGTTGGTCATACTCTATGGTCCACCTTCCTAAGACATGAGGAGCTGGAGAAGGGACAGAAAATCTGTGGACCTCTGCTTACCTCTGGGGGCCTCTGCCTTGGGGGCAGGGAGGACACTGGCTGTTCCCTGCTGGTTCTCAAAGGCTCTGGCTCTGAGGATGGACAGCTCCCTGCAGGAGGCCACACCTATGGAGAAAGACGTATCTCTCCAGTAAGCAATCACGCCTCCATCTTCTCCCTTATACTGACCAGCAACACCCCTTCCCACCTCTGTCAATCCAAATCAAACTCATCCCTTAAGATAGGTTCCAGTCTGCAGAGATGGCTCCTTCCTCTTAGTTCCTGCAGCAATGACTGGCTGCACTGGCTGGTGAACTGTCCTTTGTTATACAGTGTACCCTTTGGGTTTTTTTCAAACATTCTAGTATACACGAGGCTCAGTCACATAGTTGGACTGAAATCTCCCTGAACACAGGGACAACACTTTTATAAAATTTGCTTAACACAGGGAAAGCCTGCGTCTTATTCTCGACCAATGATTTGAACTCTTTAGGTTCCTGTCTGGGCAAGGAATGTTGGACATGTATCCTAGAGCACCAAATGCTCACCTCGGAGGAGATCTTCTTAGGCAATGGGGCTGGCATCACCGGCTCTTCCATAGTGGCTGCTGGTTGCTGAGCCTCATGGCTCGTCTTCACCAGGGCCTTTCTCTCCTGTTGCTTTCTGGCCATCTGCTGTGCCTTCTCTTCTTCTTCCCGTTTCTTCTTCTCCTCAGCCATGCACTCAAATTTTGCCTTCAGCCCACGGGCACCACTAGAAGCTATAGATACAGGTGAGAAGAGGGGAGGGGTCAAGTGTACCTCAAGTAATCTAGATAGATAAAAGCATGGAGGAAGTAGTCTAGGGAGAAAAAAGAATGAGAAGGAAAAAGCAGTTGAGGAGCATTGAGAAAGGGAATTATTACGACTCACCAGCCTCTACAGGTGTCGTCTTCTTATAAGCTGTGGTCGGGGCCTCCATTTCATTGAAGCCAACAGCACTCTGAAGGAGAGCAGTGGGCGTGTGTGAGGGAGGTGGTGGTAAGGAAGTGGTAGTGACTCAGAAAGCAGCGTTAGGGACTGAGGCCACCATAGGTGGTATCCTAACCACGTCATCCTCAATAGTTGGACAGTGTATTCCAATACTGTTGTTTTGGGGCAGAGAGAAGGAAAAAAGAAGTTGTAAACTGCTGGGCTCAGCTCCTCTTCTTGAAAGTACAGTGTCCCTAGAAACCTGCATCTCCAAATCCAGTTGCATGAAATGTAGCAAGGCCCCTAGGTAATGAAGAGGAACTCGTGTCGGGGAGGACAGTGACATGGATGGGAAAATACTACAGATTGGGATGAACAGTGTCAAGCAGTCAATGAAATTTTAAACATCACCTTTCCCTGGAGTTCATCTGTCTCTGTCTTTCTCTGTCTCTCTTCCCTCTCCTCTGTTAAAGGTCAGGCTTCAGAAGACATGCTCATTAGATGCTGAGGGCAGCCAATGAGGAATGCAGGACACCAGGAGGACAGCTCAGGACACTTAGCTTTTTCCACCTTTTTTCCCAGCTTTGCCCCTCACTATTCTCTATGCACTTGTGTGCAGTTTGGAAAACTATTGTCGACAAATTGGTATTCTGGTACTTTACCTTATCCACTCGGTCCTTCTGGATCCCATACTGACCACCAAAGCCCTTGGCATAATCTGCAGAACAGAAAGGTCTGAGAGCCATACAGGAGTAAAAATGCTGGAAAGGGGTGGGAAGAGGGAGCAGTGGGAAGAATGACCAGAAGACAAGAATGTGGAAAACAGAGAAATGGACGAGGAAGTGCGAGAATCAGAGGATAGAGAGAGGCATAGGTAGGAAGAGCAGCAAAAGCTTGGGGAGAAAAAACTTGGAAGAGAATGGAGGGGAGAGAGATGGGAATGGGAAATTCAAAAAAAGTGACAAAATGAGAAAATGTAAAAGAAGAAACAGAAAAGCAATAAGGACACCATTCTGCCCATCCCCTATTGGCTTCAGAGAGAAAGGTGATCTCTCTATCCTCTATGAGGCAGAGGGGCCTTAATGAATCATAGCCACCCCTGGCTGGTGTAGCTCAGTGACATGAGTGTGGGCCGAGAACCAAAGGGTTGCCAGTTCAATTCTCAGTCAGGGCACGTGCCTGGGTTGTGGGCCAGGTCCCCCTTGTGGGGTCCACATAAGAGGCAACTATGCATTGATGTTTCTCTCCCTCTCTTTCTTCCTCCGTTCCCCTCTCTCTAAAAATAAATTAAAAAAATGTTTTTTAAGAGAATCATAGCCAGATCTATTCTTCTCATCATCACCCTATCTGTCTCCACCCTTTTCTCAGTCACCCTTTCTCTTTAGCATCCCTTTTCTGTCCTGCTTCTAATCTTATTGTTTCCCTCTCCACCCCTTTTGGTTTGCCCCCACTGATCCCTACACACATACACTTATTACTCTTCACCTCACCACATGAAATGCACGTGTGCCCCTCAGTATTGTGGGTCCTCTGTGTCAGCTTTCAGAAAGGAAGGATGAAAATTCTATGATATTCTGTGACCTCCCTCCTCTCTAGCCCCAACTTACCTTTCTGGGATTCGTGTTTCTCGGTTTCTCCTTTGTAGTCATATCCCAGAGCTGCTTTGTCCCATTTATCCTTCTCTACCCCGTAACGGCCACCAAAGCCACGAGAATAATCTACGGTGGAAGGAGAAGTCATGAGAGCCCACTCTCAGCCCACAAGGAAGAGCTGCTGAAGAGAGAAGTCAAGAGGAACTGATGTTCTAAGCCATCTTTTGCCAGCTTTACCATTGTTCACTACTCTTCTCTTCTCCTCTTACTTCCATGCCAAGAGGAGAAGATAATTTCTTTTTTTTTTTTTTTTTGCCTTCTCCAAGGAAAGGAAAAGTATTATAAGGAGAGGCTTCCAGGGGGAGAAAGGCAGATCTGCATGAAATATATGCCTCTCCCTACTCCAATAAAACACTTAGAAATGTCAACTAAAATACAGTAAACTTCTTTATTGTTACTGTAAACAGTGAAGCTCAAAAGAAAAAAAGGAAAAAAATTCTGGATCCAAAAACAAATTGGTAAATCAAAGCAGTAGGTATGAGGGTAATTATGAGCTGATGTTAGATAAAATCCAAGGGCATCTTACGTACCAAATTTAGTGCCTAAGGTTAAAATCTAGGATCTGGTAGTTTTGGACTTCCGGCCAAGATGGAGGCATAGGCGGAAACACTGTGCCTCCTCACACAACCAAGTTTAAAGACAACAAAGTTTTAGTAACAAAAATACAACCAAAACACAGAAAATTGAACTGTACAGAAGTCCGACAACAAAAAACTATTCAGCCAGACTGGTAAGAGGAGCGGAGTCAGCAGCTCGTGGAGCAGGGTCAGGCAGAAAAAAGCAGCCAGACTGAATCAGGCACGCAGGCAGCGGTTGGCAGATCCCAGGAGAGGGGTGGCAATGGGCGGACCCAGTGAGGGAGCAAGGTGGCTGGCTGACCACTGTCACACATTTGTGCGCAGATAAACCAGGCAAAAAATGAGCAGCGAGACAGACCACGAGAACCAGGACCCCAGCACTGGGAATTAAAGCCTAAAAGCACCAACTGAAAAAATTTGAGGGGGGGTTGAGGTGCCGGGAGAGGCTCTCAGGCTCACAGAGAGTTTGTTGGAAAGACCCACAGGGTTCTGGAGGGTGTACAGGCCCACACACCTGGGAACCAGCACCAGAAGAGTCCAATTTGATTGTGGGAAGCAGCAGAGGGGACTGAAATCCAAGAGAGAGCATGGAACAAGCGCCATTGCCCCTCTCTGACCCCACCCCCAAATACAGCGTCACAACGCAGCTACTGGGTCACCCTGCCCTGGTGAACATCTAAGGCTCCACCCCTCATATGTAAGAGATGCAAACAAATAAAAACATTATGGCTCAAGAGGAACAGCTCAAAGCCCCAGAGCCAATATTTCTGAGTGACCAGGAGATAGCCAACCTATCAGATGCACAGTTCAAAACACTGGTGATCAGGATGCTCACAGAACTGGTTGATTCTAGTCATAGATTAGAGGAACAAATGAAGGCTAAACTAAATGAAATGAAGGGAAATGCACAGGAAACCAATAGTGATGGAAAGGAAACTGGGACTCAAATCAATGGAGTGGACCAGAAGGGGAAAAAAATGACCAAACAGAAAAGAATGAAGAAACAAGAATTCAAAACAAAATGAGGAGAGGCTCAGGAGCCTCCAGGACATCTTTAAACATTCCAATATCTGAATTATAGGGGTACCAGAAGAGAAAGAGGAAGAGCAACAAGTGGAAAACTCATTTGAACAAATAATAAAGGAGAACTTCCCCAATCTGGCAAAGGTAATAGACTTTCAGGAAGTCCAGGAAGCTCAGAGAGTCCCAAAGAAGTTGGACCCAAGAAAAAACACACCAAGGCACATCATAATTACATTATCCAAGATTAAAATGAAGGAGAGAATCCTAGAAGCAGCAAGAGTTAAGGGACAATCACCTACAAAGGAGTTCCCATCAGACTGTCAGTGGATTTCTCAAAAGAGACCTTACAGGCAAGAAGGGGCTGGAAAGAAGTATTCCAGGTCATGAAATCCAAAGACTTACATCCAAGATTGCTCTATCCAGCAAAGCTTTCATTTAGAATGGAAGGGCAGATAAAGTGCTTCTCAGATAAGGTCAAATTCAAAGAGTTCATCATCACCAAGCCCTTATTATATGAAATATTAAAGGGACTTATCTAAGAAAAAGGAGTTTAAAAATATGAACAATGAAAGGACAGCAAACTCACAGTTATTAAAAGCCACACCTAAAACAAAAGCAAACTAAGTGGACAGCCAGATCAGGAGCAGAGCCACAGAAATGGGGATCACATGGAGGGTTGGCAACAGGAGAGTGGGAGGAGGAGAGCAGGGGTACAGAGAATAAGTAGCATAGATGGTGGGGAGAGAATAGACAGGGGGAGGGCAAGAGTAGTGTGGGAAATGTAGAAGGTAAAGAACTTATGACACATGGACACAAACTAAAGGGGGGGGATGGTGGGGGAGGGGTGTGCAGGGTGGAGGGGAATGAAGGGGGGGAAGTGGGACAACTGTAATGGCATAATCAATAAAATATATTTACAAAAAATAAAGAAACAAACAGAAAAAAATCTAGGATCTGTGGTTCTAATTTCTACAAAAGAACAGGGGCCGGGGAGCAGAAAATTAGTCTCTGCCAACTCCTTTAAACATTGTTCAGGAAGTCCTTGCTAATGCAATAAGGCAGAAAAGGAAATAAAAGTTATACAGACTGGAACGAAAGACATAAAACTGTCTTTGTTGACAGATGACATGATGATCTGTGTATAAAATCCCAAAGAATTGGTAAGTATACTCCTGAAACTAATAAATGATTGTACCAATGTTGCAGAATATAAGGTTAATATAAAAAAGTCAGTTGCTTTCCTATACACCAACAATGAACAAGTGGAGTTTGCAATTAAAATACATACAATACCATTCACATTAGCACCATCAACAAAGATATATTTATGTATAAATCTAAAAAAATGGACGAGATCTATATTTAAAAAATCCTGATGAATTAAACCAAAGAAAAACTAAGTAAATGGAGATAGAGTCTGTGTTCATGGAAAGGGAGACTCGGTATTGTCATGATGTTGGTTCTTCCCAGATTGACCCATAGATACAATGCAATGTCAATCAAAATCCCAGCAAATTATCTTTTGGATTTTGACATCTGATTCTAAAGTTTCTGTGGAGAGGCAAAAGACCCCATAGCCAACATAGTACTGAAGGTGCAGCCAACAAAAAGTTGGAAGACCAAATGCTACCTGACTTTGAAGACTTACTATAAAGCTACAGTGATCAAGACAATGTGGTGAAAGAATAGAAAAATAAATCAATGAAACAGGATAAAGAGCCCAGAAATAGACCCCCATAAATATAGTCAACTAATCTTTGGCAAAGAAGCAAAGACAATACAATGGAGAGAAGATAGTCTTTTCAACAAATGGTGTTGGAGCAACTGGATGTCCATATGAAAAAAGAATCTAGATACAGACATTATACTTTTCATAAAAATTAACTCAAAATAGATCATAGACCTAAATGTAAAGTGCAAAAATATAAAATTCCTGGAAGGATGTGGGGGAAAACCTAGATGACCTTAGGAGTGGTGACCTTTTTAGATATAACACCAAAGACATAATTCATGAAAGGAATAATTGATAATCTTGGACATCATTAAAATTTAAAAACTTCTGCTCCATGAAAAAATACAATGTCAAGGAAATGAGAAGACAAGCCATAGAAAGAGAAATATTTGCAAAAGATAACTCTAATTTTTAAAAAACCTGTTATCCAAAATATACAAAGAACTCTTAAAACTCCACAATACCCCAATCAGAAAGAATATATGCCCCTCTATGTTCATAGCAGCGTTATTTACAATTGCCAAGATCTGGAAGCAGCCCAAATGCCAATCAGTAGATGACTGGATAAAAAAGTTATGGTACATTTACACAATGGAATACTACATAGTCACAAAAAGAAGGAAATTTTATCATTTGTGACAGCGTGGATGGACCTAGAGAGTATTATGCAAAGCAAAATAAGCCATTCAGAGAAAGACAAATACCATATGACCTCACCTCTATATGGAATCTGATGAACAAAATAAACTGACAAACAAAATAGAATCAGGCATGGGTACATGGAACAGACTGACAGATGTCAAAGGGCAGGTGGCAAAGGTGGACTGGATGAAAGAAGGTGAAGAGATTAGCCAAAGAACATATATGCATAGCCCACAGACACAGACAATAGTGCGGGAAGGGCCAGGGGAGGAGGGGGCAGGGTCTGTGTGGAAGTGGGAAAATGAGGGGAAAATGATGGACATCTCTAATAGTGTCAACAATAAAAAAAGATTCAACAATTTTTAAAAAACTATTTAAAAAATAGGACAGTCAGAGAAAGACAAGTACCATAGGATTTCAGTCATATGTGGAATCAATTGAACAAAATGAACTAATGAGCAAAATAGAGATGGACTCATAGATGGAGGGCAGGCTGACACCTGTCAGGGGGTGGGAGGTGGAGGCAGGGGACTGGGTAGGAGGGGTGGGAGGATTGAGCAAAAAGAAAAACTCATGGACACAGACAACAGTGTAGTTATTGCAAGGAGGGGTGGGAGGAGGTGGAGGAGGGGATGGGGGGATAAATAGTGATTGATGGAGACTTGACTTGGGGTGGTGAACCCACGATACAGTGTACAGATGATATACTGTGGAATTGTGCACCTGAAACCTGTATAATTTTGTTAACCAGTACCAACCCAATAAATTCCACAAAAAGGAAAAAAATGGGCCAAAGATCTTAACAAACACCTTAGCAAAGAAGATATACAGATGACAAATAAGCATATGAGAAGATGCTCTACATCTTAGGTCATCAGGGAAATGCAAATGAACTCAAGACACGAAGTACACACCTATTTCAAAGGCCCAAATCCAGAACACTCAGAATACTAAATGCTGGTGAGGATGTGAAACAATAGGAACTCTTACACATTACTGGAGGGAATGCAAAATGGTACAGACACTTTGAAAGACTGGCAGTTTGTTACAACACTGAACAGACTTACCATCAACAAAACAAAAAGACAACCTACTGAATGAGAGAAGATATTTGCCAATGATACATTCAATACGGGGTTACCATCCAAAATTTATAAAGAGCT
This sequence comes from Sturnira hondurensis, assembly GCF_014824575.4. NCBI lineage: Eukaryota > Metazoa > Chordata > Mammalia > Chiroptera > Phyllostomidae > Sturnira > Sturnira hondurensis. The sequence goes on along the minus strand of NW_028079853.1, from coordinate 2,256,014 downwards.
CATACAACTCAACACCAAAACAAACAACACAATGAAAAAAAATGGACAGAGGCCCTGAATAGAATATATAAGTAGTCAACAGACATATGAAAAGGCATTCAATGTCACTAATTATCAGAGAGATGGAAATTTAAACCACAATGAGATATCACCTCACACCTGCCAGAATGGTTATCATCAATAAATCAACAAACAAGTGCTGGTGAGGATGTGGAGAAAAGGGAACCCTAGTACACAGTTGGTGGGAATGCAGACTGATGCAACCATTAAGAAAAACAGTGTGGAAGTTCCTCAAAAAATTAAAGATGAAACTGCCTTATTACCCAGAAATTCCACTTCTGGCTATATATCTGAAGAACACCAAAACACTAATTCAAAAGAATACATGCACCCCCATGTTCATTGCAGTGTTATTTATAATAGCCAAGCTATGGAAGCAGCCTTAGTGCCCTTCAACAGACAAGTGGATAAAAAAGTGGTGGATAAAAAGTGGTGATATACATATCAGAGTGTACAATGAAATATTATTGGGCCATAAAAATGCATAAACTCTTACCGTTTGCTACAGCATGATAAGACGGAGACAGACAAATACTATCAGTTATTTTTGGATCTAAAGAGCAAAATAAAGGAACAAACAAAATAGAAAGGGACATAGACACAGAGATCAGACTAATGGCTACCAGAGGGGCGGGGGATTTGAAGACTGGGTGAAGGGATTGAGAAGTACAAATTAACAGTCACAAAATAGGCACAGGATGTAAATTACAGCATAGAGAATATAGTCAATAGCATTGTAATAACTACATACAGTGCCAGGTAGGTACTTAGAATATCGGCTGTACCACTTTATAAAGTATATAATTGTCAAACCACTACGCTGTACACCTGAAACTAATATAAAGTAATTTTGAATGTAAACTATAACTGAAAAAATTTTTGAATAAATAGTAATGAAAAATACAATTAAAAAAATTTAAATAAAATATAAAAGAGTGAACCTGGGGACTACTGGTAATTATGATATAACAATGTAGATTCATCTTTGGTAAAAATAAAATTAAAAAGTACCATTTTGGTGAGCGATGCTGCTAATGAGGAAGACTATGCATGGGTGGGGGTGGGGGTGTACAGTAAATCTCTGTACCATCCTCTCAATTTTGTTGTAACCCTAAAAATTCTCTTTAAAAATTGTCTTTAAGGCCCTGGCTAGTGTAGCTCAGTGGATTGAACACAGGCCTGCGAACCAAAAGGTCGCTGGTTCTATTCCCAGTCAGGGCACATGTCTGTCTCTCTTTCTCCTTTCCTTCTCCTCTGTCTAAAAAGATAAATAAATAAAACCTTTTAAAAATTTGTCTTTAAAAAAAGAGACATATAAAAGAGAATGGAAATTTCTAATATACATCTAATATGAGTTCCAGGAGAAAGAATAAAAGAGAGAAAAGGTACTATCCAAAAAAAATGCCTGAGAACTTCCCATGAGTCACTTTGCAGGTTGAAGGGAACTAATAAGTCTCGTGTAGAATAGTAGAAATAGATAAAACACCTACACATGTGCTGATATTTCAGAATATCAGAGACAAAGAGAAAACTTTTCATTAAAAAAAAACAGAGACAACATATATTACCTACAAAGGAATGATACAAGAGAGATGCTACAGGTAATGAAATGATATCTTCAAAGTGATTAATGTAAAATAATGAAGAGTGGAAGAAAATAAAGACATTTTTTAGACAAAGCCTGGGAGTTCTTTTGCTAAAGATTATATTTTAGCAAGAATAAAATAAAAGGAGCAAGGAGGAAACAATGAAAAAATTGTTAAAGGTTATACTTTAGCAAGAAGAAAAGGAACAAGGAGGAAACAATGGAACACAGCAAACGATGATGAGCTAGGAGTTGGTTGATATGTTGGTCAATTTAAATAAGCATTTACTTGGTAATAACCATGACGACATTGTGTGGAGTTTATAAACATAGAGCCAATATTCCACACAATAATAATTGTCCAGTTGGTACAAATAATGTAGAATGTAAAAAGAGTATAATTAAATTATCCTACCATTCAATTATCCTACATTTCCTATATTACCCAGGAAAAGAAAATGATTAATTTAAAACTTAATTCAAAGATGCATGTTAAAACTTAAGGATAACCTCCTAAAATAGAGGAATAGAATACCTTATATTCAATCCATTAAAGAAAAGGGGGACTAAAAAAACCTTGAACAATCTCATAGAAAGTGACAAAGGAGAAAGGAAGAAGAAAGTACACACTTGGATTTAAAAATAAATGAGCCCTGGCCGGTGTGGCTCAGCTGGTTGGAGCATCAGCCCACAAACTGAAAGGTCACAGGTTCAATTCCTGGTCAGGGGACATACCCAAGTTGTGCGTTCAACACCCTAGGGCAAGGGGACCACCAACTGATGTTTCTCTCTCCCTGTCTTTCCTTTCTCCTCTCTCTAAAAGCAATAAAAAAAACTTTCCTCAGGATAAGGATAAAAAAATGAAATGGTAAGGTACTGGGTCATGGAACTGCAAGGCTGTTGTGACAGCTGTTGCTAGTTCAAGTCTAAGCAGAACAGCAGGGCGGTCAGGCTGCTAACACTGAAGCGCAGGGTCCTTGCCTTTCTGAGATGTGTGTTTCTCCACTTCTCCTTTGTAATCAAAGCCAACTGCCGACTACAAAGAAAGGGAGAGAGAATTTGTTAGAGTCGAAGCTGACGATTTTCCCCCTCTCTCAGTTCCCCTTACTCCCAGCTCAGCCCAGAGGCCAATTTCCAGGGGCCCAGGCCTGTGGCAGGTGGGGGGCTAATGTAGGAACAGAGAATGCCCAGACAGGCTGGCGTAGAGGCGGTGTGCTACAAATCAGTGAGCACGGGCTCTGGACACTGATGGTTCTAGATTCAAACCTCACCTCCCCTACTTACAGTTGTTTAACTTTAGGCATGTCCTTGAATGTTTGAGCCTCAGTCTTTATAAATATAATAGGTATAACATCTCTCATTAACAGCAACTGTTAAATGGAAGAAGTGATCCCTCTTCATTTGGGATATTGGGAGAACTATATGGGGCAAGGTGTATAAGAGTTTTCATTGGGTTACTCAGTAAGTTACGGCTTTTCCTTGTAACTCTCATGAAATTAAAATGAGATCATAGTGCCTTGTAAACTAGGAAGGTACAATGCACTTGTAAGAGACACTGTCCTATTCCTAATTAATTATGCTGTGCCTCTCCTCTTCCTTGAACACAATGTGGATTTTGGTGGGGTGAGAAGCAACCAGTATGGTCTGCATCCGAGCTGCTCCCAGGACTGGATACAAGTATTGGCCAATACCCAGCAACACTGCGTAGCTACATCGCCAGCTGGCTCAGTAACTATGGGTCCCTAAGTCAGTCTAGATTTTGCATACTTAAGAGCTATTAGTATGCATTGTCACTTGTTTACAAGGCACACTGATTGTTTAGATGATTCAGTGTGTGGCTGTGAGGCAGAAGTGAAAGCAAGAATAACAAAACATTAGACAAAGGCAGGAGGGGGCCAACATGGAGAAGATGCCGACCTGATTAGAGATAACTAACTGTACCCAACATGCCCCATATTCCATGGCTGCCTTAAAAAACTAACCTCTGCATATTTCCATTCCTTTATAGCATGTTTTTAACTTTTCTGGTGTTTTTTTTCCACCTACAATGAAATAACATCTAACAATTCGTTTTAAGGGGTAGGCCCACAAAATAAACAACTGAAGGTGAACAAAGAATCTCGGCTAGAGTCGTCCCCTCTGTGTGCAGCCGCAGGGGAACGCACACTGCTCTGCACCTAAAAAGACAGATCCGAGAAGCGGACCTACTAAGGACCAAAACGGAGAGCACCAGTGGGTTGCCCGTTGCACCCTCGTGACCACTCTGTCATTCGTAATCACACGGTCCTTTTTCCCTCTCTTCAAAATTACTTTTTTTCCCTTGTACAAAAGTCTTTAAACACTGGGACTTCAGGGACTTGGTGCTAAATAATGTGAAAAGTAACCTTTACCTTCTAAAAACATTGTAACCCAAATTAGTGGTTTTACTTGATTATTTGTTGTGGTGGTAATAATATTGAAGCTGACATCTCTGTTTTCCTGAAAGGCATAAGTATTTATAAGGTTTTGATGTTTCTGGAGCTTTGGAATGTCCCTCTTCTTGTAACAGGGCACAGCCAAGAGGGGGCCCCAAAAAGGGATTTGGAATGGGGTCCAGAAGTCAAGGTGTCCAGGAAATATTAAGATGTCCTCCTCCCTCCCCCACCCCCACCCCCCAGGTGTGAGTTGGGGAAGGAACAAATGGAACAGGGCCATTGAGAGCCGTTTTGTACAGCAAAGGCTTTGCAGCTAACCTCTGGCACGGTCCTTTAACATATCTATAACCTTTAACTGGTTGCATAGACATGTTAAATAGCCGTGGCCATGCTCTGAGCCAAGGGAAGTGACTTCCACCCAAGACAGAACTGGGGGCAGGTCCCCTGAGTTATAGCACCTGCATGAGAGCTTGGAGTTGATTGGCTCCAGGACATGGGGCCACACCTGCCCAGACTCACAATGGCAGCCCAGTAAACTTGGAATAATATAGGAATGCTGGCAGGTGTAGTCGATTGTAGGAGGAAAAGAAATGGGGCTGCAAAGGAGGACTGGCGCAGGGATTTAAGACCGAGACACGGCAGCCATTGGAAAAGTACCACGTGGCTTGGGGACCCCAGCAGCCATGTGAATGGGGAAACCACGTGCTTTTGGCCAGATTGGGGACCCCCGCAGCTGGGGGTAGAGAGAATCACCATGTGGCTTTAGCAGAGAACCGCCACCCGGCTTTGCTGGAGTGGTGACCCTACCCTCTCCACAGCCATGTGAAGGAAAGAACCACGTGCTTTTGGCCAGAGTGCGGACCCCTGCAGCTCTGGTAGAAGAGGACCACATGGCTTTGGGTGCTCCCTTTGGCCACGTGGCCTGGGAAGCAGGAGATACTTGGCCTGAAAGAAGGATGAAAGAACTCTTTGCCAGTAGACCATGAAAAGGTGCCTCATGACTTTGAATTAATTGGAGATCCTGCTTGGATGGTGACACAGCTGATGGTGCCAGTGGCCTGAAACACAGATGTGTGCTTCTTTTCCTGAGTTATGGTACCCGAATTAGGGCAGGGGGGAGAAGGAAGCGTGGTGGGCATCTGTGGTTATCCTAAAGGACTTTGATGTTTTTGTGGGGACATCGGGTCACTACTTTAAGTCTGTATAGCTTTAAATAAACCTTTCCTTTCCTTTTCACAAGTCTCTGGCATTGAGAGATGTCTTTCTTCTGGCGGCAGACAGACAAGCCCAGTAGGTGGTCAGGACATATTAGTATACTGTCCTTGAGGGGGGCGGGGCTGTTGTTCTGTGACAGTTTTTGGCATCCCTGGGTGGGCCAAATATTGTCCACTCCTTGGACCTCTGTTCGGTAACATTCTCTCTTCATGTGTACAAATACAACAAAAATCAGTGGTTTGGGGGATTCCTTATTCAAGCAGAGTTTGCGAGTCTTTGTCTCATTTAAATCAATGCCTTTCTGCTCAGCATGTGACCTCCAGCAGGGACAACAAGGGACTTGCTGAGGGAGGTCACAGGATCTGTCCTCGTGATAGGCCTTCCTTGAGTCCACTGCCCTATTTTGCACAGGAGAAGTGCAGACCCACATTCAAGGGGTGTGTTGGTAAGTCCCATGTGCTCTGAGTCGGGTGATGTGGGGAAGGGAGCCGTCACTTACCTTGTCTGCTCTGTCCTTCTCAACTCCATATTTGCCCCCAAAGCCTCTGGCAGAATCCGTCTGAGAAGAGTGCTTTTCCACCTCAGCAACATACTCATGGCCCACAGCACTCTGAGAAAAATCAAAATGAATGGAATGGAATGAGTGACAAGATAAAAATGACCATAAAAAATAAAATGATACAGAGATGGAATGGGATGTGACAATACAAGAAATTCCCTCCTGGGTCAGATTCGTATCTCTGGCTGGTGCCCAGGAACACAAGATGGGACAGCAAGGCGACCTCTGGAGCCTCACCCGCCGTCCCGATTCCTCCCCAGAACCATAGAGAACGGATCATTCAGGCAACTCCCACAGGACAGGCTGGGAACCAGAAGGATAGAGACTAGGAAGACAGAGCTGTGGTTAAACCAGAAACCAAAGAGGGCTAAAACAAGGGCTTTGTGCACTGAAATGGAAGTGAGGGTAGCTACTGGGGAGAGACCAGAGGGGACTGACTGGATGCCTTAGTCAGGACTGAATATTCACATAAACAGCCAGGCACTTTTGTTCTGAATCTTTTATCCTGTGTGACCATCAAAGTTCAGAAGTACCACATGAGCATTTCGCAGTGACTGACTCTTCATACAGAAGGAGGTTGGTAGACAATACTGTGAGTAGTCCAACATGGCATGTAACTTAAATCTTTTCTACTCCCCTCCACTTTTTATGCCATCTACTGATCTATTTTGTATTTGGTTTTAAAAATGAGGTCTCTTCTAATAGGTAGGAATGGATGCTTAACAAATTGGAAATTGAGTAATACTTCAAACCAGATAATGATGTCTTGCAGTCTCAGCTGAGAGAAGAAACGAGAAACTTTTTCTTCCTCCTATATTTCCGATCCCCTGCCGGGATAAGCAGCGTCAGCACAGAGCTGACTGAAGCATGGCCCCTAACAGCTCCTGGGAACTGGCTTTGCAATATTTAGGGATATGTGTGGGTCAGTTTTGGTTGTTGAATTCAAGAATAGATGGCTACTTTCTTCCTAGGAATTTCATGGGAGAATGCAATGCCTACACTGTACTTTAAACACAATGACAAAACAAAAGGCCTCTAAGGGTGAATTAAAAGCTTTCATTGGGCCCTGGCTGGTGTAGCTCAGTGGATTGAGCGCGGGCCTGCGAACCAGACGATCGTGGTTCGATTCCCAGTCAGGGCACATGCATGGGTTGCAGGCCGGTTCCCTGCAGGCCAACTCCCAGCAGGGAACGTACGAAAGGCAACCATACATTGATGTTTCTCTCCCTCTCTCCTTCTCCTCTAAAGATAAATAAATAAATCAAATATTTAAAAAAAAAAAAAAAGCTTTCATTGGCTTTTTTTTTCCTCTGTGAAGGTAAACCTTTTTTTTAGGAGTATATCTATCTTTGAGGTTAGGAAGGTCAAAGGAAAAGATAACAATATACAAGCATCCTTTTATCATACTTTTACAGCATCTAATGGATTAAATAAAAATATTCATATTTGAGGGCTTCTCACAGATAAATTCACATCGATATTTTTCACACCTATGTACACACCATATAATGTATGGTATATACATAAAAACAGTAAATATACCATAAAGAAAATAAGAGGAGGTGTAAACAGACATAAAACACAAACATTTAAAAGCAGCACATGATTGTAAAATACATTTTCCCCTTCTCTACTGGTGCTCTCTGCCTCCCCGGTCTAGAAGTCATGGTGTGGCTGGGCCTACTGTAGTCAGCCCTTCCCAGTGCTTGGCTTCCATCTTCCACTGTACTTTATGTGTCGACATAGGGGGAAAATAATACAAATAATATATGGACATTCTATTTTAAAGCCCAAATAAATGTTGTACTTTTGAACGAGGTTTAAATCACAAAACCAACAAAGGAATGAATCTGTCTTTTTTTAAAGCAAGTATCTCCCTTTCAGCTCACCTTGTCCATACGGTCTCTTTCCACACCAAACCGGCCACCGTAGCCATGGGACGCTTTGGGCCCCGTCTCCAACTCCTTCTTCTTGAGCATATCATGCTCCTCCGACACTTTGCTCCTAAGCTGGTGGATGCTGGAAGTAACCGCATGATAGAGACTCATCTACCACAGGGAAGTCAACAAACCCTCCTTCCCAGAAAAATGGAAATCTTGAGGTGTGTTCTGTTTATTTTTAGCAACAACCCGAGCCCCCAAAATATATCACAGCTGGGTCTGGGGTAAGAGATTAGTGTGGTCTGCATACCATAACCTGATTCTTTCCATAAGCCAATATTATTTTCTCTAAGCTGTTATTTTGCTTACTAAATAACCTGCTGATATTTAGTTCCTTTTTTCATGTTCCTAAATATTAAAGGACAATGATACCCATATCCTAGTAACTGGGGAATTATCTTCTTTCCTGAATGGATTTGCTTTCTAGCAACTAGGTACTCTGTCTTAAGAAGCAGAGAATATTCATGTACACTTTTATCTATATAGTCTAGTCCCGGGAGTCTAGCTTAAGAAAGTAATTTTAAAGATGGAAAAGCTTAATGTCCAGTGATATTCACTGAAATCATTGTAATAGCAAGGACCAAGAAACAACTTAAATGGCCAATAACTGAAGAAGAGTTAAGTAAATTGCAATATTATCTCATAATAGCATACTAGGAAGTCACTTAAAATGATAGTTACAAACAATGTAGCACTGGGAAATTTATCTACATATTAAGTATGTTGTATATTTTCCTGTCAAAAATGAATGTTCATCATCCCTATGCACAAATCTGAGAACTGAAAACTAATAAAAGGTCATTAATAAAATTCACTGTTACCACTAAATGTTGTACCACTTTGAGATTCCATTAACCTTGATCTGAGATACCTCCATCACAAAGAGAATGTAATGCCCAAAGCAGGCATCCTCCTTACTTCACTTCCATCTTTACCATGATGGTAGAGCACCTGTACATGCCTGTTTGGTCTGAAGACATGAAGCGATAGCTCAGCATCAGCACCAGCACCAACAAGTGACCATCAGGACTGACCCTTGGACATATATAAAGACCCCGGGGGATTCTTGGAAACATTTGGGTAAGAGAACCCTAAATAAAGTAATTGACTTCCTACAGCAAGAAATGAATGTTTAGGGAAATGAATGTATTGAGATAGTGATGTTACTGGAACTTCACTAGCTCAGGTTGCAGGTAGAATGGCCATTTCACAGCAGAAATTCTCCTCTTTCATGGAAGAATAGATCCATCTGGTGGCCCTGTAGTATAAGCCCACCAAAGGCCTTTTAAAAACAGCCTTCTCAGCTTTAGTCACAGTTAATTTTAGAAAGCTGGCTTTGAACCAGGTGAAATTAAACTAAGTGCTGGAAGAACCCTCTGTTCCCATGCCTGCTCTAAGCCCTCTGGCCGCAGTGAAGGCAGAGATCCTGTGTTGCCAGTTCAACCGCCAACACTTTGGAACTGTCTGTGTCAAGGAAGGGACTGGTTCCAAGAACGTACAAGTGACTGACACTTCCAAACCAACATACTCAGATGAAAAATGAAGAAAATGGGGCTAAACATTACTTTTAAATGTGAAAAGCCTGCAAAGTTTTAATGAATCCAATGACTGTTACATGGGCCATAACTATATTATAATTGAGAAAAGTTTTACAAATGGATTAGAAAATGAGATTCAGAAATACCATCTAAGGGATGACAGCAAGATGGTCACAGGATCATACCAATACATAATATATTTGAATGAAAATGTTGGGACCAAAGAAGACCAACTTCTTATCAAATTCTCTAGAATATAGTTGAAGCCACTTTAAGTAGGTCTTAGTCATATCAGTCCTTCATTCAGTAAATATTAATTAACTACTTATTAAACTTTTAAGTGTGAGACATTGTTAGGCCCTGAGAACACAAAGATGATTGGTATATGACACAGGTGGCAAACACAAGGCCCGCAGGCCGAACCAGCCCTCCACCTTGTTTTATCTGGTTCCGCACCTTGTTTCACCCGGCGGCAGCAGTGCTGAGCTCCTCGACCCTAGTTAAGGAGAAGTTACATTTACACAGTCCTTAAACTACATGTGGCCCTTCGAAGGTAACCACGAGGCTGATGTGCCACCATTGAAAAAGAGTTTGACACCACTGTATGGAGACAGTTGTCAGGTGGAAGAAAAAGAAAAGAAAACAAAAAGTTAAAATTCAGTGTGCTTAGTGGCACCTAAGAAACTTTTGACATGTTAACTCTCAGATGCCTATTTTAAAATACTTCAGAGCTGCCCGGGTTGGTGTGGCTTGGTGGACTGAGTGCTGGCCCGCAAACCAAGGGGGTGCAGGTTTGATTCCCAGTCAGGGCATGTGCCTGGGGTGTGGGCCAGGTCCCTAGTTGGGGGCATTCAACAGGCAATCACGATTGACGTCTCTCTCCTTCTCTTTCTCCCTCCCTTCCCCTCCTCTCTGAAAACTAAATAAACAGAATAGAAACTTCTGGTGAGGATGGAGATGTAGGTAGACACACTGTGCCTCCTTGTACAGCCAAAAGAAGGGCAACGACAACTTAAAAACAAAAAACAACCAGAACCGACAGAAAATCAAACTGTATGGAAGTCTGACAACCAAGGAGTTAGAGAAGACACATTCATCCAGACTGGTAGGAGTGGCAGAGTCAGGCAGCCAGGACAGAGAGGACTCACGGCAAGGCGGTGGCTGGCAGACCCAGCAAGGCAGTGGATTGTGAATGGGGCATGCAAGGCTGCAGCTGGCCAGCAAGACTACAGAGGCAGCTGATGGAGCAGGTGGCCCCACATTCGCACAGAGATAAACCAGGCGAAACAAAGGGGGAACAGGATGGACCACACAACCCAGGGCCCCAGCAGAAGGAAATAAAGCCTCAAATGGAAAGCCACTGATGGAAAACACCTGTTGGGGTTGAGGTGGCAATAGGAGAAGCTCCCAGCCTCACAGGAAAGTTTGTTGGAGAGGCCCACAGGGTCCTAGAATGTACACAAGCCCACCCACCTGGGAATCAGCACCAGAAGGGCCCAATTTATTTGTGGGAAGTGGGGGAAGTGACTGAAATTCCCCAGAGAGTGGAGCAGGCGCTATTGTTCCCTCTTGGACCCCCGCCCGCACATATAGCATCACAACCCAGCAACATGGGTTACCTCACCCTGGTGAACATCTAAGGCTCCATCCCTCACTATGTAACAGGCACGTCAAGGCACACACACACAAAAATGGCCTAAATGAAAAAACAGATCCAAGCTCCAGAAAAAAATACAACTAAGTGATGAAGAGATAGCCAACATATCAGAGGCACAGTTCAAAACACTGGTGATCAGGATGCTCACGGAATAGGTTAAATTTGGTCGCAAATTAAATTTAAAAAATGAAGGCTATGCTAAATGAAATAAAGAAAAATGTACAGGGAATTGATAGTGATGGGAAGGAAACTGGGACTCCAACAGTTTGGACCTGAAGGAAGAAAGAAACATTCAATCAGAAATGAATGAAGAAACAAGAATTTGAAAAAATGAGAAGCTTAGGAATCTTCAGGACATCTTTAAACGTTCCAACATCCAAATTATAGGAGTACCAGTAGGAGAAGAAGAAGACAAACAAGAGGAAAACTTACTTGAACAAATAATAAAGGAGAACTTCCTGAATCTGGCAAAGGAAATAGACTTCCAGGAAATCCACGAAGCTCAGAGAGTCCCAAAGAAGTTGGACCCAAGGAGGAACACACCAAGGCACATCATAATTACATTAGCCAAGACTAAAATGGAGAGGGACTTCCGCCAAGATGGAGGCATAGGTGGAAACACTGTGCTTTCTCCCACAACCAAGTTTGAATACAACAAAGGTTTGGAGAACAAAGATGCAGCCAAAGAACAGAAAATTGAACTATATGGAAGTCCGACAACAACGAACCGTTCAACCAGACTGGTAAGAGGGGTGGAGCCAGCAGCGGAGCAGGGTAGGGCAGGAAAGATCCCCAGACCCCAGGCAACCAGGCAGCTCTGGGTCTGACTGACCCAGTGAGGGCTCGGGGCAGCAGGCTGGCCATGGTCACACATTCGCACACGGATAAACCAGAAGAGGAGTGAGCAGTGACACGGACCTCGCAGGCCCCAGTGGGAGAACCCAGCGGCAGGCTGACCGTGGTTGCACATTCGCATGCAGTGGGACAGACCATGTGGCCTTCGGTGGTGGCGGGAGGCAGCAGAGGGGACCGCCATTGCTTTCCTTTGGCCCCGCCCCCACATACAGCATCACAATCCAGTGACTGAGTGGCCCTGCCCTGGTGAACACCTAGGGCTCTGCTCCTCATACGTAATAGGCACAAACAGTCCAAAATATGGCTCAAGAAAAACTCAAAGCCCCAGAGCCAATAACTCTAAGCGACCAGGAAATAGCGAACCTCTCAGATGCACAGTTCAAAACACTGGATGCTCACAGAACTGGTTGATTATAGTCACAAATTAGAGGAACATATGAAGGCTAAACTAATTGAAATGAAGGGAAATGCATAGGAAACCAATAGTGATGGAAAGGAAACTGGGACTCAAATCAAGGGAGTAGACCAGAAGGAAAAACGAAACATCCAACCAGAAAGGAAGGAAGAAATGAGAATTCAAAAAAATGAGGAGAGGCTTAGGAACCTCCAAGACATCTTTAAACGTTCTAACATCCGGATTATAGGGGTACCAGAAGGGGGAAAGAAACAGCCACGAGTGGAAAACATATTTGAACAAATAATGAAGGAGAACTTCCCCAATCTGGCAAAGGTAATAGACTTTCAGGAAGTCCAGGAAGCTCAGAGAGTGCCAAAGAAGTTGGACCCAAGAAGGAACACACCAAGGCACATCATAATTACATTAGCCAAGACTAAAATGAAGGAGAGAATCCTAGAAGCAGCAAGAGATAAGGGGACAGTTACCTACAAAGGAATTCCCCTCAGACTGTCAGCGAATTTCTCAAAAGAGACCTTACAGGCAAGAAGGGGCTGGAAAGAAGTATTCCAAGTCATGAAAAGCAAGGACCTACATCCAAGACTGCTCTATCCAGCAAAGCTTTCATTTAGAATGGAAGGGCAGATAAAGTGCTTTTCAAATAAGATCAAATTCGAGGAGTTCATCATCCCCAAGCCCTTATTATATGAAATGTTAAAGGGACTTATCTAAGAAAAAGAAAATAAAAAATATGAACAGTGAAAGGACAGCAAACTCACAGTTACTAACAACCACACTTAAAACAAAAGCAAACCAAGAGGACAGCCAGATTGGGAGCGGAACCATAGAAATGAAGAACACATGGAGGGTTAGCAACAGGGGAGTGGGAGGAGGAGAAGGGGGGAGAAGATACAGAAAATAAGTAGCATAGATGGTAGGTAAAAAATAGATAGGGGGGAGGGCAAGAATAGTATGGGAAATATAGAATCTAAAGAACTTGAGGCACATGGTCATAAACTACAGGGGGGGAAGGGGGAGGGGTGTGCAGGGTGAAGGGGAATGAAAGGGGGAAATAGAACAACTGTAATGATATAATCAATAAAATATATTAAAAAATAAAATAAAATGAAGAAGAGAATTCTAGAAGCAGCAAGAGATAAGGGGACAGTCACCTACAAAGGAGTTCCCATCAGACTAATTTCTCATAAGAGATCTTACAGGCAAGAAGGGGCTAGAAAGAAGTATTCCAAGTCATGAAATCCAAACACCTACATCCAAGATTACTCTATCCAGCAAAGCTTTCATTTAGGATGGAAGGGGAGATAAAGAGCTTCTCAGATAAGGTCAAGTTAAAGAAGTTCATCATCACCAAGCTCTTATTATATGAAATGTTAAAGAGACTTATCTAAGAAAAAGAAGATAAAAAATATGTACAGTAAAATGACAGCAAACTCACAATTGTTAACAACCACACCTAAAACAAAAACAAAAGCAAACTAAAGCAAACGACTAGAACAGGAGCAGAACTACAGAAATGGAGATCACACAGAGGGTTTTCAACAGGGAAGTGGGAGGAGGAGAGAGGAGGAAAAGGTACAGAGAATAAGTAGCATAGATGGTAGGTAGAAAATACACAAGGGGAGGGCAAGAATAGAATGAGAAATGTAGAAGCTAAAGAACTTACGACACATGGACATGAACTAAAGTGGGGGAATGTGGGTGGGAGAGGGTGTGCAGGGTGGAAAGGAGTGAAAGGGGGAAAATGGGACAACTATACTAGCATTATCAATAAACCATATTAAAAAAAGATTTGAACAGACACCAAAATGAAGACATAAAGATACATGAATGGCACTTGAAAAGATGCTCAATAAAATTACTCATCAACAAAATACAAATTAAACTCACTACATATCCACAAGAGTGGTTAAAATAAAAAATACTAACAGACTCAGTGTAGACAAGGATGTGGAACAATTAAAAAGCCATACGTTATTGGCAGGAATGAAAAATGGTATTAATAAATTACTATCAGGAAATAATTTGTTAGGGCAGACTTCTGGTTAAGAAGACAACATAGGTAAATACAACTTGCACTGTTGCAAACCACATTGAAATTACAACTAAATTATAAAATAACCATCACTCAGAATGGTCAGAAATTGTGTTGAATGGAAATCTGACAACTATGGAATTAAAGAAACCATATCCAGGCAGACTGGTAGGAGGGGTGCAGCTGCAGAATGGGCTGGTCCTGCTCCCATGTGTGGTAGATAAAAATCTGGGAGGGATAACTCTGGAGTGAGGAGCCCCAGCCCCACACCAGCAGCCTTAGCCCAGGGTTCCACTGCCAGGAAGATAAGTCCCCATAACTTCTGGCTGCAAAATCCAGGGGAATTTAGTTGGTAGCAGAAACTTCTGGAGTCCCAACCACTACCTCTTAAAGAACACACACACGGACTTACTCAGACTCACTCCCTCTGAGCTTGAGCACTGGGGTAGTGGACTGACAGGCACCAGTGACAGAGCGGGTGGGGGGAACTGAAGTGCCTGGTATCAGGGTGAGAGCTGGGGAACAGCTTTCTCCCAGACAGAAAGGCAGGTAGAAGCATTTTCTGAACCTTCTCCCAACAGAGCCACAGAGCCAGCAGGTGGTGCCATATCTGAAACTCCACGAACCTGGATAACACTGTTTGCCTTGCCCTGGAGATCCCCTAAGACTCTGTCCCACTGCAAGCTGTTAACAAAGACTTTTCCATATGAATGGCTGGTCCTGGCTCCTGCTCTACAACTTCCTGAATCCTCTTGAACAGCTGGCCTCAGTGAGTCCCCAGCCCCCATACCTCTTGCTAAGTGACCCCAGGCCCAAAACTAGCAGCAGCCAGTGTAAATTCACACCTGGGTGTTACTAGGTAATCACCAAGCCCAGCACAAGTAGCAGCCTTCTCAGATTGCTTTATGGCTCAGGCAGGGTGACCTGAGGCAAAACATAGGTTGGGGCAGATCTTGGCCTGCAATGCCCAGGAAACCCCTGGGGCCTATGCACCCAGTTGACAGTTACAGACCTTGTTAGAGCACCATGTTCCTGATTCTGCACTGCTGATCCTCCATGGAGGGGGAAGATTGATGGTCAGTGGTCACAGTCAGTTCTTACACCTGATTGGCCTGAGTAAATCCCTCCCATTGACCTGCCAACAACAATCAAGGCTCAACTACAAGAGGTGGGTATATTCAGCCCACATGGAGGGCACACTTTAAGTACCCAGCTTGGATAGGGGAGGCTGTACCCTTGGACCCTAAAGGACACCTACAATATGAGGCCACGCTATCAAGACAGAGAGTCATAGCAGCCCTACCTAATACACAGAAACAAACAGAAGGAGGCTGCCAAAATGAGGAGATGAAAGAAACATGGCCCAAATGAAAGAACAGATCAAAACTCCAGAAAAAGAGCTAAGCGAAATGGAGATAAGCAATTTACAGACAGCAGAGTTCCAAACATTGGTTATAAGGATGTTTGAGGAACTTAGTAAGGACCTCAACAGCACAAAAAAGATCCAGTCAGAAACAAAGGACACACTAATTGAAAACAAGAATAATTTATAGGGAAACAACAGTAGAGTGGACATAGCTGAGAATCTAATCAATGCTTTGGAACATAAGGAAGCAAAAAACAAGGAATCAGAACAAGAAGAAAAAAAAGAATAGAAAAAAGCAAGGACAGTGTAAGCAGCCTCTGGGACAACTTCAAGCATCTCAACATTCACATCATAGGGGTGCCAGAAGGAGAAAAGAAAAGGCAAGAAACTAGAAATGTATTTGAAAAAATAATGAAAGAAAACTTCCCTAATTTGGCAAAGGAAATAGTCACGGAAATCCAGGAAGCACAGAGAGTCCCAAACAAGATGGATGCAAAGAGGCCCACTCCCAGATACACCATAATTATAATGCCAAAAGTTAAAGTAAGAATCTTAAAAGCAGCAAGAGAAAAGCCATTAGTTATATACGGTGGGGTTCCCATAATACTGTCAGCTGATTTCTCAAAAGAAACTTTGCAGGCTAGAACATATTGGCAAGAAGTATTCAAAGTCATGAAAAGCAGGGACCCACGGCCAAGATGGCTCTACCCAGCAAAGCTATCATTTAGAATTGAAGGGCAGTTCAAGAGTTTCCCAGACAGGAAAAATAACTGAAGGAGTTCATCATCACCAAACCATTATTATATGAAATGTTAAAGGGACTTATTTAAGAAAAAGAAGATCAAAAAGATGAGATGGGGGCCTGAGTGGATGCATGAAGAGGTAAGGGTACTAAGAAGTACAAATAGGTAGGTACAGAATAGCCATGGAATATAAAGTACAGTACAGGAAATGGAGTAGCCAAAGAAGTTATACGCACGACCCATGGACATGAATGATGGTGTGAGGATTGCCTGAGGTACTGGGGAGTGCTGGCTGAAGGGGAGCGAAGAGGGAAAGATTGGGATAACTGTAATAGTATAATCAGTAAAATATAACTTAAAAATTAAGAAAGTAAATCATTTGTTAGTCTTACAAAGTTAAACACACACTTAATATATGAATCAGCAATTCCGCTCCTAGGTATTTCCCCAAAGAAATGAAAACATATGTCAATGAAAAGATCTGAGCCCGAATGTTCAGGACAGCTTCATCTGCCATAGCTCTAGGCTATCAACAGCCTAAATGTCCATCAACAGGGTAACAGGTAAAACAAATTGTCATATATCCATACAATTGGATACTACTTGGCAATAATAAAGAACCACAGACTGGTACACAAAAGACCATAGATAGATCTCAAAAACATTATACTGAACAAAAGAAGTCATAGACAAAAGAAAAATGTTATATTATTCCATTACATGACACTGTAAGACAGGAACAACTAATCTGTAGTGATAAGAGGCAGATCCGAGTTTACATCCACCCAGGAGAGGGAATGGGGAGCACCGAGTGTAAAGAGGCGCAGGAGTACAGATGAGCAAGAATGACGAGAAGACAGAGAGAAGGGCAACGACCCATGGAAACCAGGCAATTCCTAATAAGCACCAGGCTGTGTGGAGCTGCCTGGCCCAGGACTCCTTTATACAATAGATGAGGGATAGACAGGATCATTTGAGATGTTCACCTAACCACGAAACTGATCCCCAAGCTAAATTTATTTTAGGCAGACCTGAAAAAGAAAGATCATGGTGTGGGGGAAGGTAATGAGATTAGTGTGAACCACAATCACTTCCTTTTCCTGCTCTGAGTCATCTCAGTCCGGCAGCTACTGTTTTCTCCAACTTCTTCTTTCCCAAGGACCTCAGTGATTACCATATGATCCCAGGAAAGACTGGCTGAGCCCACACTAGCCGGAGAGAATCTCAGAGGACTGACTGCTGGAAGGTTCTCTAGAGGTCTTTTTTATTCCAATGAGAAAACAGAGAATATGAAAAGAGAAGTGACTTGTGCCAGGTTACCTGGCTAGTCACTAGCAGAGACTGGACTTTTACACCTTGGTAGTATAGATAAATAGGAGGGGAGTAGATTTTATATAAATATCTCCACTATTTATTCTATCATATGTAGATCCAGTAAGGCTAAGAAAGAAACATGTAGAGTCACCAAATTTTACAACTCCAAGAGTCTCCAGTCATTGTCATGTAGGTACTGGATTTGCCACATGGCAATCCACGTAGACACCACTTAGGGAGAGAGAAGATTGTCTTCTGTTTACATGTTTGTTAGGACTTTAGAAAAAGAATCTGATTAAAATCTGTGTTAACAAAATAGAGAAATAACAATATTGAACTGCTAAGAGGTGCTAAGCACTGCTCTAGACATCAGGACATTATTAGCCCATTGAATTCTGCCAGGTAGGTGTTATCATCCTCATCTAGCAAATAAATAAGCTGAGAGTCAGAGAGGTTCTACGTCTAACTCCACATGGCCAGTAACGGCAGCGCTGTGAATGCAGACTCACGCTCTGTCCACAGGTCACTGCAGGAATGTGGGGGTCTTCCTTAAAATGTTCTACTGCTATGCGTGAGGCAGGCACTGGGAGGGAAAAGGTGCAGGAGGTTTGTGTCCTAACCTTAATAACTGCCAATATACCAGGGCTGAGCCGCCTTGACTCAGAAAAGAAAAGGGATCTTTTTTTTGGAAGGGATTGTTGGGCCTTCGGAGGGCACAAAGAAGCTTTCTACATGACCCTGATTCATTTTTTTCATCTCCCCAACTGCTACCACCAGAATTGCTTGGTTTGTTTAAGAATAATATTCATTACAATTACTTAAGATAAACCATTTATGTCTGGTTAAACAACAACACACAGTACTCAATATTATCAAATTGTATAAAAATATGCCAAGTTTTCATAGTGTGTTGCTTGTGCAATGTGGCCACCCACTGGCATTTTTCAAATCTAGGGGAAAATAGGTTAAAAACACTGTTGTTATAGTGCACGGCACTGGGGGGCGGGGTGGTGACATTAAAATGGAGCTTAAAGCTGGGTTAGTTTTGCAACTTTGTGTGTACTTGTCGATTTTTGTTTTTTATTTTTGTTCCTGTTTTACTGTTTATAGTGCCTACCTTGCTGCTAAAATGGAACATTCTGATACTATCCAAAGTAGGCAGCCCTGGTTAGATGATCCTGAATAACCTGGGAAAGAGAAGGACTCTCTCAATCTGACCATACAATATAACCCACAGAAACCCTAGACATGTCTGTAAAGACCTTCTCTTTTTACGGTATCAAGAGTTTTTTGTTTTGCCTTTCTTCTTTTGGTAAAATATTGGGTTATTATGTTTAAGACCCTGAAACACCAGTACTAAAATAGTTTTAATCAACAAGTTTCCAAGTGTCACATTTCTTCATATCAGTTGTCCTAGCTTCCAATTTCTATCAAGTAACCTAGTACATGTTTTTGTTTTAAAAATCGTTCAGACTGGGTGTTGGGCCTGATATCATTCTCTTTTACAATACTTATTCTGAGTGCTTTACCTTGACATCTCACTAAATCCTCCGTGGCCCACCTAAAACCACCCTGTATTTTAGGCATATATTTGTATTTATGTGGATAGATGGATGGATGGATGGATGGGTGGATGGGTGGATGAATGGATAGATGATTGATGGAGAGATAGATAGATAGAGAGAGTGTGATATAACCTCAGCATGAGCCACTTCCTCTCTGAATCTCTTACTGACCCACTCGGGGAAACAGCATAGTTGTTATAAAGAAAAGAGAAATAACAGGATTGGGGAGACAAGAGTAGAGACATGAAACAGAAATACACAATGACATACTACATTGGAACACACAGGGACAGAGTCAAGAAAAAACTGAAGTGGTGAACATATAATACAGTACACAGAAGATGTGTTATAGAATTGTGTACCTGAAACCTCAGTAATTTTTTTAAAGATTTTATTTATTTTTTTTTAGAGAGATGGGAAGGGAGGTAGAAAGGCAGAGAAACATCGATGTGTGAGAGATACATCAACTGGTTGCCTCTCACATGCCCCCAGTCAGGGACCTGGCCTGCAACCCAGGCATGTGCTCTGACTGGGAATTGAACCAGTGACCCTTTGGTTCCCAGACAGCACTCAACCCACTGAACCACATGGCCAGGGTGAAACCCGGGTAATTTTCTTAACCAATGTCAACCCAATAAATTTTTTAAAGATTTTATTTATTCATTTTTAGAGAGAGAGGAAGAGAAGGAGAAAGAGAGGGAGAGAAACATGAATGTGTAGTTGCCTCTTGTGTGCCCCATACTGAGTACCTGGCCTGCAACCCAGGCATGTGCCCTGACTGGGAATTGAACTGGTAACCCTTTGGTTCACAGCCCACACTCAATCCACTGAGTTACACCAGCCAGGACAACCCAATACATTTTTTAAAAAGAAAAAGAAAGACCATCAAGACTCATAGATGCAAACTACCTTCTTTCTTTCCTTCCTCCCCGCGTCTCCAAAGTGTTCCTTGGGCTCTTCCCACATCCCTTTCCCACTCCCTTGTCTATTTGGCACCTACTTGATATGCTCTGTGCGTCCAGAGCCCTCGATGGTCTTGGCTCCCCACCGTTGCTCCTTCTCAGAGATGTCATTCTGCAAAAGACAGCACTCAGCAGTAAGTGATGACAAGAGATGTGCTGCACTGAGGGGCCACACAGCTGACACACATGCCCTCCATGTCCCCTGCATCTGCCGCCTCCTTCAGTCAGATGCCTCTATGTGCACCCACCTGGCCCCCACATTAAATTAGACTGGTGAGCTCTGAAACCTCCCTTCCTGCTACATCCTCGCACGTTTCCCTTCAGGTCCCCTACGACTTCCGGAATCCCCCCAGATTACAAATGTCTAGCCTAAATCCTGGCTCATGGGCCAAAAAAGACCCAGAATAGCCCACTCCTTCAGCATAGTCTGTCATGGCCTAGCAATCACAATGTCAAACCCCCCTCTCCTTCTCACCTGTCTCCCTTTTATCCTCAACATCAAATATCATGCATGCCCCACCCACTACAGTCCGTTCCTTCATGAGGGCTCTTTCAGCCCCAGACTGTCCTTTTTCTACGCACCCCCCAAAGCTACAGAGTGGCCCAAATGCTGCCTCTTCACCTTTCATTATCCAAGCAAAGCCATTTCCAAACTCACCACAAAGTCAGGGTCTGTGTCCCAGTCATCACCCTGGGTCTCCACGGAAACAGACACATCATGTCCTACGACAGACTTCCACATCTGAGGGTGAGAGAAGGTGGCAATTAATTAGAGAAGAAAAATCAAGACGAGGGAAATCATGAATGCTGAAGTCAATGAGATGGCAGCTCAATGCCTCTTGCCACTTTTTGTTAGAAGACAAGACAAGCTGAGGCAAAGCAGTGGGAAGTTTTAGGAAGCTGCCTCGGGGAATTATTTACAAACTAACATGGACTGGGAACACTGGAGTCTGGAGAGAAGTCACTACGGGTGCAGGCAACACTAAGTTACTGGGTGTCAAAAGTGCTGGGATCATTCATGTGCCAAGAGGACAGCCAGGCAGTGGCTTGAAGTGGTAATCAATGAGGGGTGCTAAACGTCACTAGAATTATAGCACCGTTTCACTGAGGTTTCTACTTACGACTCTTTTTATAGCTATCAAAATATATATCTCTTGATAGTGAACATCTGCATGCCACTCTACAACCTGCTTAAACAATTTTCTTAAACAATTTTCTGACTCCTGGTACAAGTGCTATTCCACCTCCGCTCAGACAAGCCACTGAACAGAGGCGTGAGGTAGTAGGGCTGGAATTCCTGCACTGGGCAATGCGTGGGGAAGCATTATTTGCCGAGAATAAGTCACTTATTTTTCCATTGTTAAAAACAGGTCAATTATATTTTGAAAAAAGATAACCGATACAAAAAATAGCATGTAATAAATCCCTCATCTTGAACATTAGAAGTTGTTATATTTTTATTAACTAAATAAATGACAAAGAATTGCTTAAAAACACCAGTTGGAAGGAGTACCAAACCATTACTCTACTGCGGCATCCCCAGTTTCCCACTGGCCCTGACAATTGTGTACAGCTGCTCTGCATCTGTGGGTTCCCAAATCTCAGTGGGAAGAGGAAACAGGCAATGCTCATCTGCTCTGATGGCCACTGACACTTTGTGCCCCTGATACCACCTGCTGCTAGCTGGCAACTCCCCTGCCCATCCCTTCCTGCTCGGACTCCTCATCCCACTGGTGTCTTTCCCACACTCTTCACTGTCTCTTAATCTCTCTTATAACCACACCTGGGACATTGCAGGATCCCTACCCAGGCCCCTCAGAGTCTCTAAGTTTCCTCTCCAGTTGAAAACTCCGTTTCCATGCTCCTCGAAAAATACTGTGGAGTTCTGACTGCTGTGGCTCAGTGGATTGAGTGCCGGTCTGTGAACCAAAGGGTCATTGGTTCTATTCTCAGTTAGGGCACATGTTTGGGTTCTAGGCCAGGTCCCCATTAGGGGGCATGCAAGAGGTAACCATGCATTGATGTTTCTCTCCCTCTCTTTCTCCCTCCCTTTCCCTTTCTCCAAAAATAATAAAATCTTTTTCACAAAAAAGAAAAGAAAAAATGCTGTGGAAACCAGCCCAAGGGAAGTTTGCGGTAGATTTATTAAAGAGATGCAAGGAAGACACCAGAGAAGTACTGACTAAGTCAGCTGCACTGTGGCATGAGTCACTGCTGAGACCAACTTTACCTTCTTCCCCTGTGAGGCAACAATTATAGATGGGGGGAGGGAAGGTAGACAAGACCTAGGTCCTGGCTCCTGGCCACTCTGCAAGAAGAGGACTTCACACAGAAAACTGGAAAGGAGACATTTCTGAACCATTCATGAGCAATAAGAAAGCAATGCACACTGATGGTCCTATTCCCCATCCTGCTCTTCCTCCAAGGCCTCTCAACCTGACTCTCCCATAAATCTCCCATCCTTATGTGTTTTTGAAACTAAGAGAAGTTTCTGACACAAAGACAACTGAATATCCTTGAGCTACTGGCCAGAGATAGGAAAAGCAAGACATAGTATCTAGAGGTAGGAGACCGGAGAGTAACTTGGTGAGGCATGGTGTCCAGAACATCGAGTGCCACCAAGGGCCTCACCATACGGCTGCCTTATAGCATCAGTAAAGTACATGCATAGGGAGTCAGAAGATCACCTAGCTCTATTGCTAAGCCCCTGTGGGAACACGGGTAAGGGGATCAACAAAGAATACATACTTATTTGCCAGGCACCAGGGTAGACATTTCATGAATATTAACTTAAATAATTTGGTAAATCACTGAATGTCTCAATGCTCAGTTTTCCCCCAGGGGAAAAATAAATAAAGAGGTTAACCTAGCTAATCTGTAAAGTTTCCTCCACTTCTGATATCCGGGATTCTGTGATCACCCAATCACAGAAACCAGCCCTAGTCACACCATCATCCTACTTGGCCTCCATCATCTCTTGGTTCTCAGCACCGGTGCACATGAGCAACTACTTCCTAAGCTATTACGTCATTTATGTGAATTGTGTCTCCCTGGCAAATCATAATCTTCAAGAGCAGAAACTAGGTCTTTACCTCCTGTGGCCCTCCTCCCAACCCAGTGCCTGGGAGCAACCAGTCTGGAAAGAGGGTTGTAGATTCTGAAGAAACCAGGGGTTCTGGATCGGATGGGTGCTGAATCTTGTACCCCGGGCTCTAGCCAGCCACTTGTTTCCATCCCCAGACACTCATTGTCCACCACCACGCCCACACAGACCTTCCGGCCATAAAAGGTTAAAATCCTACTAGCCGTGACTTCATCTCTCAATAAGGAGTTGAGAGCTAGGTAGGTTCCTCTTACCTCAACTCTTGCACCGTGCTCCCTTTTCCCCACTGCTCAGAGTACCCACCTCCAACAGTGCGTCTGCTCTAAGCTCCCGGCTCCTGCTCCTCACGTCGACAACACTTGGCTCCTTCTCTGGCTGCTGCCACTTCTGAGTAACAAAATGAGCTGCTGCTTCAGTTCCGTATTCAGGTTTTCTGTCATTTCCTGCCACCGTGTCCTCACAGTTACTTCCTGAAGTTTGAGTCATTTACTTCTGCTTAGGCACTTAAAACAAAAAAAGGACTAAATGCTTCATCTTTTGCAAGACTTTGAAGGTCATAGGGAAGTTTAAAAAAAAAAGCTCTTACTCTCACAGTTTATAGCTGACCAGGGAAGCAAAACATTCAACCCAAACCAAGTTTCTGTTCTAAACATGTGGGCAGTTGTGTGCAACGGAATGTAGACAGTTGGTATTGGCTGAAGTAATCAAGAAAGGCTTAATGGGAAAAATTATTTTTATGTGGACCTTGCAGGGTAATATTAAATAGAAACTCACTTTTACATTTCCTACAGCAGTTAAAACTAGGGTTTGCATATAGTAGGTGTTCAAATAAATATTGACCAATTGAATGATGAAAGGGAACAAGCCACAGGGGAGGGAGAGAAATTGAGATCATTTGGGAGACAGAGGAGTCTGAGCTAAATCAGAGCTGATTCCTAGCAGGAAGACGTCTGGAAGAACTAGGTGGTACCAGATGACGGGAGGTCTGTAGCATTTTGTACTGTTCACCAAGATTCACTGCCGCTTCCTTCCTTAAGTCACACTTGTTCAAGTAACTTGTTTTGGCCAGTGAAATGTGGATAACTAAATACTGGGCTGGCCAAAAAGTCTGTATGTTTTTTTCCATAAAGTAGAAGACACAGTTTTCATTTTCACCAATAACTTTATTGATTTGGATATTTTGAGTATGTCCGCTATCTCCCACATGGTATAATGTTGATTGGACTCGATGTCTCAATTGGTTCACTCTGAACTGCAACTGGTCTACCCGACTGCGGAGCATTGTCCAGCAAGAAATGTCTAGTGTGAAACTTCAAAAACCACTTTTGACACATTTGATCAGTCACAGCACCTTCTTCACATTGCACAATCTTTTTTCCCCCCTGCATTTTGGTTGCATTTTTACCTTCTTGAGAAAACAAAGGGTAATATGATGAACATGTTCTCTATTTTCTTCCATCTTCAATATTAAAATGGCTACAAAAAATTCACCAGTTTTGACTTTTTTTTTTAAACACACGCTAATATGACAACTGTCACAATACAATCAAACAAAATTGTTTCAAATGAAGTTAAAGACAACTAAGCACGACGACTACAGCCATCTTATGGAAAAAAACAACCAACCTTTTTTGGCCAATCCAATACATAACTTTGTGGTGGAGGCTACGACCAGAGCAAGCTCTGTCATCTTTTTGTCCAGTGCCTACCACCTGCAGTTCTGTGGGGTGGGCCCATTCCCAGCTGGGAAGTGGGAGCGCCCCCAAATGAGAACAGCAACACTCAGTCCATCGTGTGAGGGAGCTGGAGCCTCTGACCACAAGATAATACTTTGTTATTTTAGCTGCTGAAAATTAAGGGGTATTGTCATTGTATCTGACCTAGCCTCTCCCAATCTTGATTGAGGTCGAGTTGTGACGGGATTTGCTCAGCAGTAAGCTCCCCAACAGAGTCAAGCAGAGACTGGATGAAACTAGTCTAAGATACAGACAGGAGGGGATTTCTGCATTAGGAATAAGTAAGATTTTAATCCCTTCCAATTCTAAGGATTCTGTGCCTGGGGGGGATTTTCACGTGGAGCTCTCCTACTCCACAACCTATTTATTGTGGCAGCACCAAAGGAATTTGGAGGATAAGTAAATTTGAAGGAGAAAAGAAATCTCGGGTCATTTGGAACCCTAATTCAGTGTTGCACAAAGGAACGATCTGGCCAGATGTTATGATCCACCATCCAGGTAATTTTCCTGCGAAACTATAAAATGTAATTAAAGGTGACACCAAGAAAAACCATTTTTGCCCTGGCTGGCGTGGCTCGGTGGATTGGGCGCGGGCCCGCGAACCAGACGATCGCGGTTCGGTTCCCAGTCGGGGCGCATGCCTGGGTTGCAAAGCGGTTCCTTGCAGGCTAACTACCAGCAGGGGATGCACAGAAAGGCAACCGTACATTGATGTTTCTCTCCCTCTCTCCTTCCCCTCTAAAAATAAATAAATAAATAAAATCTTTAAAAAAAAAAAAGAAAAAAGAAAAACCATTTCTCCTTAGCAAACGTCCTCAGTCCATTCCCAGTGAGAGGCAGTGAGCTGCCGCACTGAAATAGCACGGGCTTTGAAGACGGACAGACTTGGCTCAACTTACTTATTGTATCTTAAGTGAGATTTCTCAAGCAGCAACTTAATATAAAAACATAGTAAGGCCCATTCTGCTGAACCGTAGACTATCCTTTTCCCACTTCCACCGAGAGGGACCCTGTGGGGGGTCTCATGTTTTCAATTTGCACTAGAGAAGAGTTCTCCCAGGCCCAGGTATAAACCTGCACGAATCTCATGCCTTAAAGCCCAGCTTTTTTGGTTCAGTATCGGGATGAAATATTCACTGCACTTCATCACCCTGGCTGGGGTCTAGCTGCTAAGCTGCAAGGCCACATGTAGCCGCTCACTGATGTCAGTCAGTGAGAAAGAAGTCTGAATACGTAAAGCTTTCCACTCCTCTATCCATTCCTGGCTACCCTGCTCCCACGTGCCCCATCTACCTTCTTCCCTCAGCACGTAACATGTGTACACACACACACACACACACACACACACATACACCGCTTTTCATTCTAAAAATAATTTTATTATTTTACAGCTATTCGGGAAAGTTCCTGGGTTGGGGTGACCAAGGCTTGGTCACCACAGAACAAATGATTAGAGCGCATCAGTCAGTTCACCAGTTTTCTCTCTTTGGACGGTGAGAGCAAGCTGGGAAGACATCATGTGCATAATGAGAAAACAGTAACAGTGCAGGGTTGAGGGTGGGGAGGTGGGGGTAGGCACAAGTGGAAATCGATCCTGCTGTCATTCTCAGGCCTAGATTTAAGTATTGTTTTCTCCATACTCTCCCTGCATTTTCCTTAGCTCTCTGTTACCACAGCGGACAGATGAATATGAAATTGAGAAAGCAAAGGAGCTTAGTACTTCAAGAGGCTGGGCGTGGTCTCCAGATCAGACAGACCTCCCTAGCCAAGGGGGGGTGGTGGATGCCTCACTAGGACTGGCTCTTAGTGTGCCCTGATAGGGCCCACATTTGCGGCACATCCAGGTAACACAGAATGACAACAATCTGAGTCCCACTGCCAACAGCCACGTCTTCCTGCCTGCCAGTGAAAGGAAAGGCAACGGCCATTCAGTACCTTCGTCCACATGTCATCCAGGGCGTAAGCAATGGGATCCTATCCTACAGTTCAGGGCCATAAATTTTACTCCAACAATGTCTGAACAGCCAGGGAAGGAAATGCTGTCCTCCCCCGTGATCCAATAGCTAAAACCCGTGGGGAGTTCTTCAGACTCTGGGACCTAATCAGGTATCCTATGAGGTAATATGCCACCAGAGCTTTGTTATGGCGAGGCCCCCTTTTCTCTGAAGCAGGAGAAAATATAAGGTGACCAAAGCAAATAAATATCAATCAAAATGATACAGGACTTCAGATTATTAGGTTTATTGGAGCCACCCTCCTGGCTGAAGATATTCCCCCGCATCTTTCACAGGACCACAGGAGATCAGGGCCTCACAAAATCTGAACAAATCTTGAGCTCAGCAACCAAATAAGGGGCCTCCTCAGAATTTCTGGCCCTGGGCAGCAGAAGAAAGCAGATGTGACGGCTCTTGTAGCTCTAACCTGGGCTCACACCCACTTCTGTTTTTGCAGGCACTTTCTGTAGAGACTTGGAGAGAGGACTGGTAAGTGAGAAGACTATTCCACTGGGCTTGATGGTTTTGATATCAGAGATGAGAGAAGTGCAAGTTCTGAGAGGAGTGTTCCAAAAGCGGAGAACGAAGTTTATAGATGGCCCGTGAAACACAGAACGAGCAGGACATGAATCATCAAAAAGTAGACGGCTGCCAGCAGAGGCACTCGGGTCCGGGAGTGACAGAGCGAACGCAGGACCCGCTTCCATCCAGCACCACTCCGCGACTGAAAGAAAAACGTGGTGGTCAGAGTTCTACCCTACAGAAATACGGTCTTTTTCTTCCTCTGTCCCTGCAGAAAAGAGATACCCTGAAAGTCCTCTCAAAGTCGACAAACTGGCAAATCCTCCCAGTATCCCCCATCCTTCCATATCTTTCCAGTCTTAGCCCCATTAGCTGCTCAGTGCCTGGAATTCCACATTCCTTCTCCTGACCCTTCGCCTCAACACAGCCAGCCCTGGAGATAGTACAGTACCCTCTCTCTATCTATAGCCTTCTTCCCTTCTTACCCTTCGACAGCTGTTGCCTGTAAGGTCTATTAACAGAGCCTGCTCCTGAGTGCCACAGGAACCAATGATAGGAGTCCGGGCAGAGTCCCATTCACTGTGCTCCAACCTGTGTTGAGGAAAACAGAAATGGCATTGGTTCACAGCATGTGAGGCGGATCTGGTGAAGTCATCCCACTCATATGCCACGTGATATAGCTAGCATAAGGGACTTGCCACAAAGACTGGTTTCATATCCCAGATTCCATGGGAGGAGGGCATAGGCAGACAGGTGTCTTTCAGTAGCAGGAAAAGGTGATAATAACTACTAGGATTGACTGGCACTGGGCCTAGGTAGGCAGTACTTGACTGGCTACCTCAATTTCCATTCTGCATCAGGGCCAAAGAGGGAACTGTGGAGGGGGCTAAGCTTGGATTAATGTAGCTTGCCCACAGACTCAGGAAGTCACCGGCACTATGCAGTTTTGAGCTGGCTTGGGACAGGTTAATCACACATGAATCCCAAGGTCTCCCCCAAAGGACAAGGCTTCCAGGTCTGAGCAAGACCAGAGCAAGTGGCAAAGAAACAGCCATGGGTGCACTGGCTGAAAACACTTGGCGGAGACGATACGGTTCTGTGGATCCCTAAAGACCCCGCCCTTGAGGCTGCAGAGCAAGGCCCAAACGAGTGATGAAAATTAAGAAGTAGGGAATAGTCTGGGTGGGAAAAAAGGTATCTCAAATAAGACCTGCTCACTGGGTCTGCCACCCCTGCCACCTAAATTTTGTAAGCCAGTAATATAACAAATGCCACTCTCTGAGGGAAGAGGCAATATATGAAGGAGGCTGCCCCAAGCCCCCAGAAATAATAAAGGTGCCTACTTTTAATGTTTATTTTCCATGGGAAAGAAACACCTAACAGCAAAATAACTGTAGCCACTCTCTCTCATATAGGGCGAGTCTCTTGACTGGTGAGTTGGGAATAAGGAATTGTGAATGTGTAGCTGTCCTTCCAAATCACACTTGGTGCAAACTTCCCATAAGAGGCACAATATGCTGTAATGTTCTAATTTTGTAAGAGTGTGGTCTTCTGCAAGAAAGCCTACCCTGGCTTACCAATGCCAGTGACTGGGAGGGCAAGTTCAGGATTAGGAAGTACATTTGCTAACAAATCAAAAGCTAGATTCTTTTATATCATCTTTATAAAGTGGTTTCTTAATCTTCCATGTTTTAATCTTTGTAAAAAAATTCAGCTGATTCATATCTGAAATAGGGAATGGGATTGCCATTTAATTGGTTCTCAAGAGTCCTACACCGACCTCACACAGCTACTGCTGGGATATAAAAGACACCTTATTTCACCCCACTTGAAATAAGCCGTCAATAAATGGTAGATAATATTATTATTCTCTAAGGACAACTGCTTTGGAAAGTGCAGGCCTCCTAGATTCCAAAAGTGCCACCTTCTTGAGTGACTGCAATAACCCTGAAGTCACTGCAGCACCCATCTCAAGATGAGAATTAGATCCCAATTATTCTCAAGTCTGGCCACTGAAATGTACGAGTGTGATCAGGAAGGACCAGAGGTGAACACAAGTGTCTCCCTCAGCCCTTTACCGCCTGATCTGTTCCTCGGCCACGGAGAGGGCAGTCTCGGCAGCCACTCTTTGGTCTCGTTCTTCTTCCAGCAGCTTCCTCAATTCATTCACCTCCTGTTTGGTGTTGCTCAGCTGCTTCTGGGCTTCCGAAAAACTTCAGGACAAAAGGAAAACAAACAGCATCACTAGACGCAGAGCACAGCTGCCAACAATACAAGGGATTCCAAGCCTTCATAAAGTTCTAGAGCAGAAAAATGTATAGAAGCTTATACAAACACAACAAATACATTAAAAGCTTAGCTGTGGAGTGATTAAACACAGATACAGAACATATCTTAAGAGATTTTAGGGACTAACTGAATACCTTTCCTATGAATGCCACTGGATTACTGGTGTGTGCGTGTAAGATGGTGCTACTGTTTTTGCTTCGCAAACTTTTCCCGCTTACATTGTTACTATTTAATCCTCACATCAATTCTGTGAGGCCAATAAGATAAGATGATGTATCAGATCCACCCGGTGGTCTCTGGCGCAATCTAGATGACTATCCAAGTTCTGTGTGTGTGCCGCGAGCTCCGGGCTCGAGTGCCGCCCCCGCACCTGAGCTGAGGCTGCCTGGGTTCTCCAGCGTCACTCTTCCTGTGAGCTCCGTTCTTCTCCCGGGGAGCTCCTGGAGCCACGTCCATATTCAGGGGCCCCTGGAAGAAGACTAAGCTTAGCAATCCAGTGATGGGAGTGCTGAAGACACTGTACTTGGGCAAAAGGAACACTCACTGAACATCAAAAAGAATTAAAAAATCTTGCAGAGGAAGGCCTCTGCTTACAACTCTCTTCAAGTGCAGATTGAGAAGCGAGAATCTTCAACTCGAACAGATTAATCTCCTACATAAAACTCTCAATTAATGTTATTTGAGATCCTCATTCTGGAATCTCTCCTCTTAAAACTTTAAAGGCTTACCATTGAAACCTGCTTTTTTCCGGTGGAGGC
The DNA here is from genome assembly GCF_014824575.4 of Sturnira hondurensis. Taxonomy (NCBI): domain Eukaryota; kingdom Metazoa; phylum Chordata; class Mammalia; order Chiroptera; family Phyllostomidae; genus Sturnira; species Sturnira hondurensis. The sequence goes on along the minus strand of NW_028079853.1, from coordinate 2,225,392 downwards.
CCATGGATTTTCTAGAAGGCCCTCTGATCAAGCAAGGGCTCAACAACCCCCCCTAAACCAGTTCTCTTTCCTTCCATGCCCTAATTACTCCCGTAACAATTCTCAACCTCTCCCAAGGTCAACAGCTCTGCCTATTCTGTTCCTCAGGTCCAAACCTCCCTCACAGCTTTCGGATTTCTTGGAGCAAAATCAAATTTTCCCTAGTTTCAGAATTCCAAAAGCTTCAATCACCACTGCTTTCCACTTGCTTTTTGATTTCTCTCCCACCACCTCACTGATCTTTTTTCTTCTAATCCCTTTCCCAGACCTTAGTCCCATTTTAATTAACTCCCTTCTCTCTCCTTTCTCCCATCATACCTACTTAATCTTCAGTCTGAACACGTCAGCCTCTTCGATGCTGCTCACTTAACTCCTTTTCATCCACAATCAGTTCCACAAGTTTCCAAGCCTGTCAACTTCGTACTCACCGCCTGCAGCTCTTGAACCTGCTTCTCCAAGATGGCACAGTGATTATAAAGGTCACTGTAGTGCTGCTGATTTTCACGAAGACTCTGGTTGGTATCGCACAGCTGAATTGAAAGGGTGTTTTTCTCTTCAAGTAGCTGAGAAAACTGAAACAGAGGACAAGATAAGCACGACCCCACAGGTCTATTTCACTATAAAGAGTACTTAGGCTAGCTGTCCTCAGTTTTAAGGATTTATTTTTTTTTAATGCAAGGCCTTTATTTCAATAATAGCAACAATAGCACTGTGCATTCCAACAAAGTGAGAAAACTCAGAATTTTTTGACCAAGAAAGAAAAACAATTTGGGGGAAGTAGCAGGAAACTTGATTTACAGTGTGCAGTACATTTACTGAAAATGAAAAAAAAAAAGGGAAATGGAAGCCCTCAGTCATCACTGTTTTCCACTTGCCTTTTAAAAAATTAATTAATGTATTTTTAGAGAGAGGGGAAAGGAGAGAGAAAGAGAGGGAGAGAAAATCAGTGTGTGGTTGCCTCTTGTACGTCCCCACCTGGGGACCTAGCCTGCAACCCAGACATGTGCCCTGACTGGGAATCGAACTGGCGACCCTTTGGTTCACAGGCCAGCACTCAATCCACTGAGCCACATCAGCCCAGGCTCCACTTGCTTTTTGACGTAATAAGTATGTAAGGGGATGGGCAGTAGCTTGGGTCCAAGTTGAAGTTACTAACAGATGACTATAAAGCACAGAGTTCAAGGTGGCTGGAGACAGAGCTGTCATCTAAAAATTCATACAGGAATGTACCTGGGAAGATCCTTCAATGCTGTAGAGACTTATGAGTCACCAAGAATGTAAAATAAAAAATTATAATATGTGGTAGAAGAATAAATCCTAACATGCTAATGTACGTGTAAGAAACTATATTGGGAATAGAGACTCAGAGGTATAAACATTTCAGTCACTCCAAGCAGGACTCTCCTCTGCTACACGCGTGGCAGGTAGTTATCCAGTCTTCCTTGAACATGTCCAGTGTCAGGAGTGCTCACTATCCGACAAAGTGACCCAAGCCACTTTTCTGATGTCAGAAACAGAAGACTATTTTTTAAATATATTTTATTGATTATGCTATTACAGTTGTCCCATTTCCCCCCCTTTACTCTTTGGAGCTTCTACCTATTATTTGAATTTGGTCCCAAGTTTAGTTACGATTAACATGCAGGTACACTAACAGCCATAGAGATGTCTCTCTGAAGCACCTACTGTAGGACTACCCACCGCCCTACAGTAGGTGCTGCAGGAAGGGAAGGACACTGGTGTGCCTGGCTGGTGTTCAGTCTCTTCCTGAGTACTCTTTTGTGTGAGTATTTTGGGTTAACGTTTAAATAAAAAAGCCGAATCAATGTTCAGAGAAAAAAAGATAACACTTTTCTAAAGATTCTATGATGATCAGTAAGGACATTTCATGCGTAAGAAAAACTAGAACAAGTCCACATGGTATAACAAAAATATCTGCAGGCCACAATGAAAAACAGGACAAAGTTACCTCTGAAGAGCAATGTCCAGTTTATAACCCAATTTCAAAAGCATTACCTTATTTGAGAGAGATAGAGGAAGACTTTCTGGCCCCATTTATAAATGACGAACAGAAAAAGAGATGGGTAGTGACTTGCCTAACGTTATGTGGCAGACCAGGACTCAAGCACGTCTTGATTCCAAGTCTAGAGCTCTATCTCCCACCTGAAGGTGCTCCAACTGAGAGTTCAGCAAGGGAAGTTAAGCAGGTTATGGGTTTTTGTTAGGGGATGTGGCAGTTGGTAAAGGAAAGGACACACTAATTTGAAGACAGAGCTTGGTACAATGGCAACTAATGGGTTCTGAGACAGGGAGGGGCATGATCCTCTCCTAATGTAGGAGAAAATTAGTTTTCATGGCTACAGCAAACAGACCATACCAAAAAACAGACAACCAGACAAAAACAAGAAAAAAAACGAACCCCAAACAGGAACAAACAAAACTCCTCAGAGTTGAAAAAAAATCCTAAGATTCTTTTCTTTGGCATATCTAGAAGAGAAAGGACAGACTTGTAAAACTCATTGGAAGCACAAACCCCCTCAATTGGAGAAGTCTAATTACTCATAACAAGCTACCCTCATGTAAACCACTTCTACAATGTTCATATTTTTCTCTCTAGGATAGATATAGATCCTTGTAGTTTAGGCGCTGGCAAACTACAATTCAGGACCTACTGCCTTTTGTGAATTAGGTTTTACTGGAACACAACCACCCCATTTGTCTGTGCATAGTCTGTGGCTGCTTTTGTGCTACAACTGCAGAGCTGAGTAGTTGTAACAGAGACAGGATGGCCTAGAAACCTAGAATATTTACTATGTGGGTTTGTAAGGAGAAATTTGCTGATTTCTGCTATAGCTCATAAGCAATTGTATTTTACCATGTCTATACTTGTAAAAATGGAGGCTAGCATCTAGGATAGGAAGAAGCAATCTAGACAACATCATTCCTCTCATGTTTTCAAGTTTGCTTTACATACAAAGACTCAACCATGCTGGTGCAAATACATATAAAGTCTGAGCACCCATGCAAAGAATTAGGGCAACGGCTTGCAGTGGAGCCTCTCTCTGCTGACAGCCCATCTACCACAATCCCTACCTAGAGCCCAAGAAGCAATTCCTCCAGTTATCTAGGACCCACTCAGAGTGAGGCTCTAAGCTCACTGGAATGTAAGCTCCATGAGGGGCTATATATATCCTCAATAACTGCACATGGCCAGGCTCACAGATGGCAAATTACAGTTACTTGCTTGATGAAAAAAATGAATGAATGATGCTAGGGATGAAGATACCTTTCTTATAGCTCAGTCCTAAAGAATTCTTTCTTACCCAGAATGAAGTGACCTAAAGCAATGTTTCTCATACTTTAAGTGGTGTGTGAAGTATATCTCAAGCAAGCTGTTAAAGAAAACATAACTTGGTAAGATGCCGAAACCAGTCCATAAATAACTGAAACTAAAGTTTCTCCAAACAGATACACTCTTTATTACATAATATATATATTTTCAATCTTTTTTATTTTGTTTTATTAAAAACACTATTTGCACTGTTTGTTAATAGCCCCAAAATGGAAAAACTAAAAAATTCTTTAACAGACAGAATAGGATAATTATGGTATACACCCACAGTGCAATACGAAACAACGTAAGAATTGAAAAATCATACTATACACAACAACATGGATACTACAAAATAAATGAAGCAACACAGAAAAGATGACATGACTCCAGTTACACGTACTTCTACAGGGGTGGCAGTGAATAGAAGAGGACACAAGGGACTTCTGGTCAAGATGGAGGCATAGGGAGACACGCTTTGCCTCCTCTTGCAACCGTAGAGAGAATTACAACCAGATCTCAAAACTAATAATACCCAGAACCATCAGATAATGGAGTTGTATGGAATTCCAACAATCAAAAATTTAAAGAAGACACATTCATCCAGATGGGTATGGGGGGCGGCTCGCAGGGAGGAGCACAGAGGTGAGATGGTGCAGAGAGGCAGTGGTGGTGTCAGCAGGGGCTGCCAAATGGACAGGAGAGAGATCTTCGGGCAAGTGATCCCAGCCCCGGGGTGTAAAGCCCAAGGCTCCAGCACCAGGAAGATAGACTCCATTACCTCTGGCCATGAAAACCAGTGGGGGGTGGGGCAGTGGAAGAAGTTGCTAGATTTTCGCCACTTAAAGAGCCAGCATGGTCTTAAAACATACAGAAACTCACTCACTCTGGGATTTATCACCACGGCAGCAGCTGGAACAGCACCAGTCACACACAGGAAGGGGGTAAAGTGACTGAAAATGGGGTGAGCACTGGGCAAACCTCCAGATGCCCTGTGGCAGCGCTGTCCCACTCCAAGCCCTTCCCCCACAGCCACAAAGCAGCAAAGTGGATGCCCTGCACCGGCGATTACCTAACACAATTTACAGGTACCCTGAGGCAGGTCACGCTACTAAGACAAAGAGTAAAAGCAGTTCTACCTAATACACAGCAACAAACACAGGGTGGCTACCAAATTGAGGAGACAAAGAAATATGGCCCAAATGAAAAAATAAAGCAAAACTCCAGAAAAAGAACTAAGCGAAACAGAGATAGCCAACCTATCAGATGCAGAGTTCAAAACACTGGTGATCAGGATGCTCAGAAAATTCATTGAGTATGGTTAAAAAAATAAAGGAAAAAATGAAGGTTACACTAAGTGAAATAAAGAAAAATCTACAGGAAACCAACAGAGAAGGGAAGGAAGATGACATTCAAACAGACAATTTGGAACATAAGAAATAAGCATTCAACCAGAACAAAAAAAAAGAAACAGGAATTCTTAAAAAAGAAAAGGCGTAGGAACCTCTGGGACATCTCCAAATATACCAAAATCTGAATCTTAGGGATATCAGAAAAAGAAGAGGAAGGGCAAGAAAGTGGAAACTTATTTGAGTTACCTATAAAGGAGTTCTCATAAGACTATTGGCAGATTTCTCAAAAGGAACTTTGCAAGCAACAAGGGACTGGCAAGAAGTATTCAAGGTGATGGAAAGCAAGGCCTACAACCTAGGTTACTCTATCCAGGCAAAGCTATCATTTAGGAGGGCAGATAAAGTACTTCCCAGACAAGGTAGCTAAAGGAGTTCATCACCACCAAGCCATTATTATAGGAAATGTTAAAGAAATATATTTAAGAAAAAGAAGATCAAAACCATGAACATCAAAAAGGCAACAAATTCACGACTTTCAACAACTGAATGTAAAAAAAAAGAGAGAGAGAGAAAGAAAGAAAAAACAAACTAAGCAAACAACCAGAACAGCAACAGGATCATACATATGGAGATCATTTGGAGGGTTATCAGCTGGGAGTGAGTGGGGAAAGGGGTAGAATGGGGTAATGGTGCAGAGATTAAGAAGTGTAATTGGTAGGAACAAATGGACAGAGGGGAGTTCAGAATAGCATAGAACGTGGAGAAGCCAAATAACTTGCATGTACAACCCATAGACCTGAACGAAGGAGGGAGAATTGCTGGAGGGAAGGGGGGTACCAGGTAAAGGGGGAGCAAAGGGGGAAAAATCAGGACAACTGTAATAGCACACTCAATAAAATATAATAAAAAACAGAAGTAAATAGATCCCAAACGTATTCTGGAAAAATAAAAGAGGACAAAAGGGACTTCTGGGTCTGGTATGTTCTAATTCTTGAGCTGGGTGCTGATTACACAGGTGTCTTCACTTCATGGGAACAGGCCATACTGTTTATGATTTGAATGCTTTCCTGTTTTTTACCTCAGTAAAACATTTACATTAAAATTTTTGCTATCTGCTAAAATGATTTCATTATCTACTAATAGGACTGAATTGCAGTTTAACACACTGTCTTAGAAAGATAAATGCCCAGAGAGTCACAACCTAATGTTCGGGCAAATATAACAGGGTTGAGACGGGATCTAGTTTACGGGAAAAAATGTTACAGAGCTACAAAGGGCAGAACTTTCTGAAAACAACTGACTAGCTGATAGGGGAACTGGGTAGAAGCTTCTCTGGAGCCCTTCTAAAAACTCCCAGATAATTCCCCCAACAAAGAGTCTGCAATTTTACCAATTCACTGGATCAACAAACATTTTTTTAAAATATAAATTTCTATGCCAAAGTTATCATATTTTTTGGACCATGAGATGCACTCCCCCAACCTCCCCCCCGCAAATTTGGGAGGAATAATGGATGTTAATGCTGCTGTTGAGTTCTGTTTAAATTTACACTGGTGAAATATGTTCCTTACGTCATTAAATATTTTACCACAGTTTTTGCTTCAAAATTGTTTCCCCTATTTTCCTCCTCTAAAACCTAGGTGTGTCTTATGGCCCAAAAAATATGGTAATAATGTTATCAGTACCTTATAATTCAGTGTCAAATACATGAATTTAACAACATTTAAAAAGTACCTTTTACATAAGCCAGGCACTGTGCTTTTCCATTCACATTATCACAAGTTATCTCAGACCACCTCCCCCTAACACATTAGGCAAGTTATTTAATACCACTAGGGCTAGTTTTCTCATCTGTAAAACAGCCCACTGCTCTTTATCATTTTTGGATCACAGTAGACCCCTTGATAAACTGATGACTTATTATACCCACCCATGCACACACCATACATACAGTTTTTGGACAGTCACAGCTTTCCTCAAAGCCAATCTTTAGACTCCAGAGTCTAAATGATCTCTTAAATCCCCTCTAGTTGCAACATAAAAACCACCCAGCTGACTTCCTCTGAAGAAGGCAAAACTAAGGAAGGTGCCACAAGAAAATATTTGAATAATCAAAGAGCAATAAGAGTATGATTCATAACAGGGTAGGGTAGGGGAGGACAAAGACATGAGGAGGCACCTAAAAGGATTTTCTTTAATCTTGCCTTTGCCTTTGCTCTAGATGGCAAAGTGGCCCTTCCCTACAGAAAAAGGTCCCATCTGCTCCAGCACCCTTCCCTAGAGTGTCTGGAGTGGCAAGGCTGGGATGTGGGGAAAAGCAAGCTGTCTTCTTTCACTCTTGAACATCAGACACACAATAAGGAGGCCTACAAATGGGCCTCCTGCTGTCTAATCACACAGGAAAAGCCACGCTCCACCTTCCTGAGACTCTTCCCTGCTGCATACTGGTGGAACTGGGAACTGGTTGGAGTTTTGGGGGGTATGACCTCAATATTACTAACAAGTGATACAGATGGGGAGATGATGCTGGGGATGAAGGCTTCCTAAAGGAGTTATCTTTTTCACTCTTACTGAATGAATTTTTCCAATTATTTCTCAAAGACTCTCCAATGGCGAGGAAAAGAAAATGTGACCATGTCTAGCCCTAGGGTGAGCAACTCAGGCTCTGAGAAAGGTAGAACTTCTGTACCCTAGGATATGCTACAGCTGGAGCCTAGGTTTAATCAGCTTCTACTTACCTTCTTGCTTCCAGTCATGGAAACAAGAAACTGAATTCCAGGCTAGCGTTAAAGACTTACCCTGCTGTTCAGTTGCTGAATTCTTAGCTCCTTTTGGTGAATTTCCTTTAGGCTGTCACTGAGCTGGGTCCTAAGAAGTTCTGTCTCATACACTAGGTTTTGTGACCCAGTTAGGGAAGCTGATGTCTCTGGGGATACCTGCCAGGATACAAACACTGATGAAATTTCCCCCTAAGATTGTTCATGCTGAATTCCTTCCCTCCAGAACTCTGTCCACCTCATAGAAAATCATAGTGGCCTGCCTAATAGTGAGAGATGGGCACTTAGCTTGCAGGAAGCTGATACTTCCTGGGTAATGATTATCTCTGAGTAGCAACTGGTACTGAAATTACTCACCTGTCTTTGGTACTGTGCTTTGAGGGTTTCAGTCTGGGAGGAAGATCTAAAGTCCCTCAAAAGATTCTGCAGGTGACTAATCTGCTGATCTTTATCTGTAATAGCCACAAGGTACTGCTCCTTCATTCTTCTTTCATGAATTTCCCAGGAATTCTTTTCCATCCTAGAAAAACATGAAACAACCACAGGCAAAAAAATACTTGTGAAACAAAGATGAATAATTCTATATCCAAAACAGTATTGTAGGCTATAGAGATGTAGTAAATGATGCAATCAGAGCAAAACTTAAAGTAGAATTGGGCAGCATAATGATGGAGCAAAACTAAAACAAGAATTTCAACATCACTAGTAATCAGGGAAATGTAAATCAAAACACAATGAGATATTACCTGAATCAGTCAGAATGGCTTTTATAAAAAATCTTCAAGAAGATCCTTTAACACATATGATACTGGTTTGGTGGTGATGAACTCCTTTAGCTTTTCTAGTCCGGAAAACTCTTTATCTATCCTTCAATTGTTCAATAAATGAAAACTTTCTAGGTAGAATAATCTGGGCTGTAGGTCCTTGCTTTTAATCACTTTGAATATTTCTTGTCCATCCCTCCTGGCCTGCAAAGTTCCTATTGAGAAATAAGCTGATAGTCTAATGGGAGTTCCCTTGTTAGTAACTAACTGCTTCTTAGATTTACTCTCTCCATCTTTAACTCTTTGCATTTTAATTATGATGTATCTTGATGAGAAACTCTTTTGGTTCATCTTGTTTGGGCCTCTTTGCACTTCCTAGACTTGTATGTCTAGTTCCTTCACCAAATTATGGAAGTTTTATGTCATTATTTTTTCAACTGACTCTTAATTTTTTTGCTCTCTCTCTTCTTCTTCTGGCACCCCCAAGATGCAAATATTGATACATTTGAAATTGTCCCAGAGACTCCTTATACTATCCTCATATTTTTAGATTCTTTTTTCTATTTGCTATTCTGATTGGGTATTTTTTGCTTTCTTATATTCCAAATTGGTGATTTCATTCTCAGCTTTATCCACTCTAGTATCGATTCCTTGTAGATTATTCTTCACTTCAATTAGTGTATCCTTCACTGATGACTGGTCCTTTTCTATGCTGTTGAGGTTATGACTAAGATCATTAAGCATCTTTATAACCTGTGTTTTGAACTGTATTATCTAATAGTTTCCTTGCCTCCATTTCATCTTGTTCTTTTTCTGGAGATTTCTCTTGTTCTTTCATTTGGGCCATGTTTTTGTCTCCTCATTTTGGCAGCCTCCTTCTGTTTGTTTCTAGTTATTAGGTAGAGCTGTTATGTCTCCCAGGCTTAGTGGAGTGGCCTGATGTAGTGTCCAGTGGCACAACCTCCCCTACCACCCAAGATGAGTACTTGAAGGGTGTCCCCTGTGTGGACTGTACACCCTCTTCTTGTACTTGAGTTTTGACTGCCACTGGCACATCAGTGGGAGGGGTTTTCCCAGGCTGATGAGAAATAAGGACTGGCTATGACCTCTGACCACCAACCTTCAACCAACATAAAGGATCAGCTGTGCAGGGGGCTCAACCCACAGAGTAGGACTTACTTTGGCAGGGTTCTAGTGCCCACAGAGTAGGACTTCGGCAGGGTTCTAGTGCCCACTGAGTCTACCCCTTGAGTGTGACACTTGTGGAGGTGGTTGGGGGGTGTTCCAATGTGGTCTGAAGCTGTCCACTGGGTGTGCTGGTTCTGGGGCCTCCTCTGAGATACAGGCCAAGGTCAGCCACCACCTGTGTTTTGTCCAGGGCCACCTGGCATAAGCTACAAAGGGATCTGCAGATGGCTGCTACTTGTGTTGGGCTTAGAGGTGCTCAGGTGAGCCTAAGCTGTGAACCAAGGCCTGCTTCTGCTAGTACCAGGTCTGAGACCTCTTAGCAAGAGATATAGGGCACGCTGAGACCAGATGCTGCTTGAGAGAATTTAGAAAATCTGAAGCATGAGCCAAGGCAAGCCATTCATGTGGAAAAGCCGCTGGAAACAGTTGGGGTGGGCCCAAAATTTGGGTGCAGTGCGTATAAGGAATCACCAGAGTCAGGGGAACAGTGATAGCAAGGTTGATGGAGTCTCAGACATGGTACTAGCCTGCTGAGTCTGTGGGGGGAGGGCTCATCAAAGGGACAATGGCCTCTGGCAGCACTTTTTTAAAAAATGATTTTATTTATTTTTAGAGAAGGGAAAGGAGGAAGAAAGAGAGGGAGAGAAACATTAATGTGTGGTTGTCTCTCATATGCCCTGCACTGGGGGCCTAGCCTGCAACCCAGGCATGTGCCCCAGAATGGGAATCAATATGGCTACCCTGTGGTTTGCAGGCTGGTGCTCAATTCACTGAGCCACACCAGCCAGGGCTCTGTCAGCACTTCTGTCTGGGAGAAAGCTGTCCCTCTAGCTCTTGCCTTGATGTCAACAATTCAGTTCATCCTCACATGTCTCCATTGCCCTTTGAGCTGCTGCCCTAATGCTGAAGCTCAGAGGGAGTGAGTCCAAGTAAGTCTGGACACAGGTCCTTGAAGAGGAACTGCCTGTGACTTCAGAGGCCCACCCCTTCCCTCAACTCAAATCCCTGCTGGTTTTTATAGCCAGAAATTATGGGGAATTCCTTTCCTGGTACTGGAACCCTGGGCTGGGGAGCCTGGGATAGGATTAGGTCCCCTTTCTCCTCAGAGGGGGGTCTTTGCAGCCAAGATATCCCCCCGATTTTTATCTGCCATATGAGTGTGGGACTGGCCAGCCCATTCCATGTCTGCTCTCCTAGCAGTCTTGATGTGGTTTCTCCTTTAATTTTGTAATTGTAGGACTTCCATTCAGCTTGATTTCAGGCAGTTTTGAATGATGGGTTGTTCAGTAGGTTACTTGTAACTTTGTCATGATTTTGGGGGGTGAGTACCGTGTTTACCTACACTACCATCGTGACTGGAAGAACTGTATCTTCTTTATTTTAACTTTATATTTTTCAGTTTATTGAAGTGTAATTGGCAAATTATGTTTTCTGATGTGGGCTCATTACTGAAAATATTCAGTTTATATTTAGACACTTAAAATTTGTGCACTGATTTAAATGTATGTCATATGTCAATAAAAAGTTTACTTTAGAAGTGCAAAAAAAATTGAACTGGAAAAACTGGGGAATTTTACAGAAAAGCCGGCATTTGGTCTGATCCCTGAACAATGAGTCAGGTTTCCATGGGAAAAGCATTCCAGGTTCAGGGAACAAACTGAGTGAAAAGCACAAAAGTAAGTATGTACAGTGAATTTTGAAATTGTTGTAGGGGAGTGTACGTAGAGTAGATCGGTAGGAAACAAAGATGAGGTCAGATCACGTAAGGTACTGAATAGCATGCTAAATAAAGCTAACTGTAAGCAATGGGAAGCCACTGTACTTGCTCAGAAAGACAGTACCATCCATCATGTATGTAACATGATGGCTACGAAAATGTATCTGTAGAGTCTGATGGACCCGGTTTGACACACCAGTTCTATCACTCATGAGGCATGAGACCATGTAAAAATTCATCTGTCTGAGCCTTAATGGTAACACAGGAATAAACTACTCCTTAGGATTATTGTGAGAATTAAATGAGACACTACATGTCACAAACTGAACACAGAGTGTGGCACTTCATAATCACTCAATAAACATCAGCTGCTGGTATTTGTATTTATTTATTTATTCCCTGAATTTGACCAAGAAGAAGATTTCTGTTGGACCCCAGCTAATGTTCTTTAGTGCTAGCAAAGACTGCCTCTGTCATACTCTTCAGTTCTACTTTTCTCTACACTACATCTGAAAACACCCAGTAGGATTGTAAGCAAATTTCTATAGTATCTTTTCATTTTCTATAGTACCAATGTCTCTATTTTTTCCAATAATAGAAGGTTTTATTTGAATAGCATCTGATTTATCTTTCTCTTTTTAAATTAGGTGATATTCAGGACTTCCGCCAAGATGGAGGCATAGGTGGAAACACTGTGCCTTCTCCCACAACCAAGTTTGAATACAACAAAGGTTTGGAGAAACAAAGACACAACCAAAGGACAGAAAATTGAATTATACAGAAGTCTGACTACATCTAACCATTCAACGGGGACGGTAAGAGGGGCAGAGCCAGCAGCGAGCAGGGTCGGGAAGGACAGGTCCCCCGACCCAGGTGCGCAGGCAGCCCGGAACCAGTTGGGGTGCAGGGTAGACTGACCTCGGTCGCACATTCGCGCACAGTGAGACAGACCACGCAGGCCCCAGGGGGCAAGGGCTGACGGCGGTGGCACACTCGCTTGCAGTGGGACGAAATGCGTGGGCCCGGTGATGGCAGCAACTGCGGCACCGGTGAGGGCTGTGGCGGCAGGCGGCAGACAGGACGCCATAGTCCCTCTTTGACCCCGTCCCCACATACAGCGTCACAACCCAGCGACTTAGTTGCCCTGCGATACCGGTGAGAGCCATTGTCCCTCTTTGACCCCGCCCCCACATACAACGTCACAACCCAGCGACTTAGTTGCCCTGTTCTAGTGAACACTTTAGGGCTCTGATCCTGCTATGGAACAGGCATGAACAACCCGAAAGATGGCACAAGAAGAACTCAAAGTCCCAGAGCCAATAACTCTAAGCAACCGAGAAATTGCCAGCCTCTCAGAAGCACAATTCAGGACACTATTTATCAGGATGCTCACAGAACTGGTAGATTATAGTCACAAATTAGAGGAACAAAGTCACAAATTAGAGGAACATAGTCACAAATTAGAGGAACATATGAAGGCTAAACTAATTGAAATGAAGGGAGATGCACAGGAAACCAATAGTGATGGAAAGGAAACTGGGACTCAAATCAATGGAATGGACCAGAAGGAAGAACAAAACATCCCACCAGAAAGGAATGAAGAAATGAGAATTCAAAAAAATGAGGAGAGGCTTAGGAACCTCCAGGACATCTTTAAACGTTCCAACATCCGAATTATAGGGGTACCAGAAGGGGGAAAGAAACAGCCACGAGTGGAAAACGTATTTGAACAAATAATAAAGGAGAACTTCCCCAGTCTGGCAAAGGAAATAGACTTCCAGGAAATCCAGGAAGCTCAGAGAGTGCCAAAGAAGTTGGACCCAAGAAGGAACACACCAAGGCACATCATAATTACATTAGCCAAGACCAAAATGAAGGAGAGAATCCTAGAAGCATCAAGGGATAAGGGGACAGTCACCTACAAAGGAGTACCCATCAGACTGTCAGCGGATTTCTCAAAAGAGACCTTACAGGCAAGAAGGGGCTGGAAAGAAGTATTCCAAGTCATGAAATCCAAAGACCTACAGCCAAGATTGCTTTATCCAGCAAAACTTTCATTTAGAATGGAAGGGCAGATAAAGTGCTTCTCAGATAAGGTCAAGTTCAAGGAGTTCATCATCACCAAGCCCTTATTATATGAAATGCTAAAGGGACTTATATAAGAAAAAGGAGATGAAAAATATTAACAGTGAAAGGACAGCAAACACATAGTTATTAACAACCACACCTAAAACAAAAGCAAACCAAGAGGACAGCTAGATCAGGAGTGGAACCATAGAAATGAAGAACACATGGAGGGTTAGAAACAGGGGGGTGGGAGGGGGAGAAGGGGGGAGAAGGCACAGAAAATAGCATAGATGGTAGGTAGAAAATAGATAGGGGGAGGGCGAGAATAGTGGGGGAAATATAATATCCAAAGAACTTGAGACATGTGGTTATAAACTAAGGGGGGGAGAATGGTGGGGGAGGGAGTGTGCGGGTGGAGGGGAATGAAGGCGGGGAATAGAACAACTGTAATGGTATAATCAATAAAATATATTTAAAAAAATAAAATAAATTAGGTGATATTCAATTTGATACATACTTGTTACGAAGTATCCTTCTGGGCTAAAAGGTAACTTGATTATAGTAAAAATTCTTTCAAAAAGGCAGAGCTAAAACTTTAAAATTAAAATAAATTTTTATTATAAAACCACTATATACAAAAAGTACTTTTGCTCTCTGGGAACATAAAGTTTTGTTTTCTGTAAAAAATATGTAAAAGGAATTTTCTAAAAACACTTTCTTTGATATTTGTTTTTGAAAAGTGAGACAGAACAAGAAAGAAGGCATAGAAGAGTAAGAATGCATGAGAAAGATCACAATCTTCTATAAAAAGCTTCAAGCTGCCATTTTTTAAAAAAGGATGGACAAGTGGTTATAGAGTGGAAAGAGACCCCCAGTGGAGAACAGGGATTAAGGCACAAACCTGATTACTTGATACAACTCAGCCAGAAAAAGCGCTATCTATCCCATGCCCACGGGGCATATCTCTCTATGCACCTTAAGTCAGCAAGCACAGAACCAGAGCAGACTGGGCAAAACGGTAACCACAAGCGGAAGAGAAAAGCTATGATATAAATCCAGACTCTTCTGAAAAGCCAACCCCAAGGCCAACAGAATCTTGAACAAGATGCTTCAGCTCTTTCATGATTAAGAAGCTAATTTCTCTCAAGTGTTTCAAAAGCAAAAGATACGAAGTCTTGAAGACACTCAATTAAAGAAGCTAGTCCTGAAGTCAGTGAATACACTCTGTGTTCTCATATTCTTTTTCCTTCCAACTGTGAAGTAAAATGTCTTCCCACCCTTTTCCAAATTTATTCACATTCACTTGATATATAATTTTACTTTTCTTCAAATCTGCCTAAAGTGGAAGGTAAAGAGAGAAAGGCTAAGAGGAAGAAAGAAAATGAGGGGGAAAAGAATCAATAGATGAGAAGTAAGAAATTGTTTTTTCTCCCTCATGTTCTCTTCCCAAAGGATCAACTTCATTAAAAAAAATATCCCTGAGGAATAATACCCTTTGAGGAAATTTAAAGAGGAACAGGTGACTGGAGAAAACAAGTCTTTAACGCTTTGCAGCTCTTCTTCGGCTTACACTGGTAAGTAGACACAATGTTTTTGTAATTCTGGATGATCAGGATATAATACAGGAGGTTTCGAGGTGATGCTCTGATGTGGTCCCCATCATCTTTGGAGGGCCCTAAGTTCAATGGTCGGCACTCACGTGTATCTGAAGAAAGACATATTTGGAGCCTGAGAGCTTTATGATAAACAGATTCTAACAGAATAAAACTGAGGCAGCTATTCCCTAAGAGGATGGGGGAGGCTAAGATTGAAATGGAGCAACTTCTCTCTTCTCTTGAGGTTCAATTTCAGAAAGAAATAGAAGAAATGTGTATTCCCAGACAGCAAAAATTCACAGATTTTATATTCTCTGCAATCATCATCACCTGACTAAAATCAGTATGTTCCTGTACTGAGGAAGCTGCTAACCTTACAGAATGAGTTTGACATCTGTTCATTTACAAGAAAGTCCAGAATAATGTTAAACATAAAAATCTTCACTCCATAAAATTTAGATCAATAAATTCTAAAAACTCTTTCCTCTATAAACTTTGCTTAAGGTTTATTTTGAAATATCATGTCAGGAAAGTGTATGTGTACCTAGGATTTATGAGGGAACATATCTTTTATTTATATGAAGAGCTCTCTCATGGCTGTTACAATGGTAACTATTTACTGTGTCCATCTCTCTCATCCTGGCTGCCCTTTGTGAGCTGTGCAGGAATCTAGACTCCACTTCACAGTCTCCATATTCACTGGTGTGCGGCTGCCCTGCAGCAGCTACTGAGCCAAAGCAGGTGCCGCTTCATCAACAGCTCTCTCCAACACCGGGATTCTCCTTTTAGCACTAAATCTTGAGAGCTTTGAGTTTATTTTAATAAGGTAGCACGCAGCATCTTAAGCTAAATAGTCATAAAGTTTTAAC
Organism: Sturnira hondurensis; assembly: GCF_014824575.4. NCBI lineage: Eukaryota > Metazoa > Chordata > Mammalia > Chiroptera > Phyllostomidae > Sturnira > Sturnira hondurensis. The sequence continues at coordinate 2,209,693 of NW_028079853.1, read as the reverse complement.
AATGAGGTTACAACAATAGGGCCTGTTTTTATATGCTGTTAATTGCTTATTCTTTACGTTTTCTCTTTGGATCAAACTTGCTTAAATACTGAATTAAAAAGACAGCCAGAATCACAGTTCCTATCTCAACTTTCCCTGCCCTGATAGTGCACTATAGCATGGTTCTTCATCTCTTTCTTTAAAAGAAAAAGGGTTAGGTTTCTGGATCCGGATGAGGTAGTACAGATGCAGTTCTCCTTATTCTTCCCACTGAGAACAGATTCTTTAAAAACCCTAGGAATTATATATAAAAACAAACACAGGAAGACTTTAGAAAGTTGAAGAGAAGGTGGACCAGCTAGGGACCTTCATATTTGAGGGATGACCTGGCAGTAAATTCACTGTTTTTTTGTTTTGTTTTGTTTTGTTTTACATTCCATATAACTGGGGGGTGATGATCCTACAATCCAAAAACACTGAGTGCCTAGAAAAGTCTGCCTTCTCGTCAATGGACCAGGAAGAGGCAGCCTAGTGAGACAGAAATAATGACAGGAACTACTCTGCTCTAAGTGAACACCAGGGAAAACCCATAGTACCTTCCCAATCTCATGAACAGGATCCTAGTGGACAAGCTAGAGTTACATACTCGCCCAGATGTAACCACATGCACCTCGCCCTCCCTGCTGGGCCAAACGTGCAGCCTGGACTGTCACCCCACTCAGTGGCGAAGAGGTGCCTCTCTCTGACCACTCCTACCTCCACTGTGGTGTCAGTGGAGAAAACAAGGGAGACCTGGATATCTATCTCCAAACAGGACAAGGTAATGAAGTGTTCCTCCCTGTCCCTGCAGAGGCAGTATCAAAAGAGGTCAAGAGGAAGTTTGGACTTTGGCACTACCCAGTGGTAACAAGGTGACCCTCCTCAACCCACTCTTCTGTAGTAGTGTCAGTGGAGACTGAGTAGGGGACCTGGACTTTTACTATTGTCCAGTAATAATGAGGTGAGCTTCTCCACACCCCATAATAGAATCAAGAGAGGCCACGTGTGAAGCTTAGACTCCTTCGATAAGGGAGCAGAAATGAGGAAATCCTCTCCACTAACTGCATGGTCAGTGGAGTACAAGTGGGGAGCCAGGACTTCCACCTCTTTCTGGCGACATCAAGGCATCTCTCTTCTCTCTCTAGGTCAGGGGTGTCAAACTCATTTTCACTGGGGCCACATCAGCCTCATGATTGACTTCAAAGGGCCAAATGTAATTTCAACTCCTTAGCAGTTAAGGAGTAGGTGCATTTATACAGTCCTAAAATTACTTCGGCCCTTTAATGGCATAATGGACAGCTACATGCGAAAAAATGAAATTTGTGCACCAACTTTCGCCATACACCAATATAAATTCAAAGTGGATAAAAGACTTAAATATAAGCCTTTTAAAGTCCTAGAGGAGAACGTAGGCAAAAAAATATCAGATATTTCATGCAGCAATATTTTCACTGATGTGCCCCCTAGAGCAAGGGACATAAAGGAAAGAATAAACAAATGGGATTTCACCAAAATAAAAACTTTCTGCAAGGCTAAAGAAACTAGCATTAAAATTGGAGGAGAACCAACAGTATGGGAAAACATATATGCGAATGATACCTTGGACAAGGGTTTGATCTCCAAAATATATGAAGAACTCATATGACTCCACCCTGAGAAAAAGCAACTCAATTTAAAAAAGGGCAAAGGACTTGAACAGACACTTCAACAAGGAGGACATACAGAAGGTCCAGAGACACATAAGAAGATTCTCAGTATTGCTAGCCATCAGTGAGATGCAAATTAAAACCACAATGAGATACCACTTCACACCAGTCAGAATGGCCATCTTACACAAATCAACAAATAAGTGTTGGAGAGGATGTGGAGAAAAGAGTACCCTAGTGCACTGTTGGTGGGACTACAGACTGGTACAACCACTATGGAAAACAGTATGGAATTTCCTCAGAAAACTAAAAATGGAACTGCCTTTTGACTTGGCAATTCCACCACTGTGATTATATCCTAAGAACCCAGAAACACCAATCCACAAGAACCTATACACTAATGTACACAGCAGCACAATTTACAATAGCCAAGTGCTGAAAGCAACTTAGGTGACCATCAGTAAATGAATGGATCAAAAACAATGGTATATTTACACAATGGAATTCTATGCAGCAGAAAGAAACAAGGAGCTCCTACCCTTTGCTACAGCTTGGATGGAACTGGAGAGCATTATAATAAGTGAAATAAGCCAGGGGGTGACAGACAAATATCATATGATCTCACGTTTAACAGGAACCTAAACAACAAAATGAACAAGCAAGCAAAATATAACCAAACACATTGAAATTGAGAACAGGCTGACAGTGACCAGAGGGTTGAGAGGAGGGAATAATGGGGGAAAAGGGTGAAGGGTTTACAGGAACAATTATAAAGGTCACATGGGCAATAACAAGGGGGGAAGGAAATAGGGGAAGGAGGTGGGGAGGGCTGGGGTGGTGAGGAGGGCTGGGGGAAAAAGGCAGAAAACTGTACTTGAACAACAATAAAAATGCATTAAAAAAAAAACCCTTGCGTCTACAATATGTAAAGATCTCTCAAAACTATACTGTAAAAAATTAACTACCTAAATGTAAAAATGGACAAAACACATTAATAAGCACTACATTAAAAAGGACAAATAACTGTCAAATAAGCACATAAAAAGATGTGCAACATTAGTCATTTTACAAACTAAAATCACATTCCATACCTATCAATAGCAAATGCTGACAAGAATATAGCATTTGATACTGAAGCTGCATCATCACTCCTATACTGCTGGTAGGAATATAAAATGGTACAGTCATTCTGAAATATAGTTTTGCAGCTTTTAAAAACACTAAACATGATCGCAGGCCTGCAAACCAAAGGATCACTGTTCAATTCCCAGTCAGGGCACATACATGCCTGGGTTGCAGGCCAGTTCCCAGCAGGGGATGCATGAGATGCAACCATACATTGATATTTCTCTCCCTTTCTCCTCCCCATCCCCTCTAAAGATAAGTAAAAATTTTAAAAAAACACTAAACATTACACTTACCAAACTAGCATTGTTTTAAAGTTTAATCTTTTAAAAAAATATATATTTTATTGATTATGCCATTATAGTTGTTCTATTCCCCCCCTTCAGTCTCCTCCACCCTGCATACCCCCCTTCCTCACCATTCCCCCCTTTAGTTTATGACTATGTGTCTCAAGTTCTTTATTTATTTATTTTTTGTCTAATTTCAAATATTTGAAGTTTTTTTCTTTTTTAAAAATTATTTTTTAAGTACAGTTTTCTGTCCACTACTCCCATTCCATCCCCCCCATGCTCTCCGCCTCCCTCCCATTTCCACCCTTCGAGTTCTTTAGATTCTATATTTCCCCTACTATTCTTGCCCTCCCCCTATCTATTTTCTACCTACCATCTACACTACTTATTCTCTGTACCTTCTCCCCTCTTCTCCTCCTCCCACTCCCCTGTTGCTAACCCTCTATGTGATCTTCATTTCTATGGTTCTGCTCCTGATCTAGGTGTCCTCTTGGTTTGCTTTTGTTTTAGGTGTGGTTGTTAATAACTGTGAGTTTGCTGTCCTTTCACTGTTCATATTTTTCATCTTCTTTTTCTTAGATAAGTCCCTTTAGCATTTCATATAATAAGGGCTTGGTGATGATGAACTCCTTCAATTTGATCTTATCTGAGAAGCACTTTATCTGTCCTTCCATTCTTAATGAAAGCTTTGCTGGATAGAGCAATCTTGGTTGTAGGTCTTTGGATTTCATGACTTGGAATCCTTCTTTCCAGCCCCTTCATGCCTGCATGGTCTCTTTTGAGAAATCAGCTGACAGTCTGATGGGAACTCCTTTGTAGGTGACTGTCCCCTTATCTCTTGCTGCTTCTAGGGTTCTCTCCTTCATTTTTTTAAAGATTTTATTTATTTATCTTTAGAGGGGAAGGGAAGGAGAGAAGGAGAGAAATAACAATGTATGGTTGCCTCTCATGCGTTCACTGCCGGGAACTGGGAACCGGGAACTGGTCTTCAACCCAGGCATGTGCCCTAACTGGGAATCGAACTGCAATCGTGTGGTTTGCAGACCCGCGCTCAATCCACTGAGCTACACCTGGGTAATGTAATTATGATGTGCCTTGGTGTGTTCCTTCTTGGCCTCTCATTTTTTTGAATTCTTCTTTCTTCATATTTTTCTGTTTGGTCATTTTTTTCTTCCTTCTGGTCCACTCCCTTGATTTGAGTCCCAGTTTCCTTTCCATTACTATTGGTTTCCTGTGCATTTCCCTTCATTTCAACTAGTTCAGCCTTCATTTGTTCCTCTAATTTGTGACTAAAATTGACCAGTTCTGTGAGCATCCTGATCACCAGTGTTTTGAACTGTGCATCTGATAGGTTGGCTATTTCTTGGTTGCTTAGAGTTATTGGCTCTGGGGCTTTGAGTTCTTGAGCCATGTTTTGGTCTCTTCATGCCTGTTAAATATGAGGGGCAGAGCCCTAGGTGTTCACCAGGGCGGGGCAACTCAGTCGCTGGGTTGTGATGCTGTATGTGGGGGCGGGGTCAAAGAGGGGCAATGGCAGTCCCGACTGCTGCTTTCCACCACTGCGGTCTGTGTGGTCTGTCTCACTGCTCGCTCCTTTGCTGATTTATCTGCTCACAAATGTGTGAGCACGGTCAGCCTGCCGCCTTGCGCCCTCACTGGGTCCGCCCGTTGCTACCTCACACCTGGGATCCGCCCACAGCTGCGTGCGAGCCTGGGTTGGGGGATCTTTCTTGCCCGACCCAGCTCCGCTACTGACTCCTCCCCTCTTACCAGTCTGGCTGAATGGTTCATTGTTGTCAGACTTACATACGGTTCAATTTTCTGTGTTTTGGCTGCGTTTTTGTTTACTAAACCTTTGTTGTCTTTAAACTTGGTTGTGGGAGAAGGCACAGTGTTTCCACGTATGCCTCCATCTTGGCAGAAGTCCTAAAGTTTATTCTTTATTTTACTTTTTCACATCACCTTTTAGTCCCCTTATATCCCCTACCCCCAGTAACCACCATACTGTTACCCCCACTAGCTGTCATCTTCTCTCTATCCATAGATGATTCTGTATCTGTTTTGCTTGTTAGTTCAGTTTGTTCATTAGGTTCTACATATGAGTGAAGTCATATGGTATTTGTCTTTCTCTGGTTTATTTCTCTTAGCATTAGTTTTCTCCAGGTCCATCCAAATTGTTGAAAAGGGTAAAGTTTTCTTCTTTTTTTTACAGCTGAGTAGAATTCCATTGTGTAAATGTACCACAGTTGTTTTATCCACTCACCTATTGATGGATACTTGAGCTGCTTCCATGTCTTGATGACTAAATAATGCTGCAATGAACGTAGAGGTACTTATATTCTTTCAAATTAGTGTTTTATTTTCTTTTGGATATATTCCCAGAATTGGGATCTCTGGATCAAAAGGCAGATCCTTTCTAATTTTTTGAGGTATCTCCACACTGCATTCCACAGTGGCTGCACCAGTCTGCATTCCCACCAATAGTGCAGAAGAGTTCCCCTTTCTCCACATCTTTGCCAGCACTTGTTTGGTGATTTATTGATGAGAGACATTCTGACAGTTGTTAGATGGTAATTCATTGTGGTTTTAATTTGCCTTTCTCTGATGATGAGTGATGTTGAGCATCTTTTCATGTCTATTGGCCATCTGTGTGTCCTCTTTGGATAAGTGTCTACTCATGTCCTTTACCTGTTTCTTAAAACAAGACTTCATTCCAATTTATTTTTCCTTCCCAATTTACTTTTGTAAGGACAGTAGGGAGGAAGAAAGGGAGAGAAACACTGATGCGTGAGGGAAAACATCTACTGGTTGCCTCCTGCACACACCCAACTGAAGACCTGGTCCACAACTCAGGCATGTGCCCTGACCGGGAATCAAAGTAGTGACCTTTCAGTTCATAGGTTGACGCTCAATCCACTGTGCCATAATAGCCAGGGCTTCCCAGTTTTTAACTGGGTTGGTTTTTGGTGTTGAGTTTTGGAAGTTCTTTATAAATTTTGGATATTAACCCCATATCAGATGTATCAGGCAAATATGTTCACCCATTCCGTGAGTTGTCTTTTTATTTTGTTGCCCTTTTCCTCTGCAGTGCAAAAACTTTTTAGTTTGATGCAGTCCCATTTATTTATTTTTTTCTTTTGCTTCCATTGCCTGGGAAAAGATATCCAATAAAAAATTCTACAAGTAGGAGATGGAAGATGGTGTCCACTACCTGGTTCATTCAGAGGTTACAGAACTGGGCCTGCAGGCAAAGCTGCAGCTGCATTACCAGGAGATGGCCAAGCAAACTCAGCCTCCTCCCAAACTCCCTGTGGGCCAAAGCCACAAGCCCTCCTCCAGCAACTACTACTGCACTTGCGACAGCCACTAGGAAGCCACGCTGCCCTCGGTCCTCACGTCCTCACAGAAGGCACTGGTGTAGGCGAGCCAGCAGAGAGCTCAGCTGTGGCAGACACTGAGAAGGCCTGACACCAGCTCCTCCCACACAGAGGTGGGAGCTGTCCCAAGAACAGCCTTATCTGTGACTCTGTTCTGGGCCACTTGAGGGCTTCCTCTCCTTGTCTTCCCTCCCAGGAGAATGTGACCTAACTTATGACAAATACATTGTGCTCTCCCGTAAAAAGACAAAATCCTATGAGCAATATCTGAGATATTGCTACCTATGTTTTCTTCTAGGATTTTTATGGTTTCAGACCCATTTTGAATTTATTCCTGTGTGTGATGTAAGAAGATGGTCTAGTTTCATTTTTCTGCACATACCTGTCCAATTTTACTGATACTATGTGTTGAATAAATTATCTCTAGCCCACTATATGTGCTTGCTTTCTCTGTCAAATATTAATTGACTATAAAGGTGTGGGTTTATTTCTGGGCTCTCTATTCTGTTCCATTGATTTTAGTGTCTTCTTATGCCAGTGCCATGCTGTTTGATTACTATGGCTTATACTATATTTTGATATTAGGTAGTGTGATTCCTCCAACTTTGTTCTTCTTTCTCAAGATCGCTATTGCTATGCACGGACTTTTGTGGTTCTGTATAAATTTTTGAAATATTTGTTCTAGTTCTGTGAAATACTGCATTGGTATCTCAATAGGAATTGCACTGAATCTATAGATTGCTTTGGGTAGTATGGACATTTTAACGTTAATTATTCCTATCTATGAACATGGTATGTGCTTCCATTTATTTGTATCTTCTTCAATTTCTTTCTTTAGTGTCTTGTAATTTTCTGTGTACAGGTCTTTTACATCTTTGGTTAGGTTTGTTCCTAGCTATTTTATTCTTTTTGAAGCAATTGTGAATGGGACTGTTTTCTTAGTTTCCCTTTCTGTTAGTTTGTTTTTGGCATATAAAAATGCAACTGATTTCTGGATATTAACTTTGTATCCTGCTTTTGCTGAATTAATTTATCAGTTGTAGTAGTTTCTTGGTGGAATCTTTGGGGTTCTCTAAGTACAGTTTCATGTCATCTGCAACTAAAGACAGTTTTACTCATTCCTTTCCACTTGGGTGCCTTTTATTTCTTCTTCTTGCCTGAATATTGTGACTAGAATTTCCAGTCCTATGTTGAGTAAGAGAGGTGAGAGCAGACATTCCTGGTTTGTTCCTGACCTTAAGGGGAATGCTTGTAGATTTTGCCTGTTGAGTAAGATGCTGGCAGTGGGTCTGTCATATGTGGCCATTCACTGATTTGTGAATGTTGTACCAACTTTGCATCTCCGGAATAAATCCCACTTGATCATGGTGTGTGATCTTTTTGATGGTTTGCTATATTGGGTTGCTAAAATTTTGTTAATAATTTTAGCATCTATGTCCATCGGGGATATTGGCCTATAATTTTCTTTCTTTGTAGTGTCTTTATCTGTTTCTGGAATTAGGATAATGCTGGCCTTGTAAAATGAGTTTGGGAGCCTTCTCTCCTCCTGAATTTTATGAAATAGTTTGAGAAGAAGAGATGTTAGTTCTTCTTGGAATGTTTGGTAAAATTAATCTGTGAAGGCATCTGATCCAGGGCTTTTGTTTGTTGAAAGTTTTTTTTTGATTACTGTATAGCTAATAGCTATATAGTACTGTTTTTAATAGCTAAAAATTAGAAAATACACTCACATCCTTGAACAGGTAAATGGTGAAAAGCAATACTTTCACAACATGAAACAACTGTCAAAGAAAACAAACTACTGCGATAGATGACAAAGTTGATGGATCTTAAGGGCATTATGATGCATGAAAAAAGCTAATTTCAAAAGGTTACATACATACTTTATGATTCCACTTATAAAATATTCCCAGAATAATAAAATTATAGAGATAGAGAACAGATGAATGATTGCCAGAGATTAGGGATGAGAGGGTGGAGAGAAGGAAGGGGGAAAGGTGTGACTACAAACTAGTGGCATGAGAGACATCTTTGTGTTGATAAAACAGGTGTGTATCTGGGTTGTGGCGGTAGTTACCTGAATCTGCACATATGGTAAAGTTGCAGAAAACCACACACACACGTAATCGAATAAATGTAAAATCAGTAAAATACAAATATGGTGTTTGAATCATACCAATGTCAATTTCCTGGCTTTGATATTATATTAGAGTTAAGTACCTTATATTAGAGTAAGACGTGATCATTAGAGGGAACCAGTGGTAGGTATATGAGAACTCTCTGTACCATTTTTGTAACAACATATATAATTATTTCATTAAAAACGTTAAAAAGAAAAAAAAAGAAAACTAAAAGAAAAGGGACAAAAAGCACAGATTTTCATACCTGAGCTGATGCAGCTCATGCTGCCAGGAGAGGTTCTCCTGTCTGAGCTCTTCTTGCATAATCTGAAATGTTTTTGTCTTGTCTTGATACTCCTGAAGTTGAGCCTTCAGTGGACGCAAGTCAGTGATTTCCTGGTTTATCTGTAAGTACTGCTGCTGCAGATTCTTCAATTCCTTGAGCTTTAACCAAAGGGAAAGTAAAAGGGTGATTCACTACATCTCATTCACCTAGCTATAAGTCATCAGCACCTCCCTACTAAGTCAGTCAGACATCACCACAGACTACATACGAGCACCTGGACATATCACTGGGACATGAATCTCTAAAATGCAAAATACATGCAGCCAGGCAGGTGGGAATCATCCCATGGAACTGCCATCAAGGCTGCAGTGCCTGACCATTCCTGCAACTTCTACTTCCCAAGGTCCTAAAATTGACTCTCAGGCTATAACTCAGACATGGGATAGACGTAAGGGACCAATAGCTTCTTTGTGAGTGGTAAATGCCTAGAACAAAACGTGTGAACACAGACTGGTTTTCTATTTAGCCATGTGACCTGGTTAAGCTTCTAAACTTTCTTACATAGAAGTCAACCTTTACTCTAGCTTAGCTCATGATTATGATATGAAGAAGGCAGTGATGCCCAGGCCCAGTGATTAAGAGCACTTTGGCTTTGGAATCAGTTACCCTGACCACACAGATTGTGTGACTCTATGCATGTTCCTCACACCCTTTAAGGATTAAATTCCCTCACCTATAAAATGAAGATAATTAGAGTACTTCTCATAATGTTATGAGAAAAAAAAGAATTAATGTGTTACACACATAAAGTTAATAATGACGGTGATGATACAATGATGATGCACTTGACTTTAATTAGCGAAAATGTCTAGCTGCATTTCAGGTATATCTCCAAACTCTTTACCCCCAGTACTCATTAAAAGCTTGGTAGTAAGAATAAAATGGCAGGACATCTGGCAAAGAGGAGGCCATGAACACATATCTGTTTCATCCATTCCGGAGATATCACTAGTTACAATAAAGGCATTATTTTTTTAAAGCATAAAACACAAGAACAGAAAGAACAAGAGAGGGGTCAGCAGCAACAAAATTAATTTTGCAAGCTGAAGAGCAGATGCATAAGTGGTAAATGACTTAACACATCTGGGAAAGCCAAACATTAGGCTGGCAGTAGGGAAAGCCAATGACCAATAGAACTTACTCTGCACAATCTTCAAAAGGCTCGGGAATTAACAGCACCAGGTACCTCTGGAAAAGATGGTGATGGGGATGGGGAGGAGGTGGCTGAAATTAGGAGGATCAGACGAAAGCTGCTAAAGAAACAATTGTATCCCTAGGTGCCCTCCTCAGCTCCGCACTTTTTGTTACCTTAACAAACAACTAAATTTTATTCTCTGGAGAAGGTAAAAGAAGTATTTCTGGACTATGGAAAACCAGGCACAGCTAAACAGCAGTAAGGGTACTGCTCTAAAACAAGGGTAATCACATGAACGTATTCTTTCCGAATGCTTTTAAGTCTTTCCCCTACTCAGCTTGCAGAGTGTTGGCATACATGCCTTTACCTTCTACCACACAGGCATTGAGAAGTTTTCTCCAGAAAATGTGACTGGCCCAAGAGGAACTAAAGATACCACCATAGGGACTGACCACAAAAAGCTCAGCACAATCACCTCACAATCAAACTTAGAGTCGTTCATTACCATCCATAAGTTTTTGACATCCTACACATAAACATAAGGATTAACTCTCACCTGAAGAATGGCTAATATTAAGACAGAGAGGAAAAGAAATTAGAAGAGTAGTTGAAGGAGATCATAGGGAGCAAATGTAATATACTCTAATATTTAAGAGAGATTATGGGAAATTAGATTCATTACAGTGGAAATAAAAATTATAAAGAAAAGCTCAATATGAGAAAGCTTCAAAGAATAAAACTATTAGCACTACTCTTGGAGAGGTATGAACATATGTCCAGAGACATGGGGAAAAAAGAAATCCTTAGAAATGAGAAACATGATGGGAAAAATGAAACTTCTCCAGAGGGTTCCAAAAATGATGGTGAGAATATCTCCCCAAATATAGCAAAAATAGAAAAGGTAAGAAAATTACAGAGTTAATCCATAAGGTCCTTCATCTAAATAATAGGATTTTCAGGGGGGGAAAAAAAAGACAACCAGAAAAAGGACAGGGTAGGAGTGGTAAGACATAAATCAAAAGATTTCCCTAATTTAATTAGTATAAATTCTTAGATTCAAAGGACTACACAGAATGATGAATGAAAACAAACTGAAACCAAAGTACATTATCATAATATTTCAGAAAGCAGACTAGAAGATTCTATATATTTCCAAAGAAATGAGAAATGAGAAATATGTGTGTGATTACAGAAAGAGAGGAAGAGAGAAACAGCTCACATACGAAGGATCAGGAATCAATAGCTTTCTACCTCTGAACCACATGTAAGCTAAAAGGCAATGACCAATGTCTTCACAATTTTGAAGGGAAATTATTTTCAGTTTAGAATTCTGTACCCAGCCAAACTATCAATCACATTTGAGAGATCAAAAGACATTTTCTTTTTCTTTTTTTTTAATGGACTTTTTTTTTCAAGATTTTACTTATTTATTTATCTTTAGATGGGAAGGAGAGAGGGAGAGAAACATCAGTGTATGGTTGCCTTTTGTGCGTCCCCTGCCGGTAGTTAGCCTGCAAGGAACCGGCCTGTAACCCAGGCATGTGCCCTTACTGGGAATCGAATCGTGATCGTCTGGTTCACAGGCCTGCACTCAATCCACAGAGCTATGCCAGCCAGGGCCAAAAGACGTTTTCAATAAATTTACCTTGCACTTATCTTTTCTTAGGGAGCCATTGAATGATTTGTCCCATTAAAATGACAGCACAAACCAAGACGAGAGAGACATGGAATACAAGAAACAGATCTAATAAAGGAGAAAGGTGAAAGGAGATATTCTAGGAAGAAAACCGTCCTAGGAGTACAGGGCAAGAGATTCATACAGGATCAAGTTGGAGACTATAGGAGAATTTTGTTCATAAAGATGGCATTAACAGGAATAAAAATCTTGAGAGGAAATGTGAATAAATGGTATTAAGTCACAGTTTAACACTGATAAATACAGAAAAAAATCTAAGTAACAACAAAACAGTTATTGACCCTAGGAAATACAAAGATGTTGAGAATAAGTAACACATCTCAGCTCTAATACCACTTATATTCATAAAAATGTAAACACTGAATGCTGATTTAACCAAACTTAAATTACATCAGCCGTGGCTAGTGTGGCTCAGTGGACTGAGCACTGGCCTGCGAACCAAAGGGTCGCCAGTTCAATTTCCAGTCAGGGCAAACGTCTGGGTTATGAGCCAGGTCCTCAGTGGGAGCGTGTGAGAGGCAACCACACACTGACGTTTCTCTCCCTCTCTTTCTCTCTTCCTTCCCCTGGGTCTAAAAACAAATAGTAAAATCTTAAAAAAAAAAAAAAAGAATGGTTTAAAAAGAATTAAATTACATGAGGAGAATAGGGAAGGAGTTATGTATGGAAAGTGTGTGTATGTACTGTGGAAGCGGGGTGAGTATAAACCCTGTTCACATAAAAAAAAGTCCATACCCAATGTAAACAATAAAAAGCCAAATGCATACAAGCATATTTAGATACCGAAGAAACACCATAATGATAAAATAAAAGCAAATTGCTTCAGGAGAAAGAGAAACAGGGTTGGGGGTGCAACTCTTTATTTTTCTCATCAAACACTGTAGAATTTAGTGACTTATTAAATGTGTACATAACTTTTTTTAACCCAAAAACTAAAATAAAAATATGTTTTCATTTTACTTTAAAGGGAAAATATGTTCTTTATGTAATCCACTCACTCCTCTAGTCCAGATACTTTAAATATTATGCTTGGAATGGACTAACTAGACCGTTGGAAAATGTTAAATATTTTTCATAATAAATCACACTACTATATTTACTGCAGAGAAGTAAAGGGTGTTTCACAACCTCATAGAGTCCTCTCTATGGAAACAGACAAGAAATTTTTTGCAGGCTCAATACTTAATAACTGTTCTTACCCTGAGCAAGTAGTATTTCTTTCTTCCCCTGTCCTAAAATATGGACACTGCATTTCACGCATATGGTTTTTAAACTCCCTATTTCTGCTAGGGAGCTGCTAGAAAGCTCAGAGCCATTAGTGGTCCGTAATTCTAACAAAGAGTATGGGACAGTGTGACATCTCCTTGGAACACTAGACTTACTCCTGGTTTAATCTTTTTCCTTCTATCCTCATTTTCTCTGCCTTCCCAGTTCTTATATTATCTTGAAAAACTGTTCATATTTTTATATGCCATCTCAAGTCATTTTCAGAATGAAGTGAGTAAAAATAAACAAATATAGAGGCACCAGCTAGAGATTTATTTGCTCTCCACTATCTAGACAGAAATTGTGGAAGTGCTTTGTTTGCTTAGGGAAAAGCCCTAAGGAAGTTTAGACAGATAAAAAATTCCAGAATGCTTTCAGAGTTGTTTGTTATGCCCTAGTACAATCCCCTAGGCTAATAATCCCTGTCACTCAGGCTCAGACTTTATTTTGGTCAAGCTGCTCTTGAGTAAGTAGAGACAAATGTAGCCTAATTCCCTTTCAGACCTAAATCATTTCTGAGGTGGTCCTGAGGGGAAGGGAGAGTAGTATAAGCAGAGGTGATAAACTGCTGGCCTAAACTGAATGTTTAAACTGATAGAGGTTGAAACATGTTATCTCCCATATTTACTGCACATACAGCCAAATGATTGAGAGACTAGAAACTTCAACGCCCATGAGACAGACTGAGAAAAGACTTGTGGAAAGGAAGACTGATGGACAGTCAACAGTACCTTCAGAAAATATGCAGAAGGGCCTCAGCAAGTCAGTGAATCAGGTATGTAATATCACCAAATCACACTGCCAGTCCTTCATGAGATTTATAACCCTGCCTAGGCTTTATGATTCTTCCATGGCAGATAAAAAAACCATGACCTCAAAAGGCAAACCTCAAAAGTTCCCATAACTCAGCCCTGAGTTTTACAAAATGGAGGAAATAGTGTTTATAGTAACAACCACAAATACAGTGAATGACCAGCAATTGCTGACTATCTCCCCTATAATAATTAATTCATTGCTCCTATGCTAAAGACCATGGAAATATAAACAAGTATAAGACATGAGACTTATCACCAGGTGCTTGCAATTTAATAAGGGAAATAAGTATACAGAAATTAAACACACATAGACAGGCACACACAAAACCAAATCATTAATATTGCTGATGAACACACACACACTAAAATCCTCAACAAAATATTGGCATATCGCATCCAACAATACATGAAAAACATCATACACCATGACCAAGTGGGATTCATCCCAGGGATGCAAGGATGGTTCAATACTCACAAATCAGTAAATGTAATACATAAACAAAAGACAAAAATCACATGATCATATCAATAAATGCAGAAAAAGCTTTTGATAAGATACAGCACCCATTTATGATAAAAACACTCAGCAAAGTGGGAATAGAGGGAGCATTCCTCAACATAATAAAGGCCACATATGAGAGACCTACAGCCAACATCATACTCAGTGGGCAAAAACTAAAAGCTTTCCCACTAAGATCAGGAATAAGATGGGGTTGTCCACTTTCACCACTTCCATTCAATACAATATTGGAAGTTTTAGCCACAGTGATTAGACAAGAAAAGGAAATAAAAGGCATCCAGACTGGAAAGGAGGAAACAAAACTGTCACTGTTTGCAGTTGACATGATAGTGTACATGGAAAACCCAATAGACTCCACCCCAAAACTGCTTGACCTAATAAGTGAATTTGGCAAAACAAAGGGATAAAAAGTCAATATCCAGAAATCAAAGGCATTTTTGTATACCAACAATGAAAGAGCAGAAGCAGAAATCAAGAAAAAAAATTCCATTCTATATAGAAAAAAGTAAAATAAAATACCTAGGAATAAACCTAACCAAGGAGGTAAAAGACCTGTATGCATAAAACTACACAACACTGAAGAAAGAAATCAAGGAAGACACAAACAAATGGAAACACATACTGTGTTCATGGATTAGAAGAATTAACATCATCAGAATGTCCATACTACCCAAAGCAATTTACAGAGTCAATGCAATACCTATTAAAGTACCAATGGCATATTTCACAGACATAGAACAAACACTTCAAAAATTTATATGGAACCATAAATGACCCCGAATAGCTGCTGCAATTTTGAGAAAGAAGAACAAAGTAGGAGGGATCACAATACCTGATACCAAACTGTATTACAAGGCTACTGTAATCAAAACAGTCTGGTACTGGCATAAAAACAGGCACATAGACCAACTGAACAGAACAGATTGCCCAAAAATAAACCTAAATCTCTACAGCCAATTAATATTCGACAAATGGGGCAGTAACATAAAATGGGGTAAAGATAGCCTCTTCAACAAATGGTGTTGGGAGAACTGGACAGCTATGTGCAAAAAAATGAAACTCGAGCACCAACTTACACCATACACCAAAATAAATTCAAGGTGGATAAAAGACTTAAATATAAGCCGTGACACCATTAAAGTCCTAGAGGACAACATAGGCAGGAAAATCTCAGATATTTCACACAGCAACATTTCTACTGATATGTCCCCTAGAACAAGGGACATAAAGGAAAGAATAAACAAATGGGATCTCATCAAAATTAAAAGCTTTTGCAGGGCTAAAGAAAACAGTATTAAAATGAAAAGAGCTTGGCTGGTGTAGCTCAGTGGATTGAGTGCAGGGCCACGAACCACATGATCGCGGTTCGATTCCCAGTCAGGGCACATGCCTGGGTTGCAGTCCAGTTCCCAGCGGGGGACCCACAAGAGGCAACTATACATTGATATTTCTCTCCCTCTCTCCTTCCCTTTCCCTCTAAAGATAGATAAATAAAATCTTTAAAAAAACATCTTAAAAAAATGAAAAGAGAACCAACTGTATGGAAAAACATATTTGCCAATGATACCTCAGACAAGGGTTTAATCTCCAAAGTATACAAAGAACTTACACAACTCCACTCTAAGACAAGCAACCCAATAAAAAAGTGGGCAAAGGACTTGAACAGACACTTCTCCAAGGAGGACATGCAGAGGATCCAGAGACACATGAAAAGATGCTCAGTATCGCTAGCTATCAGAGAGATGAAAATTAAAACCACAATGAGATACCACTTCACACTGGTCAGTATGGCCATCATAAACAAAGCAACAAACAACAAGTGTTGGAGAGGTTGTGGAGAAAAGGGGACCCTAGAGCACTGTTGGTGGGATTGCAGACTGGTACAACCAGTACCAGTTTGATGGAAACCAGTATGGAATTTCCTCAGAAAACTAAAAATGGATCTGCCTTTTGACCCAGCAATTCCACTGCTAGGATTATATCCTAAGAACCCTGAAACATTAATCCAAAAGAACCTATGCACCCCAATATTCATAGCAGCACAATTTACAATAGCCAAGTGTTAGAAGCAACCTAGGTGCACATCAGTAAATTAGTGGATCAAAAAACTATGGTACCTTTACACAATGGAATTCTATGCAGTAGAAAGAAGGAGCTCCTACCCTTTGCAACAGCATGGATGGAACTGGAAAGCATCATGCTGAGTGAAATAAGCCAGGCGGTGAAAGACATATGATTTCACCTTTAACAGAAACCTAAACAATGAAACAAACAAGCAAGCAAAATATAATCAGAGACACTGAAAAGAGAACAGGCTGACAGTGACCAGAAGGGAGAAGGGAGGGAATTTCAGGGGAAAAGGGGAAGGAGGGTTTACAGGAACAAGATAAAGGACACACGGAGAAAAACTAAGGGGGGTCGAAATGGGAGGGAGGTGGGGAGGGCTGTGGATGGTGGGCTGGGACTAAAAGACAGAAAACTGTACTTGAACAACAATTAAAATAAATAAATAAATAAAAACAAGGCATTATAAGACAAATGAAAAATAAAAAGTACTAGGGAAGTACAAATAAAAGGTAATAGACAATCAAGTGATCTGAAAATATAACCAAAGAGGATTTGAGCTCTGGGGTGACTTTAAAGAGTGGGTAATATTTGCCTCAGAAAAGGAAAATTGAGAGGACATTTTAGTTGAAAGGATGGTAATATGGGTATGTCAAAAGTACTTGATATGATTACTGTACAATGAGCAGATCAGTTTGGCTGAAGATTGTAAGTAGGGAAGAAGTAAAAGGTAAGACTAAAAGAAAGGTAAGGACAAATTATAGGGTCTTCCAAGAGGTCTGAATCATAAGCCTTATCTAAACACATCACAACTTTTAAAGGTTTCTGATTAATGCAGTAATAATAAAGTGGTTCCAGAAATATTTATTCAGCAGTGGTATACAGAATGTACTGAAGAGGTGACAAACTGGGAGCAATATTACAACAGTTTAAGGCTAAGATTTTAAGGACTTAACCTAACTCTTCAATGGTGGAAAGGGAAAAGGAAATATTTGAGTCATAATAAACAAAGAAAAGACAGCCTTGACTAAGTATGGCTAATTAGGTTGGGTGTTGTCCTGCAAAGTAAAATGTCGCTGTTTGATTCCTGGTCGACGCACATGCCTGGGTTGGGGGTTTGTTCCCTGGTTGGAGCAGGTGCAAGAGGCAATCGATCAATATTTTCTCTCTCACATTGATGTTTCTCTCACTCCCTCCTGCTCTCTCTAAAAATAAATAAAATCTTTAAAAAGAATTTCAAAATAATAGACCTTGATGACTAAATGAAATAAAGTCCTAAACAGTTATGAGCCTTAGGGAACAGAGGATGTTAATAATGAGTTACAGAAACATGAAAATTTTTTAAAAAGCTGACTTCACTTGTAAATATCCAGCAGATAAAAATGTGGAACGCACGGGCCTGCGAACCAGAGGATCGCGGTTCGATTCCCAGTCAGGGCGCATGCTTGGGTTGCAGGCCAGTTTCTGGCAGGGGCCAGTTCCCTGCAGGAGATGCATAAGAAGCAACCATACATTGATGTTTCCTTCCTCTCTCTTTCCCTTCCCCTCTAAAGATAAATAAATAAAATATTTAAAAAAAAATGTGGAACTAGGGTTGAGAGATACAAAGTTTTGTCCCTAGTGTTTATAACAGATAAGAATAGCAAAGCAATTCACTGAATGAAACAGTTAATTCAGAATCTATTCTAACTGCTTCCAGGAAAAAGATTTTGACTTAGAAGATAATCAACACCTGAGTGCTATGAATTACAGCTTTGAGGTATATACTTCCCCGATAAAAAGACCTTTAGTATCTGCATTCTGAAAGCAATGACCAAAGCTCAAGCTCCTAGGACAGCTGAACTGAAACAATTTAAAAAATATAGACAAATACATAAATTGTGCTGATGTCAAGCCATCGCTGAAAGGGTGGGCTTTGTTCAGAGCACAAAAGGCAAAAGACTGTCTATAAATACTGGATATTAAATATAGTACAAATGAACCCATTACCTACAAAGAAAAAGTTTGTGTAAGACTCTACAGTTAGAAGGAATGATCTTTCCACTAGGGTAAATCTTAAAAACTAGAATTTTTATATTCTGGACACAGGTTACTTTTTAAAATAGAAAAGCCCAGCTTTTTTGAAGCTTTTATTTCCTATTTAGCCTAAGTACATGGGCTTGACAGAATTAAGAGACGTCAATACAATGAAGACAGTAATACCACAAAGCAGAACCCCTGACAACCTGGCTCGGCTCATAACAGCTCCAGTTCTGCCTCTGAATCTTGATGACATGGAATTTTTCAGACTGAAAACTTGGATTAAACTCCTGGATCTTACTAACAGTAGCAACATTTAGCATTAGAAATTCTCCTTCTCTTTCTTTCTGATTGGAAAAAAGCTAAGTATTAAAGGAAAGTGAGTAAATGGTTCAGTCTGCAATTAAGACTTGACTAAATAGTCACATAAACATAGTATGACAAATTCTGGAAACATATGTGTGTGCATGCGTGTGTGTATGCATGCGTGTGTGCGTGTGTAAAACAACTTTCCTTTAACCAATGGAGAGTTTTACATAAAGGAAATTTAGTAATTTTTAAAAATGGTAATGACAGATTTAAGTAATTTAAATTATTTTTGTGTTTTTCTACAAACAGAACCAAACAGAACCTGTGGGATACATAATACTGTCCCTCAGTGCCCATATAATATATAAAATAATCTGGCTATGCTTTTCTTTAGCAATTAAAATTTAAAGAAAAATTCAAAAACCCTCAAAGATCAGAAAGAGAAAACTACACTCACAAGTCGGTCTCTGTCATTTTGGAGGGACGACATAGCTTTTTTTAAACTCTGTACTTCGGCCGGGCTCGTTGCTGGCTGGCCTGCAGACCTCTGCTTCCCCTCCTCTGTCTTGTGGAATTTCTGCAGTTCATTCAACAGGTGATCTCTCTCACTCTGTAGACTGGCCACAGCCTTAGAAAAAGACTGCACTTGGTTGTAAGAATCTTCTAGTTGTGAGGACAAGTGAAGCAGTTGTTCATCTTTGGATTGAAGCTGCTGGTTAAGTTTCTCAAGGTGAGGAAAGCTGTCCCGGTCAGTGGAGTTCGCTGGAAAGGCAGCTTTAGACACAAGAACATTTCTCTCTCTGCCTGAGAGGCCCTGTTCTTCTTTCAGCTGGGCCAGTTCTTTCAGACTGGCATCGTATTTCCTTTTCAGTTCATCAAACTCCTCCTTGGCATGGTCTCTACTATTTTGTAGGGAACTCATAGACCTTCCAAACGACTGGATTTGTGCTGTGAGATCTTTATTTTCTTTTGTGACCACGAGTAATTTCTGTTCCATCTCCATCAGATCTCTCGCTAGCTCTGCCACCCTCTCTTCTGCTGTTTCCGTTTCATTTCGCATTATCCCTGCATCATGATGAAGATGCTTTAATTCCTTCTTCATTTTCTCTTCAACTTCACCTACCTTCTTGGCAGCTTCCATCTGAACATGAACCAATTCCTCTTCCAGTTCTGTAATTCTCTTCTGAGAGGAAGAAAGGGTAGTACTTAACCCCTGTACCTCTTCTTCTTTTACTTTTAATTGGGCCTGAAAGCGTCCTAAAATGCCTTCTTCTTGCAAGGCTGTCAACTCTCTCTCTAGTTGGGATACAGATACTTTCAACCTTTCAATTTCTTTAGATAAACATTGTTTTTCCTCCTGTAGGGCAATAGAGGACCTCTTCAGATCCTCCTTTGCTTCTTCAGACTCCTTCAGCTTTTCTTCTAATTTAGCACAGTCATTTTTCAGCTCCTTATTCTGTTGAAGTTGAACTTCAAGGAGTTGTTTTTGCTGGCAGTCCTTTCTTGCTATCACTTGGTTCAGGTCTTCTCTGTACTGGATCAGTTCTGCATCTAGCTTGGCATTCTCAGAATTAAGATCATCCATATGACTTCTCAAGCATCTCATTTCTTCCTTCAGCTTATTATTCTCAGCAGCAGCCTCTTGTATGAGTTGGTCTTTTTCTAAGATTACAGAGAGATGTCGCTCTTCCAGCTTTTGGTAGTCACCTACTATGCGGTCTCGGTCATCCTGGAGAGAAGACATGGATTTAACGAAGGAATTCAACTGAGCCTTGTGCTTCGTGTTTTCCTTTTTGATGGATTTCAGTGTTTCCATGAGCCAACTGGTTTTGTCCACAGCTTTTTTGTTCTCTTCCAAGACAATATTCTCTTCCCCCTGGGACAGCAAGTTTTCCAATTCTTTAATTTCTTTATCATGTTGCTGATGCAGTTCAGCAACAGCTTCTTGGATGGCCTGTTCCTTGGCAGAAAGCAGACCTATAATCTTCTGTTCTTTCATGTTTATTTCTTCATGCAGCCTACTGATCAGCTCTCTGGAGGTCTGAAGGTCGGTCTCCAGCTGTTCATAACTGAACTTACAATTTTGGATATCAGCCTCTTTCTGCTTTATGATACCTTCCAAATTTTCTTTATTTTCCTTACATTTTTCTAAAGAATTATTTAAATCAGTGCACTGGTCTCTAAGAATCTTAAGTTCTGATTCTAATTTAGCTAATTCATTCTGAGAATTATGGTACCGATGCTTAGTCTCTTCTAGCTGGGACAAAAGTTCCTTGTTTTCTGCCTGCAGAGTATCACAGACCTTCTGCTGAAGCTGGACCTCTGTCTGCGCCTTGGACTCCCAAGTCTGCCTGTCATGTTCAAGCCTAGAAAAAAAGAAAAGGTTATAAATTACAGATTTATAGAAAAACTACTTGATGCTTGAGAAACACGTATGACAACATGTACTCAGATCTACAAATGAATATTCATAATTGGTGTTCATCTTTTTAACGAAAAGATATTAGTTCTACTGAATGTTCTATATATTACCATATTAAAGGTATACTGCACCTAATGATGCAGATATGTAAATTATAAGGCTCCAAATTATCTTGCTTATTTTAGTGACATGGTTTTAGACACTCTAGAAAATTAATACTTTCTACTACTTTGCTCTAGACAAGCTAATGGCTGGCCCCTTAAGAAAATAATCCTGATATGAGAGGCAATAAGAAGGATACTACTAAAACTGGAGGAGTATAAAGTGTGGAGGATACTGTGACAAAAAACTGGAGTTTGAAGAAAATGACTCTAACACACATATGCAGTATGAATTGATATGGAATAAGAGGAAGAGAAAAGAGGCTATATTTTAGGAGGCCACAGTGATGATTTGAGAGTACTGTGGTACAAATCGAGACTAGAGTAGCAGAGATGGAAATGAAAAGAAATGGAGAAATCTAGGAGATACCTCAATTAAAAAATGGTTAGAGAAGCAGATGTGAATTTTTAATGTTAATAGCATTGTAGCAGAAAGTCATTTGCAAAAAAACAAGAGAGAGAAAGGTATGAGAATATGTCCTCTAGAGGAATTTAAGCCCACATCAGGCCCATGTTGAGTGGATACTTTCTTTGGCTCCAATTATCTTTGGAAGATAAATACATATGTATTTTTAAATTTTCTTTTTACCTGGAAATGTTGATCTCCAATTCCTCCATATGAATGGACATCTGCCTAAGTTGATCCTTCAGAACAGTGCAATTGTCCTCTTTGAGCCTAATTTCTTCTTCTTTAGTTTGAATAGCATCACTGAACTTCCTCTCCCATTTCTTGGCTTCATCTATCACCCTGTCCCGATCATCCTGGAGGGAAGACATGCTCTTAGTGAAAGCTGCAAGCTGGGCCACAGTACTATCCAAGTTTTCCTGAAGTTGTTTTACTTCCTTGTCTTTCTTGTTTAAAGTAATCTGAATCTCTCCAAATGTCTCTTCCAAGTGGACTTTTTCTCTACTCAAAACATCCAGTTTCTCTTGCATATTCTTCTTCTCTTTCAGATGTTTTTCTTCTACCTGCTCCAGTCTTCGCTCAAGATCTTCATCTTTTTGTTTCATTTGGCTTTTAATGGATTCTTTATTTGACTGAAGTTCCTTTTTCAACTTGAGGTTGTCTGCTAGGATCCTTGCTGCTTCACTCTGAGTGTCATCTAGCAGTACCCTGAAGTTAGCTAATTCTGTTTCTGCCTTCTTGCGGTGTTCATTGGCTTGAGCCAGATTACCTTTAGTTATTTCCAAGTCTTTTTGGGACTCAGTCTGAACAAATTCTAAGGCCTTAACAGTTTTCTCCAGAGCACTAATTTTCTCCTGGTACCTGATACAGTCCTTCTGCAGCTGCTTTACTTCTTGTTGTTTTTCTTTTAACAGTTCCTGAAGTTCCTTTGCATGGCTTTTATTGCTAGGTTCTTTCTGAGCACCTTGTATTTTCTCCAAATATTCTTTGCGGATTTCTGATTCCACCTGAGTTTTCTCCTTGACTAACTGCTGCTTTTCTTCTTCCAATTCACTCATACACTTTTTAAGGTTCTGCATTTCAGACTCTAGTAGCTCATTTTTTATTTGGGCATCTGTAACATCCTGATAATAATTCCCAATGCTTCCATTAAGTTCTGCCAACTGATTCATAAGCCTCTCTTCCAAATCATCTTTCTCTTCTTCTGCCATCTCCTTGAGCTTGGTAACTCTGGCAAGTTCTTCCTGGGTTTGCTGATTTAAAAGGTTTATTTTGGTTACTTCTTCCTGAAGCATTTGTAGTTCACCATCCTTTGCTGATATTTGAGTCAGTAAAGCATTTTTCTCATTTTCTAAAGTCTGGCTAAATTCCTTTCCTCTCTGTTTCTCCTCCTCTAATTCGGCAATTCTTTCTTTGAACTGATCAATCTGCTGTAGGTAGTTATTAATTTCATCATGTGAGCTGGTATTCTCACTTGCATCAGGAGTGGCACTGGTCTCTGGTAGAATGGATTCTAAACATTCAGGCCTTGTGTTCATACTCAAAGAGTTTTCCTCACTAGCCTCACTTGAGACAGACTGTCTTGCCTCTTCAATGATGTGCATCTGGTTATCACGTTTCTCAGTGGCCTCTAGGCTAGCTTGTTTGGACACGCTGCCTTCTCTTTGATGTTTTAAATTTTGAATCTCTTCACTTAGAGAGTCCTTCTCAGTCATCAAAGCCTCAAACTCCTTAGAAAGGATTTTATACTCTGATTTGACCGTTTCTAGCTCCTCCTTCATGTTGGCATTGGAGGAAAGAAGTGCTTCCACACAATCTTGAGATGTACCTCCTGCAGGCTGTACCTCTGCTCTAAGCCGGTCATTCTCTTCTTCCAACTCTAGGATTTTTTGCTGTTTAGATTTAGCAAACTTTCTCATTTTTTCTTTCATTTCTTCCATTTCCTGTTGAGCTTCCTGCAATTGCTTTTCCACCTCTTTCTTGCTTGCTTCTGTGCTTCTTAGTTTGCCATATAGTTCTTGCTTCTCTTGCCTCACGTTTTCCACCACATGCTGAATTCTTTCTGCCTCATTACTAACATTCTCATAGGACTGCAGGAGAGTTTCATACTCTTTCTGTAATTCTTTGTGTTTCTCTTGCCACTCAGTGCTTTCTGCAATCTTAGAACATTTCAAAGATTCAATTTCTTTCACTAACTTCTCTTTGTCTTCGGTGAGACCCTCCAAAGCTAATTTCAGACTTTCACAAGAACCACTGAGACTTTGATTTTCCACTAAAGATCTGTCCACTTCTATAATAAGTTTGTCTCTTTCTTCTTGAAGGAGAGCTAACTTTCCTAAGAATGTATCTTTTTCTTGATTCTGAGCAGAAACTTGGCTTTCCACATCTGCCAGAGACTTTGTGAGATGTTCAATGGTATCTCTGGCTAAAGACAACTTCTCTTGGAGACTTTTGTTTTCTTTTAGTGCTTCTTTTCGGGAAATGAGGGCAGCTTGCAGTTTCCTCTGTGTTTGTTGTTTTGCTTTACTTTCTTCTCCAATCTCTTCTGGTTTTTGCTTCATTTCACAAAGTTCCACCTGTAAATGCTTTACCTTTTCATCATGTTCTTTGGCTTGCATTTCCAGCTGTGTATGCAGAGCCTTAATTAAATCCTCTTGCTCCATTATCTCTGTCCGTACTTTAGTCAGGGCTGCTTCTTTCTCACTAAGCTGCCCAGAAAGGTATCTGACTTCATCTTCCTTTCTGCTTATGAGGTTTTGCAATTCATCTAGTTCGGGCTGTAATTCTCTTAAACGTTCTAATCCAGCAATTTCTAGTTGACTGTTTTCTAATTTCTGTCTCAGGCTTTCTGCACAGGCTTCAGCTTCATGGGATGCCAGTTGAAGATTTTGGATTTCAAAACTCTGCTTATTTATCTGCTCTTGTAATTGAAATACCTCTTCTGATTTTTTAGTAAGCTCACTTGCTGTAGAACTAACCCTCAGTTCTAACTCCTTTTTCTCAGCCTCTATTTCTTTGAGCTGGGCTTGAATCTGAACAACAGAAGTTTTGCCCTGCACAGCATTTGCATCTCCAGGATGAGGAGGCCAGTCTGGGCACAAGTCAAACTCTAAGGCAGGTTGAGTGGGTTGCTGCTCCATGGCTTTGAATAAAGGTTCTTCTAAACCTTGAGTGGGACAACCTTGTGCCTGTTGGTCAGTACCTGGGAGTTTTCTGTGTACAGACTCCTTTATTTGACTCTGGAGCTGCTTTAGCTGATCTCCAATGTTCTCATTTTCTTTGCTTTGCTCATCAAACTGTTCTTGCAAGCGATTATAGTTATCTTTCTGTTGCTTTAGCTCCTCCCTAAGATGTCTTTCTTTCTCCTGTGCCTTTTTAAGAATCACCTTGCGAGAGGTTAACACTTCCTGTAGCTTCTTTTGAAGTTGCTCCTTTTCTTTTTCAAGGTCCAGTATCTTTTCTTCCAGTTCTGGTTTCCAGTGCTCTCCACCACCTGCACTAGGAGGACTGCTCACCGCTGTTTCCTTTACAGGTTCTGTTGAGCCTCCATCACCAGCATCCTTGTTACCCGTGGTTAACTTCTGGATAATTGCTTGGTTTTCATTGATTTCTGCTTGGAGCAAATCTATTTGGTTTGCTTTGTCTTGAAGGTTCTGATTTATCTGTTTGATCACAGCCTGCAACTCTTCTTCAGCTGCTGCCTTTTCTTCCAAATCCTTCCTTAAATGCGCTAATTCTACTTCTTTCTCAGATATTGTCTGTTTTAAAGAAATTTCAATTTCTTGGCACTTAGAAGTGGCACATTTTTCTGAGTCCTCTTTACTTTCTTTATCCTTCTCCATTTCTCCCCCTTTACTCACATTGAACGAGACCTCTTTCCCACCTTCATCTTTCACTTTGGCCAATTCCTCTTCCAACCTACTGACTCTTTGCAGAAGTTCCTTTCTGTTAATAAGAGCTGCCTGGAGCTTTTTCTTTCTCTGCTCACTTTCTTTCTTTACGAGGTCTAATTCATGCTGAAGTTCTTCATTATTTATTAGCCCTGCTGGGCCCAACTCATCAGAAGTCTGTTTAAGGCCAGAAACAACTTCTTTACCTTCTTCCACTTGCTCTCTTTTTGCCTCTTCAGCTCTGGATAATAAATTCAACTGTTCTTTAAGAGTCTTAATTTCTACCCCAAGAGAAAACTTTTCTTCATTAAGCTGAACCACTTTCTCAGTCATACTAAAACTGATTTCTGTCACTTGCTGATCCTTCTCCTCAATGGTTTGCTGGAGGGTTTCTACATCTCTCTTTTTCTCTAGTAAGAGTTGATTTATTTTTGCTATTTCAAGTTCCTTCTCTGAAACAGCTTGTGAAAGTTCTTCCATCTTATTTGAGATATCCTTCAGACGTTCTGTCCCCTCAAGCACTTCACTTTCCTTCTTCTGCAGCTGGCTCTGCAGTCTTTTAATCAGTGTACTCTGCTCAGAAAACTGAAGATGTACATCATCCAGTTCATTCTGCAAAACTTCAATTTTCACATCTTTGGATTTGGCTTCTATGCTGAGACTGTGGATCTGTTCATTAAGCAAGTTGTGATGAGTAGTGTGGCTTTCATAGTCAAGTCTTCTTTGCCTTTCTGCTTCTGCAAGATTCACTTCCAGTTGTTGTACCTTAGCCCTCAGTTCTGTTACCACACTAAGTTCCTTCACCTGAGAGAGAAGCTGGTCTCTTTCTTCAGACAAAGCAGTGAACGCACTGTTGGTGTCTTTGGCATTTTTCTTAAACTCTTCAATCAACTGAGATAGGTTGCTTATTTCCTTAGCTTTCTCATCTAAATTTTCCCTATAGGTTTCTTCTGCTTTATGAAAGGTAATCTCAAGCTCCAAAATTTGACTTTTTAGCTTTTCCAATTCACCCTGGTGACATTGACAAGTGCTTGGTACAGCAGAAAGAGGATTATCAACATCACACTGTTTTGTTGACTTCGATTCTATGCCAGGGTCATTTAAAGATATTTCCTCAGACGTCCTACTTTGATGTTCAGTGCTCACCTGCTCTTCTTTCTCAAGTAGTGGAAGATGGCTCTCCTCATTTGACATCAGGGGAAAACGTTTCCCCGTACCTTCAAGCAATACTTTCATTGTGACCGGAGGTGTTCCTTCACTCTCAGTCTGTTTCATTTCTTTCTGGTCAAGGACCTCAGGGTCCCCCTCAGTCCTTTTGCCCTGGAGCTGCAACTTAAGAAATGCAATCTCTTCTTGAGCTTCTTTCATTTCCAACAATAAAACCGACAGTTCTTTATGTTTCTGAAAAAATGTGTTCTCTAGGACACTTTCCTCAGCAGAAGAGTTGCTGTTGTTGAGCCTGGTAATATCAACCATGCTGATCTATTTTTAAAACAGGAAAGAAAGACAAAACTTCCATCAAATGTTTTACAAGAAATAGCCTAACTAATACATGGCATTTTGTGTATTTTCTGAAACTTTCCAGCCCAAACCTTCTTCCTACCATAAAACTGCTAAATCCTTTTAAAATCACTTTTTACCTTCCAAATTGGACCTCTAAGAGCATTCCCTCATTGCTGCACTGAGGTGAAGCAGTACTCGCAAGACCTAAAGAAACCTGGAACTTCTCATCTAGATAGTCCTTACCTGTAAAATTTTATTTCAGATTAAAATACCGACTTGTTTCTCTAACAAACTGCATAAAAATGAAAAGGGAAGCAGAAACTTAATTAAATTTTTGTTTCATCCCATACCAAGGAGGAAGTTATGGGATTCCTTTTGCTAAACTATCCATTAAAATGAGCCACTGACAAGTATATTATCAACCAAGTACAGTAAGTCCTCACAATGTCGATAAATTCTAGGAACTGTGGCAAAACTAAGTATAATGAAACCAATTTTATCATAGACTGATTGATAGAAACAAGAGTTAAATTCCTGAGGCATCTCATCAATGTTATAATGAAACAACTTTGAATGAAATGACATTACTTGAAAACATGCTATAGACTGAAATATCAGGATCACATAATCAAAAGGGAGTTTTGGTGGAGTGTAAGTATGAAATTATGGACTTGTTTGACAAAATATTAACCATTATTATTATTAATATTATTGTGTTAAACTGCTCAATCCATATAATAAACTACTTTTATAATTTTTTCAAATATATTTGATTGATTATGATATTTTTAATTTCTTTTAGAAAAAACAAAATCAGTGAAATCTTGTGTAAGTTTAATTAGTTTTTTATTAAATGAGTTTGGGGACAGTGTATACAATAAAATCTTCACCTTTGTCAATAGCACCTTTTCTTTCCAGAAAAAAATCCAGTTTGATAGAAGACTACAAATAATGCAGTGGCCAAGGGTACAGCTGTGCAACCTGAGTACACATCTTAGTTCTGCTATCTAGTAGCAGAAGCTGGCACACAGTAGGTATTCAACGAATCTTAGCTATCATCATGGTATCATTCTTAGCCAATGAGTAAGAAAAAATTCATTATTTAGAAATTTATTATTTTAAGAAAAGTTATCTCATCAGTTTTCATAAGCATTATTTCTTATCATTTCAAACTCTCTGCTCTCTGTATTAATCACATTTGCATTTCTAGAGACCAAAAGTGGAAACAGTATTTGGGACAGGGAAAAAGTTCCTTTATAATTTCAGCATGTCTCATTCCTATTTATCCATCCCTCTGTACATTAAAGACCTAATACAGTCTAGGCATCACTTCTGCCAGAAGACTTCAACATAACAAACTCCTGTTTTGCTCTTTCTTACCCTAAGTATTTTTATTTCCTCTTTTCTAACTACCTGTCATGCTGCTTCCTATGATATACAAAGAGTTTCACTTTTTGGCTCTAGTAAAAAAAAAAAAAAATCAATGTCATCCCACAAGGAGAGGGCAGAACGCTAGATAATTTAGCTCTTTCTAGCCATTCTCATTTTTCCTCATAAAACTAGTCTGCCTCTCTCAGATGAGCTTATACTTCCCATGAAAACTTTTCTATTCTCTCTCATCCCAACAGATTATCTTATTCACCCTTCCTTTTGCAATGTGTGCTTTTTATTTTCTTTTCCATTGTTCCCTCTTTGTTCTCCCTTCTGGTTCTTCAGTTTTTCTTTCTTTTTAACAGATTCCCATCTTTCTTATCTGTTCTTTTTTGCGCTGAGTTATCTTGTACTCACTAGCCAGGACCACTAGGCATCTTAAAACATTAAGCACTCCCTGGCCAAATAAAATTTATTTTCACTTTGTCAGTATCTATATAATGCTACAATTTTCAAAATTTAGTTCCTTTTGACAGTTTTCTGAACAGAGCATCAATGGCCCAATTAAAAGGCGCTGAATATAGGTGTGGTGGCAATTTTACTGGCAACTTGGCTTGGCCACATCAAATATTATTCTAGATGTTTCTGAGAAGATATTGTTAGGTAAAATTAATATTTAAATCAGTAAACTTTGCATAAAGCATATTATCCCCTATAATGTGGGTGGGCCTCATCCAATCAGTTGAAGGACTTAACAACAACAAAACAGACTGGCCTCCTCCAGAAAGGGGGAATTCTGCCAGTAGATTGTCTTTAGACTTGAACTGCAACTCTTCCCTGGATCTCCAGCCTGCTGGCCTACCACATATATTCTGAATTTGCCAGCCTCCACAACTGCGTGACCTAAATCGTAAAATAAACCTCTCTATATACATATACTTCCTATTCTGCTTTCTCTGGAGAACTCTAATACAATAAGTAAGCAGTTACTTCTGTTAAGAAGTTACATTGTTTCTCAAGGCCATTCATTACTCTAACCCTTACTTCTTGATTGGAAGAACAGAGCTCAGTAAACACAATACAGCTAATAGTAACCTTACCTCAACAGAATATTAAGGAACCACACGTTATAGTAATCTCCAAGTTATAGAAAGCACCATCATCCCAAATACCCTTTTAAATATAATCCTTAGTGAAACTGTGCCAAGTGATGGGGAGAGGGGCTGAACTAGATTTTATCTAATCTCTTTACTGAAGAACCTTTTAGAGATGGGCAAAGAAGCTGAGACAAAATGATAACCCAGTAAGAGAAATGGGTTACCAAATCATTTTTTACTTGTTCAAGACAAATTAAAAAATCCAAATATTCAGATTTGGGAATCTCACTAATGACATTATATGGGAACTAATAACCATTACCAATTTCTTAAGTAGATTTCACTTTCTAAGTAATGTAATTCTCTGTCAACATTAGGAAGTTGCAGAAATGTTTAGGTTTGAAGGTAAGTCTTCTTTGATGTAGTTCACATCCTGGTTATGTTAAGAATGAATCACTTACCTCACCAACTTCTCTATCTGCTTCTCCAGTTCTATTCTGAGCTTCCAGGAGAGTAATCTGAGAAGATAGTTTTTCTGAAAGTCACAAAATAAATATCCTTAAAAGATATAGGTAGACTGTTTAAAAAACCAGAGGCATGCTTTTGTGCATGAGATTATCTGAGATGCATGAGATAATCGAGAGGAAAGAAAAAGACATAATAGTTTGGGGGAGATAAAAGGCTTATTTTATTTTATTTTTTAAATTTATTTATTTAATTGTTGTTCAAGTACAGTCTTCTGTCTTTTACTTCCAGAGCTTATTTTATTAAAAAGAACTGGTGAGAAAAGAGAAAGAGGTTTTTTTGCATCTTACAGTCCAAAAAATTGGTATTTACGTATTGTGATAAAAGTAGAGGCACTTGTGGGTTAAGAAGACACAACTACACTTTTGATTTATACATACCATTCTCGGCTTTCAGTTTTTCCAGTTCTATGGAGTCAAGGAGCAAGGTTTGCCTTTCATTCTCCAGCTCCACCACCCTCTTCTGCAAAAAGGCAGTACTGTCCTCAGAGATTGCCTACATTGTGGAAAGACCACAAATGAATGATTTTCCAGTGAGAAACTCTCATAGTAATGCCAGATAACCTCCAGCACTTTTTGTATTCTACAAGCTCTCCAGCCATAAAAATACTTTTAAAAGGATTTTTAAATAGCCCTACTTACTGCCTCAGTGATCATTAAAAAATGTTTCTATACAGAAAAAATATTTCACACAAAATTCCAGTTCATTGGTTTTTGAAATCAAAACTGAAGCCTGGATTACAAATACAGAAATCCCAAGCCTGTTGCAGAGAAAGAAGATTTTCAGGTCCACAGATAACATCACAAAATTAGGTTAATACTGCCTGATAACGAGGTTGCTCTTTTTCTTTTTTATTGTTGTTCAAGTACATTTGTCTCCATTTTCTCCCCACCGCTCTCCCCACCTGAACATAAAGAGCATTTCTCAAAGAACAGAGGCAAAAGTAGTATGTACCCCTTAAGAAAGATCCATAATTGTTTTTGTTTTTCGAAGTATAGTACAAACTTTCTTGTGCTTCATTTATGCAAACATATTGTTTGCTTTTCCTAATGACAAATATCAAATTATGCCACATCTTAGTTTTGTGTATTTTTATGTATTTTTCTTCTCTAATTACAAAAATCCTATGTAATTTTTCAGAAAACTATAGATATTTTGAGCCTTAAGAGTCTTTACAACTCACTCAGCCCCAAACTTTCATTTCATGTTTAAAACAACGATGAGGTAAGTTTAAGGATTTTATGGCTTTTATCCCAAAGGAGTTCCCAATATGCATTATACAAGGAAGTAAAACACAGAAATGCTACAGGTAATTGTGGCTTGAAGAAAGAGGAGACAGACTGTGGGACAAACACAGCTGTCAGAACTTGGGCGAAATCAAAGAGAGAGAAAATTTTAGCAAGGAAGGGCCCTGAATTTTATTGGGTTGCCCAAAAAGTGTTTCATTTTTTCCATATGATGGCTCTAGCGGCACTTAATTGTCTTTAACTTCATTCAAAAACAATTTTGTTAATTTCTATTGTGACAGCTGTCATATCAGTGTGCATTAAAAAACTTATCAAAAGTGGTAAATTCTGGGGCAGCCATTTTAATATTGAAGACGGAAGGAAATACACAACATTTTTGGCATATTATGCTTCATGATTTCAAGAAACGTGAAAACGTTGCTCAAACGCAAAAAAATAAAGATTTGTGCAGTGTATGGAGAAGGTACTGTGACTGATCAAACATGTCAAAAGTGGTTTGCGAAGTTTCTTGGTACTACTCATACTTTGGCCAAATTACCTCTTTGCTCTGGGGCTGTCTTATGCATTGTTAAATGTTTAGCAGCACCTCTGGCCTCTAGCCACTAGAATCCAATAGCAGGAGATAGCTGACATACTCAAAATATCCAAATCAAAAAATTTATTGGTGAAAATGAAAAATATATCTTTTATTATATTAAAAAACATATTTAAAAATGCAACCAAATCACTGAAGTCATTTGACTTCAGCCAAGCCAATAGGAGTAATGAACTATTCGTTTGCAGGGCCGACTTGAAGCTAAGACAAAAATAATTCAACTGAGTTTTGAGTGGCTGACTACCATAGGCTAGTTTGTGGTTTGGAGTCCAAATTACTGGCTAATCAAAAGTCTTCAGAAATTAGACAATAGAAGAGAATCTTGAGAACAAAACAAGCACAATATTCAGGATTCAATACAAAAATCACTCATCACACAAAGAAATAGGAAAATGTTACCAGTTCTCAGAACAAACAAACAGATATATTCAACAAAGGCCAAGTACAAGATGATGCAGATTTTGGAATTAGCAAACAATAATTTTAAAGACACTATTCATAACTACCTCAACATAAAGAAAAATACGTTTATCATGAATAAAAAAACTACTAAGTTTTTTAGTCTTCTTAGTCTCTACTAAGAAGTCTTAGTAGAGACTACCACAGAAAGACAAAGGGCAAAATGGGCAGAAAAGTTTTTTGAAGAAATAATGGCCAAAATTTTCTGAAACATATATTTATACATGTAAGAAACCTAACAAAAGCTAGGGAAGAAAATTATGTAGAAAACCACAACTAAGTACAATTCAAACAAAAAAAATGAAAATTCTTAATGTTAAAATTGTGGTCTGGGACTTCTAACTATTGTTAATATAATACAAACAGCACCTGTAGCATAAAGAATAACAGCACGAGGGTTTATGGTCACAAGGTTTCTATTGTACATTTAAAGTGGAATGGAACAGCACTAATATTAACTCTGAGAAGATGAAATGGCTAAGGATATATATTGTAAACATGGTACATCATGCTGACACTAGTCAGAAGAAAAAAGAGTAGCTATATTAATATCAGACAAAAGTAGATCTGAGAGCAAAGAATGTCGCCATGAATAAAAAAAGGTCATTTCATAATGATAAATGGGTCACAATAAGACATAAAAAAAGACATAAAATGTCTTTTTTTAATTTATATACAGAGAACAGACTGATGGGAAGGGAGCTCAGGAGGCTGGGTGGAAAAGGTGAAGCAGTCAGAAGTGCTAACTGGCAGTTGTCTCAGGGACATAAAGTAAAGCACAGGAAATACAATGAATAATAGTGTAGTAACTACGTATGCTGCCAGGTGGGCACTAGACTTGATGGGGAGGGGGAGGGTCCCCTTCGAAAATTATACAGATGTCTAACCACTATGCTGTACACTTGAAACTAAGATATTTGAATATTAACTGTAATTGAAAAAAATTAAAACAAAAAGAAAAAATCGTAAATGTTTAAATTTCCAATAATATAGCTTAAAAATACATGATATAAAAATTGATAAAACTATAATGAGATATACATAAATCCACAACTATAATCTGAGATTTCAATACTCAATTTAATAACTGAGAGAACAAGTAGGCAAAAAAGCAGCAAGTATATGGTTCACTTGAATAACATTATCAACCAATCTCATGTGATTGATATTTATAAAACACGCCAGTCAACACGAACAGACTACACATTATTTTCAAGTATGTATGGGACATACAGCAAAATAAAT
Organism: Sturnira hondurensis; assembly: GCF_014824575.4. NCBI lineage: Eukaryota > Metazoa > Chordata > Mammalia > Chiroptera > Phyllostomidae > Sturnira > Sturnira hondurensis. Next base: position 2,176,026 of record NW_028079853.1, on the reverse strand, counting down.
AATATTCTGGTTCATAAGACAAGTCTCAATCAATTCTAAAAGACTCAAGTTACATAAAATAGGGACTCTGGAATTAAAGACCTCTAGGTGTATCACCTACAAATATTCAGAAACTTAATATCCCAGAGGGCAAAGAAGAAACCAAAAGGTGTATTTGTATTTCAAACTCAGTAAAAATGAAAACACAACAAAATTGGTGGGATGCTGCTGAAGCAGATTTTAGGGGGAAGTGTATATTATAAAATGCCTATATTAGAAATAATAAAGGTCTCAAACTAATGGCCTCAGACTATACCTTAAGAAGCTAAGAAGAAATCAAATACAAAGTAAACAGAAGAAAGGAAATAGCAAAGATCAAAGTATAAATCAATAAAATGGATAATGGAAAAAAGAAAATAGAAAATCAATAAAAGCCAAAGCTGTTTTTTCGACATCAGTGAAGTTCGTAAACCTCTAATCAGTCTAACCTGTATAAGAAAGAAAACACAGCCCTGGCTGGTGTAGCTCAGTGGATTGAGTACAGGCCTGCGAACCAGAGGATCGCAGTTCAATTCCCAGTCAGGGCACATGCCTGGGTTGCAGGCCAGTTCCCAGCAGGGGACCCACAAGAGGCAACCACACATTGATATTCTCTCCCCCTCTCCTTCCCTTCCCCTCTAAAGATAAATAAATAAAATCTTTAATAAAAAAAAAAGAAAGAAAAAAGAAAACACAAATTACCATTATTGGGAATGGGACAAGTGATATAACTACAGATTCAAGTGATATCAAAAGGATAATTAGGGACTATTATGAATTACTTAATACTTATAAATTTGAGACTTTTGATTAAGTGGACAAATTTGCTAGAAGAGAGATACAAAACACTGAAGAAAAAATAAATAACCTGAACAGCCATGTAGCTACTGGGTTGGCCAAAAAGTCTATATAGTTTTTTTTTTCCTGTAAAATAAAAGAAACATTTTCACTAATAACTTCGTTGATTTGGCTATTTTGAGTGTGTCAGCTATCTCCAGCGATTGGTTTCTAGTGAGTAGAGGCCAGGGGTGCTGCTAAACATCCCAAATAGCTCCCCTGTCTTCTAATACATAAGACACCCTCACAGCAAAGAATTATTTGGCCAAAGTGTCAATAGTACCAAGAAACTATGCAAACCACTTTTGACATGCTTGATCAGTCACAGTACCTTCTCCATACACTGCACAAATCTTTTTTTTGCATTTCAGTTGAGTTTTCACTTTTCTGGAAATCATGAAGCATAATATGCCAAAAAAGTTGTGTATTTTCTTCCATCTTCAGTAATAAAATGCCTGCCCAAAAACATGGGCTTTTTTTAGCTTCATGTATTTTTTAAATGCATGTTGATATGACAGCTGTCACAGTATAAAAAACCAAAATTGTTTCAAATGAAGTTAAAGACAATTAAGTGCTACTAGAGTCATCATGAGGAAAAACTGAAACAAACTTTCTGGTCAATCCAATACTAAACAAATGAAATATACATAAAGATATGCCCCCACAAAAAAACCTCCAAAAATAATTGGCTTCTCTGATTAATTTTCACAAAAAAACTTAAGAAATAATATCAAGTATACACAAAACCTTTAAAAAACTTAAAAAAAAAGGAATACTTCTCAATTCACTCCAAAAGGTTAGTACTAATCATATAGCAAAATCAGAAAAAGGTATTACAGAAAACTATAGGCAAACTAATAATCCTCATGAACATAAATGCAAAATGTTGAAACAAAATTTTAGCAAACTGATTCTAACAAACTAGAAGATAATGTATTATTACCAAGTGAGGCTCATCCCTGAAACTCCCATCCACTGCTAGTGAGAACATAAAATGACACGACCACTTTGGAAAACAGTCTGAAAGGGCCTCAGAAACTCCCAAACGGCTCCCATATGACCAAGACACTCCACTTCTAGGTGTTTACCAAGAATAAAGAAAGTGTCGGTTCAAACAAAGATTTGTAAAAGAACATTCACAGAAGCTTTATTTGTAATTGCCAAAAACTGTCAACTACCCAAATCTGTCCAATGATACACGGATAGACAAACTGGCACAGAGAATATCCTCAATAAAATAAAGGGATGAATTAATGCTACATACAGAATAGGATGAGTCTCGAAATAAACACACTGGGAAAAAAATCCAGAAAAAAGAGCACCTACAAATTACATAAAATCCTAAAAGAACACAAACTAATCTATGATGATTAAAAAAACATCAGCGGTTGCCTGGGTAGGGGGAGGTGTGAGGAAGAAATTAAAAGGGGGCATGATGATGAAAATGTTCATATTCTTGATTACAGTGATGGTTTAATGAATACACCAAAATCTATCAAATTGTACACTTTAAAAGTGTGCATACTGTTGTATGACAATTTTGCCTCTATTTGAACTAATTAAAAGGAAAATAAGTCAACAGATAAATGAAAATAAAATTCAAAAAAACCTGAAATTACCAGGAAATTATAGCCCAATCATACAAAAGGAAAATGCAGCATATCCATAGAATAGAATACTTTTCAGCAATAAAAAAGAATTATGATATAGAAGCAAGATGTATGAAACTCAAAATATGCCAAGTGAAAGAGCTTTCCACAGAAGAGGATGCATGTCTGACTACATTAATATGATGTTGTAAAACAGGCACAATTCACCCACAGTGAAAACAAAGCAGTACTGGTTGCCTCTAGAAAGGAAGGGCGGGACCGACTTGAAAGTGTAGGAGCTGAAACCATATAATTTTTATTAACCAATGTAATCCCAATAAATTCAATTTTAAAAGTATGAGGATATTTTCTGGGATGATGGTAATAATATATCTTGATAAGGATTTGACTAATAGGTATATGCATTCCACAAAACTCAATGAATGGTACACTTAGTATTTGTACTTATCATGTTCTGTAGATCCTCAAAAGAACCACAAACAAGTATTAAAATCTAATCAATGACATGCATGCTGAAATATTTAGAAGAAAACATACTGATGTCCACAACTTATTGTGAAATGTATCAAAAAACTCAGACAAATCGATGGATGGGTAAATGGGTATTTGGTAAAGCAAGTACAATAAAATGTTAGTAAGAGAATCTAGAAGGTGGGTATACACACATTCACTGTAAGTTTCTTTCTTTACATTTTTTTGAATTGTTGATAAAGTCTTAACAAAACAATGAAGGAAAAGTTGAAAATGAAAGAAGAGAAGTGATTGGAAAGCCTAGATGCTAGAAACCAGAAAATAAAAATTTTTATCAATGGACAGGACCACCCAGGAAACATGGGACTCTGCCAGCCAATATGTCTGTCAGTTTGGAAAAGTATAACCTTATAGTGAAGATGAATGATACCACTTATCCTACTTTGACATTGGCTAAGTAAGATCATCAACCTAACTCCCCTTGTTCTGATATTCTTGCTCAATTAGGAGCCTTCTGGTAATTATAAGCTAACTTTCCACAGAGATTTTTATAGAAGAAAAATATACAGGTCAATTAACAGCTACTTGGTAATTAAATGTTTTACTGTATTTAATTAATGGAAGCATTGTGATTTCTATAATAAACTTATAAATTTGGGTAGACCAAATTGTATATATTAAACCTGATCAAATCTCAGCCTACTAAAAACAAAATTGCCTTCTCAACTGAGAAAACTGACAGTAAGATTGAAAAATGATTCATCTCCAATACAGATTTGTAAGGCCTTAGAATCAGAAAGGCTTGAGATCATGCTTACTATCTACTTTTTTATCATTATTCATTGTTGAGACACAAAATTAATGTCTTTACTGATTCCCTTCAAAAATGAATTTTATCAGGCATAGAAGACAGAAGGCTTATACTGCTTTATGGAATAAATTCTCATTAGAACACCCAAAGACAAAAAGATCATATCCATAAGAAGTATACATTTAATTACCTGTGCACCCTCATTATCAGTATCTGGGAAAGAAGTCTGAGATGCTGTTTCACTGTTCTGCACAGTTGGTTTATTTAGAAATTGGCTAATTTCTTTGGATTTTTGCTCGAGTTGATCTAAGGAAAGAAAATAAACAGAAATGATCTCTGCCTCAAGTCTGAAATGTAGTGAGTTATCATTTTCCAGGGATACATTATATGCTGTTTACTCTAGTTACCTTAGTTTAAAGTTGTGGTGCCAATGACAGCATTTTTTAAAAGGTTTTAAGTGCTCTCAAGGACCAAAAGGCAACTCGGTAAGCCACTTGCTTCAAAGGTAAAATAAAACAAGCCTAAGCATTTTTTAAAAAGTCATTTTTCCTTTCCCCCTTAAAAATGCCTTTAGTGTTTCTTATTTCTCGACTATTCACTTAAGTGTTATAAATCCCACTGAGAATCTATAGCAGTTTTAAACATGAACGTTCCACTTAAGACAACAATGTGCTTATAGCATGCTGTTCCCACCATATTATCCACCTCAAGGCCTCCCAGTTAATGTTCAGTTCTTCAACACAGATCTTCAGCTCAAGTCTCTCTAAAGTCTTTCTTTTATGTATATGCCAATCCATTAGAATTAAACTAAATTAGAAGCACCTATTACTTTAATATCATGTTTTTAAAAAAAATAAGTTTCCTTTAAAACTTCATAAAGTTTTCTTTAAAAAGAAATTTCCAATTACAAGAAAAATATTCAGATCTATCTTTAGGAGTAAAAATTGCACCATGCAATTCAGTCTGCCTACCTATGCACCTAGACCTGGCCTGAGTCATCCACAAATTAATTCAAATCCTACTCACTTCAGTCACTGACCCCTTCAGACCACAGTGGTTTTACACAGCATTCTTTTAACTATCTGGCACAGCATTAGCAACAGTTTTTAGTACTATGAGGATAATTATAGTATTACAAAAAGATTATAACTTTAGTCAGAAACAGGAGAAATGCAAGAGAGTCCAGAAGAGATGTCTTTCTCAATCCTTCTATTGATTCAGTTGTTTTGAGCAAATGATACCATTAACAGATCCCTAGAATTCTGAAGTAGAAACACTCAATACTGGACAGGTGGGCTTCAAAAACAATCAAACACTCACCTTCCAGCTGCTGAATGGCTTGGGCTGAATGAAGTACCTGTTCACTCTTATCTTGGAGAAGCTTGGCATTTTCATCCTTTAGAGCAACACAGGCAGACTGTAGTTCTTGCTCAGTCTTCTGAAGACTCAAAATGTGAGAAGTCTTCTCTTCCATTTCTGCTTTGTGCTTCTGCTCCAAAGTACTGTACCGGGACTGAAGGTCAGCCTGGGCTTGACCTGCTTGCTCAAGCCGTTCCAGTAGGTGATGCATTTCGTCCTGCAGGTTATGGAAGGATAATTTTCTTTCCGCCACTTCAAGTTCCATCTTTCCCATTAGAATCTTGGACTCTTCTCTTTCTGTTTCTACCGTGTTTCTTAGAGTATTATACTCAGCTTCTACCTGCTGTAACTGCTGAGAGAGAATCTAAGGAAAAAAAGACAAGTCTCATGAACCATAAATTCTTTCAATAAGCATTAACTCCTTTCAAGAAGCACAGTGAACTGACACATGGGGCTGGACAACTGTGTAGGTCTGACCCTCTATTTTTGCTTCTTGCTACTTTTGAGAGTTTGTATTTATTTGTGCCATTATCCTATATATTTATCATCTTTATTGTATATATAAATATATAACTGTATATATTTGTTGTCTTTTAATTTCTGTCTCTCCCAAAACAAAATTTAGTAAGAGAAGGAACTGTGTCTGTTTCATCATCATTGCTCTCCAGCATAGTACAGAGTATTCTGAGTACTGAAATGAATAAGTAAACGAATCCAGTCCCTGCTCTCAAAGAACTGAATTCAGGAGAGTCACACTTAAAGCATTATGATGCAAAATAACAGAGGCCATGAAAGAGATACTTATAAGAAGCAGAGAAGGAACAGAGAAGGGAAATTTCCCAAAAGTCATATATATGTAACTATCTCTACAGTACCTATCCAGTAAGTGGTATAACAAGGCCTTGAACCTGATTATCTGATGGCAGCCAAGAGAGGCCTCAGAGTCAGATTATACTTTTTGTCAGGACTGGAGACAAGGGAACATGTTTCTGTGCAAGAGAGTCCTTTCTAAGGAGAGTTGGAAGTTAAGAAAAAAGAAGATCCTTGACTTTCTCCAGCAGCAAGCTGCACCCAGGTGAACAAGCAGAGAATGTGAACTGAAGCGCCAATTCCATATTACAATGTGCATTTCTGAATGGGATAGGCCAGGGACACAGGGAATCCAAGGGCTGTAACCCAGGTCTTGCAGCCAAGATGGTGGCACAGGCAGACATGGCTCATCTCTTCATACAACATCATCAAACTTAAAACTAAAATATAGAACAATCATTACTCTAACAATCATTATAGAAATGTCAGAAACTGAGTTGAATGGAAATCTGACAACTAAGGCATTAAAGAAATCACATCCATCTGGACTGGTAGGAGGGGTGCAGATGTGGAAGAGGCTGGTCCCACACTCATGTGTGGTGGATAAAAATTTGGAAGGGATATCTTGGGAGTGAGGAGCCGCAGCCCCATACCAGGTATGAGCACAGGATTCCAGTGCCAGGAAGGATCCCCTGGATCTCCATAAGTTCTGGCTGCAAAAACCAGTGGGGATTGTTGGTGGAAGAAAATCCTGTAGCTCCAAGTTCTTCTTAAAGAAGCTACACACAGACTCACCTACGCAAACTCATTCCTTCTGAACACCAGCACTGGGGTAGCAGCTTGAAAGGCACCGAAAGTATACAGGGAGAAAATGGTATGTCTAGCATCAAAGCAAGCACAAGCCATTGTCCCTTTCCTAAACCCTCTCCCCACAGAGCCACAGAGCCACAGAGCCATCAAGCAGGTGCAACCGCTGAGACTCCATCAAACTGGCTAACACTGTTGACCAGCCTTAGAGATCCCTAGGGACCTGGCCCCATCCAACTTATGTACCTATCCAAGCTGCTTTTCCACATGAATGGCGGATCTTGGCTCAAGCTTCACAACTTCCTAAACCCTCTCAACAAGCAACAGCTTGCCTCAGTGAACACCAGGCCCAGCACTAGCAGCAGCCTGCTTGGATTCATAGCTTGGCTTCACCTGGGAATCGCCAAGCCCAGCACAAATAGCAACCACCTCAGATTGCTTTGTAGCTCAGGCAGGATGGCCCTGGGCAAAGCACAGGTGGGGGCTGACCTTGGCCTGCACGACTGGGGAAACCCTAGGGCAGAGGTGTCAAGCTCATTTTCACTGGGGCCACGTCAGCCTTGTGGTCGCCTTCAAAGGACCAAATGTAATTTTACAACTGTATAAATGTAACTACTCCTTAACTGTTAAGGAGGTGAAATTACATTCAGCCCTTTGAAGGCAAACAGGGTGATGTGGCCCCAGGTGAAAACAAGTGACACCCCTGCCCTAGGGCCAGCTCACCCAGTGGACAGCTACAGGCCACATCAGAGCACCACTACCCTGCTCCTGCACCACAGAGCAGAGGTTGGTGACAAATGGTCACAGCCAGTCCTTGCAGCTGACTGGCATGGGTAAATCCCTACCATCGATCTGCCAATAGCAACCAAGGATCAACTATAAGAAGAGGATGTGTACTCAGTCCACATGAAGGGCTGGGTACTTTGAGTACCCAGCTATGGTGATAGAAGAGGCTGTGCCTCTGGACCCTATAAGACACCTACTACAACAGACCACACTACTGAGACACGGAGACAAAACAGTTCTACCTACATAGAAACAAACACATGGAGGCTGCCAAAACGAGGAGACAAAGAAACATGGCCCAAATGAAAGAACAGATTAAAACTCCTGAACAAAAGGGAGATAAACAATCTATCAGATGCAAAGTTCAAAACATGGTTATAAGGATGCCCAAGAAACTTAGTGAGGACCTCAACAGCATAAAAAAGATCCAGTCAGAAATAAAGGATACACCAACTGAAATAAAGAACAATTTACAGGGAAATAACATGAAGGATGAAGCCGAGAACCAAATCAATGATTTGGAACATAAGAAACCAAAAAACTACCAATTGGAAAAACAAGAAGAAAACAGAATCCAAAAAAATGAGGGTAATATGAGCAGTCTCTGGGACAACTTCAAGAAGTTCAATGTTCATAACATAGGGTTGCCAGAAGAAGAGAGAGAGCAAGAAATTGGAAATCTATTTGAAAAAATAATGTAAGTAAACTCCCTAATTGGTGAAGGAAATAGATGTGTAAGTCCAGGAAGCACAGAGTCCCAAACAAGATGGATGCGAAGAAGCCCACTCCAAGACACATCATAATTAAAATGCCAAAGGTTAAAGACAAAGAATCTTAAAAACAGTCAGAGAAAAGAAGTTAGTTACAAGGGAGTTTCCAAAAGACTATCAGCTAATTTCTCAAAAGAAATGTTGCAGGCTAGAAGGATTGGCAAGAAATATTCAAAGTCATGAAAAGCAGGGTCCTACACCCAAGGTTGCTTTAACCAGCAAAGCTATCATTTAGAAATGAAGGGCAGATAAAAAACTTCCCAGACAAGAAAAAACTAATGAAGTTCATCATCACCAAACCAGTATTATATGTTAAAGGGACTTTTTTAAGAAAAAGAAGAACAAAACTATAGGAATAAAATGTCAAATACATTGCTTAGATTTCTGGTGAGGGCACATGCCTGGGTTGCAGGCCAACTTCCCTTTATGGGGTGCATGAGAGGCTACTACACACTGATGTTTCTCTATTTCTCTCCTCTCTTTCTGTCTCCCTTCCCCTCTCTAAAAGTAAATGAATAAAAATCTTAAAAAAGATAAAGATAAAAAAGAGCCAAGTAGCTAAACATGGATCTGTACCAGGTAGACAGAAAAGAGGAGCCAAAAAATAACTAATAATAGTAGAGGAACCAACTGGAAGTATCAAGGGACCTCAATGAGAAGCAAGATCAGGCAGCCTAAGAAAGAAAACAAGATGGGTTGCAGTCAGGGAATGGGATACTTGAGTGTACGATCTTGGAACATCAACATCCTTGATCTCCTTTAGACTGAGGGAAATACCGCATGGTGGGATTATGTCAATCCCACAGAAAGTCAACCAGCAAAAACTAGCAAAGAAGGGACAGTAGGTAAGGCACAAGAACCAGTCAAGACAGAGAAGAGGTAAACTGACAGACAACAAACTCACCACCAGAGGAAAATACGACACTGTTAGAGAAACTAGGACCCTAGATCTAAAATCCCATAGGAAAAGAACAGCAACGAAAGATGTGGAATGTAAGCTTCACAAGGTAGAAAACAGACCTGCATCTGTTTGGCTTATAACACTTCACCACCATAGGGAATTTGCTGAAAGAATGAAGAAATGCCATCATTTCTCTGAAAACTTGTAACAAAATTCTTACACATGCTGTCTGGAAACTAAAGTAGAAGTGAGTTCCCCCAGGGCAGACAGTAAATATGACTCCCAGGCAGTAAGTACCTGGTTTCTCTGTTCGGCAGCAGTCAGCTCCTGTTGCAGCAAGTCCACAACCTGGGCCCGGCCCAGCAAGGCTTCTTCGTGCTCTTCAAGTTTCCTCTGTAGCACCCTCAATTTCTGAGAAAAAAAGATGTTTTAGACTTAATATGCTAACGAATGAGACTATCACCTGCTTACCTTTCAAAATGTCATGTAGATTTGTGCACTTAAGAGTTTTGGATGTTGAGGATGAAGATTAAACAGTGGGACACCAGCATGCCATGCTCCCCTCCAGCAGCAAGAAAGAACCTCCGAAACTCTCTTGTCCCGAGCACCGACAACCATCAAACAGAGACGCAAGCAAGTCCCTGAATTAGGGAGCCTTTTTAATTATTAAAGAAAATGACGCATATCTACTTTTTAAATAATATGGTCTCTGGCCTGTGTCTAAATAACCTGAGTGCATGTATATCTCACTCACCACAGAGAATGTTCTTTGCAGGCGAGAGCTGTTTCTCTTCTAGTGTCATGCACGGGACATGCACTCAACAAACACTTGCTGAATGAGTAAATCTATGATACATGTGTACATTAATATTCTACTTTAAAAAGCGGTATATTCTATACCTCATTTAGTGGTGTTTTTCTGAAAGATTGCTTAGAACTTGGAAGACATTTTCACTCAAAGACAATTAAATGGATCAATTACGAAAGATCTCTGGAGTGCCTTTGGTACCACACTGCACTACACACTAAACAGAAACAAGTTTCTCTGAGTTAGTAGATAATAAGCTCAAAAACAATGAAGCCAATTTTCAAAATAAACCAATGAAATTTTTAAAAATGTTCATTTAATAAAAGACTTCATGGCTTTGAAATCAATCCTCCTCATCTTTAATTTTGAAAGTTTAAAACTGGATTCATTGATTTGAAGATTTGGATCAGGTTTTTAATGCACAGAGGAAGTATCCATGATAGCAAACAAAAGGGAAACCAATTTCTGACTACCACATACATTTGCCAATTAAATCAGCTTTTGATACCAACAACCTGGTTAAAGAGGCAAGGTAAGGATAAGAAAAAATAATCAATATGCAATAGAAGACAAGAACACCGAGAGAAGCCAATTAAGGAGCACACTACGACCATGGGAAGAGCAGTGGGTAAAGAGGAAAAAGTGGCTGTTACCATTTAGTTAAACGTTAACTAAAACGACAGTCATTCTACTAAGTTTTAGCAACACACCTGTTGCATCTCTGTTTCCACATCTGCCTGGGTTGCTAACTGAAGAAGCTCATCTTCGTGAAGACGAACTTGTGTTTCAAAGCGGGCATCTTTCTCTCGGACCACCTGCTGCATGGAACTCAACTAAAGACATACACCAGAGAAACTATAGAAGTTACACTCCCCAAATACCACAAACAAAACTCATAGACTATTCTCCAAAGACAGACACTGAAAACTGACAGACAATAGGTTTTTTAAATTAAATTTTGAATGTCAAAGTTGATAATGTTAGAAGAGAGACAGGCCTGACAGTAATTTCCAAATGTGACCGTAAGCCTATTATCAAATTCAGAAGTCAGCCTAAATGTAAATGTTGATTGAAAATTACATTTGCGTGGTTGCTAGAAATGTTTAAATATAAAACAGGTACATATTTTTGAAGTTTTAAGGAGACCAGAATATTAAACGTACAAAGTGAAGTTAGATTTCTGTTAAGCACTAGACACTACTTGCAATATCACACTCATGCTCAAAAACTTCCAATGAAATTCTCTAAGACAAACTTCAAACTATAGATCTTTTATCAAAATTCTCTGCAACTAGCAATACAAATCTTTCTTTCTAGACTTATTTTCAAAGAATTGCTTCTACCAAAAAACTGTGTATTTCCAAATGCACACCACCTCCCCAGATGGCTACTTTCAGCTGTTTATTATTTGAAGGCTTCTAAATCACCCTCATTTGTTAACTAGTTCTTAACAAAATCAATGAAAATAAATGAACTGATTGCGAGCTGCTCAGTATGAGCATTGTTTTGTTTTGTTGTGTGTGTGCTTGCTTATTCATTTCGTTAAAATCTCTGGTCCACAAGTTCTTACAATGTCCATTTTGCAATGGTCATCAACTACTGCAGATTTCTCAGTTTATGACACCTTGAATTGACCTTGGCTTTCCTTCTAGGTGAGACAAAAATCTTTAAAATTTTTGTGATTATCTGAATTCTAACATCACTATGAACTTAGAATCCTGTGTTTCAGTGTACAGGCACTGGAGTCCTTCGTTAGTCAAACACATCTCCACACCCCTTCCTATAAATGTACCAAATTCTTTTCCCTTTCTGAGAGTGTGCTCACACCATTCTCCACAAATGCAGTACCTTTCCTCACCCTCTCTAGAGTAATACCTACCTATCACAATTTTGCCTAAATCTAACTTTTCCATGTAACCTTCTTTGGTTGCCACGCTGAAAGTAACCACTTTCACATCTCAAACCACTTTCAGTCTGCATCGCTGTGGCTGTGCACTTACTTGGAATGACTTCCATTAGGATGGACCTGTTAATATGTTTATAAATCTTGACTCCCAATGTTTTAAGTCACTTTTAGGCAAATTCATATTTTGTATTTTTCCATCCTAAATTGCATATAGTGTTTGTAATATAAAAAGGGCACAATAAAAGCTAGTAGCTAAAAGTAAGGATTTCAGGAAACACAATTTTAACTGTATACATAGCAGTAGACCATCCACAGACAGAAAGCAATTCTAATACTGCAAGTCATCAATAAAGTGAACACCTCATGGATAAGATGAAGTACCATGCAAAGGTGCTTCAGGGAAAAAATGTGTCAGGAGTCCAAAGCTTTTCCAAAGGAAAAATATCAAGGTAGGTGCTCAAACTGGAAATTTAGAAAAAGAGAAAGAAAGAGCCGAGGACACCAGTCCAAATGGTCCAGGCCTAGTAGCAGAATAGGAAAAATGGCACATACTAGTGCCATTTAATATTAAATCACATAACCAGTATCACTTTCTCATATTACATACTCATTAATGTAACTTCCCAATGAAATTTTATTAAGGGAAAGGACAGACATAATCATTTGTATTTCTTTTAGTTTATCTATCAGTATCTTTTGAACTTAGCAGCTGAGCTCATTCCCAAGAGACTGAATCTCTGTGTGCGATTAAACTCAAATCTCAAATCTCTGGGCCTATAGAACTAAGAAACAAGTATCAGTTAAGCTATGGCAAATTAATCAAGGTAAATAACACTTCTAATAACATACCCTTTTAATTTCTGGTGTAACACTCTTGGCTTTAGTCTTTCATCTACTAAGCTTTTAAAAGTGAGTGTCTGAATTGCCTTGTGTTGTAATAACCCATTAGACTCTTGTGATTCTTCACCCTACTTATTAGGAGGTACCTCCCACCCTACCTGAGCAGCTTGTTCTGCCTGTGTCTGGCTGAGCTGGGCTTGCAAAGCACCAATGAGCTCCTCCTTCTCTTGGAGTTGTTGCTTCATCACTGAAAGTTTTTCCATCTCGGCTGAACTCTTGTGAAATTGAAGACACAGAAGGAAGAAATATTTATTTAATCGAAAGAATTAGCATTCTCAATTTTTTCACTTCCCTTTCCCATCTGCCCTAAATACCTACCAATATCTATCCTTCTAATTTTCACTTAACACAAAAGGGAATTGCGTGTACTGTGGTTTTTTTTTTAGAAATACATCAGAGGAAGACAGAAAGAATAACAGCATTTTACAAGGTCTCTCACATAGAAAGAGACAGCACAACTGGATAGCAAAACCCAAAAGCCACAGACAATATGTACAGTCCAACTAGGAGGGCAGTCCCACAAATGCTTAAATACAAGCAGGTAGGGACAATCTACCAAAAGGCACAAGACCTGCGTGGTATTACAGTCTGTGTGAGAGGAAGCAACAGACAAACATCTGATGGCCTTGAAAAGAGGAAAACTCCAAAAGAGCCAATAAGCATTCACTGGAAAACACAACTGTCCAATCTTAGAACAGCAGGTTAAATGAGCAGGACTTGACCATTCTCCAATATTGGATAAATGCAAGGGGTCCACAGAAAGAACTAAAAAGACTAGAACAATCTTGCTCCTCTGAACTCTTAAAACTGACTTAGCACAGCTGCTTTCCAAGACATGAACCTGCACTAAACAGGTATGTCTAGGAATGAAATAAAAACTGAGCAGACTAGAGATAACCAAAACAGGAAGAAAGGTCTACATACGTGCTATGTATCTCATTACTGATTAGCCATATATTGCTACAAAAGGCTTCAAATATGCGTAATGTGAAAGAGGAATTTAATTATTAACATTATTTAATTTTAATTCATTTAAATTTAAAAAGTGAAGAAACAGAATATTTTTCCATTAAATATAACTGTTTTGATACAAGTACATTTCACTTTACTGCATCATATAAGGTACTTTTGAATTGTCTTGCAAGTAATGAGCGTGCATATTGTTCCCAGTGTTATAATAAATACACCTCTTACCTAGTTGGTGTGATTGGATTGATTCAGTTTGAAAAATATCTTTTCTACACAGCTATGTAACACTGTAATGTGTTTATATGAATGCTCTATGCAGAGTCTGAGTAGCAGCTGATACCTATGAGAATCATCATTGGTAATTAAAATGACATATAAATACTTAGGTTAATTATAATTGAATTACTTTTCTAGTGCAAAAATAAATATAGTCACTTCTTTTTATCCTTACCCAAAGACATTTTTTCACTGCCTTTTAGAGAGAGAAGAAGGGAGGCAGGAAGGGAGAGAGAAAAACACTGATAAGAGAGAGAAGCATCAACTGGTTGCCTCCCTTACGCGCCCGGAATGGGGATCATATACGCCAGACCAGGGATCAAACATGCAACCTAGACATATGCCCTGACTGGGAACTGAACCCACAACCCTTCAATTACGGAAAGACACTCCAACTAACTGAGCCACAACGACCAGGGCAGTATAGACACATTTTTAAGTTTAAAATGAAGTCACAGTGCTGACACACAATTCACTCCACTTCATTTCTAGGAGTATTCCATTATGAAGATATACCATAGTTGAACTATTCATCTGTTGATAGACATGAACTGTTTCAAGTTTGTGGTTAATACAAGTAAAGCTCCTATGAACATTTACATAAAAGTCTTTGTATGAACACATGCTTTCATTTCTCACAGATGTGGCTTTGAAGTTGATATGCTTTAAAGTCCAATTATTATCCTAAAAATAATAAACTAGTTTCTCAATGTAGATGCAAATACTAAAGGAAAATGATATTTCAACCCTCAGTTCAGTAATGGGAAACTTATAGTTATGGTTGGAACAACCTAACTAATGGATCTATTTTCTCAAGTGGAAATTTTATAAAATCAAAACACAGATAATTATTCCCAATGAAAATGTAGTATCCAAACTGTGATGTAATGTAAAATACACACGAAGTTTCAGACTTAGTGCAGAAAAAAATGTAACATAGCACAAAAATATTTTTTTTTTCTTTTCCAACTTTGAGTTACACTATGAAGAAGTGTCTATCTAGTGCTTTAGACTTAATACCCAGGACAAGAGGTGGGGTCACCACAGACCTGATGTAAAGAGAAATGTGACTTAGTAGAAACTTCAAATTTATACCATATAGATTTACATATATAGGCCTACCACACCTGTTAAGTCAACTGCTTGAAAAATCATAATGAAAATATCCAGAAAAATAATATTACAGAGATTATGAAGGATAAGGACCCTCTGCTGTAAGGAAAGGCAGGATTAGGTTTCCAGAAGCTGGGCTTTGGGAGGCGTACATGAGTTTCCTACAGAGTACGCAGTCACGGGGAGAGAGTGTCAGATAGGGATTTGAAAACACCAGCAAGAGGTATAAGCAGAGTAACTAGTATATAGTGTATGACCATTAAATACTTGATGAAATTACTGAATTATTAAAAATACAGTAGGGCTGATAAGACATGCCACAATTCAAAGGTAGCAAAAAAGGAACCAATTTCTAAGGACCCTCATTTTGCTTTTGAGCCTACTCAACAGATCAGATCTATCTTAAATGAACTCATAAATGAACATAGCTCAGTCTTCCAATTTTAGCCAATGCTTTTTAGGTATTATCTCAGTTGCTTAAGGATTTAATTACCATAAATTACATCGTTTTTCGCCCTCATTCTGATGAGCTCCTCTCCAGAGACTGAGTTCTTACAGATCGGAGGCAGAGATGTTTTAGCACTGACGTGCTCTGATCCAGCCCATCTCAACGGGGTGGACATTCTGCTGCAGTGAGGCTAGTCCTGCCTGCTTCCAGCGTGAACCCACTGTTGAAATGGAAGGCCTTACTATAGACTGCAGTCACACAGATGCCCTATTTTGCAGCCTCCTTGCCAGACTTCATGTCTCCTCCAGTCCTCTTAGCATTTGTGCACCCCCCACAATGCTGTAAGAAGTTCTGGACTCCCTAGATGACAAACATGTGCATTGGAACCCGAGATCCTAGCACAGGCTTATTTGCCAAGACCTCTCCTCCAGACAGTTCAAATAAGCCACAGGTGGCTGCTCTGCATACTAAATATACTCAATATTTGACTTCCCTAACGGGGCCGCAGTTTCCCCAGGCTATGCACCGAGAAGCCCCCTTGCTCCAAGATTCCCCAACTCTCTCTGGCCCTCCCCTTACCCTTTGCCCATTTCCCAAAGATCTGATTGTGGGGTAGGAGAAAATGATGTTTATATTATCTTCAAAGTATAGTATTTTGAACATACAGGGCTAAATTAATTTCACCTGTTTCTTCATAACCTACTGTCATGCAGCTACTAAAAAATTAAAATTATACATGTAACTTACTGGACAATATTGGCATAGACCAAAGTGAGGGGTAGAGGAAAGGAAGCAAGAAAATCTTAGAAATCCAACAGTCATATCTTTGCATACAGTATAAAAACAACAGAAGAAAGAGGTCTGTTAAGTCAAAAAAGCTTCCCTGAACCAAGACTCCTTTTATTACTTTTTTATTATTACTTTTTAAAATCCTAACCCAAGGATATGCTTATAGATTTTAGAGGGAGAAGAAGGGGGGAATGAAAGAGAAAGAGACAGACATCAACATGAGAGAGAAACCTTCATTGGTTCTCTCTCCATTCATTGGAGAAACATGTCATGACCAGGGATTGAACCCAAACCCACGTATGTGCCCGATCGGGAATCAAACCCACAACCTTTTGGTGTGCAGGATGACACTCCCACTAACTGAGCAACCCAGCCAGGGTAACTCCTTTCAAAAGTTAAGGAAAATTACCAGACTTAGGAAGAAAGGAAGGAAGAAAATCAATAGATGACATGGATAAACATCTATTGGGCACCTAAAAATGTATCTGTCATATAATAATTCAGTGGGCTTTAGTGATTGTTAACTTAATGATTATGAGGTGACATACACCCCTACCTGTGCAGCTTGCTCTGCCTGTGCCTGAGTAAGCTGGGCTTGCAAACTGCTAATTAGTTCCTCCTTCTCCTGGAGTTTATGTTTTATCATTTCTACTTCCATCTCTTCTTCTGTAGAACTCCTGTCATGCTGAAAACACAAGAGATAGTAACTTATTTTTAAAAATTATAGTCATTATACATTTGATCTTTGGCTCTAATTTGCCCTATAAAACCATTTCATTAAAGTTTAATCAAACTGATGTGAGTGAGAAATAACACCTGACCTAACAACAAGGAGGAAACCTTCAAGTTTTCCAGTTTCAGTGGGGCCAAGTAGCTCCTACTAAGGCCCACCCTCCCTCAGATAACAGCTCTAAGACTAAATAAGAAATAACAACAACTATCTGAAAATGAGGAGGACAACCAAAGGCCAGCACTACTGCAGGGGAGTCGACAGTTAAGAGATGGCACCAAGTTTCCCCTTTTCATGGTTTTTCAGTCTGAGGGCAAAGCCAGTCAGTGTCACCCAGAATGCAACAGAAAACTCAGTCTCACTGCCTTGACGAACCAGAGGCCAAAAGTGTAAAGTGAGGGGAAAAACATCATAAAACCACCAGTGAGAGGAAATCTTTCAATTCTCTATTTTCCCCCCGAAGTACCTTAGACTGAACCAGATCATGCCCTCCCCCTAATGAACTTACTCTCCCTTATTGGACCTATACTGAGTACTTTTATACTTTTTTCCACATAGTAGTTGGTCAAGCATCTGAAGATTGCCATCATTTCCTCAACTACAGTTTGCACAGAACACCTAGCTCTGTGATCCGCGTACAACAGTCAGAGGGCTGCTCTGACTGATGCTGGGGCTGTGAAACCTTGTAATCCAGCCCTTTAATTTAACAGAGGAAGGAACTGGTGTTGTAAAATGTTGATTTGTTTAAGGTCTCAGCTTTAAAAAGAAGGCAGATTATAACATGGGTAATTTAAAAATGTAACGACATAGCAGAGGGTGGGAAAGTTAGAAGAAACAAAGCAACTTGGAGAGAGAAAAGTTGCTGCTACCGCAGCTAGGGGAAGAAGGAATTACCAGAAGAGAAACCAAGAAGAATCAAAATAAAGAAATTATATGAAAAAAATGAGAGAAGCTTCTAAAATAAGCTTTGAGAAGTTTAATAAGTCTATCAATGCAGGAAAAGTAATGTCTTCAGAGCATGAGACCCAATAAGAATGACTAACTAGGGAGCTAACTAGTTACCCCCAGGGGTATACCTAGAGAATCGATGACGACCTAATTTCCCAAGAACTAAGCACTGAGAATAGGAGTACTAGTGGCTCAAAGGACAAGGTAGGATGAAATTAAGAAAATAAAAAGATTTCTTATGCAGAGTAAAGTCTAGGCCAGCTGTAGTACGTATTCGTGCTATACTAGCCTCCATACATTCTACACCAAACTTAGAAAGGAATCAAGACTAGTATTAAAACAATGCTCTGCTCCTCAAAAGGCACTACTTTCCATACTCCTCTCTCTACCTCCAACCTCAAACTGTTTTCTTGGTGGTGGTCATCGATCTAAAGAACACACCTCATGTTGGGGCAAGGCAATCTAAACGATTCAGCCTACAATGCATGAAACTTTAATTCACTACTTTATTACCATATAAGGACACAGGATATTCTGTATTAAGTCAGTGAATTAAAGAATTTCAGAATTGGAATAAACCTAGAGACCAGCTGGCTCAATCTTCTTTAGTACTAATGATGAAACTTCTCCAAAAGCTATGTACCTCTCCTATCTAAACACCTCACCGCAGTATTTACTTCTTCCCACTGGCCTTTTTAATTCTCTAAAAGGCTAAGTAACAACTGGCACTTCACTTCCATATTTTCTGTTGACCTTTTGTTCACCCTGAGTGTGGCCGGTAGTCCAGCTACACTGCAAGTTCAGTAAGAAAGAACAGCATTTAAACTGTACTTGAACAACAATAAAAAATGTAAAAAAAATAAAATAAATGTCTTCTTGGCTCCCTCTCCCCATCAAAAAGAAAGAGAAAGAGAGAGAGAACAAATAAACGAACAGAATTTAGTGTTTATTACTTCAGCTTTATAGGTATGTGACCAATAAAGATCTGGCAAGAAGGGGCTGGAAGGAAGTATTCCAAGTCATGAAATCCAAAGATCTACAGCCAAGATTGCTTTATCCAGCAAAACTTTCATTTAGAATGGAAGGACAGATAAAGTGTTTCTCAGATAAGGTCAAGTTCAAAGAGTTCATCATCACCAAGCCCTTATTATATGAAATGCTAGAGAGACTTATATAAGAAAAAGATGAAAAATACGAACAGTGAAAGGACAGCAAACGCAGTTATTAACAACCACACCTAAAACAAAAGCACGAAGACAGCTAGATCAAGAGTGGAACCATAGAAATGAAGAACACATGGAGGGTTAGCAACAGGGGAGTGGGAGGAGGAGAAGGGGGGAGAAGATACAGAAAATAAGTAGCACAGAGGTAGGTAAAAAATAGATAGGAGGAGGGCAAGAACAGTAGGGGAAATATAGAATCTAAAGAACTTGAGACACGTGGTCATAAACTAAAGGGGGGGAATGGTGGGGGTGGGTGTGCCAGGTGGAGGGGAATGAAGGGGGAGAATAGAACAACTGTAATGGTATAATCAATAAAATAAAATAAAATTTTTAAAAAAAATCTGTCATATTGGAAGGCTTTTTGCACTCAGAAAATACGTATTTTACACAGTCACTATACCTTGGAGAGCTGTTCTTCTGACTGAGGTCCTGTAGGCAGACCAGTCCCTCCTTGTGCCTTAATTTCTTCTATGTGTTTATTCAAAGAAGTTAATTTGGCCTTAGCATGAAGTTTCAGCTTTTTAATTTTGTTATCAGCAGCTTTTCTTTCTTCCTGTCAGAGAACAATGATGACAAATACATATATGTTTGCTCATCGTTTATCTAGCCCAAAACAAAAGTAGGCATCATCTTGTAGTATCAGGGAAATAAGAATCAGATTCTCCAATAACCTTTTAGTAAACACTGAGCATGAAAGTAGTTAAAACAATGGTACCTGTAGAATTTCATCTTTCTGTTGCAGTTCAGCATCCTTCTGTCTAATGATTTCTTTTAGCTCCACCACCAACCTCTCTGCATGAGCCAGCTGCTCCAGGACATCCTCTTGAGTTTTATCATTAAATTTCGTATCAGACTCTTGGGGTAATTCCTAGCATTTAGACAAAAAATTGCCAATGTACCAGAGAAAATGAACCTCTAAACAAGAGTTCCTTCATTCCCACTTCATCTTATCCCAACGCATATCCTTACTCAGGAAATCTATCCAACTCTAAACCAGTAATAACTGTTACCACAGCCATTATAATATGTTAAGTATTTTGTAAATGGTAAGCATTTTATAAAGATTATCTTATTTACAGTTTTATTATTCTAATTTTACCAAAGAGAAAACTAAAGGGAAGCAAAAATCACAAACCATTACGCCCAAAGTTTTAAATTTGAAATTAAGAGAATAGTTGAATAAAATCCTCTTAACCACTAGGCAATACTGCTTGTTTTTTCAGAAAACTAAAGGACTTCTTTCAATTCCTTATGTGGCCCTCAAAAAATACAATGCCAATTATAAGAGAAGTGATAGATGAATTTACAATAGCAAACAGATATTCTTAAACAGGAAAGGAGCATCAATTCCACCATTTGTCATTCAAATCCTTCCTAGAGAAAATGCATCTACTATATACCCAAGTAGGAGTTAAAACAGTGTAACACTAGACAAGTCTCTGGGGGCCAAGTGTAAAAGATCTCATGACTCTCACCCAGGACTTGATTACTATCAGTGGCTCTTAGGCTATAAACTACAGGAAAAGGACCATTGATAGTCTCAACATTTTTCTTAATCCTCTCTTTTACCTAGCAGCACAAGGGAGGCTGCTCAAACCCTTCTCTCTTAAATTATTTTCCTCAGAAGAACATGAAATATATGTCTCCTCAGCTTAATTCAGAGCAGAGCTACTTACGGAGTCTAAGGAAGCCGTCATATTCTGATCTGTGTCATCCCCTGACAATTCATGTAAAACAACATTTGCTAATCCTGACAATCGACTCAGCATTTCTGCAAGAAAAGAAAATGTAAGAATCTGTAAAATATAGAAACAGGCACTCTTTTCGTTTATCCATAACTGTACCACTTGTAAGTAAAATAAGAAAACTCTGTGGGTAGTACGTATTAGAAACAGACTGGAGCAAGACAGTATCTTTTAAAAAGGCATCTGAGTACGCCCGGTGCAGTCACACGCTCTTCAGTGGCAAGAGCAGAAATTATAATCACCATAACCAAAAATTTAATAATAAAACACAAATACATCATTGTTTAGTGGGAGATAACCTACAGATTATCTTCAATACCACTTCTTTCATCAGAACTTCATTTATAAACACAAACTTCTAACTACTCCTTCCCACCTAGACTGTTGTTCTTTCCTACTCTGTCAAATAAACCCCATGATTCAGCAATATTTTTTCTTTTGATGTGCCCCACAAACCCCATTCTTTCAGGAAGCTTTCCTGATAAATCATGTGTTTTTGCTAAAACTTAAATATAATCCTTGTTCAAAATCCAATACATTTAATTAAAAGAAGAAAAAATATATAGCATTAACTGCATATAGTAGAAAAGAGATAAGGAATCCACAACCTATGCTTCTCTTATAGGAAATTAGAAAATGAAGAGCAAATTAAATGTTAGCAGAAAAAATAAATTAAGATTAGAGCAGTAAATTAATAAAATTGAAAATAGAAAAACAGACTTCCGCCAAGATGGAGGCATAGGTGGAAACACTGTGCCTTCTCCCACAACCAAGTTTGGATACAACAAAAGTTTTGGAGAACTAAGACACACCCAAAGACCAGAAAACCGAATTATACGGAAGTCCGACAGCTACAAACCGTTCAACGAGGACGGTAAGAGAGGCAGAGCCAGCAGTGGAGCAGGGTTGGGAAGGACAGACCTAGGAGCGCGGGAAGGACAGACCTAGGAGCGCAGGCAGCCCAGACCTAGTCAGGGTGCGGGGCAGACTGACCAAGGTCGCACATTCGCGTGCAGTGAGATGGACCACGCAGGCCCCAGGGGGCGAACCCAGTGGTGGAGGGCTGACAGCGGTGGCACACTCGCATGCAGTGGAGTGGGGCGTGTGGCCCTGGTGACGGTGGTGGCTGCGGTGCTGGTGGGGGTCACGGAGGCAGGCACTGGAGGGAAGCCACTGTCCCTCTTTGACCCCGCCCCCACATACAACATCACAACCCAGTGACTGAGTTGCCCTGCTCTGGTGAAAACCGAGGGCTCCGTTCCTGCTACTTAACAGGCACAAACAGCCCAAAAGATGGTGCAAGAACTTAAAGTCCCAGAGCCAATAACTCTAAGCAACCAACAGATTGCCAGCCTCTCAGAAGCCCAATTTAAAACACTATTTGTCAGGATGCTCACAGAATTGGTAGAGTACAGTCACAAATTAGAGGAACTTAGTCACAAATTAGAGGAACATATGAAGGCTAAACTAATTGAAATGAAGGGAGAGGTCCAGGAAACCAATAGTGATGGAAAGGAAAATGGGACTCAAATCAAGGGAGTGGACCAGAAGGAAGAACGAAACATCCAACCAGAAAATAGTAAAGAAACAAGAATTCAAAAAAATGAGGAGAGGCTTAGGAACCTCCAGGACATCTTGAAACGTTCCAACATCCGGATTATAGGGGTACCAGAAGGGGGAAAGAAACAGCCACGAGTGGAAAACTTATTTGAACAAATAATAAAGGAGAACTTCCCCAGTCTGGCAAAGGAAATAGACTTCCAGGAAATCCAGGAAGCTCAGAGAGTGCCAAAGAAGTTGGACCCAAGAAGGAACACACCAAGGCACATCATAATTACATTAGCCAAGACTAAAATGAAGGAGAGAATCCTAGAAGCAGCAAGGGATAAGGGGACAGTCACCTACAAAGGAGTACCCATCAGACTGTCAGCGGATTTCTCAAAAGAGACCTTACAGGCAAGAAGGGGCTGGAAAGAAGTATTCCAAGTCATGAAATCCAAAGACCTACAGCCAAGATTGCTTTATCCAGCAAAACTTTCATTTAGAATGGAAGGACAGATAAAGTGCTTCTCAGACAAGGTCAAGTTCTAGGAGTTCATCATCAACAAGCCCTTATTATATGAAATGCTAAAGGGACTTATATAAGAAAGAGATGATGAAAAATATCAACAGTGAAAGGACAGCAAACACACAGTTATTAACAACCACACCTAAAACAAAAGCAAACCAAGAGGACAGCTAGATCAGGAGTGGAACCATAGAAATGAAGAACACATGGAGGGTTAGAAACAGGGGGGTGGGAGGGGGAGAAGGGGGGAGAAGGCACAGAAAATAGCAGAGATGGTAGGTAGAAAATAGATAGGGGGGAGGGCAAGAATAGTGGGGGAAATATAGAATCTAAAGAAGTTGAGACACGTGGTTATAAACTAAGGGGGGAGAAGGGTGGGGGAGGGAGTGTGCGGGTGGAGGGGAATGAAGGGGGGAATAGAACAACTGTAATGGTATAATCAATAAACTATATTTTTAAAAAAAGAGAAAATCAATAAAAATCAAAAGTTTTTGTTGTTTTTTTTTAAGATCAGAAAGACTGATAGAGCTCTGGACAAGCTGACCAAGAAAAGAAGACAACACAAATTATCAACATCAGATATGAAAGAGGAGACATCACTACTTATCTAACACACATTAACAAATAATAAAGGAACACTACAAATAACTCTATGCCTATAAATGCATTAATATGGATAAAGTGGGCCAATTTCTTGAAAGACACAGCTACCAAAAATCACAAGACACAGACATATATACATGCACGCACACACACACCCAACACTTCCCTCCCTCCCTCCCAATCTTCCTCCCTCCTAAAATTTCCAACAAACTGCAAAATAAACATGGATCAAAACAAACCCCCAACAGCCACATATCTATGCGGCACTGTTGCCCATGCAGGAGAAAGTAGAGGGAAGTGAAGGATGGCGTAGTGAGCCACTCCAAAATATGTTACTTTGGCATAAGTATTTTGAGCAAAAGACACTTAAAAAAAAAAAGCAGGAAAAGCAGTTACTCTGACCTCTCCTTTTTTCCCTCTAAGCAAGAGATTAAAACACCCATATAGAAGTCTGCCCTAAATCAGGAGATAAGTAACATTCTTATCTCCAGGGATGGGGAGTTGAGGCCAAAATTTGTAAAAGTAAACCTTGTAAACAAACCATTATCTTCCCAAGTCATTTCTCCATGATTAACTACCCCCTTGCCTTGTCTTAACTGTAGAATTTACTACTCTTTCTAATTCGTTATATAGGTGTTTCATTCAAGTGCTTCTTTGGGTCTTCATTACCTCAGGAGGGCTTGTGTGTTGCATAAAACTTACATTAAATAAGTGTGTATGCTTTTCTCTTGTTAATCTGTTTTACTTCAATTTCTCAGGCCCAGCCAAGAAATCTAACAGTGTTACCATTGGTATTCAGCTAGAAAAGGGGAGCAAAAGGGAACTAGACACTGAGCTTAATAAACTGGGAAGCAGGAGCCTGCTTGCTTCGCCAGGAAGCTACAGCTTCACACCCCAGAGGAGCAACACTCCTCCCTTCCCCCACTCCCGGATAAGAGACCATTGGAGGGTACAGGGCCAGGTGCTTGATCATAGAGATCTGTCAGTCTAACTAGGGGGATGGACCTATGCAAAGCCTGTGAAAGTTTGGGAAGTTGACTGGTTCTTTTGGAAAAGTACCTGGTCCATACCAAACCTAAGCTCCTGGTTATAACCCCACAGAAACAAAGAGGCCCTCTCTCCTGTCCATCAGGTAATGCATTCTCCCTGTGCAATCCCATGTTCTCTCTCCACTGCCACCTGGCTATAGCAGTCAATCGGCCAGCAGCCCCATGGACCCTACCATCAGAGCAGCCAGAATAGAAACCAGCCCAGTTGCCTGGATGGGGGCTGAGATCACTTAGCTGCCCGCCTGTGGGCTTCAAAGAACTACACCTTAATGTGAAACAAAAACTCTGGACACTGGCTTTTGTGTTGGGCTTCCTGAAGACACGGTTGTACTTTTTCCATGGTGGGACAGAGGGAGGTGGGACAGTGGAAACCCAGGAAGAAGCTTCTATTTCCACATAAATAAACCATGCCACACCAGTCTCCCATGCACGCACGGGTCCTTGGAATGCTTTCCTTGTGATCCTGTGGAAAAGTCTAATTTCCACCTGCAACGAGAGGACAGAGGTAAAATCTTGATAGACCATATGCTAAGGGAACCACAAAGGACCCAGGGAGTATTTGCTGGAACACTGCCAAGCCCGTTAAAGAACAGCAGCTGAAAGAACCTGGTATACCCCCACCACAGCAGGTAAGGGCCAAGAACCTACAGAATCTGAAATGGCTACTACAGTAGCCAGGGCTCCTTCCCAGAACAGGGCCTCCACTGAGGAGAATCTACTGAGAACAGACTCAAAATTCATCAAGACAGAATCAACAAAGACCTAAGAAAGATCCAGATAGAGTGCAGATGGTAAAAAAAAAAAAAGAAGCAGCCCTGGCTGGTGTAGCTCAGTGGATTGAGCGCGGACCTGCGAACCAGAGGATTGCGGTTCGATTCCCAGTCAGGGCACGTGCCTGGGTTGCAGGCCAACTACCAGCAGAGGACGCACGAAAGGCAGCCATACATTGATGTTTCTCTCCCTCTCTCCTTCCCCTCTAAAGATAAATACATTAATAAAATCTTTTTAAAAATTTGCCAGTTTAATAGGTAAAAATAGCATGTCATTGCTTCAATTATAACTTCTTAAAAAAAAAAAAGTCAGGAAATCCCAGAAATCCAGCTACCACATATTTGAACACAGGAAAACAACACAGAAAAGCAACTCAAGTCCAAAAATGTTAAACAAACATAAACACGAGCAAATGCAAAGTAACACAGTATTTTCATAGAAAATTATTCTAAGAAAAAAAAATTCATTCAAGAAATAAGAGAGTTTCAAAAACCCTTGCTCAAAAACAATTCAAAACTACTAAACAACCCTATGACCTACAAAATCTCCTAAAATAACAGAAAGGCATTAAAGTGATATAAGATAAAAAATATAAGAAATTGATACAATGGAATATTACTCAGCCATAAAGATGAACAAATTTCACCATTTGTGACAGCATGGATGGACCTAGAAAACATTATGCTAAGTGAAGTCAGTCAGTGAAAAACAAATACCACATGATTTCCCTTATATGTGAAATCTAAAGAAAAAAAGAAATGAACAAACAAAATTGGAATAGACTTCTAGATACAGAAAACACACTGATGGTTGCCAGAGAGGGAGGGTCTGGGGGACTCGGTGAAAACGTGAAAGGCTTAGGAAGTACACGGTGGTAGTTACAAAACAGTCACAGGGATGTAAAGTACCACATAGGTAATACAGTCAATAATCCTGTAATAACTATGGATGCTGCAAGGTTGGTACTGGCAATTCCTAAGGGAACATTTTGTACAGTGTTCCACTAACCACTATGCTGTACACCTGACAATTATATAAAATAATATTGAATGTCAAGTCTGATAGAAACATAAAATTTTAAAAGATAAAAAACAAAAACTATTTTTATAAAAAATTGTTTTGAAAAACCCTGGAAGATGGCAAGAAAACAAGAAAGGAGCAAAGGAACTACAATACTATAAGAAAACTATTAACAAAATTCCCACAGTAAGTCTTTAACCTTTCAATAATTGGATTAAATTCTCCAGCCAAAAGACACAGTGGCTGAATGCATTAAAAACCCAAGAGCCAACCACGTTGCCTACAAGTCTCACTTAGCTCTAAAGATATACATAGGCTAAAAGCGAAAGACGTGAAAAGAAATTTCATGCAAATGGTAACCAAAAGAAAGCAGGGGTACCTCTATTTAGACAAACAGACTAGACTTCAAGTCGAAACTGTCACAAGAGACAGAAAAGGTCATTACATAATAAATAATAAAAAGGTCAACTCATCAAGAGGATATAAGCTTATAAATATATATGTACACAACATCAAAGTACCTAATTATATTAAGCAAATTTTAGCCAAACTGGAGAGAGAAATAAACAGCAATGTAATAATAGTAAGGGACTTCATTATCCCCCCGTCAGCAATGGATAAATCATCCATCCAAAAAAAGCATTAAGAAAACATTGGACTTGAACTATGCATTAGACAAAATTGACCTAATAGGCATTCTTTTCAACTGCACATGGAACATTCTCCAAGACAGATAATATGTTTGGCCATAGAACAAGCCAACAAATTAACAGTGGTATCGGCAAGGGGAAGAAGCGGTGGCATCGACCATGGTGATGGGGACCCACTGGCAACTTGGCTATGGAGAAAGGGGCCAATTCAGTAATTTTTCCTTGTAAATATACCTCTTCCGAATGTGAAATAACTCTACCAACAGAAAATACAGACCACAAATAACTGAGTTTCGGCCTTACTCCTGCCTGTGCCCCAGAGCTTCCTGTAAGTAGCAAAGATCTTTGGATGCTGAATTGCTTCATCTGATGCCACAAGTCCATTACAACCCTGTGGTGAGAGGATACAGTTTTCCTGGCTACAGACATCAATTTCCCCCTGTTGTGAACTGGGTGATGATGCAGAGTCCTGTGTCTCAGCTTTCATTTCAAGTTAACCTCGGAGAAACAGAAGTATGATAGGCA
The DNA here is from genome assembly GCF_014824575.4 of Sturnira hondurensis. Lineage (NCBI taxonomy): Eukaryota > Metazoa > Chordata > Mammalia > Chiroptera > Phyllostomidae > Sturnira > Sturnira hondurensis. The sequence continues at coordinate 2,148,305 of NW_028079853.1, read as the reverse complement.
CCAGCAGTTCTTTGCAACTGTACACATGATACAACATGCAAGCAAGTTGAACATTTTCTGTATGGACTTGAGCTAAACGGTAGCGATTTAGGCAGGACTGACTTTGAAAGCCACTGTGCAGTTAATGCACGAGGGAACTGCAACAGCCATTATGAACAGTGACTGTCTTGTTCTTGATGCCAGCACTGCACAGCTTTTCCCAGAAAATGGCAATTCAGGCATCAATGTTAAACAGAATAATCCAGAGCAAAGTGGAAAAAATTGAAATTTTTTAAAAATCATTTTGGAAATGAAGACGAAACTAAAAGGAACAGTAAAATGAATAATTTTAACAAATCATGTTTTAAAAAGAAAGCTGAAATAAAAGATAATTTTAAAAATCAGAAAATAGACCACACCTAAAACAAAAGCAAACTAAGAGGACAGCTAGATTGGGAGCGGAACCATAGAAATGGAGATCACATGGAGAGTTAGCAACAGGGGAGTTGGAGGAGGAGAAAAGGGGAATAGGTACAGAGAATAAGTAGCATAGACGGTAGGTAGAAAATAGACAGGGGGAAGGCAGGAATAGTATGGGAAATACAGAATGTAAAGAACTTGTGACACATGGACATGAACGAAAGGGGGGATGGTGGGAGAGGGGTGTGCAGGGTGGAGGGGAGTGAAGGGGGGAATGGGACAACTGTAATGCCATAATCAATAAAATATATTAAAAAAAGAATAGAAAAAAATCAGAAAATAACTATAAATATACTACATTATAACCCAGTAATTTTATATCTAAGCATTTATTTCAAAGAAGTAAAAACTTAAATTCAAGCAAAAACATGTGTGTGAACATTCGTAGGAGCTTCAGTGAAGGAATAAGCAAGGAGGTCCTTTAACAAGTGGTTAAACAGACCATGGTACATCACTACCCTGGGATCCTATGCAGAAATTCAATGAAATAAACTACTGATCCACCCAACCATTGGATCTCTAGGAATTTAGGAATGAAAAACGGATAATTCCAAAAGGTTATACACTATATAATTCTCTAGTTATATTTTTGAAATGACAAAATTTTAGAAATGGAAGACAGATTAGTGTCTGCCAGTACTTATGGGGGGGCTGGAGGCAGGAAGGTAGGAGATAGTTTCAGTTTTAAAAAGGCAACACAAGGGATTCTTGTGGTCTTGGAACCTTGCAGTATTTTAACTGGATATGGAACCTACACAGCTGATAAAACTGCAGAGCATACAAATAAAACTAGGGGATGTATCAATGTCATTTATCCTGGTTGTAGAATTACACAATAGGTCTGCAAAATGTTACCACTGTGGGAAACTGCACAGAGTACAGGGATCTCTTAGTATTACTTATTGCATGTGATTCTATAATTATCCCAACTAAAAAAGAAATGGACTTACATATTTTTTGAAATATAAGATGCACATCTACACCCCCCCCCCAAATTTGGGAGAAATAATAGTTGTTAATGCTGCTGTCGAGTTCTGTTTACATTTACATTGGTGAAATATAATGTTATTTTATGTTATTAAATATTTTACCACACTTTTTGCTTCAAACTTTTTCCCCTATCTTCTTCCTCTAAAACCTAGGCATGTCTTATGGTCTGAAAAATGCAATGGGATTTCCTATATGTTCTGGACACTAATGGAGAAACTGGTGAAATTAAAACAAAGTATGGAATTCAGTTAATAGTAATGAATCAATGTCATTTTCTTAAGTTTTGGCAAATTTACTTCGCTAACGGGACACGTTAAGATACTAGGGAATAGTGGGTGAGAGATCAACTGAATGCAACTGTCTTTGCAAATTTTCTATAGAAAATCTAAGTTATTCCTAATGATTTATTTTAAACATTTTTAAAGAAATAGCAATAATTAAAAAGGAACGAAGAGAAAATCATAAATACTGCAGATTAAGTAATGCAGGTAACAGAATTTCCTAGAGAAAACCAAAGGTACAGAACAAACACAAAAAAAACAAAGCCAATAACAGTTATTTGAAATTTAAAAAGACTTGAAACTACATATTAAAAGAGCCTACAATGTACCTGAGAATATCAACCCAAAATGCCCCAAAAGACATTTATTAGAGTAAAATCAACAGACTTAAAAAATAATCCTTTGAGATTTAAGCCAAAAGATCATTTCACTTTTTGAAGATAAAGAAAATAAAGACTAACATAAGACTTCCCAACAACAATGTGCTTGCCAGAAAAAAACTAGAGGTACAGCCCTGGTGTGGCTCAGTGGACTGAGTGCCCACCTGGAAACCAAAAGGCGGCCAGTTCAATCCCCAGCCAGGTCACATGCCTGGGCTGCAGGCCAGGTCCCCAGTTGGGGGCATGGTAGATGCAACCTGTCAATGTATATCTCACACATTGATGTTTCTCTCCTCTCTTTCTCCCTTCCTCTCTCTCTAAAAATAAAAAGATAAAATCTAAAAAAAAAAAAAAATTCGGAGTTACAATTTGAGTTATTCAAGGACAGAACATGCATGCCAAGGATTTTATTTTTAGCAAAAATGACCTTCAGCTATAGACAGCAGAGACAGAATGTTACAAGTATGTACAAAATTCAAGAAAATTTTCCCATTAGACTTTCCTAAGGCATCTACTCAGAGAAAGCTTGAGACAATCAAAATGACCAAAACATCATTATAGGGATTGGTTGTACCGGCATAAAAACAGATAGAGATCAGAATAGAGAGCCCAGAAATAAAACCTCACCTCTAAGGTCAATTAATATTTGACAAAAGAGGTAAGAACATACAATGGGGTAAAAACAGTTTGTTTAATGAATGGTACTGGGAAAACTGGAAAGATACATGCAAAAAAATGAAACTAGACCACCTTCTCACACCATACACAAGACAAATTCAGAATGGATTAAAGACTTAAATATTAGGCCCCAAACCATAAAAACCCTGGATGAAAACACAGGCAGTAAAATTTCAGACACTGCTCACAGCAATGTTTTTTTCCTGATATATCTCCTTGAGCAAGGTAGGAAAAAGAAAAAATAAACAAATAAACAAAAATAAACAAAAGAAAAAATAAATCAAACTGAGAAGTTTTTGGACATCAAAGGAAGCCATCAACAAAATGAAGAGAAAACTTACTGCCTGAGAGAACATATTCCCTAATGATACATCTGATAAGGGGTTAATATCCAAAATTTATTAAAAAACTTGTAAAACTCCACACCAAAACCAAAAACATCCCAATTTAAAGACAACCCAATTCAGACACTTCTCTGAAGAGGACCTGTTACAGATGGCCAACACAGATGAAAAGATGCTCAACACCACTAATCATCATAGAAATGCAAATTAAAATCACAGTGAGGTATCACCCCACACCTGTCAGAATGGCTATCATCAATAAATCAATAAACAAGCGCTGGTCAGGATGTGAAGAAAAGGGAACTCTCATGTGCTGTTGGTGGGAAGGCAGACTGGTGCAGCCACTATGAAATGTAGTATGGAGACACCTCAAAAAATTAAACATGGCCCTGGCTGGTGTGGCTCAGTGGATTGAGCGCGGGCCTGCGAACCACACGATCGCGGTTCGATTCCCAGTCAGGGCACATGCCTGGGTTGCAGGCCAGTTCCCAGCAGGGGACTCCCAAGAGGCAACCATACATTGGTATTTCTCTCCTTCTCTCCTTCCCTTCCCCTCTATAGATTAATAAATAAAATATTGAAAAAAAAAATTAAACATGGAGCTGCCTTATAACCCAGTGATTCTACTCTTGGGAACTTATTCAAAGAAACCCAGAAGCACTAACTTGAAAAAATATAGGTACACCTATGTTCATTGTAGCACTATTTATAATAGCCAAGATTTGGAAGCAGCTCAAATGCCTATCAGCAAATGAAAAAAATAAATAAAATTAAAAAGCTGTGGTACATTCACACAGTGGAATACTACACTGCCATAAAAAGAAGGAAATCTTACCCTTTGGGAGAGCATGGATGGACCTGGAGAGTATTATACTAAATGAAATAAAGCCAGTCAGAGAAAGACAAATACCATATGATTTCACTTATATGTGGAATCTAATAAACAAGATAAACTAACAAAACAAAAACAGACTCAGAGACAGTGATCAGACAGCTGCCATAGGGCAGGGGGGTTAGGTTAGGGGCTAAGTAGAATAGGTGAAGGGATTAAGCCAAAAAGAAAGGTAGAAAAAGAAACAAAACTCAAAGACAAAAGAGTATGGTGATTACCAGAGAAGACACCTTCTCTTCCATCTCCTCTGGCAGGAGACAGAAGGTATATGGAGGATAAATAGTGAAAGAAAGGAGACTTGACTTGGGCTGGTGAACACGCAATACAATATACAGATGATGTCTCGTAAAATTGTACACTTGACATCTATATAACCTTATTAACAGATATCACTCTGAGAAATTCAATAAAAATTTTTAAGGTTTTTTTTTCATTGATTTAAGAAAGAGAAGGGGGGAAAAGGGAACGAAACACAGATGTGAGAGCAAAACATAGGTCAGTTGCCAGCTGCACATGCCTAACCAGGGACCGAACCAGCCACCCAGGCATGTGTCCTAACCAGGAATCCAGCCCATGACCTTTTGGTTTGCAGAATGACACCCTACTAAGCCACATTGCCCAGAACAATAAAACAATTTTTTAAGGACTGATTGTAAGCATTCATTATATATTTACTTGTAGGACTAAGACTGGGATGGAGAGAGCATAGTATTTAATGATTACATGCTCTGACAATATATAGAGCTATCATGAGAAAATGTTTGAGGAGGATGTAAATAGCACATGCAAAGAAATCCTTTAAAATTGTTTTTTTGTTGTTGTTTTTTAATTTATTTTATCTTTAGAAGGGAAAGGAAGGAGATAGAGAGAGAAATATCAATGTATGGTTGCCTTGCGTCCGTCCCCTGCTAGGAAGTGGCCTGCAACCCAGGCATGTGCCCTGACTGGGAATCAAACCGCGACACTCTGGTTCATAGGCCCAGGCTCAATCCACTGAGCTACACCAGCCAGGGCTAAAATTGTTTTTGGCAACCAAAAATTGGTGATAGTTCTATCAGTATTATTATTTCTAGACTATTATATACGTTATGTGGAATTATAGTAAATGAATAATTATGGATACAGTAATTCTATCATATCTTCAGCATATAAAAAGAAGTAACAGCTGTAACACAGAAGAAAGTAAGAACCGTGAAATAAAAACCGATCTTGAATTTGAACTGAAAATATCAGCATGAACCTACAAGGTACATTGCCTTAATAGATACATTTTCCTAGCTCTGTCCTCTGAAAAGGCTTAAAAATAATGACAAACTGAGAAGCAGTGAGCATCTTTTATGCATAGACTGGGGCCTTAAAATAGCATTTCCCATTAAAAAGATATTTTTAAGCAGGACGGCTTCTTGGAGAAATGACTGATTCCAGTTTGGTAGAAAATGCACAAAATGAGTCTGAAACATCTTGTCATACGACATAGCGAGGAAGTTATCAAAGACTTCTACAGTCATGTCAAAATGGCTAAGGAGCCGAACTGAAGTTCTCAGAGGCCAAAAGAACAATGTGAGTTTCTGATAAGAGTATGAATTGCAATGCATTAAACACACCAAAAATGTTTAAAGCCATAAGTTTATAATAATAATAAACTGGTCATCATCTGAACTGATTATGTTTAAATGAGGTAAGTACAAGAATTTACCCTGCCTTCCCTATTTGAACTTTATCACTCGGCAAGCAAATAGTACATGAGGTGATACATTGCCCTATAAAATTATTCCAGCTAATGAATGAAATCAAATGGTTGCATTAGAATTTCAGCCTCATATTTACAACTCCTAATAAATTCATGCATTTAGAAAGCACGTCTGCAGCTAGTAACAAAGAAAGAGCAAAAACCAGACATTATGACCTTCCCAATGAAAGAATATACCACCACCCACAGTCATGCCAAAGGAACTGAATCTCAGTCTGGTGAAGCCACTGGATGGGCAGCCCATCTGCAGGAAATGCAGAGGACAGAGGAACAGCTGAACTGAACCCACAAAAAGGAAACGCCCAGAGTGAAGGAAACTCCACAGGTTAAAAGGCCTCAGTTCTTCAACAGAAACTGCAAGAAAAAGACAAGAGGCACACCAAGTTAAAAAGGTGGAGGGAACCCTGGCTAGTGTAGCTCAGTACACTGAGCATGGGCCTGCGAATAAAAAGGTAACGGTTCGATTCCCAGTCAGGGCACATGCCTGGGTTGCAGGCCAGTTCCCAGTAGGGGATGCATGAGAGACAACCATCCATTGATATTCCTCTCCCTCTCTCCTTCCCTTCCCCTCTTCAGATAAATAAATAAAATCTTTAAAAAAAAGGTGGAGGGGAAGTTCACATTTGGCTGATCAAACCATGGAGAAACCACAGGAAATGCTACTTGGGAATAAAAGGGAGGGCTTTTATTGGGATGGGGTGCATGGAGGGATGACGAGATAGATGTTTTCTTATAATAATTAAACTATATGTTTGGGGGGATTTTTTTTAGTACTTGAGTTTTATTTTACAATTAAAAGGGTTTGGTTTTTTTTTTTGTTTTTTGTTGTTGTTTTTACAAATCAATTAACAGCCAGGGTTGTCCATAACAGTTTCTCAACTTAACCTCTGGTTCTGTCTCACGTGCTGACCTGTATTTACCTCACTCACTGGCCATTTCCCATCACTTTCAGTTCAGATTCCCCAAACACCACCCAACCCACCTCTACTATAGCCCTGCTGTTGGTACCTGCAAGTTCTGCTCTAAGCAGCTTGGATCCTTCTGCTACAGCTACTCCCTTTAGGACCAAACAGAATAACACTGAGATGTCAAAACACAATGACAATGTTTCTCAACCATTTTAAAACCATACACCTTTTGGAGAAATGTAAGATTGTCATGTATGCACAAACATGTGCACACACATACATATCCAGAATGGTATGCCCTAGATCAGGTAGTTTGCATATCACCATCAGCCAAGAAGATTGTGATGGATTTATCATTTCTATTGTAAAAATGTGTTTTTTCATATTCCAAATGTAAAATTAAAATCCTGAATTTTTTTCAAACTGAAACTGCCCCCTCTCCATCCACCATTACCACATATCAAATTCTGATTCGTTTCTCTAAAAGAGTGTGTCTTCTTCACCAGAGTCCACTGAAAATTATTGCATATGAAGGATACACACAGATGAACATAGAATGGTATCGACAGTAACAATTACTGAGCAATACGTACCATATACTTTACATTTTTCTATGTAATCCTTACAAAATTTGCAAAGCAGATATTATTATTATCCCCCATTTTATAGACAAGGAAAACTGACAGAGAAGTTAAGATATTTCAATGTCTCTCAGATAAATAAGCATTATTGAATAAGATAAAATGCTCTTTGAATGAAAAACAGGTTACTTTTCGCACGTAAGTGGTTAAAAATATGTATATTTGAAGAAAGACAACATCGTTATCATGCCTGTATCATTACAGGCCAGAGTAAAAGGAATTTGCTTTTAGAGTGATTCAATAACATCAGAGGGCCATGAGAAAGAAGATGGCACAGTGGAAAAAGCACCAAATTGAGAGTCAGGAACTGAGCTTTTGGTCCCGGCTCCGACACAAAGGGGTTAGATTGTAGTAAGTCACTTAAAATGAAGGCTGACAAGGAACATTCTAATGCCCAGTATTATGACTATGATTCAAGAGTAATTTCTCTAGTTGTTTCTTTTAAAAGAATAATATGGAAATAGAAGTGAAGAGTATCTCAGATCCAGTTAAGTGGCTTTACATAGCTCAAAGGTTGGGAATTCGAGGGCAAGAGCACCACTAAGCAGCATGTTTAAACTAAATGAAGACAGATGGACCCCCACCTCCATTAGCTCACTGCAGGACAGAAATGGGCAAATGAATACATAAAAATTAGTGAAGGGGAAAATATTTATGTTCACAGTAAATCCATGTGTGGAGTATGTGTGACTGTTGGACAAACGATGCTTTTCCCACTGTTTTATAAAGCACCAGAATGAGTAGCAACTTGGGAAAAGAAAAAATAAAAATAAAGAACGATATGCCAAGGCCAAGGTTCCATAAAAAACTAAGGCAAATAAAACAATACCTTGAAGGCAAGGCTGGCCACACCTTCCAAAAACCCTGCACAGGATCTTGACACTTGTATGTTGAGGTGGCACTTAAAATTCAGTGAGTGAGTCTTACTTTGTCAAAGTCTTCACTACTATAAATAACTATTTTAATTTTATTTTTTAAAGATTTTATTTATTTATTTTTAGAGAGAGGGGGAGGGAGAAAGAGAGAGAGAAACAGCAATGTGTGGTTGCCTCTCATGTGGCCCCCACTGGGGACCTGGCCCGCAACCCAGGCATGTGCCCTGACTGGGAATCGAACGCGCAACACTTTGGTTTGCAGCCCACACTCAATCCACAGAGCTATACCAGCCAGGGCTAAATAACTATTTTTTAAATAACTACTTGGTATAGAGCACAATGCCAGGAGTCACAAAAATATAAAAAGAAATATAAAGCATGTCCCTAAGCACAGAGGACTTAGTACAAAATGCATGGGGAAATCAAGAAAATAACTGAAAATAGCACATGCCTGTGTGTACATCCATTTGCTTAGGAATTTAAATCCTATTTTCCCACAGAAACACAGAAAATGGTGAGACTTCCAGGTCCCTCTTCAAACTTATTTAATGGTTATTTGGTTGAGCCTCAGTTTTCCTTAATTCTCAAAGTGATTCTCAACCAGTTTGCTATAAAGCTGGAAAAATCATATGCAAATTATAACTTTATAATTAGAAAATAAAAACCTATTTTTCATGACACAAAAACCTATTTTTGTTAAATAAATTTAGAGTACATGGTAGCTATAATTATATACACAGTACTATGTATAAGTACTGCTCCAATTGCTTTATGTATAACTTATTTGTCATCATCATTTTACTCATTTTATTATTAAAAACAACCCCAAGGAGGAGGTACTATCAACATACCAAGTATAAAGATGAGTAAGCCCTGGCTAGTGTAGCTTAGTGGATTGAGTGTGGGCCTGCAAACCACCCGACCAAGGTTCGATTCCCAGTCAGGGCACACGCCTGGGTTGCAGGCCAGTTCCCAGGAGGGGACTCACGAGAGGCCAACCATACATTGATATTTCTCTCCTTCTCTTCCCCTCTAAAGATAAATAAATAAAATCTTTTTTAAAAAAAGATGAGTAAACTAAGACATGGCAAGGTCAAATAATTTGCCCAGTCATAGAACTCAACAAAGCTTCTTGGCTGGTGGACATACATAAAAGATACTCTTCCCAACATTTGTCATGGCCAATGAAAACAGGGTCGGGGTCATGAGGACACTTACAGTTCCATAAGCACTTTTTTTGAAGGCTACATCAACTAAAATGAAAGGATTCAGATTAGTACAGCTCCAAAGAATTACATATTGCTTATATCATAGACAGGTTCACACAATAACTAGGATATATGAAGTATGTCTCGAAGGTATCCAGCCATGCAATATGAAAAACAGAGACATCTTTATTGAAGATAGAAGATACAAGAAGATACAACATTGTACATAGGACAATGGTGCCTCGGTCCCCTTCAAAGTAGGCACTTGGGACCTCTCAACAGTTGTCCCAGTCAGCATCAGCTGCCCTGTTGTATTTTCCTGCATCTCATCAATGGTCTGAAATCTCTTCCCTTTCAAAGGTGATTTTAGTTTTTGGAAAAGTTAGAGTCACAGAGCACCAAATCTGTTGGTGTTTCACCAAAATCTCTGCACAAGATGTGATGCATGAGCAAGTGTGTTGTTATGATAAAGCTGCCAATCACCAGCTGCCCACAGCTGCAGCCTTCTGAATCCTCCAAATAGTTTCCGCAGAGGAATATTCAAGCTTAATGCAAAAGGTGATGCAGATCTGTTGCTCTCACTCAGTCATTTTGAATGCAATGGCCACACTGTACACATGCTCACTCAATGGTGTATACCACTCCCACTGACTACTAGTACAGTGAAGCTGCCATTGTTCACACACGCACATTTCAGTTCTCTCTCCTTGGCTGCCAGGTTACATCAGTGTGGCGCAAACTGTTCTTGTTATCTTAACAATGGCCGGACTTTTTATGGACAGACCTCGTTATGTGCATGGATATTCACTGGAGCAGGGTTTGTGAAGGCCAATAACTGGAAACAATCTAAATGTCCACTAATAGAGGGCAGGTTAAATACATTTTGATATTTCTACAAGGGAATGCTATCTAGCCTTCTTAAAAAATGATGTAGTCTTGCCTGGCTGGTATGGCTCAGTGGATTGAGCACGGGCCTGGGAACCAGATAATCGCAGTTTGATTCCCAGTCAGGGCACATGCCTGGGTTGCGGGCCAGTTCCCAGCAGGGGACCCATGAGAGGCAACCATACATTGACATTTCTCCCTCTCTCTCCTTCCCTTCCCCTCTAAAGATAAATAAAATCTTTTAAAAAAAATGATGTAGTCTTATACTTAATGGATATGAAAGAATACCTAACATATAGTATTGAGTGGCACAGAGAGGTGTAAAATAGCATGTGTTTTATGATTCCACTTTTGAAGATAAAAAAGAGGGGGAAATATATATATGTGCATGTGCTTGAATATGATCAGACTGTTTCTTGGGGAAAAAATTATGTAGTGTTTACTTCTGGAAGGTAGGAAATGGGGAAAGGAGTAAAGAGACTTTTGTTTTTATATTATACTCTTTTGTATTAAATTTCACTTTACCAAAAGCATACACTGCTGAATTTAAAATGGCTTACTAAAAATAGAGTACTAAAAAGCCTAAACTCCACTTACATAGCAGCTCCTAACAATAAAGTGGTATGTAATAATCAGTGGTGAGACAGCTCCCAAATAGTTTATTCCTACTAGGAGTTAAGCTAAGAAGTGTATGAATGGTTTATTTTTAATAAACAAGAGTAAAACCTACATCCTTCTAATTAATCCATTAAATGCAAAGGAGAAGAGGGGCATTTAAGAATCAAGCAGAAGGAAAAAATAATTGTCTCCAACAGATGAATATTTTTAGGAGAATCTGCATTCCAAAACAATGGAGGGCCTCAAAAATATTTTAAAAAAGAAACCCCCTCAGTCTGGAAGTCCTTAAAGATGCAGACAGCTTTCTTAAATGTAAGGAAACACCTTTATATGGCCTCCAAATTAGTTTGGGAGCATCCAAGGGAGTGTGTAAGAGTTGTTTTGCATCCTTTAAAAAGTATGCTTTTGCATATTTTATATTTACAGTACCATTTACCCATTACCTATAATGAAAGACACAGTATTTTGAGAATACTTATTTTAAATGTTTTACTGATAAAAGTTGCAATAAAAAATGTTTGGAAACTATTGACGTAGACAAACAAATTTAATGCAGCAAACAGAAAAGCATTTAATGGTCATTCATTCCATAGTCCAGGGATGAAAAGTCAAAGCTGTGAAACAGTGTACAATGCCTGTAGTTTTTTAGTTCTCTTCAATTTTCTCCTATATCTATTCCATGACTAAACCCTGCCATTTTCCAAAAGAGCACTTCCTGGTTTTTGACCATTCACAATCATCAAACCATTCAAATTTAATTTACTTCATGCTCTGGGAAAGGCCTTCAGCTTCTCTGTACAGAGTTCTCCACTGTCATCTTGCAGACTGTAAGACTCTTGAAAAGCTCTGAGAGTGTTCAACCATTTTCAAAAGTGAAAATATTTATCTAGTAATGTTAGATACCTGTTCCACCCTTAAACTGTCCACCCCACACAGACCAATTGAGCTCTTTAAATAAATCAGATATTCCTCACTTGTCAAGGGGCTCATCCCCCTCTCCCCACCCCCTTCACACTACCACCACTCACGTTATGCAGAGTAAACATCCTCCACACCACCAAATCAAGTTTTTTTGTCTGCAGTACCTCCAGTACTCTCCAGCCTTCCACTTTAACAGCCGGCTCACCTCTGATTCCTGGGGTTTTAGGTTTGGTGGAACTGCAATAATCATCCCTCTCTCCGAATCTCTCCAGCAACTCCTAGTCAGAATTATCTCACAGGCCCTCGTTTACCTTGATCTCTCCAACGTTTCCGTGATCTCCGCTCTCAAGAACTCTGACTTGTTTGGGTCCTGCCTCCCTTTCGAGAAACTGTTTGTTTAGTGTTAGGGCTTGAGCCCAGAGCCAGAAGGTTCTTTCTGACGTCAGCCGCTGCATACCTAGGCCGGCCTGCATACCTAGCCGGCTTCAACAAGCCGTTCAGGGAGCAAGGCCACGCAGACAAGACTGCAAGGGTTTTTTCCACTCGCTCCCGACAGAAAAAGGTCCTGGAGGAGAAGGGGAACCACACACACGCCGAGGACGTGCAGGGCAACCCTGAAGCCCTTGGGCCAGGCCAGCAGGCGTGTAGGCGACTAGAACTAGGCCTGATAGGTGAAGGGAGGCGAGTGAAGGGCCAGATCTTGGACTGAGTCAAAGAGGCCGGGAGGGAGGGGACCCGAGTGTGGCTGCTTCGGCAGCTCCATGGGGCCTGTATCTGGGCTTACCGTTAAAAGACAATGGAGGGGAGGAGTTGGGGAGCGTCCCCCACTCACCTGAAAGAGACTGACGCCAGTGGCTCCAGCTGCCCCCCTCCCAAATTTAAGCCACGTCAGCCTGGGAATCACGGACACAACGCCTACCACCGCTGCGCCCCGCAGAAGGACTCAACCACTCGCTGAGGGAAGGAAGACGGGATTAGCACACGGGCCAATCAGGACTATCGGCAAAGCGTTGCCAGGGAGACCAGGCACGCCTTGTTTGTAACTAACTCATCAACAAAGCCCCAAACCAATCGACCTCAGCAAATGCTCTGCTTCCTCAGAGAAACAGCCAATGGGCTTCAAAGAATGGTGGAGGGGGCAGAGTCCGTAGTGTTCCGGAAGAGAATCTGGGACCAAGCCGGAAATGCTGGGGTGGGGCGGGGAGTAGCGTTTTGGTAAAGGTCAGGTGTTTCCAGGGTCAGGTGGGTCGGCCGAATTCCTCGAATTCCCACGACTAATCCAACCTACCGCTTGGGGTTTTTGCGGAAACCCCATACTGCGGGCACCTGTTGCCATTGTTCTTGTTGAAAAAAGCTGTGAGAAGAGTGGGGTTGTGGATTATGCTCTTAGAGTCATAAAATACTAAAACTGGAAAGTGAGTCGTCTAATACTACCTTTTCATTTTACTGATGAAAAATGAGAATCAGACCAAAGTGCTTCACCCTCAGACAAATGACGACTTAATGATGAAACTTGAACTAGAACCTGATGTTTGTATGAAAGAGGATCAGAGATATCTCTAAGGACGAGAGAACAATAAATACTAGGAAAGTACTTCTTTCTTGAAATGACAAAAGCATAGAGAATCTAGGATTCTGGGTTTCAGGGTGGGTGAGAGAGAATGCTGAATCGGTTTATAAAAGCCACATGAAGAATTTTTACGATGGTAGAGCTGTTTCTGCATCTTAACTTGTGGGGGATGTGTGGACCCACAAATGTAGTATAAATAGAACTAAATACACACACAATCACACAAGTACAAGTAAAACCGGGGCATTTGAATGAGACTGAGAGTTCAGTTTCAATAACCTGGTCGTCATATGCACTGTGGTTTGACATGTTTTACCATTGGGAAAAACAGTAAATGGTACACAGGTCTCTATTGCGCCTTTACAACTGCAGATGAACTCACAGTTACCTCTAAATACAAGTTTAATTTGAAAACAAAACAAAAAAAGAGCAGCACTCTTGCCTTGAGCAGCTTACTCAAGGTAAGCTGAAGGTGAGGTTTGAAGACTGAGTCCTGGAATGGGAGCAAGTGAGGAGCTCCGGTAACAAGTCACTGAAATCATGCATGCTCTACTTAGACCCCTCTAAAGGAAAGGGGGAATATAGCCAACTCCTGTGATTTCAGGCACTACTCTGACAGTAAAAATATTAGCTTGAATTTATTGCAGGCACTCAGCCCACTATAGCATCCTTACCTTCATGCTCAGTAAGGCTTTTGAAAGCTGCCCATCTAAAATTTCAGTCCCCTGCAATTACTGTATACTATTCTTGGACCTGAAGATAGGGCTGCGATCAAAAGAGGAAAAAATTCCTAGTTTTTTGGAACTCAATCTAGTGAGGAGAGAGAAAATGAAGATAAATAATACAACAGATGGCAAAATGCTTAGGAAAAAAATGAGCAGAGAAGGGGGTACAGTGCATGCAGGGGGCTGCAATTTTAGAAAAACAGACCAGGCCTAATGACTTTTGTTTCATCCTCTTACAATCAAAACTTGGAATGTACAGGGCAGCCCTTCCAGAGCCTGACACAAGCCAGGACTTGGAACGTTTCCTCCAGGCTCTCCAAGAGCTTCTAGTTGAGGTCAATAAACAAAGGGGATGTTGCTGAATAGGAACTGCAGCTGCTTAGGGCTGAGGCATCCACAGCTGACTGCATCAACAGCTGAAAATGCTCCCTGATGGTATTCAGACCTCTTAGGTAACTGGTCTCTCAGTGTTATATTTAAATAGGCATTAAGTATAATCCTTATTAATCAGGGTTTCTCTAGCTGTGGAGAAAAGTCTAAATTTTGAGATTTGTATTTTGTATGAAAACGTTTGTGTATATTTGCTCTGCAGATCTCTGGCTTCTTATCAGTTATATTCCCCTCCATCAGCAAAAATCCCAGAAGAATCCAAAGTGTACCAAACACCCCATACTCAAGTCCCTAGCCCTCATAGGTAGAGAGCCATGCATGTTTCTTCTGGAAGTGGAAAGATAACTTCATATTTTGTGGCTCATTTCTCAAGTAGGGCCCTCCTACAGAATTCCTCTAGAAAATGGGAATTTGTGTCATACCTGTGCTGTGGCCAAAGGGACTGCTGTTCTGAATTGTTTGGGCTCTCTTCTGATGTCCTAGGAGGCCAGTATGACATGGGGTAGATTTCAGACTATTTGTCTCCATGTAACAGTTGGTAGTCATCCTTTCATACCAATTGACTCCTAGAAATAGATGTCAGAGGAGACCTCCTACAGGAATTGGGATTTCTGTTCTCTCGACTTTTCTCCTAGGAACATTGGCACTCCTGATTAGACACTAGACCTATGGAGGGACTGTGCTGGCTTTACAAAAACTAAGACCAGGCCTGACGACTTTCATTTCATCCTCTCGGAGTCCTTAAAACTTACCATGTACAGCAATCCTTAATGTGTATTTTTGTGACCACCTTCAGGCTTCTGGTCTCCCTATAGGTCTCCCTATAGGTCTTTGTATATGATCTGTCTTTGAGAATGGAAGAAATTAAGATTTAGTGGTCTATTCTGTCTGGTATCTCCTTGCCTCCTGCTGGATAAGCCTTGGGCTGGGGAGGATGGGTGATAGGTTGGATCTTGGGAGGGCTATAAGCAGGAATAAGCAGTCTTCTCAGAGGCATTAGAGATGCCTGAGGGATGCAGAAGCTTGTTGGTTTCTGCTCCTACTTTGATATTAAGGCCCTATTCTCTGTCCTTCAGTTCTTGCTAAGCATCCTTAAGCAGTAGCAGTTTTTCCTGGCACATGGGAGAACAGGAGAGCAATGAAGGCCAGGTAGCCTTGCATAGGAGTTGATAAGGGTTGTCTCCCAGCCATGGTCTGGCTGGCAGCTGCTGCTGTTACAGCTAAAAAAGAGAACACTTAGGAACTTCCACTGAGTCTTCAGAGGCTAGAAAGGCTAGGGGTTTTTTTGTTTTTGTTTTTGTTTTTTTGACTCAAAGGCCTGGAATAGGTTAACCTCCACGAAAATTGAAGTTAATATTTTAACTTCAAGTCTTCCCCACAGAATCAGCAGGCTTTGGGTACTTCATGGAGTGTGTGGAGCCAGGCAGAAAACCTTGGAAGCCATTGTAAGCAAAGGGTGAGAATGGCTCAGGCAAGTGGGCTTGTTCTCCATAGGAGATGAAGCCACAGTGTTCTGTAGAAGAGAAGCAGCATTTATGCCACAATAATTCAGATGCTATTTTGATATGAATCATTATTGAGCATTTGAAATATATGAGGAAGTCACAGGGGGAGCAACTATGACTTTCTCTCATCCTAAGGCACCTAAAGACAAGGGTGTGAAGAATCTTAAACCAAAGAGAAAAAAACTTCTAAGAGATATAGCCATAAAGCTTATTCAGTGTTCATTCAACAAACACTTGTAAGTACAGACTATATGCCTCACATAGTCTGTACTTGGTCTAGCTAAATTTTTATCTAGCAGCTAAGATAAGTCCCAGGCTCCTAAGTAAGCTTTCTGATGGGGACTTCTCTAGCCCATCAATTTGAAGAATGTTCTTATGTACCTTAGAGGATGTGGCAGGCCCCTCTTTTGGATAACTTCCAAGTATTGTACTATAAAAGTTCCTGAGGACGCAGCTGTACTTAATGTGTTAATATACTGGCACAATGAGAATACTAGAACTCAAGTTATATATCAAACTGACATCTCTGATATACTTCATAGGAACTTTCAAGGACTATATCACTAAAGTCTACCCTCAGTAATATTCCTAGCAAAAGAATAACCAAGATTAACAAAGTCACCCTACCATTGTTAATATAACCAGTAAATCTGAAGATTTTCATATAAGACACATACTGTGAGAAAGTCCATGGACTTCCTAATTGTCTGTGTGTCCTAGGTATGTCCTGCTCAATAAACTCCTTGATTTTTTCCAGTGTTTAACAAGGCATCTTCTTCATTTACTACTTGAATACTAAGCATGCCATTTAGGAAGGTGTATGCAACCTAGACTCAAAACCAAGTTATTAATAAGTTTTGTATCATTAGCAGCAGCCCCCGCTTCTGATTTCTGATGCACTGTAAACGCAACACTGCCCTCTGTCTCCTGCCTCATCCCTCTCAGCCCTGAAATTTATCATCCTTCTCCCAGGATTATCAGCCTTCTCATTCACTTTCCCTACACTCACTTTAATTAGGTTGACAGGCAAGAAATGCAGACTGATTAATATAAATGATTTAGCTACATAATTTATATACCCAGTAATAAGATACCTTATAGGAGTCCCGTATAGGTACAAGTGTTTAGTCTATTCCCTGGGACTGTCTTTTCCATTATGATATGAATTCTTCTTTGTGCCTGTGTGGTGCTGAAGGTTGCACATTCTGGAAAAGGGCAGCTAGGACGTTGCCTCATGCTTTCTCTTCTCTATGTCATATTGGAATTGCATGGAGCCAGTATAGGCAATCCACATTTATTACTTTTTGATTTTATTAATCTTTCTATGCTGCTAATTACACTTATGACCATTATACCGCTGATTATACTGCATGAAATCCAGAGCACTGACACTGTTTGGATCCCTTTATACTAGGGCAAGCCCACTTTTCCATGTGTGCTAGACAAATCCGCACTCAACAAATAGTTACTAAGTCCCTCTTCAGGATTAATTGATTGAATATTTTGCATTCCCTCTGAATTCTTCTTCAACTGGTCATTTATTCTTCGGTTCACTTCCTTGAGAGGCTCTGTCCATCTCCCAGACCAAGTTAGTGACACTTATGTATACATCACTCTCTGCAAAATAACAGTCATGACACTTAAAGTCACATACTTGGTTAATATTTATCTTTTCTGTTAGAATGTAAGGTCCATTAACAAAGCGCATCTCCTGCATCTAGCACAACATTTTCTAAACCTTTTATTTATTTTTGGAGGGGGATGGAAGGAGAAAAAGGAGGACAAAATCATCAATATGAGAAACATTGGCTGATTGCCTCTTCATTGTGCCCCAAATCCACAACCCAGATGCATACCTGACCTGGAATTGAACTGGCAATGTTTCACTTTGCAGGATGATGCCCAACCAATTGAGCAACACCATTCAGTGGTAGCACATCATCTTTTACATCATAAATGTAATGTAACTATATTACATTTACTTCTAGGTGACTTCCAGCCAAGATGGAGGCATAGGTAGACACACTGTGCCTCCTCACACAACCAAAAGAAGGACAACAACAATTTAGAAACAAAAACCAACCAGAACTGACAGAAAGTAGAACTGTATGGAAGTCTGACAACCAAGGAGTGAAAGAAGAAACATTCATCCAGACTGATAGGAGGGCCGGAGATGGGCCACCAGGAAGACAGGACTCACACCAAGGCGGTGGCTGGAGGACTGGGGAGATTAAGGCTGCACCTGGCAGACTGGCAAAGCAGTGGCTGGTGGAAGAGGCAGTCCCATATTTGCACGCAGATAAACCGGGAGGAACAATTGGGGAGTGAGATAGACCCACAACCCAGGGTTCCAGGCCGAGGAAATAAAGACTCAAAACTCTGAATGAAAACACCTGTGGGGGTTGAGGTGGCAGCGGAAGAAACTCCCAGCCTCACAGGAGAATTCATTGGAGTGACCCACAAAGCCCTAGAAAATACACAAGCCCACCCATGTGGGAATCAGCACCAGAAGGTTCCACTTTGCTTGTGGGTAGCAGGGGAAGTGACTGAAATCCAGCCGAAAGCAGAGCAAGCGCCAATATTCCTTCTCAGACCCCACCCCTACATATGGTGTCACAACACAGCAACAATTGTTGCCCAACTCTGGTGAACACCTAAAGCTCCACCCCTTCCTACATAACACGAGCAATGAGACAAAAAAAAAAGGGAGGGGAGCAAATGAATGAACAGATCTAAGCTCCAGAAAAAATACAACTAAGCAATGAAGAGGTAGCCAATCTATCAGATGCACAGTTCAAAATACTGGTAATCAGGATGCTCACAGGATTGGTTGAATTTGATTGCAATTATATGAAAAGGTTATACTAAGTGAAATAAAGGAAATATGTACAGGGAACCAATAGTGATAGGAAGGAAATTGAGACTCAAATCAACGATGTGGAGCACAAGGAAGAAAGAAACATTCAACCAGAAAAGAATGAAGGAACAAGAATTCAAAAAAATGAGGAGAGGCTTAGGAACCTCCAAGACATCTTTATACATTCCAACATACAAATTATAGGGGTACCAGAAAAAGAAGAGTAAGAGCAAGAAATTGAAAACTGCCCTGGCTGGTGTAGCTCAGTGGATTGAGCATGGGCCTGTGAACCAAAAGATTGTGGTTTGATCCCCAGTCAGGGCACATGCCTAGGTTGCAGGCCAGTTCCCAGCAGGGAATGCACAAGAGGCAACCATACGTTGATATTTCTCTCCCTCTCTCCTTCCCTTCCCATGTAAAGATAAATCTAAAAACAATAAATAAAATATATTTTTAAAAGATTTTATTTATTTATTTTTAGAGGGGAAAGGAAGGAGAGAGAGAGAAATATCAATGTATGGTTGCCTCTGGTGTGTCCCCTGCCCGCAACCCAGGCATGTGCCCTGACTGGGACTCGAACCACGATCGTGTGGTTTGCAGGCCCGCACTCAATCCACTGAGCTACACCAGCCAGGGCTAAATAAAATATTTTTTAAAAATAAAAAATGTTACTTCCCCAATCTGGCAAAGGAAATAGACTTCCAGGAAGTCCAGGGAGCTCAGAGAGTCACAAAGAAGTTGGACCCGAGGAGGAACACAACGAGGCACATCATAATTACATTACCCAAGATTAAAAATGAGAGAATATTACCTGCAAGAGAATCCTTGCATCCAAGATTACTCTATCCAGCAAAGCTTTCACTTAGAATGGAAGGGCAGATAAAGTGCTTCCCAGATAAGGTCAAGTTAAAGGAGTTCGTAATCATCAAACCCTTATTATATGAAATGTTAAAGGAATTTATTTAAGAAAAAGAAGATAAAAAATATGTACAGTGAAGTGAAAGCAAACTCACAGTTATTAACAACCACACCTAAAACAAGTAAACAAAAAACAAAAGCAAACTAATCAAACAACTAGAACAGGAACAGAACCACAGAAATGGAGATCACATGGAGGGTTAATGACAGGGGAGTGGGAGGAGGAAAGAGGGAGAAAAGGTACAGAGAATAAGTAGCATAGGTGGTGGGTAAAAAATAGAAAGGGGAGGGGTAAGAATAGTATATAAAATGTAGAAGCCAAAGAAGGACCCATGTGTAGGACCCATGGACATGAACTAAAGGGGGGGAGTGGGAGTGGGAGGGGGTGTCCAGGGTGGAGGGGAGTGAATGGGGGAAAATGGGACAACTGTAAGAGCATAATCAATTTATATATATATATATATATTTATATGTATATATATGTATATGTATATATATATATATATATATATATATATATATATATATATATATAAACAAATGCTTCTAGTAATCATTGAATGAATAGCTGTATTGTAGTTTAACATCCCTTAGTCAAATATTGAAAACTTAGTCATTTAACAGTTATTAAGTGTGTAAGATGCATAGTGGAGGTATATACATATTTGGCATCACCTCAGCACTCAATAGGGCTTCCATAAAGGAAATGGGCCATTTCCATATAGCCAGTTAAATACCTACATAAAGCCCAAGTATAAAAAGAGTCATTGAGTGAACTATTGACTAACTAAAATGAATAAGTGGCTTAGAGTTTTGTAGACTTGTACTTAAACTTGGGGAAGTTAGTCAATGTCTCTCATCATCCGTTTTCACATTTGAAAACTAGAAATTATAAATGTTCCTACTATAGGGTTGTTGTAAGAATTAAATGAGATAATAACAATAAAGTAATTAGCAGAGATGGGCACACATCACACAATAAATTTTACTTATTAGCAGCAGCAGCAGCAACAGCAGCAGTAGTAGTAGGTTCCCAGAGTAAGGTGGGATGATTTGATGAAGGGTCTATGAATGCCATATCCTTAGAATTTCAAGTAGACTAGGTAAAGGACCAACTATTAAAGATTAATGCTGAAATAATCATCTTAGATCAGAAGTACGTGTATTTTTATTTATTAATGATAGCCATTCTGACAGGTGTGAAGTGATATCTTATTGTGGTTTTAATTCCATACATACCAATTGGAGTATGATTCTCCTTTTTATTATATTTAAGTATATTTTATTGATTATACTATTATAGTTTTCCCATATTCCCCCCTCCTTTACTCCCCTCAGTCCTGCACCGTCCCTCCCAACAGCATTCTCCCACCTTAGTTCGTGTCCATCAGTTGTATATGTAAGTTCTTTGGCTTCTCCATTTCCTATACTATTCTTAACTTCCCCTTCTCTATTTTGTACCTACCATTTATGCTTCTTATACATTATACCTTTTCCCCCATTCTCTTCCCTCTCCTTACCTACTGGTAACCCTTCATGTGATCTCCATTTCTGTGATTCTGTTTCTGTTCTAGTTGTTTGCTTAGTTCGTTTTTCATTAGGTTCATTGTTGATAGTTTTGTTTGTTGTCATTTTACCATTCATATTTTTTCTTAGGTAAGTCCCTTTAACATTTTATATAATAAAGGCTTGGTGATGAACTCCTTTAACTTGATCTTATCTAGGAAGCACTTTATCTGCCTTTCCATTCTAAATGATAGCTTTGCTGGATAGAAAAATGTTGGATTTAAGTCCCTGCCTTTTATGACCCCGAACACTTCTTTCCAACCCCTTTTTGCCTGTGAGGATTCTCTTGAAAATTCAGGTGATAGTGTTATGGGAACTCCTTTTTAGGTAACTGTCTCCTCTCTAGATGCTTTTAAGATTCTCTCCTATTTTTAATCTTGGGTAATGTAATTATAATGTGCTTTGGTGTGTTCCTCTTTGGGTCCAACTTCTTTGGGACTCTCTGAGCTTCCTGAACTTCCTGGAAGTCTATTTTCTTTGCCAGACTGGGGAAGTTCTTCATTACTTGTTCAGATAAGTTTTCCATTTCTTGCTCTTCATCTTCTCCTTCTGGCACCCCTATGATTCAGATACAGAAATGTTTAAAATTGTCCCAGAGGTCCCTAAGCCTTTCATTGTTTTGAATTCTTTTTTCATTCTGTTTTTGTTGAATGTTTATTTCTTCCTTTTGCTCCAAATTATTGAGTCCCCGTTCCCTTTCCTTTCTTGTTGGTTCCCTGTATTTTCCTTTATTTCACTTTTCATAGCCTTCACTTTTTCCTCTATTTTGCAACCTCACTCAAACATTTTTTGAACATTCTGATTACCAGTGTTTTGAACACTACATCTAATAGGTTGGCTATCTCTTCATCACTTATTTATATTGTTTCTGAAGCTTTGATCTGTTCTTGCATTTGGGCCTTTTTTTTTTTTTTTGTCTCAAGATACTGTTAAACAGTAAGGAGCAGAGCCTTAGGTGTTCCCCAGGGTAGGACAACTCAGGTTGCTACATCTTAATGCCATATGTGGGGGAAGGGTCCAAGAGAGAACAATGTGGCTTGCCTAGCTGTTGGCCAACTTTCAGTTATTTCCTCCACTACCCACAAGGAAATTGGGCCCTTCTGGTGCTGATTCCCAGGTGGGTGGTTTTGTTTATGTTTTAGGACCATGTAGGCCTCTCAAACACTCCCTCCTTCTAGGCTGGGAGTTTCTCCTGCTGCCTCAACCCCCACAGATTTTCTCAGTCAAGAGTTTTTGAGGCTTTATCTCCCCACACTGGAACCCTGGTTTGTGCAGTCTGCCTCACTCCCCAGTTGTTCCTCCCAATTTATCTGTATGCAAATGTGGGACCACCTACTCAGCCATATGCCACCTCGCTTGCCCTGGTCCTCCCACTGCTGCCTTACCATGTGAGTCCTCTCCACCCTGGCTGCCCTTCTCCTCGTCTCCTACCAGTCTGGATGAATGTTTCTTCTTTAAGTCCTTGGTTGTCAGACTTCCATACAGTCCAATTTTCTGGCAGTTCTGGTTATTTTTTTATTTTAGAATGGACAAAAATGTCCTTCTTTGGGTTGTGTGAGGAGGCAAAGTGTACCTACCTACACCTCCATCTTCGTCAGAAGTTCCAGACTTATTGTTATATATTGACTATAATAGCATTAAAATTCAGAAAATATGACAGCATTGTCTGAAGTTAAAAGATTATATTTTGGTATTGCAGGGGAGTTGAGTTAAACTGGTCAGTTTAGCTGGGTTTGGATTTCTTTTTATCTCTAAGGAACGACAGGCTTCAAATTACTTTTTTAGCTGCAGTTACCTTGTGCTTAGAGAAAGCTGGTCTAGAAAGCTGTTCTCAGTAGCCCTGCTCCATCTTCCACTATTAGCAACCCCTGTATGCTTTTGCCAGAGGGGGTCTCTGTATTTTTCCCAATCCCAGCAGTAAACTGCTATTGTTTATTACTTGGTGCTGGAAAAATCTTGGGGACATGGGTGGTCTCTTGTCCTGATCCAGCCTAAATTTTAGGCCAGGTCTCTTTCTTTTTGGGGTCAGGGTGGGACTTCCTCAAGGTTTACTTTTCTACCCCCCGGCAGTCAAATTGCCTCATCTGTGGTTGGTTTTTAGAAGGCAAGTTTCCTCCCCAGCATTTGCAGACCTGTAGTTTGTATTGATGTAGGATTTCTAGGTCCAAGATTTCTGGGCTCTTCCAGGAGTGGAAGGTTTTGTGTCTATCACTCTCTCAGCAATGCTGGTTTTCTACTTGTGCTGGGGTCTAGTGTTTCCTACCCTGCTCACATGGTCAGAGTATGTTCCTATTCCTTCCTTACATGCAGTACAATTTTGTCTGAGCCTTGGGGGTAAGAGGACTTGTTCTTCTGTTCTTGCAACCTGAAGGCTTTTTTTTTTCCTGAAGGCTTTTTAAGGCAAGGGTTTGTTAAAGTGGGCAATATGCTTTGGGTGTGTCACCCAGTAAGTAGCAGCCTGCCACTTCATGTTGCCTGTACCCTTAAAGGTATGTCTTTAGGTTTCCTGCTTCCAAAGTTTCTTGTATTTGATAGAAATACAAATATCTCCTATCTGAAACTTGTAGATATTATAAACTGACATGCTACCCCACACATGGCCTTTAAGTAAGCTGCTAAAACTTAGTTTCTTATCCCACCACCTTTGTCTTCTATGCTCTACTAAAGATGAAACACTTCATTTCACAGATGTTGAGTCCTACCTCAATTCACTGGGTTGTTGTGAGGTGTCAGAGATCTGATAGGATTAAACAAGCACTTCCTGGCATTTCTTCTGTTATGGTGGGAGGAACATTCTCATATAGCTTTCTTCATTCCAAGTGAAATCATAACTCTCACCAGCTTATTCTTACAGGTGAATTTTAGACACTTCGTTTTGAATTAGTAAAAAAAAATTATATTGGGATTGTTTCTAGAATTTTACTAAGGTCAACTTTAGTGGAATGAACATTATGCTAGTTGGTCTTCTGATGCAAAAATACTAGTATTTTCAGCATTCATACAAAATTTATTTATACAAAGCACACACTCCAGGTTCCTTTTATGGAGTCCATGATTTGTTAATTGATTTTAACTTAAATTCCATAGTTACAAATACAAATCGTGGTGGCTTATACTACTGAAACAAAAGTATAAAGGTAAATAGGAACATCAGGAATTATTAGGTTGGAACCAAATAATCATATACGTACCTCAGATCATAACAGAAATTAAGCATTATATTTAGCCCTGAGATTCCTAGGAGACAAAACAAAACGGGAAATGGTGGGATACAGAGTTCTCATAGAAAGAATGGAATTTTATCTGAAGAAATCTTGCATTGAATCCTAGGATTTTTAACTGTAGTTCCTTCTAGAAATAAAAAGATAGAAATTTAGTTCAAACACTGTTTTGTAGAAAATAGTCAAATGTCCTTCAGTTAACCATTTCTTTTCCTCACCTTTAAAGGTTAGGAACATACTTTCTTTTATATATATTTTATTGATTATACCATTACAGTTGTTCTATTCCCCCCTTCATTCCCCTCCACCCGCATACTCCCTCCCCCACCACTCTCCCCCTCTTAGTTTATAACCACGTGTCTCAAGTTCTTTAGATTCTTTATTTCCCCCACTATTCTCGCCCTCCCCCCTATTTTCTGCCTACCATCTATGCTATTTTCTGTGCCTTCTCCCCCCTTCTCCTCCTCCCACCCCCGTTTCTAACCCTCCATGTGTTCTTCATTTCTATGGTTCTACTCCTGATCTAGCTGTCTTCTTGGTTTGCTTTTGTTTTAGGTGTGGTTGTTAATAACTGCGTGTTTGCTGTCCTTTCACTGTTAATATTTTTCATCTTCTTTTTCTTATATAAGTCCCTTTAGCATTTCATATAAGGGCTTGGTGATGATGAACTCCTTGAACTTGACCTTATCTAAGAAGCACTTTATCTGTCCTTCCATTCTAAATGAAAGTTTTGCTGGATAAAGCAATCTTGGCTGTAGGTCTTTGGATTTCATGACTTGGAATACTTCTTTCCAGCCCTTTCTTGCCTGTAAGGTCTCTTNTGTTTTGTTTTTCCTTCAGGTCCATTCCATTGATTTGAGTCCCAGTTTCCTTTCCATCGCTATTGGTTTCCTGGACATCTCCCTGCATTTCAATTAGTTTAGCCTTCATATGTTCCTCTAATTTGTGACTATAATCTACCAGTTCTGTGAGCATCCTGATAAAGTGTCTTGAACTGTGCTTCTGAGAGGCTGGCAATCTCTCGGTCGCTTAGAGTTATTGGCTCTGGAACTTTGAGTTCTTCTTGCGCCATCTTTTGGGCTGTTTGTGCCTGTTACGTAGCAGGATCAGAGCCCTAAAGTGTTCACTAGAGCAGGGCAACTAAGTCGCTGGGTTGTGACGTTGTATGTGGGGGTGGGGTTAAAGAGGAACAATGGCTTCCCTCTGCTGCCTGCCGCCATGGCCCCCACCGGCACCGCAGCCACCACCGTCACCAGGCTCACGCGTTTTGTTCCACTGCACGCGAGTGTGCCACCGCTGTCAGCCCTCCACCACTGGGTTCGCCCCCTGGGGCCTGCATGGTCCGTCTCACTGTGCGCAAATGTGCGACCGCTGTCAGTCTGCCCCACACCTCGACTGGTTCCGGGCTGCCTGTGCGCCTAGGTCGGGGGATCTGTCCTGCCCGACCCTGCTCTGCTGCTGGCTCCGCCCCTCTTACCATCCCCGTTGAACGGTTAGTAGTTGTCGGACTTCCGTATAATTCCATTTTCTGGCCTTTGGGTGTGTCCTAGTTCTCCATACCTTTGTTGTATTCAAACTTGGTTGTGGGAGAAGGCACAGTGTTTCCACCTATGCCTCCATCTTGGTGGAAGTCTAGGAACATACTTTCTTAAATTAAAAGAAAAATAGGAATTCTAATAATGAATGTGAAAAGTTCAAATAATCCTGACAAGTTTTTCAGAACTGTTGAAAATATTTATTCTGAGAACACCTTTAATTGGAAAACAGCAGAAACAAAAAGAGAAATATCACATTTTATAAAAGCAGCAGAATAACATTGAGTTTAGTTCCACAATAAAAGCTACACCAATCTGTGTGTGTGGCCAGGAATGGAGAGGTGGAAAAAAATTTAAACTCGAGAGAGAGGTAGAAGATAATTCTTTGCTTGCTTCTTATAAATCTTGTTTGGAGAACAAGATTTGAAAAACAGTAAGTTAGGACAGGTCTAGTCTACTAGCATGCCAGAGGCAGAACCAATATAATCTCCTGAAATACAGGACTTGAAGAATTCCTCAGGATAATTCCTTAAGGAGGTTTGGGGCCACCAATGAATAAAGTTCCTAACTCTACACTAAGCTCATCCTTTGGGACCTCAATTTCATCGCCTGCTTCTTCCCCAAGCTTTTTCCACCATGGGGCTTGTATATGCTTCAGAGTAGTAAGATGATCCTGCTTGGCCTTGGCTGCCACAGGTCTGGATCTACTTAGGAAGAGATCGGGTTCTTTCCATTCTGCCTCCTTCAGATTTGGTGCCTCTGTGGTAAATAGAAAAATAAACAGGTGAATGGAAGAGTTCCATACAAATAAGTAGGAACTTGAAAACTACTGAGGTGGAATTCTGCAAAAGCAGGCAGGGACATGTCTAGATGATGGCATGTGACTATTCCCAGGTTGTAGCTGTGGCTGGTAGCAACTGCACTCTCTACTTTATTTTGTGTTTATAAGAACAAAACAAGATGTAGGTTTACTTAAAAGCAGGAATTTAAAAAATAATAGCAGAACTCCATCTGATAGAGGAGAGGCTCAGTTGCAGCCACCTATCCTTTCAAAAATACAAAATTTGCAAGTAATGGCATTAAACAAAGGACCCTGGCTTTCTCTGCTCCATATATAGCTCAAGTGTTTCAGAGGCTGACTGAAACACTGAGGCTTCATGGATGGTATATCATTAAATATACTAGTAAGGATAACACAAACTAATTTTTGTGCAAGCCGTTCATTGAGAATTATAACATAGCACTGTAACCACTGTTACCATCTTCTAAAATATGATCAACAGCTTGTGAGACTACATAACAGAATCTGGCTAGTAGGTCCCATAAATACTAAAGTTAGTAACTGAGTTGATACACATGAATGATAGCAAAGCTAAAGAAGTAGTTAAGAAGGAGGTTACAGGACTTCTAGCCAAAGGAGAGACACAGGCAGAGTTAGTTGGCCTCCTTGCACAGCCATAAGAAGGATAACAACCAATTTAAAAACCAGAAATAACTATAGCTGCCAAAAAATGAAATGATATATAAATCCAACAACCAAGGACTTAAAGAACCCATTTTCATCCAGACTGGTAGGAGGGGCACAGAGGATGTTGTGTGGTATGTCCAGGTGGCAGCAGGAGGCAGTGTCAGTGTCGATATTTGTCCCATGTGGTGGACAAAAACCGGGAGGGACAAAGGGGGAGCAAGCAATACCAGCCATAGGCAAGACTATGCAGCCCAGGGTTCCAGTGCCTGGAAAATAAAGCCTTATGACCTTTGACTGCAAAAACCAGTTGAAGTTGGGGCAGCAGAAAAAACTTTCAGTCTTTCAGAAGAGTCTGCTTAAAGGGCTCACAGGGTCCTAGAACATATGCAAACCCACCTACTCTGAGAATCGGCACCAGGGCAGCAGCTACAAGGGCACCAGTCATTTACAGGAAGTAGGGGATGTGACTCAAAATGGGGTGAGAGCTGAGCAAGTGGCACTGTTCCCTCTCTGACCCCTCCCCACATACAGCACCACAAAGTGGCAAAGTGGGTTGCACCTAAGGCTCTGCCCCTTATAACATAACAGGTGCACCCACACCAGGAGTCAAAGCAGCTCTACCTAACAAACAGAAAAACATGGAGGCTGCCATATTGAGACAACAAAGAAATATGGCCCAAATAAAAAAACAGATCAAAGCTCCAGGAAAAAAAACACTAAGCAATACAGAGATAGCCAACCTATCAAATGCAGAGTTCAAAACACTGGTGATCAGGATGCTCACAGAAATGACTGAGTATGGCTACAAAATAAAGGAAGAAGTGAAGGCTATACAAAGTGAAATAAAGAAAAATATACAGGGAACCAACAGAGAAGGGAAGGAAACCTGGACTCAAATCAATGGTGTGGAGCAGAAGGAGGAAATAAACATTCAGTTGGAACAAAAAGAAGAAACAAGAATTAAAAAAAAAAAAAAAAAGAGGAGTGGCTCAGGAACCTCTGGGATATCTCCAAACATGCCAACATCTGACTCATAGAGGTGCCAGAAGGAAAAGAGGAAGAGCAAGAAATTGAAAACTTATTTGAAAAAATAATGAAAAGAAACTTCCCCAATTTGGTGAAAGAAATCAACATACAAGTCCAGGAAGCTCAGAGAATCCCAAAGAGGGCCACACCAAGACAAATCATAATTAAAATGCCAAAGGTTAAAAATAAGGAGAGAATCTTTTTTTTTAAAAAAAAGATTTTATTTATCTATTTTTAGAGAGAGGGAAAGGTGAGCAGAAAGAGAGGGAGAAAAACATCAATGTGTGGTTGCCTGTTGCTATCCCCACTGGGGACCTGGTTGGCAACCCAGGCATGTGCCCTGACTGGGAATCATACCAGCAACCTTTTGGTTCACAGTCTGGCACTCAATCCACTGAACCACACCAGCCAAGACAAAGAAAGAATCTTAAAAGCAGCAAGAGAAAAGGAGACAGTTACCTACAAAGGAGTTCCCATCAGACTGTCAGCTGATTTCTCAAAAGAGGCCTTGCAGGCAAGAAAGGGCTGGAAAGAAGTATTCCAAGTCATGAAAAGCAAGGATGTATATCCAAGATTACTCTATCCAGCAAAGCTATCATTTAGAATGGAAGGGCAGATAAAGTGCTTCCCAGATAAGGTCAAGTTAAAGGAGTTCATCATTACCAAGCCCTTATTATATGAAATATTAAAGGAACTTATTTAAGAAAAAGAAGATGATCAAAACTATGAACAGTAAAAATGACAACAAACTCACAACTATCAATGATAGAATCTAAAAAAACAAAAATGAACTAAGCAAACAACTAGAACAGCAACAGAATTGTAGAAATGTAGATCACATGGAGGGTTATAGGTGGAGAAGATAAAGAGGAGAATGGGAGAAAAGGTACAGAGAATAACCATAATTGGTAGGTATAAAATAGACAGGGGGAGGTTAAGAAATTACAGGAAATGGAGAAGCCAAAGAACTCACATGAACAACCCACAGACATTAAAAAGGGGGTGGGGATTGCTGGAGGGAATGGGAGTTCTGGGCAAAGGGAGACAATGGAGAAAAATGGGACAACCTGTAAAATACGCTTAATTTTAAAAAGCGGTTATGGGATCTGCATCATTTGGGAACACTGTGTGCTGGTATGATCTAGAAGTAGAAATTTTTGAGGATAGGAGATGGACTGAAAGACCACTTTTGGTATTTCCCTTCTTTGGATGTCACGAAATCATGTACAGGTTCCTTTTAGGAAAGACAAATAGAATGAGCACATACTTATTAACTGTTCAATGTTGGTGCTGATCTGTGCCTTCAGAGCCTCCCTGTGAAGCTGGGCTCTATCTTCTAGGGCTCTGCCCATGAAGTAGTGTTGCAGTCGTTCTTGTGCTTGGGAATGGAGCTCCCTGCTGGCCACATCTGACATCTGAGAGCCCTGGGAACAGAAGACAGAAAAAGATTGTCACAGGAAGGGCAAATGCACCAAAGTATATTTCACCCAACCACTCAGCAGAGGATACAAAATGCTTAACTGTCTCTCATCAACTGAATGTTATGACTGACGTCTACCTTCTACCTTGTGCAAGCATTTAAGCAGCCTTTTAAAAGCAGTTTTAGATGAAAATGCAGGTGGAGAAGTTTCTTTTTGGTATGCTTGCTCTCATGTGTCACTTCCTCACACAGTGTGGTTTACTGGGAGAAGAGTTAAGATTAAGAAACAATGAGAATCACAAATGGTTTGGCAAAGCGACTGGCCCAGAAGAGAAGTAGTAAGACGAACCCTTTTGTTCTGGACCCCCACCTATAAGACTATCTTCTGATAAGACTATCTTGCTAATCTTATCTCCAAACTTATCTAATCCCTAATGTTATGACAGCTTCTGATTTCATAGCATGAGGGACAAAATCAGCCAAAGGACCATGTTCTTTTGGCTAGTCAGCTAATTTAAAAGGAGCTTAATTACTTTGGAGAAGATTGAAATAATCTTCACAAAGCTGATAAAGATTCTGCTACCACTAAAGTTCCAATCCCTCCATCTTATAAGCAGCTCTGTTCCAGCGAACATCTTACTTTTCAGCCATGGAGTTTTAAACAGCTGTACTAGATTATGAATAAAGCACCACTACTTTTTAAACAGGAATATGCATCAGAATCATGCAGTGCATTAAAGAGAAAAAGGATACTGAAGACCTAAACATAAAAGCCAAAACTATAAAACTCTCAGAAAAGATGGAAGAAAAACTTCATGACATTGGACTTTGCAATGATTTCTTGGATATGACACTGAAGGCACTTTCTACAAAAGAAAAAACTGACAAACTAGACTTCACCAAAAGGAAAATTTTTTCTACATCAAAGGACGCTATCAACAGACTAAAAAGTAAGTCCAAATAATGGGACAAAATATCAATATCTGCAAATCCTGTATCTGATAAGGAATACCCAAAATATATAAAGAACTCCTAAAACTCGACAACAACAAAAACCTGATTAAAAAAATTGACAAAGGCTCTGGATGGTGTGGCTCAGTGGATTGAGAGATGGCCTTCGAACCAAAGGGTCGCTGGTTTGATTCCCAGTCAGGGTACATGCCTGGGTTGTGGGCCAAGTCCCCCAGTGGGGGCCACATGAGGGGCAACCAGACATTGATGTTTCTCTCCCTCCTTCCCTTCCCCTCTCTAAAAATAAATAAATAAAATCTTTTAAAAAAATTGATAAAGAACCTGAAAAGCTTTCTAAACAAAAACATACAAAAATGGCCAATAAACACAAGATACTCAAAATCACTAATCATTAGGGAAACATAAACCCAGATTATACCATTTCACTTATTAGGATGTAAAAATAACATGTTGGTGAGGATGTAAAGATAGTCTTGCTGATGCAGCAGGGAACTTAACTAACTTGAAGCAAAGCCTCCTCCTGTACTACTGAGCACACCTCTAGGTCCTAGGAAATTATACAGAAGACTCCAAATCCACTAACTGTATGATAAAGCAAATGTATTACCTTATACTATCAGTATACATACTTATTCACCTGAAACATTCTGTTGTGAATATCATCTACTAACATAATGTAACAATGAGTCCTGGCTGCTGCAGCTCAGTGAACTGAGTGCTGGTCAGTGAACTAGATGGTCACCAGTTCAATTCCCAGTCAGGACACATGCCTGGGTTGCAGGACAGGTTCCTGGTTGGGAGCATGTGACAGGCAGCTGTTTCTCACACAAAGATGTTTCTCTCCCTCTCTGTCTCCTTCCCTTCCCCTCTCTCTAAAAATAAATAAATAAGATTTACTTTATAAGAAAAATATGATAAAATAAATTAATGTAACACTGATATAACATAGAAGGATGGATACATACTGGATGTCTTCTGACATAGTCATCCACTTGTTGCTTCAGTTCAATCCTACGTGCATCAGTGAGTTCTCTGAGTCCTTGCCAAGGAGCATATAGTTTCCTTTTTTTACGGCACTTTGCTAGGAACTTAAGAGTCTGAAAAACAAAAAAATATCTGTGATTTTCCTTCACTAACAAAACTATTTTCTTCTTACAACATATGGAAGCAACAGTACTGCAACACTTGTTAACTGAATGTGTATGAGGAAACAGATGGGACTGTGATAGGGGTGAGAGAGAACAATGACTTTTTAACTACATTATTCTATAGTGTGTTAGTATTTTAAGAGGATACATTCATGTGT
Source organism: Sturnira hondurensis (assembly GCF_014824575.4). Taxonomy (NCBI): domain Eukaryota; kingdom Metazoa; phylum Chordata; class Mammalia; order Chiroptera; family Phyllostomidae; genus Sturnira; species Sturnira hondurensis. The sequence continues at coordinate 2,115,996 of NW_028079853.1, read as the reverse complement.
TATTTGTACAGTAAGCAAAAAAGAGGAAAAATAGAAAATAAGCATTGGGTTCTATTCTCAATTCTGGTTCATTATAAGTGTATGATTTGGGGCAGGTCACTCATATCTATGGAACAGAAAACAGCAACTCCAATTCTACTTAGCCTACAGGGGTGTAAAGATCAAAGAGACAATGTAGAAGTAAAAGCTTTATAAATGATGTTCCTCCTCGTGTCCTTTAGAATGAACTTCTGGAAAAACAGGTAATCTTGTTAAGATTTAAAGACAAATTTGAAATTATTCTGCCCAATTCTTTTTATTCTTTTCCCTTCTTTGTAATTTTTATCTCCATTGAAATTACAGGTTCACATTGTTTAAGGCAGAGGTTTTCCACATTTTTCATCTCATAGCACACATAAACTTACTACTAAAATTCTGTGACACACCAAAAAATTAGACTATATTTTCAATATAATATTGAAATTATAATTACATAAAATATAATATTTTTCAATTGGAAAAAGCTATTGTGCTGGCTGCTATCATTTTTCTTTATTTGACAATCTAAGGGAAAAGAGGTCTGTACCCCTGGCTAAATTCAGGTATTGCATGTTTTAGAAGTTCCTGTGGCACACCAGTGTGCTTGCTCTGTTAGACCAGCTGAAAATTGCTGGCTTAGGGAGAGACCTGGAAAATCCAGCTCACTGCCTATTTTTGAATAGGTTGTGAGTTAAGAATGTTTTGGGTATTTTTTGTATATTTTATATGGTTACAAAGCTTAAAAGAAAACTTTTGTACATATGAAAATAATATGAAGGTCAAAATTCAGTCTAAAAATAATGTTTTACTGAAACACAGTCACACTCGTTTCTTTACATATCGTCTACAGCTTCCAACTGTAGAGTTGAATAGTTGCTATAAGATTGAATGGCCTGCAAAGCCTCAAAAATTTTATTGTTTCAGGCTTTGACCAAATAATTTATTGATGTAATTCTATTGTTTAAAGTGTCAGTTTTATAAGAATTAACAAAAACACTGCCTACTTACCTACTATGATTTACCTACTCTCCTATTCTCTACCTACTTACCATGTTCCCTCCCCCAATAGAACTTTTCTTTCAGGTTTCTTTTGATGCTTATCTCCATTTACTTTTCTGTGATTTTTTAAAAATATATTTTATTGATTATGCCATTACAGTTGTCCTATTCCCCCCTTCATTCCCCTCCACCCTGCACACCCTTCCCCCACCATCCTCCCCTTTAGTTTATGACCACGTGTCTCGTTCTTTAGATTCTATATTTCCCCTACTATTCTTGCCCTCCCCCCTGTCTATTTCCTACCTACCGTCTATGCTACTTATTTTCTGTACCTTCTCCCCCGTTCTCCTCCTCCCATTCCTCTGCTGCTAAAACCTCCATTTCTATGGTTCTGCTCCCTGATCTAGCTGTCCTCTTGGTTTGCTTTTGTTTTAGGTGTGGTTGTCAATAACTGTGAGTTTGCTGTCCTTTCACTGTTCATATTTTTTATCTTCTTTTTCTTATATAAGTCCCTTTAACATTTCATATAATAAGGGCTTGGTGATGATGAACTCCTTGAATTTGACCTTATCTGAGAAGCACATTATCTGCCCTTCTATTCTAAATGAAAGCTTTGCTGGATATAGCAGTCTTGGATATAGCTCTTTGGATTTCATGACTTGGAATACTTCTTTCCAGCCTTCTTGCCTGTAAGGTCTCTTTTGAGAAATCAGCTGACAGTTTGATGGGTACTCCTTTGTAGGTGACTGTCCCATTATCTCTTACTGCTTCTAGGATTCTCTCCTTCATTTTAATCTTGGCTATAGTAATTATGATGTGCCTTGGTGTGTTCCTTCTTGGGTTCAACTTCTTTGGGACTCTCTGAGCTTCCTGGATTTCCTGGAAGTCTATTTCCTTTGCCAGACTGGGAAAGTTCTCCTTTATTATTTGTTGAAATAAGTTTTCCACTCGTGGCTGTTTCTTTTTCTCTTCTGGTACCCCTATAATTCGGATGTTGGAACATTTAAAGATGTCCTGGAGGTTCCTAAGCCTCTCCTCATTTTTTTGAATTCTTGTTCTTTCCTTCTTTTCTGGTTGGATGTTTCGTTCTTCCTTCTGGTCCACTCCCTTGATTTGAGTCCCAGTTTCCTTTCCATTACCATTGGTTTCCTGTGCATTTCCCTTCATTTCAATTAGTTTAGCCTTCATTTGTTCCTCTAATTTGTGACTAAAATCAACCAGTTCTGTGAGCATCCTGATCACCATTGTTTTGAACTGTGCATCTGATGAGTTGGCTATTTCTTGGTCGCTTAGGGTCATTGGCTCTGGGGCTTTGAGTTCTTTTTGAACCATATTTTGAACTGTTTGTGCCTGTTATGTATGAGGAGCGGAGCCCTAGGTGTTCACCAGGGCGGGGCAACTCAGTTGCTGGGTTGTGACACTGTATGTGGCGACGGGGACAATGAGGGGCAATGGCAGTCCCTTCTGCTGCTTTCCACTGCTGGGGTCTGCGTGGTCTCACTGTTCGCTCCTTTGCTGGTTTATCTGCTCGAGAATGTGTTTATCCGCGAGAACGCGGTCAGCCTGCCGCCTTGCGCCCTCACTGGGTTCGCCCATTGGTACCCCACACCTGGGATCCACCCACACCTGGGATTCGCCCATAGCTCCCTGCTCACCTGGGTTGGGGGATCTTTCCTGACTGACCCAGCTCTACTGCTGGCTCCACCCCTCTTACTGGTCTGGCTGAACGGTTCATTGTTATCGAACTTCTGTATGGTTCAATTTTCTGTGTTTTGGCTGCGTTTTTGTTACTAAAACTGTGTCATCTTTAAACTTGGTTGTGTGAGGAGGCACAGTGTTTCCACCTATGCTTCCATCTTGGCAGAAGTCTCTGTGATTTTTCAGATATAGTTATCTATTAACTTTCTTGTATGGATGGAAATAGAGACTTAGCTCTTTCATTGCTTGTACTCCCACACACTTTCCATGTCCCCAAACATCAAATATTAGTTGCACAATAGTTATGGTGTTGTAAAGTACAGCATAGGGAATACAGTCAATAATATTGTAGTGAGTATGTATGATGCCAGGTTTGAACTTGAAATACTGGGGGAGTCACTTTGTATAGTATATGACTGACTAACCACTATACTGTACACCTGAAACTAATAGAAAATAATATTGAATGTAAACTGTAACTGAAAAATAAAATTTAAAAATAAATTATATCATAGTTTCAGTTAAATCAATGTTCATGTTTATGCAATTATGACTACATAAAGTCTATTAGTTTTTGAACACTACATTACACAATTACTTTTCCTTCCATGTAAATTTCTTATTTTCATTGGAATTAATAATTTGTTTTCCTGTGTTTAGTTTTCTATGTACTTATCATTGATTATATATCACAAACTCTGCTCTGTCAATATATTAAAACACATCAGGCATTCTACCAAATTCATTTTGTTGGAAAGTTTTCTGGAGCTTTCTGATGTGCTCCAATTTGGATTGATAACTGTTTATGGCTGGTGCATAGCTGTCATCCTGAGATTTCATTCACCATCATCTTGGTGGCTCCTTTTCATTTGTTTCCTGAATTCCCTGTTGTCTTATTTCTTGGGTATTTCTTTGTTTTAGAGATTTTGTGATAAGAGTCTTAAAAATGTCTCTAGTTTACATTTACCTTTAACTGATGACTCAGTTTGGTGTAGAATTCTAGTTGGAAATCGTTTTTGCTCAAGCATGTCACAGCCTTACTGTAACGGCTTTTCATTGCCAATGATGCTATTGATAAGTACTTTTGTGTCCAGTGTATTTCACAGTAATGTAAAATAAATGCAGGTGTGTCTGTCATTACATTGGACATTTAGTGAGTCTTTTATTCTAAAATTCGTAACTTGCAGTTTGGAAAATCTCGAATAATTTGATATCCTCTCCTTAGGTGTTCTCTGTTATTGGCTTCAAATGTTGGGCTGTTTGACCTCCTGGACTCGTTATCTTTTCTTTTTTGCCCTCCTTTATAGATTTCCCAAACCTTTTCCCCTAACCCTTTTATTATGTCTTTCATTTTTTTTCTGTTACCGAACCGACTGGTTTCACAATCAGTACCTGATTGTGAGTATACTTATGACTTTTCCCTTGGGCTATTCAGATTTCCCAAAGAAAACATATTCAATCTGCTGTGCGCAGGAAATCAGCCTGGCTGACAGCACTCTGGGAGCTGAGATGAAAGAAAGGGCTAGTGGTCTTACATTCAGTAGGTAAAATTTCCCTTATACTCCTGTCTTTCTAGTACAGTTCTCAAGTCTTCAATTGTATTTGCACCCTCCTGTTGAGAGATCCTCTTATTTACCTTTGATTCTTCCATTTCTTCATTTTTCTTGCATGCTTCTTCTTTCTTGGCTCTATCTCTTGTTTTTAGCACCATCTTTTTTTTTTTTAAGTTTAGCACCAAAACTTTTGAAAAGTTTTTTAAAAAAGTTTAGTGCCAAGTTTTAGGCTTATGATGCTAAGCTGAGAAGTGCAGAGCAAATGTTCTAAAACAGAGGAATCTCTGCCCTTAGATTAGAAAGCCGCCCTTGATGTTTCTCTCTTTTCCTCATTCTTTGTCATTTCAAAACTTCCTGAAATTGTATTTAGTTCCCAATTTTTATTTGCTTTCTCAACTGCCAGTGGTGTGTTTCACTAAGTGCTTTTGTGGTTGGTCCGTGATGGATACGTGTAATGACACAATAGTACTTTTCTGCTATAATCAAGTAGCAAGAATTAACCATCATTCCACCTAGGGACCAAATATATACCAGCAACCATTACCTTCCTTGTAAACTTCTGAAAAGACAAGAATGCAAGAAAAGATAATCCTGGAACATTAAAAGGGAGAAGGTAGCTAACTTCATATTAAATTCCAAAACTATACCAGTACAGAGAATTCTAATTTGTCTATATAAATAAAAATGTAAAATTTGAACTTAGCAAGTCTACATAGGGTTTTCTCAATTTTTAGCTACCTAAAAAGCAATGCCCCTGCTTTTGCACAAGGTAAGGGAAGAACAAAAATTAAACAACAATGCCCCCTTTTTTGTGAAGGACACTAATAACCAGTTCCTCCTGAGGGATGAGTTAAATAAAATGATAATACTACCTTTTCTCTGTGAAGTTGATGAATAATTATTTCCTTTTCTTTCTTATCAAGGTCAACTACAGTGGCAACAAAACTACAGGGTGGGGCCCTGGCTAGTGTGGCTCAGGGGACTGAGCACTGGCCTGAGAACCAAACGGTCATGGGTTCGATTTCCAGTCTAGGACACATGCCTGAGTTGTGGGCCAGGTTCCCAGCAGGGGGAGCGTAAAAGGCAACCACAACAGATGTTTCTTTTCCTCTCCTTCTTCTTCCTTTCCCCTCTCTGAAAACAAAATCTTTAAAACAAAATACAAGGCAAGGCAAATGTAGGTTTACAGTTGTTAGTATGTGAAACAGAGTTCATTCTTGTATTATTATTTATCGATGATTATTATTTTCCATATGAGTAACTGTAGACCTACTTTTTCCCCACCCTGTATGAGTTATATGTGTAGCTTTAAATTATGTGGTAGACACATTAGAAGTGCAAAGAGTGTACTTGAACAACAATAAATAATTAAAGTAAAAAGAAATAGGTCAAAATAATATTTTGCATAGATACTAAACATATTAGAACTCAAATATGTAAAATATTAGCATTTCAACGTAACATCAAAAAAAAAGTTATTAGTGAAACATTTAACACTCTTTTTTCCCCCCATAGTATTCAAAATCTGGTGGGTACTTTACACTTACAACGCATTTCAATTTGGACTGGCTACATGTAAATACTCAATGGCCACATGTTGTTATTGGTACTGGAAAATACAAATCCAATTAAATGCATGTCTTAGAAAAGGATGCTTAAAAATGTGGCAAATGCTTCCTTTACTAACCATTGCCCTGTTCTAATTTTCCCTACTAATATCCTTTTTCTTCCCTATCTGTACTGTCATTTTTCTTATTTTTTTCTCTCTTTGAAAGTAATCTACTTTCCTTTTCTATTTTTGACTAGCGTTGCTTTGGCTTCACTGTTAGTTTTACTTTATTTTTGATTTTAGAGAGAGGGGAAGGAAGGGAGGAAAGAGAGGGAGAGAAACCCTATGTGAGAGAGAAACACTGATTAGCTGCCTCTTGTACCCACCCTGGCCAGGGATCACACCCGCAACCCAGGCATGTGCCCTGACCAGGAATGAAACTGGCAACATTTGGGTTTGCACAATGACATCCAACCAACTGAGCCATGCCGGCCAGAGCTTCACTGTTATTCTTAGTAGAGAGTTGCAAAGCCTATAAATATGATCTTGACCCACACCTTTTTTTACCTTCAGTGGAGACCCATGTTCCTCTTTCTGGGTGGTTAAGGTACAAGGCAGGGCTGATGAATTTTGTCCTCTTACGCCAAAGGACAGTGTGAAAGCCAAAACAACTTTGCCTGCACAGCCCTCAGATATTTTCCTATGCTGACCCCTGCTTTTCCGTCAAAGTAATAATGGTGGATAAATTATGGTATCTCACTTTAGGGTAAATGACCCTTTTACAGAGCATTGGGCTTATCTAAATCAGGCAAGGTAGTCAGTCATCTCAGTAAGGACCCTGTTGATTATCTGACAGGGAAGAGTTTTAAAAAGGAGGCTGTCATGAGATGAAAGTATTAGAATGGATGCTAGGGGTCCTGTAAAGGAAATGTCTCCAACAGTGACACCCATGGGTTAATCCTTAGAAGGCCTTGCTTAGCAGAGGGTTCACATCAGGTGCTGGTGTGATTCAGCAGTGGCATAGGTCTGTCTGATGCAGATACAGCCTGAGATTAAAACCCTGAGGAAGAAGGTGGCAAATATCTCTTCCTATTTTCCTAGAACATACCTTAGCCTTTTTAAAAAAAAAGTCTTTGTTAAAGGTTAATCAGAGAATTCAGCAAAGAGACTGTTCAAAATCTATCACTGTATAATATCAAAATTGGCCTGACATTCAATAAGGGGTTGTAAATCTAAATGCTATAGGACCTAAAATATTAATAGGAAAGTTAACCATGTATAAGTAAATAACCAGATATTAGGAACACTGGTCCTTAAATAAAATAAATACCCTTGTGCTGGGTTTTTCCAAAGTGCATATAGTATATATACATATGTACATATGCATATGTATATATATGTATGGATATATTGTGTGTGTATGTGTGTATATCTATATCTATATCTATATATATATATACATAGATATACACACTCCAGACAACCCCCAGGAAAATGATCATTTAAGAATAATTTTCTAGCCCTGGCCAGATAGCTCAGTTGGTTAAAGCATTGTCCCAATATGCCAAGATTGTGGGTCTGATTTGAGGTCAGGGCACATATAAGAATCAACCAATGAGCCCTGGCTGGTGTGGCACAGTTGTTGAGTGCTGGCCTGAGAATGAAAGGGTCGCTGGTTCGATTCCCAGTCTAGGGCACATGCCTAGGTTGAACACCAGGTCCTCAATGTGGGGGCATATGAGAGGCAACCACACACTGATGTTCCCCTCCTTCTCTTTCCCTCTCCTTTCCCCTCTCTAAAAAATAAAGAAAATCTTAAAAAAAAAGTTATCAACCTATGAATGTATAAATGAATGGAACAACAAATCTATGTCTCTCTCCCTCTCTAAAATCAATAAATAAAATGTAAAAAAAACCCCACCTCTCTATGGCTCAAAAATTATAATGATCTCATTATATCAATACTTTGCCTGTGCATTACAAACATCAAATATGACATACTGCACTTGCACAGAACTTTGCAATTTACAAACCACTTTCCCATCTATTAGCTCATCTGATGCAAACAACCACCAAATGAAAATGGCAGGGTAGACATCCACTCACATATCAAACACATGCTGAGAGATGACACAATAAAATTTAATTTAATTCCTTATACTTGAGATGCTCACAGCCCAAGTAAGAAAGAAAAAAAGTCAACAAGTAAGCACTGCTGTACATCATAAGTGTATAAGGAAGGGTCTATGAAAGTGCTAAGGACTGAGTGTCTAAAGGGTAAAAAGATTCTTATTTTATAGAGCAGAAACTAAGGCTCAGGAAAGCTAAGTGACCTGACCAAGGTTTCACAGGAGGTAAACAGCAATGTTTTTGCCTCCTAATCCAGTATTCTTTTTACTACATCAGACTCACTGCTCTCTGAAGTATGACAGCTGCTTTATACTCCACGAGAGATGGCTTCTGTTGGAGAAAAATTTTCCTTTCCCTGTACCCTCTCCAATGTTTCTGGATCATCAATGCTGATTTCTCTTCTATTTCCCGATTATGTTTTTCCACCTGACCTAAAAAGAGGATAGACACCATTACAACCTACTGACCTCTATGCTGTATCAAATTCTGGAATTAGGACAATGATAGTAACAAAAAATATTGCAGTCCTTTTTTTAAAAAAAGAACATTGCACTTATTTTCCCAATTCTATTATTTTACAATGGTTCAAAAATTTCAGAAACAAAGAATTCCAAAAGGTTTCTCAGATTTCAGATTATACAGCTTCTTTGGAGAAGATTCATAAAATGTTTTGTGCCACAGAAAAAAAGGACTGAAAATACAATAGCAAGAACATTTAGAAAAAAGGATCACCAGTACATGGTTAGAAAGTCATTTGGTACTTCCACAGGGAAAGGGAAAAACAGATCTATGTGTTATCTGTGTTTCCAAATTTCTCTTTAGTCACTCTGTTCGACAGATGACTTTGTTTTTACTTTCTGGAAGCTGGTTAGTACATAATAGGACAGGGTTCACAGCAGCTAACTGACAGAATAAGGCAGTAGAAGGTAATAATAAAGAAGGATGTATTTGAGAGATAGTACAAAAAATTGATAGGATGTAATGACCAACTGAATGTAGCAGAAAGAGAGGGAAAAAACTCTAGGTGGTTTCATGGATGGGAGGGAAACTGAGCAGACTATTGATACAATTACCTGAGATTGGGAATACAGAGAGAGGAAATTAATTAGAAGGGGGCAGATCAGGACTAGATTTTGGGATGTTTGTGGCTAGCTAAATAAAATTACCCAACAGGCAGCTTGGCTACAAAGCTATGTTGTCCAATATAGTCAACATTAGCCAAACAAAACAAAACAAAACAAACAAAACCCCCCACAACCAACCAACCAACCAAAATTACTTAAGTTTAAATACAAAGTAAAAAACTCAAGTTTCAAGTACACCCACTAGCCACATTTCAAGTACTTGGGCCACTTCTAGCCAGTGGCTAAGTTTGGACAATGCAAATACAAAACATTTCATTTTGTTTTAGGAGGGAGGGTGAGAATGGAAACAAGATTTCAGAGTGCTCAACAATCGGTTAGCAGTTGAGGCTACAGTCATGGAAATGGTACCACAGAAAGAGCAGCCTGAGAATAATAGGGTGGAGATACAACACTGAGAAGCAGCTGTATTTATGGAAAGGTAGCAAAATAAGAAACTAGTGAAGGACAAAGAAAAAAAGACCTTGAAACCAGTCAGATCTCTCAGACTACACTTTAATATGAATTTCAGCTTAGTGTGTCAAAGGTGACAAGAATGTGTTACAAGGTTTGTACTGGGGTATGAATAAAGTTTCTGATGGCAAAATGGTGATACTTGAATTCCAGCTGTCAACTCATGAGATTCTTTCCTCTATGTCATTGACATCTATCTTTAAGAATATGTTTGCCCATTTCACTAATTTATCTAAAATATAAGAATAGAAAAATTAGTGGAGAGATAGCTCATCATCAAGCAATAGGCCTTGATAAGAAAAACTTACTAGTAGAGACTTCCGCCAAGATGGAGGCATAGGTGGAAACACTGTGCCTTCTCCCACAACCAAGTTTGAATAAAACAAAGGTTTGGAGAAACAAAGACACAACCAAAGGACAGAAAATTGAATTATACGGAAGTACGACTACATCTAACTGTTCAACGGGGACGGTAAGAGGGGCGGAGCCAGCAGCGAGCAGGGTCGGGCAGGACAGGTCCCCTGACCCAGGCGTGCAGGCAGACGAGAACCAGTTGGGGTGCGGGGCAGACCGTGGGCGCATATTCGCACACAGCGAGACAGACCACGCAGGCCCCAGGGGGCGAGGGCTGACAGCAGTGGCACACTCGCGAGCAGTGGGACGAAACACGTGGGCCAGGTGACGGCAGCAACTGCGGCACCGGTGAGGGCCATGGCGGCAGGCGGCGGACAGGACGCCATAGTCCCTCTTTGACCCCACCCCCACATACAGCGTCACAACCCAGCAACTTAGTTGCCCTGTTCTAGTGAACATTTTAGGGCTCTGATCCTGCTATGGAACAGGCACGAACAACCCGAAAGATGGCACAAGAAGAACTCAAAGTCCAAGAGCCAATAACTCTCAGCGACCAAGAAATTGCCAGCCTCTCAGAAGCACAATTCAGGACACTATTTATCAGGATGCTCACAGAACTGGTAGATTATAGTCACAAATTAGAGGAACAAAGTCACAAATTAGAGGAATATATGAAGGCTAAACTAATTGAAATGAAGGGAGATGCACAGGAAACCAATAGTGATGGAAAGGAAACTGGGACTCAAATCAATGGAATGGACCAGAAGGAAGAACAAAACATCCCACCAGAAAGGAATGAAGAAATGAGAATTCAAAAAAATGAGGAGAGGCTTAGGAACCTCCAGGACATCTTTAAACGTTCCAACATCCGAATTATAGGGGTACCAGAAGGGGGAATGAAACAGCCACAAGTGGAACACTTATTTGAACAAATAATAAAGAAGAACTTCCCCAGTCTGGCAAAGGAAATAGAGTTCCAGGAAATCCAGGAAGCTCAGAGAGTGCCAAAGAAGTTGGACCCAAGAAGGAACACACCAAGGCACATCATAATTACATTAGCCAAGACCAAAATGAAGGAGAGAATCCTAGAAGCATCAAGGGATAAGGGGACAGTCACCTACAAAGGAGTACCCATCAGACTGTCAGCGGATTTCTCAAAAGAGACCTTGCAGGCAAGAAAGGGCTGGAAAGAAGTATTCCAAGTCATGAAAAGCAAGGATGTATATCCAAGATTACTCTATCCAGCAAAGCTATCATTTAGAATGGAAGGGCAGATAAAGTGCTTCCCAGATAAGGTCAAGTTCAAGGAGTTCATCATTACCAAGCCCTTATTATATGAAATGCTAAAGGGACTTATATAAGAAAAAGAAGATGAAAAATATGAACAGTGAAAGGACAGCAAACACACAGTTATTAACAACCACACCTAAAACAAAAGCAAACCAAGAGGACAGCTAGATCAGGAGTGGAACCATAGAAATGAAGAACACATGGAGGATTAGAAACAGGGGGGTGGGAGGGGGAGAAGGGGGGAGAAGGCACAGAAAATAGCATAGATGGTAGGTAGAAAATAGATAGGGGGGAGGGCGAGAATAGTGGGGGAAATATAGAATCCAAAGAACTTGAGACACGTGGTTATAAACTAAGGGGGGCAGAATGGTGGGTGAGGGAGGGTGCGGGTGGAAGGGATTGAAGGGGGGGAATAGAACAACTGTAATGGTATAATCAATAAAATATATTTTAAAAAAAAAGAAAAACTTACTAGTAACTTTTTTTGTTTAACTCAAGAGATTTCATAAGGTTTATCTTATTAAAAAGGCAAAGGTCCAAATTTTAAAACAGAAATCTCCAAGTATCTAGGAAATCTGCTTTATTACAAGATATCCTAAACATTCTTAAACTGATAAAACTGATACTGCTACCCACCTGGATGAACTATTTCAAGCATACTCAGCCGTAATTCTCGGGAAAGTCTCATGGCTCTCTGTCTTTGAAGCTGCAGTTGTAATCTGCGGTCCTCTTCTTCCTTCTGCCTATTTAGCTCCAGTAACATCTTTGCTCGTTTAGATCTGTGATGGAAACAGTAAGTACCATATACACAATTTTCGTAAATCCTATGTCCATTCAGAAGTATACGAAAAATGCTTAAACTCTTAGTAATCATATGAATACAGACAGAAAATTTTTTTAACATCATTCCTAGTGTTGTTGGAGTATAATGAAATGAATTTTCATGTGCTCTTGCTGTACAGCCTTCCTGGAGAAATATTTTAAAAACATATAAAAGCCCTAATGTTAACCAATTAATTCCATTTCTAATAATTTTCGTAAGGTAAAACCTGATATGTGTGTGAAGATTTATGTTCATAGATGTTCTCCACAGCATTGCAACAGTAACAAGTTGAAAATAAACCATATATCCCACAATAATGAGTTGGATAAATACTGGTTCATTCACTGGATAGGTACTATGGAAAAATAAGAATTTCAAAGAATATTCATAACATGGGAATATGCCAACAATATAATGCCAAGTGAAAATAAAATCAGGACATAAAAAAGACCCAAACTCTGTTAAAAACATATATATTATCTATAGAGAAAAATAAATGATTAAAAACAAATTTCGACAGGGATCTACACTGCATGGAATGATTATGGATGATTTTAATTTTTTTGTTTATCTATTTCTCAATTATTAACATTACTTTTATGACATGTGGCCACAAAATTTTATTTAATTAGTATTTCTGCATTATCTGCTTTTACTGCCCAAACTTTCTCCTTAGCCATTTCCAGCCAGTTTTGAATGCTTCCTACATCACTATTAAGGGGATCACATATACCAGTCCCTAGTAAACATACTATGCTCAAAAAGCCTTCAGATAAGCATATAAAAAGAAATAAAAAAGGATGAAAAAAGCAGAATGCAGTATTTATCTCTATAGACTTAATTTGCATATACCTCACTCAAGAGCATTTGCTTTCTCTTAGATTTTTATAATTAAACTGCCAACAAATGTGGTATTCCCTGTAGCTTTGTAGTCTTAAAAGGCAGACTTAAAAGTCTCTAATGGGATAGAGAAGGCTGCGTTTTTTAAGGCAATTTCTTTTGAAGAATCAAGGACAATTAGACATAAGAGTTTACTTTTTATATATATTATGCTATTCAGTTGTTCCATCCCCCCCCCCCCCCGCTTCACTCCCCTCCGCCCTGCATACCCCCTCCAACCCACACTCCCTGAATTTAGTTCATGTCCATGGGTCCTACACATGGGTCCTTCTTTGGCTTCTACATTTTATATACTATTCTTACCCCTCCGCTTTCTATTTTCTACCTACCATCTATGCTACTTATTCTCTGTACCTTTTCTCCCTTTTTCCTCCTCCCACTCCCTTGTTGTTAACCCTCCATGTGATCTCCATTTCTATAGTTCTGTTCCTGTTCTAGTTGTTTGCTTAGTTTGTTTTTGTTTTTGTTTTAGGTGTGGTTGTTAATAACTGTGAGTTTACTGTCATTTTACTGTTCATATTTTTTTAAAAAAAAATATGGAACGCTTCACGAATTTGCGTGTCATCCTTGCGCAGGGACCATGCTAATCTTCTCTGTATCGTTCCAATTTTAGTATATGTGCTGCCGAAGCGAGCACTTACTGTTCATATTTTTAATCTTCTTTTTCTTAGATAAGTCCCTTTAACATTTTATATAATAAGGGCTTGGTGATGATGAACTCCTTGAACTTGACCTTATCTGAGAAGCGCTTTATTTGCACTTCCATTCTAAATAAAAACTTTGCTGGAAAGAGCAATCTTGGATGTAGGTGCTTGCCTTTCATGACTTAGAATACTTCTTTCCAGCCCCTTCTTGCCTGTAAGGTCTCTTTGGAGAAATCAGCTGACAATCTGATGGGAACTCCTTAATAGGTGACTGTCCCCTTATCTCTTGCTGCTTCCAGGATTCTCTTCATTTTAATCTTGGTTAATGTCATTATGATGTGGCTTGGTGTGTTCCTTCTTGGGGCCAACTTCTTTGGGACTCTCTGAACTTCCTGGACTTCCTGGAAGTCTATTTCCTTTGCCTGATTAGGGAAGTTCTCCTTCATTATTTGTTCAAGTGTTTTCCACTTGTTGCTCTTCTTCTCCTCCTTCTGGTACCCCTATAATTTGGATGTTGGCACATTTAAAGATGTCCTTGAGGTTCCTAAGCCTTGCCTCATTTTTTTGAATTCTTGTTTCTTCATTCTTTTCTGGTTGGATGTTTCGTTCTTCCTTCTGGTTCATTCCATTGATTTGAGTCCCAGTTTCCTTCCCATCACTATTGGTTCCCTGTACATTTTCCTTCATTTTCCTTAGCATAGCCTTCATTTTTTCATCTAATTTGGGACCAAATTCAACCAATTCTGTGAGCGTCCTGATTACCAGTGTTTTCAACTGTGAATCTGATAGATCAGCTATCTCTCCATTGCTTAGTTGTATTTTTTTCTGGAGCTTTGATTTGTTCTTTTGTTTGGGCCATTTTTTGTCTTGTTGCACCTGTTATGTAGTAAGGGGCAGAGCTTTAGGTGTTCACCAGGGAACACAACATACTGTTCTGACAACACAACATACTGTGTTGTGACACCGTATGTGGGAGAGTGTCCGAGAGGGAACAATGGTGCTTGCTCTGCTCTCTGCTGGATTTCAGCACCTTCCCCCACTTTCCAAAAGCAAGGCGGGCCCTACTTGTGCTGGTTCCTGGGTGGGTGGGCTTGTGTACATTCTAGGACCCTGAGGGTCTGTTCAACAAAGTCTCCTGTGAGGCTGGGAGTTTCTCCTGCTGCCTGAATCTCCACAGGTGTTTTTAGTCAGTGGTTTGAGGCTTTATTTCCCCCACCTGGAGCCCTGGGTGGCTTGGTCTGTACCGCTCCCCACCGGGTTTATCTGCACATGAGTGTGGGACTGTCCGGTCCACCAGCTGCCGTCTTGCTGGGTCTGCGCACTGCTGCCTTGCCAGCCAGCTATAGCCTTGCATGCCCCAACCCACAATCCACTGCTTTGCTGGGTCCTCCAGCTGCCACCTTGCTGAGGTCCTCTCCACCTGGCTGCCTGTCTCCGCCGCTCCTACCGGTCTGGATGAATGTGTCTTCTTTCACTCCTTGGTTGTCGGACTTCCATACAGTTCGGTTTTCTGTCAGTTCTGGTTGTTTTTTTTTTTAAATTGTTGTTCTTCTTTCAGTTGTGCAAGGAGGTACTGTATGTCTGTCTACGCCTTCATCTTGGCCAGAAGAGACAGAACTTTAAAATTAAGTATTTTAAAGTAGAGAAGAACTCATAAAATAATTTTGATAACATTTCATGTTTGTTGTTTTCTTTTGATTTCTTAACTGCTACCAATTACAATTTGTTTTCTTTGGTTTTACACTTAGGCCAAAGTTGAAAGTTTACTTGTTTCAAAATGTCTTTCTTGATCATTCCAAGATGGCTATGAATTGGTAGAAACTACACTCACATCCTGTCAGTTCCAAACTGGACTTGTAGCTAAATTATAGAGCAATCAACCTAAACAAGCAACCGAAAGCTAGATGAACAAATGTATTACAACTAAGGGTTTACAAAAAAAGCCACACACAGACTGTTAAGAAGTATGGAGACATGGAAAGGGCTGGATCCTGCACACAAGCGTGGCAGTTGAGAATTTGGAGGGATATCTTGGCTGCAAAAGTATGCCTTGAGGAGTGTGGGGTCTCAACCCCATGCCAGATCCCCAACCCAGAACATCAGAGCTGTGAAGAAGTGCACCAGAGTCAGGAAAAGGAGCTCACATAACATCTGGCAGTGAAAATTAGTGGAGGTTCTGTCTGCCTAGGAGGGAAGGGAATATGCTTCAAACCCAAGCGCTCTCTTAAAGGGCAACACACAGGATCTTGATCTTGGACACTTACCAAGGGCTCTGGTAGAGGGAAGACAACTAAGCACATATGAGAGTTATTAAGAGATCTGGGTGATATGGCCCCAAGGAAAGATCTGTAGAGTCAGCCACTGAGGTCTGAGGTCCCTGTGCTGAGTCCCTATCCCACACTACACTCAGATACCATTTTCCCAGATCGAACACTCGTATTCTTACAGCATCAGCCTGGGAACTGCATCAACCCATCATCCAACTACTGTCAGCACTACCCAGCTGAACTTGAGTGCTGCAGGAAGGTCTGTCTGCTGGCTGCACTCAACAAGGATGTTTGATGTGCTCTTTTTCTGGAAAAACTCTTGGCAGGCCCTCAATTACTGAACTGTGTAGCTTTGGAACAGGGGCCATTCTTCTCTTCATTGTGTGCACAGATGTAGCACACAAGATTACAACAGGGGACTTATTTGACCTGTCCTACCAACTCCCACTGCACCATGCTGCTGCGCTTGCTCCTGCAGAAGGGCTGGCGGGCTGTACCCAAATGGAACCTGTGGTGCACTCCTACTGGAACAATTAGGGGCAGAAACTCGAACAAAGACTCGGTGGAATGGCTCTAGAGTAGGGGCCGCTTTCCCCACATTGAGTGCCTGCCTGCCCATGCTACTCCCAAGCATGATATCCACTAGCCCTGTCTTCCTGACACCAGTTGTCCACCCTATTGAGCTTGTGGCTCATGGAAGAAACTGTAGGTTGTGGCCAGCCTGGGCCCATTCTATTGCCTGTCTTTGGAAGGCTCTTGAGAAAGACCAGTTAACCTCAGTGGGTAGTGAAGCAGTAGGCGAGTATAAGCAAATCTTGGCCTTTAACTGATCTACCCCTGGTTCGAAGCTGGGTGAAGCCAACCCTTGTACACAGCTTGGCCCCTCCCATGTGGGCCTCTACTGGCCCAGTAGAGGCAGCCACAGTGAATCATGTGATAGCTCCAGACAGGTAGCCAAAGACTGGTTACAGGCAGGGACTGACACTGACCTTTCTGCAACCCCACCCAAGTGCACCCACAACCAGTGGTGGGCTTCAGACCACACCAAAGCTTGACCTAATTAAGCATACAAGTGGCACACCCAAAGACAGATTCTGGCAGGCATCATACCCTGCTAGGGACAACTCTACCTTGGTAGGCAGCCCCCGCACAATGGCTCACACATTGTAACCAAGGTCAATCCTTATGGTCAGCCAGCCTGACAGTTAACCCTATCTACAAGTAGGCCAACAGCATTCAAGGCTCGACTACAACAGTAGGGTACACATAACTCACACAAGACACATTCCTGGAGCACCTAGCTCAAGTGAACTGGGAGATTGTGCCACTGAGCCCCACAAGACACCTGCAACATAAAACCACAGTAACAAGTTTGGGAGTCATATCAGATATACATAATATACTGAGGGAAAAAAGGCAGAAAATGAGGAAACAAACAGGTCCCAAATGAAAGAATAGGAGAAATCCCTAAATAAGGAATTAAATGAAATAGAAGCAACAAAGACACCAGATGCAGAATTCAAAACAATGGTTTTAAGGATACTCAAGGATCTTAGGGAAAAATGATCTCAGTGAGAACTTAAACAAAAAGATAAGAGGCAATAAAAAAGACATAGAAAGTGTAACAAGAGAAAAACAGGAATATCTAAAATAAGCAATACACTAGAAAGAATCAACAACAGGTTAGATAAAGCAGAGGACTGAATCAGCAGTTTAGAAGACAAGATAACAGAAAACACCCAAGCAGAGCAGGGAAAATAAAAAAGAATTTTAAGAAGTGACGGAAGTGTAAAAGACCTCTGGCACAACGTCAATCATAACAACTTCCGCACAACAGGAATACCAGAAGGAGAAAGCAGAGATCAAGAGATCAAGAATCTATTTGAAGAAATAATGGTTTAACCAGGTGAATGAAAAACGCATACCTGTTCAAAAAGCACAAAGAGTCCCAATTAAGATGAACCAACCAAACAGGCCCACACCAAAACACATAATAATTAAAATAGCAAATGTTAAAGACAAAGAAAGAATCTTAAAAGCAGTAAGAGAAAAGTAGTTATTGAAAAGGAGCCCCCATAAGACTGTCAGCTGATTTCTCAACAGAAACCCTTCAGGCCAGAAGAGACTGGCATGAAATATTCCAAGTAATGAAAAGCAAGGAACCACAACCAAGACTACCCTATCCAGCAAGGCTATCATTTAAAAATTGAAGGAGAAATACAGAGCTTGCTAAACAAAAAGAAGCTAAAGGAGTTCATTACAACCAAACTAGTATTACGAGAAAGGTAAAGGGTCTTCTTTAAGAAGAAAAAAAAAAACCCCAGAGGAATACTGTTATAAAGAACAAAAATGGCAATAAATATGTGCCTATCAATAATCATTTTAAATGTAAACAGATTAAATTCTTCAATCAAAAGACATGGGGTTGCTGAATGGATAACAAAACCCATGTATATGCTGTTTATAAGAGACCACCTCAGAACAAAAGATACACACAGAGTGAAAGTAAAGGGGTGAAAAGAAGATTTTGTGCACGAAAACAGCAATACTTATATCAGACAAAACAGACTTCAAAACAAAGGCCATAACAACAAATGAAAAGGATATTACATAATAGTAAGCAGATCAATCCAACAAGAGGATAGACCCCTTGTAAACACTGATTAACACAATATAGGAGTCCCTAAACATGGACTAAAGGGAGAGACTGACAGTAATACAGTCAGTCATAGTAAGGTATTTTAACATCCAATTAACACAAATGGATAGATCTTCAGGTAAAAAATAAATAAGGGAACAGCAGCCTTACATGACACACTATACCAGATAGGTTTAATTGTTAGCGAAAATGAAGACTTGTGCAGCCACTGTGGAAAGCAGTATGGAGTCTCTTCAAAAAATTAAAAATAGTACTGCCTTATGATCCAGGAATTTCACTTCTGGGAATATATCCAAAGAAATCTGAAAAACTATTTGAAAGAATATATGTTCCCCTATGTTCATTACATTGTTATTTACAATAGCTAAGATTTGGAAGTAGTCCAAGAGCAGTCCTACCATCAGTAGATGGGTGGATAAAAAAGCTGTGGTAGATTTATACAATAAACTACTATTTGGCTGTAAAAAAAAGTGAAATCTTAGCTTTTGTGACATCATGGATGGGCCTAGAGAGTATTACACTAAGTGAAATAAGCCAGTTAGGGAAACATTTACTTGTGTGTGGCATCTAATGAACAAAATAAACAAATAAAACAGAAACGGATTCATAAATACAGAGAAGACTGTCAGCTGTCAGAGAGGAGGGCAACTGGAAGTCTGGGTAATAAAGGTGAAGGGATTAAGGAAAGTAAACAAAAACTCACAGACACAGGAAAGAGTATTTTGTACCACAGTGAAAGGGGGGGATGGGGCAAGTAGAAGAGGGCATGGGGGATAAATGGTGATGGAAGGAGACTTGACACTGGGTGGGGAACACTCAATACAATATACAGATGATGTATTATAGAATTGTACACTTAAAACCTATATAGTTTTATTAACCAGTATCACCCCAATAAATTCAATAAAAATTTAAAAAAAACAAAACAAAACACAGAATGTCTTTCTTTCCTATATTATCAAAGGTAGAGAAGACCACAAGTATATGCATGCCGAAAGGAGAAGGGGTTCTAGAGAGGTTGTAGGGTGAGTTGAATAGTATCTAAGTATCTCTTCTTTCTCCTGAGAATCCGATCAACTTAACCTTTCTCTTCTCTTCCCAGTAGCTGTTGGGAACATGCCTCTCCTATGGAACCTCTGCGATTCTGGGTTGTTAGCATGTAGGTAAGGATGTTTTGCCCTTTATCTACTTATGGAGGGTAAAGAGAAAAGACCCTAAAACAGCATCTTCTTACAAACTGATGAAAACAAAACAACAAAAAACCCACTTGTTTCTAACTACTAGGTGATTATAGATTACAACACCTATTATGTATTATCATTATTTTTAATACACTAAACACAGAAATCATTAAAACTGCTTCACTAGGACATTTAATCGGGCAAAAACCCCCTAAGTTTGGGAAACAGCTTAAGCTTACAGGTGATGAAATATGGCAAAACTGAAAGACTATGAAGCATACAGGTGGAAGTAAAATATAAACCAATAAGACAATAAAAAAGTGAGGTCCATTGACCTCATTTTGACTGAAATGACTATAAATTGTAAATATGATTCTGGATTCATATGATTTAATTTCATGTTTGAAAGCATGCATGTGCATATACATACACACACCATAAACAAGTTAGCTCTTAGGTCATTTTATGAAAAAGTCATTTATGATAAAGAATGCATTTCTCATGCAATCTAGCTTAAAGCTAAATTTTAGTTCACTATTGTAAAATGTTTTTATAACTGAGAATTGCAGCTGCACTTACTAAGACTTTCAGTTTGTTTTTTAAAAAAAAACACTGACATCTGCAACATGCAAGTTTCACTTTAGCAAACTAAAATTTAGCTTTAAGTTAGGCTGCAGGAAAAATCACCTCTGGGATGGGTCTATTTAAGTGACCTGAGAGCTAAGTCACTTATGTGTGTGTTCTTTTCATTGCCTCTAAGAAGCTGATAGGTTAGTCATATCAAAAACTAGGCTATGTCTTAAGCATTTCATTTTCAGTCTACTTGAAATAGACATAAATGACAAACTATGTCATATCTCAAAAGCCTTATCTATCATGCCCTATTTGCTGAGAAAAATAAGGTTGACATACTTAAATATACATACATGTTTTTATCATAACTACATATAAACAATTTTGGCAATTTTTGGTTTAAAAGGTTTAAAAAGGTATCGACTATCACAGGCTCCCTCTATAGGCTTAGCACACAAACACATCTTATTAAGTAAATAAGACCATGTATTTGTTACATTATACTCTTGTCTTACATTATGTCCTTTTCTTTGAAAGTACATCTAGTTACTAGAGTGCTGTTACTCAGAAATGTACAGAACAACAATGAAAGAAACCAATTAGAAAATTGAAGGAAAAAAACCCCAAATCTCTACATTTTCACCCAGCTACACTCTAATTAAGATGTATCTAGCCCTCTTGGTTCATCATTCCTCTCACCCCAATTTTTTACCTGAAATTCCTCTGTAAAATAATTACAGCAGATGGAAGCTTCTTTAATCTCTTCCGAGTTTGGAAACCCTTCCAATAAGCTTGAATCAAGCAAGCTGCTTGATGCAGTTTCTGAAATTAAATGCCAGAATTAACTGAGAGACATCTCTAAGAAAGACTTTCCTAGTAAGTTTACCTCTTAAACTATCAGGCCTGAGGAAATATTAATATCATCTCCAATATGCTGGGCATGAGGCAACATTTTCTCAGGCCCATGAAAAGGAAAGTGTATGAATATTAAACCTGAACTCCTAAAGGAGGTATGTTAGGCTCACTTAGGCAACATCTAAAAATGTGGATTCAAATGTGCAGAACTCTGTACAGGCTAAAAAATAAAAATAAAAAAGGATCTGGTGTTAAAATTCAGTCCATAAATAATCCCCTTCCCCGTCAAAGTAAGGCTGCTCTGGGTCTTGGGAAATAACTAAAGAAAGGGGGAGAGAGAAAAAATAAAAGATTTAAGAGGCTAACACTCCAAATTTTGAAATTAAAACATTTACTGAAATGTTAGCAAGTATAATGCATACCATTTTTTTATAAATTAATACCTGCTCTTCTACTTCCTGATGGACCTTAGGGCTTAAAAGGCGAATGAGCTGTCTAAATTCTTGACAAAACTCTGTCCCAGGCTCTTGTTTATTTAGTAGGCTTCGGAGTCCTGAAATGGAATTAAAAAGATACAACTAATACTAATAAAACATGATTTTATTAGCTAATCTGTTAATTTGAGGTTAAAAAGGCTGATTTAGAAACAAAAAAACATAACAGGATCAACCACATAATTTTGTTTTTATCTCAAAGACTTCTAGAGTAAAGACTTGCATACTTCTCTGTTCTAAGAGTTCTTATGTGTTCTGTCCTAAAAATTCTTGTGCAATCTGATGCAAAATCTGTTTAGTTAATCTCTTTAATTAAAAAAAAGGGGAGTGGAATCATTGTGGTAAGTGAAAAAGTAGAGATACATAATTTACTTTCTGTTTTAACATAACTACCTTAAACTGAAAATTTTTTTTAAAAGACAATGAATACATACTGAGTAATGCCTACCCAGTGGAAACACTTAAGCAGGTTTAATAATTAGTCATTATTAATTAAAGTTACTGTTAAATAAAAATATACAATACTGTAAATAACTTGGGGCAAATCAATAGGTTCCTGAGCAAATAGAAGTGTTATAACACTAAAATATTGCACTCTCATTCCAAAACAAAACAGAACACTATGAGATACAAAGTATGTACAAGGCGTGTTGAAGTGACATGTTATAATGTATTTATTCAATGTAAATAAATAAGCTATAATAGCTTTGGAGTGTACAAATGGGAAATCTTTTGTATGAATCTTTCCACAATTCTTACTCTTTTAAGACTGAAGTTCCCAGGGAGCAGGGTGGATGGAGCCAGAAGAGGGAATGGGGGATAAATGATAATGGGGAAAAAAAGATTGAAGTTCTCAGTAGTATTAGTAATTGTAAAATATCTTGAAGAAACTGAGTAGGTTCTACTATTAAAAAAAGAAAGGGAAGAAGGATCGTTAAGACAAAATTCCTTTACAACGAACTCTGCTGGAATATTTGCGCTTCTACAGAAGAAATTACAGATTTAAAAAATGTACATGTAGCACAATACCAACTAGATGGTTTTACTACTGGCACCTTTTCTCCCTCTCTATCCCTATAACACAAAATAATTACAATGTTCACAGTGAGGACTGGTACAAGGTAAGTTAGTAAAAGTGTACCAACAAAAATTATAAAACAGCCCTGGCTGGTGTGGCTCTGTGGATTGAGTGCCAGCTTGGGATCCAAAGGGTTGCCGGTTCAATTCCCACTCAGGGCATGTGCCTGGGTTGCAGGCCAGCAGGGGGCGCTCAAGAGGCAACCACACATTGATGTTTCTTTCCCTCTCTTTCTCCCTCCCTTGTCCTCTTTAAAAAAACAAATAAATCTTTAAAAAAGGAATTATAAAAGGACATTTTGGTATTAAATACATCACACTGCATTCTGATCTTTTAAATTTTCCTCATAATATACTCCTGTGTAAATACATATATTTAATAAACTAGAATCCTTTTCCTCACTGTAAGAAAATATACTGAATAAGAAAATACACTGTAGTGATTCATGACTCTGGCTAGCAAAGAAATAACATAAAGCTAACATGTAACCTTCCTTGAAAAAATTTTTAAAAACTGTGTAATCTTAAGTAAATTACCTAACTTTTCTGTTTCTGTTCCCACTGCTAAAAAAAAAAAAAGAATAAACAGCCCTCATAGGGTTATTATGATTAGATATTTTAATGTATTTAAAGTATGTAGAATAAAATCTAACACACAGTAAACCTTCAATTAAGTGCAAGCTATTGTATGAGAATGGTAAAACATTAAGCCCTTTCTACTTTAAATTTTCTGATTTTTTATTTACATATACATTTGATTTAGCAGTGAGGGAAATGTTTTGTTTTTGAGGAATGTTTGTTTTTGAGCAGTGAAGGACTTAAAAAGTAATTATTAATTGATGTAAAGATCAAAAGTGCAGTCAACTGTCAAGCACATCTCTGTTTTCCCCAGTAAAGTTAGTCTTGGTAAGGTCACTGATCTGTTTTGTTTGGTCATAATTTTATAACACTATATGGTATATTCAATACACAATTTTTTGTCAGAGAGAGTGTAAATATTAATTGTCAACTCATCAACAATGTACCATATGCTGTCTGTGAGGACAGGAAGACAGCTTGATTACACAAATACTTTTTCCTTAAATGGTTATCTATTGTGATAGAATTTTATTTGCACATTTCAATTATTGCCTTTTTCAATAAAAATGTTATTTTTTCAAACCTCAAGAAAAGAAAGAATAAATGTACTACCTTTGTAGCAGGCACTTAGTCTTAGTAAAATCAAAATTTCCTGATGGGATTGTGCCATAAACAGTAGCAGCTTTGTAGCAGTATTTCTCATGACTGGACTAAGAGTTGATAAAAGCTTGAAAATAACTTCATCTAGAATTGAATGCAGCGTTTTTGCTTCTATTCTGAGTAAATCACCACTAATAAAACAAAATTTAAAAAAGGAAAAAATGTACCATTACTAATTGATATACACATATCACAACAAATTAAAGATAAAATGTTCAGCAACTTGTCTGACTGGCCTGATCCAAGAAGATAACCATTTTTTAAAACATGTAGCTTAGTTCCAAGAATGCAGCACAATAAATCAATTAGTATTTACTGAATTCATACTATATCTAAAGCACCATGCTAGGTGAAATAGAGAATACAAAGTAGCCAGAGGCCCTCTCCTCAGAAAAACATACAACCAAATTGTGGAGTAAAGATAAATGTGTAAAATATTAAATTAATGACTCAAAAGCTTCAAGACAACTATAAGAACGCCACAAGACAGTAGTACATGGTTCATGCCTTAATGATGTACGGAGACAAAAATGCTTGACTGTACCAGCTAGAAACTCCAGTACAATGTTCAGAAATGGCATTGTTCAGGGTGGGCATTCTTGTCTTGGTCAATATTACAAGGAAAGCATTTAGTAATTTACCATTAAGAATCTCAACTGTCGGTTTCTCCTAGATGTCCTTCAATAGGTTGAGGAAGTACTACCTTCTATCACTACTATATTAAGAATTGTTTTGTTTTAAACTGAACTTATTGGGGTAATATTGGTTAATGAAATTATATAGGTTTCAGTTGTACAATTCTATAATAAATAATCTGTATATCATATTGTGTGTTCTCCACCCAAGGTCAAATCTCCTTCCATCACCATTTATAACCCATTACACCCTCTTTTACCTTTCTCAAACCCCCTTTCCCTCTGGTAATCATCCTACTGTTGTCTGTGTCTATGAGGCTTTTTCTGGGGGTGGGAGGCTTAATCCCTTTACTTTTTTCAGTCCTCAAACTACCTTCCCAGCTGCCAGTCTATTTTCTGTATCAATGAGTCTGTCTCCATTGTATTTATTTTGATTAGATTTCACATAAAAGTGAAATCATATAGTACTTGTTTTTTCTCTAACTGGTCTATTTCACACAGAATGACACTCTCTAGGACCATCCAAGACATCACAGTAGATCTCATTTTTTACAGACGAGTAGTCTTCCATTGTGTAAATGTACCCTAGTTGTTTTATCCACTCATCTACTGGGCACCTGGGCTGCTTCCAAATCTTGGCTATTGTAAATAATGCTGCAGTAAATATAGGGGCGCATATATTCTTTCAAATTAGTGTTTCAGGTTTCTTCAGATATAATCCTAGAAGTGGAATTTGCTGCATCACAAAGCAGTTCCATTTTTAAGTTTTGCAGCTAACACTGTACTGCTTTCCACAGTGGCTGCACTATTCTGCATTCCCACCAACAGTGCATGAGGGTTCCCTTTTATCCACATACTTGCCCATACTTGTTTGTTAATTTATTACTGATAGCCCTTCTGACAGGCATGAGATGATATCTCGCTGTGGTTTTAAGTTGCATTTCTTTGATGATTAGTGTCGATGAGCATATTGCATGTCTATTGGCCATCTGCATGACCTCTTTGCAGAAGTGTCAATTCAGGTCCTTTGCCCATTTTTATATTGGTTTCTTTTCTTTTTTCTTGGTGCTGAGTTTTATAAATTCCTTACAAATTTTGGATATTGACCCACTATCAGATACATCACTGACGAATTCCTTCTCCCATTCAGTGGGTTTTCTCTTCATTTTGTTGATGGTTTCCTTTGCTATGCAAAAACTTTTCAGTTTGATGGTGGTCACATTTATTTTTTCTTTTGTTTCCCTTGCCCATGAAGATATATCAGAAAAAATATTGCTATGAGAAATTTTTAAGATTTTACTGCCTATATTTTCTCCTAGGATTTTTATGGTTTCAAGTCTTACATTTAAGTCTTTAATCCATTTTGGGTTTTTCTTATGTATGGTTTAAGAAGGTGGTCTAGTTTCACTTTTTTTTGCATGTTATCTGTCCACTTTTACCCATTTACTTAGACTGTCTTTACCCCTCTGCATATTCTTGCCTACTTTGTCAAATATTAATTGACCATATAGGTGTGGATTTCTTGGCTCTCTATTCTGTTCCATTGGTCCATTTTTATGCAAGTACCATGCATGCTGTTTTGATTACTATAACCTTGCAGTATAGTTTGATACCAGACAGTGTGATTCCCTCACCTTTGTTCTTTCTCAAGATTTCTGTGGCTAGTTGGAATCTTCTGTGGCCCCCCATAAATTTCTGGATTATTTGTTCTAGCTCTGTGAAATATGACATTGGCATCTCAATAGGAATTGCACTGACTCTATAGACTGCTTTGGGTAGTATGGACATTTTAATGATGTTAATTTCTCCTATCCATGAACATGATATATGCTTCACTATTTGCATCTTCTTTAATTTCTTTCTTTAGTGTCTTATTTTCCCAGTACAGATCTTTTACAACTTTGGTTAAATTTATTCCTAAATTTACTTTTTTTCCCCATGCAATATAAATGAGGTTGTTTTCTTAGATTCCCTTTGTGATAGTTCATTATTGGTGAATAAACTGCAACTGATTTCTGAATATTTATTTTGCATCCTGCTACTTTACTGAATTCATGTATCAGTTCTAGTAGGTTTTTTATTTAAAATATTTGATTTATTTAAGTTTAGAGAGAGGGCAAAGGAAGGAAAAAGAGGAGGAGATAAACATCAATGTGCAGTTGCTTCTCGCACACCGCCTACAGGGGACCTGGCCTGCAATGCAGGCATGTGCCCTGACTGGGAATTGAACCGGTGACCCTATGGTTTGCAGGCTGGCACTCAACCCACTGAGCCACTCCAGCCTGGGTAGCTTTTTGATACAACCTTTAGGGTTCTCTATACACAATATCATTGTCACTTGCAAATAATTACAGTTTTACTTCCTCCTTTCCAATTAAGATGCCTTTTATTTCTTCTCATTTGATTGCTGTGGCTGTGACTTCGAGAACTATGTTGAATAACAGTGGTGAACATGGACACCCCTCTCTTATTCCCGACCTTAAGAGGAAGGCTTGCAGTTTTTACCAATAGAGTATGATGTTGGCTGTGGGTTTGTCATATATGGCCTCTACCATGTTGAAGTTATTTTCCCTCTATTCTGAGTTTGCTGACAGTTTTGGTCATAAGTGGTGTTGGAGTCTATCAAATGCTTTTTCTGCATCTATTTGTATGATCTCATGGTTTCTATCCTTCATTTTGCTTATGTGGTATTTCATGCTTATTATTTGCGGACACCGTAGCAACCTTACAGCCCTGGAATAAATACCACCTGATCATTGTGTATGATCTTTTCAATGTGTTGCTCGATCCAGTTCGCTAATATTTTGCTGACAACTTTAGCATTCAAGAGGGACACTGATTTATAATTTTCCTTTTTGTACTGTCTTTGTCTGATTTTGAAATTATGATAATGCAGGCTTCATAAAAGGAATTTGGAGTTTTTTCCTCTTGAATTTTTTTGGAATAGCTTGAGAAGGTGTTAATTTTTCCTTGAGCATTTGGTAAAATTCACCTGTGAAGCCACATGGTCCAGGACTTTTGTTTATTGAAATTTTTTTTTTTACTGCTTCAATTTCATTAGGTGTAATCTGTCTGTTCAGATTCTTTGATTCTTCCTGATTTAATTTTGGAAGATTGTATGTTTGTAGGAGTTTATCCATTTCATCAGATTTTCCAGATTTCATCAGGTTGTCCCAATTTTTTGGCATAAAGTTGTATTATTTTCTTAAAATCCTTTACATTTCTCTGGTATCAGTTGTTACTTCTGTTTCATTCTCTTTCATTTCTTATTTTATTTGGTGTCCTCTCTCTCTCTGATCTGACTAGAAATTTATCAATCTTTGAAAAGTAATACAGTCATAGTAAGGGATTTTAATCCCCGTTGATATCAATGGATAGATCTTCCAAACAGAAAATAAACAAGACCTAGCTGGTGTGGCTCAGTGGTTGAGTGCCAGCCTATGAATCAAAAGTTGATGGGTTCGATTCCCAGTCTAGGACACATGACTGGGTTGTGGGCCAGGTCCCCAGTAGGGGGCACATGAGAGGCAACCACACATTGATGTTTCTCTCCCTCTTTCTCTCTCCCTTCCCTTCTCTAAAATATAAATTAAATAAAACCAAAAAACAAAAAAAACCAAAAAAGAAAAGAAACAAGAAAACAGCTGCTTTAAATGACACAATAGAGGCAATAGATTTAATTTATATCTTCAGAGCATTTCACCCCAAAGTAGGAGCATATACATTTTTTAAGTGCACGTGAAACATTTTATAGCATAGACCACATGTCAGACCACAAAACAAGTCTCAATACATTTAAGACTGAAATCATATCAAGCATCTCCTCTGACCATAACGCTATGAAACTAGAAATCAATCAAGAAAAAAAAACAGAAAAACATACAAAGATGTGGATGCTAAATAACATGTTACTAAACAATGATTGGGTTTAAAATGAAATAAAAGAAAAAATCAAGAGATACTTTGAAATAAATAAAAACAAGAACACAATAACCTAAAACATGAAACACAACAAAAGCAGTCCTAATAGGGAAATTCATAGCATTATAGGCCTATTTTAAGAAACAAGAAAAACCTCAAGTAAACAACCTAGAAGGAACTAGAAAAAGAACAACAAAGTGCAAAGTGAATAGAAGAAAGGAAATAATAAAGATCTGACCAGAAATAAATAAAATAGAGTCTAAAAAAAAATAGAAAACATCAATGAGACCAAGGGCTGGTTCTTTGCAGTTTTTCTTTTTTCAAAAATCAGGAATAGATGTTGAATTGTATCAAATACTTCTGTATCTACTAATATGGTGTTTTTCCTTTTTTGGCTACTATGATGGATTATATTGATTTACTTTAGAATATTACACTAGTCCTGAATTCCTGGGGTAAACCCAATTTATTCAAGTTGTATTCACTTTTTAATATAGTTAGATTCAACTTGTTAAATTTTTGTTTATAATATTCTGCATCTTTGTTCTTGAATATATTGATGAGTAGTTTTCTCATGTCTTTGTCTGGTTTTGGTATCAAGGTGTTGCTGACCTCATATAATGATTTTAGAAGTATTTCCTCCCCTTCAACTTCCTGGAAGAGTTTGTTTATAAGTATTTAGTTCCTACATGTTTAAAATTTATCAGTGAAGAAACTGTCTAGTCCTAGAGTTATTTTTGTGGATTTTGTTTCAGTTACAAATTCAATTTTTTTTAGTAATAGGGATATTCAGGTTATCTATGGTCTCTTGATGAGTTTTGGTAGTTTGTGTTTTCCAACTAACTTGTCTGTTTCATCTAGACGAAGTTGTTCATGTTATTCCCTTGTACTTTCAATATCTATAAACTCTATCATCTTATCTCAAATTCCTGATATTGGCAGTTTGCATTCTCTCTTTCACCCCATGATCAGTCTTGGGGTGAAATCACAGGTTATTAATTTTGTAGATCTCAAAGAACCAGTTTATAGTTTCACTGATTTTCTCGAATTTTTTGATTACTATTTCATTTCTTCTTTGATTTTTATTATTTTCTTTCTTGTGCTTGCTTTAAGTCCCCCTTTTCTTAGTTTCTTAAAGTAGAAGCCAAGGTCAATGATTTGTGACTTTTCTTTTCCAATACAGCGGTTTAGTGGTATAAGTGATATAAATTTTTTTTAAAGATTTTATCTATCTATCTTTAGAGGGGAAGGGAAGGAGAGAGGGAGAGAAATATCAATGTATGGTTGCCTCTCATGGGTCCCCTGCAGGGAACTGGCCTGCAACCCAGGCATGTGCCCTGACTGGGAATTGAACCGCGATACTCTGGTTCGCAAGGCCCGCACTCAATCCACTGAGCTACACCATCCAGGGCTAAGTGATATAAATTTTTCCACTGACTTTATACTGTTACGCTAGTCCTGAATTCCTGGGATAAAGTCCTGATTTGATTTAGATGCATCCCCCCAAATGTGGACATGTTGTGTTTTCACTTCCATTCATTTAAAAATAATTTCTAACTTAATTTCTGATTTCTTCTTTGTCCATTGGGTTATTGCATTACTATTTCTCAAATGTTTGGGGATTTTTTTTTAGAGATTTTCTTGGTGTTAATTTCCATTTTAATGCCATTGAGGACAGTATGAGTTAAATACTTTTATATTTATTGGGACTTGTTTTATGGCTCCCCGAAATTGTCTACCTTTGTTAATGTTTATTTGTATTTGAAAGTAGGCATTCACTGTTGTTTGGTAGTTTTTGACAATGTCAATCAAGTCAAGTTAATTAATATTGTTGTTTAAATCTTCTGCAGTCATAATAAATTTTTCTCTTCTTATTCTATCAACTATCAAGAGGGGTATACTGACATCTTTCATTTTAACTGCACATGTGTCTATTCATCCTTGAAGTTCTATCAATTTTTTTAGTGTATTTTGAAGCTCTGCTATTAGGTCAATAAATTTTTTCTTGATGAATTGAGTTCTTTATTATTATGAAATAACTTTATCACTAATAATATTCTTTACTGTGAAACTAACTTCTTCTGATATTAATGTAGGCATTCTGGCTATCTTTTGAATAGTGTTATCATGGTATATCTTTTTTCATCCTTTTACTTTTAAGCATATAGTAAACTGCATGCTTCCATTTCTCTCCTTCCAGCATTTATGCTACTGTTATAATACACTTTACTAACACATGTTATGAAACCCCAAATACATTACCATTTTTATGTGAGCAAATGTTATGTTATTATATATTATAATAAAAATAATCTTCACCAGTTACCTATAAATACCATTTCTGATATTCTTTATTTTTGTGTAAACCTACTTTCCTTCTGGCTGAAGGACTTACTTAAACTTTTCTTTAAGTGTGGGTCTGTTGCTGATTTCTGAAAAAAATATTCCACCTTTATGTAAACATATTTTCACAGAGGATAAAATTTTAGCTTGACAGTATTTTCTTTCAGTATTTTAAAAATGTTGCTCTACATGCAGTTAAAAAATGAATAAGCCACAGGGATGTAGTGTACAGTACAGGGAATATGTCAGTAATATACAATAACTTTGCACAGTGACAGTTGGTTACTAGACTGATCACCGTGATTACACTGTAAGGTATACAAATGTCCAATCTCTGTTGTACACTTGACATTAATGATATTGCATGTCAATTATATGTTTATAAAAAAATTTTAAAAGATATACAAATGTTGCTCAACTATCTTTTTCTTGCATTGTTTCTGATAAAAATGTTACTGTAATTCTTCATCTTCATTCCTCTGTATATGATATACCCTTTTCCCTCTGGCTGCTTTTAATATTTTCTCTTTTCACAGTTTAAACACTTTGGTTACAACATGCCTTGGTGTAGAATTTTCTTCACATTTATTTGTCTTTGGGGTTTCATGAGCTTCTTGAGTGCAAGATTATAGCTTTCATCAAATCTGAAAAATTTTCAGCAACCATTCCTTTGAATATTTTCTTCTGACTCTACTCTCTCTCTTTTTTTAAGATTTTATTTATTTATTTATCTTTACAGGGGAAGGAGAGAGGGAGAGATCAATGTATGGTTGCCTTTCGTGCGTTCCCTGCTGGGAGATGGCCTGCAGGGAACTGGCCTGCAACCCAGGCATGTGCCCTGACTGGGAATTGAACTGCGATCCTCTGGTTCGCAGGCCTGTGCTCAATCCACTGAGCTATGCCAGCCAGGGCTCTACTATCTCTTTTAGATCCTCTGATTATACCATATAAAGCTGTTTGAAGTAGTACTACAGATCAATGATGTTCCCTCCCTTTTTCCTTCCTATTTTTTGATTACTTTTCTCCATTTCATTTTGGATAGTTTCTACTGCTACGTCTTCAAATCCACTAATCTTCTTCCCTATTAATCTGCTATTAACACAATCCAGTGTATTTTCATCTCATTTTGGGTCTTATATATGTCTCTATGAAACATCTTGAACAAATGGAACATAGCTATAATACCTATTCTAATGTCCTTGCCTGCTCATATGTTAGTCTTGATCAACTCAGTCTTCTCATTAGGTGTTCTGTTGTCCTGCTTGTTGGTATGCCTGGTACTTGTACAAATTTTATCTCATTGGATGCTAGATATTTTTATATTACTAAAAATATTTTAAGTTTTCTTTCAGTTAGAGATTTTCAAGAGCTATTTTAGCAAAACTGGTAATAATTCTGACAAAACAAAATAAAAAACACAGTAATGTTTTGTAAAACCAAGTCACCTGCTGATCTGTATTGTTTTATAGCATAATTGTAATTGTAGATTCTATCTGAACATCATTAGTTTGCAGTGACTGTAAGAAATGATCACCTGCTCTTCTACAGGAAGAGAGATTAAAGCAAAGATTCTCTGATGGCACAAGTGGGACTCCCTCATTCTTCTGAAGTCAAATCAAAGCATTACCATTTCTGCAAAATTTCCTGCCCTGTGTACTTTACAATAAATAAGATTTTAAGAAGTAGGCAATTTCAACAATAAGATGCAGTTAAATTAATTGAAAATAATTTGATCTTTTTGGGTCCTGAGTTTATTTTGTTTGGATGGTCCAGAATAGTGCTCAGTCTAGTGATAATTATCCCCCACTACCAAGGTAAAATCTTCTTGAGTACTCTACGCAATGGTCCATAATTCATGAGATTTTCCAGTTTGGCTCCAGATTTGGAATCAGGCAGTATGCTTGGCTCTGTGTGACCTTCTGATACTGTCCTTTTAAACCTTTTTGGATGGTTTTTCCTTACATTGGGTAGTGTCCTAGAACACATGTGCTGAATATTGGAAGGGAACTCTCTGAAGATGTCTAGAGTTATCTCTCTATGTGGCTCGCTCTTCTATGATACTCTGTCTTACAAACTCTAGCCATTTTGTTTTCCCCAGACTCTCAGCTCTGTCTCTTCAACTCAGCCTGGCTGGGATACCCCTCCTTGCAGTAATTTGTTCACTCCTTTTTCTCAGGGCTTAGTTCCTTTCACTGACTGAAGTCCAGTCTCTTAAAAACTGTTTTTTCATGTTTTACCTGGTGTCCCCCCAACCCCAGTAAATCCATTCTATTATTCCATCCTGATCCCAAGTGGAAGTGAAATCCTGATGATTTTATTCATTAAATCTTTCCTCCACAGTGACCAGAGTGACATAAGTGAAATGTAATCTGACCATTTTTATCCACTTTAAAAATCTTTCAATGGTCCCCATTTCCTACAGAATAAGACTAGTGCCCTTAACACAGCATATACACTCTCCATGATTTAAGTCTCTGCAGAACTTGCTAGCCACCTCCACATACCAAATTTTAAATGCCAGCAACAATGAACTGTTCCTACTCTTCACCCTCGGTATGTTTTTACTTATCTCTGTGCATTTGCTTATGTTGTTACATCTGACTAGACATACTGGTGTTTTTTTCTTCCTTGTTAGCTAATTTCTCATTCTTAAAGTTTCATCTCAGGTGTTACCTTCTTCAGCAACCATCGCCCCTGAATTTAGGTTAGAATCTCCTCTAACCAAACACTTGTGCATACCTTTAACATCGTAACTTAATACACTGTAATATAATATGTTCATGTGCTGGTCTCTTCCACTATATTGTAAGCTACCTCAAGACAAGGCTTATATCTTAATTTTGTAAGTCCAACAACAGACACACACTGGGCACATAGATGCTTAATAAATCCATACTGAACTGAAAAAAATCAATTATTTCAACTGCATATGCTGTGAATTCCATTTTAACTTGGGAGACTGCTTATTGCTTCTCTTATGCCCTTCTACAGCACCCTGCACAATGCTAAGCATTCTGTGATCTTAAAATTTTACTTTACAAATGAAAAGTAATTTTTCTTCACTAAGTGAAAGATCTGGAATAAAATCTTAAACTCTCAAATAAGATGGCAATTTAATAATAAATTTTTAGTGTTTCAATGTATTTTATATTTATTTTTCTAAAAGACTGGTAATAAGTGTCATGTACAATACACATGCAAATAATTTCAGCAAAACTGGAATAAACTGGTAATGCTTCTAATCTAAAATAAAAATTATAAATATTTTGTAAAACCAAGTCACCTGTTGATGTGTAGTATGTTCTGTACCATAGTCATGACTGTAGATCCTATTTGAACATTATCAGTTTGCAGTAAGTGCAAGAAATGATCACTTTGTAGTACTAAAGTAAGAGAGAAAAAGAAAAATTAAAACAAAGATTCTATGATGACACAATTGAGATTTACTTGTCCTTTCCAAACTAAATCAAAGTATGACTATTTCTGATGAACTTCCTGCCTGTGTACACTTAACAATAAAGAAAATTTTTGAGACAGGCAATTTCAATAACCATAAATAAGAGATTTCATTTTTTAAATCCTTACTCAAGGACATGCGCACCAATTTTAGAGACAGGGAGAGAAACACTGATGTGATAAAACATTGATTGGCCACCTCCCCCAAGTGCCCCAACTGGGGACCAAACACAACCCAGGCATGTGCCCTAACCCGGAATCAAACCCACGACACATCAGGCTATAGGACAATGCACCAACCAATGGAGCCACAATGACCACGGCAGTCACTCCATTTCTATGAACAGTTATGCTAAATAGTTATAGAGCATCCACAAACACCAAGCTAAGAATCTTTTATCTCCCTTTAAATAAAATATATCTTAAAATAGAATCTTTTTCTAATAGTGAATTTCAGTGAATAAAATCAATTTTGTGTGAAGAGAAACTATGAAAATGGTACATATGAATATAATCACATCCTTAAAAAATTTAACTGTTATAAAATGTATCAAGCTTGCTAACATTTTGTTTTAAAAAATAATATAATCATTAAGTACAAAATAACATTTGCTTTTATTGGTTAATAATTTTTAGGGTCTCAGGAGCCAATTATGAAGACCTAGCATTGAATGCTTACTGCCAAGTTGTTTAACCTCTGGAAATATTCATTTCTTCACTAGAAACAGCAGTTGTCTCACAGACTACTGTAAAATGTCCTAGAACAGGGTAGGTTTCCAATAAATCTCAGTTTCTATTTCCTTCTCTACTAACTAATCAGAATTTTAACTAAGACAGAATCAGTTATGTGGCAAGGAACCTCTGTGAACACTCCCCTAGTTTCTACAAAACTAACTCCTTTCCTCTTTCTATCTCCAGAGGGAACATATTTGATTTCTTTCACATATTGACTAGTGTTCTTCATGTCTGTTTACATAGACTATATTTCAATATTTCACTAGGTGTAACTTTAAAAACAATTAACAACTTCAAAAAACAATTTCACTTCAATTAAATATTTCTATGGCTTATTTTCTAAGACTTCAATAGTAAAAAAAAATTCTTTTAAGTAGCTGAGATAAGTATATCACTCCATTTTTACCTACTGGAAGATGTTTTATTAACTCTTTTTTGTTAAATATTTTATTTATTTATTTTCAGAGAGAGGGGAAAGGAAGGAGAGAGAGAAATATCAATGTGTGGTTGCCTCTCACGTGTTCCCCACTGGGAACTGGCCTGAAACTTAGGCATGTGCCCTGACTGGGAATCGAACCGCAATCCTTTGCTTCACAGGCCTGCGCTCAATCCAGTGAGCTACACCAGCCAGGGCTTATTCACTCTTTAATTAACTTTGAATTTACTGAAATCATGTAGTATATGAGGTCTGTCCAGAAAAAATCCAGCCATTGCTAACATAATGAGAACAGTTTGTACCACACTGATGTAACCTGGTAGCCAAGGACAGTGGACTAGAATGCACATGCGTGAGTGATGACAACTTCACTATACTAGTTCATTGGGTGATAGGTGCCAGTGAGTGAGTATGTGTACTGTGTGGCCATTGCATTCAAAATGACTGAGCAAGTAGAGCAATGAATCTGCACCACATTTTGCATTAGACTGCAACATTCCTCTGTGGAAACTATTCAGAGGATTCTGAAGGCCACAGCTGTGAGCAACTAGTAATTGCAGCTTCATCACAACAACGCACCTGCTCATGTATCATGTCTCATGCTAAGGTTTTTGGCAAAACATCAAATTGCTCAGGTGACTCAGCCCCACTACAGCCCAGACTTGGTGTCCTGCGATTTCTGACTTTTCCCAAAACTAAAATCACCTTTGAAAGGAATAAGATTTCCGACCATCAGCGAGATTCAGCAATATTTGATGGGGCAGCTGATGGCGACTGAGAGAACTGTGTGAGGTCCCAAGGTGCCTACTGTGAAGGGGACTGAGGCATCACTGTCCTATGTATAATGTTTCCTATATCTCCTTCAATAGATGCCTCTATTTTTCATATTACATGGCTGAATACCTTCTAGACAGACCTTGTATACTGTGCATATTAATTTATCTTTTTTATATTGGAAAAAATCATGCTAATTTGTCATTTTATTTTTATACTGTTTACCCTATTTTGTTTTACAAGTGTAGTCAGATAACAATTTAGTCCCCAAAACAAAAACTAACACTTCTGTATATTTCTTTATTTAAGTCAACTTTTTGACTTAAGTGTTCCAATTACCAATTGTTTTGTGAATTTTGAAAAGTTTGCTTGAATTAAGATCTAAGATACCATACATTGCAACTAACTATATTTCAATTTCTTTTAATCTGTGGATTCCTCCTCTACCCTTTTATTTCCCTTCAAATGGATTTGTTGGTGAAACTGTCAATTGTTCTATGAGCTTCCCACAGTCTGTTTTTGATAGTTGCATTTCTGGGGTATAATTTGTTTCACCTTCTATAAATTAATAGTTGAGCTAGAGGATCGAAAAGATGCATGTTTGAATTTTTGTCATATACATTTCATATGTGAGGTTATAATGAGCCATTAAGAGGCACTTAGTTTCTGGTTGTACCTCTTTTTGAGATGTAGACAGTGACAAATGATTAATTTCTAAATCTATTAATTCACTAAGGGTTGCAAAATAGTTCTAGTCACCATTCCTTTTCGACTTATTAGTTAGAATACTTTACAAAGAGAAATTTCTCCTCATCAATATGTAAGAAAAAGGCAAGATAAATGCTGGTGTCTCCACTTACCAAAATGAACTGGTTCCCTAGTAGACTCTAATGGTAATTTTTAAAATGTCTCACTATATTTGATGTGTTTCAATCAACTGTAGTTATTATCCTGATCTGTTCAAATTTCCCATTTTTGACTAGTAGAAGCTTCCTTATTTTGGCTCCTGAATTCTTCACAGAATTCTAATAGATTTTGATTGCTTCCTTTC
This sequence comes from Sturnira hondurensis, assembly GCF_014824575.4. NCBI lineage: Eukaryota > Metazoa > Chordata > Mammalia > Chiroptera > Phyllostomidae > Sturnira > Sturnira hondurensis. The sequence continues at coordinate 2,078,747 of NW_028079853.1, read as the reverse complement.
TACCTGGTATTCCAGGTACTTCAGGTTTACCTTGCATAGTTTCTACTCAGGACCTATAGCCAGCCATTTCTCCAAGCAGCTGACTCTTGTTAGACAAGAAAGGTTACTGAAGACTCCAATTTTGTACCTTATTTTTGCATCTGAACTTCACAATTGCTTAATTTAGTTTTAATACCTATTTTATTGATATTTTAAATCTACAAATCTGAGTTATAGTCATTTTGTTATAGTTATTATTTTTAAAAAATAATATGGCCTATGTTTTAAATTAGTCAAGTATTCTCTCTTGCTGTCTCTGTTTTTACGAGGTTTTTTACATCCCACCATAGTGAGTCTAAGTACTTTATATTATATTTTTGGTAAAAGTTCTTTAAATTGGCCCTGGCTGGTGTAGCTCAGTGGATTGAGCGCGGGCCTGCGAACCAGGCGATCGTGGTTCCATTCCCCATCAGGGCACATGCCTGGGTTGCAGGCCAGTTCCCAGCAGGGGACTCACGAGAGGCAACCATACATTGATATTTCTCTCCTTCCCTTCCCTTCTAAAGATAAATAAATAAAATCTTTAAAAAAAAGAGGAGATACAGACAGAAAATCTTTAAAAGAAGTTCTTTAAATTGGAGACTTTATAATATTCATGCCATAATGAGAAATGAGTAGATAACATTTTTGTTTTTGTTTCTCCAAAAAAAAGCATCTAAACATGTTCCTTAGCTCTGTAGGAATATAACTACCAGGAGTATTAGTTATACTAACTGAAAGTATAAACAGTTGGCTTGGAAAATGGAAAATGGAGTAAGCCAAGAAGACCATAGATTGTGTTTTTTGTTTAATAATCCTTACGAACTATTTTCCCTTCAAATTATATGTGTGAATAATTCTAAAAGAAAAAATAAATTAAAAATAGAAATACAGTTTAAATTTCAATTTCTAAAATATATCAATGTTCTTATGTTGTGCTTATATAGTTCTATTCACCTCACAATAAATCTTTCAAGAAGATGGAAATCCTGCCATAATAATCATCAAGGATTATTTTTCAGCATTAAGAAAACATAATATAATACTAACATATATAGTTCTCAATCTAAGTGTAGAAATATCCTATAACTTTCAAATTAAAATGTCATTATATAAAAGCTTACTTTATATGAATAGTTAGTCTATGAGTTAAATTATATCTACTATGTACACAGGGATTTCTTTCATACTAAGTCTAAAATACAATTGTAATCTTTGAAACTTAAAACATTTCCTTTCTAGACTAAATTATTAAAATTATCATTAATGCTCATCTTGGATTTGCTAAATAGAAAAAGCTCAGGAAAAAGTTGTATTTTTGCAAGTCCCTTAATATAATATTCACATTGTCAATGCTGGCTATTTAAAGCTGGAATGTCTGAATGGGTTCTCATTTTCTTGTATGTGGGATTATTTCAACATGGGTTCACTTAACTATGGTTATGTGTATAGTTATAAGGTATAAATTTTTTTTAGAAAAAAATCAAACTGTTAGCAGATGAGTTTATAATGACTTTCAGTTACATTAAATATTTTTTGTCTTACCATTTTGGATAAGTTGAACATGGCCTCCCACCAGCCAGAAGAGAGAATCAGTCACAATTTGGAAAAAGTGTAGTAATTCATCTTTTTCTTCACCCTTAATACATACAAAAGAAAAAAAACAATTGACTTTTCTATAATTGCTTTATTTAAAAGAGAAAGTGCAACTTCTTTCTAAAGAATTAGAGGGTGTGGTTTCTGGATCTAACAACTGCTTATGAGCTACGTAATCTTGAAGCCATTACTTTTGTAATAAAACCTGTGCTTACAGGCCAGTAATACCTATTCTACTTACTAGAAATTGTTGTTACCCGGAGGTCAAATAAGACAATGATAGTATACAAACTGCACTAGCTAGGCATGAGAATCACCTGTGGAGCTTAAGTAGAAGGGATATAGACAACAGTATGGTGACTGCCAGAGGGAGAGGGGTTGGGGGAGGTAGAGGAGAGTTAAGGAGGATGATTGGTCATGGAAGGAGACTTGACTTTGGGTACTGAACACACAATGCAATATGGAAATGATGTATTAAAGAATTGTACACCTAAAACCTGTACAATTTTATTAACCAATGTCACCCCAATAAATTCAATTAAAAATTTAAGTAGAAGGTATGTTTTAAAAAATGCCATAGAAATAAATGTCTACAAGTGCTGCTCAAAGTTGAGTGCTAAGGCAGGTTCTTCAAAGTCACACAGTATGCTTCTGCTAGCACTTGGGCTGGCATCCGCGTCATCTGGCACCCACAAACAGGGAGGGACCCAGAGGCCACGAGCCATCATCATTTTGGATGACACACCAACTTGGTGGGAGTTCGCACGCATCGGCATCAGCCCAGGTAAGGGCTGACACTCTGAGTGCTGTTCCGGAGTGTCATAGGGTGTGTCGGATTACAGAGGATAAGTGCTTTCTTCCTGGGTCACTCTATCTTGTGACTGCTTTACAACTTACCTTCTTTAGTAAGCAGGAGCCTTGCTCTCTCTCCCAAGCTTTTGCCTGGAGGCAACCCCAAAGTAGGTCTAGGCTTGGGAGAAAGAGAGCAAAGATTTTCCCTTTAATCAGTTTTAAAAACATCAACTAGTTACAGGACAATTTACATGAATCTCAGCAAATTCTTTCTTTTAAGCCATCTCTTGTGGCCCCTGCAGTTTTGCCTTTTCCCTCTGTCTGCCTGTACAAGGATTTAAAGGTGCAGGTGGAGAGAAAGGAAAATCGAAACTGGTTTTATAATCGCCATGCTTGTGGTGGGAGGAATTTCAGAAAAAGGTTCTTTTATTTGTTAAAAAATTTCTTCGAAGGTTTCTGTGAATCCTCAACCATGGGGGACAGATCTCTAAAGAACAACAGCAATGTTTTAGGTCCAGCAGCATTTGGGGCTGCTGAATGTCTCCTAGATTAGGGATCTTTAGTTTTGGGAGTGAAGGGAAGGGACAGATGCGCACTAGCTGGGCCCTTCTTGAGGTTCGTGCCAGCTGCTGCTAATCTCACAGCCTGCCTAGTGAGCTCTCAGCAGCACGGGTGCATGCACCAGCTCACAGCATGGTTGCAGCTGCTCACCCGTGTGCATGCTGGTGGCCAGTGGAGTGAGGGCTGGGTCCCCCTGCTGGGCTGCCCAGAGAGAAGATTGGTTTCCCTCCCCTCCCTTTTTCCCTGGTATGTGCTGGGGGAGACCTTCCCTGCACCTGACACGCCCTCCTCGAAGTTGCAACCAGCCAGGGGCACTGGTGCACCTGTAGTCCCAGCTACTTGGGAGGCGGAGGCAGGAGAATTGCTTGAGCCCAGGAGTTCTGGGCTGTAGTGCGCTAATGCTGTTCAGATGTCTGCAGTAAGTTCAGCATCAATATGGTGACTTCCCAGGAGTGGTGGGGGGACACCAGGTTGCCTGAGAAGGGGTGAACAGGCCCAGGTTGGAAACGAAACAGGTCAAAATTCCAATTTTAAAAAAGTAAATGTATTTGCCTATAGAGAAAAAACTGTTTCTGAAAGTTGTGAATGTATTCATAAATTTGTCAATCTAAAGCATGCTGTAAGTGGGATGGGGAGGGTGACGTGTTAAAGAAAATTAAGAATCCTCCTTGTTTATGCCAGAGCCGTGACCTTTATTGTAAAACTGAAATGTGGGTATACTGTCTCCCGTGGAGAACTAGCCCTTCTCTATGGAAGACAAGGTACCATTTTTTTTAAAGATTTTATTTATTTATCTCTAGAGGGGAAGAGAGGGAGAGAAATATCAATGTATGGTTGCTTCTCGTGAGTCCCCTGCTGGGAACTGGCCTGCAACCCAGGCATGTGCCCTGACTGGGAATCGAACCGCAATCGTGTGATTCGCAGGCCCGCGCTCAATCTACTGAGCTACACCAGCCAGGGCGACAAGGTACCATTTTTTAACTCAGTGCCTGTAAACACTGATTGTTTCCTTGGGGAAGAACTGGCTATGCTCCCGAGGGGAATGGTTAGTCAATCAAGTCACAGAAGGCCCTTGGCGTGCAACCATTTTTGTCTATATTTTCTCAGAGCATCTCCCCCCGATCTTTCCCACTTTTCTTGAAAACTCTCAACCTAGGAGCTAGACTTATTGCAGCCTGCAGAAATAGCAGGGGCCCTGTCCTTCCAAGCCCTTAGCAAGGCACCCCCATTTATAGGAGTTAATCCTCAAGGACTAAGTTCTCAAATAATTTGGCAAACAGATGTTACTCATTACACTCCCTTTGGAAAATTCAAATACGTTCATATCTCTATTGATACTTACTCTGGTGCCCTACATGCATCTGCCCTACATGCTAAAAATATACAAGCCCATTGGCTTGAGGCCTTTGGTCATTTAGGATGGCCTCAGCAAGTTAAAACTGATAATGGCCCTGTATACCTTGCCCATTCTAATTACGTTTTTCTTCAGCGTTAGAATATCCAACATAAAACAGGAATACCTTATAATCCAACCAGTCAGTCAATTGTAGAACGGGCTCATCATACTTTTAAAAATCTTCTTAAAAAACAAAGGGGGAGCTGTGAGTTCTTCCCCCGCAAAATTTGATTATGTTAGCCTTGTTTACCTATAATTTTCTAAATTGTGATGAATCACTCTGTACTCCAATTGAGAAACCTTTTCAGAAGAGGGAGCCAAAGTCATCTTATCCTCAGGTTTTATATAGAGATTCGCTGGGAGATGGTTCTTGGCAAGGCCCTATAGACCTCTCAACTTGGGGAAGAGGGTATGCTTGTGTTTCCATCCCTACAGGTCCTGTCTGGCTACCAGCTGAAAGAGTAAAGCCTTATCATGAATGCGACAGACACCAAGCTCTGCTACCTGAAGCCGAGAATTGATCGACTGGCAGACCAGTTGATCCAGCGGACTCCGAACAACCAGAAGGAAAACGGACACTCACACTGTTGTTACTCATGGGCCTGGGTCCTCCAACGGAGGAGGATGGGGCCTGCCCCAACGACAGGGGCCGAAGCTCCAGCACCTCCTGCAGAGGGCAACAACCCCTCAGTGCCCCACAGTGATACAGGGTGCAGCCAAGGGGGGGCCCAGAAAAGATTTGGAATGGTGTCCAGAACGCAAAGTGTACAGGAATATTGGAGGAAATATTATTAAGATGTACTCACCCCCTCCCCAGGTGTCAGTTGGGGGAAGGGATGAATGGAGCAGGGCCATTGAGAGCTGTTCTGCAGAGCAACAGTTTTGCAGCTAACCTCTGGAATGGTTATTTAACATATCTATAACCTTTAACTGGTTTCATAGATATGTTAAATAGCTGTGGCCAAGTTTTGGGCCAGGGAGAAGTGAGTGGCAGGGAACCAGGCTGGAACTGGGGCTGCTTCTCTGAGAGAGTGCCTGCGAGAGAGGCATGTGGCTTTAGCAGAGTGAGGACCCCCTCTTGGCCAGGTGAGGGGGAGAGCCACGCTATTTAGGAAGATGTAGACCCCTGTAGCCATTAGGAGGGAGAGCCACGCGGTTTCAGCAGAGTGCAGACCTCCTCTTGGCCAGGTGAAAGGGAAAACCACGCAGCTTTGCCAGAATGGAGATCCCTGCGGCCAGGTGAAGAAGAAAGACGCAGGCTTTCAGTGGAGTGCGGCTTTGGTAGAAGAACCACGCAGCTTTGGCCTGCTCCCTTTGGCTGAGTGGCCTGGAAACCAGGAGAGACTTTGACTGGGACTTGGTACAAAGAACTCTTGCCGGTGGAAGGTGCCCCATGACTTTGGATTAATTGGAGATCCTGCCTGGACAGGCAGGCGACACAGCTCACGTGCCAGCGACCTGAAAAACGGACGTGTGCTCTTTTCCTGATTTACGGTACCCAGAGTTGGGACAGTGGGAGAAGGGAGTACTGTGTGTGTGTGTGTAGGTGTATACCCTTAAAGACTCTGATATTTTAAGGAAGGCATTAGGCCTGAATAGCATTAAATAAACATTTTGTTTCCTTTTCACAAATCTCTGGCATTGAGAGATGTCTTTCCAATTGGCGGCGGACAGAAGAGCCCTATAGATATTAGTGTATCGTCCTTGGGAGGGGCCCCTGTTTTCTGTAGCAGTTTTTGGCATCCCTCGGTGGGCCAAGTATTGCCCCCCCCCACCCTTGTTCGGTAACAATAGTGTTCAATGCTTGAACCCTAAAAACTGTTTTAATGGACTGAATTTATAAGTTTGGGTCCCAGTAACCCTTGGATGCTCCTTTGTCTTAATCCTTATTTGTGCTTTATGATGTATATACAGAGGTTGTTTTCTTGAGATTGAGTTGGGGAACAGCAAATAGTAAGTTTCACAGGCTTAACAGCTACAATTGCATTTACAATAGAAAAAGGGGGGAGATTAGATGTTTGGAACCGCCCTGCCTGGTTTCAGGAGCTGTAACCCCACCATGGCTAAGGCTGAGTGAACAACCTTGGGACCATAAGCCACTGAGGAGACGAAGCTTATCTTCCTGGCAGGAGCACTGCCTCTGCTCCTTTTACTTCACCCTGCCTGGCCCCCAATGCTTAGTTGGTTAGCCAATGACGTGTAAGATTCCTCAAGGGAGAAGTGACCTAAGACAGGCTCAATCACATGGAGGCCTTCAGGGAAGGGCTTGGGAGTTGTAGAAAAACAGGGTAATAAACACTCGTGCCTCGGCTTTGAAGTAGCCTGAGTCCTTATTCTGTCTCCCACCTAATCTCTTGGCTACCTCACTCTCTGACAGACCCAAACCTGAAACAATGCTGGAGGTGGGTGTGGCCCTGTCCTGGAAAGGGTAGGTTCCCCGGGGCAATCAAGCCTAAGAAAGAATGCATAAAATCCTATGAATCCTGCTTCGCTGATATTAATTTAAATGATAAGGGTTCAAGCCTGAAATGAGTTTGTTTCCCCAAAGTTTTGAGGCACTTTAGCTATTTGACCCTGACTCAATAGGCCCTCAGAGTTCTTTCAATGTTATCTATTTAATCATTATCACCTGACAATGATTGATGAGCTTAATCTGAGAATGTGGGTCTTTGGAACCACTGGTTGCTTATGCATTGTAATAATGTTCTGTGTACTTTGATACATTTGTGAATTATTTTCCCAGGGTCTTGTGAGAGACCAGCAAGTAGCAAGCTTTGTGGGATCTATAGAGGTCCTAACTAAAAACAAAAGGGGGAGATGTAGGAGATTGCTCTGCAAGGCATGGGCCCAGCTCCCACTGGGAGATGCACAGGACCCACGCCCATGAATAGGTTCTCCTGTGGGAGATCAGGCCTGCTATGTACCTAGGCCGCTTTGAGTCTTGCTTTTTGCCAAAAACACCCTCACTTGGATTTGTGGCAAACATTTACTGCAAAGTAACTTCCTGAAAAAAACATGCTAAATCTTCCTAGGACCAGTGTAACTGGTTCAAGCACTTTTGCCCTTTTCATTTGCAAATATCCCTCTTCAGTGATGTGATTAGTGGCACTGGCTCCTTTGTCTTCTGTAAAAGGTAATCATTTAAAGCAAACCTGTGCATAGTAAATGAGGACCATCAAGTAATGAGCCAAGAAATCCAATAAAGGCCTGTTGTGGTGGGGGCTCCCCTTCAGAGAAAAGCCATGCCCACCCTTTTCCTCCACAGGACTCGGTAGTCTGTGTGAAGGTCTCATTTCATCCATAATGACTCGGACACTGCGGGCTGGTGTCCACATCAAGAAATAACGCAAAACATCCTCTCAAGAATTAAACTGTTTTGACTACAATATACAAAACACTAAATAAACACATACCTTAGCTGCATTGATGAAACATGTTTGCAACTGCCTCCCCAAAATCAGAAAATTTTCTGCCGCTGATGGAAGCAATTCATTGTAAAATTCCTCTGCATCTTCTCCTGGCTCTAAGCCCACACAGCAATGGCTGAAATAAGAGCACAAGTTTGTGACTCAGGTTGTGGTAATTATAAACTTCAAATGAATGCTAAAGCTTCTATAGACACTGGGCCTTGATGAGAATTTTTAGTATCTTCCTTTGGTTGTCAAGCCAATAAAGAACTTTTGCTGGAAAGTCATGTAATAACTTCCTGGAAAAGTAATAGTCATGCAGGGTTTGCCTATACTTGGAGCCAGGACTCCTAAGTCCTAAAAACCTATTTGTCAACCCTTTAGCAAACAAAATACACTTGACTCACAATAAAGAGAAACTAGGCAAGCTTTCAGTGAATGAGCTACACACGCTCTAAAAATAGGACTAACTTGAAAGTCTAATTCATATGTATCATTTCTGTTAACTGATACATTTTAGACATCAAATAGCTGAAAAACACCTGGGTGAGATTAGTCTGCAAAGGACAGATTAGAAAATCAAACACTCTAATTTTATACCAATTCTACTTCTACTTTCTAATAGATCTACTTTCCTAAAATGTGCAAAATAAAAGACTGCATATTCCTTACATGAGAAGAGGAAACCCAAAAATGGTCTCCATATGTACTCCAATGTGCAATACTGCTATCTGAGGCTTTCCCACAAAATATGCAGATGTAAGATGAGCAGCAGTGACTACATACTGAATATGCTAAAGACTTCACTAGCTAATGCTCAATGTATCATGTTTTATTTTTGTTTGTGCATATCAATTCCTTTAGTTAATGGGCCAATGCTCACATATTGGTTCATATGATCAAGTCCCTTTAGGGCCTTTGGTTCCTAAAGTTAATTATTTAAGAATACCTATTTTGACTGAGAACATTAAATGAAATTCTATTTTTTGTATATTCACAAACATTGGATTCCACTCAAGAGAGACCACATCAACCAATATTTTCATGAGCTTACATATCTAATCTAACAAAGACATAAGGCTTTATTAACTTAAGAAAATAATCTTGAAAATCAAAGTAGAAAAAAGAATATTATACACAGTGTTAGTGTGTTTTCTAACAATATACCTGAATCCAGCTTTCATCTAGTAACAAATTAAGAATAACCAGTTCCCAAAGCCAAGATCCACTCAGTAATGGGCACTCGTTACTCAATTAAAAGTGGCTTAGACACTGAGAACACCTGGTTTATATTGACTCCTTTAAAACACAAAAACATTTTGTTCTTTGGTTTATATTATTGACTTCTTTGAAAAATAAAAAGATTTTTCTCTCTTTTCTCTTAATTTTTAGCATGGCAGTTGATTAGAAAATGCTGTTTATACATTTTATTGACAGGATTTGGGTTACCTAGTGGAATATACAGCTGATATAGCCAAATCACTACAAAGTGAAATGAATAGCTTCTGAGTATGTTCTCCTATCCTCTTTTGCTTATGCCTTTCATTTCAGCACCTGTTTCATTCTGCCTTGTATGATACATTCACACGACTGTGATGCAATCTCTATTGTAAATTGTTCCAGTATAGAACCAGTGCTTATATCTTAATTTCTTCCGGTATTCCTTTGTTAATAAATAGTCTACTGGCATTTGGAATTCAATCATGAGCAAAAGATATGACCGCCATCTTCAGAGAGCTTATGGAGCATCATTTTAGATAGCGAAATATTCACAAACATATAGTTATGAACAACAACACAGTATGAAGGAAAGGTGCAACCATAATCCACCACAGATTGCCAATGCTTGTCAGGCAGATGAATAAAAGAGGCAACTGCTGAAAATAAAAATTTACCAATATATCCCTCAAGAACAAGCTGACTTAACACTTCACTTTACCTTAATATCTGTGTCAGCTGGGAAATTGTAGCCCAACCGCCCTGGATTCGAGAATAATCTTGACTGAGCACCAAGAGGCAATATCGAATGAGGTCATAACAATATATATCTTGCTTGATTTTCTTCAACTCTGAGCTTCCTAGAGGTGTGTTGTTTATTATTTCTAAGGCAAAAGAAAATAAGACACTTACTTTTACTTAATAAACCCAAGGACTATCTGTATTTGTATAGGTTAAATAATAACTAAAAATACATTAAAAAGAATAAAAAAATCACTGCTTTATCACAGTGTTAAGATTTCTCTTAACAAACTAAAAACAAATGCTAAAATTTTACCCATGATGGAACTGTTTTATTACTTAACCAGTGTTAGCCAATCACAAAAAGATTTTCTTACCTTTTAACTTCAGCAGTACAACAGGGACATTCTGCTCAGGACTTTTTACAACTTCGGAAGCTAAAGATAAGATTCTTGGGTCTGTACCAGTTGGCTTCATTTCTCATATCATCTATATTTTGATAGAATCAGGAAAAATAAAGTTCAAATATAATACCCTCAAATATTTACTTCCTAAATGTTTGGAATATAGTTTAAACATAAATGAAAACTTAACTCTGCTTGTTTTGTTTGAGAAGTGAAGAGTATGTTTGGTTTTTTTTTCTTCCTTACAAGAAATGGGATTTTCTAACTAGTGTACCTGTATCTCTTAAGGAGCTAGAGACCCCTATACTTCACTGTAATAGCTACAGTAGGTATTGTTTATTGTGTACTCACAGTCAGGAACTGTGTCTGAGACTTTACATTCACACTTTCTAATCTGCACAACAATCCTAAGATAGAAATTAATGTTCTTTTATAATAAAAGGAGAATCATCTATGCACAAAAGAGCTAACACAGGCCTGAGATTGCTATTTTTTCAAAGGTCCTTACAAATCAGGCCCTTGGCTAGTACCTGGAAACTTGGATTTCGGGAGGTTTCTACAATTTCCTAATAAGAATGGCTCATTCTGTCTACACAATATCATTTATGCTGAATGCCTGCTTTCCTTCTTGAAGTTTGGAATTCTGGTACATGCTAGCAGAGAATGCCTACACGATCATCCTCCAATAAAGACTCTGGTCATTGTGTTTCCAGTGAGCTTCCCTGACAGACAACACTTCAATATATTGTCACAACTCACTGCAGGAGAAATTAAGAATGTGCTATGTGACTCTACCAGGAGAGGACTGCTGGAAGTTTGCAACTGTTTTCCTCTAAATTTTTTTTGCCCCATGGGCCTTTTCCTTTTGCTGATTTTGGTTTTATCTTTTCATCACCATAATAAATCATACTTATGAATATGGCTACATACTGAGAACTATGAGCCTTCCTTGCAAATCATAGAATCTAGGCTTGGTTTTGGGCATCTTCAACACACAACTCAGAAATGTTATGTAACTACAAGATAATCAAAGCCTGTTTATAAAAACATAATGACTAAAATCAGTTATCTTAAATTTTGTAAAAAATCCACATCCCAATTTGTTGCTAAAAATTTATAAAAAATAATTTAAATTAGCCCTAGCTGGTGTAGTTCAGTGGATTCAACATGAGCTGCGAACCAAAAGGTTGTGGGTTTGATTCCCAGTTAGGGCATGTACCTGGGTTGCAGACCAGGTCCTCAGTGGGGGCAATGTGAGAGGCAACCACACACTGATATTTCTCTCCCTCTTTCTCCCTCCCTTCCCCTCTCTCTACAAATAAATAAATAAAATCTTTTAAAAAATTAATTTAAAGCATTCAAAGCTCAAAGAGATCACTCTAAGAAGTATAATCTTCACTTATAATTAACAGAAGCTAACATATAATATTTATTATGTACAATGCTAAGTGCATTTGTATGCATACCTTATGTAATCCCCAAAACAGGTTTATAAAGCTGTAATCATCTACATTTTACAGATAAGTAAAATAAAGCTCAAAGAACTTAAAAAGCTTGCCATGACTCCACCAGCATGTATTCAAATTCCTATCAGTCTGACTTCAAAGTATGCAGTTTTAATTACAATGTTTATAATATTCCCCCTCCCATGTAAAAGAGTAAATAATACAAAGCATACCTCAAACTACCTACTTCTAACTCACTTTTTAAACTACTATTCTTCATAACTGTCCATCCTTTATATTGCAGAGTTGCCTGTAATACAGGCAGCGAAAATCATTCCTTATTAGATAAAATGTGAATCATTAAAAAAACAAAATTTCAGGAAATATTTTCAAGAAAGTCCAGCACAACCTCCAGAACATGTCAGGCTTGCCACTTTCCAAGAATGTGGATATAATTATCTCATCCTTATCAACAGCAACATTATGCTATGCTTCCTCTGTAAGAGTGAATCAAAATACAGCAGTACCTGCTTTATCCAGTTTCACTTTCTACAGTTTCAGTAATCCACAGTCAACAGAGGCCCAAAAGTACTAAAGAGAAAATTCCAGAAATGAATAATTCAGTTTTTAAGTTGTATACCAATTTGAGTAGCATGATAAATCTCACAGCATCCCTTCTGTCCTGGATGTAAATCATCCCCTTACCAGTGTCTCCATATGCTTCCTGCCCATTAGTCACTTAGTAGCCTTCTTAGTGGTGACATTGCGTGGTCAGGTGTTTAAGTGTTTGTATTCAAGTAACCCTTATTTTACTATTTACTAAATAATGGACCTGAAGCACAAGAATAGTGATGCTGGCCAATTTGGGTATGTCAAAGAGAAGATGTAAAGTGCTTCCTTTAAGTAAAAAGGCGATTACATCATAAGACATTTTGAGAGACCACATTCACATACCTTTTATTAATTTATTGTTACAATTACTCTATTTTATTATTAGTCATTGTTGTTAATCTCTTACTATGCCTAATTTATAAACTTTATTATAACTAATGTATACATAGGTAAAAATATAGTATATGTAGGGTTCAGTACTATTTGTGGTTGCAGGCATCCACTTTGGGCCTTGAAATGTATCCGCTGTGGATAAAGGGGGTCTACCATATATTCAAACACCCTTCTATTGGAAGTCATTCAGAGTGTATGCTTTATGTATGCATGCTTATACTTCGTAAGACAAATTTTCCTTGAAGTTGGATCTATCATAGTTTTACAATTTTATGCAATCAAGTATAACAATCTTTTTCCTCTATGGCTTCTGCCATTGGTGTCATGCTTAGAAAGGTCCTCTCTACCCTAAAAGCTATATATATATATAGCATATATATATATATAAGTTATACACACACACACACACACACACACACACTCTCCTAATTTTCCTAGTGTTTTCCAGTTTTGTTATATATCTTCAACATACATGCAAGTTATTTTTGTGAATGGTGTGAAATAAGAACCTAACTTTTTTTAAGTAGATGAGGTTATCAGTTGTGGAAAAAGAGCAAAGGCACATAGCTGTCATAACAGGTAATTAGTCATGAACAGATATAACAGAAGCAACCTGAAATTCAACTTGGGCATATTTGTGGACTCTATTTAGTTTATTAATCTATTTGTTCATTTTGAACTAGTACAACATAATTCATTTTAATATATGTTTAGAAAATTCACACTAGAAGGTAAGCTTCATGAGGACAAAACTCAGACTACCCTTGATGGCTGCCTTCTTCTTCCCAGAAGCTAGACTAGAACCTGGCATATGGTAGGTACTTAATGAATATGAAAGAACAATTAAACACATGAACTTTGGGCATTCCAAAACTCAATTTCTTGACCCTCTGCTTTTCTCCTTGTTACAAAATGGAAGTATCAGGTTTCTGGCTGGAAGCCTTTTTAGCTAAAACAGGCTTAAACACTGTTCTTGCCCTTCTGGCTTACATGATAAAACATCACTGAAACATTATCCTCCTCAGCCAATGTGTGTAGGGGGCCACTATGTTAGATGCAAGGGTCACAAAGATTTTTATATAGGACAGATTCTGGCCAATGTTCTGATTGGGAAGGGAAAGTGTACACACACAAATCATATATGTAAAATAAATAATTATACAAAATGTTAAGTGCCAAATAGATGATGTAAATATAGACCATAGATTCAGAGGACTGGGCTTCCCTGAACCAGTTTTCCTATTGATAAAATAAGCAAAATAGCAATTTCTACTCCGTAGAATAACTCAAGATTTAGATGAGAAGGCAGTCACCAAGGATGGTCCTAAAATGTTGCATTATAGTGTTGTAACACTATAATGTTATTGTTGCATTAAGCCTCAATAAATAATGACTTGGAGAGTTTTTATTATATGAGTTTTAAGTGCTTTAATGTGTTCACTCATTTAAATCTCTCAATCTAAGGTGTAATAACTATTATTCTCTCCTCAATTTTAATGAGCATATTTAATTTTACTTTGCATAAAAGATAAAGTATGAGGTTCAAACCCAAAGATTCTGGGATTGACTTAACTATCACACAAAACAGTATTAGTACATCTTGAGAGTCGAATTTAGACAGCAGATAGATTGTGGGAGACACGTTCACCTACCTGCCGTGAACAATAAATCGACAAGTTTGGTTATATTATTAGTTAAGGGAGAATTTGATGACATAATTAACTTTTGCGGGGGGGGGGTACTTCTCTCATCTTTACCATTACTAAACTCATGCAGTTTTTGACAGAAAACAAGACTACCATTTTTCAATTATAAATATTACCCTGCTGCCAGAGCACAAGCTCTGGCCGCGATCCTTTGGGAATCTGGTCTACTTGGCTGTGGGGTTACTGCCTCCACGGATCACTGTGAAAACAACCCGGTTTAATCTAGTTGCAACTGATCCTAAACATCTACCGCTCCGAACTCCGAATCTTTCCCCCCCCCCCCCCCCCCCCCCCCCCCCCCCCCCCCCCCCCCNAATACTTCCCCCCCCCCCCCCCCCCCCCCGTCCCTTCACGCCCCATCCCCATGGGTCCTAACAGCACCAGGAACTTCTGGAACAGAAGGTCAGAAAACGATTGCCTAGGTAACTGCGTCGCCTTCCAGCCAAGTCCAAGGACCAAGGCTCGGAGGCCGCGCGGGTTCCTTTACCCCTACTTCAGCCACCACTTCGGCGCTTTCAGGCCTTGGGCCAAGCATCAGGCCTTGTGCCGGAGTCCGCCCTCCCCCGAGCCTCAGTTTCCACACTAAATCTCCACAGAAAGGCTTTGGAGCAGGCCCATTCCCCCGTTAAGAGCGCCTACATTCCGGGCCACTTGACTCAGAAGTCTGGGGTCCCACTCCCTTGGCACCTCTGGGCCTTCTCCTTCTCCTTCCCCAGCCCAGCTCACGCCCGTTACCTCATCTCCCGGTGCGTTCTTCCACCACAGCACCCTACTCCTACCGCGCACCACAGTTGGCGCGGCGTTCCCAGAGAGGCGTGCGTCGCACCGCGGGAAGGGGCCTGGAGGCGGGATCAGAATATTGGAGCCAAGGGGCGGGCGTCTTTCACCCAAGCAGCCAATCAGCATGCCAGATTCGCCCAATCGGCGCGCGCGTTGAGCGCGGGGCGGAGTCTGGGGTGGCTGCTCCTCTGTTTGAGAATGCTGCTCCTGTGGGCTGAGGTGGCAGATGGTGAGAATCTCGGTTGGCTAAGACGAAGTCGGAGCCGAAGGAGAATGATGAGTGGACCCTGGCACGTCGACGGTCGCGAGCGGATTCTCAAGTTAGGCGAGAGTTTTGAGAAGCAGCCGCGCTGCGCCTTTCATACTGTGCGCTGTGAGTGAGGACCTCAACCCAGGAAAAAGGGGGGATCTCTGGGTTATGGGGGTTTGGGGGCACATCTCCTAGTTGTGTTCTCACAAACTCCCTTGTTTTGCTGGAGAATGAGGTGCTCAGAGATCCTCTGCTCTGCCCTGTAGGAGCCCTACTGGGGTAGATGGAAGGAGTCGGAGACCAGCAGGTGTGGGTGAAACCCGGGGCAGGGGGATTTAAGTGAAACCAACAGACAAAGGGGAATTTTGTGAAGGTCTGCAGGAGTGACTGTGGAAACAGACGTGGATGAGGTAGAGGTGGAAAGGAAAACAGTAAGGTGACGAATGGAAGGGGGCAAAGGACCGGACTTAGAGGTAAGGGAACAACACCTTGTGACTGGTGGAGAAATATTCTCTCTTTTCTTGACTTTTTCTTTTTAACTAATTAGGGTTCTTATTTAGTGTGTTCCTGGGGAGAGATTATGACCCATTCCAATAGTCTGCATCTTTTTTAGATTCTTGATTTCATTCAGTTGTCAAATACTGGTTAATCAAACTGTTGGAGGGTGTGTTATTAATTTCTTTATTGGAAGGATATTTACTTCCCTATGATTTCTCCTTTTGATTACCTTTTGGTTTGTCCTCTGAAACTAGTTTTGATAAATTATACTTTTTTATGTTGTTGAGGTTGAAAAGGGAGTTCTTTTGCTTTAGTAGTTGGATGGTTATATATTTCAGGAGGGAAAATATAGCATATTATGATATGGTATGTAAAACATTCATTCTTTGCATAATAGCCCCCATAGAATTATAGAGCAGAAAGGAAACTGAGATCATTGAATCATAACCTCTTGTTTTTCTGTGCTAAAATTGTAAGGTAGGTATTTTTTCACTTCCTTTTCTAAGCTCTGCACTTCCTTATTGTGAGGTGTCTCATCATTCTACCTTTCTCACATATTCTGTCCATAGACTGTCCAGAGATCCTAATGGTTTTTACTCTGACTTGTTCCATGCTTCAGTCAAAACATCCAATTAAAACTTAACATTCCCCAAAAGTTTGTTTTAGACAATCTAATTATATTAACTCACAGTAAAGATATGAAGAACCAATAGTTTTTTTAACTCTCCAATGATATATTTACATTTTATTAAAATTAAAATCCTAATTAAATTAGGATTTTGCTAAGCAAAATTAACATCTAATTGATGAAATAAATGGGAGATATATTTGCAAACAGAGAGGGGATCTTAAACAATGTCCCTTAATGATTATTCTCCATATTCTGTTGTTCTAAGCTCCCTACAGTGAGACAGTTAGTGCTGGCTGTAGGCTCTTGCCTTGTTCAGTCCCATTTTACAAAAGTACGTTGCAGTTATTATGTCATTTCTCCATGCCGTCATCTCAAATAGTTTCACCTCTCTCCTTTTCTCTTTTTCCTCAGGTATGCAGTAGTATTAATTTTTCAAATGACAAAATTTAAGATGATAATAATTTGCTCAAGAATATATTTTCATATATTTTGGGTATACCCATATTAAGTGAATACAAATAGCTTTTGAAAAAAAACTTTGCAGGTGCTTCAAAGCTTTTCATTTATAAAGGTTCTCAAAATGCTGGAATTTTGTCTTAAGAATCTGAGAATCAGCTGATCCACCTACAAGAATGACAATAAACAAAACAACAAGCCTAATAAAACCAAATGTGTGAATACATTAAAAAGGTTTTCAGCCCTTAGTTTTATTCTTGTTGTTGATGCAGGTAGAATTTTTCTAGATTTATTGAAATAAAACCAGTCATTTTTCATGAGGATAGATTCATTTTCTTTTGTCTTCTTTTTAGATATATTTTATTGATTATGCCATTACAGTTGTCCCATTTCCCCCCTTCATTCCCCTCCACCCTGCACACCCCTACCTCCATTCCTCCCCTTTGGTTCATGTCCATGTGTCACAAGTTCTTTAGCTTCTACATTTCCCATACTATTCTTGCCCTCCCCCTCTCTATTTTCTACCTACCATCTACGCTACTTATTCTCTGTACCTTCTCCCCCTCTCTCCTCCTCCCACTCTCCTGTTGCTAACCCTCCATGTGATCTCCATTTCTCTGGTTTCACTCCTGATCTAGCTGTCCACTTAGTTTGCTTTTGTTTTAGGTGTGGTTGTTAATAACTGTGAGTTTGCTGTCCTTTCACAGTTCATATTTTTTGATCTTCTTTTTCTTAGATAAGTCCCTTTAACATTTCATATAATAAGGGCTTGATGATGATGAACTCTTTCAACTTGACCTTATCTGAGAAGCACTTTATCTGCCCTTCCATTCTAAACGAAAACTTTGCTGGATAAATCAATCTTGGATGTAGATCTTTGGATTTCATGACTTGGAATACTTCTTTCCAGCTCCTTCTTGCCTGTATGGTCTCTTTTGAGAAATCAGCTGACAGTCTGATGGGAACTCCTTTGTAGGTAACTGTCTCCTTCTCTCTTGCTGCTTCTAGGATTCTCTCCTTCATTTTAATCTTGGCTAATGTCATTATGATGTGCCTTGGTATGTTCCTTCTTGGGTCCACCTTCTTTGGGACTCACTGAGCTTTCTGGAATTCCTGGAAGTCTATTTCCTTTGTTAGATTGGGGAAGTTCTCCTTTATTATATGTTCAAATAAGTTTTCCACTTGTTGCTGTTCCTCTTCCCCTTCTGGTACCCCTACAATTCTGATGTTGGAATGTTTAAAGATGTTCTGGAGGTTCCTAAGCCTCTCCTCATTTTTTTGAATTCTTGTTTCTTCATACTTTTCTGTTTGGTCATTTCTTTCTTCCTTCTGGTCCACTCCATTGATTTTAGTCCCAGTTTTCTTTCCATCACTATTGGTTCCCTGTGCATTTTTTTTTTCATTTCACTTAGCGGAGCCTTCAATTTTTTCATCTAGTTTGCGGCTAAAATCAACCAGTTCTGTGAGTGTCCTGACCACCAGTGCTTTGAACTGTGCATCTGATGGGTTGGCTATCTCTTTGTCACTTAGAAGTATTGGCTCTGGGGCTTTGAGCTGTTCTTCTTGAGCCATACTGTTTTGGTCTTTTCGCACCTTTTCGTTATGTATGAGGGCCGAAAGCTTACCTAAACTATCACTGGGGTGGGTCAGCCCAGTCGCTGGTTGTGACTGGGGGCGGGGTCAGAGAGGGAGCAGTGGCATTTATTCCACTCTTTCTCAGATTTCGGTCCCCTCTGCTGCTTCCCACAAGCAAACTGGGCCCTTCTGGTGCTGGTTCTCTGGTAGGTGGGCTTGTGTACATTCTAGGACCCTGTGGGTCTCCAACGAACTCTCCTGAGGCTGGAAACCTCTCCCAGCATCTCAACCCCCAAAGTTTTTTCAGTCAGTGCTTTTAGGCTTTATTTCCCATCACTGGGGCCCTGGTTTGCGGGGTGTGTCTCACTGTTTGGTTTTTTTTGCCTGGTTTATCTGCACGTCAATGTGTGACCATGGACAGCCAGCCACCTTGCGCCCTCACTGGGTCTGCCCATTGCCACCTCACTCCTGGGATCTGCCAACCGTCACCTTCGAGCCCGGGTCTGTCGGGCAGCCACTGCTTTTTCCTGCCATGACCCCTCTCCACCGGCCACTGACTCCACCCTTCTTACTGGTCTGGATGAATGGTTCATTGTTGTCCGACTTCGGTACAGTTTAATTTTCTGTTTGTTTTTAGTTGTGTTTTCGTTTCTAAATCTTTGTTGTCCTTAAATTTGGTTGTGCGAGGGGGTACAGTGTTTCACCTATGCCTCCATCTTAGCTGGAAGTCCAGACTCATTTTCCATATGATCTTCACTCATAAGAACTCATAGTGAAGGAAGGAAACTATAGAATAAGAGATGTTTTTTATTGTATTTTTTTCATTACCATGTAGTCCTTCTATACCTCCCTCTCCACTTCAGTCACCACACTGTTGTCCATGTCCCTGAGTCCTTTTACCTTTTTGCTCAACCCCTCCACCCCCTATTCTCCCCCCACCCCTTAGCTGTCATTCTGCTATCTATGAATCTGTTTATATTTGGCTTGTTAGTTCATTTTGTTCATTAGATTCCACATATAGGTACAGTCACAAGGTATTTGTCTTTCTCTGACTGGCTTATTTCATTTAGCATGATGTTCTCCAGGTCCACACATATTGTAACAAAAGGTAAAATTTTCTTCTTTTTTATGGCCAAGTAGTATTCCATTGTATAAATGTCCCATAGTTTTATCCACTCATCTACTGATGTACACTTGGGCTGCTTCCATATTGGCAATTGTAAATAATGCTACAATGAACATAGAGGTGCCTATGTTCTTTCGAACTAGTGTTTTGGGCTTTTTTGGATACATTCCTAGAAGTGAGATCACTGGGTCAAAAGACAGTTCCATTTTTTTATTTTTAAATATTTTATTTATTTATTTTTAGAGAGAGGGGAAAGGAAGGAGAAAGAGTGGGAGAGAAACATCAATGTGTGGTTGCCTCTCATGTGTCCCCTACTGGGGACTCAGCCTGCAACCCAGGCATGTGCCCTGACTGGGAATGGAACCAGCAACCCTTTGCTTCACAGGCCCGTGCTCAATCCACTGGGCTATACCATCCAGGGCAAGACAGTTCCATTTTTAATTTTTTGAGGAATCTCCATTGTGCAGCCACTGTGGAGATTTGACTTTCATACAGAGCAGGTGGACCTAATTTGTAAAAACACTGAAGTTAACATAGTCTGGGAAAAAGTAATATTCTTTATATAAAGCGGTAATTATGCCAGTCCAATATGCTGAGGCTTTGGAAGAACCTGTATGTGAATTCTAGCCTCCACCACATATATGTTATATTACTCTGGGAACATTCTCCAAACTCTCAGCCTCAGTTTTTTAATATGTAAAATGGTAATAATAATAAATAAATTTAAAAATTTTTTAAGGATTAAGTAAGATAGCATAAACAACCTAGCACAATATTTGGTGCATGGTAGAAAATAAATAGTAGTCACCATTATTCTTGAAGGGTTATATTTATGTGTTTATGAGGAATGCCAGTGAATGTAATTTATTTAGACTTTCAAAAACATTTATTGGGCTTGGCAATAAAACTGTCAAAAAGATGGTCTGGCATGTGGTAGGGCAGACATGGGATGTTCTATAAATGATTAACCCAATGCTTAGCAGATGTTTCACAGTGTAGAAGAGTTTGAGTAACATGTCTCAGCAGAATAAATTTTGAATTTGGGCTAGGACTAGTTTTACAATGTGTATCCAGATAAAGGAATAAACATTGAAATTTCTAAGTTTGGAAATGGTACCACTTTTTGCTGTCATGAAATGATGGGCTCATGGGCATTGACTACAAGGAGATTTTCTGAGGTATCAGAGACGCTCTGAGTAAAGTGTGTGTTAAATTTTTGTGTCAGAAAATACTAAAAAGTACAGTAATGGAAAGTAGGTTTAAAGTTATATTTATACTTAATATTCTCTGATCAGTGTGGAATATAAGAAGTGGGATGGATTTTGGAGTTAGTTGAATTAAGTCAAATCCCAGGAAGTAAATTTGTTACAGTAATTTTGAATTCTTTTATGGAGATAGTGATGTTATGTGACATTATAACTGAAATAGTCAGAATAGTGATCAACACTGACAGAAAACTATTAAGTACAAATTAGGAAGTTTTTCTGTTCTTTATGTAACATAAATAATTGTATTATAAACCTGAAGAAAATAACATGGATAAAGGAAATCCAGAGAGAATAAATACAGTGAAATTGGTGGTGAAGGTTCCAAACCAAGGGTAACTGAAAGAAATAAATTATTTAGTCTGGAATCAGCAATTTACAAGAGAATGCATTTGACATTTGGAAGCATGACCATGAGATTATTCAACAAATTCTAAAGTTCTAGAACTATACTTAACCCTTTGAAACTCAAAAAGTTGTATACTTTTTAAAAAACTTGTTTGAAGGTAAATAAAAAACAACATTACTTAAGTAAAAGATAACAAGGGATGAAATGTGTTAGTCCTAATAGTAGAATAATTAGAAATGAAAATAGGTTCAGAATAGTTTTGATAGACTTATTGATTATAAGTTCATGCTTATCATTAAGTACATCTATATATATTTTTAGTGCATTTCTGTCTTTTTAGTAATCTCAGTTACTATAGGCATTTATGGATAGGGTTTAGGGGCTTGTAAATCCCTTGAAATTATATTGTATTTGATATGTATTTTTATGTATTTTTGTGGAGAGGATCTATAGCTGGTCTAAAGTTTTCATCAGATGCCCATAGGGACTTATGACTTAACACATACACAAAAGTTAAAAAATTGTACTTAAAGAGGCTATATGAGTGGAGAATTCTCTGATAGAGAATGTGGCTTGAGTTCTTGACTTGACCTTATACTGGTTTTATTACTGATGAGTGCCCCATTGGCAAAATATGGGTGAGAATATTCAATTCAAATAGATGTTGTAAAGATAAAAAATAATAACTTATTATAAAGGAAAATAACCAGTTTTTAAATACAAAATAGGTTCTACTTAACCTATTGGCAGAATTTTACATTAGAAATACTATTTTTTTCTTCACCTGAAAACATTTTTTCATTGGTTTTAGAGTGAGAGATGAAGGGAGAGCGAGGAGCATAGATTGGTTGCCTCTCATGTGCCCCTGGCCTACGGGTCCTGACTGCAACCTAGGTATGGGCCCCAAACCTGCAGCCTTTCAGTTACTGGATGATGCTCTAACCAGCTGAGCCACACTGGCCAGGGCAGAGATGCTTCGTTTGACCCACACAGTTAACCATTCAGAACTATCATGAATGAGTTGTAAATGCTCCCAAATCAAGATCTTTTATACAGAAATCTGGATTACCAGTTTATCTTTTAAAAATCGAAAGATAATCTGGCAATACCTAGCCCATATTCTTTTTGGCAGCAGTCGGCTAGAGCCAAGTTATAGTTGTCTCTTGAGATTGGACTTATTCATTCTCTGGGTCTGTGTGGTTCCTGCTGGTCTGCTGCTTCACTGCTTGGGGTTACCTTTCTGACTTCGAAGGATTATTTAGATGTAGTCTAATGACAGTCATACCTTCTCAGTATTGTCATTTGTGTCAGTGTCAGAAAAACATGGGAGGTCAGAGGGCCATGGTTTTACTTTAGGATGTAATTTCTAATGTTTTACCTATTATAGAGAATTTTTATTGTCAAATATTAAGTAATGGGTGCCTCCTAATGAGAACACAATTATGCTAGTGAAAAGTACAAAAGGAATATGTCAATATCTACCATAAAGAAACGATAATCTTGCTTCATTGGTAAGATTTTGAGGATAATTCTTATTAGCAAAATATCTTAATTTCTGGTAAATCAACAAAAAGAAATAAGTCCCTAAATTATAAATGGGAAAACTGGGGCATAAGGAAAAGTTGACTAGGTTAAGATATTTTGAAAAGTAGTAAGATAATATTTATATATCAGTTATGTAACAAATTAACATTTACAGAATATAGCCTATTCATTTATCTGAAATTTATAATTGTTTATATTAACATCATTCTTTTGGAGTGAGAAGAGGATATATCATCTCTTGTTATAAATCTGTATTTTAGGTCTTTTTCCTTCAATGACCATGTATGACATATAAAAGATAGAAGATAAAATATATAAATTAAGAGCTTAAAGTTTATATAATTTATTTTTACTGTGAAAAAAAGATTCGTATCTTATTAGTGCATTCCTTTGTTTTCTGGGCAAGACAGGGTATTTGGCCTTTACCTAGTTTTCTCAAATAAAATATTAAACTACTAAAAAGAAAAAAAAAGAAACAGTGGTCCTAAAGTAAAGGTGAATATAATCCTCAGGAAACGATTGGAAAACAAGCTTCTATACATAATTTAACTTAAATTACTTTATACCTAAAAATAAGTTTGGAAGTGGTTCAGAGAAGGTTTAACAAATATAGGGCCCAGCACAAACAACATCCCTTTTTTTATTACAGTCTTTTATTACAAAGTCATAAGTATGTAATTCTGTAACATAACAATACCACACTCAAGCTCAACACATGACATTTTAGGTGAAATGTTCAAATCAAAACTATAAATTATTACACCCATATCATTGCCCTACCAATGACACTCAAACAGGTGTTACTTCTGCCAGACCCTGTATAAACCAGAGAAAATGACCAAGATCTCTTATGTACCCGTTATATTAAAGGCATCATGCTAGGAGCCACAATTATGGAGGAATTAAAGTATGAGGCATTGTGCTTTAAAAAATTACAGCCCAATATGACATGTTCACAAAGAATGAAATAATTTTAGGTAGTATATGTTAGATTTTGATGAATGATATGGTAAATGCTACAAATATGGATAAGAATTGAGATTTTGGAAAGTAGGGGAAAGCCTAAACATATCTATCCCTTCAGGGAAGAGGGAACTTTGAAATAGGATTCAGATTCTAAGAGAGCAAAAGCACAGGAAAAAGCCAAAGGGCAAGCTTAGGTACTTTGTTAGTTTAGCCTTTTGTTGATTGGAAACTACTTTGTCCTAGGCAAGAATGGAAGAAGTCTCTGAAAAGGTATGTGAAAGAAGACGCAGCTACCTTCTCTCCCCATTGGTTGATGTTGATATCAATGAAACTGACGGCAAAAATTGTTGGCCAAGCTCTCATCTTTTTATTCTAGCTGGATTTTGTGTTTCCTTATTCTAGCTTTAGCAGATACCAGTTGCATAATCTTGGGCAAAGGACTTAATTTCTTACACCCTCACTTCCCTTATCTGTAAAATAGGGATATTCACTACTTTATAGAATTATTGTGAAACTTAGAGATAAAAGTGAACAGGAAAAAAATTTTAAACAAACTAATTAGCACATAAGTTATACCTGTTGTTATTATTGTTTTGTTTTGTATCTTAGTTCACTCTCTTGGATTTATCTGCCTTCTCTTCTGCTTTGTACTTTCTGTTCAGAACTCTGTGACACTCAAGCTGAGTTCTGATTTTTCTCTTTAAAATTACTTCATAAGTTGACACTAACAGTTATTTCTCTAAGACCTCTTCCAAAACCTTTCTCCAAAACCTCTTTCAAGCATCTAAAATTTAACACCTTAATTATCTTTCATCTTTATCATTACCTTGCTACTACTAACAAATGCCTCAATTTATCTTCTGTCTAATCTTTATGCTCAGTCTTACTACCTAAGAGTACATTGTAACAAACATTTTTCATATTGCTTATATTGTGTTTTGCTCCTATATGCTTTTTTATTTTTTATTTTGTTAATTACATTGTACTGTTAATGCTATTGTAGTTGTCCCAGTTTTTCCTTTTTGCCCCCTCCACCTAGCACCCCTCACTTTCTCATGTATCCCCAAACCATTTTTCATGTCCATGGATCATGCATATAAGTTCTTTGGCTACTCCATTTACTATACTGTACTTTATATCCCCGTGGCTATTCTATAACTACCTATTTGTACTTCTTAATCCCCTCACCTCTTCACTCATTCCCCTCACCACTCCTATCCGGAGACCATCAAAATGCTCTCTTACCCATGACTCTGTCTCTGTTCTTCTTGTTTACTTAGTTTGTTTTTTAGATTAAATTGTTGATAGATATGGATTTTTGCCATTTTATTTTTCATAGTTTTGATCTTAACCTTTTTCTTAAATAAGTCCCTTTAACATTTCATATAAGAAAGGTTTGTTGATGATGAACTCCTTCAATTTTTTTATTTTCTTGTCTGGAAAGCTCTATCTGCCCTTTGATTCTAAATGATAGCTTTGCTGGGTTGAGCAATCTTGGTTATAGATCCCTGCTTTTCATGACTTTGAATATTTCTTGGCAGTCTTTTCTAGCCTGCTAAGCTTCTTTTGAGAAATCAGCTGACAGTTTTATAGGAATTCCCCTGTAGGTAACTAACTTATTTTCTCATGTTGCTTTTAAGATTTTCTCATTATCTTTAACATTTGACATTTTAATTATCCGCCTTGGAACAGACCTCTTTGTATCCATCTTATTTGGGACTCTGTGTGTTTCCTGGATTTGCATGCCTATTTCCTTCACCAAATTAGGAAAGATTTCTTCCATTATTTTTTCAGATAGATTTACAATTTCTTGCTCGCTCACTATTCTCCTTCTGGCACCCCTATGACGTTCATGTTGAACCTCTTGAAGTTGTCCCAGAGGCTGTTTATACTATCCTCATTTTTTGGACTATTTTTTCTTCTTGTTCTACGTGGTGGTTTTTTGCTTCCTTGTGTTCCAAGTCATTGATTTGATTTTTGGCTTCATCCACTCTACTATTGTTTCCCTGTGAAGGGTTCTTTATTTCACTTAGTGTATCCTTCATTTCTGACTGGATCATTTTTATGCTGCTGAGGTCCTCACTAATTCCTTGAGCATCCTTATAACCAGTGTTTTGAACTCTGCACCTGATAGATTGCTTGTCTCCATTTTGTTTAGCTCTTTTTCTGAAGTTTTAATCTGTTCTTTCATTTGGGCCATGTTTCTTTGTCTGCTCATTTTGGCAACCTCCCTGTGTTGTTTCCACATATTAGGTGGAGCTTCTTTGGCTCCATATCTTGGTAGTGTGGCCTAGTGCAGTAGGTGTCATGTAGGGTCCAGTGGCACAGCCTCCCCTGACACCCAAGCTGGGTACTTGAGGTGCTCCCTTAGTGTGGGCTGAGTAAACCCTCTTCTTGTAGTTGAGGCTTGGTTGCTGTTGGCAGGTCAGTGGGAGGGATTTACCAGGCAGTCAGCTTCAAGGATTGACTATGACCACTGACCACCAACCTCTCCCTCTGTGGAGGATCAGCTGAGCAGGGCCAGAGTGTTGGTGCTCAGACATGTTCTGTAGCTGTCCACTGGGTGTGCTGGGCCTGGGTTTTCCCAGGTATTTTGGGCCAAGGTCAGTCCCTACCTGTGTTTTGCCTCAGGCCACCCTGCCTGAGCTATAAAGCCATATGAGGTGGTGCTGCTTGTGTGAGGCTTAGAGACACCCAGGTGAAGACAAGCTGTGCTAGTTTCAGGCCTGGGGTTCACTGAGGCCAGCTTGTTTGGGAGGATTTAAGAAGTTGTGCCGTGTGATCCAAGATGTGGTGTTCATATGGAAAACCAGCTTGGGTGGGCCCATAAATTGGGTGGAGCGGAGTGTGTAGGAATCACCAAGGCAGTTCAAATGATGTTAGCCAGGTCGACAGAGTCTCAGATATGGCACCATCTTGCCAGCTTTGAGAGAGGTTTAGGAAGAGGACAGATGGCCTCTGCTTGCCTTTATGCCAGACACTTCAGTTTCTCTCAGTATGCCACTGGTGCCTTTCAAGCTGCTACCCCAGTACTAGAGCTCAGAAAGAGTAAGTCTGAGTAGCTAAAACTGTTTGTGGGTTCTTTAAAAGGAACTGCTTGGGGCTATCAGAGTTTCTTCCACCAACTCAATCCCCACTGGTTTTTGCAGCCAGGAGTTGTGGGTACTTACCTTCTTGGCACTGGAATTCTGAGCTGGCAGGCCTGGTGTGGGGCTGGAATTTCTTGCTCCTGAGATACCTCTCTTGAGTTTTTATCCACCACACATTGGGATGGGACCAGCCCATTCCGTGCTTACTCTCCTCCTACCAGTCTGGACGAAGGTGGTTTCTTTAATTCTATAGTTGTCAGACTTCCATTCAACTCAATTTCTGATGGTTCTGAGTGAGGATTGTTCTGAGTGATATTGTAGTTGTAATTTTGATGTGGTTGTGCGAAGAAGAGAGCCATATCTGCCTGTGCTGCCATCTTGACTAGAAGTCCTTTATTGCTTATATTATTTTATAAACTTTTTCTTAAAATCTGTAAGTATCAAGATTTTGTAACAGTCCCTTCAAGGAATCTTGAAGGGACTGTTATATTATGTATTAAATTTGAATTAAAGAAGCATGAAGAATAAACCATATTATAAAGAATACTTGAATTGCAACCATACATTGATGTTTCTCTTCCTCTCTCTTTCCCTTCCCCTCTAAAGATAAATAAATAAAATATTAAAAAAAAAAAGAATACTTGAATTGGTGTTTAAGGAATAGAGGAATGGATTTTATTTCTTTTCATAGAGTTGTTATGAGAATTAAATATGAGGTGTTAAGCAAGGTGCTTGGCATATAATAAGTGTTACATAAGTGTTAGGTACTATAACTGTGATTGTGAAGAGGGCCAACCTTTGTTTATTGGCACAATGGTGATTTGATGAGCACTTAGAAGATTGACTAGTATAGTTCCCTAATATTCACTAATGAATACTTATTACTTTGGATTCAAACTTTTTGCCTTGGTGCTTTCCTGTTACTATTAAGGTAAATCTGCCCTGGCTGGTGTAGCTCAGTGGATGGAGCGCAGGCCTGCAAACCAAGCAGCTGTGGTTCGATTCCCAGTCAGGGCACAAGCCTGGGTTTCAGGCCAGTTTCTGGCAGGGGACACATGAGAGGCAACCATGCATTGATATTTCTCTCTCTCCCTCCCTCTCTTCCCCTCTAAAGATAAATAAAATCTTATAAAAAAAAGAGATAAATCTCTTGCAGTTGAGGTCATTGGAAGGAGCCTTTCAGAGGCTGATACTGTTTTTTTCTTAATCTGGTTGCTGATATGTCCCTTTTGTGAAAATTTGTCAGACTTATGATTTATGTTCTATTTTGCATGTATGTTATATTTTAATAAAGAGGCAACCTAGAAAAAAAGAAATATAACCCAAGGAATTCTATATCTGAAGTATCAGTCCAGCACAAATAATGCCCCTTTTTTATTACAAAATCTTTTATTACAAAATCATAAGCATGGAATTGTGTAATGTAACTATCACATTCAAGCGCTCCATATGACATTTTAGGTAAAATGTGTAAATTAGAATAATAAATTATTATGCCCATATTATTGTCCTAACAACCACACTCAAGCAGGCCTTACCTCTGCTGGACCCCACATATTGATGTGAATTATTTTTAAGTGGTTTTCATATCTTAGAAGTTTTTAAGCCTGCCTGTTCAGCATGTGAAGTATATCTCAGTACCCTAAATTCCTTCTAGGTGATATATTTTAATGACATCATTTGAATTACAATTTAACTCAATATGATAACTATTTGAAGTTCTCTGAAGTGGCAGATATGGTTAAATTTATACATCCTGTAGTGGTGTATATGTCCATGAAAAACTCAAGCTGTTAAACTAAATAAGAATGCTTTTTCTTAAGTTTCCCTGTGAATATGTGTTTGCCATGTATTAATTCATTTTGCATTCTGCTAGGGCAGCAAACAAGTAGTAGTAGGTACCCATGATGGCTTAAAAAAAGTGTGGGAGAAAAAGGACTGAAAATTGAAAAGATTTCACTAATTTCAGCTTTTACCCATTGTGAAAACACTGACATTATTTAGTTTGTAGCATTGGAACAGTGTAGTCTAGTTCGTATTGATATAAACAGGATTCCAGGGAGCATGATTTGAAGAATACTGTTTTAGAGTATAGCTATTTCTTTTTTTCTCAGAATTATATGTATAGAAGTAAGCTAGATTTTGTTTGTGTATTTGTGATATAAAGATTCTTTTAAATCATTTCAATTACTGGTTGTTGAAAAATAATTTATCCCTCTGAAACACGCTCATATTTTTGATATCCAGATATTCAGCTGTTGTCCCATCTTGTAAAAATCTGTCTCTGTGTCTGGTTTTAGATGACTTCAAACCTGCTTCTGTTGACACTTCTTGTGAAGGAGAGCTTGAGGTCGGCAAAGGTGAACAGGTGACAATAACTCTGCCAAATATAGAAGTGAGTATTTCTATATATTTAGACTAAAGGGATATTTTTGTAAGATTTCCACTCAATTTAAATAAAATAATTACACAACTCATGTAGTGATAGTTAAAGTAGTTAATACACACAGAGAAGAGAAAAAACCCTGTATTTTAGGTAAAACAATCTAAAAATATTTTAATCTATTTTAAATTATATTTTACTGATTATGCTATTACAGCTGCCTTAATTCTTCCCCTTTTGTCCTTCTCCACCTAGTACCCCCTACTCCCTCAGGCAATGCCCCTACCATTGTTCACATATGTGGGTCATGTGTATAAGTTCTTTGGCTACTCCATTTCCTGTATTGTGCTGTACATCCCCATGGCTACTCTGTAACTATTTATTTATACTTTTTAATCCCCTCACCTCTTTACCCACTCCCTCCCTCATTCCCATCTGGCA
Source organism: Sturnira hondurensis (assembly GCF_014824575.4). Lineage (NCBI taxonomy): Eukaryota > Metazoa > Chordata > Mammalia > Chiroptera > Phyllostomidae > Sturnira > Sturnira hondurensis. Next base: position 2,049,104 of record NW_028079853.1, on the reverse strand, counting down.
ACCATGTGGAAACTAACTTCTTTTCTTTTGCTACTTTTAAGTCTCTCTTTATATTTGATCTTTGGCCTTTTAATTATGATGTGTCTTGGAGTAGGCCTCTTTGACCCATCATAAGTGGGACTGTGTGTGTTTCCTGGACTTGCATGTCTATTTCCTTCACCAAATTAGGAAAGATTTCTTCCATTATTTTTTCAGAGAGATTTCTAATTTCTTGCTCGCTCTCTATTCTCCTTCTGGCACCCCTATGACATGCATGTTGAACCTCTTGAAGTTGTCCCAGAGGCTGTTTATACTATCCTCATTTTTTGGACTATTTTTTCTTCTTGTTCTACGTGGTGGTTTTTTGCTTCCTTGTGTTCCAAGTCATTGATTTGATTTTTGGCTTCATCCACTCTACTATTGTTTCCCTGTGAAGGGTTCTTTATTTCACTTAGTGTATCCTTCATTTCTGACTGGATCATTTTTATGCTGCTGAGGTCCTCACTAATTCCTTGAGCATCCTTATAACCAGTGTTTTGAACTCTGCACCTGATAGATTGCTTGTCTCCATTTTGTTTAGCTCTTTTTCTGAAGTTTTAATCTGTTCTTTCATTTGGGCCATGTTTCTTTGTCTGCTCATTTTGGCAACCTCCCTGTGTTGTTTCCACATATTAGGTGGAGCTTCTTTGACTCCATATCTTGGTAGTGTGGCCTAGTGCAGTAGGTGTCTTGTAGGGTCCAGTGGCACAGCCTCCCCTGACACCCAAGCTGGGTACTTGAGGTGCTCCGTTAGTGTGGGCTGAGTAAACCCTCTTCTTGTAGTTGAGGCTTGGTTGCTGTTGGCAGGTCAGTGGGAGAGATTTACCTAGGCCAGTCATCTGCAAGGATTGACTATGACCACTGACCACCAACCTCTCCCTCTGTGGAGGATCAGCTGAGCAGGGCCATATGTGCTAGTTTCAGGCCTGGGATTCACTGAGGCCAGCTTGTTTGGGAGGATTTAAGAAGTTGTGCCGTGTGATCCAAGATGTGGTGTTCATATGGAAAACCAGCTTGGGTAGGCTCTTAAGTTGGGTGGGGCAGAGTCTCTGGGCATCTCCAAGGCTCAAACAGTTCAGCTCAAACAGTATTAGCCAGGTCAACAGAGTGTCAGATATGGCTCCAGCTTATGAGGTTTATGGCTCTGTTCGGAGAGGGTTTAGAAGTGGGACAATGGCCTCTGCTTGCCTTTATGCCAGACACTTCAGTTTCTCTCAGTATGCCACTGGTGCCTTTCAGGCTGCTATCCTGGTGCTGAAGCTCAGAGGGAGTGAGTCTGAGGAAGTTGGTGGTGGTTTATTTAAAAACAACTGCTTGGAGCTCCAGGAGTTTCTTCCACCAACTCAATCCCCACTGGTTTTTGCAGCCAGGAGTTGTGAGGACTTGTCTTCTTGTCACTGGAGCCCTGGGCTGGTGGTCCTGATGTGAGGCTGGGATTCCTTGCTCCTGAGATATCTCTCTGGAATTTATATCCACCACACGTGGGTATGGGACCAGCCCATTCTACCTCTGTGCCCCTCCTACCAGTCTGGATGAATGAAGTTTCTTTAATCTGTAGTTGTCAGACTTCCATTCAACTCCATTTTGTAGTTGTCAGACTTCATTCAGCTCATTTCTGATGTTCCTGAGTTATGGTTGTTCTATATTTTGGTTGTAATTTTGATGTGGTTATGCAAAGAGAGCCAGATCTGCCTATGCCGCCATCTTGACTGGAAGTCTTAATGCATTTTTAAAGTTTCAACAGTTATATCAAATAACTTGATATAATTAGATGTCTAAATGAATGTTTTTAAATTTATTTCTATAAGTCAGATCGTATACTCCAAGTTAGGAATAATAACACATCCTCTCCCTTCTAGTTCTAATCTGTAAAAGCAAGTAGGCACGTAAACATGTAGTATTATCAGTCAGAGCATGTATAAAATTCTGTGCAAGCTCATAAGTGGATTCAAATACTCTGTCTTGTGGAGTCTTGGAAGGCTTCCAATGGAGATGCTGTTTGAGCTGAGCCTGAAAGGAGAAGTCAAATATCATCAGGTAGAAAGAGAGTAGAATTTTCTGGGCAGAAGAAATAGTATGTGAAAGACTACTAGTGAAAGAACAATAAGTTTGTGGAATAAATGAATTAAAGTAATACATTACAGAATAATGAAATATAATTGATAGGAAGAGAGTCTAGAAATGTGGGTTGGTATTAGAATCTAATACCAAGATTCTCTGCCACGGATTCTTCTAATCTGTGAAGAATCTTTTATGTTGTAATATAATATTTGTACTTTATCTAGGTATTAGAGAACTATTAGAGATTTTTAAGCAGAGAGTTGAGATGAATAAATTTGTGCTTTTTGAGTGATTTTTACCATTAGTTTAGGGAATAGGGTGGAAAAGAAAGAGGCTAAGGTCAGGGAGGCCTTAACCAAATGTTTTAAATTTTGACCACTTTTTAAATTTCCAGATGTATCCAAGTAATACTATTTGTATAGTTATATAAGCTCTTTGTTTATATGCTCTAGTTTTTTCAGTTCTTGAGTTAGAAATTTCTTGGCATTCAGCGTAAGTTTCTTTGTTCTTTTATACTGATATGATCTCTTCCAGAGATCTGATTTTCTCTTTTCAGAGAAAACCAAGACTGTAACTTTAACATAGAAAGAAAACACTGTATACTCTATTTTGAAAGTGAGTTGAAGTTGCTTAGGTAGAAGAAAGAGGGAAGGACATTTTAGGCAGAGAGAAGAAAATGTATGGGCTAAGATAAAGCAAGAAAAGAGTCTTACCATTTGAAGAACTAACTACGTATAAGCCACTGTGGGTAGGTGGGAAGGGGTATATATGAGGACATAGTGGGGTTAGAAAGGCATTTAGGAATCAGATAATAAAGGACTCCTGGGTGATGTATAAGTGTTTGAACTTTATCCTGTAACTGTTAGACAGCTAGAGTGAAAGAGAATTGGTAAAACTACCTCCTGTCAATAGCAAATTTTTTTTTCTGCTGGTCTTACAATTCTTGTGAAGAAGAAGAGAATTTACAGTCTCAAATGTACTTTGTGAATTTTTCCCTTTTAATTAAAGAACTTCTTTAAACAAGTAGGAGATTTATGTTTCTTCAGAGCTCTTAATTTTGTGGGTACTTTATGGGAATGTAATGGTTATTCGTTTGAGGCACTTAGATTCTATTTTCTTTATGAATTCATTTTCATCATCCTGGTAAAAATGCCTAGAAGCTTAGTCATCCCATTAAAATGGAACTTTTATTATGCTATACTTCGTGGTATAGCATACCCTTTTGTTCTTTATTCAGTTTCAGGCATCTTTCGTGCTTTTTTTTCTTTTTTTCTCTCATGCTACTTTGGGAATACTATTGTACTAGTACTATTCCATTCCATTACTGATTACTTTCCTTCCCTGGTGTTTATAATCAGGCCTGGTCACATTTGCCTGTGAGCAGATAAGAGAAACAAAACTGGAAGGAGTATAGAGGAAAAAAACAGTACTCTGGGTCAGATGCTGATTGGGTTCCAAGTTGGGTAACAGCAGTAAACATGATAGGATATATTCAATGGTTATTTAGAGGCAAGGATCGTTCATATGCTTAGGGGTTTCCTGGTACTTTAAATCTTAATACCTTTTCCTTAAGGTATGGAATAAGGTGCTGGGCAAAAATTAAAACTAATATAAGAATGATGCTCAATTTCATGAGAAAAAAAGCTTAATTTTTAAAAACTTATTCAAAGTGTAAAAAGCAGGTATAGAAATTATGAAAGTCTTATTTACTTGTTATGATAAAAATATGTTCAGGTTGTTTTCAACATTCATTGAGTATCTCTGAAGGGTGTGGTGGTTTAGGTGGTAAGAGCAATAAAAAATATTTATGACTCAATCTTTCCTCTTCAGTAACTTAGAGTGCAATAAAGTATTGTAATTTTAAGATGTATTCTATTCTAAGTAATAATGCAAATATATTTAAGAAGAATATATTGCATGAATCTCATGTCAACTATAATTTGGAGTCCCTGCATTACTATTTTAGTGTATCATGGTCACTTCTTTTCAGCTAGGACATTTGAAAAATATACTTACACTCCAGTAGGCACAGTTTGTTCGGTCATAGTCATCCTTCTTCACCGCTGCTTCACCCAAGGGCACTGCATCTCACTCTTCTCCAGCCACTCCAAATGTGTCCCCGTCTGTGTGCTGTGCATGCCTGATTTGTATAGATGATTTTAGTCTTAGATCTGAGGTAAAAAGCCTTTTCTTTTGGTTTTATCGTTTTTCTCTTTCTACCTCTCAGAAATCTCTAATCTACCTCTATTTGTGGTATCCTTAATCGCCACATTTATCTCATAGCATACTCCTTGTGGTCACGTATTAAATCTCTAATGAAATTAAAATGACACATTAAAATATGATATAGCTTTTAGTCTTTTTAGAAGTCACCCTTTTCTAACCATCTAATGTTACTGTCGTACTTGACAAAATTATTATAATCAGTACTTTAAAAATTTAATACACTTTTATAAAGTTCAGAAACTAGCAAATGTAAAACTTTATTGTCTAGGGATACATAAATATGGAACAAAGTTAGAGGATGATAAACATAAAACCCCTTCAGGACTGGGGACTGCAGATGTAGGGTGGAGGAGAGACATCAGAGATGTGGGTTGTCGGTAATGATGTAGGTTTCTTTAACTGTTTATTAGGGAATAGTGTGATGAGGCCCCAAACCCTTTATCATCAAGCTTCAATAATTCTTAGTTTGCTATTTTTTACGTATTCTACTACCGCTCTTTTTCTAATATAATATAAAACAATCCCAAATTTTATGCCATTTCATAAGTGCTAATGTATGCATGTCTAACAAGGATTTTTTTACACTTGAGTACCATGCTATTATCACATGAAGCAGAATTAGTTATAATACCTGGTCTATACTCACATTTTCATGATGGTCTCAAAAATGGTTTTCCCCTAGGAAATAAGATTCCTATAGTTTTTTGGCATTATGTACCTTAAGTCTCTTTTATTCTGAAAAAGCCCCTTCCCCTTTATATCAGTTTGTAGAGAAAACTGGTCATTTGTCTTAGAGAATATATTCATGTGCTGGGTTCAAATTACTTGTGTCTGGTACTATTTAACTTGTCTCTTTATTCCCCATATTTCTTATAAACTGGTGGTTTATTTAAAGGCTCGATGAGGGTTAGATTCTTTGTGGGGGTGGGGATTGTTTTGTTTGTTTTTAGCAAGAATACTTCATAGGTGATGCTGCATACTTTCTTTTTTATCACATCGTGAAGCATATAATGTTTGGTGTCCCACTTTTAATGATGCTAAAGTTAATCTGTGGGTTTAGTGTAACAGGTATTTCTTGATACACTCATTTCCTTAATCTGCATAGGGGAGCACCACTCCCCTATACTTAAAAAGCTGAATGAATGAAGGAAGAAGAGGGACAGGAAATATAATTCATGGCTTCTAATGCCTTACCTATAAAATATATTGGTTGTATTAGAATAGAATCCCAATTGCCAATTGTAAGCAAATGAAACAAATCTTTACTGTCTCAGAGAAAGTTCTTCCTCTATGCCCTATCTTCAAGGATGGCAGCTTTAAGATCTAGCCTCTCTTGATCTCTGACTTTTTATTAAATTTAGTTTGTTAGGTAACTTGAAGTATAACATAGATTGAGAAACACAGATCTCAAAGTCCCTCCCAACTGAACTAATATGATAAATTTTAAGTAATGATAATTAACTTTTTAAACAGGGATCAACTCCGCCAGTAACTGTTTTCAAAGGTTCAAAGAAACCTTACTTAAAAGAATGCATTTTGATAATTAACCATGATACTGGAGAATGTCGACTAGAAAAACTCAGTAGCAACATCACTGTAAAAAAAACAAGGTATGTGGCTAACAAAACAAATTATTTTATCAGCACATAAATTGCTAAGGAAATGTCAGTGAAAAAAATTATTTGATTGAGTCACATTATTATATAAGGGTTATTGCTGTGTGGCACAAAAATGCTTTAAACTTTTTCCAGGTTTAAATGTGGTGGAGAACCTTAGCCAAAAGCTCGTAGGATTTTTCTTTTTGATATGTAAAAGCTTCTTTTGTTCTGAATATTTTCTATGTGTGTGTATACATGTACCTTAGTTTACTGTAGATGCTTATATAGAACTGGACTGAAAAGAGCCATTATATGCTCTTCGAATAATTTCATCTTGATTCGTAAGAGTTTATTGAAACCTAGAAAATATATAAAGGAAAGTTTTCTATATAAGTAATTGAAATTTCTGCATTTTAATTGGATTAACATTGTTTTTATTAGGAAGGTCAATAAGAGAATATAGCCATCTCATATCTTTTTTTGGGACCAGGCGGTGCCTTAATTACTATGTAATGTAAGGGACTTGCTCTAAAAGCTATGCAAATAGTATAGACAAAAATTGCTCTAGGAATTAAAGAAAGGGACAAGTTATGGTTGGTTGGAGCACTCAGGGAGCCCTTATTGATGTAACTGGAGAGAAGGTTTAGGACTTTTTCTTCCCCAACCATACTTGATAAGAATTACCTTTAGTGCTTATAAAAATGAGTTCTCATATCAAATTTCAGATTAGGAAGGAGCCTGGGAAGCTGTAGTTTTCATCACACGCTCCCTCCAGGTGATTTTTATTGGAAGGGAAGTTTGAAAGCAAGTGATTTAATTTGATCAGAAAGAACATGAGGATATAAGCAAGGTTTGAAGGTTGGATTCATATATATATCTCTTTATATATATATGAATTATTTGGGGCAATGGATAAGACCTGTTTGAAAGAGCAGAGATTTGTCTCTGTGCCTACATATAAATAAGTATTGGAAAGTGAGGAGTGTGGTGGATAGTGGCTTAGAAGTAAGGTCATAGAGGTAGGTTGAAGCTAATGCCTTCAATATTACCTGTGAACTTAGAGCATTGTCTTAAGTGTTCCATAGATGACAGTATTGATATTTTTTAACTAGGGAATAAATTTTTTTAATTAAAATATTTTTGTTTTGAACCATTAATTCACCAAACAGTAAAATGAAACTATAGGGGCAGCAGAAATGCATAAGCCACAGTTTTGAGAATGAGAATGAAGAGAAAAGTGAGGTGCTAAATACTTTGTTGAGGAAGAACTAACAGGATTTGGTGACTGGAAATAGGAGAGGCAGAAATCAAGCATAATTGTATTATATAGACTTCTTAAAAGAATTGAAAGGAAAGAAAGTAAGTGCTTTAGTTATGTTCCTTAATGTAATGAATGAAAAATGTGAAAGTGATTTTACAGAAATGATAATTTTATAATTTAAGGAATACATTTGTACCTACTATACACTAAGGTATATTCTATTTTGGGCATTTGTGTAGGGTTTTTTTTATTCTTACCCAAGGACATTTTTTCTTGCTTTTGGAGATAGGAAAGGAGAGGGGTGTGGGGGAGTGGCAGGGGGAGAGAGAGAGAGAGATTGATGTGAGAGAGAAACGTCAATTGGTTGCCTTCTCCTTTGAGCCCTGGCTAGGAATCAACCCTGCAACCTTTTGGTGGTATGAGACAACACTCCAACCAACTGAGCCAGGGCCATTTGTGTAGGTTTTATCTCTTTAATTTTGAGCAGTAATTTTGTTTTTATTCACGTTTGTACTCCTTAATAGAAGTGTGTATATGCCATGCATAAATAGCAGGAATCTATAAACATGTGTTAAATAATGGATTAAATTAATGTTTTAATTCTTGAATACCATTTGAAGATGTCTAGGGGAAGGAATAAGTGGTTAATTTTAGTAACTTTGTAAGTTGAAATTGTTGTTACATTATAATAACCATTTTGACCTGCCTTTGACCTATGCCAAAAAATCCATTTTGACATAACTGTTTTTAATTGTAGGGTTGAAGGAAGCAGTAAAATGCAGTTTCGTGTAGAGCATCAGCAGCAACAAATGAGGAATTTAACAAGGACCCCCAATTTTGTAAAACATTCTCCATCCGAAGACAAGATGTCCCCAACATCTTTGATGGATGATATTGAAAGAGGTAAAATCTAGGTATATTTAACATTCCTTTATAAGAAATGAATAAGAATATGTGAAAACTTTCTTTTTTTTTAAAATATATTTTATGGATTATACCATTACTGTTGTTCTATTCCCCCCTTCAATCCCTTCCACCCGCACCCTCCCTCCCCCACCATTCTGCCCCCCTTAGTTTATAACCACGTGTCTCAAGTTCTTTGGATTCTATATTTCCCCCACTATTCTCGCCCTCCCCTCTATCTATTTTCTACCTACCATCTATGCTATTTTCTGTAGCTTCTCCCCCCTTCTCCTCCTCCCATTCCCCTGTTGCTAACCCTCCATGTGTTCTTCATTTCTATGGTTCCACTCCTGATCTAGCTGTCTTCTTGGTTTGCTTTTGTTTTAGGTGTGGTTGTTAATAACTGTGTGTTTGCTGTCCTTTCACTGTTCATATTTTTCATCTTCTTTTTCTTATATAAGTCCCTTTAGCATTTCATATAATAAGGGCTTGGTGATGATGAACTCCTTGAACTTGACCTTATCTGAGAAGCACTTTATCTGTCCTTCCATTCTAAATGAAAGTTTTGCTGGATAAAGCAATCTTGGCTGTAGGTCTTTGGATTTCATGACTTGGAATACTTCTTTCCAGCCCCTTCTTGCCTGTAAGGTCTCTTTTGAGAAATCCGCTGACAGTCTGATGGGTACTCCTTTGTAGGTGACTGTCCCCTTATCCCTTGATGCTTCTAGGATTCTCTCCTTCATTTTGGTCTTGGCTAATGTAATTATGATGTGCCTTGGTGTGTTCCTTCTTGGGTCCAACTTCTTTGGCACTCTCTGAGCTTCCTGGATTTCCTGGAAGTCTATTTCCTTTGCCAGACTGGGGAAGTTCTCCTTTATTATTTGTTCAAATACGTTTTCCACTCGTGGCTGTTTCTTTCCCCCTTCTGGTACCCCTATAATTCGGATGTTGGAACGTTTAAAGATGTCCTGGAGGTTCCTAAGCCTCTCCTCATTTTTTTGAATTCTCATTTCTTCATTCCTTTCTGGTGGGATGTTTTGTTCTTCCTTCTGGTCCATTCCATTGATTTGAGTCCCAGTTTCCTTTCCATCACTATTGGTTTCCTGTGCATCTCCCTTCATTTCAATTAGTTTAGCCTTCATATATTCCTCTAATTTGTGACTTTGTTCCTCTAATTTGTGACTATAATCTACCAGTTCTGTGAGCATCCTGATAAATAGTGTCCTGAATTGTGCTTCTGAGAGGCTGGCAATTTCTTGGTCGCTGAGAGTTATTGGCTCTTGGACTTTGAGTTCTTCTTGTGCCATCTTTCGGGTTGTTCGTGCCTGTTCCATAGCAGGATCAGAGCCCTAAAATGTTCACTAGAACAGGGCAACTAAGTCGCTGGGTTGTGACGTTGTATGTGGGGGCAGGGTCAAAGAGGGACTATGGCGTCTTGTCCGCCGCCTGCCGCCACGGCCCTCACTGGTGCCGCAGTTGCTGCCGCCACCTGGCCAACGCATTTCGTCCCACTGCTCGCGAGTGTGCCACCGCCGTCAGCCCTCGCCCCCTGGGGCCTGCGTGGTCTGTCTCGCTGTGTGCGAATATGCACCCGCGGTCTGCCCCGCACCCCAACTGATTCTCGTCTGCCTGCACGCCTGGGTCGGGGGCCCTGTCCTGCCCGACCCTGCTCGCTGCTGGCTCCGCCCCTCTTACTGTCCCCGTTGAAGGGTTAGATGTAGTCGGACTTCCATATAATTTAATTTTCTGTCCTTTGGTTGTGTCTTTGTTTCTCCAAACCTTTGTTGTATTCAAACTTGGTTGTGGGAGAAGGCACAGTGTTTCTACCTATGCCTCCATCTTGGCGGAAGTCCCTGAAAACTTTCATTATTAAAATGAAAGTTTCCCTTTAACAAGGGAACTAACTATAAAGTTTTATTGAGAGCAAAGTATTTTTTATTATTATGGGTTTTCTTGCAGGGAGAAGAGCGTAGTTTATGATTTAGGGTATTATGTAATTATGTATCAATATAAGAGAATTATATTCTCATTCAGGAGGAAAGTATTTAGATGTGTGTAACTGGAGTTTTCTTCTTTTTGACAGTTGTGATGATTCAAATTCAGTTCTTCACAACATCTTCTGTTGAAGTTCTTTATGCATAGCCAGACTGTAGATGTCTAAGATGTCACGAAAACAATAGTGAAGTGACGAGATAGAGTAAGCGGAATCAGCAGGCAAGTTCTTCTGAATTGCTGCTCACTTCTCAGCAGGAAGGTGTTTCTAGGGAGGCACAGTCCTTTTGAAAGTAAGGAAATTTAAATCTCCATTTTTTCCCTCAGCTGCAGTTCGGGTGTTGGTGTTATAGTTAATTGTGGTAGGAGTAAGACCTTGGTCACCACTATGTATTTGCTTCTACACTTTTCCTTCATAACTTACATGTAGTAGTCCGATTCCACTTGCTCCCTTCTAGGCCCAGTAGAATATTAGTTCCCTGATATCTGTGTTCCTCTTACTAGCAGTAAGGAAGATAAAGCTCAGAACCCTTATTGTGAAAAGGAATCTTGAATTTTACTTTATCATGTCTGCTTCCAAAATGGATTTTAATTATGGTATCATTAATATACACATATACAGTAAAATACTGGAAAAGAACCACATGGTATTAAAGGGGAAGAAGAAGCAAATTTGTTAATTAATAAAACATTAAATTTAGATCTGAGTTTCCTAGTCACTAAGGCAAAAATAAAGCCTAAAGTAGCCTATTTTGTGTTATTTAAGAGACAGGTTCCAAAGAATTAGTCTCTGTCCTGCTACTAAATTCTAAAAGGAGTTCATCAGATGGAACCTGTTATAGGGGATATCAAATGTTCAGTATTTTCAACAATAATTTGACAATACAGAAGTTCCTCTATGTGTCAGTTTTTTAGCAGAGACCTTAATTAAAAACAATGTGTTGAAGCATTGTACTGTAGAGGATAAGTTAACAGGATCTAAGCATAAGATCTAACTTTGTATGACAATTTACACTGAGATGTTTGTGTGCCCTGTCCCTTTGACAGTCTTCTTTTAAATATTTTCTTGGCCCTTCTCTGCCAGTGTCTTCTCCTGTGGTTGAAGCATGTTTTCAGATTTATATCTAGATGTCTGAAGCTATGAGCTATGTGGAATTTTGGTTTAAGGAATAAGAATCCAAACTTCCATCCACCCCAACAGTCACAATTAGTATTGATAGAGAATCAACAAATACTGTATTGATAGAGTATATATCAACACCATTAATTGAATAAGTCATCATTTCTTTCCGTGATATGAAAAGCCAGTTTTATCACATGCAAAATTTCTACATGGGCTTAAGTCTGTCTCACAACATGAAATACATAATGGTCAATAAAAACATAGGCAAAAGAAGGTTTATAGTATTGAGTATGCAAAGCAGAGTTTATTCTTCTATTATTATTTATCAATTATTGTATTACTTTTCACACGAACAACTGTCAATCTATTGCCCTACCCTGTATATAAGAAGTTGATCAAACTCACCTAAACCTTTAAAATGCAATTTTCAGATTAAAAGGTAGTTTTTCATTTATGAGGTTGGTAGTAGCTAAAACATTTGTCAACATCCAGCAGTTGTAAGAACAAAAAAGGGCAAAGAGGGAAAAAAGAGGGATATCTGTAATAGTGTGAATGATAAAAATAAAGCTAAAATAGTAAAAAATAAATAAATAAAAATTGATAATGCACCAATACAAGAAAAGGAACATAAAAGGAAGCAAGTATATATGTACATTTTTTAAAAGAAATTCTTTCTTTTTAAGATTTTATTTATTTTTAGAGAGAGAGGAAGGGAGGGAGAAAGAGAGGGAGAGAAACATCAATGTATGGTTGCCTCACATGGCCCCCACTGGGGAATTGGCCTGCAACCCAGGCATGTGCCCTGACTGGGAATGGAACCCTTTGGTTTGCAGTGTGTGCTCAATCCACTCAGCTATACCAGCCAGGGCTATTCATACACTTTTTAAAGATTTTATTGTATTTTTAATTTTTTAAAACTGTTTATTCTGTTTATAGTTGTCCCAGTTCTTTTTACCTTTTGTCCCCTCCACTCACCCTACCTCGCACTCCCTAAGTCAGTCTCCATTCTATTGTCTGTGCCCATTCATGTATATTCTTTGACTAATCCCTTCCCCTTCCTTCCACCATTCCCCCACTCATACCTCCCTTCTTACAGCTGTCAGTCTGTTCATGTTTCCATGTCTCCGGTTCTATTTTTCTCATTAATTTACTCTACTTATTAGATTCCAGTTATAAGTGAAACAATATGGTATTTGTCTTTCAACACCTGGCTTATTTCACTCAGCATAATGTTTTCTAGTTCCATCCATGCTGTTGCAAAGGGTAGTAGCTCCTTCTTTCTTTCTGCTGCGTAGAATTCCATTGTGTACATGTACCATAGTTTTTTGATCCATTCATTTACTGATGGGCATCTAGGTTGCTTCCAACTCTTGGCTATTGTAAATTGTGCTGCTATGAACATTGGGGTGCATAGGTTCTTTTGGATTGGTGTTTTAGGGTTCTTAGGATATAATCCAAGCAGTGGAATTGCTGGGTCAAAAGGCAGTTCCATTTTTAATTTTTGAAGAAATTCCATACTGTTTTCCACAGTGGCTATACCAGTCTGCATTCCCACCAGCAGTGCACTTGGGTTCCCTTTTCTCCACATCCTTGCCAGCAATTGTTTGTTGATTTATTAATGATGGCCTTTCTGACCAGTGTGAAGTGGTATCTCATTATGATTTTAATTTATATCTCTCTGATGGCTAGTGGTGTTGAGCACTTTTTCCTATGTCTTTAGGCCACCTGTATGTCCCCCTTGGTGAAGTGTGTATTCATGTCCTTTGCCCATTTTTAATTGCATTGGTTTTTTCCTGGTGTTGAGTCCTATGAGTTCTTTTTATATTTTGGAGATTAAACCATTGCCTGATGTATTATTGCCAAATATGTACCCCCATACAGTCAGTTCCCTTTTCTTTTTCATGATGGTTTCCTTAGCTGTGCAGAGGCTTTTTGATTTGATGTAGCCCCATTTGTTTACTTTCTCTTTATTTCCCTTCCCCAAGGAGATATAATGGCAAAAATATTGGTACGTAGGATATCTGAAATTTTACTGCCTATGTTTTCCACTAGGACTTTTAACCATAAAAGACATATTTTAACCATAATATCATGACATATTTAAGTCTTTTACCCATTTTGAGTTTATGGTGTAAGTTGGTGGTCTAGTTTCTTTTTTTTGCATGTGCCAGTCCAATTTTCCCAGCACCATTTGTTGAAGAGACTGTTTTTACTCCATTGTATGCTTGTGTCCCCTTTGTCAAATATTAATTGACCATAGAGACATGGGTTAATTTTTGGGTTCTGTATTCTATTCCATTGGTCTGTGTGTCTGTTCTTATGCCAGTATCAGACTTTTGATTACAGTGGCCTTATAGTACAATTTGATATCAGATATTGTGATCCCTCCAACTTTGTTGTTCTTTCTCAGGATTGCGGAATCTATTCAGTCTTTTTTGGTTCCGTATAGATTTTTAAAATATTTGTTCTAGATCTGTGAAATATGTCATTGATATTTTAATAGGGGTTGCATTGAATCTGTAGATTGCTTTGGGTAGTATGGACATTTTAAAGATGTTAATTCTTCCAAACCATGAACTTGGTATATGCTTCCATTTATATGTATCTTCCTCATTTTCTTTCTTCAGTGTCCTATAGTTTTCTGAGTACAAGTCTTTTACCTCCTTGGTTAAATTTATTCCTAGGTACTTTATATTTCTTGTTGTTACAGTAAATGGTATTTTTTTCTTAGTTTCCCTTTCTGATTGTTCATTGTTGATATACAAAAATGCTATCAATTTCTGTATATTGATTTTGTATCTCTACTTTGCTGATTTCACTTGTTAGGTAGAGTAATTTTTTGGTGGATACTATAAGGTTTTGTATATATACTATCATGTCATCTGCAAATAATGACAGTTTTACTTCCTCCTTTGCAATTTAGATACTTCTTATATTTTGTCTAATCACTGTGGCTAGAACTTCTGGTACTGTGTTGGATCAGAGTGGTGAAAGCAGCACCCTGTCTTGTTTCTTATCTTAAGGGAAATGCTTTTAGGTTTTGCCCATTGAGTATGATGCTGACAGTATGTTTCTCATATATAGCCTTTATTATATTGAGGTATGCTCCCTCTCTTGCCACTTGGGTGATTGTTTTTATCATAAATGGGTTCTGCATTTCATCAAATGCTTTTTCAGTGTCTATTGATGTGCTCATGTGATTTTTCTTCTTCATTTTGTTTGTGATGTATTATGTTTATTGATTTTCAAATATTGTACCATCCTTGCATCCCTGGGATAAATCCCACTTGATCGTGGTATATGATTTTTTTGTTCTGTTTGTTTTTTAATTGTTATTCTCTTATAGTTATCCCAATTTTCCCCCCTTTGCCGTCCTCTGACCAGCCCACTCCACAGCTCCCGCCATCAATCCCCACACTGTTGTCCATGTCGATGGGTCATTCATACATGTTCTTTGACTAATCTTTTCCCCTTCTTTCCACCATTATCTTCCCCCCTCTCCTCTGGTCACTGTATTATGTTTTTAATGTATTTCTGGATCCAATTGCCAATATTTTATTGAGGATTTTAGCATCTGTGTTATCAGATATTGGCCTGCAGTTTTCTTTCTTTGTTGTATCTTTATCAGAAGAAATGGAAGAAAAAAATTAAATCATAAATTAAAAAAGGGAAGGAAGAAGGCAAAATGGAATAAGAAAAGGGAAGAGTATAATATGAGGTTTGAAATTAAAAAAATAGTGAGATAAGAACAGAATTGTAGAAAAACAACAGCAGCAGCAATATCAGTGCTGACAAATGAGCAGATTAATAAAGGTGGAAAGAGAATGAGAATATTATAAGAAAGAGAAAAGAAGAATATGCTGTGTCTACAGGAAAGAAAAATGGTTTGAGATGATAGAGGAGAAATAATAAGAGTAAGGAATAGATACCACACTAGGAGAGGGAAAAAATAAAATTTCAAATGAAAATAAGAAAGGGCAGGGGGACTTCCAGCCAAGATGAACGCATAGACAGACACACTGTACCTCCTCGCACAACCAAAATAAGGACAACAATTTAGAAACAAAATAACAGCCAGAACTGACAGAAAAATTGAACTGTATGGAAGTCAGACAACCAAGGAGATAAAATAGACACATTCATCCAGACCGCTAGGCAAGGCAGAGTTGGGCAGGTGGGTGGAGAGGCTTCACAGCACAAAAAGTGGTGGCACCTGGCACAGGCATGCAAGGCACCCCAGGCATGCAAGACGGTAGCAGGCACACCCCAGGCACACAGTCCGCAGCTGGCAGACCTAGCGAGGTGGCGATTGTGAAGTGAGGAACTAACTGCACGGAAGGCAGCTGGCTCACCAGGCAGTCCCACATTCTTGAGCAGATAAACCAGGTGAAACTGGGGAGTGAGACAGACCACGCAACCCAGGGTCCCAGTGCAGGGAAATAAAAGCTAAAAGCACCCATTGAAAATACCTGTGTGGGTTGAGGTGCAGGGAGAGACTCCTAGTCTCACAGGAGAGTTCATTGGAGAGACCCACAGGGTCCTAGAACATACACAAGCCTACCCACGTGGGAATCAGCACCAGAAAGACCTAGTTTGCTTGGGGGAAGCAGCAGAAGGGACTGAAATCCAACAGAGAGTGGAACAAGCACCATTGCTCCCTCTCTGACCCCGCTGCCACAAATAGCGTCACAACCCGGAGATTCGGTTGACCCACCTGGTAAACACCTAAGGCTCCGCCCCTCACTATGTAACAGGCACAACAAGACCAAAAAAATGGCCCAAATGGAAGAACAGGTCAAAGCTCCACAGCAAATACAGCTAAGTGACAAAGAGATGGCCAACCTATCAGATGCACAGTTCAAAGCACTGGTAATCAGGATGCTCACAGAACTGGTTGATTTCAGTCACAAATTACATGGGAAAATGAAGGCTACACTAAGTGAAATGAAGGAAAATGCACAGGGAACCAATAGTGATGGAAAGGAAACTGGAATTCAAATCAATGGAGTGGACTGGAAGGAAGAAAGAAATGACCAAACAGAAAAGAATAAAGAAACAAGAATTCAAAAAAATGAGGAGAGGCTTAGGAACCTTCAGGACATCTTTAAACGTTCCAACATCCTAATTATAGGGGTACCAGAAGGGGAAGAAGAAGAGCAACAAGTGGAAAACTTATTTGAACAAATAGTCAAGGAGAACTTTCCCAATCTGGCAAAGGCAATATACTTCTAAGAAATCCAGGAAGCTCAGAGAGTACTAAAGAAGTTGCACCCAAGAAGGAACATACCAAGACACATTGTAATTATATTACCCAAGATTAAAATGAAGGAGAGAATCCTAGAAGCAGCAAGAGATAAGGGGACAGTTTACCACCTACAAAGCAGTTCCCATCAGACTGTCAGCTGATTTCCCAAAAGAGACCTGAAGAGGCAAGAAGGAGCTGGAAAGAAGTATTCCAAGTCATGAAATCCAAAGACCTACATCCAGGATTGCTCTATCCATCAAAGCTTTCATTTAGAATAGAAGGGCAGATAAAGTGCTTCTCAGATAAGGTCAAGTTCAAGCAGTTCATCATCACCAAGCCCTTATTATATGAAATGTTAAAGGGACTTATCTAAGAAAAAGAAGATAAAAAATATGAACAATGAAAGAACAGCAAACTCACAGTTATTAACAACCACACCTAAAACAAAAGCAAACTAGCCCTGGCTGGCGTAGCTCAGTGGATTGAGCTCGGGCCTGCGAACCAGATGATTCCCAGTCAGGGCACATCCCTGGGTTGCAGGCCAGTTCCTGGCAGGGTCCAGTTCCCAGCAGGGGATGCAGGAGAAGCAACAGAAGCAACCATACATTGATGTTTCTCTTCCTCTTTCCTTCCCTTCCCCTCTAAAGATAAATAAATAAAATATTTTTAAAAATTAAAAAAAAAAGCAAACTAAGAGGACAGCTGGATCAAGAGCAGAACCAGAGAAATGGAGATCACATGGAGGGTTAGCAACAGGGGAGTGGGAGAAGGAGAAGGAGGAGAAGGTACAGAGAATAAGTAGCATAGATGGCAGGTAGAAAATAGATAGGGGGGAGGGCAAGAATAGTAGGGGAAATGTAGAATCTAAAGAACTTGTGACACATGGACATANAAGGGCAGATAAAGTGCTTCTCAGATAAGGTCAAGTTCAAGCAGTTCATCATCACCAAGCCCTTATTATATGAAATGTTAAAGGGACTTATCTAAGAAAAAGAAGATAAAAAATATGAACAATGAAAGAACAGCAAACTCACAGTTATTAACAACCACACCTAAAACAAAAGCAAACTAGCCCTGGCTGGCGTAGCTCAGTGGATTGAGCTCGGGCCTGTGAACCAGATGATTCCGAGTCAGGGCACATCCCTGGGTTGCAGGCCAGTTCCTGGCAGGGTCCAGTTCCCAGCAGGGGATGCAGGAGAAGCAGCAGAATCAACCATACATTGATGTTTCTCTTCCTCTTCCCTTCCCCTCTAAAGATAAATAAATAAAATATTTTTAAAAATTAAAAAAAAAAAGCGAACTAAGAGGACAGCTGGATCAGGAGCAGAACCAGAGAAATGGAGATCACATGGAGGGTTAGCAACAGGGGAGTAGGAGGAGGAGAAGGGGGCAGAAGGTACAGAGAACAAGTAGCATAGATGGTAGGTAGAAAATAGATAGGGGGGAGGGCAAGAATAGTAGGGGAAATGTAGAATCTAAAGAACTTGTGACACATGGACATAAACTAAAGGGGGGGGGAATGGTGGGGGAGGGGGTGTTCAGGGTAGAGGGGAATGAAGGGGGGAAATGGGACAACTGTAATGGCATAATCAGTAAAATATATTTTTAAAAATTATTTGAATTTTACAATGAACTTGTTATTTTTTAGGTAATGATTATTAGTAGATAATGTTGAAGAATAATTTTAACATAAAACCACTTAATCTCACCATGCTAATATAAATATTAATTTCTAATATTGTAAATGTAAAATGCATTGTAAAATGTTCACATTTTGTTTTTGTAAATGCTATATGCCAAATCTTCCCATACATTATCTCAACTAACCTTTAAATTTTTTCTTAATACTTTGCACATATAGAATACACAGGTAATACTATAATAGATCATATACGTACAGCTTAGATTTAACATTTTACCACTTTGGCTTTAGGTTTTAAAAAAAATCACAGAAGTCTCTTTTCTAACACATTCTTCCCTTTTTCTATCTATCTGTGCACATATCTGAATGTGCTCTAAAGGATTTATATACTTTTCTATTTCTTGAAAGTTTGTATATGATAGGTTTTTCTGATTCTTGATAGTTTGGGTAAATTTTTTTTATGACTTCAGGTTTACTTAGGTTTTTTATTTCTCTATTCAGTTTTGGTAATTCATATTTGTCTTAGAACTTATCTATTTAATTCACATTTTCAAATTGCTGGCATAATTTATACATACATAGACCTGTAATATTTGTAGTTGTGGTCCTTTTTTATTCCTAACATTGATTATTTGTGCCCTGTCTCTCATTTTCTTGACCAATATTGCAAGGATTTGATATATTTCATTATTCTTCAAACAGCTAGGTTTTTGTCTTAGTGAGATAGAGTATTAGTATATGTGGCGACTAAAAATGACATCTTTGGAGTCAGATTACTTGGACTTAAATCTCAACTCTTATCACCTACTGGCGTGTGGCCTAGGGGAAATTGCTTAACCTCTTCTTTCTGTATATGCACATAGTTTGAAAAAGTAGATGAAATGGACCAGTCCCTTAAAGGGCACCAAGTTCATGCAAGAAGAAACAGATAACCTAAATATTCCTAAATCTTCTGAAGATATTGAGTTGAATTTAATAGCTTTACCCTACCCCAACAAATACAGATCTTCAGCCATACAGATGATAGAGAATTCTACAGGCCACATAAGGAGGACATGATATCAATGGGATACAAAATCTTCTGTGTAATTAAAAAGGAAGTAATATTTTCCAACTCATTCCTCAAGGTCAGAATCACTGCTACTGAAACATATAAGACATTATAAGGAAAAAAAGTCTACAGATATCCTTTGTGAACACAGATGCAAAAATTTTAAACACAGTTTTAGCAAATTGAATTTAACAATATGTAAATTGGTTCTCAACTAGCCATGAATTTGTCCCCTAGGGGGACATCTGGCAATGTCCAGAGGCATTTTTGTTGTCACAACCAGGGGGCAGTAGTGCTACAGGTATTTAGTGGATAGAAGCTAAGGATGCTGTTAAACATCCTATAATGCACAGAACAGCAACAACCTTGAATGCCAATATTTCTGAGGAGGGGAAATGCTAATATATTTAAAAGTATATCATGACCAAGTGGTATTTTCTCAGGAATACAGACTTCCAAAAATCAACCAATATCTAACATTTTACAAACTAAAAAAATAAAAGCCATCTGAAAACACTAGAAAGAGCATTTGACAAATTCCAGGTTATTCTTTTTTTTAATATTTTGTTTACAGTTGACATGCAGTATTATATTAGTTTCAGGTGTGCAACATAGTGATTAGACATTTATATAACTTCCGAAATTATTACTCCAATAAGTCTAGTATTAATCTATCACCATATATAGTTATTTTAATATTATTGACTGTATTCCCTATACTGTTCTTTATATGTGACTTCAACAGCCATTCTAGTCCTGGCTGGTGTAGCTCAGTGGATTAACCATGGGCCTGGAAACCAAAGGGACACCAGTTCGATTTCCAGTCAGGGCACATCCCTGGGTTGGGGGCCAGGTCCCCAGTTTGGGGCATGTAAAAGGCTACTGCACATTGATGTTTCTCTCCCACTCTTTCTCCTTCCCTTCTCCTCTCTCTAAAAATAAATAAATAAAATCTTTTACAAAATTGTATGTTCTACAAAAAAAGTCTTTAAAAAACAGAAAAAGTCATTATTGATTTAAAAATCTTTCAGCAAAATAGAAATAGCAGGGAATTTGGTCTGATGCAGGTCATGCAGGAAAAGCCTACAGCTGAAATCACATGTAATTGTAAGAGACTAAATGTTTCCCCTCTAATATCAGAAATAGAGAAGAATCTTCACTCTCACTGCCTCTATTCATTGTATTAGAGGGTCTAATTGGTGTAGTAAGTCAAGCAAAAGAAATCATTGGTGCCCAGGTTGGAAAAGAAGAGGTAATGATAGTATGATATCATTACCTCTTATGTAGGTACTATCATAAAATGAAGAGGTAGTGATTGTATGATATCAAAAGAAGAGGTAATGATAGTATGATATCATTACCTCTTATGTAGGTACTATCATATTTTATGATAGTACCTACAAAAAACCACTAGAATAGTGAGTTTAGCAAGGTTCAAGAATACAGGGGCACTATACAAAAATCAATTGTATTTCTATATACTAGTAATAAGTAATTAGAAATTAAAATTGTGAAAACAAGGGCATTTATAACAGCTTCCAAAAATCAAATAATTATAAATAGACCTGAGAAAATATGTGAAGGACCTGTATACTGAAAAATATAAGGCATTATTTAGAGAAATGGAGTAAGTAAATGGAGAGAAATACTGTGTTTATGTATCAAAAGAATCAATATTTCTTTTTTTAACATTTTATTTATTTATTTTTAGACAAAGGGGAAGGGAGGGAAAAAGAGAGGGAGAGAAATAGCAATGCGTGCTTGCCTCTCACACATTTACTACTGGGGAGCCGGCCTGCACCTCAGGTTTGTGCCCTGACTGGGAATCAAACCACCCACCCTTTGGTTTGCAGCCCCGCTCTGAATCCACTGAGCCACACCAGCCAGGGCAGAGTCAATATTCTTAAGATGCCAAATTGATCTGTGTATTCAATGCAATTCCAATCAAAATTGCAACAGCCTTTTTAAGAAATTAAGAAGCAGTGGCTCTGAAAATTAGGTTTCCGTTTGAACCAAAGTCCACAAAAGTAGATAAGAATCTGCATGCTAAACCTGCATTGCCTGTGAAAATAAAAATAATATTGATAATAAATAGGATACAGAGTTTTAAAGCAGTTATCATAAACATTTTAAAAACAGCTATAAGCCCTGGCTGGTGTAGCTCAGTGGATTGAGCGCAGGCCTGCGAACCACATGATCGCAGTTCGATTCCCAGTCAGGGCACATGCCTGGATTGCCGCCAGTTCCCAGTGGGGGACGCATGAGACGCAACCATACATTGATATTTCTCTCCCTCTCTCCTTCCCTTCCCCTCTAAAGATACATGAAGAAAATCTTAAACAAACAAAAAACCAACTATAAATTCTCTTGAAACAAATGAAAAAATAGAAAGTAGCAGCAAAGAAATAGCAATTATAAACAAAAATAAAGTATGACTTATAGTACTGGCAATATGATAACAATAATGACAAAAAACTAAGGTGACATAAGATCCAACATTTGTATCAACATCATGTTGAAGGAGAGGAAGAGTGGTTCTAAAAGTGTATTCAAAGAAATAATGCCTGAAAACATCCCAAGTGAGATAAAAGATCTAAACCCACAGATTCAAAATGCTGAACAAATCTCATGTATGATCAACTCAAATAAATCCATGCCAAACTCCTTCATAATACAATTGAAAGCTACCCCTGGCCAGGTGGGGTGTTGCCCTGATACACCAAAGTTGAGGTTCAATCCCTAGTGCTTCGATCCCAAAGCACATAAAAGAATCAAGTAATTAATGCATAAATAGGTTGAATAGCAAATCTCCCCCTGCTGTCTCTTTTCCTCTCAAATCAATCAATAAAATGGAAAGCAAACTTTGAAAGGAAGAGAAATGACACATTACCTGTAAAGTGCTGTTTAAATGACAACAAGTTTCTCATCTGAAACTACAGAGACCAGGGGAAGTGGCACAATATTGTTTAAGTGCTAAAAGAAATGGCAACCATGAATTCGATACTTGGTGAAATGACTCTTAAGAAGGGAAAATAGCCTTTCTCAGAAAAGAGAACTAGAAGAATTTGTTACTACCAGACTACCCTTAAGTATTGGCTAAAGAGAGTTATCTAACAAAAGAAATTATAAAAGGGAGTTAGGAAGGGAGAAAGAACAACAGGAAAAGCAGAGATAAAAATGCAAACACAAAAGATTATGGATTTTTTTGTGACTTATCTAAATTACACATGATGATTAAAACAAAAATGGTAACATATTTTGATACTCCAGATAATATTTACAAGTGGAGAATGGAAAGGAATCTAAATGAAAGAGAGGTTTCTATACCTTCCTTGAAGTGGTAAAGTATTGATAAATTATATATACAAATATTCTGAAATACTCAAGGCAACCAGTAGGAAAAACATACAAAGTGGTACTTTCAAAACACCATAAATAAAGATGGAATTCTAAAGTGGTTCAAATAACCCACAGAAAGGCAGGAAAAGAGAAACAGAATAATGAATACAGAGGAAAAAGACAGAAAACAAATAACAAAGTGACACGTATAAGGTCCAACACATCATTAATTACCTTAAATGTAAATCATTTAATAAACCAACTAAAATTTCTTCTACCAGAAATTTGTAGAAGATATAAAAAACAGACACATCTATGTGCTGTTAAAAGGAAACAGATCTCAATATCTATAAAATGTGTAGGTTGAAAAATATATGCCTTGGAAACATTAATTTTTAAAAGTTGTGTGGCTGCATTAATATTATACAAAGTAGACCCAGAGTAAATCAAATTACTACAAAGTGGGACATCTCCAAAACAAAATACATGAATCAAAAACTAATAAAGCTGAAATGAAAAATAAACAAATCCACAATTATATTTGGGTTCATCAATACTCTGCTCTTAGCAACTGAAAGACCTACTAGATAGAAAGTCAGCAAAGATGTCAAAAAGCTGAACAATGTAATTAACAGGATATAATTGACACCTATGTATCTAGATCTCTATTACATCTATCATGCAACAACAATGGGCTTCACCTTTTTTTCAAGTGCCCCTGAATATTTATCAAGATAGACCATATCCTGGGCTATAAAACAAGTCTTGATCAATTAATAAAAACTAAAATTATTGCATGTTTTCTGACTGTATTGGAATAAAACTAAAAGTAACAACAAGGGAACCTCTAAATGTTTGGAAATGAAATGACACACTTCTAAGTGATCCATGGTTTAAGGAGGAAGAATCAAGATAATTAAAAATATGCCCTGGCTGGTGTAGCTCAGTGGATTGAGCATGGGCCTGTGAACCACACAATCACGGTTCGATTCCCAGTCAGGGCACAGGCCTGGGTTGCAGGCCAGTTCCCAGCAGGGGACGCACGAGGGGCAACCATACATTGAGATTCTCTCCGTCTCTCCTTCCTTTCCTCTCTAAAGATAAATAAATAAAATCTTTAAAAAATACGTAGAACTAACTGTTTAAAGTAATTGCAGCATACCAAAACATGTGTTACAGCCAAAGGAGTGCTCAGAGGGAAACTTATTGCACTGAACGATTACTTTAGGAATAAGGACACTTGCCATATCAATAATTTAAGTTCCTACCTCAAACAAATAAAAGCAGATTAAATTCAGCAAGCGAAAAAGGAGCAAATTATTAAAATGAAGGCAGAAATCAATGGAGTTGAAAACAAATACAATAGGGAAAAATTAGTGAAACAAAAAGTGGTTCATCTGGAAAGCATTATGCTGAGTGAAATAAGCCAGGTGTTGAAGGACAAATACCATATGATCTCACCTCTAACAGGAAGCTAAACAACAAAGCAAACAAGCAAGCAAAATATAACCAAAGACACTGAAATAGAGAACAGGCTGACAGTGACCAGAGGGGAGAGGGGAGGGAATTTCAGGGGAAATAAGGGAGGGATTTAGAGGAACCTATATAAAGGATACATGGACAACAACTGAGAAGGGTGGAAATGGGAGGGAGGGGGGAGGATGGGGAGTGGGATGGGATGGGAGTAATAGACAGAAAACTGTACTTGAAAAATAATTAAATAAAAAAATTGGAAAAAAAAAGTGGTTCATCCAAAAATTACTACTATTGATAAGCCTCTAGTAAGACTGACAGAATGAAAAGACACAAATCACTAATATCAGGAATATAATGCTATTTCAGATTCAGCAGCCATTAAAAGGATTATAGAGGGATGTTGTGACTTTGCTTATAACTTTTACAATTAAGAAGAAATAGGCCAGTTCCTTAAAAGCTAAAAATTGCCAAAACTCAACCAAGATATGAATACTCTGAATAGTCCAATAACCACTAAACAATTGAAAGTACATTTCTTAGCAGAACACTTGCATGCTGAGAGAGTGGGATGATATTTTCATAGCAGTAAAACAAACAAAAAACCCCTCCCAACCAAGAATACTTCAACCAGCAAAATTCTCCTCCAGAAACAAAGGAGATATAGATTCTCCCAGATAAACAAAAGGTGAGCAATATCATCACCATCAGACACGCCTTACAAGAAATGCTAAAGGAAATGTGAAACCTACTTTACTATAAGTTTAAAAGACAAAAGTATTGAAATTACCTGGAGCTACAATAATTTGCTAATGAATACACAATTTTCAAGGATGTAAATTGTGGCATCAAAACATAAAATGTAAAGAGGGGAATAAAGGGTAAGGTCTTTTAAGAGAAATTATTCTCAGCGTAAAATAGACTGTTATAATTGTAAGAGATTTTATTTAGCTTCACAGTAACCCATAAAGCAAAAACCTCTAGTAAATACATAAACAGAAGGGAATAAAGTGTACCACTATGTAAATTCATCAGATCACCAAGGAAAACAGCCAGAAGAACAAAACTATAAAACAACCAGAAAATAATTAACAAGGTGGTACTTTATCAATAATTACTTCAAAGTGAAATGGATTAAATTCTCCAATCAAAAGATAATAGAGTAGCTGAGTGGATAAAAAACAAGATCCCAGGGAGAGTGTTTAAAGTTAGAAGACCAAGGATAGAACCTTAAAATCCAGTGATTAAAGGTCAAACGTAGAGCCTTCCTACCTCTGGTTCCCCCCAAAAGAAAACAAGATCCAACTATTAGTACCTACAGGAGACTTACTTCAGCATTGAGGACATACGTAGTGAAAATGAAGGGACAGAAAAAGATTCCATTCAAAGGGAAACTGAAAAAGGGCAACTAAGTCAAAAACAGTCACGAGAGACAAAGAGGGTCATAATCAAATGATAAAGGGATCAGTCATCAAGGGGATATAACATTGTATGTGTACCCGATATTGGGGCACCTAAATGTAGTAAATATTAATCATTTGAAGGGAGAAATAGAGACAGCCATGCAATAATAGCAGGGGACTTTAAGACCCTATTTTTAACAATGGATAAACTATTCGTGCAGAAAATCAGTAACATTAGATTTGAACTCCATGTTAAACAACATAGACCTAAGAAACTTAACATAAAATATTCTATCCAACAGCAGCAGAATGCACATTCTTCTCAAGAAGGCGTGGAACAGTCTTTGTGATAGATCTTATGTTAGGTTAAAAAAAATCAGTCTTACACAATAAGTGCTGGCAAGGTTGTGGAGAAAAGGGAAGCCTACTACATTGTTGATGAGAGTGCAGACTGGTGCAGCCACTGTGGAAAGCATGGAATTTCCTTAGAAAACTAAAATTGGAACTGCCTTTTGACCTAGCAGTTCCACTGCTGGGATTATACCCTAAGAATCCTGAAACACCAGTTCAAAAGAACCTATGCACCCCAGTGTTCATAGCAGCACAATTTATAATAGCCAAGTGCTGGAAGCAACCTAAGTGCCCATCAATAAATGAGTGACTAAAAAACTGGTACATTTATACAATGGAATACTATGCAGCAGAAAGAAGGAGTTCCTATGCTTCACGATAGTATGGATGGAACTGGAGAACATTATGCTAAGTGAAATAAGCCAGGCAGTGACAGACAAACCCCATATGATCTCCCCTATAAGTAGAATCTAATCAACAAAACAAGCAAGCAAAATATAACCAGAGACACTGAAATAGAGAACAAACTGACAATAATCAGAGGGGACAGAGATAATGGGGAAAGAAGGGAAAGAGTTGTCAAGGGACTTTTATAAAGGACACATGGACAAAGCCAAAGCAAGGTAGGATTGAGGGTAGGGCAGGGGAAAATGGTGGCAGGAGAAATGGAGACCATACTTGAATAACAATTTTAAAAAATTAGTCTTAGCAAAATTAAGGAGATTGAAATCATGTTGAGTATCTTTTCCAACCAAAGTAGTATGAAAGTAAATCAATGACAGGAAGAAAACTACAAAAATCACAGGTATGTAGAAATCAAACAACATAATCCTAAAAACCAATGGGTCAAAGAAGAAATAAAAAAGGAAATAAATAATATCTTGAAATAAATGAAAATTGAAGTGCAATGTGACAAAACTTATGGGGTGCAATAATAAGAGCAGTTCTAAAGGGAATGATTATAGTAATAAATGCCTACAGTAGAAAAAAAAAAGAAAGATCTCAACTCACCTAACTTTATACCTCAAGGAACAAACTAAGCCTAAAGTTAAGAGAAGGAGGAAATAATAAAGGTCAGAGTAGAAATAAAAGAAGTAGAGACTAGAAAACAATAGAAAAGGTGAGGGAAACTAGGTTGGTTTTTTTGAAAAGATAAAGCTGACAAAACTTTAATTAGACTAACAATGAAAAATAGAAGACTCAAAGTCTGAAATGAAAGGGCCATCACAACAAATACTATAGAAATACAAAAATTCATAAGAGATTACTATGAATAATTATGTGCTAACAAATTGGATTACCTAGAAAAAAATGGACAAGTTCTTAGAAATCTACCAAGACTGAATCATGAAGAAATAAAAAATCTGAACAGACCAATATTGTAAGGAAATTCAATCAGTAACCAAAAACTCCTAGCAAAGAAAAGCCAGTACCAGATGGCTTCTTGGATGTATTCTACTCAGTGTTTAAAGAGGAACATTTTATTCTCAAACTAGTCCAGAAAATTGAAGGGGGAACACTTTTTAGATTCATTTTATGAGGCCAGTGCTACCCTGATAACCAAAGCCAAACAAGGGCACTCGGGAAAGAAAAAATTACAGGCCAATATTTGTTGAATGTAGATGTAAAAATCCTTAATAAAAAACTAGTAAACTGAATTCAACAGCATATTAAAAGGATTATATACCATGATTAAGTGGGTTTTTTGCCTGGTATGCTAGGAATGTTTCAACATATGCAAATGAATAAATGATACACCCTGATAACAGAATAAAGACTAAAATTTATATGATCATCTGAATAGATACAAAAAAGCACTTGACAAAAATTTAACATACTTTCATGATAAAAACCAATGTGTTGTACTCTTTGAATATATACAATTTTACTTGTCAACTACACCTCAATAGAGATGGCAAAAAAGAAATGCATCTATATGTATTGTGTTGCATTATATGTATTGGAGGAATAAGAAAAAGAATTGGAGGGTGGCTTCTGTGAAAATAGGTTTTCATCTTTACAGTTTTAATCTTTCACATTTTTCTTATATTCTATTTGAGTTATGTGTATATTTAAGTATAATAGTATAAATAAATATAGTGTTTAGATTTAGACATTGCCTATGTCCTTTAATTTTCATAATTTCAACATTAAAACATGGCTTGGCTTGATGGTAAAGGAGCTTTTTAAAAAAATTAGGATCCTGGTTGGTGCAGCTCAGTGAATTGAGCACCAGCCTGTGAACGAAAAGGTTGCTGGTTCAATTCCTAGTCAGGGCACGTGCCTGGGTTGCGGGCCAGGTCCCCAGTAGGGGGTGCATGAGGTAATCACACAATGATGTTTCTCTCCCTCTCTTTGTTCCTCTTTTCTCCTCTCTCTAAAAATAAATAAATACAATCTTAAAAAAAAAATAGGGGAGTTACTTGAACTCTGTTTATATGTTGTTCAGAAATGGAACAGAAAGAGAGAGGTACTACAGAGGAGAGCCAGAAAAAAAACCACATTGGTCCACAGATGCAGCCTTTCAGGAAAATTTGAATTGCTTCTTTCTTTCCTTTTTTTTTTTTTAACTTTTAGTTGGGTGATCACAAAGAGTGAACTCAAGCTCTAATAATAGGTGAATTGAGTATCAAAATGTAAAATGCCAGTTTCCAAGTAGAATATATATTCACAAGAGAATATTAACCTGATTATTCCTGGGGAGTAGGATTAATGGAACTTTAAAGAAGGGGTAGGAGAAAGATACTACTTTTCATTTCATACTAGTAGAGGAACTATTTAAATAAATGCTGTGAATGTATGTTTAAATTCCTTGTCAACACTTTCTCAGAAACTACACATTCAAACTTGATTGTATTTATTCAGTATATCTATTTAATATTTATTTAACCTATTTATTAACTTCTGTTATATTTTCAGAACTGAAGGCAGAAGCTAGCCTAATGGACCAGATGAGTAGTTGTGATAGTTCATCGGATTCTAAAAGTTCATCATCTTCAAGCAGTGAGGATAGTTCCAGTGACTCAGAAGATGAAGAATACAGATCCTCTCCTTCTGATCCAGGGAATTGTATCTCAGGACATCCTACTATGTCTGCCATGGGGCATTGCAGGATTCCCAATATAGATCCTGGTCATAATAGATATCATGACAAAAGTGGCCTTCTGATGAATACTTTAAGTAAGTATATATAAGTAAGTGTACATTAGCCTACATATATACATAAGTAAGAATTCACAGTGAAGCCATACTGATTATGATCTAAAATTTGGATAAAGAGAAAGACTCTTGTTTTATTAATTTGGCCCTATTATTACCTTCTTATTGAATTATTCATTTTCTTTTATCCTCTGACAAAATGTCTTACTGGTTTTTCTCCTGTCTTTCTAGATACTTTAAAAAATATATTTATTTATTTATTTATCTTTAGAGGGGAAGGGAAGGAGAGAAACGTCAATGTATGGTTGCATCTCATGTGTCCCCCACTGGGAACTGGCCTGCAACCCAGGCATGTGCTCTGACTGGGAATCGAATCGCGATCGTGTGGTTTGCAGGCCTGCGCTCAATCCACTGAGCTACACCAGCCAGGTGTTTGTCTTTCTAGATACTTTTCATCTGTCCTTTGCTGGTTTACAAGTATAATATTCTACTCAGTTATTAGAGCTGGAGTTCTTCATGACTTAATCCTAGATGGTTTTTTTTCTTTTTCTTTTATACTCTTTCCCTGGATAATCTCCATATTTCTGTTGCAATCAGTTAGATCAACTTGTACATTTGCATCTCAACCCAGACCTCTGGGCTCTAGATGC
The DNA here is from genome assembly GCF_014824575.4 of Sturnira hondurensis. Classification (NCBI taxonomy): domain Eukaryota; kingdom Metazoa; phylum Chordata; class Mammalia; order Chiroptera; family Phyllostomidae; genus Sturnira; species Sturnira hondurensis. Next base: position 2,019,609 of record NW_028079853.1, on the reverse strand, counting down.
ACAAATCCAACATCATCTTTTAGTAAAAGGCATTGCAAATTCACTTAGCCCAAAACCAGTATTTGGCTGAGCATGTTTCCATTTAGTAAAAGACAGGATTCATCTAATTATGCAAACCGGAAGCCCGATTGTATTCATGGGTTGACTTCCTCTCTTTCTTTACAGTATAGTCAGTCCTTCACCAAAGTCTTCTTTATTTTACCTCCTTAATATTTCTCAAATTCATCTATTCTCTGTATCCATGCCACTATTACAATAGTTAATATACCATTATTTCCTGCTTCAACTATGCAATGACTTCCTGATTAGTTCACCCCCTATCTACTCAAACCCATGTTTGATCTCTTGTGTACACTGCAGCATATTGATCTTTCATAATTCAACTATAATTTGTCACCTCTTCTGCTTTAAATTTATTAATAGCTTATAATTCTTTTAGGATAGCAACAAAGCACCTTAACATAATGGTCTTGCTCTTTCTGTTACAGCAACATTTACCACTTTTTGCCACCGTACTCAAATCCTTTCACCAAGCCCATGGCCCTTATAAGTGTTGTCCATTCATCCAGAAACACTTCTTTCTTTTCATGTAGTTAACTTTTTTAATTGTTTAGATGACAATTAAAGTTTATTTTGTCAAAAAAGAATTTTTGACCTATTGACAAGGTCAGATCCCCTTTTTTTATCGACTTTCAGAGTAATAGCTTCTTTATATCAAATGTGACAATAATAAATTTATATTAATTGTCTGATTTGCTCTCTTTCAAAGCATAAGCTTCAGGAAGAAAGCAATCTTGTTTATTTTTGTTTGTCATTGAATACTGTTACCTAGTATAGTACCTGATATTCAGTAAATATTTTTAATAAAGGCATGCAGGTTGATGTTCTCTGGGAATGAATAGGACTTCCCGTATGTTTAAAACTAATCTCACTGTATAAGTTAATCACAATAAAGTAAGCAGTTAGGAGAGACTGACTAGCTCTAGCCTAGTAATAGAATTAAACAATAAAGGAGCCAAGAGTGGATAGCAGAGAGAATAAGACTGTGAGTTAATTAGGGACCAGGAAAGACCTTTTTGAACTTTCATTATTTATATCTTTAATGTTATTACTCATAACTTGAGGAGTAAAATTGGAGCATTGGATTTTCTGTGGGGTTTTTTGCTTTTATTTCCATTACCATTTAGATTCCTTACTCCCCACTTCCCCCCACAATTACCACACTGTTGTCCATGCCCATGAGTCTTTTTTCTTTTTTGTTCCATTCCTCCCCCTTCTAATCTCCCCGACTCCTCATAGCTGTCATCCTGTTTTCAATGACTCCATCTCTGTTTTGCTTGTTCAGTTTGTTCATTAGATTCCACATAGGAGTGAAATCATATGGTATTTGTCTTTCTCTGACTGGCTTATTTCACTTAGGATAATGGACAGATAGTGGCAAAGGGTTTAATTCACTAGGAGGATAAACAATTATGAATTGGTATGCCCGTAATAACATATCCTTACCACACATGTATATATATTAAAATGCATAGTTATATATAAAAAATAAAAATTGACAGAAGTAAGAGAAATTGACAAGTCTTTATCATAGTGGAAGATTAATGCACCTATAATTGATCAGACAGAATTTAGTAAGGGCAGATAAAATCTTTTCACAATATAATTTATGTACCTATTCTAATAGGATAGAATTCTACAATCCAAAAATGTGAAGTGAGTATTTGTTTAAGGTATATATAAAACATTTGTAGAAATTTATTCTTACTAGAATAAGGAAATAACACATTTTAAAGAATTTCTATTTTATTGATTATTTTGTATGACTATAATACAATGAAAATATAAGTAGCAAATATTAATTTAAAATACATGCTTAGAAACTTCAGTGCACATGCCTAGTAATTTACATGTTAAAAGGAAACCACAATAAAATTACAAAATATTTATAATTAATCAGTATCAAAAATAATATATCTCATGATTGTAGAGGGAAGGGAATGAAGAGGATATGAGGGGGATAAATAGTAATGGAAAAAATACAATAAAAAAGAAACTTCAAAAAACTAACTATATCTCAGCAATTTTGTAATGCAGCCAACATGGTACTTACAGGGGAATTTATAGCCTCAAAAAGCTTTTTTTTAAACTGCAAATAGATGAATAAAAGTTTTACTTTGAGGAACTAGAAGAATAATTAATAACAAAGGAAGCAAAAGAAAAGTAATATAGATAACAATTTAAATTAATGTAATAGAAAACAAAGGAACATTAGAGGATAAACAAAACCAGAAATAATTTCTTTGAAAACTAACAAAAAAGACCAACCTCTAAAGAAGACTGATGAATAAAAAAAGGCATAAATAAACAATATTAGGAATGAAAAACTGATTAAAATTAGAGCTTTAATATGCTTTTATTTTTTTATTTTTATTTTTTTTTTTGCTTTTATTTTTTAAGTTTGAGAATTTTGTTCCTAATTCTCTAGTAATTCTTCTACAAAGTTTCAGAGTATAGAAAATTAGGGAAAGTGGTCCAATTTTTAGTAACTCTATGATAATCTCAATGTCAAAACTGTATAAGAACAAGATAAAAAGCAATGTGGATCAATTTCCCATAAGAACATGTATGCAAAATTACTAAATAAGATAGTAGCAAATTGAATAACCAGTGTGCTTAAAAGCAAGCTAAATCATGACCAAGTGAAGGTTATCACAGAAATTGAAGAAGTGTTCAGTCTCTGAAACTGTCAATATAATATATCACATTAACAGATTATAGGAGTAAAGCCATATAATTTCAACAAATTTTAATTTGCCAAAATTCAATATTTATTAATTTTAAAACTTTTACCGAGGGTTGAATATAAGAGAATTTATTTTACTTCATGAAAATTAACTACAAAAACAAAACTATGGCCAACATCATTGTAATAGAGACTCTACAGGCATTCTCACTAAAGTCAGGAAGAAGACAAGGAGGCCTCATTCTGTGGTTTTTATTCAATATTGTGCTGATTATAGCAAATGCAATTTAAAAATAGAAGAAAGGAGATATGATAATTGGAAATGAGATAAAATTCTCCTTATTTACAGAAAATTTGGATTTTCTACAAAGAAAATCCAATGAATCAACTAACTATAGAAATAATAAAAGAATTTGGAAAGATTGAGGATAGAAAAATTACATGCAAAAGTTAGTAATAATTTGTTATACCAGTAATAACTACTTGGGATTTCTTTAGAAGAAACTTAGTGAATTTATTTTCTCAATATATCTTATTCAATCTGCAGGTTTCCTAATAAGGGGAAGTAAACCCTCTCTTACATGCAATCATCCCATTTCTCAATTTTGTCAAATACAGTTTTTATAATAGATGTTTTTAAGTACCTCTTATTGTCTTAAAATGAACTTTATAGCTTATGTACATACATCTTTGAAAATAATTTAATATGATACCAAAGACAAAATAAAAATAATTTATAGTAAACTAATATATGGGGTGGGCAAAAGTAGATTTACAGTTATAATACAAATAACTTATTCAATAATTAATAAATAGTAATATAAGAATAAACTGTTTTTCATACTCACAACTTTAAACCTACCTGTGCCCACCCCTATATATCCACTCTGTAAAAATACTCAAGCATGGCTATAACAGAAGACATAATGAAATACCTATATGTTTGCACTTACTTTTAATGAATAAATTTGTAATTAAGACAAGCAAGACAGCATTAAATTCATATTGTCAATAATTTTTATTTAATATGTTGAAATAAGGACTGGGAAAGTATATACATATACAAGGTCCAGCAGAAGTAACATCTGCTTGAGTGTGGTTAGTAGGGTAATAATGTGGGTGTAATAATTTATAGTTTTAATTTGAACCTGTTACCTAAAATGTCATATTGTGTGCTTGAGTGTGATAGTATTACAGTGTGATAGTATTACAGAATTACATGCTTATGATTTTGTAATTAAAAATGCTGTAATAAAAAGGGGGCACTATTTATGCTGGACTCTGTATATTCACAGACTTGCACATACAGACCAGTATTGAAGTGCTGTATTGCTGACCCAAATACAGTGAGCAGCATTGCGATCACTAATGTGTTTTCCCAAACGATTAAAAACAGAAAATCTTTGTATGGTTCTAAGAAAAACAAAATAAGGTGTTCTTTCAGTTGACATGATAGCTACATCCTTGTACATTTACATGTATATTAAATCTGTGCGAAAAAATTTCTAGTTTATAAAAAAGCATTTAGGTTGTTGCCTGAAATTATTATATAAACAGGTCTTCCAAGTACATGACTATCCCACTGGAATTTCAAGTTTTACAGAATGTGGGAGATCACTATTGTACAAGACTGGTCCCAGTCTTCCAAGACATTTGGCATCTCTAAATTCCCCTCCCACTCAATGCCACTAGCAATCTGCAAATCATCTGGATAAGCAACTACTTGTGTAAATTACTGTAACATTTCCCAGGGAACAGTATTGATCTCATTGAAAACCATTTGTTTAGATGTCCAAAATGCATTTGCTATGAGTAAATTCCCTCTTTTCCAAGTTATAATTACCATTTCAATTGAAAACAATCAAAAGGTACTAAGTATCTCATTCAAAGGCTAATCTCATATCTTCAAAACTGAACATTTTAACAACATGGTAATACTATGCATATAACCTCCTATAGCAGGAAGTCTAGTAAGAAAAGTAGGACTCAGGATGTTTGGGTTTGTGTCATTTGGGGAACTCATATTACAGGCATCAGATCAAATTTAACATTCTTATGCTAATCAGTAGTTGTATAATAAGTTGGAATTTAAGTTTTGAAAAATGATAAAAGGGTCATGGGAACCAGATGCACAAAGAAGCTTTAGCAGATTTCTTAATCAAATGCTATAATCAGTTCTGGACTTCAGATAATGGACCCAGATATTTTACAACAGCTTGAATATTGCCTAAAAACTACTCTTAAGCTGTTCAAAATAGGCCAGCTGTTGTTGATTATGGAGGAGTTAAAACTATAAATATATTTTAGCCATTTAAATTTACTACCCAAATGATTTTGTCCAATCCCATAGCTTTAAAGCTTCAAATAAACCCCTACAGTCAATGACTCCCAAATCTTTATTTCCAGCTCTAGCCTTTACCTCGAGTTCCAAACGTGTATATGCAATTGCCTATACCGTATATACTTAAATATTTACTAGGTATCTCAAATACCATGTAAATAATTACATGGTACCATGTCAAAAATCGAGCTTGTGATTTTTCTCATACAGTCTTATTCCTCTAATGTTTCTCATCTCAGTAAATGATACGATCTTTGATTCAGTTATTCAGACCAGAAACTTTGGGGGTCATTATTTACTTTTCACTTTCTCTCATGCCCCATAATCCAGTGTTTTTGGTAATCGTGTAAGCTCTACCTTCAAAGTATATTATAAATCTGCCCACCTGAACCACCTGAGTCAAAACCAGTATTATTTCTTATGTGAGAAACATCAACCAACTCTAATGCTCTCCCTGATTCCAAGTTTCTTCCACACCATTATAGTTTATTCAGTGGTATCCAATTTGGTTGCCTGCTTATAATTTCTGATGAATTCCCATTTCAAACAAAATTCAAAGTTTTTACCATGACCTAGAAACCATGGTCTTCTGGATATCTTTCTAATAACCTCATTTCTTACCATTCTCCTCCTCGGTCTTTTCATGCCAGCCACCATGACCTTCGCACATTTCGGAGAACACAGCAAGCGTGCTTCTGCTGTGGGGCATTTGTGTGTGCTGTTCCCTGAGCCTGGACACTTACCCCTCTCCATATTTTCATGACTTTATTTTTACATCTGGATCTCTGTTCAAATGTCACCTCTTAAGGAGGCCTTCCCAACTACCTTATCTAATATAGTGCTTTTCACCACTCTCTCCATACCCATCTTTATTTTTTCAAAGTATTTATCCCTACTTAGCATTATATTCTATATTTTTATTTGTTTATTGTATTTCCCTCAATGGAATGTAAGTTATATTTCCCTCAATGGAATATAAGTTTCATGACCATAATCACATGGACGAATTACAAAAGGAATCAGTGACTTACGCTTAACAAATACAATACAATATGCAATGATTTTGACAACATTTCAAAATGATGTAGTCTGATCTTCTAAACCACATTTTCTCTCATTTCCTGATGTAATTAAATCAGTGGTATAAAAAGAAGGGTGATGTTGGTGTGTGAAAGAACACTAAAATAATATCATCTACTAAAACTATGCTGAAGATTGATGGTGTATTTTTTCCTTATAGCTAGTATGGATTACTTGAATTACTAATGATGTGACTAAATCATAGGATCAATAATCTGATTATTAATGACAAAAATATTGGCTGAACATGATCACTTGGGATTACTTTTTGTATAATATTTATGTTATCCAAAAATATAATGAATATTTAAGAAGTTCTAGTTTATAAAAAAGCATTTAGATTATTGCCTGAAATTATTGTATAAACAGGTCTTCCAACTACATCAATATCCCACTATAATTACTAAAGTTTTGTTGTTTTTTATTTTAGGAAGTGATTTGCAGCTGAGTGAATCAGGAAGTGACACTGATGACTGAAGCAACATTCAGCTATTCATATAAAATTTGCAAAACATGTAATAATTTGTTTTATATTAAGAAAAAAATGTCTAAGGCTGAGGAAAATGCACCTTAACTTTAAATGATAAAAGAAATTAAATTTGATTCAAAATTTTCAGTTGATGTTACTTTTTTTTTACTTTTTATGAGTACCAGCATTTTCAATTGTTTTCATTTAATCTTAAAACTTTTTTCAAGTTTTAAAGATGAGAAAAGAGACTCAGAGGTTAGTAACTTGCCCGCATATTGTTAGTTTAGAAGTAGCAGATCAGGTAGGTGTTCTATTGTTCAAGTTCAGTGCTTTGTTTTACCACATTGCTGTCTCCAGTTGTTAAATATCAGAACTATGGATTTATAATAAATTCTATGATTTTAATTATATCTCTGAGCCTTTTCTATCTCATATTCCTCAGGTTTTGTTGAAATATATTCTTGACATAATTAAGCTATAATTTAGGGTATGGTGAAGCTAAATAATTGTTTAAAATAAGTATTATTTCATAATATTTTTATCATTTTCTTATTTTGCCTTTGAGAGAAAATTAAGCAGTTAAGTGTTGTGAAGATAATTAATATTTACATCTTTAATATTTTTTAATCTGGATGAAAGATAAATATTAGATTATAGTTAAAAGCTACTGACCAGTAGCAAGGTTTTTTTAATTATTAAACTTTATTTTTTTAGGGCAGTTTTAGTTTCATAACAAAATTGAATAGCAAGTACAGCAAATTCTCAAATACTTCCTATTCACACTCATGCACAACCTCCCTTACTATAAACATCCTGACCAGAGTGGTATATTTTTTACAGCTAGTGAACCTACATTGACACATCATCACCCACAGTCCATAGTTTGTATTAGAGTCGCTCTTCATGTCATACATTCTTTAGGTTTTGACGAATGTATAGTGACATGTATCTGCCGTTACAGTAGTATACAGAATAGTTTCACTGCCTTAAAAATCCTGTGCTCTGCATATTCATCCTTCCCCACCAATTTTTAGACCTCTTATTTTTCATGGTCTCCTTTTCCTTTTTCAGATGTCATATAGTTGGAATTGTATAGTGTGCAGTCTTCTAAAATTGACTTCTTTCATTTAGTAATATACACTTAAGTTTCCTCCATGTCTCTGCCATAACTCAATTGCTAATTTATGTTTAACACTGAATAATGTTACATGGTCTTCATGTACCAGTTTATTTATGCACTTACCTACTGAAGGCATCTTGGTTGCTTCCGAGTTTTGACAATTATGAATAAAAAGTGTATTCAACTTTACCTCTTACCAAAGACATATCTGTAAGTTTTTTTATCCTTAAATTTTTATTTTAATCTCTTCTCATTTCTTCTTTCTTACTTTCTCTGATATACCTTTAGCTGATCTATGTCTTCATTTTTTTGTTTTATTCATCAATACTTTATGAGAATCAAAACTATGTCATTTATTAACTATAAAGCAAGCTCAAATATTAAAAATCAACTTGTCATTTCCTACCACAAAACCCATTGAGATTTCATGTTGAAATAATAGGTTGATTTAGGGAATATTTGTTTATAATATGAATCTTCCAAATGACGATTATGGTAGGTCTCTCCATTTATTTAGATATTTTTTAATGTCTTTAAATAATATTTTATACTGTTTTATACTGAGGTCTTGAACATCTTTCATTAGATTTACTTAAGGTATTTTTATGCTATTAGAACTGATATTTTTAAAATTGCCCTTTCTATTTGCTTATGCTGAATTTAAATATCATTTATTTTTGGCTGAGGGGTATGAGGCTGGCACATGTGTCATGAGGGGCTGGTAGGGGAAACTGCAGGTGGTGCGTGTGGTCAGCCCTTACCCCAGAGGGTCCACAAGTTTTGCTGTCAACCTTTAAAGGTACAGAGATGGCAGATAAAAATCAAAAGCTGTGGAGTCTGGGACTTCTGGTCAAGATGTGGGGGTAGGTAGACACACTTTGCCTCCTTGCACAACCATAAGAATGATCACAACTAACCTCAATACAAAAAACACCCAGAACTGCCAGAAAATTCAACTGTATGGAAGTCCTACAATCAAGGGCTTAAAGGAGCCATAGTCATCCTGACTTGCAGGAGGGGCAGAGCCAGGGACGAAAGGATATGGTGTGGCACTAGCAAGACAGCAGCAGGAGTAGTGGGAGGTACCTCATTCACATGTGGTGGATGAAAATTAGGAATGATACCTGGGGAGCAAGTGATGCTAGTTTCAGGCCAGACCATGCAACCCTGGATTCCAGCACCAGGAAAACAAAACTTCATAACTTTCGACTGTCAAAACCAGTGGGTGTTGGGGTGGTGGAAGAAACTGCTGGTCTCAGGAGAGACCATTTAAAGGGTCCACATGGTCCTAGAACATGTACAAACCCACCCACTCTAGGAACCAACACCAGGGCAACAGGTAAAGGGCCACCAGTCACATAGGGAAGTGGGTGAAGTGACTGGAAGTGGAGCGAGTGCCAAGTAAGCCTCCAGCATCCAGGTAGCAGCATTGTCCCCTCTCCGACCTCTCCCCCACATACGGAGCCACAAAGCAGTTGAAGAGGGTTGCTCCACTGTGGTGATACTTAACGGATGCACTAAGACAGGAAGTCAAAGCAGCTCTGCCTAATACACAGAAACAAACACAGGGAGGCTTACAAAAAGAGGAAACAAAAATGGCCCAAATGAAAGAAGAGAACAAAAACCCCAGAAAAAGAACTAAACAAAACAGATAGCCAACGTATCAGATGCAGAGTTCAAAATACTGTTGAAAGGATGCTCAGAGAACTATTTGAGTAGGATAAAAACATAGGGGAAGAAATGAAGGCTACACTAAGTGAAATAAAGAAAAATCTACAGGAAACCAACAGTTTCCTGAAAGGAAGGGAAGGAAGCTCAGGTTCAAATAAATGGTTTAGAACATAAGAAAGAAGACAGTCAACCAGAACAGAATGAAGAAACAATAATTCAAAAAACGAGAGAATAAGACTTTGGGATAACTCCAAAAATGCCAACATCTGAATCATAGGGGTGCCAGAAGGAGAAGAGGAAGAGCAAGAAATTGAAAACTTATTTGAAAAAATAATGAAAGAAAACTTCCCTAATTTGGTGAAATGGATATACAAGTGCAGGAAGCAGAGTCTCAAACAAGTTGGACCCAAAGAGAAACATACCAAGACACATAATTAAAATGCTGAAGATTGAAGGTGAAGAGAGACTCTTAAAAGCAGCAAGAGAAAAGGAGACAGTTACCTACAAAGGAGTTCCCATAAGACTATCAGCTGATTTCTCAAAAGAAATCTTGCAGGCAAGAAGGGGCTGAAAAGAAGTATTCAAGGTCGTGAAAGGTAAGGACCTACATCCAAGATTACTCTAGCCAGCAAACCTATCATTTAGAATAGAAGGGCAAATAAAGTGCTTCCCAGATAAGGTCAAGTTAAAGGAGTTCATTATTACTAAACCCTTATTATATGAAATGTTAAAGGGACTTATCTAAGAAATAGAAGAAGATCAAGAACTTTGAACAATAAAATGACAACAAACTCACAAATATCAGCAACTGAACCTCAAAAACTAAAAGTAAGCAAACAGCTAGACTAGAAACAGAACCAGAGAAATGTAGATCTCATGGACTGTTTTCAGTGGGGGTAGGGAGAGGAGAAGAATGGAGGCAAATGGCACAGGGAATAAGGAACATAATTGGCAGGCATAAAATAGATGGGGAGAGGTTAAGAATAGTACAGGGAAACAGAGAAGTCAAAGAACTTATATGTACAACCCATGGACATGAACTAAGGGTGGGGGATGCTGGAGGATTGGGGGATACAGGACAGAGGGCGGGTAAAGGGGAGAAAAAAATGGGAAAACTGTAATGGTATAATCAATAAAGTATACTTTAAAAAAGTAAAAGAAAGCTAATGTCAATACCCTAAAGTTTGGTATTTGGGATACCTATAAGCACAAATAAATTGGTGCATTGCATACAAATGCTACTTCATCTGTTCTGCTAGATCAAATGCTATTCTAGAGGTGCAAAGCTAGAGCAGGAGGAGCCACTGACATGATTAAACCTTCAAGGTATCTGTGCCTCCAGTGATTGACTAGTAATTTTATTTGTTTTGCTTTCAGAAAGAATAACTACAGCTTAATTATTAATGCCACAGTCAAAAATTAATCTGGACTCAGGTAAAGATTGTGAAATGGAGGACAAGTGTAAAAGAAGCTGGGAAGAGATGGTCAAAGTCTGAGGTAGTTTGTAGAAAAAAGGTCAGGCTTTTCCTGGTTTTGTCAATAAATTACTCAAAAGGGCAATGTAAAATTTTGCTAGTTATAAATCCTAGGTTGTCTCTCATGGTCTCAGTTATGTAATTCACTCTTCTGTTTCCTGACATCCTTGTTGGTTTCCTCATTTTTCTTACAGCTCTCTGACCATTCTTTTTCTTTCTCTTTTGACTGACAACTACGAGAGCATCCTACTCTTAGCAAAAATAATACTGTATGAAATTCATTTATTAATCATCATGCCCGTTCTTGTTCCTCTCTGATAAGGACTTAAATACATTCTGGAGTAGTTGGAAGTCCATCCAGTTTTTAAAAATAAGGAAAATAATGTTTGCAATAGTACCTAGAAAGTAACTGGTTTATAGTTTTTGCTAAAATTAAATTGTATTTATTAATGAAATAATGGATTAATTTGGAAGTAATGAAAACACTGGGAGTAAATTTAGAAAAAGAGAAGAATGATTCCCAAATGTACATCACCAACACTTTTCCCTAATTTCCTTTAGCCCCATGTCTTTAACTGCTTTTAGAATATTTCTGTTTGAACTTTACTATGTTGAAAACCAAAAATCAATATCTTTTGTTGTTTTCAATTTTTTAAATTGAAATTGATTTAAGAGAGAGAGGGAAAACAACATCAATGTGAGACAAACATCGACCAGTTGCCTCCCATACACACCCTAACCAGGCATAAACCCACAACCTAGGCATGTGCCCTGACTGGGAATTGAACCAGCAACCTTTCAGTTCACAGAACAACAGTCTAACAACTGAGCCATGCAGCCAGGACTCTGTATCTTTTTCACCTGTCCAAATTCAATTTTGTGTTGACTTTTCCTCACCATTGCATTTCAGTTTACTAATACCAATCTTTATCTGTCATAGTGAAATTCCAGTTCTGCCGCATACTGGCTACATGACTTTGGACAAATTACTTAACCTCTTGGGATATTCATTCCTATAAAATGAGCATAATAATAAAAATTGGAATATATAGATAATATATACAGGGTTGGACAAAAGTCAGCTTACAGTTATGAGTACAGTTGTGAGAAAGTTTATTTTTGTATAATTATTGTGTTATGTAAATACATATATATTTGTTTGTTTTCTTGCTGTTCAATTACAGTTGTCCTGCTTTTTCCCCCCTTTCTCTCCCCTACCCCATCCCCACCAAGTCCCACAGTCAATCTCCCTCCATTGTCCATGCCCTTGAGTCCTCTATTCCAGTTCTTTGGCTTGCCTCTTCCCTTTATTTCCCCCCTTGTCCCCCTCCCTCCTCCTCTCTGCCTTTCGATCCAGCAATTCCACTGCTTGGACTATACCCTAACAATCCTGAATTACCAGTTCACAATAACCTACACACCATAATGTTCATAGCAGCATTATTCACAATAGCCAAGTGCTATAAACAGCCTAAATGCCCATCAGTAAATGAGTGGATCAAAAACAGTGGTACATATATACAATGCAATACTATGCAGCAGAAAGAAGGAACACTTTGCAACAGCGTGGATGGAACTGGAGAGCATTATACTAAGTGAAATGAGCCAGGTGGTAAAAGACAAATACCATATGATCTCACCTATATGTGTAACCTAATTAACAAAACAAATGAGCAAAATATAACAATAGACTTGGAAATAAAGAACAAATTGACAGTAATTATTATATTATTTTTCATAGGAACAACTATAAACCAACTTTTGCTCCACCCTTTATGTTCTGTAAATGGCAGCTATTGTCATCAAATTGCTGTTTAAATCCATGCTTGGGGAATTATATTCCTAACTATTTTGCATTCTTTTGGAATTCTCCAGCATTGTCTTTCACATCTTATAATGTGTTGCTCTCACCTCTCCAGCTTTAGCTTTCACATAACTCTTCTTTGAATGAACTGGTCTCTGAGATACAACCCTTTGTTCTCTTATAGATTTTGTATTTTGCTCTGAGCCAGGCAGTTACTGAAGCCAACACCCACAGGGTTAAACCTAGTTGCTGAAGCCACCCCCACCTCCCAGTGCCCCTTTTCCCTGTAGGCTGGCAGCTGTCCCGAGTGCTTACCGAAGCCAAATGCTTGAAGAGAGAGAGTAAGAAGCCAGCTATGAACCCCTTCCAGAAAAATGAGTCCAAGGAAACTTTTTTTTCACCTGTTTCCACTGAAGAGGTACCACCTCGACCTCCCAGACTTCCAAAGAAGCCACCTCCGGTGAGTCCCCAGGTTCATTTACGTCTCTAACAGGGACAGACTTGCACTTTTGGTTCTCTTCCTTGGCCTCTTGGAGCTTCAGGCTGAAATGCATTAGGGTATTACAAGTATTCTTTCTTGGAGTTAGAATTAACATGAAAACCAAATCTAAACAGAGGTTTCCTGTACTTAGGAGAGGAAACAGCCGAAAGAGGCACTTGAGGTTCTTCATCTGAGACTCAGGACTTTGCTGTGTTTCATTGCATATATGTTCTGAATTTATCTGGGGCGAAGGGGGGAAAAAGTAATTTGAAAGTCCAGGGAAACTTGGCAAGCACTCCTGTCTGGAGAACTGTGTGTGATTGTTCTTTCTTTACCAATATAAAAATTCAACCCTTAGTTCCCACTGTGGGCAGAGTCTTAGGCTGGACATCATACAAGTTTTAGAATAATAGATCCAGTCTCTGTTACTATGCGTTCCAGCTTACAGTGGGAAACAGGATAGAGAAACAAAGAAGTAGTAATAATATTTTGCATTATATACTTGTTTAAACACTTCCAAATTAATTATCTCGTGGAATCCTCACATCAAAGTCCTGTGGTAGAGAGGTTACAGTAATAATAGCCAATATTTACTAAGTTCTTAATATGGCTCAAGAGGTAGTAGTGTTCTCATGTTTTAGGAACAACAGAACTGAGGTATGAAGACAAGCATAGTGACATGGTCAGGCTCAGTATGTTAAGCCAGCCAGTGACAATGTTACATAGCAAGTGAAGTGTGTTAACAAAACTTCAGCTTGCGCAATTCTCTAACTGTGAGCTGGGAAAGTAAGAAACTGATTCATTGTGTCTTTCAAGCAAGTTATTGTCACATAGTAATGCATATTAATATTTAAGAGAGTTGTTTATATCTATCCACATGGGTAAAAGAGTGAAAAATTAATTTGTTGCTTTATCTAGTTATTTATTTTGTTATAGGTCTTCTGGTCCCATACAATTTAAGACTGCTTATAAAGATGCATAAATTTCTTATGAAATAAGAAGTAATACAAATCTCATAACATTTGGCTTTCCCAAGGACAGATATCTTTATCCCCCTCCTCCCCTTCAAGTTTGCTGGGCTATTATAATGCTTAGGGATTTCAAATAAAAGATCACATTCCTTATATTCTGACTGACACAGTGCATGAATAACATAGTCCTTTTAAAATCCAATAAGATTACAAAAAATATTATCAAGTCTCTTTTGTAGGATGAATGGACATTTAATTTTACAAGGTTTAAGAACTCTCTGCACAAGGTCAAGGTGATCCATCAGTTTACCTTTAGCTATCTATGTTGGGCTCTGAGCCTGACTCTAGCAGCCTCTGAATGAGAAGGCATCATATTGCCAGGATTCCTCCCAGCGTGGCAAAAAGGGCAGGTGGGGACAAGGTTAGTTGGCACAGTGGAGCCAAGCAGGTTACTGACATCCAAATGTAACTGCTTGGATATCAAGTGCTCTATATATAGGCCACCTCCTGTTCTGTATCTAGAAATAAGTGATGACTGATCTGCCCAGAGCCTCAGGCTTTTCAGCCAGTAATTGTGGGAAGATAGCAGGTCCTGTATCTAGGATCAAGGAATGCCTGAGCAGTTCCATGTCGATTGAGGAACAAGTCACATCCAGGATAGCTTCTATCACTCCTAAATCAGCAATGTAAGCACTTTTAGTAGATAATAGCTGTTTCGTGAACAGACACCATTGCTTCACATTCCCTCTCATGGTGACTTCAAATAAATGAATTTTTCTGCTGTGGAACAATACAGTAGTTTAAATGGGGGGTGAGGAAGATTATGCTTGAACCATTGTCTCTTCTGCTTTATAGAAAATCTGTGGCTCCAACTATCCACTGAGCATTGCTTTCATTGTGGTGAATGAATTCTGTGAGCGCTTTTCCTATTATGGAATGAAAGGTAATTGTGTATCTCAAAGTTTTATTCTTCTCTACTCACCCTCACCCCATGTTTGTACTGTCTCGTCTTCTTGTATGCATTTATTTCCTTCAACCACTCTTTCTGTCTTCATCCAAATTGGTCCTTTCCTTTGGCCAGGACTTACAATAAATGCCTCATGGGATTCCCCTAGTAACTGATACAGGGCAAGAATAGAAAGGCCTACTTGAAATCAGAACACAGTCTATGAGAATATAAGCTGGAAAATGCTCACCATCTGAGTCCCATCATCATATCTGTTCCTCAGTTCTGTGAACTGTACTGTTGCTGAGAAAGAGAAGGGAGGGGTATTAGAAGCACCACATTATCTTTATGGTCGGCCTAAATGATGCCATGTGTGCACATAGACTGAAGAGAAGAATACTGCATTTGTACACTCAGCATCACCCCATCACAGCTCCCATGGGCCCTGCTTCTAGTGCCTAGCACTCAGTCCTCCGTCACTTCATTGAAAGGAATGTTGAAGGTCAAGATCACCTTCAAAGACCAGAGATCAAAGGTACTTCTCTTCCATAAGTCAATTTAATGCATCTACCTTATTTTGCTTCCCTTTTTTCACCTTAGCTGTGCTGACCCTGTATTTCCTGTATTTCCTGCACTGGAACGAAGATACTTCCACATCTGTATACCATGCCTTCAGCAGCCTCTGTTATTTCACTCCCATCCTGGGAGCAGTTATTGCTGACTCATGGTTGGGAAAATTCAAGTAAGGAAGATGGAAGATCGAATCCCCCAGGAGCTTCACAGATTAATTGTGCAGAGATTACCACTTAGAGTCTCTTCTTCCAAACAAGAGTGTACAAGTCATCCATGACAAATAGAATCTCTCTAAGACAGACATTATTAGTTTTTCTAATATTTTGATATCCTTTACAATCAAGAGTTGTTTCGTTTTCTCTTAAATCTAATTTTAATCGTCTATCCTATAGTTTAAGACCAGTTCATATTCTTATCTCAGGGGAAATAAATATTACCACCCACCAGAACATTTATAATTTGTAATTTATAATTTTAGAGGCCTCAGTGTAGCTGTTTGATATACTCTCTATCTCCTCTCCATATTGAATCGTCTCAACTCCTTTGGTATCTTCCTATGAGCCCCTCTTCTCAGTTCTATAACCAACTCTTTTTTTCCTCCTCTAACCTCTTCCTGTAGTTTCCTTCTTAAGAATATAAGTATTTTTACGAGTTAGACTAATGGTCTATGCCCTTGAGTATCTTTTAGGTCCCTGAAAATAGCACCAAGAGACATTTATCCTCATAGGCTAGAGATGGGTATGAGACATCCATCATCCAGTTACTTTCTATGGACTTGTCACCTATGGATTTATCTAAATTAACATTTCTCAAAGTACATTCTGTTGAAAACCGGTTTATATAGGATATAATGAGTGTTGTGCAGGAAAATTAAGATCTCATGGTGAAATAAGTTTGGAAAATGCTAAAATATTTCTTTACTGTTATAGCCTTCAACAGGCTAATATGCACTGTAAAACCTCAAAGAGAAGGTTATGTCACTTAGTGTTTCCCAAACTTGTTTGATCATAGAATATTTTTTCAGGGTATCTTGTGGACCTACTGTTTCAAGGAATCTTCTTTAGTAAACACTGTGTTATAGCTCATCATTCTAAAGTATTTAATTAGCACCTTATATATGGCTACAACATGTCTAGAGAGAGAGTACTAAACACAGTTTTCTGACTTGAGAGAGGATGGTGAGTAGGTGGCTGAGATCTATGTTTGCTTCTTACATAGTATTAGTTCCCAAGTCTATTCAAATAGGGGGCTAGTAGTATATGCAGAATGAAAAGAATAAGCTGTGGTCTGTATTCAGTTATAGAATAAAAGACTCACACACACAACTAGTACTGTACTTTTATCTATTTTCTAAATGACTTCCTTTAAAATTAAAGGGGTACAGTTCTGGAATTTGGTGAACAATAGCTTCCTGTCTATTTCAGAGGAAATATAATGACCTCCATTTATGCCCTCAGTCTCAATCCTTTTTGAGGTATTATTTTTTAAATTATTTTTATTCTATAAAGTACAAAAATCCGAAGGTCTTGGTACAAAGTGTACAGCTTGATGAATTTTTACATATGCATCACCATCACCTACATTATTTTCCCTAGGCTTTTTGTACCCTCAATGTTCCCCTCTCTTGCCTTCAAATTCTCCCTTAGAAGTAGGTGCAAATCTCTGTACCTAAAAGCATGTGCCAGTCTCTGATACCTTTAAACAAACAGAACTGTTGTTAACCCTCCCTTCAAACTGTCTTCTTTATCTTATTACCATCATCTCCAAACTTTAAAAAGAATCATCTATATTTGTTGCCTTCCTTTCTCACTGTTCATTATCACCCGTTAGAGCAGAGTAATATAATGTAATGCAGTAGGATCCAATTCAATTTCATTTTATCTGATAAAATTTAATTGAATAAATGTTTATTGCCCTGGCTGGTGTGGCTCAGTGGATTGAGAGCAGGCCTGCGAACCAAACAACCACAGTTCAGTTCCCGGTCAGGGCACATGCCTGGGTTGCAGGCCAGTTCCCAGCAGGGGATGCACAAGAGGCAACCATACATTGATATTTTTCTCCCTCTCACTTGAAAAAAAATAAAATAAAAATAAAATAAATAAATGTTTATTAAACATCTATTTGTTAAAAAAAGTAGGGGGTAAAGAGATGCATAAAATACAAATACCTGCTTCATATTGTTCATATGCAACTACCTTTAATGCAGAGCAGCAGATTGTGGTAAGTACAATAAAATATAACATAAATCATCTCTTTAACCTGTTGAAAGTTATCTAAGATCATTGACAGTGATCTTTTTGCTAACAAATTCCATTGGTGTTTTTGAGATTCTTATTCAATTTGAACTTGTTTTAACATTTTAGTCTATTTATCACTCCTATATTCTTGAAAATTCTTGGGCTTCTCTAACACTGCATTTTCTTTTTTAAAATATATTTTATTGATTATACCATTACAGCTGTTCTATTCCTCCCTTTCATTCCCCTCCACCCTGCACACCCCTCCCCCACCATCCTCCCCTTTAGTTTATGACCACGTGTCTCAAGTTCTTTAGATTCTATATTTCCCATACTATTCTTGCCCTCCCCCCTGTCTATTTTTTACCTACCCATCTATGCTACTTATTTTCTGTATCTTCTCCCCCCTTCTCCTCCTCCCACTCCCCTGTTGCTAACCCTACATGTGTTCTTCATTTCTATGGTTCTGCTCCTGATCTAGCTGTCCTCTTGGTTTGCCTTTGTTTTAGGTGTGGTTGTTAATAACTGTGAGTTTGCTGTCCTTTCACTGTTCATATTTTTCATCTTCTTTTTCTTAGATAAGTCCCTTTAACATTTTATATAATAAGGGCTTGGGGATGATGAACTCCTTGAACTTGATCTTATCTGAGAAGCACTTTATCTGCCCTTCCATTCTAAATGAAAGCTTTGCTGGATAAAGCAATCTTGGCTGTAGGTCTTTGGATTTCATGACTTGGAATACTTCTTTCCAGCCCCTTCTTGCCTGTAAGGTCTCTTTTGAGAAATCCGCTGACAGTCTGATGGGAAGTCCTTTGTAGGTGACTGTCCCCTTATCCCTTGATGCTTCTAGGATTCTCTCCTTCATTTTAATCTTGGCTAATGTAATTATGATGTGCCTTGGTGTGTTCCTTCTTGGGTCCAACTTCTTTGGGACTCTCTGAGCTTCCTGGATTTGCTGGAACTCTATGTCCTTTGCCAGACTGGGAAAGTTCTCCTTTATTATTTGTTCAAATAAGTGTTCCACTTGTGGCTGTTCCTTTTCCCCTTCTGGTACCCCTATAATTCAGATGTTGGAACGTTTAAAGATGTCCTGGAGGTTCCTAAGCCTCTCCTCATTTTTCTGAATTCTTGTAACTTCACTTTTTTCTATTTGGCCATTTCTTCCTTCCTTCTAGCCCATCCCCTTGATTTGAGTCCCAGTTTCCTTTCCATTGCTATTGGCTTCCTGTGCATTTCCCTTCATGTCAATTAGTTTAGCCTTCATATGTTCCTCTAATTTGTGACTATAATCAACCAGTTCTGTGAGCATCCTGATCACCAGTATTTTGAACTGTGCATCTGAGAGGTTTGCTATTTCTTTTTCACTTAGAGTTACCAGCTCTGGGGCTTTGAGTTCTTCTTGAGCCATATTTTGGACTGTTCATGCCTGTTACATATGAGGAGCAGAGCCCTAGGTGTTCACCAGGGCGGGGCAACTCAGTTGCTGGGTCGTGACACTATATGTGGGGGCGGGGTCAAAGGAAAGCAATGGCTGTCCCCTCTGCTGCCTCCCACCAATGCCGGGGCCCACACAGTCCATCCCACTGCAAGAGAATGTGCAACCATGGTCAGCCTGGTCAGCCCACTGCCACTGGGTTCGACCCTGGGGCCTGTGCGTTCTGTCTCACTGCTCACTCCTCTGCTGGTTTATCTGTGCAGGAATGTGTGACCGTGGCCAGCCTGCTGCCCTGCGCCCTCACTGGGTCCGCCCAGCACTACCCCACTACCCCGGCTGCCTGGGAACCCAGGTCGGGGATCTTTCCTGCCGGTCCCTGCTCTGATGCTGGCTCTGCCCCTCTTACTGGTTCCGTTGAATGATTCGTTCTTGTCGGACTTCCGTATAGTTCAATTCTCTGTTCTTTGGCTGCGTCTTTGTTTACTAAACCTTTGTTGTATTCAAACTTGGTTGTGGGAGAAGGCACAGTGTTTCCACTTACGCCTCCATCTTGGTGGAAGTCCCCCTGCATTTTCTGATTTTCTTCATCATTCTCTTTTTGGATTCTTCCTTATTTGGCTTCTCTGTTTTTCCTTTTGTTTACTTAACTCTTTCCTGAATGTAGGCATTTCCCCAGGGTGCATCATTTACTCCTCTCTTTCTTCACATTCTCTTTTAGCAAATCTTATGGTGTCAATATTAGCTACATGGAGATAGCTCCTCAAACTCTGTAATCTTGCCAAATTCATTTATTAGTTCGAGCAGTTTTTTGGTAGAGTTCAAACTCTGTAATCTTAACTTCTCACTCAATATGCATTATAACTGCATATTGCCATTCATCTCCTGGATGTTTTCTACCTTACCCCACCTCCCAAACCAATACCGCCCACGTTTAGTCAGTTGCCAAATTCTACCAATTCAATTTGTATAGTATTTCTCACATGTGTCACTCTTCAACAGCGAATCTCACTGCCATTTATTGCCACTACTTGAGTTTTGGTCTTCATTACCTTAAATTGATCTATTGAGAAAGACACCTAAAATGTTGTCACCACTTCCCAGAACTTTTTCTTAGAATTGAACCTATACACTATTGCCAAATTAATCTTCCTAAGAGAAATCTTTGTTCACATTACTAGTCTGCTCAAAATTTTCTGATGACTAACTCATTTCTACTAATCTCAACCCAACTGACCTTTCTGCTTTTATTGTCATATTCCCTTTCAAGACTGTTTTCTAGAGAAAAATGAATACTACTATTTCCCTAATAATAGTCAGTGCATACCTTTTCTATCTCAGTTTGCTGTTTCTACTTCATGGAATCTTTTTCCTGCCCATCCTCTTTTTTCCAAATCCTTTAAGACTTAGTTCAAATGCCTCCTATGTTATGGATTATTCTTTACCCCTCACCTTTCACTACTAGTCAGAAGTAATCTAATCTTCTTTGAACTTATTTTTTACCCTCACATAGCATTTACTAAACTTTATCTTATTTGTGTATGTCTAATATTTTCTTCTAAACAGAGAATAAAGTTTCATTTATATTTTTATCCTCAGCATCTAGAAGAGTGCCTGATAAATGTTTCAGTTAATAAATTTATTCACCCTTAGATACTCAAAAGTAGTCACAAGACTGATAGCTGTGGGAAGGCGAGAAGGTAGCTTTCATCCCTCCTGTTGGCTTTCATACCCTGTGGCCCATGCCTATCAGTGGGAGTTGATGATGTTGGCAATTACTTACAACCATTCTCTTAAATGTTTTTAGTATCAAATATGCTTTTGGATGTCCTGTCTACACTTCTGCTTTCTCTTTCTTCTACTGTGTTGATAGCATTTCCCCTCCCTCCTATCTTCTTTGTCTGGACAGAGGCAACTCTCTTCACACTAGGTCTCTTCCTTTGCAATCACTGCACATACTCCTCAGTTCCTAAGCTCTAATGAAAATTAGTTCTGGTGGTGGCATAAAATTTAAAATTTCTGCCTCTTTCCTTTTCCATTTCCACATTAACTTGGTCACAATAACACTAAAGGAACACTAGACTATGAAGTAGAATGTTAGAAGTTCTAGACTTAGCCCCGGTACTAATTGGAATGTCACTTAGGACTGTCAAAACTTTGATCTCTCTCATTTTAGTTTCCTCACTTGTGAATGGAAGCTAGGTCAAGTCTGTCTAAAACATTTTGTGTTATATGGTTGGAATTATAATGTTCCCAGTGATCTCTTTTCAAATGTGGAATTTCCAAGTCTTTCTTGACTTCTTTCTCCTTCTGTTAGTTTCCTGCTATTAGCCTCTTCTCTTATATTATATTTTCATATCCTGAATCTTTCACCTAAAAAGATGCCTATTTTCCTTCTAAGCCATGTACACTTCTCTCATTCATTTAGCTCAATGATTCGATGTTGCTCTGATCTCCCTACTCATACTCTATTACTCCAGCTTAGACTCCTTTTGAGTTTTCTCTCTGATGATCTAACATAGGTCATCTCTTTTGGATTCATGATAGCTGGCCTTTTTCCAGTCTCTTTTCATTTCTATTCTTTCTACTTATTCTTTTTATTCCAACAAAGAGAAATTTTCTCTAGAAGATCCTTTCTACAAAACATTTTTGCAAAACCCTGTCCCTTCCTTCTAATTTTAATTAGCCCTTCTGATATTAATTAGTCACCCAATTTTTTACCCTCTACTTCCCATTATGAATCTCCTAAGATCCCTTCCCTGGAGAGCCAACCTAGGAAGATTAGACATTTAGAATGAGAAATCCATACCTAAGTTTCTGGTATTTTTAGCCTTCCTCTCTGATACCTTCATTTTATTCACTATATTTTACATTAGCATTTAATACTTTAAAATTACAGATATAAACTATAGAATTTCCAAGTTTCCTTGTAGTACTAATATTCTACTTTTACATAAAGAGAATACTAGTGTGGTGATACACATAAGGAGTATATTGTATATGTGGCCATCTGCTTTATTTCAGTGTGTACATTTCTATGTATGTTCGCACTGGAATTCCTTACTCTGCTACTTTCTATTTGCCATTCAGATTTCTTGGACAAACAATACAACAGGAAGTCCCTACCAGCCATGTGATCTTTATCACTGCAAAGTCTATTCAAAATCTCTGGCTCCTTTCTCACCCTTGGCTAACCTCTAACATTCAGGGCAAAGAGTACCCCTCTCTTTTTCTAGTCTGTTTATTTCATTCACCATTATTATTTCTCTTTGCATTTCCTAGGTAAATGTTTCCTTCCTCCCACCTTATTTATCCTGGCACTGAAAATAGTGTGAACTCTGAGTCTATGTTACTCAAGTCTCTGAATGTTGTTTCCAGGCTGACTGATTTAACTCTCTCAACAGGACAATCATCTCTCTATCCATGGTGTATGTGCTTGGCCATGTGATCAAGTCCTTGGGTGCCTTACCAATTCTGGGGGGACACACAGTACACACGTGAGTAAAATTATGGAATAAACAGAACCATTTTCTTCCTTTAAACAGGTAAATGTCTCATGTATTCATCACAGATTGTTTTCCATTTTCTTATCAAAGATGTCTCTTTATTTTACAATCTACTTGTTTTATTACCAATTTGGTTAAGAAAAAATTATTTACTGGTTGAACTCTTTTCTACTTTATCTGAGTTTCTTTGTTTTATTAAATATTTGAGTACTTATAGATTGCCTAGTTAGTGTTCTCTTCATAAAAACTCACCGTATGCTTGAAGATGATCATTAAAATATTTCTGCCCTGCATATTCCCTCACTGTTCACCCAGCCCTGCATCTGTTCTTTACCAGGGTGAAAAAACGTCTGTAATATTTCTTTATAATTCATTATAGAAGTCATATTCTAAGCTTGGATATTTTTCATTTATTTGTAGTTCCATATATTCCAGCCGCTGTATCCATTTTTACTAAAGTTATTCACATTTATGGGACAAGAAGCATTTGATAGCTTTTTATTTCTGTTGGTTTAGTCAGTAAAGATGATTACATTTGTTCAAGAAATGGCTCATATGTATTCATGTTTTTTTTTAAAAAGATTTTATTTATTTATTTATTATTTTTAGAAGGGAAGGAGAGAGGGAGAGAATCATCAATGTATGGTTGCCTTTTGTGCATCCCCTGCTGGTAGTTAGCCTGCAAGGAACCAGCCTGCAACCCAGGCATGTGCCCTGACTGGGAATCGAACTGCGATCATCTGGTTTGCAGGCCCGTGCTCAATCCACTGAGCTACGCCAGCCAGGGCTGTATTCATGTTTATAATGTGCCTATACATGTATTTATCCTGTAACTTAAGAATTTTGTTTGCAATTTAATAAATATTAGATACCTCCTTATTGGTGCCCCATCAAAAATCAGTGACACTGCTCCTACTAATTATGATGAATTTTAACATTGTGTTGTGTGCTTAGTAATGGTATATGGGATAAAGGTCTTTCCATTGAAGTGTCTCTTTGACTAAGACAAGACAGCGAACCAGAGCTTTAATTTTGAAGTTGCTGCAGTATGTGCTTTTATCCATTGTACACAAGGGGTACATGAAAATGTCAGGGACAAAACCCTCCCATGCAATAAATACTTCCTGGTGGAGCTCAAGGGTCATAAAGTTCTTAAGTGTCCCCAAGTCTATCCTAAGAGTAAAAGGAGATGGAAGGTACCCACAGGTTAGAAATGTAAAGGGGATCTTTGCCGTTGTCTACTTTTTTCTCTCATGTAGCTCTATATTTAGTTTCTACAGATGGGTTTAACAGCAATATGGTTAGTGTCCTCACCTTTCCATTTCAGAGTCCTATCGTTGATCGGCCTGAGTCTAATAGCTTTGGGGACAGGAGGGATCAAACCCTGCGTGGCAGCTTTTGGTGGAGACCAGTTTGAAAAAAACCATGTAAGAGTCCTTTTAATCCTATTTTTTCAAGAATGTAGAACAAGCATTAAAAAAGATTCCTGGCAGGTAGCCATTTGCCAAGATTGAAGTAATTGACTGGTGAGATGGTATGTAAGGAGTTATGTTTCATTCTGGGTACTGGTCATTAATAGAGCGAAAAAGTGAAAATGGTCCAAGGAAAGTGACCAAGGTGATAGGTGGACTAAAAGACACATCTTATGAAGAAAGGTTGAGGGCAAAGGAGATAATAGCCTGGATAAGACAAGAATTAAAAAGAATATAATAGCTCTCTATACATTATGGACAAATGTCAGTAATGAAGCCTGAGACCAAAGTGATAGGAAACTAGCATTTTGCTTGATGGAAGGAAAATCTTTAAATAGCAGAGTTTGAAGTAGTGAGTTTACTCTCACTTGGACTATTTAAGAAGAAATGCAGCATGCACTTTGGGAATGAGAGGGGATGAGTAGTGTAGAAATGATTTAAACATCTCTAGTTTTGAGATTCTATGAAAGGGAAAAATAACCAAACAGAATGAGTTTCTATAGATGAACTTGTCTAGATCAGCAATTGTCAACTGGTGTGCTACAAGAATTTTTAAAACATGCATTACCTGACTATTTTTTAGCCAGGGGCATTGACCTCTTTTCCCTTAGGTTGTCTAATTAAAAAAGAAAGCACAACAAGCAACACAACAATATCCATCTGGTGTGAATAAATCAAAAATTAGATATATTTTTATCAGATCAGCAAAAAATATATTGTTTGATGTGCCACAAAATTTCAGTAATTAGTTTATGTGTGCCACGAGATGAACAGGTTGAGACTCTCTGGGCTAGATGATTATTCTCTCTCTTTCTAAATACTTTTCATGGTCAAGGGGGAAAAACAGTGTGAATAAAGTAAAAATGGTGCTGTATGAGGAAGCAGTGAGAAATAGGCAAGGGAAATAGTCTATTCTTAGATCAGCCAAAATTTCTGGCTTCTTCTCTTTTGCTCTCAGTTTTCTTTTTGGTCTGTCTTCATGTAGGCATTCCCTCTTCTATAGATATTTATCATGCTTCCAGTTTTTCTCTCTCTGCTCTTTTTTAGTGTCTTATCTTCGGTGGTCATACTTAAATAGTCTCTTACTCTGTAGAGCACTCTAGTAATCATTTTAGATTTTTCATATGTCTTGGTGTCCGTAGATCATAATTGCTTACTGAGTTTGGAGATATAACACAACTTTGCCAGGTGGGATTCTATGAACAATGAGCTGTGCAAATATGTGGGTGAAATAAAGTTTAAATAGAGAGCAGAAGAGGAAGTGAGATACACTGTAAAATAGAAAATAGGAAGGAAATTTTGTTGTGTCAGGAAAAGATCTGGGGTGCCAAAATGAAGCACAGCAGTACACGGTGAATTAGCAATTTTATTTGAAATATGCTTCATTGGTAACTGCTCCACAAAGATATTTAATAATAGGACATACCCACCTCCAAGTTTCCATCAGCCACTTCGAGTAAGCACTAAGTGAATTACCCTGCTTGATCAACAGTTTACTCCATTGTCCTATGTTCTAATCCTATTTCTACCATGTATTCCACAAAATCTGTTGTTTAAATCAGTCAGTCAATCACTTAATTTGGTCAATAAATATCTATTTAGTCTGTAATATATGCAGATGCTATGCTAGATTGGGGATTACATAAATGAGTAACGCTTCATGATTTCTTCCCTAAAGGAACTCACAACATACTGAAACAAACATTTAATGCAAAGAAATTAATATAGGACACAGTGACCTAGTGTACAGTGTGTTTTGGCCAGATAAAAAGGTTAAAGAATGTTAAAGATGCTTATCCTGGGATTTGAAAGATGGGTAAGTGGTTGTATGGGGTGAGCCAGGTCTGTTTTAAAATATGTAATATGATGCTCAGATACCATGGAGGCAACATCTGAATCTGTGTGTTTACTTCCAGCCGAATCTGAACATAGCAGAGAGTGCAGCTAAGAGGAATATTAAACTGATGGTGTTTCCTGTTTGTTTCAGGAAGAGGAGCGGACTAGATACTTCTCAGTCTTCTACCTCTCCATCAATGCAGGGAGCTTGATTTCTACATTTATTACACCCATGCTGAGAGGTTAGAATCTTCTCTGTGGGGCCCTATATAAAGCTTTACTCCTGCCTGCCAAAAATATCTCCAAGACTTCCTGCTGGCCATTCTCTTCTTTTATAAGGGCTTGAAAACCTGAGAGAATTTCTTTCAGTCTTGATTTGTCTGGCCCCAAAGGAGTATGGATTAGGTGACGGGAGGAAAGAGGACATTAGGTGACGGGAGGAAAGAGGACCTCAAAAACCTGAGCTTGCAGAATAGAACATCAAAGACTCAAGTATCAGGGTTATTTATTTATTTTTTCTTTAGGAGACGTGAAGTGTTTTGGGGAAGACTGCTATGCACTGGCTTTTGGAGTCCCAGGACTGCTTATGCTAATAGCACTTGGTAAGTCCAGTGGGGCAGAGGAAACTAGTAATCACTGATGCCTGCCTGCCACATGTAAAACATCATGTAAGCACTTTACAGAAACGATTTTACTCAATCCTCACACAACTCTCTTAGGTAGGTGTTATTATAGGGGTTTCCCCTAAACATTGGAGATAAATTAACTGAAGTCAGAAGCCTGTTTTAAAGAGTGCCCAAGGGTATACAACTAGTAAGAAGATTCCTGGAGAGCTTTTAAAAAAGCTGATCCCTGGGCTTGATGTAGGACCAGTTGAATCAGTTTCTCTGTGGAATAGGGCCTGACCATCTATAATTTTTTAAAAATCTAGGTGATTCTAATGTGTAGTCAAAGTTGAGTTCCACTGTTATACACTACAATATGTGTGGAAGAAAGGAAGATAATTAATCCTTTTTCTTGAACTAGCTTATTTCATCTGACAGTTATTCATCTGGTAATTGGAAGACATTCCTAATTCGTTGGGCTTTATAAAGTCCCTTCTAGGTTTAGCTGTTTCTGCCCTACTCTGCAATACTCCCAAGCAGTTTGCTTTTGGGCAAAGAGAATAAGGTAAGTTGGATAAGTAGGTGGGGACTCATGCAACCTAGATCAATTGGCATTCTCTTTACCACTGAGAACCCAGCAATGCAAGAGGAATGGGGATTTGCGGATTGCTTAGTTTGTGCAGTCTAAGGGGAAACTTGGACTTGATTGTTTCTAGCCATTGACCTGGAAACCTGTTCTCACTCTGAGCTTTGGGTAACAACCCCCTGGATGAAGTCCAGTCCAAACACATAAAGAACTCAGTGGAGTAAAAGAGCCCGGAGACTCAGTGTTCAGTGTGATAATTTTCTACAGAGGGTGGCTAATAGTAATACTTAGATCCCAGTGATAATTCCAAGGAAATGTATGTGTTATTCAGGAGAGCTGTGATAATGCATTCCCTGCTTCTTTCTTCCTTCAAAGCCAGCATTTTCCCAAATAGTTTCCTGGTTTTCCAGTGATTAAAACTATGTCTCCTTCTCTGGATCATTGTACACTCATAATATTTAAATATCAGAGTAATTATAAAGACCAAAACAGTGCTCGCTTCGGCAGCACATATACCAAAATTGGAACGATACAGAGAAGATTAGCATGGCCCCTGCGCAAGGATGACACGCAAATTCGTGAAGCGTTCCATATTTTTAATTGGCACCATAAAAAAAAAAAGACCAAAACAGATGCTACAAGTGAAATTTTTATAAATTATGAAATGTTAAACAAGTATTAGCTGTCATTATTATTCAGCTGCTTCACTTTTCTTTTTTAAAAATACTTTTTATTGATCATACTATTACGGTTTTCCTAATTTCCCCCTTTATCCCCCCTCCACCCTGCCCCCCAACCCTCCAGCATTCCCCCACTTAGTTCATGTCCATGGATTGTACATGTAAGTTCTTTGAGTCCTCTGTTTCCTATACCATTTTTTCTCTCTCCCTGTCTACCTTATGACTACTAACCATGCTTCTTTTTCTCTGCATCTTTTTCCCCCCATTCCTCCCTTTCCCCTCCCCACTGAAATCCCTCCGTGTGATGTCCATTTCTTTGATTCTGTTCCTGTTCTGGTTGTTTGCTTAGTTTTTGTTTCCACTGTTTTTCTTTTCTTTNTCCCCCACTTAGTTCATGTCCATGGGTTGTACATGTAAGTTCTTTGAGTCCTCTGTTTCCTATACCATTTTTTCTCTCTCCCTGTCTACCTTATGCCTACTAACCATGCTTCTTTTTCTCTGCATCTTTTTCCCCCCATTCCTCCCTTTCCCCTCCCCACTGAAATCCCTCCGTGTGATGTCCATTTCTTTGATTCTGTTCCTGTTCTGGTTGTTTGCTTAGTTTTTGTTTCCACTGTTTTTCTTTTCTTTTAGTTTCATTTGTTGATAGTTTTGAGTTTGTTGTCATTTTACTGTTCGTATTTTTTATCTTTTTCTTAGATAAGTCCCTTTAACATTTCATATAATAAGGGCTTGGTGATGATGAACTCCTTTAACTTGACCTTATCTGGGAAGCACTTTATCTGCCCTTCCATTCTAAATGAAAGCTTTGCTGGATAGAGTAATCTTGGATGTAGGTCCTTGCCTTTGATGACTTCAAATACTTCTTTCCAGCCCCTTCCTGCCTACAAGATTTGCTTTGAGAAATCAGCTGACAGTCTTATGGGAACTCCTTTGTAGATAACTCTCTCCTTTAATCTTGCTGCTTTTGGGATTCTCTCTTTATCTTTAATCTTTGGATAACTTAATGATGACGTGTCTTGTGGTGTTCCTCTATGGGTCCAACTTGTTTGGGACTCTCTGGGCTTCCTGGACTTCCTGGAAGTCTATTTCCTTCGCCAGATTGGGGAAGTTTTCCTTCATTATTTGTTCAAATAAGTTTTCAATGTCTTGGTCTTCCTCCTCTCCTTCTGGCACCCCTGTAATTTGGATATTGGAACATTTCAGGTTGTCTCAGAGGTTTGTCTCTTCACTTTTTTGAATTTTTGTTTTTTTTATTTTGTTGTGGATAGATGTTTATTTTTTCCTTTTGTTCCAAATTGTTGCTTTGAGTCCTGGTTTCCTTCCTGTCACTGTTGATTCCTTGAACATTCTGCATTATTTCACTTTGGGTATCTTTCATTTGTTTTTTCATTTTTCAACCCAGCTCAGTCAGATCTGTGGGCATTTTGATTATCAGGGCTTTAAATTCTCCATTGGATGGGTTGATGATCTCCTCCTCGCTTAGCTGTCTTTCTGAGGCTTTGCTCTGTTCTTTTATTTGGGCCATATTTCTTTGTCTTGGCGCACCTGATAAATTGTAAGGGGGCGGGGCCTTAGGTATTCACCCAGGCAGGGCATCCCTTCTTGGTGCACAGCAGTGTTGTCTGTGTGGGAGGAGCCTGAGAGAGAACAGTGCAGTTTGCTTTCTCATCTCTAGCACACTTTTCAATGAACTCTTGCGGGAGACTGGGAGCTTCTCCCACTACCAAAATCCTGGTAGCCCACAGCCACCTCTGAGTCCCCTTAAGTCAGCCCCTCCCAAGCAGCCCACTAAACTCAGCTGCCAGCCCCTCCTCCAAAGGTCTGCATGGTTGCTGTGGTTTTTTCTGAGTCGCCCATGCTGTCCACCACCTTACTGGTATGGCTGCCTGTTTGATTTTTTTTCTGTAATTCCTTCGTTGTCAGAGTTCTGTGCATTAGGTTTTCTGGCTTTTTTAGTTGTTTATTGATTTCAGATTTTTTTTTCAATTTTTTTATTTAATTATTTTTCAAGTACAGTTTTCTATTACTCCCATCCCATCCCACCCCCTATCCTCCCCCCTCCCTCCCATTTCCACCCTTCTCAGTTGTTGTCCATGTATCCTTTATATAGGTTCCTCTAAATCCCTCCCTTATTTCCCCTGAAATTCCCTCCCCTCTCCCCTCTGGTCACTGTCAGCCTGTTCTCTATTTCAGTGTCTTTGGTTATATTTTGCTTGCTTGTTTGCTTTGTTGTTTAGCTTCCTGTTAGAGGTGAGATCATATGGTATTTGTCCTTCAACACCTGGCTTATTTCACTCAGCATAATGCTTTCCAGTTCCATCCATGTTGTTGCAAAAGGTAGGAGCTCCTTCTTTCTTTCTGCAGCATAAAATTCCATTGTGTATATGTACCATAGTTTTTTGATCCATTCATTTACTGATGGGCACCTAGGTTGCTTCCAACTCTTGGCTATTGTAAATTGTGCTGCTATGAACATTGGGGTGCATAGGTTCTTTGGGATTGGTGTTTTAGGGTTCTTAGGATACAATCCCAGCTTTCGATATAGCAAAAAGAAAAATAAAATATCTGGGAATAAATCTAACCAAGGAGGTTAAAGACCTGTATGCAGAAAATTACACAACACTGAAGACAGAAATCAAGGAAGACACAAACAAATGGAGACGTATACCGTGTTCATG
The DNA here is from genome assembly GCF_014824575.4 of Sturnira hondurensis. Lineage (NCBI taxonomy): Eukaryota > Metazoa > Chordata > Mammalia > Chiroptera > Phyllostomidae > Sturnira > Sturnira hondurensis. Next base: position 1,988,897 of record NW_028079853.1, on the reverse strand, counting down.
GATTGGAAGAATTAACATCATCAAAATGTCCATACTACCCAAAGCAATGTACAGATTCAATATTGATTTCAGATTGGTTGTTATCCTCCTTTTGGTTGTGCGAGGAAGCGAGGGGTCTTTACCTACGCCTCCATCTTGGCTGGAACTCTGCTTTCCTTTTCTTGCTACTAAAAATAACTCAATACTTTTGGTTTTCACTATAATTAAATTAATCATTTTTTTCATTCATTCAACAAACATTTGTTTAACATCTCTATGATGTGTCAGATTCTGTACTAGACATTGGGGTCATATTGGTGCATGAGAAAACTATAGTTCATGCTTTTAAAAAAAGTGATAAAAATGGGACAACTGTAACTGAACAATAGTAAAACAATTAATTAATAAAAAGCTTATATAACCCAGCAGGAAGAGGAAGACAGACAAGTCAACAGGAATTTACAATATGGTACGATCGGTGTCACAACTGGGGAAGTATATAGAAAGCTGTCATAACACATAAGAGGAATGTCTGTATAAGACTTTGAGGGTCAAAGAGGTTTGCCTAAAGAAATGATGTCTAAGGGTAGAACTAAAGAATTAATAGCAATTAATCAAAGAAGAGATTGGAAGTGAAACAGAAATAGGGCATAGTATCTATAAGACAAGGAACTGAAATATAGTATGAAATATTCAAAGGCCTTAAAAGAATTCAGATTGCCTGGAGCATAAATGAGAAAAATAAAGAGAAATAGAAACCAGATAACTAAAGGCCCTTTAAGTAATTAAGGAATTAGAAGTTTAGCAGGAGGACAGTGGAGAGCTACAAAAAAAGATTTTGAACAAAGGAACTATAACAGTGTTATCTTTTTATTTTTTAGTAGTGTCTCTGACTATAGTGTGTAGAAAGGGTGAGTAAAGAATACTATCTATCTTGATTACTGAAATTTTGGCACTTCATTAACTTGTGTGCTCATCCTAAGTGCCTCATGCAGTTCACCTTTTCCCAGGCCTGGTAGAACTGACGAAACTTGATATGATTAGATTTGTGAAGTGAGGGAGAAGGTAAGTCAAATTTCAATTAATGGCTCTGACTTGAGCAGCTGGGTAGATAGTGGGGTCATAAACTGAGATAATGAGGGAGAACAGGTTTGGGGCAAGTCCAATGAATTTAATTTGGGGCATGTTAACATTTTGGGTATCTTGGCATATATAATTAGAGTTATCAAGAAATTATTTGGAAGTACTGGTATAGAGCTCAGAATAAATGTTTGGGCTGTACATAAATATCTGGTGCTATTAGTATAAGGGTAGTGATTAAGTCATAGAAATAGTGGAAATAACTAAGAGATAATAAGGCTAAGGTAAAAAGATGGTTAGGATAAAACCCCGAAGAGCACCAGCATTAAAAGATAGGCAAAGACTTCCCTGGCTGGTGTGGCTCAGTGGATTGAGCGCTGGCCTGCAAACTGAAAGGTCACCAGTTTGATTCCCAGCCAGGGCACATGCCTGGGTTGCAGGCCAGGTCCCCAATCGGGGGCATGCAAGAGGCAGTCAATCAGTGTATCTCTTGCACATCGATGTTTCTCTCCCTTTCTTTCTCCCTTTTTTCTCCTCTCTAAAAATAAATAAAATCTTTAAAAAAAAGATAGGCAATGAGGAAATGCCCACAAAATATCAAGAGGACTTCAAGAAGAAAGGAAATCATTCCATGACAAATATCACTAAGAAATTGAGTTAAGGGTAAAAAATGTCCATTAAATATAGCAACAAGAAGGTCATTGATTTGTTGATATCAATTAGAATGGTGGAGATCCTGGGAAGTGAATAAGAGATAAGAAGGGAAACCAGTAAGTATAGCTAAAAGGTGACATGGAGTCAAGAGAGGGTACCAAACATGCTTGACTATTACTGGGAACACTCCCTTAAAGAGACGTTTAAGATGCAGGAGAAGACAGTGTAATCAGTATGACAGCACACGTGGCAGGAGTACCTTTGTGCAGGAGGAAGAGCATTACCTTCATCTAACTGGAGTCAGGAAGTTGAGGGAATTTCCACTTTTTTCTACTTTCATGAAGTAAGAGGAAATATCATCTATTACAGGGATATGAGGAAAAGGGGGTTCTGTAATAAATTTGACAAGTCCAATGACCGAAAGTAACCTCCCACAGCTGTATGATCGTGAATTCCTAACTGGCCAGGTCCTGGTGGGCACCATACCCCCGGCATGTTACTGCTTTAGTAAAAGGTTTATGTTTGCTTTCCACAACCGTGTCCATGTTTTTGTGCATCTGGGTTAATACACCTTTGAAATGCGTCTTTCCCAGACTCCTCAAAGGTGTACCCACCCTTGAGGAAGTACATAATCTTGTCAACCGTCCTATAACCCAATCCCTGCCTTGCTTTCTCCCACCTTTCTGTAAGCTTCCTTTCCCAATTCCTTAATTCCAAATGTATGAAAGAAACTGCATAACTGTCATTCTCAAGAGCATTTGAAATCATACTTCCTGGCATTGTCATAAGTTTGGCTTAAATAAACTTGTAAAATTCTCTACAGGTTTGGACATCTCTTAGGTCAACAGGGAGTAAAGAAACTCAAGGCCCTTACTCATCTTTCTTTAGAAGTAACTTTGAAATTTAAAGGTGACCTTTTTGACTTTATTACCTGGCCTTCCTTTTATCAGTCCAATGTCACTATTGAAATCAGAATTTTTGAGATTTCTAGCCTATTTCTAGGATCATTCTATTTTAGGAGCAGTTTACTTCCTGTCCAAAATCTTCACCTTATCTAGATACCTCCTTCTTTGCTCACTGTTCCAGGATTAGCATTCTTTTCCTGAACTACTTTTTTTCTATCAACAGTAAGAAAGCTATTGTAAGTAAAGAGTGCCATTTGGAGGAGCAATGGGAAACTGAGGATGAATATAGAAAAGGTGGTAGAGTGAATTTGAGAAATAGAGAGATTAAAAAGTTAAGATCAGTAAAAGGAAGGTGATTCAGGCAGTCTCATGTCCAAGGATATTGGAAAATGCTACTGAGAAAGGCACCTTCCGTAAATGATCTGCTGCATGCACATCCTGCTGGAGTTGGAAAATCCCTTAAGGAGGAAAGTACATCTGGGAGGGTAACAAGATGGACTCTTCCCATTGATTTTAGCTAAACTCAATAAATTTGAAAAAAATATCACTTTATAATTATAAAAGTATTATCAGCTCATTGCTGATTATTTAGAAAGTAAAAGGAAAATAAGTAAATAAAATTTGCCTATCGTTAGCTGTGGAGATGTGGTTAAAGAATGTAAATGTGAGTTAAGAGGAAGAGAATAAGCTCAAAAACAGAGTAATTCAGAACAGAATTTTTTGTAGGAATGATGAATAGCGGTTAGAGCATAGCATAACTAAAGGACAGAAATGAACCATAAGGTGGGAAACAGAAGGCTGAGGTGAGCTCCTCTGTGGACAGAGGCAAAGTCTTTTTATCTTTATTCCTAGTAATGTCTGGCGCAATGTGTAATATAAGAATGAGTGAATGAGGTGCTTTATGATGGTTAAGAGCATGGATTTTTGAATCAGAGAGGTCTCAGGTCTAAACTGCAGTTTCTGGGAATTTCTAGCTTTATAGCCTTGTACCAGTTGTTTAATTACTTTAATCTTCAATTTCTTTAGGTATAAAATGTAGAGAGTGGTACATATTTTGTCAGTTTAAATCCATTCATGTATGTAAAGTGCTTGACACTTTGCATAAACTAATAAACCTTCGATAGACAGTTTGCTATAATAAAAACTGTCAGGACAAGAATGAATTTGGAATGGTCTTTCATGCCAGGAATTTGGGCTTATTAGGTAGGTCCTGAAAGACAGTTTAAATTTGGCATCAGCTAAGAGAAAGAAGAGACCACGGATTAAGAAGCTAGTTACTGGCTATCCTGATAACCTAGGATAGAGTGTGTGAAGTCTCAGATAAGAGTCGTGGCAATAGTAGTGGAAAGGAAGAGGCAGCCTGATGAAAGAGGACCAAAGAGGGTTGGTAACATATCAGATGGACAGATGGAGGAAGAAGAATGAGAAGTCAAAGGTGACTTCCATTTCTCTGATTACAGGGAAGTCTCAAAAGATATCTCTTTTAACAATGGACCATTTTATTCTTTTTTTCTTTTTTGGCCCCCATAATTTTTAAAAAATATTTATTTATTTTTAGAGAGGGGGTAGGGAAGGAGAAAGCGTGGGAGAGAAACATCATTGTGTGGTTGCCTCCCATGTGTCCCCCACTGGAGACCTGGCCCACAACCCAGGCATGTGCCCTGACTGGGAATCGAACTGGCGACCCTTTGCTTCACAGGCCCATGCTCAATCCACTGAGCTACACCAGCCAGGGCATGGCCCCCATAATTTTTATAACTCCAAAGTCAGCAAGTGTTAGGTGAGTTTCCTCCTTTTATGAGATGATCTGTCAGTCACTCCTACACTTCAGCAGTCTGTCCTTAGCATTGACATACTGAATGTGCTAAATGAGAAGCTAAGTACCTTGTTTGTGTATCAACTGCAGTTGTGTTTGCAATGGGAAGCAAAATGTACAAAAAATCACCTCCGGAAGGAAATGTAGTGACTCAAGTTGTCAAATGTATCTGGGTAAGTCCATGTATTATTTACATGCCTTTTACAATCAGAGAAAGAAAGATGCTATGCTGAGCATATAGGCTTTCAAAGATGGGTATACAGTTTTCTCAATGACTACTACACATCTGTGCCTTTTGGCAAACTGAAATTAATCAGTCTTCCTCTGTGCTCAAACTTAACCATTAAGTAAGTGAAAAAGAAAGATGTAATCATTTTTTAAGGTGGCAAAAATCTTCTGAAATATAGTTACATATGTTGTCATCAAGACATAAGGATAAAATTATATCTGGAATATTCTGAAATTCAGTGTCTAATTAAACCAAAGGGTTGGAATAAGTCACTTGAAGTATATGTGCTTGAGGGAAGGGATGATGAACTGGAAAAGGCAGGGGATAGTTTCTTTTTGTCTCTCTTCTGATGTCTATGCTCTGCCCTAGTTTGCTATTTCTAACCGTTTTAAGAACCATTCTGGGGAGATTCCAAAGAGACAGCACTGGCTGGATTGGGCAGCTGAGAAATACCCAGTAAGTTGAAACCTCAGAAATATCTTATGCCTCTGTAGCATCTTCCCTAATATCCAAAGTGATCCGCCCCCCTGCTGCATTCAACCTCTTCTCTTACTGTTCTGGGGTACCTCTACTGCAAGCTGGAAAACCACGTCTAGCAGTTCAGCCTATTCCTTCTTTCCCTTTCTTGCAGAAGCAGCTCATCACCGAAGTGAAGGCACTGACCAGGGTACTACTCCTTTACATCCCATTGCCTATGTTCTGGGCTCTTTTGGAACAGCAGGTAAGAATAGTTCTTTTGAAAGCCACCCACCCCTTTTCCCAGCCACTTCCCTCTTACAGAAAAGGGATTTGCCTCTTTGTTTTTCTTTTTTCAACCCCTCCACCCTCCCTCTGCCTCTTCCCCACCCCTCACAGCTGTCAGCCTGCTCTCTATCTATGAGTCTGTCTCTGTTTTACTTATTAGTTCATTTTATTCAACTCATGAACACAGAAAATAGTGTGGCAATTACTGGGGGTAGGGAGGGTATAGGGAGGTGGAGGAGAGTATAGGGGAATAAATGATGATGGAAGGAGACCTGAATTTCGGTGGTAAGCACACAACAGAGTGTATAGATGATGTGTTGTAAAATTGTGCACCTGAAACTTGTATGATTTTGTTAACCACTTTCACACCAATATATTCAAAAGAAAAATGAAAGAAGGAAGAAAGGAAGGAAGGAAGGAAAGAAAAGAGATTTCTGATAATGGCATCTGTCTTCCTTAGGGCTCACGATGGACCTTGCAAGCCACCAGGATGAATAGGAATTTGGTGAGTTGAAGAGTTTTGCCAGAGAAGTCTGTTATTTTCTTTATAATCCATATTCAGAAAAAATTAATTTATCTGTGTTTTTGCCTGAAAATTGACTTAAGATTATAAGACAGGTAGGTACCTTTAGTATGACAGTTCTGAGTAGGCAAAGTAAAGAAATTGAGTCTAGAAGTAAAAACCAGAATCTTGTTAGAAATCAGGAGCATAAGGATGCGAAAGGTTCAAATGTATTCAAGGAAGTATTGAGAGGATAGCAAATGAAATGCTCTAGACCTTCCGTCTCAGCCTGCCCTGCACAGCAGAGACAGGTTCAATTTTGCTTATGCACAGTTGGCCCCATCTCTTAGTCAAGGAGCACAGCACAGGACATGGGGTGTTCTGTACCTGGATGTGGAAAGAATAGGAAAGTTGCTGAATAAATTCTTCATTCTTTGGTAAACTCACATAAAGTTTCACCTCTGCTCTCAATTATTCTACTTCCCCGATTATTGTCTTGTTTTCTTCCATCTCAGTCACAAAGAGGGAAGGGTGAAACAATGCCAGGGTTTTATTAGTCAGTCTATTTGCAAAGGCCAGTCTAAAGGCCAAATATCATTTTATCTTTTTCTTCCTCTGGTTGTCTGGGATTTGCCATGATTGTCCTCTTATTGATCCCGTGGAGAACAATTTTGGAAACACTGTGTATCAGTGGGAATCTTCACCCTAACCACCATGGCTTGCCCTCATATTATTACCACCTAAAACTGCAGATACTGAGATTAATAAAAACACACTGACTCCGTTCTCTCTGAATTTAAGGAAAGCATGATACATAGAAAAGAAAATTCTGCCTTAGGGCACCTGCCATCAGTGAATGTAGCCTGGAGCCGTTCCCAGTCTGTTCCCCCACGTACACTTATAAGCATGGTAGTGGCCCTGAACCAAAGACCTGATGAATTTTAACTTATGCTTAATGCCTGCTAATTTTAATCAAGACTGTTCATTTAGCCACCTCTAAATTTAATTTATTATATTATAATGTTTCAGGGCTTTATTGTGCTTCAGCCTGACCAGATGCAGGTAGGACACTTCTTTATAGTCATGGGGACTTATTTCTCTTTTCATCTACACCTCTACCTGTAGTATTAGGATTTCCAACAATAATTTGACGTTATTTTGCCTTGTAAGCTGAAGTGTGCTAGGCATGGGGATGAATATATTCTTCTTAAGCCTCACACTCCTTTTTCACATCTTCTGTTACACAAGTAGCTCCTGCCCAACTCCAGGGAGAGTGAGTTTTGAGCTCACTCAAAAGTGAGAAGGAGAAGTATAAGCATTGGACTTTCTTTTTCCATGGCAAAGTAGTATAATGGAAATATTGTCAAAGAAAGTGGAAAGTTTTGTTCTGTGAGCAACAAAGTCAGAATCTCTGTTCACTGGTGACTCCCAGTTCCTTTTTTAACCCCTTTGTTCAACAGGCCCCAATTCTTCCTTCTTTTCTTTGTTTCTTCTGGCTATGACATTTTCCTTTGGGCTGTTGAAATGGAGAAGATAAGTGAACATGGGAGGGAAGAACTCCCAACTGATTGACAGAAAAACAGGTTCAGAGTGAAACTGGTTCTTTGGGATATTTGGAAACTAAGGTGCTCTGCAAGTCTCGGGTGTGACGCGACTAAGGTGGAATCATTTTGTACTTAGTGTGATGAAAATGTATTTGGATGTGAAAGAAAATGTACAATCAAATAAGAGCACTTGCTCACACTTTTATTATAGGAGAACACTAGTAACTAATCTTTTTTACCTTGGTATTACAGGTACTAAATCCCCTTCTGGTTCTTATCTTCATCCCATTGTTTGACCTTGTCATTTATCCTCTGGTCTCCAAGTGTGGGATTAACTTCTCGTAAGTGCTCATTATGCCTGTGTTGCTCCAGACTGACTCAATCTTTGCCCAGTTTGATAAAGATTCATTGTCAGTATTTTTATACCTAGGAATGATTTATTTTGGTTTATCATTTTTCTGCTTCTGTTTACCCATGTTGGACTAAATGCCATTAATACTAGAGGATGGGAATTAGAACTCATTCTTATTGTAGAGAGTCTAAGCCATTACTACAGACTGAGCTGTGCAGTGTGGAAGGGTAGGTCCAAGTTTCGTGGAAAGTCAAGAGATGTGAGAGTAGGTTCCTAAACCAACTTCTTGCTTTGTTCTTGAATGTTGCCTCTTCAAAGAAGTCTAAAGCTTATGATGACAGCTAATCTCTTTAAATCTCCCATTGTCCCTATATAACCAGTAAGGGGACCTGGCAAGAGTGGGGATAGAATTGTCCCTATTGTTATTCTTTGTAAAGTGTGGCAGAGGAGGCTTTCAAGCCTCTTCTAATTCCTGATTTAATAGCAATTTCCTTTTAATGGCCACTTTACCCCATTTAAATGACTTTTTGTCGTTTATTCATTCACAGATCAAATTTTAGCGGGTTCAGCACCAAGTGTCACGCAAATCTAAAATCACAAATCTTGTCCTCAAGGAGCTTACTGCGTAATAAGGGAGCGGAACCTACACACGGTTAATTATGTATGTTAAGTGCCCTGAAAAGGGAGATTTAGGTGCCAGGGAGTGTAGAGAAGTCTGCTGCCAGGGTCAAGGAAAACTTCTGAAGAAGAGGAAAATGAAATAATAATGTATAGTGCCTGGCATGTGGTAAATCTTCAATTAGTCTGGCTGCATTACTATTAACTTGTTATCATGACATGATGGATAGAAAAACTATCATAAACCAAGATAGACAGATGTGGGAAAGTGTAGTGCATTGCAAAGAGCCATTCGATGGGACTCCGGTCAAGGGGGAAAGAAGGACCTGTGACAGGGCGTCTAAGAAATACTTTGAAAGTAACTGGGGCCAAATCAGGAAAGGTCTTCAATGGTAGGCCTAGAGGTTTTGGGTTTTTATCCTTTAGAGCTTAAAGTTGAGATATAACTCTCCCTCTCCTCTGCAGATCGCTTAGGAAAATGGCTGTGGGCATGATCCTAGCGTGCCTGGCATTTGCAGTTGTGGCAGTTGTAGAGATAAAAATGAATGTGAGTTCAATAAATCTTAAGCTCCCTGAGTACAGGAGCTTATCTATCTCATTCACTCCTCTAATTCCTGGGGACCTGGCACAGTACTTGTTTTAAAGAAGGTGCATAGTCAATACTTGTGATAAATGAGTAGATACAGGGGTAGAGCCCCAATGCAGAATGATGCTCATCTCTCACCTGAGTGATTCAGAATATATTGTCAAGGAATTTCCAAACACTAATACCCAAGTTATGTAGCCATCTCTTTGGAAACACAAGCTAACATGATAGCTTACCAGATAATCACACAAGCACCTTTTGGCAGACTGAATAACCATTATTAGGGAATGATGCATGAGGCCACCGCTGAGTCAAAACGCATGAAGTTTGTTACTTGGCGTCTGTGCTTGATGCACTGAGCTGGTGTTTCCCCTTCAAAATGCCTTCAGAGTTTTCTAAGCCAAATGCTCTTCAGGGGGAGAAAATTGTGTCGACCTGACTAGATGGATGAGGCTGTCAGAAATAGGACTGAGACGTGTTCTCTTTGTATCCAAAAGGTTTCCCGTTGGTGATTCTGACATGTGTTCTCTGTCCTAAGGAAGTGGCCCCACCCCAGCCAGGTTCCCAAGAGATTTTCCTACAAGTCTTGAATCTGGCAGATGATGAGGTGAAGGTGACAGTGCTGGGAGATGAAAACAATTCTCTGTTAACAGAGTCCATCAAATCCTTTCAGGTGAGGACTTGAATCAATTAAAAACACATTCTGGTTGGGCACCGAAGCAGCAGCATAAGATCGTGGTTTAAGAGCATGCATTTGTGGAGTCAAACCGCCTCAGTCCAATTTCTGGTCCTGCCACTCCCTAGCTATAAGATCCTCAACAAGTTATTTTATCTCTAAACTTCTCTAGGTTTCACCATGTGTAAAATGGCAGCAATTTTTAAGTCAGAAGCCATCGTAAGTATTATACGTAAAGTGCTTAGCATAGGGTCAGGGACATGGCTCTCAACAAGTTATTATTTGTATCATTATTTCCAACTGCCTCTAAACCACATTTCCTTTGAAAAAGTCTGACCTGTATGTTTTCAATCTTATTACTGTGCATATTCTGAAATATTTACTTAAAAAGTTACATACATTTATTTTTGAAAATTGGGGAGTATGTAGAACGATACAAAAACCATCTATAATTCCATCACCCAGAGATAATCACAGTGAGCATCTTTTATAACTGAATAAACAATCCAATTTTTAAACAGTGCTCTGCGTTATTGATCTTGATTATTTCTTAGCATTAATTGTATCATAAGCATTTCCCCCATAGCCTTACATAATCTTTGAGAACCTGATTTTAATGGACACATTACATTCCTATGGATATATCATCATTTTTAAAGATTTTCATATAGATATTTATGTTTTCTATTATTATATATGACCCTATGATGAATATCCTTTACTTACTCATAAATATTTATGCCTGCCTCTAATTACTCCTCTGATATTGTCCTAAAATGGATTTAATAGATTAAATGATAATGTTGAAACTACCTCATGAACTTGCCCATTCCCGGATGCTCTGGGATTAGGATGTCCAAGATGTGGTAGAAGGTGAGTATGATAGGTTTTTCCTTCTACAGAAAATGCCACACCCTTCCAAACTCCACCTGAAGACAGAAAGCCAGAATTTCCAGTTCCACCTAAAATATCATAATTTGTCTGTCTACACTGAACATTCTGTGGAGGAGAAGAAATGGTACAGTCTGCTCATTCGAGAAGATGGGAAAAGTATTTCCAGTATGATGGTAAGTTGAGAAATAGCCTAGGTTCCAAATTGTTGTCTTAGAGTATAATGGCTGGCTCAGCAATATCTTACTGAGGATATGCCTAATGATAAAATGTTCTTATTATTGGTTCCCTGCTGTCAGCTGTAACTGACTTACTTTTCTCTATTTCAGGTGAAGGATGCAGAAAACATAACAACCCATGGGATGACAGCTGTGAGGTTTGGATGTCAAGGACACCCCGGGCCACTCTATTCTCTTGAATCTTGGGTCTCTTCTCATCTTCAGATGATGAGGCCTAACATTCCACTTGTCCTGTAGAGGGATTCTCTCTCCTAGAATGTCAGAGGCATGGGTGTCACAAGGCATTTTCTGGGACACAGAACAGATAGGCTTGCTTTCCCATGTGGTGTTCAAAGATGACCCTGTATCTGTGTATGTCTCCTATGCTCTGATGCACACATCTCCTCTACTGAATTTTATACCTATCTTGTTCTCAGGAAAATAACTCAGTGCTTTCCTCTTTGATGACTAGAGAGAAATTTATAAGTGAGCAAATAATCCTTCATTGTTGGTAGTTGAATATCTCTTGTTACTGTGCTTTCAAAGTAAAGTATATTTTTTATATTAAACGTACAGAGGCATCGTGGTATAATAAAGATAACAGATTTGGAGTCAAAAGACTTAGTTGTGAATTCAGAGAAGCCTGAACGTCTTGTCAGACAGCCCAGGACAGTTACAGAGATGGAGCATTGAAGAGGTCCCCTGCCTTCTGTGGCAGGAATCTGATGTGAAATAGACAGGTGCACTCACCTGTGACCATCAAGCTTATGTGGTTGTTGTTAAAAGTTGGTAGGACTCCTTGGGTTGGAAGACCAGAGGAACCCCCAGAAGGGGTGAAGGGGGAAATACCTAGATCAGTGCAGGATAATCTATAGTCCAAGATCAACATTAAGGATTTTAGAGGGAACTTCCCTTATTGTCCCATGGGCCAGAGACAAAGGCAAAAGCTTTCGAAATAGAAACGTACAGAAAACCCATACTGAGGGGATAGTTTAGGGGCCTAGATTCAGAAGACTAGAAAGATAATCCTAAAAGGGTCCAGGATTGTCTGTAGATTCCAAAACAATGATAACTTGACTTATTTTGGTCTGGGAGTCTGAGTTTACATAAGTCAAATCAGACTTCATTTATAAGAGGATAAAGTATCAGTTTTATATAAATACTGGTATACATTTATAGATACATAATCATTTTTCTTAATGGAGTATCAATTGGTGAATCTCACCATTATAAGAGGGAAAGAAATTGGGTGCACCAAGCTGGGTTAGTGAAGAAGCTCAGACTGCCATGGGTGCTCATGATAGTGCCCGTCCCAGCTAGAGATCAGTTTGAGGGTATGGCCGACAGAAAGCTAATTCCTCGGGAAGGAGGAAGGTAGGGACAGCTAAGACTACTAGTCAGTCTTTTTACTACCTTTTACATCTGAGTTGATTCATTCATTCAGTTAACAGTATACATGATATACCTTTTACGCGTACCAGGCACTGTTCTAGGCACCAGGATATAGCAGTAAACAGAACAGAAAAGGCCCCTGCTGTTTGATTATGTGTCCTTGTTTCAGAAGGTTTGTCTGATCTGTGACAATGTCTCTACTCTCAGGTTTGTTAACACTTTGCGTAAAGAGGTCAATATCAACCTGGATGCAGATATCTCCCTCAGTGTTGGTGAGGACTACGGTGTGTCGGCTTACAAAATGGTGCAAGCAGGAGAGTAAGAACATTTATTAAGCTTTGGGCATTTTACTTTATTAACAATTTCTTAAATGTTTGCAAGATAATAGGTACATCTTGGCTCATTTTGAGTACACACAGACTCCAACTCTTTATCGACCCTTGCTGCCTTCCTTCAGTCTCACCTTTCTCTACACAGATGTACTGAGATCATGATTGCTGTGAAGGCCATACTGTGTAGTTAATAAGGCTCATCTCTAGAAGGTTTACAAAGTTTATTATGTACTGCCTGTTGGCACATCATTACTTCAGGCTTATCCTTTTGGGTTCACTGTTTTATGTTGAGAAAAATTTGTAAGACTTAGATGAGAAAACTTAGGGCCTGGAGTCCACAGAAGAAGATGATTTGTGCTTTCTTTATTTGGGTTTAAGTTAAAAAAAATACCCCACAGATGATGAAGGGCTCATATCAGTGGCAGAAAAGCCTGGCATAAAAATAATTGACTTCTTGAGACTCCTCTCTTTAAGAGAAACGGTGGCTTCTATGTCCAACTCACCCTTGATAAAGAAATGAGATCCTTCCCCTGGTGATGGGAGTGCTTTTTTAAGCTACAATGTTTATTCTAACCTAAACTCCTTCTATTCCAGATACCCTGAGGTGCATTGTAGAGCAGAAGATGATGACTTTTCACTGAATTTGGGTCTACTAGACTTTGGTACAGCTTACCTGTTCGTCATTACTAATGTAAGTAGCTCATTGCCACCCCCGCACTCTCCTTCCATATATCTGTATATATATCTATGTCTGTCCTGGAATCGAAAGAAAACTTTGTGGCAAGACAGGATCCCATACTTATTTCCAGTGGAAGATGATAGGTTCATGTGTCTTCAGGAAGCCTACTGAGGTCTCCACAGGGGGCATTAAAAGAGATAGCATTGGCAGGAGACACAGGGTCTAGAGGAATGGAAGACATAATTTATCTGCTGCCATTGCTATGAGGTGACATGTGCTCCTTCAGTCTCATTATGGCCCTACGAAAATAAAGATTATTTATGTCTTTTTGACTGACTCCACATGCAAGTCATGAAGGCTGGAAGTCCAAGATCAAGGTGTTGGCGGGGTTGCATCCTTAAGAGGGCTGTGCAGAAGAATCTTCCCTACCTTTTATCTAGCTTCTAGTGATTTTCTGAAAATATTTGGTGTTCCCAGGTGTGTAGACAAATAATCCCAATCTCTGCCTTTATCTTTACAAGGATGCTTATCCGTACAGGGAGAACTCCACGTCCACATTTCTCTTTCTTAAAGAGGACACCAGTCATATTGAATTAGGGCCCACCCTGATGGCCTCATTTTAACTTGACTAATCATTCTGCAACAACCCTATTTCCAAATAAGGTCACATTATCAGGTACTAGGGGTTCAGACTTCAACATGTGAGTTTTAAGGGGACACAACCATACCCATAATGCTTGCATTCTGCGTTTACTCCATTTTTCATTTGTATTTCTCATATGCTGCTCAAGACAGACCCATATGTATTGTTTCTGAATGCCAGGATCTAATAAGCATCCAGAAGAGAGATCATAAATTGGAGGCCTGGGGGCCAAGTTCTTCCATATCCTGACTTGTTTGGTCTGCATGGTATTGATGACAACAATTGTTATTAACTGCCAATATTTAAAATTCAAGAGATTTTACCTAAAAGCTAGATTCATAACATTTCTTAAAAACAATATCAGAAGATTTTGCAACAAGAATCCCATGTCAGTTGGCTGGTGCTGTAATGGCTGTAACCCTTTGGATGGGGCCTGTGCTGTCCAGTACACCATACAGCCCTCATTTCCAGTCAGCCAGCCACATTTACTGACCTGCTTATTATGTATTTGAGTATGTGAACTTGATTTAGAAGCACAGGTCTTTTCTCTCAGGCTGAGAAGACTCTAATATTGTATATGCTCAATACCTACTAAAGCAAAATTTTCCTTATTATTTTAACCCAATGGCCCTTTGACTCAGAGAATCAACCACATTTAGACATCAAAAACATTTTATTTCAAAGACTTCTGATCTTGATTTTAACTGTGCCATTTTTTCCGTAAAACTATCTAAGAATGGTTTTACTCTAAAAAATATATATAATTTTTAAAATTCCATTCAATTTATAACAAACATTAGTAGATATAATTTATATAAAATCAATCATAGCTAAAAACCTACATACAGTAAAAGGAGTTTTAGAGACCAAAAAATTGTAGAATCATGTATATTTGGTAACACTCATAACAAAAATTTGAGACTAAAAATTTGACCAAAATTTTACAGAAAAATTGCAGTGTTTTGAAATTTTCAGTGTGTAAGGTTTAAGTTTAAAAAAATATGGCCAGTAAAAAGGATTCAAAGTAGCAGGTGAGCTCTGAACAGTGTGGCTCAGCTGGTTGGACATCATCCCACAAAGCGAAAGGTCACCAGTTCTGTTACCAGTCAGAGTACGAGCCCGAGTTGTAGATTTAGTCCATGGCTGGGGCACAAATGAGAGCCAACTGATTGATGTTTCTCTCTCACATCAGTGTTTCTCTCTCTCTTTTTCAGTCCCTCCCCTTCTCTCTAAAATTAAATAAATAAAATTGAAAAAAATAACAGGTGGTAGTTAATGTGGGTTTTTAAAAATTGATCGATAAAATTTTCAATGTAAGGATTACCAAGAAAATCATTCATTCTGATAAAATTTTAGTAAAATAAATGTTGAAAACAATTGAATTCTATTTATATAGGAAAAGGAATTAAATTTTTCTCAAGAACGTGTTTTTTGAAAATTCATTGTGTTTGTATAATAAAGATACCATTTTATACTTGAAATGTTGATTAGGATCAAAATACCTAATAGGTCAAAATGGTGGGAATCCAAAGCATAATATGAAAATATTGTGCCACTTAAGGACTCTGTCAGTGATGGTATCTGAAATCGGGTAAGTGAGTGCAGTGCTAAAGAAGGGAATTCCAAACAACTAAAATTGTGTAAAAATTGCTCAATCTCTTGAGGGGAGCAAAAGGATAAAAATACAAAGAGGGGAGTTCTGGCCAAGATGGAGGCGTAGGTAGAAATGCACCACTACCTCACACAACCAAAAGAAGGATAACAACCAATTTAAAGACAAAAAACAACTGGAACTCCCAGAAAATCAAAGTGTATGGAACTCTGACAACCAAGGAATTAAAGAAACATTCATCCAGACTGGTAAGAGGGGTGGAGACAGCAGCCAGGCAGGAGGAGAGGATGCAGCAAGGCAGTGGACCATGTGGGTGAGGGGGGGACTGGCTAACCAGTTGGTCCCACATTTGCACCCAGATAAACTGGGAGGAACAATGGGATCAAGACAGACTGTGAAACCCAGGGTTTGGGCATGAGAAACTAAAGACTGAAAACCTCTGGCTATAAAATCCTGTGGGGATTGCAGACATGGGAGAAACTTCCAGTCTCTTGGGACAATCTATTGGAGAGACCCACAGCGTCCTAGAATGTACACAAACCCACCTACCTGAGGAATCAGCACCTGAAATTCACTTGTGGGAAGCAAAGGAAGTGACGGAAAGTGGGGCAAGAGCCAAGCAAGTGGCACTGTTCCCTCTCTGACCCCTTCCCCATAGACAGCACCTCTATGCACCAAAGAAACTTGCCCTTTCCTGGCGAATACCTAAGGCTCTGCCCCTTACAAGGAAACAGGTACCAAGATAAAGAAATATGACCCAAATGAAAGAAGAGATCAAAACTCCAGAAAAAGAGCTAAGTGACAGAGGGATAGCCAACCTATCAGATGCACAGTTCAAAACACTGGTAATCAGGATGCTCACAGAAATGATTGAGTTTGGTCTCAAAATGAAGGAAGAAATGAAGACTAAAAAAAGTGAAATAAAGCAAAATATACAGGGAACCCACAGTGAAGGGAAGGAAACTGGGACTCAAATCAACAATTTAGAACAAAAGGAAGAAATAAACATCTAACCCAAACAGAATGAAGAAACAAGAATTCAAAACAATGAAGAGAGCCTGAGAAACCTCTGAGACAACTTTAAATGCTCCAACATCCAAATCATAGAGGTACAAGTAGGAGAAGAGGAAGAGAAAGAAATTGAAAACTTATTTGAACAAATAATGAAGGAAAACCTCCCCAATCTGGTGAAGGAAATAGACTTCCAGGAATTCCAGGAAACTCAGAGAGTCCCAAAGAAATTGAACCCAAAGAGGAACACACCAAGGTACATCATCATTAAGTTATCCAAGATTAGCCCTGGCTGGTGTAGCTCAGTGGACTGAGCGCGGGCCTGTGAACCACACAATTGCGGTTCGATTCCCAGTCAGGGCACATGCCTGGGTTGCAGGCCAGTTCCCAACAGGGGACTCACGAGAGGCAACCATACATTGATATTTCTTTCCTTCTCTCCTTCCCTTCCCCTCTAAAGATACATAAATGCATAAAAATATTTTTTAAAAAAAGTTACCCAAGATTAAAGACAAAGAGCGAATCTTAAAAGCAGCAAGAAAAAAAGAAGACAGTCACCTACAAAAGAGTTCCCATCAGACTGTCAGCTGATTTCTCAAAAGAAACTTTGCAGGCAAGAAGGGGCTGGAAAGAATTATTTGAAGTCATGAAAGACAAGGACCTACATCCAAGATTACTCTATCTTGTAAAGCTATCATTTAGAATGGAAGGGCAGATAAAGTGCTTCCCAGATAAGGACAAGTTTAAGGGGTTTATCCTCAAGTCCTTATTACATGAAATGTTAAAGGGACTTATCTAAGAAGTAGAAGATCAAAAAGTATGAACAGTAAAATGACAACCAACTCAAAACTATCAACAACTGAACCTAAAAAACAAAAACAAAAACTAAGCAAACAACTAGGACAGGAAGAGAACTGGAAAAATGGAGATCACATAGACGGTTACCAGTGGGGAGGGGGAAGGGAGAATGGGGGGAGAAAGGTACAGGGAATAATTAGTAGATACAAAATAGGCAGGGGGAGGTTAAGAATAGTATAGAAAATGGAGAAGCGAAAGAACTTGTATGTGTTAACCATAGACATGAACTAAGGGGTGGTGATCCTGTAGGGCAATGAGGTGCAGAGTAGAGGGGAGGAATAAAGGGGAGAAATAAATTAGGACAACTGTAATAACATAATCAATAAAATATACTTTAAAAAGACAAAGAGGGGATGGATAAAAATCATAGAATGCTGTATGTAAGGAATTGGTACTTGAGAGTAGTGACACACCTATTTATCTTTTCCCTCACAAAGAACACCAAGCAGGGTCCTCAGGTGTGGAAGACAGAAGACATTCCAGCCAACAAAATATCCATCGCATGGCAGCTGCCACAATATATACTGGTTTCAGCTGGGGAGGTCATGTTCTCTGTCACGGGACTTGAGTTTTCTTATTCTCAGGTAGGTCTTTGCAAGTAGAAAGTGAAAATGGACATATTGCTATAGAGGTATCCAACCTTTTGGTGTCTCTGGGCCACTCTGGAAGAAGAGTTGTCTTGGGCCACACATTAAATACACAAACAAAAACAAAATTTCATAATGTTTTAAGGAAATATATGATTTTGTGTTGAGTCATATTCACAGGCATCTCAGTCAAGTGCAGCCTGGGGGCCATGGATTGTACACCCCAGTGGAGAATGGTGAATTTTAATTCTGGCACCGCCTTAAATAGCTATGTGTTGTGGCCAAGACCTTCATATATGTTGGCCTTAGACTCCTTATGAATAACAGTGGCCCTGAATAGAGGGTGATCTTGTTTCCTAGTGTCATGGAATAGCATAGTAGCCTATGGTATTTGATATCTGAAAGAATACTTAAAAATTAAGGACTATGGTGTCAAACTGCTTATGTTCAAATTTTGGCTGCATAACTCATGTAATCCCAAGCAAGTGAATTTGTATTTCTTTAATGCTGTTTTTCATTATGTACAAAATAAGAATACTAACAGACCTAATTTCTTAGGGTTATAATGAAGATTATGTAACATAATGAATTCAAATATTTGATTCAGAGCTCTATCCTCTTATTACTGTTAACATTATTAACACCCTCTGAATCAGTGTGATAGCTGAATTCAGAGGGGAAAGTTTAAATCTGGAAATTTTGTGGAAGAATTGTTCTAGATAGATGCATGGAACATGAGGGTGGCATAGCGATTTTATTTACTGAAAAACTCTGTTCTCCCTAGGCTCCCTCTAGCATGAAATCTGTACTCCAGGCAGCCTGGTTGTTGACCATTGGCGTTGGGAATGTCATTGTGCTTGCTGTAGCACAGTTCAGTGGCCTGGTACAGGTATTGATCTGAGAGCAGCAGAGTGTCTGCCTATCCAGGGTTTCCCCTTCAGATTCCTCTTCCTCCTCCTCCCCCACCCCTCTGCCTCCCACGTTCCCCCTGTGAGATGGGTTAGATGCACACAGACTTTGCAGAAAAAACAGACCTATGAAGTGTCAGTAATGGTCACCACATGCCCGTGGAAGGGAAGGTCAGTGAACCTAGTCACCTTCTAACAAACCTCTGCCTAAATGGTGAGCCTGGGTCAGTCTGCTCCCCAGTTCGCATCCTTTGAAGATCCTTTCAGTTTCAGGTTTCTTTGTATTTTTTCTTATATTTATTTCTTCCTGCAGTGGGCTGAATTCGTTTTGTTTTCCTGTCTCCTGCTGCTGGTTTTCCTGATCTTCTCCATCATGGGCTACTACTATGTTCCTGTAAAATCAGAGGATATTAAGGAGCCAGAAGATAAACAGATTCCCCCTATCCAAGAGGATATGACCAATCTGGAGACCAATAACACAAAACTGTAATGACTCCCAGGACTCTGCCCCAGCCCAAATTCCTGACCCTGGTCTTAGTCATCACTGAATTTTAAGCTTTTTCCCCCTCCTATTTGGTTAAGGGTCAGAGGTAGCATCATATCTGAGCTGATCTCTACTTTTCTCCCATGATAGAGGAAATTCTGGAATTGGAAGTACATTAAAGAGCAAAGCCCCTGAGACTCTATGTCTTCCTATGTATCAGTGAACTCAGTAAACCTGTGTAGTGTTTGTGAAGTTGGCCTGGTGTCTCCAAATGGCCATGAAAATACAAAAGTATAATTGAGATTAGTCTCTGTGGGTATGCAAAATTATGTGAGAATTCCTTTACCTACTCTTTAGAACTGATGACCCCACTTTCTGAGATGCCAATTTAGGGGCAAAATTGCAGAAATGGAGAAGTAGTAGTTCACGTTTCTTCATAAGCAATGTCATTGGATATTCACAGGGACTTCAAGAATTGATATATATGGTGTGATCTTATCCAGGGGCTGGCTTATCAGCTATCCAAGTTTGATAAAACCTTAATAAACTTTTCAGTACAGAATGATACTTTATTAACCCAGTAGAAGATATATCTTTATTATAATTATAGTATTTTATCTACTATCCCAAACACCCCTTTCTCAGAGCTGATAGATATTTGGAAATCAACTTAAACATAGTAAACATTGGTAAATACGGTTCTGGAAAACAGCAATGGCTATAAGTTGTAGAAATCGTGATGAATCCTTCCGCGGTAGACATTCTTCTGAGGGACTGCAATGCTTCGGCCCTGGCTTATGTCTTCCTGTGGAGAGTTGTGTATGCACTAACTATAATTTCAAAACCCTGTCTTTTCAGTGTTTGGGGGCCAGCCTCTTCTCATTATTACATTATGTCTTGCTTATTGCAACAAATATTTAATAACAGCAATCTTTTTATGAATCCATCTTCCTTTTTTATTATTACTCTCCTCAGCCTCAAATAAGGAGCTCCATTTTGATAACTTTTCTTGTTTTACTTCCCTCACAATTTTTAAATGCCATTTCTTCATTTAGGCTTGGGAATTTCCTGCTTATTAAAAAAGTTATATTAATGCTCTAGGTGTGAGTCTTTAAAATGGTGATGCTCAATGGAGGGGCATGGTTTCATATGAGGATCCTATCACAGTCGGGGAGGAGGGGAGAACATGAGGGTTTGTTTGTTTGTTTGTTTCTGTGTTCATGAAAAAGGTGGGAAACATAACCTTGCACACAATAAATGAATCCTTTGGCCCTGGCTGGTGTGGCTCAGTGGATTGAGTGCGGGCCTGAGAATCAAAGGATCGGGTTCGATTCCCAGTCAGGGCACATGCCTGGGTTGCAAGCCAGTTCCCAGCAGGGGACTCATGAGGGGCAACCATACATTGAGATTTCTCTCCCTCTCTTCTTCCCTTCCCCTCTAAAGATAAACAAATAGAATCTATTGTTAAAAAATGAATCCTTTGACAGACATGAGAACGTCATTACAATGTATTGCTTAAGAAAACAGTTCAGAACCACTGTGCTAGATAGCCTCATTTTCATTGGTTTTGCTCCATTATTCTTACTTAGAACTGTGTTGAGTGTGACACTAGAAACAAAGAGTAAGGGAGGGTGTTCCAGTTTCCCAAATGGTACAAACTTCAGTTTTAGTGACCCAGGTTACAGAAGTGACAGCAGCGCCGTGCAGTCTCCCCAGACACTTGGATGCGAACCAGAGCAGTTTTAACTCACTCTGTTCAACGAAATATTGTTTGAAGGGATATTAACAGTGCTCTGTGGATGAAGGTTTCTACAGACAAACAGATTTGGGGAATGGGGCATATTATATCTTCTTAACATTTGTATATTAAAGATTCTGAGGAATCCTGCAGTAAAAACACAAAACATTCTGTAGAGCCTAACACGGTGTAGTGTTCTGCAGAACACCGGTTTGGGAGAAGTGGTAGGCAATTCCTACTAATGCAGAAATAAAGCTTCTTCTCTGAAACCTCCTGCCACGCTGGCTCTTTTCTTTCTAGCTAACAAGAATAAGCACAACCCCCATTTCATATGGCTATTTGAGGAGACCAGTTGCTATTTGAGGAGAGCTTTCATGTCTCCTCCCCAGTCATCAGGTAAGTATTCACCAAGCTAAAGATTCTCAGTTCCTTCAGTGGTTTCCCACAGGGCATAGTCTGTCCTTTCACTACTCTGTTTTTCCTCTTCTGAAAAATATCCTTTGTCTGAAATGCATCAGCAGATCAGAATCCCTTTTAATATGTCATCCTAGAGCCAAATCCAACATTCCAGAAGTGGTCTGACTAGAACTGGGATCTGCCTGTCTCTAAACAGTGCACATCTGTTAATACAGCCTTAGGTAACATTAGATGTTTGGGGCAACTGCATCACAATCAAGGCTTATATTCTAGCTACATGGTCGGCTAAAATCTCTAGTTTTTAAAGAGAGCTATTGTTTATCCAAATACACCTTTGAATTCTACTATATGCCATTCACTAAGTTAGGTATTGGAAAAACAAAAATGTCATACTGTACTATACCTGTGTGCAAAGTTACCTCACTTGTTTTGACTGACTCAAGCGTCTAGAGAGTGCAAGGTCTTGAAGAAACAATGGTATATTGAAGAAGAGCAAGGCCACTATGACAGAACTGGATAAGTAAGGTATAAAGAGGTAGAGGATGCAGTCAGAGGAAGCTAGGGACCAGATTGCATGGGGCCTTGTGACCAGGGTAAGATATCTTGATGTTATTCTAAGTGAGAAGTGAACATTGGAGGTTTAGAACATGGGAGAGACATAGTCTAATTCTCCATTTAAGCTTACTCTGGCTGCTGAGTGGAGAATTGTCTGTAGGCAGGAAGGAAGGGTGTCCAGTTAACCAATTAGAAGATTTTTATAATCAGGCAAAAGCTGACTGCTACTGGGACGAGGTGGCAATAGTGGATGTGGAGATGTTAGAATTTAACACTATGGTAGGAATGTCATGATTTAAGTATGGTTTATATATATATGGTTTGAAAGAAAGAAATCAATGCTGATTCTTAGATTTGGGGCTCGAGTTTCTGGGATAGGGAAGACTGGGGTAAGAATAGGTTTGGGGTGTAAAGTAACTAATAGTTTTGTTTTATGCATGTTAAGCTTCAATTGCCAATTAGGTATCTGATTGGAGATGTGAGTTGATAATTTCATGAATCTGAGTTAGGAGGCTAGGGCTGGAAATACAAATTTGAGACTCATCAGCATATATATGGCATTTAAAGCCACGACACTGGGGGAGATATCCTAGGAAGTGAGTGCAGACAGAGAGAGGTTTTCCAACATTAGAGGTCCAGAGGCAGAAGAGGATCCATCAAAGGTAATGAGAGTGAATGACCTCCGAAGTAAGAGGAAAACCAGGAAAATATGAGTTAATGTAGATGGTATATTCTTTATTACAGTTAGAGAAAACTAAAATTGAAAAAAGTATTTGACCTAAGGAAAGCACATGTTCCTGTTAGTAAACCTGAGTTCTGGTAATTTCTACATAAGTTTATCCAAATCCTTTTGCCTTCACAATTTAATTCAATTTAACAGAACTTTTTTAAAAAAAGCCTCCCAGACATTATGTCAGGAGCTATGTGAGAATTAAATGGGTATGAATTCAAAAAGTCTCTGCTCTTAAGGAGTCTATAGAAGGAAGATGAGGCATGTGCTTAACTATCATTTAAATAACAAGGAGTATAATAATTTGTTTAGCACCTAACTTTTCACATGCATTATTTCAATCCTATATATTGAATATAGAACGTGACCTATGCCAAGGAAATTACAAAATGTTTTTTAAAAGTTTATAGAAAGGAGAATCATAGGGGAAAGGGGGAGGGACTCACATGAATAAAGGGCACATGGACAATAATTAAGGTGGGGGGAGGAAATGGGAGGGAGGTGGGGAGCACTGGGGGGGCAGGGCAGGGAATATAAAACAGAAAACTGTACTTGAATGAGAATTAAATAAAAAAACTTAAAAAAAAAGTTTATAGAAAGGAGAGAATACATCTGGCCATGGGAATTGGGGAGAATTAACAGAGTAAACATGGTGTAGATAGTACTGACCTTGAGGATAAGTAGAATTTGGACATGGAGGCAAGGGACAGGAGAGCATTCCAGGAAGAGAGTCCATCACAAGCCAATGTGAAGAGGTGGGAAAACAAGACGCGGGGGGATGGCGCACAGCCTGATCTGTGCAGTGAAGGGTGTGCCAAAGTAGCGCAGCGTCTGAATATCAACAACACAAAAATTATGACTACAGGAAACACAGAACTTTAACAGAGAATTGTGTTAAAGAAAGCCATTTCTTTAGCAGAGAAAGCCATTGAGATTGTTAAAGATTTTTCTTATCATAGTTTGGCTCAGAAATCAGGAGAAGCCTGAGACTCAGAAAGGCAGCAATGGAAGAATTAGAAAAGATCACCAAGAACACTAAAGATGTGTCACTAGAGACCAAAGTTACGATTACCCACACCCTCGTCTTCTCAGTTACAAGGGGGGACCCAAAGCAAAACTGGAATTATCCTCTGGCAGGTGGGTCCCTTGTAGTACAGGCTTCCCTCACTAGGTGAGTGTTCTAGGAACCCATCTGTATCAGTGCACCAGCTGGTGTTGTGAGAGGCTGCTGTTTGGCTTCAGTGGATTTTGTTTTGAAGACTCTCAATGTGTTTGCCCCTTTCACGATGGGTGATTTATGAGCGCACCTGCTTACACTGCACTGAGTATTCAGCAGTTTTAACCAAAAACAGCATGATCCCCATGCCCCATCCTGCCCATTCACTGATCTTACTCCAACTGACTTTTTTTGGTTGTTTCCCTGGATGAAACAAATACTCAAAGGAACATGTTTTGCCGACATGGAAAAGGCAAAACAAAAAACAGCAGGAGCACTAAAATGCATCAAAATCAATGAGTTCAGAAACTGTTTTGAGCAGTGGGAAAAAATGTCTCAATAGGTGTATTGCATCAAATGAAGAGTACTTTAAAGGTGACTGGAATTTACACATGTAACAATAAATACACAATTTTTTAATAAATAAATTCTGGTTGTTTATTGGGACCCCCCCTGGTACTATGAACAGATATTAACTTGGGCAGTGAAAAAGGTTGGTAGAAAAAAATGGATTCATTTGAAATACAGTGTTAGAAGAGAGCTCCACGGATACCCTGGACAAGCAGAAAGACACACAAGTGGGTCCTAACAGGTTTCACACTGTCCACTTCTCTCCTTTCTCACTGCCATTATACCAGATGAAGGCATCACCATGCCTCTAAAGTACTACAGCAGCCTTTTAAGTTTCCTTTGTGCCTCCAATTTTTTCCTGCATTCCTGGCACTATGTTCTTTCTTACAATGCAATCCATATCGTTCTGCTGCTTAAAAACCCTCTGCTCCCTATTTACTCTAAATATAAACTTTCAACTCCTCAACAAGGCCATCTGGCCTGGCCTCTATCTAGGCTCACCCCTGCCACTGGCCCTGGTCAAGTTGCACACACCTACACACAGAGAGGTCCATTGAGATCTTAATCGGATTTCATTGCATCTATAGATCAGTTTGGAGCAAGTTGGCATCTTCACCATTTTGAGCCTTCCAAATCTCTCTCTGTCTCCCTCCTTCTAGCCTTTCCCTGCTCCCTCGTCTCCTCCCCGCCCCCCCACCCCGCACCTCCACCCCCTTCCGGTCTCACCTTCTGAGACTCATAGACTAGTTTATGCTATTCTTTATGTTTATTATATTAATTTTTATATTCCCCACCCCCTTTTCTAGCTCTGTGCTAGCTCTGTGGTAAGGTAGTTGTCAGAACTTGCTGCTGCTGGAAGAAACTGACCTGACTTGGAGCGCCTCAGAAAGGCTCCGCGCATGCGTGTTGTTGAAAAGAACAGCAAGCAGCCGCACTATGGGCATGGCTAGCATCACAGCTGCCTAGGGCTACACTATAGGTTGAGGCAGCAAGAGACCAGCCAAATATTTTTAAGGGAGAGCTGGGGAAAAGAGTTTTGAAAGGGGAGTTTTGAAAATTCCTTCCAGTGCTCTTCCTAATCCCAGGCCTCCTTCTGTTATTTCCTTTCTGTTTAGAGAACTTCCTGTAGCCATTCGTTCCTGGTAGGTCTGCTGGTGACAAAGTTTCTTACTTTTC
The DNA here is from genome assembly GCF_014824575.4 of Sturnira hondurensis. Taxonomy (NCBI): domain Eukaryota; kingdom Metazoa; phylum Chordata; class Mammalia; order Chiroptera; family Phyllostomidae; genus Sturnira; species Sturnira hondurensis. Next base: position 1,963,414 of record NW_028079853.1, on the reverse strand, counting down.
CTTCATCTGAGAATACCTTTATTTTTCCTTTATTCCTGAAATATATTTTCAGTGGTTATATAAATAGGGTTAACAGTTCTTTTCTTTCCGCATGTGAAAAGTGTTTGCCATTTCCTTCTGGCCTCCACAGTTTCAGATAAATATTTGCTGTCCAGGGCGTGGGGGCTGCCACTGCTGCAGGGTTTTAGTTGTGCATCCTGGGTGGATTCACTTTGTATAATCAATTATATAACACACCCCCAAAACTGCTGTCGTTTGAACCATTTTTTATTGTAGAAAATGCATCATTTCTCTGCAACTGCTTTCAAGATTTTTGGGTTTTTTTTTAAGTTTGATTATAAAATATAGTGACTTGCACTTTCTTCTTTTGCTTTATCCTTTTTGTGGTGTGCTAATCTTCTTGAATGTACAGATTTATGCCTTTCACAAAATTTGGAATTTTTTTCAGCCTTTGAATACTTGTTTGGAAATTTTTTCAGCCCACCTGTTTCTCCTCTGCTTCAGTTTAAGTGGAGTTCTGTAGAGTTGAACTTCCACACCTAACCAACAGCAATGGGGTTGAAGAGGGAAGGACAAGGTGGTGCTACCTGGTACTTTACTCTCTTCTCTAGTGACAGTGGGGCCCAGCAGGGACCTCAACTTCCACCTAAACCCAGCAGCTATGAGGTGGTGGTGTCATAGGATCCAATGGGAAGCTGAACATTCACCCAACCTGATTTGAGCACTGCACCTAAACAGGGTGACTTCTTGACAAAAAACATCTTATTTTATATTCCTTTTACATTCTCCATAGGATCCCCCCTACTCAAACTCTTCTCTTAGAGACAATCTTCAGCCACAACCCAGAAAAAGGGGGAAACTCTAAATATTAACTAACTCTGCCATCCTTAGAGATGTGACCAAGAGTGGACTTTGGTACAAGTGGCCCATCAGAGTCACTCAAGAGTTTGGAATTAAGACAACGTTTCAAAGAGTCATTCAGATGATATAGAGCACTTGAATTGAGAGGGCTTTGTAGGTTGTCGGGGGGCAGGGGCATTGGCACCACGGTGACTTTGCAGAAGCAAAAGTTACATTGGGGTGAAATTAGAATCCTGCAAAAGAAAATGGTCAGCAGGAGGACAGATGAGCACATACAGAGAGAAAAGCTGAACTATGAGGACACAGATTAAAAGAGAGATAAGAGCAATAGAAAGAGACAAAAACAGATAAAAGGACAGACATTCAGGGAAAAGTGAGGAAGATAAGGGGATAGGATATCCAATCGGAAAGAACCAGAATGGTCACCCTAGAAGGATTCAGATAACTCCAAGTATCTGCTAACTGCAAATACCACGGAGACTGTGTTGCCAGCAGAAGCCCCTTCACCTCTCTGACTGAGGATGATCCTGCCTTACCTGAAGACCCTGTGGTGATCCCCCTTGGGGTGCCCTCTTGGCAAATGAATGCCAATTCCCCCCATGCCCTATTCCACTCTCCTTCATTGCTGCCATATCTACAACCATAGACAGATCCTAAAATGCCCAAAATGTCCGTGGGCCAATTGCCAAGTTTAATTGCAGAGCAAAAGGCCTATGTGGCAAGAGTTATAAAACTGAACTAATGTTTATCAGCAAGAACTGGGTGAATATATATGGAACTGAATTATGAGTGTACTAGACCAGAGGTGGGAGAAAATAAACTTTCTTAGGTTGACATTATTATATAGGCACACTTAGACCAGAGGTGGGAGAAAATAAACTTTCCTTAGGTTGACATTATTATATAGGCACACTTACCAGAGATTCTGGATTCAATGTGCTATCACACACAGATGGTAGAGTTCTAAGTACAGAATTTTCTCTTTTTGTTGTTGGTAGATCAAAAATTGGATTCACTGCTGGCCTATGCTGAGTTGAGATGCCAGAAATCCCTTGTAGAGGAAAGGATAGAAAGATTTAGGGAAATGAGAATGTTAGAGTGGGTTTGTTATGAATTACCTGTTTAGCCATCCCGGCTCTGAGGACACACCTGTCATAAGAGCATGGAAAATGCATTAATGCACGTAGTGCCAAATTATTTTAAAAGTAGCACAATGGCTGTCTTCCGTAGGTCAGAGGTGAAGGTAGAAAATGCTGATAATAAAGTAGGTCCTATGATTTCTTTTTTTAAAAATATATTTTATTGATTATACCATTACAGTTTTTCTATTCCCCCCTTCATTCCCTTCCACCCCCACACTCCCTCCCCCACCTTTCTCTCCACCTTAGTTTATAACCACGTGTCTCAAGTTCTTTGGATTCTATATTTCCCCCACTATTCTCGCCCTCCCCCCTATCTATTTTCTACCTACCATCTATGCTATTTTCTGTGCCTTCTCCCCTGTCCTCCTCCTCCCACCCCCCTGTTGCTAACCCTCCATGTGTTCTTCATTTCTATGGTTCCACTCCTGATCTAGCTGTCCTCTTGGTTTGCTTTTGTTTTAGGTGTGGTTGTTAATAACTGTGTGTTTGCTGTCCTTTCACTGTTCATATTATTCATCATCTTTTCCTTATATAAGTCCCTTTAGCATTTCATATAATAAGGGCTTGGTGATGATGAACTCCTTGAACTTGATCTTATCTGAGAAGCACTTTATCTGTCCTTCCATTCTAAATGAAAGTTTTGCTGGATAAAGCAATCTTGGCTGTAGGTCTTTGGATTTCATGACTTGGAATATTTCTTTCCAGCCCCTTCTTGCCTGTAAGGTCTCTTTTGAGAAATCCGCTGACAGTCTGATGGGTACTCCTTTGTAGGTGACTGTCCCCTTATCCCTTGCTGCTTCTAGGATTCTCTCCTTCATTTTAGTCTTGCCTAATGTAATTATGATGTGCCTTGGTGTGTTCCTTCTTGGGTCCAACTTCTTTGGCACTCTCTGAGCTTCCTGGATTTCCTGGAAGTCTATTTCCTTTGCCAGACTGGGGAAGTTCTCCTTCATTATATGTTCAAATAAGTGTTCCACTCGTGGCTGTTTCATTCCCCCTTCTGGTACCCCTATAATTCGGATGTTGGAACATTTAAAGATGTCCTGGAGGTTCCTAAGCCTCTCCTCATTTTTTTGAATTCCATTTCTTCATTCCTTTCTGGTTGGATGTTTGGTTCTTCCTTCTGGTCCATTCCATTGATTTGAGTCCCAGTTTCCTTTCCATCGCTATTGGATTCCTGGACATCTCCCTTCATTTCTATTAGTTTAGCCTTCATATGTTCCTCTAATTCGTGGCTATAATCAACCAGTTCTGTTAGCATCCTGATAAACAGTGTCTTGAATTGTGCTTCTGAGAGGCTGGCAATTTCCCAGTCGCTTAGGGTTATTGTCTCTGGGACTTTGAGTTCCTCTTGCGCCATCTTTTGGGCTGCTCATGCTTGTTAAGTAGCAGGATCGGAGCCCTAGGTTTTCACCAGAGCAGGGCAACAAAGTCGCTGGGTTGTGACATTGTATGTGGGGGCGGGGTCAAAGAGAGACAAGGGCTTCCCTCTGCCGCCTGCTGCCGTGACCCCCACCGGCACTGCAGCCACCACTGTCACCAGACCCACGCGTTTCATTCCACTGCACTCGAGTGTGCCACCGATGTCGGCCCTCCACCACTGGGTTCGTCCCCCTGGGGCCTGTGTGGTCCGTCTCACTGTGCGCGAACGTGCGACCTTGGTCAGTCTGCCCCGCACCCTGACTGGCTTTGGGCTGCCCTTGCGCCTAGCGCCTAGGTCGGGGGATCTGTCCTGCCCGACCCAGCTCCGTTGCTGGTTCAGCCTCTCTTACCGTCCCCGTTGAACGGTTCGTAGCTGTCGGACTTCCGTATAATTCCGTGTTCTGGTCTTTGGGTGTGTTCTAGTTCTCCAAAACTTTTGTTGTAGTCAAACTTGGTTGTGGGAGAAGGCACAGTGTTTCCACCTATGCCTCCATCTTGGCGGAAGTCTCCTATGATTTCAATAAGGCTAATGACATTTCAGGGTAGTAGTGAATAGTAAGTAGCACCAAATTACCAGAGACAACAGGGCTATTGGAATATTTGGCAATGGATAATTGAGTATAGGGTCTCTAGTGCTGAAGTAGGAGGGTCATTTTGTGTATTTGGGAAGAGAAAGTTAGGTGAAGTAAAGGCCCTTTGGTGAACACTTACACAGGACTCAAATATTCTGACACTATGAGTTCATTCTGAGAGATCTCTTCACAGAAGTCTGTCTCCAGATCAACTGGTTACCAATTCTCATATCTCTTTAATGTCCCTGATGTCCTGCCAAATCATCAGCCTGATCCATGTCTTTCTACAGAGCTGCTCCACAGGACAGATTTCCTAGAAGCAAAAAGGTGAATGGGATGCCCTGTTTACAGTTCTGCCTGGTGGAAGGAATTCCCTATTCTTTTTTTTTAGATTTTATTTGTTTATCTTTAGAGGGGAAGGGAAGAAGAGAGGAAAAGAAATAGCAATGTATGGTTGCCTCTCATGCATCCCCCACTGGGAACTGGCCTGCAACCCAGGCATGTGCCCTGACAGGGAATTGAGCCATGATCCTTTGGATCACAGGCCCACACTCGAACCACTGAGCTACACCAGCCAGGGCAGAATTCCCTATTCTTATACTGCAGGGATACTCGTTGGCAGTCTGCCCCATTCAGTAGGTCATCTCCTGCTATCTTGAAAAATCATCTGTAAATTAGGTTCAGATGTCTTCTTTATCAGACAACTGACCATAGAGAATGCTCCATGTGGCTTAAGCATGGGATGATAGCAGGATGGCAGTGCAATGGGAAAGGACACGCCAGAAGCAAGAGCCACGTGTTCATCCAATTTACACTCACTTACTCCCAGTCCCAAATACATCGCATGACGGAGATGTACTGCTGGGCCTGCCTGAGTTTATGGCTTGGTAGATCAGACACCCAATTCACATGGGGCAGTTGGTGTTCCACAGTCAGTTAAGTGTTCAGTCTCTATGATGGCCCAATGGCAAGCCAAGAGCTCTCTTTCAAAATGAGGATAGTTACTTTTCAAAATGTCATGCTTTTGCTCCAGAACCATATGGGTCTCTGCTCTGAATCTCCTACCAAGAATTCCACAGAGTACATAAAATATCTTGATCAACCATAGATATTTTGCAAACCACTGGACTCAATGGTCATAAATAGGGTGACCATATAATCTATCATCCAAACTAGGACAAATCTGAGATCAAAAGGAGGCACTAATAATAAGTATGCTGGGAACACAGGCACAAATTAAAACTATCCCAAGATATATGGTCATCCAGTCATGAGAGCCAAGCGATTTTGTTTGCTATGCATCCTTAACTAATCCGAGTATACACTGAAAGATGAATACAGGAAATTTTGACAGCAAGCTCTCAATTCTAAGATATCCTGGATTAGGTCATTGAATTTCAAAGTAAGAAATCTTCAAGTGTTCAGGCAGAAAAAGTAAATATTTCACATTTAATCAATCAAACTTCAGTGTGTATGACAAGTACCTGGATGATTTGTTAAAACATTACTTGGATTCTATACCTCAAGTTCCTAATTCTGTAGCTATAAAACGGAGCCTGAGAATTTTCATCTTAACAAATTCCCAGGTGGTATTGATGCTGCTGATCCAGGGACCAGACAGCAAGAACCCCTGATCTACAAAGAAAAGAAAAAACTATCCCACGGACTGTCCTCAGTCTCTTCCACAGCAACACAATATTAAAAGATAATGGAGCAAAAATTATACCAAAACATGGTTGAAATTGTAGGGCTACTGAACAATTGCTTGTTCATAAACATGAACAAACTCAAGGAAGATTGCCTTTATGAGAAACTCTGCAAAAACTATGTGGTAATGAAATCTAGATAAGAAAAGATGAATACAAATAAAGAGCTCAGGAATGAAGAAGCTGCATCACATCCAAAACCAGTATTGACTAATTGTAAGAATGTGATTGTAAAGAACATTATAAATAGAAAGTTTGATAAACTAATATTTATGTATACATAAAGAGAATAATATATCTCATCTATAAAGAATAAAATATATAAACCAAAATTTGAGCCTTGTTTTAATGAGGGCAGCAACCTAAACTTTGAAAGAAACTGAACAAAATTAATAACAGGTCTTAAAAGTTCTTTTCATACACAGATACTATACTGTAAATCACTTTTTTCCTGATAATGAATCTAGAGGGTATAGTATTTTTGACCAGAGTGACTAAAGAAAGGTTGTATTTATTAATTCATTCAGGTTCAGATGAGGTCTCTAGCAATACAAAACTCAACCATGCTTTATTTACCTACAATTTTCTTTGCTGTACGTTCCTCCTATTCTAGGTAAAGAAACCGAGACTTATGCTGTCAAACAGTCTAATGACTTGTCTAAATCTTTTTGTTTGTCAAACATTGTGAAATATGTTTGAAATAATGAAAAGAGATCCAAGGCTTGGCTAGTTCACGTCTTGATGTATCTGAACTCAAAATGAACTCTGTGATCTCTATCCTCCATGAACTCTACCCCAAGAAAAGCACAGCACTCTACAGGGTTATAAAAGACAAGAACAACTTGTGATTTTTAAGATGGCTATCAGAAGTCTTTGTATCCCTTCTGTAGATGTTGGAAATGATCTTAAATAAAAACTACGTCTTTTTTGGATTTTCTAAAATAAACATACTTGGAAATTCATTTACTTTGGCAACAAAACTAAGGAGGGAGGTGAGGAGCAGAGAGTTTGGAGGAAACATGAGAGTTTCCAGCATTCTCGTTTTTACACCAGGAAGTCCATTTGAAACCTGGGACTTTAGAGCACAACAATGCCAACTGCTCAATGTTTTCCTTTGCCTTTTTTCATAACCTGGGAGGGCCCTTTTAAAAAAACAAAACCTCTTGAAATGAAAGATTTGAAGTTTAACAAAATCTTTAATTTCACTTTGATTTCTTTTTTATGCTAAAGTAGAAAAAACATTTAAATTAAAACTAGAATTCATATGAACACATTTTAAAGGATTTCTATTACTCATTATACATGTATGTTATAGGTTACATTTGGGAATGATGTTCATCTAGTATACTTAAGATTTTTATGGAAGTATAGTGGACATGTCATAGAATGCACTCATAAAATGTACAATTTAATGAGTTTCAGTAAATTTCACAATTGTGCAACTATCACCATGATACAATTTTAGGAAATTCTCTTCATCTCTTACCCATTTGCAGTGAATTCCTAGTCCCATGCCAGGCCCAGGCAACTACTAATTTACTTTCTATCTCTATGGATTTGCCTTTTCTGGACATTTCATATAGATGGAATCACATGATATGTGGTCTTTTACATTTGGCTCCTATCACTTAGCATAATGTTTTCCAAGTTCATCCACATTGTAGCATGTAACAGTAATTTGTTCTTTTCTTATTACTGAATAAAATTTCAATGTGTATATATACTACGTTTTGTTCATCCATTCACTAATGAAAATTTGGATTTTTCCTACTTTATAAAAAATTATGAATAGAGTTTCTAAGAACATTTATGTACAAATCTTTATGTACATATATTATTCCTCTTGGGTAGATACAAGGGAGTAAAATTCCTGGGCCATATGCTAAATTTATATTTAATGTGTTTTTTTCCCAATTGCCAGAAGGCTTTTCAAAGTGGCTACACCATTTTATTTTATTACATTTTATTTTAAAATCCTCACCCAAGGATATGTTTAATGATTTTAGGGAGAGAACAAGTGTGGAGTGAGAGAAAGAGAGAGAAACATCAATCACTTTTCATCACTTTTAATACTGGGGATTGGACCTGCTAATCCTAGATACGTGCCCTAACCAGGGATTGAACCCTCAAACTTGGTGTTACAACCAACTGAGCCACCTGGCCAGGGCTACATCATTTTACATTTTTCATCAGCAATTATGAGGATTCCCATTTCTCTACATCTATGCTACCAGTTAATTTTTCTGTCTCTTTTATCATCATTTCTAGTCGGCATAAAGTGATATCTTACTGTGATTTTAGTTTGTATTTTCCTAATGACTAATGATATGGTAAAAGACATCTTCTCATGTTCTTATTGGCTACCTTTATGTTTTCTTTGGTGAAATGTCTGTTCAACTTTTACCTATTTTAAAAAATTGAGTTGTCTTATTGAGTTATAAAATTTCTTTAAATATTCTGGTTATAAGTATTTTATCAGAAATACGATTTGTGGCTTGTGTTTTCATTTCATTTCCTTAATGGTGTCTTTGATGTGCATACATTTTAAATTTTGCTGAAGTCCAATTTATAATTTTCTTCTTTTAAGGATTATGCTATCGGTAACTCTCTACCTAATCCGAGGACACAAAGGTTCCCTTCTACCCTTTTTTAAACGTGTTTTATAGCTTAAGCTCTTACATTACGTCTGTTATCCACTCGGAGTTGTTTGTGAATTATAAGAAGGTCTAAATCCACCTTTTTGCATGTGACTAACCAATGACTCAGAACCATTTGTAGAAAAAAGTATCTTTCCCCCATTGAACTGCCTAAACACCTTTGTCAAAAACCAATTTAACATAAATAGGATTTATTTCTGGACTCTCAGCTCATTCCATTGTATATTCTTATGTCAGTACCACACTATCTTTTTCTGAAAATATATTTTATTGATTATGCCATTGTAGTTGTCCAAATTTTTCCTCATCTGCCCCCTCTACCCAGTATCCCCCTTACCTACTGCCTTCCCCCCTTCACTCATGTCCATGGGTCATGCATATAAGTTTTTGGCTTTTCCATTTCCCATTAATATTCCCCTGTCAATTTTGTGCCTATCAATTATGCTTCTTAATACCTGTACCTTTTCCCCCACTCTCTTCCTTCCCCCTCCAAGCTGATAAACCTCCAAATGATCTCCACATATATGATTCTGTTTCTGTTCTGGTTGTTTGCTTAGTTTGTTATTTTTAGATTCAGTTGTTGATTGTTGTGAATTTGTTGCCTTTTTAATCTTCATATTTTTGAGCTTCTTCAATTTCTTAAATAAGTCCCTTTAACATTTCATGTAATAATGGTTTGGTGATAATGAACTTCTTTAGCTTTACCTTGTTTGGGAAGCACTTTATCTGGCCTTCAGTTCTAAATGATAGCTTTGCTGGATAGAGTAATCTAGGTTGTAGGTTCTCACTTTTCATCACTTTTAATACTTTTTGCCAGTCCCTCTTGCCTGCAAAGTTTCTTATGAGAAATCAGCTGATTTTCTTATGGGAACTCCTTTGTAGGTAACTCTCTGCTTTTCTCTTGCTGCTTGTTAGATTCTCTTTATCTTAACCCATTTAATTTTAATTATGATGTGTCTTGGTGTGATCCTCGTTGGGTCCAATGTGATTGGGACTCTCTGAACTTTCTGGACTTGTATGCCTATTTCCTTTACCAAATTGAGGATTTTTTCTTTCATTATTTTTTCAAATAAGTTTTAAATTTTTTTGTTTTTCCTGTTTGCCTTCTGGTATCCCTATGATTCAGATGGTGGTACATTTGGAGATTCCTAGAGGTTCTTATACTATTCTCATTTTTTTGAATTATTGTTTCTTCTTGCCATTCTGGTTGAATGCTTATTTCTTTCTTATGTTCCAAACTGTTGATTTTAATCCAGGCTTCCTCCCTTTCATTGTTGATTACCTGTAGATTTTTCTTTATTTCACTTAGTGTAACCTTCATTTATTCCTTTATCTTGTTGCTGTACTCAGTGAGTTCTTTGAGCATCCTAATCACTAGTGTTTTGAAGTCTGCATCTGATAGGTTGGTTATCTTTGTTTCATTTAGTTTTTTTCTGGGGTTTTGTTCTATTCTTTCATTTGGGCCATATTTCTTTGTCTCCTTAATTTGGCAGTCTCCCTGTGATTGTTTCTTTGTATTAGGTAGTGCTGCTTTCACTGCCTGTTTTGGTAGCATGGCCTATTGTAAACAAGGCACCTATAAATTGTGTGGGGCAGAGTAATTTTGTAATCACCAGGGTGGGGCAACATGCTTTGCCACTTTGTGGTTCTGTATGGGGGAGGGTTTGGAGAACAGGGACAATGCCACTGCCTGGCTTCTGGAAGTTTGCCCAGCATGCACCTGTTCCTAGTCACTTTACCCACCCTGCACATATCACAGGTGCCCTTCCAGCTGTTACCCCAGTGGTGAATCCCAGAGTGGGTGGGTTTTTATACAACCCACCCACTCTGAGACTGTGTGGGCCCTTTAAGTAGTGTATCCTGAAAAACTGGCAGTTTCTTTCACTGCCTCAACCTCCACTGGTAATATAGCCAGAAGTTAGGGGATTTATTTCCCCAGCACTGGAACCTTGGGCTGCGCAGTCTGGCCTGGGCTGGGATTGCTCACTCCCAAGGTGTCCCTCCAGATTTTTATACACCACATGTGAATGTGGGGCCACCCATCTGCTACCACCTCTCTGTACCACACCACATCTCCTCACCTCTCTGTTAAGCTCTGCGTCTCCACCCCTTCTGTCTGTCTGGATGAATGTGGCTTCTTTAAATCCTTGGACTTCCATACAGTTTGATTTTCCGACATTTCTGGGTGTTACTTATTTTGAGGTTTAGTTCTATTTCTGTTTGTGGTTGCATGAGGAGGCAAAGCATGTCTACTTATGCCTCCATGTTGACTGGAAGAACCCCACACTATCTTAATTACCATAACTTTATAGTACATTTTAAAAATGGAAGGTATAAATCCTCCAGTTTTAATTTTAAAGATTATTTTTGACTACTCTGAGGACCAGTCTTGCTTACATGGAATAAATCCCACTTATTCATGATGTATAACTGCTTTCAATGTATTAAAATATTAGTAATATTCTTAGTTCAGGAGGGATATTTATAGAATTTTTTTGGTAAAGTTTTTGTCTGTCTTTGCACTGGCTTCCTGAATGAGTTGAGAAGTATTTCCCCCTCTTCTATTTTATGGAGGAGATTATGTACAGTTAGTGTTAATAACGCTTTAAAGATTTAATAAGATTCTCCAGTGAGACTATATGGGCTTTGAGAATTCATTTTAGAGAGCTTCATAATGAAAAGTTCAATTTCCTTAATAGTTATAGGACTCTTCAGATTGTCTATTTTACCTTCATTAAAATTTGGCAGTCTTTGGTACTTAAGGAATTGTTCTACTTCTAAGCTGTCATATGTGTGAGCATAAAGTTGTATATAGTACTCCATTCCTTATTTTTTAAAGGCTGTAGTATCTGGAATGATACCTCCTATTTCATTCCTAATATTAGTGATTCATGTTCTGTTTTGTCAGTCTTCGTAGAGGTTTATCAATTTTACTGATATTATGAAGAACCAGCTTTTTATTTCCTTGGTTTTTTTCTACTTCCAATTTTAGTTTCTGCTCTTATTTTTACTTTATTTCTTTGATTTGCTTTTCTAGTTTCTTGAGGTAAGAACTTAAGTTACTGGAGGAGTGAAGATGACAGAGGAGAGGTAGAAGCTACCCCAACCCCCTCCCAGGACCAAACTGGAATTACAACTGAATTATAGAAAAACCATCCTGAATAACCAACTGAACACTAGCTGGAGAGAAGTCTTATAACAATGGACAGATAGAAAAAGGTACTTCACTGTAACATGTCTGGTAGGGAATGCAGAGGAGGTGAGAGGGGGCTCGCTAGGCTTCCACAGGTAGCAACTGAATTTTCAGAGGGATATTTCGGCAGTCAGGGGGTTCCGTCTAAGAAGTGTGAGGTCTAAACCCCAAGCTGAGTTCCCCAGCCTACAGCACCAGCACTGGGATAGGAACCCAAATAATATATGGCTACAAAGAGCAGTAGGGTTTCTGTCCACCAGGGAGAGATGACTGGATGCAGAGAGCCTCTTAAAGGGCCAATGCACAAAATTCATTTGTGGCCACTTATCCTGGGCTCTGGCAGAGGGAGAGCAGAGTGGACTAGAGATGAGGAGAGTCTGCACCTGGTGGCTCTGGGGAGAGAACTGAAGGAACAGCTACCAGGATCCCTGTGCTGAGTCATTCCCCATACTTCAGAGGCCATCTTTCTCGGACAGAGTGCTCCTGTCCATATGGCATCAGCCAGAGGGGATGCAATAGCTCTACCCACAGGAATTACTCTGCCTGTAATGTGGTGCTTAAGCCCTGCTGCTGAAGAGTACAACTGGAAGACATTCACTGATTAACCCTAAAGAAAGCCTGCAGGTAGAGGTGGGTTGCTGGGAGCTCTGAAACTTTAGCTGATCCTCTCCTAGGCTGAGTGCTGATAAAAGCCAGTGTTGGTGCATAGCTTGGTTCTTTCTGTACACACCCACATCCTGCAGAGGGAGCCACAAGCTATGGATTGTTGATAGCCCCCCAAAGGCTGCCCAGGGCCAGTCACAGGCACAATTTGACTTAGGTCTGAATCAGTGTTACAAATCTACTTAATACATAGCAACAAACACAAAGAGGCCAAATGCAAAGACAAAGAAATAGCCCCAAATGAAAGAATAAGAGAATTCTCCAGAAGAACTAGAACTGGAGGCAAGTAATTTATCAGACAGAGAGTTTAGAGTAATGGTTATAAGGATATTCAAGAGCATAAAAAAAGACACAGAAACCATAAAAGAGGATCAGTCAGAAATAAGAATGCAATATCTGAATTAAATTACATACTGAAAGAATAAACAGGATAAAGCAGAGGATCGAATCACTTAACTGGAAGACAAGATAGAATAAAACACTCAAGCAAAGCAGTAAAAAGGAAAAAAGGAAAAAGAATTTTTTAAAAAAGGAGAGCTTACTAAACATTTTGGATAACATGAAGTGTAACAACATCAGCATCATGGGAATATCAGAAGGAGAAGAGATTAAGGGATAGAGAACCTGTTTGAAGAAATAATGACCAAAAGCTTCCCTAATCTGGAGAAGGAAAAAGTTGCACAAGTCCAGGAAGCTCAGAGAGTCCCAAACTGATTGGACCCAAGGAGGTCTACACCAAGATACATCAAAACAGCAAGGCCTAAAGCAGGATGTCAAACTCATTTTTTATTAGGGGCCACATTAGCCTCATGGTTGCCCTTAAAGGGCTGGATATAATTTTAGGACTGTATAAATGTAACTATTCCTTAACTAGGGTCAAGGAGCTCAGTGCTGCCGCTGGGTAGAAACAAGGTGCTGGGCCAGATAAAACAGGTAGAGGGCTGGATTCCTTGTGTTTGCCACCTGTGGCCTAAAGCAAGGAGAGAATCCTAAAGCTGCAAAACAAAAGCAGGTGATTACACACAAGGGAGTACCAATTAGACTGTCATTTAATCTCTCAAAGAAATATTACAAGCCAGAAGGGAGTGGCATGAAATATGCAAGGTGATAAAAAGCCAGGACCTACAACCAAGACTTTTCCCAGCAAGACTATCATTTAAAATCAAAGGAGAAGAGGCTTCTGGTCAAAATGGCAGCACAGGCAGACATGACTCACCTCTTCACATAAACCACATCCAAATTACAACTAAAATATAGAACCACCACCACTCAGAACCATCAGAAATCGAGTTGAATACAAGTCTGACAATTACATAATTAAAGAAACCATATCTGTCAAGACTGGTAGGAGGGCACAGATATGGAATGGGCTCCTCTCATGTGGTAGATTAAAATTTGGGAGGGATATCTTGGGAGGAAGGAGTCTCATCCCCATGCCAGGTCCCCCAGCCAAGGGTTCCAGTGCCAGGAATATAAGTTCCCATAATTTCTGGCTGCAAAACCCGCAGGGATTGACTCAGTGGAAGAAATTTCTGGAGCCCCAAGCAATCCTCCTTTAAAAAAAAAACCACGCAAACTCACCTACTCAGGTTCACTCCCTCTGCAATGGCAGGGTGGCAGCTGGAAGGGCATCAGCGGCATACTGAGAGAGGCTGAAGTGTCTGGGATCAAGGTGAGCACAGGCCATTTTCCTCTTTTTGAGCCCTCCACCCACAGAGCTATGGAGCCAGCAGGCTGGTGCCATATTTGAGATTCTGTCAACCTTGCTAACACTCTTTGACCCCCCTACTGGGGGCCCCAATAGACTTCATCCCACCCAACTTAAGGGCCCACCCAAGTTGTTTTCCACATGCATGGCTGGTCTTGGCTCACACTTCACAGCTTCCGAAATCCTACCAAACAAGCAATAGCTGGCCTCAGTAAACTCCAGGCCGGGTACTAGCATCAGCCAGATTAGTTTCACAGCTTTGCTTCACCTGGGAATTTCCAAGTGCAAAACAAGTAGCAGCCTTCTCAGATTGCTTTATAGCTCAGGAAATCTGACCCCAGGCAAAACACAGATGGAAGCTAATATTGGCCTTTACCACCTGTGAGACCCCAGGGCCAGCACACCCTATAGACCATGCTATAGACCATGTTGGAGCACCACCACCCTGGCCCTGCACAGCTGATCCTCCATGGAGAGCAGAGGTTGGTGGCAAGTGGACACAGCCAATCCTTGCACCTGACTGGCCTGGGTAAATCCCTCCCATTGATCTGCCAACAGCAACCAAGGCTCAACTACAAGAGGAGGGTGTACTCAGCCCACATGAAAGGTGCACCTCGAGTACACAGCTTGGGTGATAGGGGAGGCAATGTCACCTGACCCTACAGGACAACAATACTCGGTTGTTTCCAAGAAACATTTAAAGTGATTTTAATGAATACATACCATACACAGAAATATAAGTTACATATAGGCCAAAAAAGAAAAAAAGAAAAAGAGGGAAAAAAGGACAAAAGTAAGGCTGGTGCAAAACTGCTTCTTGTCATTTTCTACACTTGCAATAAATATCTCGTAAGAGAGCACACTGTTGGAGTATCTCCTGTGCCATCTCTTACTGGGTCCTCAGAAGCACTTGGGATGGGGCATGGGGGCAGCCCAGTGGACTCCTGACATGGAGGGACCCTCTGGATATGCTAGAGTGAGATAAGTTCCCATGAAACTTACCCTATAGTACTCCATAGATTCCCTGCTCCTGAAACATAGTTGATTTTTTTCTTAAAGATTCCTGAGTTCTCTCCTTGAGAATGCTCATGGTTCTGAGCAGTGTAACCTAGCAAAAGACTCAGGCTACTAAGATCTTGAGGAATCACATCTCATTTGGGTTCATTACAAGTCAGAGACTATCGACATTTGCAGACAATGGGAACCAAGGCTAAAATTAAGTCATTAATTCCTAAAAATCTCGTTTTAAAAATTCTTCAGTTTGATTCTCAGAATCTAAGCCCAAACTTGTTCAATGTAGACTTTCAGTGTCTTTGCCAAGTCGCCTGGAAGTCTAGGTGATGCTGCCGACATGCAGGAGCTAAGAAGTATTCAGTGGTGCTGTGCCCGGTGACTAAATGACCACACTCCTTCCACTATGGGAGCTGTCTCTCTCCTGAGGAATAGAAGAACACAAAAAATCCAGTCAGCTGGGCTCTGTTGTCTGTGCATACAGTACACAAGGTGTGCTTGATTGAGGTGCAAATCTTAGGTGAGTGGTGGCTGCTGGGACAGCAGATCTGAATCCCCAAATTATTTTTTAACTCTTCATAAAGTCAGGCTCTACCTAAGGGGTTAGGTTTCTCTTCCTATTTTTCTTGAGCCTCCCTCAAACATCTTTAAGTTCTGAAAATTTCTTACAGTCTCATTCACTCTGCCTTTTGCTGAGTTTTAACATCTTCGAGGCCCCTTTAGATTGAAAAAAAGGTACCCTGCTTCATTCATCAGTCTCTCTCACCACCATTCACTCATAAAGCCATTGCCCAGTTCTTTTCCTGTTTACATTCTCCTGAACTATTCCTTCTCAGCCCTCATCTAAAGGGTTTAAGTTCATATTAGTACTTCTCTGAAGTTATTTTTCAAAGATCACTAATTACCTCTTCCTAAGCGAATTCGGTCGCTTTTCTTCAGATATTCTTCCCCTTGATCTTTTGGCTTTTTCAACTTGCTTTATGAGGGTAAGGACTATGGTTTGCATTCCTCATATTTCTCTTTGTGTTGGTGGGGACTGTTTTATTAAGGTTCTGAGTATCTGCAGCTGTAGTCCATGAATGTGACCTTTCTTATCTTATTTGAAATGGCAAGATAAGTTATCTATCCCAAAACATATTGACCAAAATGCATCATATATGTATGTATACTCATGTTCTACTTTAAATTTTTTGTGTGTTGCCATTTTATCAGGAAAGTGAGTTTTAGGGTAGGGGTTTCTAATAAAAAAAGCTATGGGATAAATACTCTCTGACAAAAAGGAAAGCAACAAAATGGGGCAAAAGGAACTTGTTCAGGATTTGCTGAAAGAAAAAAAAAACCTAGACATTTTCAAGGATAGACATTTTACTGAAAGGAGAAGATGAAGTATCCTAATCTAAATATATATATTTTTTATTAAGACAGAGTCAAGAAAAAAGAAAAACAATCCTAGACTCTTGACAGAAACGTTGAGTTTAGCTTGGAGAGGAAAGAATGCAGTGATTTTCTCTTAGAACAGGCAATACTTACTTAACAGGTATTAGGTATGTACAGACCAAGCTCAGAACAAATCCGAAATATCTTGAAAAGTCCTTTCTGATAGGGCATGATTGGAAAGAAGGGTAATCGATTTGAAGGAGGCCAGAACACAGAGACCACTTAGTCTGAAATCACTGGGGTTTAAAACTCGGTGTTACTGCTTCTCACATTTCTGAGGCTGTGGCTGTTGGTGGAGGGAAAAGACCAGAGATCTAAAATGAGAAGACCTCAGCTAGTGTCCTAGTTCTGGAGTCAAATGGGAGATTCCTAGACATAATTTTTTATTTTCTCATGGGCACTATTCGGAAAACAGTTCTTAGCTATTTGGCACTCCAATGAGATCATTTACATGGAAGTTCTTTTTTAAAAAAAAAACATTAGGCTTGAGGGTGAAGATTCCATATGAGCCAAAGGATTTTTTGATTAATTCATATTTTTCTGAATATTTAATAAAGTATTTTAATAACTATTTTGTAAAAAAAGTTATGGTGAAGCTATAGCTGCTAAAAGCCTGTTTTAAGAAAACAGTAATAGGCTTCCAGTCAAAACACAGGTAGGTAGCCATAGGCATAGGTAAGCTTCACTTCCTCACACAGCCAAAAGAGGGATATCGACCAATTTAAAAACAACAACAACAAAACAGAACTGACAGAAAATAGAACTGCATGGAAGTCCAACAACCAAGGAATTAAAGAAATATTTGTCCAGACTGGTAGGAGGGATGAAGACAGAAAGCTGGGCTGTGAGGATGCACAACAAGGCAGCCGCTGGAACAACAGGGCAGGCAAGGCAGCAGCAGGCAGGGCGGGTGGTCCCACATTCGTGTGCGGATAAACTAGGAGAAACAACTGGGGAAAGAGACAGACCACACAATTTAGGGTTCTAGTGTGGGAAACCAAAGACTCAAAACCTCTGGCTATAAAATCCTGTGGGGGTTGCAGCAGCTAGAGAAACTCCCAGTCTCATAGGACAATTCGTTGATGAGACCCACAGGGTCCTAAAACATACACAAACCCACCCACCTGGGAATCAGTACCTGAAAGGGCAAAATCTGCTTGTGGGAAGTGAGAGAAGTGCCTGAAAGCGGGGTGAGAGCCAAGCAAGCAGCATTGTTTCCTCTCTGACCCCTTCCCAACATGCAGCACCGTAGCGCCACAATGCAGCGAAGCAGGTTGCCCCATCCTATCAAATACCTAAGGCTCTGCTCCTTACAATGTAACAGGTGCACCAAGACAAAGAAATACAGCCCAAATGAAAGAACAGATCAAACTCCAGAAAAAGAACTAAGTGACAAGGAGATAAGCAACCTGTCTGATGCAGAGTTCAAAACACTGGTAATAGGATGCTCACAGAAATGATTGAGTGTGGTTGCAGAATAGAGGAAGAAGTAATGGCTATGCAAAGTGAAATCAAGAAAAATACACAGGAAACCAACAGTGAAGGGAAGGAAACTGGGATCAATCAAAGATTTGGAACAAAAGGAAGAAATAAACATTCAACTAGAATAGAAGGAATAAACAAGAATTCAAAAAAGTGAGGAGAGACTGAGGAACCTCTGGGACAACTCTGAACATTCTAACATCCGAATCATAGGCTGTGCCAGAAGGAGAATATGAAGAGCAACTTTTTGAACAAATAATGAAAACTATTTTGAACAAATAATGAAGGAAAGCTTCCCTAATCTGGTGAAGAAAATAGACATGAAAGTCCAGGAAACGCAGAGAGTCCCAAAGAAGTTGGATCCAAGAAGAAAGACACTAAGACACATCATAACTAAGTTACCCAACATTAAAAATATGTAGAGAATCTTAAAAGCAGCAAGATAAAAGGAGACAGTTACTTACAAAGGAGTTCCCATAAGACTATCAGCCGATTTCTCAAAAGAAACTTTACAGGCAAGAAGGGGCTGGAAAGAAATATTCAAAGTCATGAAATGCAAGGACCTACATCCAAGGTTACTCTATCCAGCAAAGCTATCATTTAGAATGGAAGGGCAGATAAAGTGCTTCCCAGATGAGGTCACGTTAAAGGAGTTCATCATCACCAAGCCCTTATTATATGAAATGTTAAAGGGACTTATCTAAGAAGTACAAGATCAAAACTATGAACAGTAAAATGACAATTCATAATTATCAACAACTGAACCTAAAAACAAAAACAAACTAAGCAAACATAGAACATGAAGAGAATCACAGAAATGGAGATCACATGGAGGGTTATCAGCAGGGAGGGGGTGGGAAAAGAATGGGGGGAAAAGGTATGGGGAATAAGAAGCATAAATGGTAGGTACAAAATAGGCAGGGGAAGGTTAAGAATAGTATAGGAAATGGAGAAGCCAAAAACTTATATGTAGGACCCATGGACATGAACTAAGGGGGAACTAATCCTGGAAGAAGGGATGGTGCAGGATGGAGGGGGTAAATGGGAGAAATGATATGAGACAACTGTAATAGCATAATCAATAAAATATACTTAAAAAAAAAGAAAATAGTAATCAATCATATCCACTCAAGGGGTAAAACAAACTTCAAGTCATACATAATCAAAGATCACCATCTAGTGGCCCAAGTGTTTTATAACTTCCGAAGTCAGCTCCGAGTGCCAAAGACTCCTTCAGAGGCTAAGGAGGTGTGTGGGAAGCACCCAGCCCCACCAAGCAGAGGAGAAGAGTAAGATTTTGGCCTCACTAAAGGCATTCAATGTTCAGGTTACACACAAAGTACTATGCCCTTCTAACCCACCAATCTTCCAAATCAAGTTTCGGTCCTGGCCTCTGGTCACTCAGAATATGAGTGGACAGTTGAACGTGATTAAAGTAAAGTGATAGCTCTTTGGGAGATAAGCTCAGAGACATCCAAAACAACGAGGGCTTTAAAAATGATTCTCCAGTGAAATCTTTGCCTCTCACCAGCAACTTTACAATAAAAAATATGGTTTACTTGTGCTAGAAGTATTGGTGCGCACATCTGTATAATAAAGGAAGCTTTCAGAAAATGAAGAAATAAAGTCACCAGGAAACAGCATTGTTCCACACAGCGTGATTGAAAAGGGCGCAGGTTGGAGAGTCAGAGGACTGTTCGAATTCTGGCTCTGCTCCGTGATGCTGGCATGACTCTGGGCATGTTCCTTAATCTCACTGAACCTCGCACGGCTTGTTAAAAGGATTATATGAAATACGGCTTGAAAGGGGCTTATCCCAGTGTCTGCAACAGGATTGGCATTGCTTTCACCCTTCTCTAATTTAAAAGAAACCACACAATTTAACTTAGAAGAAAATAAAGACAAGAAGGAAATTAAAAGAAAATAGGGTTTGGGTTAAGGCCCAAAGCTGGCTTTTAAATTGCATTTCTCTGTTAAAAATGAAGTTAAGAGACAGTTTAGTCACTTCATAATTGAAGTAACAGCAGTTTTCCCAGATCTAACCAATTCTGTGCTTTCCCTCAGGATGTAATTTTCTTACTGGTAACACAAGAGGGAGGGCTGTACCTACTATAAAATGAAGTCAACAGTACAAATCTCACCCAGTGTTATAAGGATTAAATGAGGTGTAGCATAAATGTCCATAGCTCAGTACTACCTAGGATACTACTAATTTTCAGTATTACTGCTCTTTGCCTCTCTCATGGGACAGCTGTGAGAATATGATGAGATTGTCATTGATCATTTCAGAAATGCCTACAGGCCTTTGCTGCCATCTTCACAAATCACTCTCTCACCAGGGTGCTTCCCTAGAAAGACCAGCACAGTGGCTCACAGGTATCTGTTCTTTTGTACAAACTGTGTGTGCTGGTTTTTAAACAAATTACGGCAAAATCTGCATTTCCAAATGTGTGCTATATGCTTCAAAGTGTGTGAGACTATAATTCTTGTTTCTATAATATCCCTCCCCCTGGGAACTGCTCTAAGGGCTAGATATCCCTTTATCTCAACAGAATCAAAATAGGAAAAGGATTCTGGACAAATAAAGAAATAGATTTTTGTACATAGCTTGTAAGTTGACTCTGAAGGTAGTTCATAAATACTTTTTGAGTCATGACAGCATAACTTTGCAAAATGACAACATTAAAAGAATACCATTGCCCTGGCTGGTGTGGCTAAGTGGATTGAGTGCTGGTCTATGAACCAAGGCGTTGCCGGTTCAATTCCCAGTCAGGGCACATGCCTGGGTTGCTGGCCAGGTCCCCAGTTGGGGGCACATGAGAGGCAACCATATATTGATATTTCTCTCCCTCTCTTTCTCCCTTCTTTCCCCTCTCTCTAAAAAAAAAAAAAAAAGAATACCATCACCCTGACCAATGTGGCTCAGTGGCTCAGTTGAGTTATTCGGCAAAGCAAAGGTTGCCAGTTTGGTTCCCAGTCAGGAAACCAAACTGACTGGGCATGTGCCTAGGTGTGCAGTTTTGGTCCCTGGTCGGGGTTCATAGGAAAGGCAACCAATCAATATATCTGTCTCATATTGATGTTTCTCCCCCTCTCTCCCTAAAAATAAATAAATAAAATCTGCAAAAGAATACAATCATTTGGGTATATTAGTTATGAAATAATTTTTAAAGTTACATCTTTAAAAAAATGATCTCTATTCAGAGGCCTAAAAACCTACATGCTTCTTAGCAACCCTTTCAGGCTGGTAAGCCTGATAACCTTGCCTGTTCACAGAATCCTCAAGTTTTGAACCACATTTGATCTTTTTTCTTATGTTCATCAGTTCAAAGATGCTTTCCCAGGAAGGGGGCGGGGTTTCGGAGGACCTCATCTTTGACTACAACAGGGTCTTGCACACTGACTTGAAGCGCCAGAAGTAGCACATACATCCTCTGTCGCACCACGTGTTCTAATTTGGGGTATGGAAATACAGTTGCTAAGTAAAGCAAGGCAGCTGTGACAGGAAGTAAAGCTTCAGCCATCAAGACCAGTGTTCAAGTCCTGCCGCCACTACTCACTTGGTGCTTAATTATTCTGAGCCTCATTTCCTCATCTGTGAAATGGAGGGACCTGAGGATGAGAAACCCTTTTGTAAGCATCCAGCACCTCATCTGCCCTCTGAACTCACTAGGTGCCTTCTAGCTCTATAAGAGGTGTCTCACCCCAGGGCTAGCTGAGCAAAACAGGGAAGAGGTACCCTCAGCAGTGGCATGTGAGGTGACCTTGTTAGCTGCGTGCGGCCCAGCTTGGCTGGAGGGTCCCTTCTGAACACGCCCTACCCTCAGCAGGATGTCCCAGGCTCACCGAGCGCCTCTCCACATTCCCTTTTTTCCTGCCATTCTTGCCTGGGATGACATCCAGTGAGCGGTAGCTGGGTGGCTTCTCCTCAGG
This sequence comes from Sturnira hondurensis, assembly GCF_014824575.4. Lineage (NCBI taxonomy): Eukaryota > Metazoa > Chordata > Mammalia > Chiroptera > Phyllostomidae > Sturnira > Sturnira hondurensis. The sequence continues at coordinate 1,941,627 of NW_028079853.1, read as the reverse complement.
CCAGTTTGGGGAGTGGGGATGGCGGCGGTGGGCCCCCCAGTTCCGGGGTTGCCTCTCCTTCTCCTCCTCAGAGCTCCAAGAACTGAGGTCCGAGGGCAGGGGAGGGGAGTAGCTGCGGTGCCTGCGAGTCTGGTGCCTGTGTGTCTGGTGCCTGTGGGCGCTCTCTCGGGGGCTGGGCCTGCGGGGTCTGTCTGGGTAACGGCTCCGGAGAGGCAGGTGGTTGAGCCACTGCCAGCGGTCCTCACTGGACAAAGGGCCATCGCTGAGGCTTTCCCCGTCTGACCAGGGCATGGGCGATGTGTTCAGCCTGGAGCTGCGGTGCCTTCCACCCCGAAGTTGGTCCAGCTCCCTTCGTTCCAATGCCCATCGCTTAGGCTCCCGGTCCTGGAGCTCCTGGTGGAAATCGGAGAGGTGGTGCTGCCTTCTCTCCTCACTCAGATGCCAGGGTTCTGGGGAAACCGGGGGAAGCCACTGCTGGCGGGAGGAGTTGCTGGTCCTCGGAGCAGACGGCAGGTGTCTGATCAGTGGGGGCAGGCGGATGATTCTACGTTCCACAACCTCGGAGCCCAGGGAGGACAGCATACTGCAGGGCTGGCCAGATATGGCTTTGAGGTCAGGGGTCAGGGGTAGGGCTGGGTTGAAATTCCGCAACTCTTTCTCCAAATACTCCAGGACACCATTGGTGATGGGAGGGTGAGCAGTGGTCTGGGTCATTGGCATCTGTGGGACGCTGGATTGCAGGGACAAATCTGTATGAAGACAAGGACAAGAACTTGGAGAAAAGCTAACCCACAGCATGCTCCTCGGAACTGGGACACCAAAATGCCACATTATTTAGCTTTCATCCATCCCTCCCCCCCCCAACCATATACATACCCACCACATTGGTCAAAAAGGCCTGGGGCAGCCCGTGCTCCTACCCTTGCCCTCTCCCACCCTAAATCTCTGGCCAGGTTTACCTCGATGCAGCAGTTGGTTCATTGGATAAGATGAAAACTGGGAGCTTCTGTCCGCCCCCCAGTACAGGGGTTTTTCCATCATCTGAGGGCCTTGGGTCTGAGCCTGCTTCATGTGGCGGTGGCGGGCCAGGGCTGTGGGGGGGTGGGGTGGTGGAAGGTGAAATGCAGACCCTCATCCAAGGCAAGGCCCACACCTCCCACTTCACTTCTCGCTGCCCAGCAGCCTTGCCAGAAGGCCAGTTTCCCTCTTCAAAGTTCATTATGAAGTATCTTGCATGGGAGTTCGAGTCGAGGTAGTAGGAATCAATTGTTCCTCTGGGAATGAACTGGGAATAAATTCCTTAGGCAAGACCGTGATTCCCGCACCTCAGGTTAGTATACTCTTAAAATTGACTTTCTAATCTTGAAAACATTTCATCATTCTGCCCATTCCCAAGGTCACCTATAATGTATAGGGACATACATGGTAATTAGCAGGCAGTGAAATCTCAGGCCATAAACCAACAAGGTTTTCAGCCACAGGCCAAAGACACAAGAGTTTACAGGAGGCTGTGAGTCAGGGGCTGCCTGCTAGGGAAGCTCAGGGCTGCCTGTTCAGAGTTGCAAAACAAAAAAGAGAAGGACGTAGATGCTGAGCTAAATGGGCAGAATTACTGGTAAAGAATGTTTCTAGCCAGTAGGAGAAAACCAGTGGAAGGTAAGAGAAAGCAAAAAGCTGAAGTGGATCCAGTGGACATTTTGTACCCTTCTCCTCAACATTAGTAAGTGTTGGGGTTTCCCCTAAGTAGTGGGGAATCTCTAAGGGGTGGGGCGAGGCAGAGAAGGGACAAAGGAAATACCATTTCCTATCAGGGCAAAAATAATAATATAAAAAGGCAGCACAAGGTTTCCATGGAAATGTGACTCTAGTCCCTTAGGTGCAGTTGGTCTGAAACGCATCACCCATAGTGAGTGAATCTTAAAAACAAAAGCATTTGCTTGTTTTTGTTCATGAATTTCTGTTTTGAGGTAACTTTGACGAGTGCAGTGTCTCCCAAAGTTCCTGACTACCCATGCGTGTAGGAAGTGTGCCTGTGCGTTTGAGGGCAGGAAGTGCCTGCCTCAGGCCCCCAGCCTAGCACTCTCACCTCCTCCTGCGTTCCCAAGCCCTGAGGCCACCCCTGACACAGCAGGTTCTGCCTGAAGCCTCCTCCTGCCACAGTAGAGGGAAAAGAAGGCAGGCATTTTGGACCCAGCAACACAGGGTGGAGGATTTGGTGAGGCCACCTGGACAGCTACTCTGCCGCTTGTCTCCAATGCAGAAAAAAACGTCCAGCACAACAGGAAGTGGTTGCAGCAGAGCCCCCAGAAATGTCTGGAGCTCTAGCCCTAATGGTGAGTCACAGCCCAGCCTGGAGGAAACTGAATGCAAACTTACAGCAGCTCACCCAGCGGCTACCCCTCAAGCCAATGGACAGCACTGCAGACCCTCCAAAGACAAGTCCACATGCTCAGTATTTCCTCTTGCTTTTGCCAGCACATGCCTTCCCCAGCTCCCTGTGTGCGCCACCGGCAGTATACATAATGCCCTGCTTGGTATGTGCCACTTTACGTAAGGTAACTGGTCCCCAGAGAAATCTTCAATGTGGGATCAAATGAGGAAGTTGGGCTCCTAGATGTTACCTCCCCAGCCCACAGTCCAACAGCAGGTGACTGGCAGAGACAGGATGTGACCTTGTGTCTGACACCCATGTCTGTACTCTTTCTGCCAAATCCCTGAGTCCCCAGACTTTTTTATTTCTATGAAGCAAAAGGCCCTTGCTCAGCACTACCTCCTCATTTCTCTCCAGCTCATCTCTACACCTTTCGAAACCCCCTCCAGCTTAGTCTCTGCCCCCAAGGCCGGGGGACATCTGATTCCACTGGGAACAACCTTATATACCCCCGCCCCTCTAATTGACTCCTGGCTTCCTCTGCTAAAATTATTCCCCAAAGGGCCAAAATAATTTTAGGCCCCCCTAAAATTGTAACTATTTTTTAACTGTTAAGAAGTTGAAATTACATTTGGCCTTTTGAAAGCAACCCTGAGGCTGATGTGCCCACCCCCCAACCACCAGTGAAAATGAGTTTGATTGACACCCCTATTCTAAATGGTACCATGCCCCATTTTGGCCACTTCCTTCGTCTACTTTCCAATTGAATAGGAGACAAAGGGAGCACTAGGTTTACTCCATGCTCTCTAAATACTTCTCTTACTTTTAAAAACATCTCCACCTGAGCGTTTTGTTTATTGATTTTACACAGAGAGGAAGGAAGGGGGATGGAGCAGAGGAGGGGGGGAGAGGAGGGGAAAGGAGGAGAGGAAGGAGAAGGCAGGGAAGGGAAGAGAAAACATCGATTTGTTGCCTCCCCCAGGGGTCACAACCTATGTGTCCTGACCGGGATCGAACCCCCGAAGTTTTGCTATACCAGATGGTGCTCCAATCAACAGAGCCACTCTGCCAGGGCTGTCCAAATGACCTTGGTAAGTTAAACGGACTTTCTGCACAGATAACTCCCTAGGGATCCTTCCAGATCCTCCATGATATTTTGTTCCAATTTTCACACACTCCAGAGAGTCACCCACCTGTTCCTTTCTTAGCTGCTACCCCTTTCTTTTCTCAGGGGTCCTCCCTTCCCTGATGCACAGGAACGAATAACAGTGGAAAACACAGCCTCTGAGCTTCCCCCTTGGCCATCCTGACCCTGGAAACAGCCCTATGGGGCCGTATAAACTATCAAGATTTTCTGCTGCTCAGCTAAAGGGGAATCAGACAGGCAATAAAATAAGAAGCACAGAGAAAGCAACACAGCTTCAAAAGACTCCTAGACAGTTATCTCAGAACCACAGTGGAGTAAAGTCTTCATTGGTCACGTTTAACGAGCTGATTAAAAATGCAGACTCCTGGATCCCATGTTCCAGAAACCCTCCTTTAGTCTAATGGAAGGCAAGAAAATCTGTGTTTTCAACAAATTCCCCCATTCTGATGCAGGGAGTGAAATTGGAGTTGACTATTGAGGATCCTCAAAACCTTTTGAAAAGTATGATCCTCAGGGATAGGTTTCCTTACCTATAGTTTTGAGGGCCAGATGGACTTAACTGGAAACCCAGCATGTACTAGCTGTGTGATGCTGAGTGACTTTTCAGAGGGTCTAGGCCGAGTCTCCTCATATGTAAGATAGAAGTAAAACCTACTTTGCAAGATTGTTGAGGTTAAGTGAGGTAATACACAAAAAGTGCCTAACATACGACTGTCAACAGATAGTGGCTCTCACTGTTCTTTTTTTTAAATGTTTTTTAAAAGATTTTATTTATTTATCTTTAGAGAGGAAGGGAAGGAGAGAAGGAGAGAAATATCAATGTATGGTTGCCTCTCGTGAGTCCCCTGCTGGGAACTGGCCTGCACCCCAGGCATGTGCCCTGACTGGGAATCGAACTGCAATCCTGTGGTTCGCAGGCCCGAGCTCAATCCACTGAGCTATACCAGCCAGGGCCTCACTGTTCTAATAAATTGTTAGAATGAGCAGCTTCTTTGGCCGTAGATCCCATAGGAGACAAAAATACATATTCGGAGACTAAACCACCCAATGCACATTCATCTTCATTTCGCTGGAAAACCTGGGGCATATTCTTTAAGATGTCTCCTTCCTGATAGAAATGACACTCAACCCGCCCCCACCCCTCCAGAGACCTGCGCCTCTTGTCTTCTGCAGCCAGTATCATCTGTGGTTCCCCTGGAAAGCTCCAACCGCATTTGCCTGTAACTGCTTACCATTCCTTACCGCCTCTTTTCCACTCTTACAGAACTCACTCTTTGCCCTCTTTTGATCTAGGGTCACACAGTCCTTTTGCTTTTCCCTACATTACCAGTCACCCATATGATTTGACTGGCTAGTCATTTCACTAACATCCTCAGGAGCTTTCTAGAATCCCACACCCTTTGAACTCTTACAAACTCAGCTTTAGGGAACCACCAGCACATGTTTCCTGGCCACACACTGTGAGAGCTGACTGCACTGCAGGGGAACTGACCTCAAGCAGCCCTGCTCCCACCCTGACTTTCCCTGACTGTTCTATCGACCCTGCTTCCCTCGCCCAGAGCAGCAGTTTAAACATATCCCACTTCTCATGTCTTACCCTCCTCATGAATTTTCAGCTGATGATATCATCTTATACTCAGCCCTCGGTAAGGAATCAAGAGACCTAGTTCTAGTCCAGGATCCACCACTAATAGTGTAGACTTGTCAGAAAGTCTCACTAGGCCTCACATCCCTCACCTGAGAGGCTGATGAGGTGGTGTGTGGCATAGATTAGAGATTCCAGTGTGGCCCCGTGGTCTATTGCAGGGTATGCCACAGGCTCTGTGGGGAGGAGGGCCAGTAGACGAGCTAGGGATGAAAACTGTTTCTCTAGTTCTCACAGAAAAAAGTAAGTTTCCATTTCAATAACTTTCATCTTTAAGTTCTACTTACTGTTGGTTGTTTACTAGTACTAAGTAAATTATCTAAAGTTACTGAAATGTGCCCTGACTGGTGTGGCTCAGTGGGTTGGGCATTATCCTGCAAGGCAAAAGGTCATGGGTTCGATTCCCAGTCAGAGCACATGCTTGGGTTACAGGTTTGGTCCCCAGTTGGGGTGCGTACAAGAGATAACCAACTGATGTTTCTCTCTCATGTTGATGTTTCTCTCCCTCTTTTCTCCCTCCCTTTCCCTCTCTCTAAAAATAAACAAAACCTTTTTTTAAAAAAAGAGTTACTGAAATGTGTTGTTATTTTCATTTTTCTCCTTTATTAACTCTCACTAGAAAGTGGAGCCGGTTAGGGAGGTTGGCTGTGGTCAGAGAAATTTTTAAGAACCACTGACATCATTCTTAAAGTTCTCTTCTGTGTCTAGGAGTTTGATTTGTCCAATGTGATCTGCCTCAGCTTCCTCCCTTACATTTTAATCACTGTCTATGTTATAATGACTTCCTTGCTCTCTTCACAGGTCAGGCTGTCTTTCCTTTATTTTCTAAAGGCAGTCATTTCACTGTAAGCCTGATGCCACTCCCACTGGCTCCATCAGTCCTCGGTGATCACCTCCCTTTACTGATTTTCCATAAGCCTCGGGTCTTGGCCTACAAATATGCTTATGGTTCTCTTTCACAAAACCAAACAGAAAACAGTCATACACCCCCCCCACCCCCTTCTCTATCTAAGAGCTTTCCTAACAACTTCTGCCTCCTCCATATAATCTCTTCTCGTCACCAAATTTCTCAGGACAGTGACTCACTTCAGAAGTGACCTCATCTGCTCCAGTCGAGGGACCTTTAGTTGTGGACTGCACTTCTTGCCTTTACCAGTTCTTCTAAATGACCTCTATCCACTTCGGAGGAACTACTGTCCCTGGGAACCTATTTATCAGCTGACCGACAGTGGATACATCTATCATTTGTGGAGGGTTTGCCCTCAGTTCTACGTGTTTTGAGTGTCCCACTGATTTGGGGATTCTAAGAAGGCTTTGAGAGGGTTTTTCTCGTCTCTTCCTGCACATTACTACTCCAGTGACAGTGACTTCTTCATGGCATCTCCCCCGGAGGCCCCTTAAAGGTAGGGAGCACCACAGCACAAGATCGAGTTTTCTGCTATTTTTCCTCTTTTTAAGAAGTTTATTGGTATTACAGCCAACCATTGTGATCTATACATAGAGGTTGTGGCAGGCTCGGCTGTGGGAAATTCAGGCTCTCATAAGTCAGATAAACATGGGTTAGACACTGTACTACCGCTGCTGCTTACCGTGTGACTTCTCTGACCTTCAGTGCCCTCACCTGCTAAAAAGTGATGATACCTGCCTTTGAGGGTTGTGAAGATTCAATGGGGAAACATATGCAAAGGGCCTACGCAGACCAAACATCCAATAAAAGTTAGTTCTCTTTTCCTGTAAGACAGCAACCTCAACACAGGCCTGAAACCAGACTTAGACCATTGACCTTCTTGACACTGTAGATTAGGTTTTGTTTCCATCTTAAGAGGCAATTCCTTATTTCCCCCTTTTAAAAATTCCCTTTCAAAAGGACCAAAATGATAAGAGTGGTTATCTTTGGATACTAAGATTAGTCTTTACATAGTCCAGAATTTCTCAAATTATCTACAATGTAGTACTTATCAGGAAAAGTTCTTTTTGCTATTTTAAAAACACAAATACCCCTTCCGTGAAAAGAAATTAATTCCACTCCAGCCATCTACTAAGAAAAGATATTGTACAATAATTCATTATTCTTTTATCTTCATCATGCATCCTGCAGCCAAATTGTTAGGGCATGTCATAATTCTGTTTTAAAAAGTCAAATGTCAGCCCTGACTGGTGTAGCTCAGTGGCTTGGGCATCATGTCACAGACCAAATGGTCATTGGTTCGGATCCCAGTTGGGGTAGGTGCCTGAGTTGCAGGCCGGACCCTTGACTGGGGGTATGCAAGAGGTGACTGATTGATATTTCTCTTGCACAAAGATGTTTCTCTTCCTCACTTTCTCCATCCTTTCTCTTTTCTCTAAAAATAAATAAATAAATAAATAAATGTTTAAAAAGTCAAATTTTAGACTAAAGAAAGAGCACAATAAGAGCACGATAGTCTCCCACTCCCTCTTCCCTTCCCTTAACACAAAGATTCCCAAAGTGTGGCCCCCAGACCAGCAATATCACATCACCTGGGAACTTCTGATAACTGCAACCCTCAGGCCCACCCCAGATCAATTAAATCGGAAACTCCAGAGGTGAAGCCAGCAATTAAGCTTTCATAAGCCCTCTAGGTGATTCTTAAGTTTGAGAACCACTGTTCTAACACCTCTTTCCTTTAATCTGCTCTTTTCAAGTCATCTCTAAGGAGCGGGCTCCTCTCTTCGCTGCTACATTTATTTATTTATTCACTTGCTTACTTATTTATTTATACCCACCTGACAATATGTTTATTGGTTTGAGAGAGAGACAGAGACAGAGAGGAAAAAATACACTGATGTGAGAGAGAAACATTGAACAGTTGCCTCCTGTACACATCTTGGCTGGGACAAAACCCATGAAGTGGGTATGTACCCTGACCATTTATCAAACCGACAACCTTTTGGTATATAGGATGATGCTCCAACCAACTGAGTCACCCAGCCAGGGGTCTCACTGCTACATTTAAATCATTCCCTTCAGCTATCTCATGGTTAAGCAAGGTCAGTGCCAGGATCATACAGTGGAGCACGGGGATATCAGAGCTGCCGAGGATATGCCATCAGTAGGCACAGCCATCTGAAAAGGCCTTAGACAGGCTCGAATAAGGCCAGGGAAAAGTCCTCTCACTTCACTCCGTAGCTGCCCAAGCATCATTTTCTGAGATGAGGCCAAAAACCCCTAAATCTGTGATGGGAGAAGGTCATGCATGAGAACCTGGAAGAATACAAGGTTTTGAATCTGATCTGTTTGGGGCACCAGGCACCAGCAGCATCCCACTGCACTGCTTGTCCACCCACTCTCACCTTCCTCGGGGCAGCAGCAGCGATTGGGACAGCAGGGGCAGCGGACATAGCAGCAGCAATACTGAGGACAGCATTGGCACCAGCACACTCCAATCAGCAGGAGCAGGAGGAGGGCTCCCATAATGATGAAGATCACTGTCAGCCAGTCTGCAGGGGAGAAGCCAAGCAGGGGCTGAATTAAATATACAGGGGCATGTTCCCACTTCTAATACCCTAGAGGTCTCATAAATACAGCTTTTGACCTGTGGGTTAAGGTTGAGCAATACGCTGCAAAAAGGAATAAAAGTTTAGCTTTGGTAAGGGAACTTCAAAGGTTGGCAAACCTGGGCTTGCCTGTTTCTGCTTTTGCCTTTTTTTTTTTTTCTATATGAAAAAAAGTGTGTCGGTATGGGTGGAAAAATAGAAAGTTCCTGCAGCACTTACGTAGGACAATGAGCTTCACCTCCTTATCTGGGTCACCTGATGTGTCCCCTGGAGCCTCAATGGTGCAATAATACACTCCATGGTCCCACCACATCACTTCATTAATCACAAGATCTGCTCCTGCAAGAAAGGAGGGAGGAAGTGCCACTGGTGAAGAGAGAGGGAAATGACCTGTGTGATAGTGTCAAGACCCTACCTAGCATTGTCCTTCCACATCCTGAAAGGGCCCCTTGTAGTTCAGAGAAAGACCTCAATTCCTTCTTTTGAGACTTTCTTCTTTCTCCAGACAGTGTCATGGTGGTAGAACGGATTATACATTGAGCCCTACAAGGTATCTTGAAAGGATTTTGGATGCATCACCTCATTTAATTCCCACCACAACTCTCTAAGTGGGCGTGGCAGAGATCAACACTTGTCTCACAGTGTCTATTCTCCCTCTCTTTTACAGTCTTAGAATTTCTGGTCATGTATGTGGCCATCCAGAATAAAGTCAATATTTCCCATTCTCTCTTACTGATGGAAATGGACATGTGACTCAGTTCTGGCAGATGGAATGTAAGTAGAGGTGTTACACGATGACTCTCAAGAACTTTCTTAAAAGCAGTCTGGGAACACCTTTGCCCTTTTGTTCTTCATTTCTTCTACTCTGTTATCTGGAAAGCAACTGTGATGGCTGCGATCTTGGACCCTGAGGAAGAAGGCGATATTCTTGGTGAGCTGGAAGGAGCTTGGGTCCCGGAGGATTTAATGGAAGAGAGCCACCATACTAGTTCTGGACTGTCTACCTTCCAATTTATACATGAGAAGAGATAAACCTTACTGTTTAAGTCACTAATATTTTGGGCTTCTGCTTACTCACAATCAAACTTAATCCTGATACAGTGGGTACAATTATTAGCTGCATTTCAGATGAAGAAACCAAGGCATAGCAGGCCTTGGTCTTCTCCAGGAGGCTAAGAAACTGGCCTGACAACAGAGAGATGGTACTTAGCAGAGGTAGGTTCAAGCCCCTGCCTCCTTGCCTCACACTTGGTACTGCTGACCACTGAGCTCTAATGCCCTTTCCAAACAAGGTGGAAAATGCCACAGCCTGGATGCCTTGCCACCTGCAAAGAGATACCTCTGACTCTTGAAGGGATAGATTATGAGATAAGCCTGAATAGGAGGGTTGAAATGCCCATATTTTAAGAGTAAATGTTACTCAAAAAAGGAATTTTCATTCTCACAAGCACCAAGTGCTATGCTACCCCCTGAGGTAGATGAATGGCATGTTCAAGATTAGCAAATTCAACAAATGCTCACTGAAGACCCTTTGTGGGCCCAGCACTATGGCAGACACTGTGGACGATCTCAAGAGGAAATGTGGGTGATCCAAAGAGGAAGAAGCCCCATCTCTGTCCTAAAAGGGCTTCAACTCCACTCAGAGGCATCAGGGCAGCCTCCACGTCCCCTCTATTTTAGCCATGGTAAGTACCAGGGGCCATCTCCAAATTCTTCAAGACCTTAGCATTACAGACTTGCCCCTGTTTAGTTGACAGTCATAGCTGCAATTCTTTTTTTAAATTTTTTAATTAAAATATAGTTGGCATACAATATTGTATCAGTTTCATGTATACGACAGTGATTCAACATCTATACACCACGTGAAGTGATCACCATGATAAGTCTAGTAAATATCTGTGTATCTGCAATTTTTTATCATTTGTTTGTCAAGAAATGTTTATTGAGGAAATGAAACAAAAATGCGAGGTCATGCAATATTGGAGCTAACTCGGACTTCTGTTTCCTTCTATTTCTACGTCAATCCCTACAATTTGATTGTACCCATGATTTTCCACTACCCATGCTTTTCCACTACCTTTCCCAGAAACAAGCTTTACCACAGATTTGGAAGAATGGTGAAAATGTTTTGGGGCAAATTCCCCCTCAAAATCTAATACACACTATAAATCTGCCCCAGGAACAAATATAAAGGACACATGGACAAAAACTAAAAGTGGGGGATGGGGAGGGAGAATAGGAGGGAGGTGGGGAGCACTGGGGGAGATGGGCTGGGCTGGGAGTAAAAGAAAACTGTACTTGAACAATAATTAAATTTAAAAAATGTTTTAAAAATCAGCCCCAATTTTTATTAGTGACATTAAGGATTGCTTATGGATATCAGAGTAATGAGGACATTTAAATATGTTAACATTTTTGATCTGTCTTGGATCATTTGACAGGATTTGACAGGGTCATCTCACACGGCGCAGACATGTGCAGAAAAGTATCAGAAAACAAGGGCTCCAAATGTCACAAGCCTAGAGGTAAAAATGAAAACCAAGGGGAAACACCACTTTCCCATGGGAGTAAGAAAGAGTCCGAGGCTGATGCAAAATTGCTGATTGGGAGTGGAGGTAGTACACACTCACCATCAGAAAGAACACCACTCACCATGAGAAAGAAAAGACAATGACGTAAGGACTATCACCTATGGGGACTTTCAACCTTCAGAAACTATAAAGGACACTTGCTATCAAAGAGACTTTAAACTTGAATCCTATCAGAGCTAATTCTGTGGGCTCCGGAGAAAGTAGAACCACCCTGAATCTTTGAGAATGCTCCTGAAGGTCAGATGTTCCCTAAGGCCAGGAATTCAAGCACTGCTTAGGGAAATCAGAGGTGGAATGTAAAAGGATCAGACTTAAGTCAAATTAGAAACAAAGTTGAAAGGCAATTGTTAAACTGTCTTTCTTTATTTTATTATTATTATTTTTAATCCTCACCTGAGGACATTTATTTTTCAATACTTTCAGAGAGAGAGGAAAGGAGAGGAAGAATGACAGCAAAACATTGATTTGAAACAGAAGCATAGATTGGTTACTGTATGCACTCGGACCGGGGATGGAACCTGCAACCCAGGTATGTGCCCTGACTGGAAATTGAACCCACAACCCGTATAGGACAACATTCCAAACAAATGAGCCACACAAGCCAGGGCACTGGCTCCCTTTAAATGATCTACTTCTAAATGGTTACAGAACACTGACCGATTTCTCCACATTGCTGCTATGTGTACCCAGAGTATTTCCCCCATCCCTTGTTCCTTTTTACCCAGTAAATGTTTATGTAACACAGCACACAACGCTCACTGAAATAAGCTCTGAAATTTGTGCCGATACCCCATCACACTAATCCTGAATTAAAAGACAGGAATGTGGAGTGCTAACCAATCCATCCAAACGCATGCTGAGTAATCATAACTAAACTTCGCTGCACAATCACTGTTTGCTAAGTGCTTTACACACACCATCTCACTTAATCCCGACAAGTCCCCAGGTACTGTCATCAAGTTTCACTTAACAGAAATCGAGGCCAAAAAAATTGAAGGGACTTGCCCAAATTCACACACCCCATAAGTGCAGAATGAGGACTCACACCTGAGTCTGATCGCCACTCCCTGTACGGGGCACAATGAATAGATACACTTTAGATATGGCTCTCAGATACCACATTTGATATTCACTTCAGTGTGAGGAGACAGAGACCATTATGCTCATCTTTCAGAGGAGGTAACAGAAGCTAGAGAAAATATCTGCCACTGCTCACTGAGCCAGCATGTGGAAGTAATGGAACACTCAGCCAGGTGTTTTGACTCTAGCCCAATGTTCTTTTCTGTACCACTGGAGGCTGCTGGTCTCAAGGTGGTCATCTACTTGGAAGGCTCTGTTTTCTTGGATATGTATAACAGGCAGGACCAGAGGGAAGCTCAGGAGCCTGGGTTCTAGCAGGCTCTGAGAGCAATTTGTAGAAGGGCTCAAAGAGCCTCTTCCACTCCCAAACCATCCACTCCCAGACCTTTAGCCAATGCTCAACCAGAGACCAACTTCCAAAGAAGTGACTTCAGATGATGCAGCGCGTTCCGTATATCTGGCGTTTTACTCGAACAATGGCGAGGACCAAGGAGACCATCAGGCAGCAGAGAAAGAGGGAAATCCCCACAATGACTCAGCCTGGTGTCCGCACCCTGCCACCCTCAGTCCCCTGCCACCTCCCCACACTCACGGTTCTGGATGGTGATCTTGCGCTGCCGGTAATCTACCCCCAGCACAGGCTCATTCTGACCCCGCCTCTGGGCCACAATTCGAACCTCCCGCTGGCTGTCGTTGCAGTCATTGGAAGGGTCCTGGCCCAGGGACAAAGCTGCCTGGTATGCTGAGGAAAGAGGACACACCCAAGTCACACAGCAGTGGGGAATTCCCAGGAAGAAAGGTGCCCTCACTGTGAGCCTATGTGTCCCCAGGGAGTTTTGTTAAACATGAAGGTTCTGATTCTGTAGGTCTGGAACGAGAAGCAGAAATTCTGCATTTCTAATGAGCTCTCAAGTGATAAACCAACGAGCAACACTTTGAGCAGCGAGACTCCAGACCCACCCAATAGGCCACCATTTCCAAATCCTGGCTGCATCCCCTGATCTCCTATCCCAACTTCCTTTGTCTCATTTTCAGTTGCCCCAGACTCTGCTCTCACAGGGTTCATTCATCTGCCCTTACCGTGCAAAGTGTGAGAGCTGTTAAATTTGCTGGGGCAAACGTCTACTACCCTAGTCTCTCCTACCTCCCCACTTAACCCAGGCATTTTGTGAGGAACCCCCAGGAAACAATGCCTCAATTTAGAAAGGGAAGGTTTCTTAGGGGGACATCAAACTCTGTGGGTAGCTCAGTTAGATTTTGGGGTTCATATTGTGAGACAGGGTTCCCAAAATTTCCACAAGGTTAATTGTCCCAGGATGATTGTGGATATCTAGGTTCCTTTGTCCTTTGAGAGTGGCAGAGGTGGGCAGCTAAGAAGGGTTTGGGCTCCAGACAGCAGAACTGACATGAGTGGGGCAATTGTCACTTAGAGATAGGATTTGGCTGAACATAGGGGAGTTGAGGATCTCAGAGACGTCAAACAACAAATGGGCTTCCCTGGGGGCAGTGAGCTCTGCATCGGAATTTAGTCAGTAGAGGAATGACCATCTACCAGGAAGGCTGGCCACAAAGTCCAACATGGCAGTGGGCACAAGGCTCACAAATGATCATTCCTCATGCACTGTGGGGAATACAGGGGTCTTCTTGTTGGCATTCTAGGGGTGGGGTGATCGGGGTGGGGCAGATCTACATCCTTATCTCAGTGTGCTGGCACGGACCAGGAGGCAGAACTCACTCTGCCTTTTGCTTGTTGTCTGAGCTGCCTTGAAAACTTTTTAGAATAAGGTGGGATATAAATTTTTAAATAAATAAAATAGTATGTGACCTTCAATAAGTTATTGCATCTGCCTGGGCTCAGTTTGCTTATCTATAAAATGAGGAGACTAGATTAAATGCTCTTTGGGGCTTCTCACAAACGAGGATTTGTGATCCTAAATAATTCCTACAGAGTAACAGCAATACTTCACAGAGGGACTTGGGCAGAGGCAGAAGGAGAGGGCACTCACACGCAGAGTAGTAGTCAAAGATGGGATCCTTGCAGAAGGACTTGAAGCGCCACGTCACTACCACGTCCTGGAGCTGGGCAGAGGTGGTGTAGTCACATTTGAGGACGACGGAGGCAAACAGGGTGACATAGCGTTCTGTGTGCTGGACTGTCACCAACAAGGGCAGGCACCCTGAAGCCAAGAGCAGGAGACAATGCTGCAGGCAGACCAGATCTCCGGGAGGTGACCTACTTCTGTGCGTGGGGTAACAAAGGCTATGCAAATGAACACACCAACTGCCTGACTGCTCGGGAGCTCACAGGCGGAGTCTGAGTTCCTACTTGGCCGGAGTCTGAGTTCTTACTTGGCCTGGGTGAAAAACTGCACAGACCATGGGGAAGACAGTGGAGAAAAAGATCAAGGCTGACTCCCAAGGAGCTCAAGGTCCATGGGTCCATTGATGGTGATAACACATACAACAATAAACAAATCGTATTAAAATAAGGCAATATTTGTACTAGAGTGACCTTGTTAATACATATATATTTTCACATCACTTTCTTTTAAAAACATTTTCCTATTTACTTAGGATAAATTCCAACCACCACAAAGAGGCCTATAAGGCTGGTAAGTCTGCCTTCAGCCTTTCTCTCCTGACTCATCTCCCTTCCCACCCTACCTTACACTCAGCGTTTGGCCACTCCGAACTTGCTTCAGTCCTTTCCACACTGGGACTGCTGTCTTCTCCAGTCTTGCTACATGTGGATGTCTTGGCTGGAACGCTCTTCCTTATCATGGGCTACCTACCACTCTACTCCCTTCACTAGATTAATTACTATTTATTCCTCGGGTCTTCAGCTGCGCCCTCCCCTCCTCAAGAAGCCTGGCCTGACTGCAAATCTGGGAAAGGGGCCTCCCTCTGTTTTCCCAAAGTGCCTCATCTTACCTTAAGGAAGCATTTTCACACTTCTTGCTAATGGCCTGTTTACTACAGGCTCCAAGAAAACTGACTGGTTTGTCTGTAACTCATTGTTCAAACCCTAGTACCTCATATTGTGCCTATCACCTCCCTGGCGCCAAAAAAATGTTTGATGAATAAATGATGGAATGAATGACCAAAAATACATTAACCAGTGGATAAGAGCAGCACAGGTCAAGATAAACATAAAGCAAATGAAAGAAGAAGATCAGACTGTGACAAATTTTATTAAGAAAGACTTGAAGGAATTAAAAGTCTTCCCCCTCTTACCTTCCAAAGATAGAGACATACTCCACGTCTGCCTTGATGAGGAACCAGGTGACACAGAAATGTCAGATGGGACTTAGACACAGTCAGAGGGCCGCACATAATTGGCATCTTTAATGTTCCTATGTCAATATGGTTTCTAGGCCAGGTTATAGGGAATCTTCTCATGGGAGGGTCCGTGTGGAGCAGTAGTCAAACCTGAGCATGCACCACCAGCAAGACCTGAGACAGCCCAGATCCCTGTCAACAGGAGTTTCTGATTCAGTAGAACTTGGGTGGGGCCCAAGGGTTTACATTTCTAATAAATTTACAGGAGATATGTATGCTATTGCTCTGGGCACCATATTTTGAGGAAAACTGGTGTAGACTAGATAAAAAAAACAAAAAACTCCAATGTAGCCTTTGGACTCAGCTGTGACTTGGTTCAAATCAAACTTTACTACTTAGACGTTGGGCAAGTTATTTACTCTCGGTGAGTTTGTGTTTCCTTAACTATAAGTGGAGATGATCATAGTACTAACCTCATCAGGTCCTTGCAAGAATTCAATGAAATAATCCACATCCAGGGCTTGGCTCAGGGCCTGGCACATTCACTGCCATGTTAGTGTCAGCGTATGAGTCTCTTTCCCTCTTTCCTTTATTACAAGAGCCAAGGAGAAAGAGGTTCAAGTTGGGGTTCTCAGGTGGAGCTGACTTTATTTTAACTGAGTTGCTCCCACAAGCAAAACAGACATAGACACCTGCTACAAAGTTGGGTGGGCCTGACTCAAGAGCCAAAGCCATTGGTTCTGGCTCCTGCCTCATCTTCCGGGCACAGCCCACATATGAGTAGTCTGCTGAGGCTTACGATGGACGCCTGCCCCACTGTTCTCGTGTCCATGGAGAGAGCCGAATGCTGCTCAGGACAGGCTCTGGCCCCCAGAAATGACTTGAGCCATCTCCAGGGCTGTAAATGAGGATGTGCCTGTGACAGCTATGTGGAAGAGAGGGTCTACAGAAGTGTAGGGGAGACCTGTGGGCAGGGGAGACTTCACGAAGGAAGAGATTTAAGCTAGACTGTAAAACTCAAAGAGGATAAACATTACACATGAGAAATACAGGACAGAGAAACTTGTCATATCAGGATGGAAGATGAGCAAAGGCCCTTAGCAGGGAGGGGCGGTTACTTGGGGAACCTGGAGGGAACCAACCTAGCTGGCAACTCTGGCTTAGTGGGAGACAGAGGGGATAAATTAGGTGGTGCTGGTATTGGTGACTGGAAGGTGGAGACATGGACTACATGACACACCAATACATATTTCTAGATAATCACTGAAGGTTTTTCTGAAGAACAGTAATCAGGTGACAGTGGTGTTTTTAGGAAGATGGATGACTTCCTTATTCAGCTGTTAATGAAAAAAGAACATCATTTTGAAAAATAGGCCTTCAGTAGTTTGGGGAAAAATAGCTGCTGTCCATACTGGCTGTTGGATTCCTGGAAACCAATCCAATCAGAACAGAGGAGCCAGCAACCAGTATCTCAAGCCTAATATGGATTCAACCATACTCTGCTTTTGTATTTTTCTCACTTTTTCTTTCCAGTGCTGACCTGAAATGGACTTTGGAGCTTTTGCCCTACACAGCTTTAACTGAACAGAAGGAGCTATGGGTAAGATTCTGACAATGAATTTGTCAACACTAGCTTCTTTGCACAGTAGTAACACAAATGGATTGGAATAGGGCAGGGGAGTCAAACTCATTTTCACTGGGGGCCATATCAGCCTAGCAGTTGCCTTCAAAGGGCCAAAATAATTTTAGGACTGTGTAAATGTAATTGCTTCTTAACTATTAAGCTGAAATTACATTCAGCCCTTTGAAGGCAACCAGGAAGCTGATGTGTCCCCCAGTGAAAATGAGTTTGACACCCCTTTGGAATAGAGGGAAAAACACTGATTTGCAGTCTAAACAAGACCCTAGGTTCACATAGCACTTTCAAATGTTTTATTTCACACACCAAATATGATCCCTGGGAAGAGAGAAATGTACCCATTTCATACATAGCAAATCTAAGATTGGAAAACATGATTTGTCTGTGGTCATTTATTTTCTAAGAAAATATAATTCAAGATTCGTCCCCTGAGCAATGCTCCTTCTACTCTGCCTGGCTGTTCTTTAAGTAAAGGAGTAGGTTTGGTATTCATTGGCTTGCAAAGAACTGGATCATGGGTCCAGGCTACTTGAGTAATAATTAATATACAACTGGCCGCTGTCACTCTGATACTATAATTAATAACCTACATATTCTTTATTTTGCTGAATGGTAATTCAACATAAAAAGCAGTTTATCAGAGCCCTGGCTGGTGTAGCTCAGTGGATTGAGCACGGGCCTGTGAACCAGACGATCGAGGTTCGATTCCCAGTCAGGGCACATGCCTGGGTTGCAGGCCAGTTCCTGGCAGGGGCCAGTTCCCAACAGGGGATGCATGAGAAGCAACCATACATTGATGTTTCTCTTCCTCTCTCCTTCCCTTCCCCTCTAAAGATAAATAAATTAAATTTTTAAAAAAGCAGTTAATCAAAAAGACCCTACTCAACATTATTTGTACAGAGGTGAAACATTTGGGGACGGACTGAGGCTTTCTGGGAGTCAGTTTGGTTGGAGCCAGAAGTTGCTCTGGAGTAGCTTTGGAGATTGCTGAACCTGACACTCCGAGGCAGGAGAACAGGGACAAGGGTGATCACCTTCATTATCAAATCCTCAGTCAGCTCCCCTTGCATGAATGCTCTTATTATAGGCAAATGACACCTGAGGGCAGAGAATTCACCTTTTCCAACGTCAACACTGGCTGTGCCGCCTTTTATCCTCTCTTCAATTTCATCTCTTATGTGAATTTCAAGCCTTCAAATACGCCAGGTTCCCAGATGTTTTGACCACATTGAGCTCACTCGCAGTCCCTCCAGGGGTCTGCCAGCCGCCTAGCATCCTGTGCAGTTCTCAGACCTTCCCCTACAACGCGTCCCCAGCCCCCACCACTCTCACCCAGAAAGTAAGGAAGGGTCTCAAGATAAAAGGTAACTGAGCAACCAGCAAACCCTTCTTCTAGGTTGTTGGCCTGGATCTCAGCATCTACTGTTACATACACTGTCTTTAATCTGCACAAGTCCCCTAGGGTGGGATCAGCGCTGCTCGTCTTTGTGGGCCAAAGTTCAGACAATAAACTAAGTCCTCTCAGCTTTGGGATTTGAATTTAGGGCTTGCTGACACCAAAACCCAATCTTTTTATTTAATTTTTTCCTTTAAAACTTTTTAATTTTGATTTTAATTTTAATTGTTGTTCAAGTACAGTTTTCTGCCTTTTACTCCCATCCCAGACCACCCCATCTCCCTCCATTTCTACCAATCTTTTTATTTTTATTTTTTAACCCAAACCCAATCCAAGTAGGCAAGTTTAACCTTCTAAGTGGAAGTCAGGCACTGGACTCTCTAAAGGCAGGAGGATCTTTCAGATCAGGCAGAAGACAAAGGAAGTAGCAAGTCCATCTCATAGGCAAAAACCTCCCATCTTTCTTTCCCATGCTGTTACTTCTCTGTAAAACTAACCACATTGGGCACGCACACTACTAAGCAAACAGGGGTTTTCAAGAAGAGGCCCAAAGCAGCAAGATCAGGGCTGAAAATATGAACAGATTCAAAGAGACAAATGCCCTGTTTATAGACGGCATCATGCTCTTTTATTTTTTAAAAAAACTTAATCTTGCCCTGGCTGGTGTAGCTCAGTGGATTGAGCACGGGCCTGCGAACCAGACGATCGCGGTTCGATTCCCAGTCAGGGCACATGATTGGGTTGCAGGCCAGTTACCGACAGGGGCCAGTTCCCGACAGGGGCCAGTTCCCTGCAGGGGATGCACGGGAAGCAACCATACATTGATGTTTCCTTCCTCTCTCCTTCCCTTCCCCTCTAAAGATAAATAAATAAAATGTTTAAAAAAAAACAAACAAAAAACAAATAAATCCTTTAAAAAAAATACTTAATCTTTATTGTATTTTTCCATTACCATTTAGTCCTCTTACATCTCCCTCCCCACAGCAATCCCCACACTATTGTCCATGTGCATGAGTCCTTTATCTCCAATCTCTCCACCCCCTCACCTCCACCCCCCACATCATTGCTCTTTTGAACTTAATACTACAAGTTTTTAAATTTGTAAATTATCTTTTTATTCTTACATTTATTTCCTTCATGTTGTGGCATCACCTTATCCTCAACTCATTGCTACCCATTTCCTAGCTGTCTCTATTATTTTTCCCTTGAAAACTTAATTTTAGAGACTGACTTCCTGAGTTCAGATTCTACCTTCACTCCCCAGCAGTGAAAAGAGCTAACAAGGTATTTCCCAACTCCAGTTGTTTCTTTACACACAAAATTGGGATGATACTAATAGTTGCCTTATAGGGTTCTAATGAGGATTAAATGAGATAAATGTCCAGCGTTTAGCAAAGAGCCTGGCACATACCAAACACTCAATAAACATTAGCTATTATTTGCATCAACTGTATGCGTCTTGCCTACCTTAAAAATATTGAGATCAACTGAGCCTGTCATGTAAAAGCATTCTGAAAGAATTAAAATGATACAAATGAAAACTGTCACCACCGTCTTCTCTTTGCAAAATGAGTTAGTTAGTGCTTCAAAAGCTTTCAAAGCTGTGTCACTTTATATTCTGGCAAACCCATACCCACTTTGCCTCCTTTGTGAAAGAGGAAGAGAGGGAGTCCTGTCATTTAAGGATGGAAAGGTAACTTCAGATGAGGTACTAGAGCTCATGGGAAGGAGGGAAGGGGAAGGGGATTCTCTGTTTCCCGCCACGAGGTACTTTCCAAGACAAGGCTGCCGTGGAGACTGGGGACTACCATCTGACATTAAAGTCAAAGAAAAACATACCAAAAAAGAAGAGTATCTTTACAACTAAATGCTACGTGTTCCTGAATACAAGCGTATCGTTGTACATTTATTTTTTTCATTGTCTTCCCTGTCTACAATCATATTGGGCAGATGTTTTACAGTTTCTACAACATGTTATCCACACAGCATAGGGACACAGGTACAAAGCGTCTTCCTTCCTTCCTTCCTTCCTAACTGAGAACTATTTTCAGAACATTAGATGGCATTTCCCCTCCTTTCCACAGGGAGGGTCCTGCCTAGAAGGGGATGGTAGCCAGTGAGGGAGAGGAAGCACGGAAGGGCCATGGCCTGCTGCTGCTGCTGCTGATGACAGGTCTCAATTCCTGAGTGTTTCTCAGGTACTCAGGCACCTCTGCTCCAGTTCGCATGTTAACAAAAAGTACACAGGTTTCATCCTATCAGAGTTTATCTCCGATCAAGCTATCTCAAGTATATTTGCCATTGGTAGTAATTAAATTTCTTTAGATAACAGTGCAAACATGAGAGAACTGAAGGGGAAGAGTGACTGGCAATGAGTATCGACAAGAAGTAAGGGACCCAGGGAGTTAGGAGAGAGCTGGTGCAGGGAAGGAGTTATGTCTACACACTACGGATTTAACAAAGGTCTGGCTTGTGCGGCTCAGCAGCGCTAGGCTTGGGGTGGCACTAAAGCACGCGGCTGGCGACCCTGGGGAGGAAAGAGTGACATATTCTGGGCACTTGCATGGTATTGAGTGCTTTGTTTATATGGTATCTCATTTCACATTTGCAAAAATTCCATGAAATAAGCTTTATTTTTATTTCAATTTCATAGGTGAATAAAATGCACAGGGAAATTAACTGATTTAAGCTCACATGGCTAGAAAGTGGCAAAGCTAGATTTACATTTACAGGCTCAAATTCCAAAGCCTACACGGTTTCCTGTGTACCAACTGCCTTCTGAGTAAGTTTTTCTAATGGTGGAAATTTAATCTTTATTAGATATTTACTTCAAGGCACACTCACAGATTTATTTTAACCATTTTGTATAAAAACCATTTTTTTTTACTTTTTTTGTACTACAAAATAATTTCAGAACTTCCAACAATAAAGAAGGGTATAAAGCAAAAACTTCCTCCTTGCTCACTCCACGCCCCAGAGGGGCCACATTTGACGACTTGGTGCATATTCCTCCACAGCTTTGCCTGTGCTACTCTTTCAAAAAAATGTAATTGTATTATGTATATTGACTCACAACTTTGTTTTCTTCAAACTAATGGTATATATCATTATATTCTATAGATCTAATTATTTCATAGGTCTAATTGTTTTAGTGGCTGCCTAAGATTCACTACATGGATGAACAATATTTATTTACCCATTTTCCTAATAATAGGCATTTAGTTTGCTTCTAATTTATCACTATTACAAATGACGCTGACAGGAATTGTTAAAGTGGCTGGCTTTATATAAAGTATCTCTTCACATGCCTGCCTTCCAGTAGGATAGGTTTCTTAAAGTGAGATTGCTGGGTCAAAGGAAAAAAGGCTCTTATCTTTTAATAGAAACTTCAGGAAAGAAATTTATACTCGTATTCCCATCAACGGTGTGACAATCCCTCATTTCACCACAGTCTTTCCAATGAGGGAACATATCAATCTTTAAAATTTTTTCATAAACTACAAGGTGAAAAAAATAGCCACTCAGGTGGTTTGAACTTGTTATCTCTTTAAGGGTAGAAGGCAAAACCTGGTTGAGAGGCAGAGCCTCGGAGTTCCCCAAAGTCTGTGGATCAAATCAGTGACTCATCCATCTCCCCACATGCTAATCTCAGATCATATGCAAATTTGAGTCTCACCAGAATGACAAATCTCTGTGTCCCCTGGGTCTTCAGAGGTCACTCATTCATTTAATGTATTAAATACCTACTATGAGGCAGGCACCATTCTACATGACGGGGGTGCAGCAGCAAATAAGGGAGACAACACCTCTGCACTATCGGAACGCATACTCTTAGTGGGACAGTCGACAACAAACAGGTAAACACAGAGACAAGGTACTTCACGGCTAAGCTTTATAGGGTTGCCCAGAAACTGATAGCGCTTTGGTTATCAAATCCTACTATACAATAAAGGACAAGAGAGGCACACGAATTCAAATAATCCTGGTAGCTCTTCTTGGTTGTTCCAAATCTTAAATCAGGCCCCAAATCTAAATCAACATCTTTCTCTACAAACCTGGGCCTCTTTGATTTCCCGTCTCAGCGAATTGGCAGCACTGAAAACTAGGAACCATCCTTGACATCTCTTTCCCCCCTCACGCCCCGCATGTAATTTATGATTGAATTGGTTTTATTTATCTCCTAAGTAATTCTAGACTCTCTCGATCTCTCTGTCCACCCTCACCTCCACCCAAATACATGTTATCATCACTTTCAGCCTGGATACTGCCTAAGCTTTACTGGTACCTACACATACTCTGGTTTTCAGCCACGTGGATTCCACATTGCCATCAGTCTCCCAACTCCTGCTCTTTAAAGATTTCCAAAAGCTCTCCCTTCACTGTTCTTAGGATAAACAGAAGCTTCCTACCATGACCTATGAAGCCATGAATATCCGGTCCTACCCACCCCTCTGACCTCATTTCCATCACACACCCTGTGAATTCCTCCACTCAGTCACACTAACATTCTTTCCTTCCCTCATGCCCACTGACCCCTCCAGCAGCCTTGCACATGTTCTTCCTTTAATCTGAAATGATGATTCCTCGGCTCTCAAGCATCAGCTTCTTTGGGGAGGACCTCCTGAGTGAGCAGAGTCCATCTATTTTGTGTTGTTGTGGCCTCTTATAGCTCTTTCTTATGCTTCCTGTCACAGTTGCATTTCTACATTTGCTTGTATTTCTTTTAGGCTTTAAGCACTTTGGGGCCAGGGCCATGTCTGCTTTTGTTTGCCAGCACACCTGCTGGTTAATTACCCAGCATCTCATTCCACTGCATTCGTTCAGTAAAAGAAAAAATAAATTTCATATGACATTGGGAAAACTGCTTGGAACAAATTTGAAGTAGTCTAAAAGTACAAAAAGATAAAGTCAACCATTTGTAGTACGTTCACATAAAAAGCAAGGAAGAAGGGTATGTGTTAGGGGAAGAGGGAGTATGAGAACATGTCATATCAGTGGAGACAAGGCCACCCAAGGTGGTGAGGTGAGAATGAGTGAGCCTTGAATCCCACAGGAAGAGCTTTAACCCACTCTTACAAGCAGTGGGTATCTAGTGGAGGTTCTTGGAGGATTAAAATGAAGGTATGAAAGATTCACCCAGGTAAATTAACCTATCATCTGGGTAGAAGAATGGCTGGAACTAGACAGAGAGGTAGCAGGTTAATGGGCAAGGATGCTATCAAGATGCTTAAGGTAGGCTAGTGTGAGCTTTGTTACCTGGAATGAAAAAGAAGGGGCAGATCCTGGGATTAAGCAACAGAATTTGGTGATAAACTGAATTTGGAAATGAAAAAAATGTTGCGCTGGCTGGTGTAGCTCAGTGGATTGAGCGCGGGCCTGTGAACCACACGATTGTGGTTCGATTTCCAGTCAGGGCACATGCCTGGGTTGCAGGCCAGTTCCCAGTTCCCGGCAGGGGATGCACGAGAGGCAACCATACATTGATATTTCTCTCCCTCTCTCCTTCCCTTCCCCTCTAAGATAAATAAATTTTTAAAAAAGCCAAAACTGCTTGCCTCTGACCCTATCTTTCTCTGAGATTTACACATCAGAGGATACAGAACTAAGAACTAGAAAAAGATGACATGATCAAAGTCTTCCTGATTTTTACAACACACAATTTTATTTCTCTCCCAACAACTTCAAATAATAAACTAAAGTATTAAGTTGAAGAAAACCAAGGCAGTCAATGATACATTAATTGCCTGGCATCTCATTCTACTGCATTATTGTTGGGGCAAGATGTTTAATAAGCAGCATTTAGTTAGACATCCAAGAGGCAATCTATTTCTGTTTCTGCATCCAAACATTCATTCAATCAGACAAAACCAACCAACCCCATGGCATGAAACATATGAAAGAGCAATGGACTGAATGAGGATGCCAGGATTCTGGTCTCAATCTAAAACTAACTCCATTGTTTCAACCTGAGATGTGTGATTTCCCTGAACACAGATTTTCTCCCTGTAAAACTTGCCAAAAGAAGAAGACAGGAACTGGGAGTGGATTCTACGTATGTTCAGCAGAGCACTGGGATTCTGGGCAGGTATTTCAGGGGGTTCCATGGAAAAAAGGGAGCGGTCGAGTGGGCAGTCTCCCATCCACCTCCCACAGACACCGCACCCTGAGAAGCTCCACTTTACCATCTACTAGGCCAGGGATCAAGATGTCGTTAAGCCTTCAGTATGATCCGAACCTTCATTCACCCCCTTCAGTAAGAATAACAAGTTCTAGATGCTAACAATCTTGTCTGATTCAGCTGTCTGATTTCCCAAAGAATAATATTACATGTTGATAGCCATGTCGACCCATAAGTTAACACTATGATCTTATTTTTCACAAAAGCACAAATGACACACCCTTTTACAGTTTGAAGGAAAGACTGAATTTGCATTCCAGGAATAAACTTTGAAGTTGGATGAACATAACCAGAGATGTTAGCCAATAATACGAAGGGCTGTAGGTACATACATTAGCCTTATCTTAATATTTTGCTTTAATAAGCAAGCATTACCTGTGTGATAAAAATCTATTTCTTAAAAAAAAAACCCTGACAACTGATCTCCCCTCAGCTCAGAGCACAGGGACTAGGGTGACTTCCCAGGACTCCCTGACCTCAGGGCCTCCAAGCCACATCAACTAGTGAGTACCCAAATCTGACATCATTTCACTAGTGGCCTACACTTTGCAATTGCAGAAGCTTGGATGCAAATCAGAGGATTGGGTTGACTCTTCTCTAGAAACAGAAGAAAATAAGGCAATGGACCAAAATGAACAGACTCTAGTATGAAGGTTTCCAAAGTTCTTATCGCAATTTGCAGCGGATCTTGAGAAAATCAACTTCCTGGGTTTTTTCTATTCAGTATTGTTAATTTGGGGAGTATCATCTATGAACTAAATATTATTAACATAATACTTGATGTCAGTTTGTTACTTTTTTATCCAAATAGTAATGGGGGTTGAGTGTATGTGTGGACCTTGTTTCTATTTTGTAAATCGCGCATGTGTTTGTTTACATGTCACAAAGGTGTTTCTTCCTGAGGGCTGTGAAAAAAAGTTTGAAAAACATTGCTTTGGTAGATACTGGGAGTGAGAGAGAAAGCGGATCTTCACCAGTTTGATCTTAGAGATTTTAGTAAGTTTGGTTTAAAAATAAAGAAGTGAGGGCAGTGGGGAGGGACTCAGTATTTCCTGAGCGATGACCGTGTTGTAGACACTGTGCCTGATCTCAACCCACTTGACAAGAGTTGGTCTGTTGGTGGGAGGAAAGGGGCTTGTCAGGAACTTTGCCTGGGTGAAGGGAGATTCACTCAAAGTTACACCTAGTAAGAGGCAGATTCTGAAATCCAAGCTGACATTCATCTGACTATTAATTGCAGTTTCTTAGCTGTAGGTGAAGGAGGCATAGAGAAGCCTAAATTGTTTCTCTGAAGTGAGCTTTAAAAAATCCTACTTGGGCCTAAATCGTGACCACCAGAGTCACTGTGGCTGACATTTACTAAGCCCTCACTTTATTCCAGTAACTGTATTATATTAGTGCTTTAAAACTTTCATTTAGCCCTGGCTGGTGTAGCTCAGTGGATTGAGTGCGGGCCTGCGAACCACACGATTGCGGTTCGATTCCCAGTCAGGGCACATGCCTGGGTTGTAGGCCGGTTCCCAGAAAGGGACTCACCAGAAGCAACCAGACATTGATGTTTTTCTCCTTCTCTCCTTCCCTTCCTCTCTAAAGATAAGTAAATAAAATCTTTAAAAAAACCAAACTTTCATTTAATTTAATTCTCTCACACACACAAAAAACCTTGTGAGATATATACTGTAATCATCCCAGTTGACTGGAGGCTTTCAGCAGCTCAGTAAATTGACTGACATCATGGATGCAAAATCCAAATGCATGTTAAATAGTTGAATGCAGCTTTATTTACATTTCCTGCACAGAGTCAGGGTCCGTGCCTACTAAAAGAGCTATTTCCCCCTCAAAGTGGTGGAGTCACGACAAGTGAAATCTCAACTTTGTACCTAGGAAATAAAAGTGACATTAGATGTTCACTTTGCTCTTTTTCATTCAGCATTCTCTGGTTCTATTGGGTTGGCCAAAAAGTCTGTTTGTTTGTTTTTTTCATAAAATAAAAGAAATATTTTTCATTGTTACCAATAACT
Organism: Sturnira hondurensis; assembly: GCF_014824575.4. NCBI lineage: Eukaryota > Metazoa > Chordata > Mammalia > Chiroptera > Phyllostomidae > Sturnira > Sturnira hondurensis. The sequence goes on along the minus strand of NW_028079853.1, from coordinate 1,914,764 downwards.
TTATTAATTTGGATTTTTAAAAAGATTTTATTTATCTTAGAGGGGAAGGGAAGGAGAGAGAGAGAAATATCAATGTATGGTTGCCTCTCATTCATCCCCTGCTGGGAATTGGGAACCGGGAACCAGGAACTGGCCTGCAACCCAGGCATGTGCCCTGACTGGGAATCGAACCGTGATCGTCTGGTTTGCAGGCCCACGCTCAATCCACTGAGCTACACTAGCCAGGGCTTAATTTGGATATTTTGAGTATGTTGGCTGTCTCCCTCTATTGACTTCTAGTTGGCCAGGGATGCTGCTAAACATCTGCCAATGCATAAGGCAGCCCCATGGCAAAGAATTATTTGGCCAAAAATGTCAGTAGTCCCGAGAAACTTCACAAACCATTTAACATGTTTGACCAGTCACAGCACCTTCTCCATACGCTGCACAGATCTTTTTTTTGATTTCAGTTATGTTTTAATCTTTCTTGACATAATAAAGCATAATACACAGAAAATGTTGCACATTTTCTTCCATCTTCAATACTAAAATGGCTGCATAAAAATTCACCAATTTTGGTAAGTCTTTTTAAAATGCATGCTGATATGACAGCTGTCACAATACAATCTAACCGAATTGTTTTGAATGAAGTTAAAGACCACTAAGCACAACAGGAACCATCATACAGCAAAAATTGTTGCTTTATGAAACAACCTTTTGGGCCAATCCAATAAAACACGTCATGCATTTAAAGAATGTCAGGCAAATACAGCAGTCTATTATTTTACTCCAATATCCTGGCTACTCACACTGCATGGCTGCTGTGGATTTTGAGCTGAACACATGAGTCATCGAAGAGAAAACTGTGCAAAACTGGGATTTTTATGAGTTTGCTTTCATAGTCCAAACTGCTGATTGCCCTGGTGGAATTTCAGGCACTTTGATTTAGGTGAGGTTTAGCCCATTTTCTTGTGTACCATGCATGGGTGTCCAATATCTCATCTCGTCAGTTTCAGATAATTCGTAGGCCCTACTTCCTACAGAAAATGTGGTAAGCTAGAAGACCTTAGGGATACCCATTTTCTAGTTTTTCTACACTTTTGCAATCGTCCCTCAGCTTAATTAAGCTCAAGTTATTATAGAATCCTGTGTGAATGCATTTTCATTCCATCTGAGCGATTTTCATGTCCTAGTAAGCTTGTAAAAATGGAACTCTGCCTGTACCTTCAGATTGTATCTTTTCCCTCAGAAAAACACAAGACGTAAATTGATCTGTGAGCAAATTGAGGTGACCTCCCACTTAGCTGACAAAGGTGAGAGGGCAGTTGCTCCTAAAAGTCGGGGTGGAGGGGGAAGGAAAAGGGTAAAACAGAATAAAGCAGGGCAGAACTCGAAGGGAAACGGTAAGTTCTGGTTTGCAAGATCACACCTGCACCCTTACTGAAAGGGGCTGAAGAGCCTGCACATGCCATCATTCGGCTACCCTCTGCTACCAGGTTTCACTCGTGCCGATCCACACTTCAGTCATATTCCCGGGAGATAACAACCGAGACACACAAAACCATGCTTTCCAAAGCAGACAGGGGATTGGCGTAGAAGTTGAAGCGGAAGGAATGATGGGTGGGTGGACACCCGAGGGGGAGATACTAAGCAAGGTGGAAGTTGGGAGGCGGGTGATTAGCAAAAAAGCATACAAGTGACCCCCGAAGATGGTTAGCAAAGAGCTAAATGTTGTGGTCCTGCAAAATAGATTCTGAGTCTTAATGAACATCCATTATATACTTGAGGGCACATTATAATCTCCCAGGAGTGAAGTAAATGCATTTCTGGGGCAATAGGGTTGTCATCATATCCAAAACCTAAAAGCAAGTATCAGATGAGAGGAAACAGTAATTAGGAATTGTAAAAGTGGTGTTACCTCATCTATCACTTCAGCTTTAGAGACTAAGAAGTGCCTGTTGATTGCAGGAGGGGAAGCCTAGAGGGTTTTTTCTTAGTTGCACCTGTTTCTGACGGGCCTGCGCTAGTAAAAGAGGAAAACAACAGGTTCCCACAGGTGAAACTATCCAGTCCCCGCACCTCCTGGCGCCCGTGCCAAGAGCCAGCGGAGCGAGGCCCAGGCCTCCGCGGCCCTGCCTGTGGCCAGCTCTGCAAGGCAGGCAACAATGGCTTCCAGTCTCCTTGGGCCCAGGCGCTCACCTTTTGGGAGCCAGGTGAAGAGCAGTAGCCAAGGTGCAGGTAACTCGAGGCCCATGCCGGCCCCTCTCTAACCCCTTTCAGCTCAGGCACTCAGGGGCTCAGGGTCACCCTCTTCATCAGCTGCCGCCCCAGGACTCAGCACTTCTGCTGGAATGCCTCCGCTTCCCCCTAGCTCCTCGCAGCAGCGCGAGGGCCGGCCCGGCGGCCAGCCGGTACTCGGGCTCATCCCCACCTGAGCCGCTCCCCGCGGCTCCGCCTCCCACACCGGTGCCGCCGTTTCCTGCTCCGCCCCAGGTCCCTGAACGCCACGGCCACCTTGCTTGTCTGCAACTGCGCTGTCTGCACGGTGCCTGGTATTTTCCCCTTCTGACCGAAAAGCTTCTCCTGCCACTCATCCCTCTCGCCGGTAGAGAATGTGACCATTTTTTCTCCAGAAGTTCTCGGGAACTCTTACCCCTGGACCATCTCTCACCATGTTTTTGTAGAATTATGTAAACGTAACTTACTAGGGAGTATTTCCTGCGTAATGTTTTCATTCACTCATATGATCTTGGAAAGCGTCCCTCCACTCACCCCCCGCTAAATACACACCAATGAGAAGTTTACACACTGTGTCTATTCAGGTTTTCTAGAAACTAAAGATACAGGGTGTGAACTAGAGAAATAAACTTAATGACCATTATAAAAGTAACAGGTGTTTATGACGAGTTAGAAAACTATAAATTCGTGAAAACAAGAAAATATCCTGGGGTACATTTTTTCCTTTTATTTCCCATCGTGCATGCAGCTCAGATGCCCCTCAGAGACTTCAGCCTTCCCAAGGTCAAAGATTCCAGGTCTCTTTACAACAGGCCTCTTGGGATATAATTTGTCTCTACTTCTTCCTTAGCAGAAACCCACAGGAAGGGGAAAAGGAAAATAGAGGAGGAGGGCACCTTTGCCTTCAGTTGCCAACCGGTAACGTTAATTTGGAAAATCACCTATACAGTGGTGAACGTGAATAGACAGCAAACCATTTTATATGACTTTCTCTTATCAGGGATTTTTCATCATCCTCCTGCTTCTGTAACAAACACAATTATCCTTCCTCCCAGCCACCATCTTTCTCCTCAAGAAAAGAAGTTAATATTCGTGTATCCCTGCCCTGCTCTGCTCTGAAGAGTCCTCTTCACGATGTAACTGGTGTCCCTCATCTCACCTCCACCCGAAACAACATCCTTGGCCTCAGGCTGATTAGAGTTCTCAACACAGTCCCTTCTGACCCTCTTCCCTCCTCCTCCTCCTCCTCCACTCCTGGGTCTGGCCTCTGGTTCCGTAACTGGGCCTCTCCACTTTAAATGTTTTTCTTGTAGTTTCTCTTCCAGAAAATAGGAAGTAAATTCAGGAAGTCATGACCAAAGGCAGATGGTACAGTGCGTTCAGCAGCCTTTAAATCTTCTACAGTGGGATCCCAGCACGATAGCATCAGGGTACAATGTGAGTGAAAGATGCTCCCCCTCCCCCATCCAGAGACCCTGTACATGCTCCCAGGAACATCGTATGTGTTTGAGTGTTTGTAACCCTGGAGGATTTGTGTGGTTGCTGCTTAGTGAGTTGTTCTAGGCAGATTTTCAATCCTAGTCTAAATAAGTATTCTCCTTCCCACACCTACCTCCCATACTCCTTCACCTTGCTTTGGGATAAAGGTCATTTTAATATTCATTGAAGCCAGCATTTCTCCATGTTTATATCATGGAACAGTAGTTTTGTGGGATGTTAAGAAATAGTATATGGGATCAAATAAACTCAAGAAATGCTAGATTAAACTAAATAAAATATTTTCTCAGGACTTACCAAACCCTTAGGGTGCTAGTGTATATTTGAATTTCCAAAGGAACATATCTCAACATTGTTCAATAACAAAACCTTTTTTTGCCCCCTACACATATCTTACGCAGATGTGCCATAGATATTTTGGGAAATCCTGGTGTTTTAAACATGACTGGGGAGAATACCTTGGAGACTTCTGTAGGAACGACAACAAAAAAATGACTTTAACAAAGGTCGTCCAAATGCAGGAGAATTAGAATTTTTATTTTCTCTTGGGAATCAGTATTCAGTTGAACATCTACCTCTATTGCTCTTTTAGAGTGAACACTTTATGGTTAACTTTCTGTTTCTCTCTTGACTGCATGCAACTATTTTCTTCACCACTTATGTATTATGCACCAAGCAATGTTCTATGTACTTTACATGCATTATCTCATTACATCCTCACAATAGCTGTATAAAATAAGTTATTATCAATCACACTTTACAGATGTGAAAGCTGAGGTACAAGGAAATAACTTGCCCAAGGTAACAAAGATAGTAACTAGTGGAGTTACCAGTCTACGTGAGGTAGTCTGATTCCAGGACTAATGCCCTTGGCTATTACACCATACACTTTCACGTAGCTATATCTTCATCTGTATTAACAGTTAACTGACTCTATCAGTGTGTGCTAATGCAGTTCCTTTCCACATATGTCATTGAGCTTTGCATAAAGAAAATTCCATTCCACTGGCATGAGCTCTCCTGGGCCAGTCACAGAAAAAAAAACCCAGTTCTTTCATTGATAAATATAGAAGTAAAAATCACTTGACTTGCTGATAGTGACTGAGACCGAAGTATACTCACATACAAAGTAATAATAATAACTACCATTAATAACTACCATTTAGTACATATGTGGTAGGTGTTGTTCTAAGCACTTTTTTGTATTAACTTGAATAATTCTCTCAACAACACTGTGAGACAGGGACTGTCAAAAACTTGAGGCACAAAGGTGCAGTTACTTACTCAGGATCACCCAGCTTGTAAGGAGCAGAGCTGAGATGCAAACTCAGGCCATTTGCCTTCAGAGCATACACCCTTTATCACTGCCCTAGCCATACTACGCTTTTTTGTGTTAACTGGTCCAGGGTCTAACCACAAAGTACTAAGTTTATGATCTCATCCTTCACAATCACACTTGCTAGCTGAAACTGTGTCTGTGAACATTTCTGAACACTGCATCTATATGCACATGTGCTTCTGTATTTGAGAATAATGTGATATTTGTTCATCTACAAATGTATATTTATCAAGAATTGAGAAAAGAAGTGTCAGAAAATGAAATAAACATGTAAGTAAGCACATCCCCAGGCAGTTAAAGCTAAAGAAAGGCAAGAAATGAAAGTACTAATACTGCAACATTTGTAATACACTTGGCCCTCTGTGTCCAAAGTTCCACATCCTCAGGTTCAACCAACTGAATCTCTCCCAAATACAGAGGGCCAACTAAAGGACTTCAGGATTCATGAATATTGGTATCCATGTGGAGTTCTGGAACTAATAACCCTGAGGTACAACGGTATATATTATTCATCTTTGTATGGCTAGCACCTAGCATAATACCGGGCATATAGATAGTGCTCAATAAATATTTATTGAGCTCTTTATCCATACTTCTTAAGAAGTGAGCTGTGAGTGGGGTTCTAAATGAATAAGACTTTGCAAGCCAAGAAGAGAGAACAGCATGTGCAAAAATTTATGGCACCAAGAAATAGCATAGTTCCTATAAGCATTTAAAATTTGCTAGACTATAGTACAGGGTGGAGATTGGTAGGAAAGTATGTTAGAGAGTTAGCCAGGGTAAATAAAGGGCTTGCACAACCAGCTAGAGAAATAAGACTTTATACAGTAGACAATGGGAAGCCAGTGAAGGGTTTTAAGCCTGACAAACATGATCAAACTTGGATTTTAGAAAGATAAACTTGGCGGCAATGCGAAGAATGGTAGGCAAAAAACGAGATGAAAGGTAGGAAAAACAGTTAGGAAACTGTTACTGTAGTCAAAGTGGTACATTCTGAGGGCTCAAACCAATTACTGGTGTTGGGAATGGAGAGGAGAGAATATTTTGGCTGATAAATTAGATGTGGAAACTGAGATAAAAATATAAGTTTCTGACTATTAAACCTGGGTGGATGGTATTGCATTTAAAGAACATAGATATATAGAGAGGTTTTTAATCACTTCATATACATTGTACCTGAAAATATAGTGGACTATCCAAATGAAGTGCCTATGGATGGTTGGAATAGTTTGTTAAATGCAATTGATCAGATGATGTTGGTAGGCTCTACATATCTACATAGGGAAGTCTGGGGTGCTGGGTGACCTGCTTCTTGGGAAGTAGGATATAATAAGATAGTTAATCTTGGAGTAAAGCTAAAAGCAGGAGGTGGAGGAATCTAGTAAAAGGTGTCTGGAAGCAAATATGTTCATTATTACCACTCATATTTAATATTATATTAGATATTATAACTAGCACAGTAAGAAAATAAAAATAAAATGGGTGAAAATGAAGAATAAAGATGTTACTCACAGTATTATGATTGCACAGAGTATTGAGAATCTTATGTATAAGGACCAACAAGAGAGGTTGCTAGAAACAAGGACAATATATTAATATGTCCTTAATGTCACTAGAATTTGTATATACCAGCAACATCAATTGGGAAGATTGACTTTAAAATATACATGTGCAATAGCAATAAATCTATAAAGTAACTAGAAATAAAGTCCAACAACACATGTGGAACAGTTTTATAGAGAAAATTAGTAAAGTTACAGAAAACATTTTAAAAGACAAATGCAAAGATGTACCATGTTCATGGATAACATTTAGTATTACTAAGAATGGTTATTTCTCTAAATTTAATCAATTAATCCTATATTTTTCTTAAAAAATACAAAAATATCTCCTCAGAACTTCATAAGCCATTTCTAAAGTTGAATGGAAATTATAGGTGGTAAATAGCCAAGCTAACTTTGAAGAGAAATAAGAAGGAAGAGGGAAATTTACCTCTTAAAATGATGAAACTAGAGCAATGAAAACAATGTGATATTCATATATATGACATCAGGTCCAAAAGGTATCCAGCCATGTAATGTGAAAAATAGAGACATTTTTTAAAGAAGATACTAGATACCGGAAACATTATGCATAGGACAATGACACATCAGTCCCTTTCAAATTAGGCACCTTAGAACCTCACACAGTCCTCCCAATCACCATCAGCTGCCCCATCATATTTTCCTGAATTTCATTGACTGTCTAAAATCTCCCTTTCAAAGGCAATTATAGTTTGGGGAACAGCCAGAAGTCACAGGGTGTCAAGTATGGGCTGTAGGAGGACTGAGTCACCTGAATGATTTGATGTTTTGCCAAAAAACTCTGCATGAGATGTGATGCATGAATGGGCGTATTGTAGTGATGCAGCTACCAATCACCAGTTGCCCAGAGCTGCAGCCTTCTGAATCATCTGAACAGTTTCCAAAGAGGAATATTCAAGCTTAGTGCAAAATTTGGTACAGATTCGTTGCTCTAATGGCTCAGTCATTTTTGATGCAACAGCCACACTGTACACAGGCTCATCCAAAGGCGTCTACCACCCCCACTGACTAGTAGAGTGAAGTCATCATTGTTCATGCATGTGCATTCCAGTCCACTGACCTTGGCTGCCCTGAAACATTGGTGTCACACAAACCATTCTCATTATATTAACAATGGTTGGACTTTTTCTGGGCAGACTTCATAGATAAATAGACAAGTGGAGCATAAAAGAGATTCTAGAAGTAGGCATGCATATAATTGGAACTTAATGTATAACAGAGGTGGCATTATAATTCATCAGGACAACCATAAACTATTCAATAGGTGATGCTGAGACAATTAGTGTTTGTTGTGTTAGAAGATAAGATGTACGGGCATACCTCAGAGACATTGTAAGTTTGGCTTCAGCCCACTGCAGTAAAGCAAGTATTACAATCAACTGAGTCATAATCTTTTTGCTGGTGGTGAGTTTTGCCTTTGATTTGTAAAAAACACAGCATCTGTGAAGCACAACAAAGTAAAGCACAATAAAAGGAGTCATGCCTATATCTTTTCTTTATATCACAAATAAAATTTAAAACTGATTATAATCTAAATGTTAAAAGCAAAAGTATCAACCTTTTAAGAGAATATATTGTAGAATACTCACATGGCCTTGAAGAAAAGAGTGAATTCTTAAACAAAATAGAATAATTTATTAAGGAAGGCATATATAAGACTATATTAAATTTTAAAGTTCCATAAAAAATACAACATATACAAAATGAAAAAACAAGCACACTAGAAAAAGATATTTTTGTGCATTTAAAAAGCAGAAAACTATAACCAGTATATATTTTTTAAAAACCTCTTAAAATGTAAGTGGGATACAACTCAACAGTAAGGGAGATGAAGAGGCAGTTCACAAAAGAGAAAATCTGATTCATTATTAAGCATATTAAAAGATTCTCAATCAGGAGCAAGTGCCATTGTTCCCTCTTGGGCCCCTGCCCCACATACAGTGTCAGAACCCAGCAACGTGGGTTACCCTGCCCAGGTGAATACCTAAGGCTCTGCCCCTTATTACATAACAGGCATGTCAAGACAAAAAAAATGGTCCAAATGAAAGAACAGATCAAAGCTCCAGAAAAAATACAACTAAGTGATGAAGAGGTAGCCAACCTATCAGATGCACAGTTCAAAATACTGGTAATCAGGATGCTCACAGGATTGATTGAACTTAGTGGAAAATTAGATGAAAAAATAAAGGCTACACTAAGTGAAATAGAGGAAAATGTACAGGGAACCAATGGGAAGTGATGGGAAGGAGACTGGGACTCAAATCAACAGTTTGAAGCAGAAGGAAGAAAGAAACACCCAATCAGAAAAGAATGAAGAAACAAGAATTCAAAAAAATGAGGAGAGGCTTAGGAACCTCCAGGACATCTTTAAACATGCCAACATCTGAATTATAGGGGTACTGGAAGGAGCAGAGAAAGAGCAAGAAATTGAAAATTTTTAACAAATAATGAAGGAGAACTTTCCTAATCTGGCAAAGGAAATAGACTTCCAGGAAGTCCAGGAAGCTCAGAGAGTCCCAAAGAAGTTGGGCCCAAGGAAGCACACACCAAGGCACATCATAATTACATTACCCAAGATTAAAGATAAGGAGAGAATCTTAAAAGCAACAAGATGAAAAGAGAGAGTTACCTACAAAGGAGTTCCCATAAGACTGTCAGCTGATTTCTCAAAGGAGAACTTACAGGCAAGAAGGGGCTGGAAAGAAGTATTCCAAGTCATGAAAGGCAAGGACCTACATCCAAGATTGCTCTATCCAGCAAAGCTTTCATTTAGAATGGAAGGGCAGATAAAGTACTTCTCAGATAAGGTCAAGTTAAAGAAGTTCATCATCACCAAGCCCTTATTATATGAAATGTTAAAAGGATTTATCTAAGAAAAGAAGATAAAAAATACATACAGTAAAATGACAGCAAACTCACAGTTATTAACAACCACACCTAAAACAAAAACAAAAACAAACTAAGCAAACAACTAGTACAGGAGCAGAACCATAGAAATGGAGATCACATGGAGGGTTAGCAACAGGGGAGTTGGAGGGGGAGAAAAGGGGAAAAGGTACAGAGAATAAGTAGCATAAATGGTAGGTAGAAAATAGACAGGGGGAGTGTAAGAATAGTATGGGAAATGTAGAAGCCAAAGACCTTATATGTATGACCCATGGACATGAATTAAAGGGGCGGGGGCGGGGAGAATGTGGATGGGAGGCAGTGTGCAGGGTGGAGGGGAGTGAAGGGAGAACAATGGGATAACTGTAATATCATAATCAATAAAATATATATTTTAAAAAGATTCCCAACATGAGTTATAATCAGAAATCATAAATTTAAAACAATAAATAATAGTTCACATTTAGCAAATTGGTTAAGATGTAAAAGTGAGCCCACCAAGTGCTGGTAAAGATGTAAGAGGTGTAAATCCTCTTTATTTTGGCGAACGGTTTGACAAAACCTCATAAAATTGAAGGTGCACATATCCTAGGACCTTGCAATTTTCTTTCTAGGTCTGCACTCTATAGAAATTGTCACTCTGTGCAAACACTTACATGTGCAAGGATGTTCATTGCAAAGCAATTTGTTCAAAACTTGGAAACAACTTTCCATTAAGAAGAATAAACAACATGGGGCTTATCAATGGTATGAAATAATATGCCACTGTTAAAATGGATTAACTAGATCTATACCATAGATAAGTATAATAAACATATATTCAGTAAAGAGGTTAAAAGTTACTATTTACAGAAACTTATTAAATGTTATGACAAAAAACAGTGTTATATAGTATTATGAAAGATACAGGTATATGTAGAACAAAGTATGAACACATTCAGGAAAGTGGGCTTCACCAGTCTTGGAGTGTCTTTCCTCCTGAGAAGAAAGAGGAGAGGAATGGGTCGGTAGAGACATTAGCTGAATCTGTACCATTTATTTTTTTAAATACCTAAAGCAAATACACTAAAAATGTGGAATCAGTTACATTTAAGTGGTATAAGTGGTGCTGATCATACTATTTTAGGTGCTTTTCTGTATCTTTGGCATATTTTGTAATCAAAAATGCTTTTAAACAAACAAGAATGAGCAGCAGGTATGGAATCAGACCAGGTGTGTCTGTGCCAGGACATTTCCACTGGTATCCAGTGTGGCATTATATAAGCCACTCTGGGCCGAGAATGTTTTATCTGCCAAATGGGAAACTGGATGAGATTCTATGTTTGCTAAAATCATGCATGAAACCAAGGTACTTTAACTACACTTGTCAGACATGGCCTAAGAATCTGGTTCTCTCAATATTTTATTATAAGGAGAGTAACTGGGGGCAGATGGGGCCTGCTTTCCTGAGGCTGGAGCCATGGAGAAGTCACTGAAACAAAGAAGGAGAGCCTGAACTTCTACTTCCATCAGAGGTATTTGTTTTTCTCTCTGGTGTTTCTTCCTCTGGTGGCAATACCCAGTTTGCTGTTTAGACTGCTCTGAGATAATGAGCTCAGTCCTTGCACATCTCAGTCCTTTACATCTCCGTAAAGCTCAGTAAAGCTCAGAATATCTAGTTCTTTCCAGCCCACTCTGGACGGTGTGATTCAATTAGTCTATGGAGAGGCCCAGGAAGCAGTATTTTTTAAAAGTTCCCAGGGGGTTCTAATGTATAACAAGAGTTGAAAAGATAGTTAAAGGGTTTGTTACCAAATAGGGCATTCCCCAGGGTAGTCCCTAAATAGAACATTCTCCAACACATTTCCTATCTGAGCTTCTCTTTGGCAACTACTTTGCCGTTCCGTCAAGTGACAGAGTAGGAGAGTCTCTACTCCAAAGCCCAGGGTCCTGAGATGGGTAACTTCCCTTTTCTGGCTTCTTCACCAGGAGAGCATAACATATCCATGGTACCTTAACATATCCATGGTATGGTTATGGATACCACAGCCATCGGATGGGAGTGAATTTCAGGACATTACCACCAAGCAGCCATGTAGGACAGGTAACCCTCATTTTTGCTGCTATAACTCAGGGTCAAATTGATTGGTCATAGAGCATGTATGGTAATTTTAATATATGTCCATAAATTCTTTGCCATCCTCCCTTCAAGAGGGGGAACCTAAATCCATGATCCTCAAGTGTAGGCTAGATTTAGTGACTCACTCATAATGTATAGAATAGCAGAAGTGACACTGTGTTACCTCCAAGACTAGGTCATAAAAGGCATTACTGCTTCTTCCTTGCCCACTCTGGGGAAGCCAGCTGCAATCTCATGAGGACATTCAGTCTTATGAAGAGGACGACACAGTAAGGAACTGAGTCCTCCTTCTAACAGTCATATGAGCGAGCCATCTTGAGAGGAAATTTTCGAAGTCAAGCTTTTGAGTTGCTGATATCTTAACTGTAAATTCATAAGAGAACCTGAGACATACAAATAAGTTACTGTCAAATTCTGGATGCACAGTGTGAGAAAAATTATGTTTGCTGTTTTAACCTACTAGAACAATACTGCTGTTATGCAGCAATAGATTGCCAATATAGTAATTGTATATTCAACCTTAGTAGAAAATACCAAACAGTTTTCCAAATTTACCTACATACCACCAGTGAATGCAAATTTTCAGTTTCATGTCCTTGGAAATATTTGAAATTAGCAGTCTTTTCTTTTTTAAATTTATTTTTGTTGTATTTTTCCACTGCTATTTACCCACTTATAACCCCTGCCCCTCACAATCACCCTATTGTTGTCCATGTCCATGGGTCCTTTTCCCCTTTTGCCCAATTGCTCTGTCTGCTAACTCTTACCCACAGAGCTGTCAGCCTGTTCTCTGTTGATAAATCTGTCTTTATTTTACTTGTTAGTTCAGTTCATTCATTATATTCCACATATGAGTGATATCACATGGTATTTGTATTTCTCTGACTGATGTATTTCACTTAACATAATGTTCTCCAGGTCCATCCATCCTGTCTCAAGAGGTAAAATTTTCTTTCTTTTTATGGCTGAGTAGTATTCCATTGTGTAAATGTTCCGTAGTAGTTTTATCCACTCATCTACCGATGGGCACTTAGGCTGCTTCCAAATCTTGGTGATTGTAAATGATGTTGCAATGAACACAGGGGTGCTTATGTTCTTTCATAGTGTTTCAGATTTCTTCAGATAAATTCCCAAAAGTAGAATTGCTGGGCCATAAGGCACTTTCATTTTTAATTTTTTTAGTTATCTCCATACTGATTTCCACAGTGGCTGCACCAATCTGCATTTCCACCAGTAGTGCAAAAGTGTTCTCCTTTCTCCATATGTTCACCAGCACTTGTTCTTGATTGACTGGTTGATTCATTCATTCATTAATTTTAATTTTAACTGTTCAAGTACAGTTTTCTGTCTTTTACTCCCATCCAAGCCCAATCCCCCAGCCTTCCCCACCTCCCTCCTGTTTCCACCCCCCCTAGTTTTTGTGCATGTGTCCTTTATACTTGTTCCTGTAAACTCTTCCCCTTTCCCCTAAAATTTCCTCCCCTCTCTCCTCTCTTGATTTATTGATGGTAGCCATTTTGACAGATGTGAGATGATATTTCATTGTGGTTTTAATTTCTATTTCTCTGATAATGTGTGATATTGAGCACCTTTTCAAATATCTATTGGCCATTTTTATTCCTCTTTGGAGAAGTGTCTATTCAGGTCCTTTGCTCATTTTTAATTGGGCTGGTTTTTTTGGGGGGGGAGTATTTTTTATAAGTTCTTTATAACTTTTGGACATTAACCCCTTATCAAGTGTATTGGTGAATATATTCTCCCATTCAGTGGGTTGTCTTTTTCTTTTGTTGATGTGTTTTTGCTGTGCAAAAACTTTTTAGTTTGGTGCAGTCCCATTTGTTTATTTTATCTTTTGTATTTCTTGCCTGAGGAGACATATCAGAATATGGGACAGGCAATATCCAAGATTTTACTGTCTATATTTTCTTTAGGGTTTTTCTGGTTTTAAGTCTGACACTTAAGTCTTTATTAATTTATTCCTGTGTGTAGTGTAAGAAAGTGGTCTAGTTTCATTTTTTTCTGCATATATCTGTCCAATTTCCCCAATACCATTTATTGAATGAACTGTCTTTAACCCGTTGTATGTGCTTCCTTCCTCTGTCAAATATTAATTGACTGTAAAGGTGTGGGTTTATTTCTGAGCTCTCTATTCTGTTCCATTGATCTATATGTTTGTTTTAATGCCATTGCCAGGCTGTTTTGATTACTATAGCCTTATAGTATGGCTTGATATTAGGTAGTAAATTTCTCCAACTTCGTTCTTCTTCCTCAAGATCAGTTGCTATTAAGGGCAGTTTGTGGTTTCGTGTAAATTTTTGAAATATTTATTCTAGTTTTGTAAAATATATCATTGGAGTCTTGATAGGAATTGCATTAACTCTATAGATTACTTTGGCTAGTGTGGACATTTTAATGATGTTAATTCTTCCTATCCATGAGCACAGTGTGTGTTTTTACTTATTTGTATCTTCTTCAGTTTCTTTCTTCAGCATCTTATAATTTTCTAAGCATGTCTTTTGTAACCTTTGTTAGATATATTCCTAGGTATTTTATTCTTTTTGAAGTACTTGTGACTGGGACTGTTTTCTTAATTTTTTTTCCTGATAGTTCATTATTGACATGTAACAATGCAGCTGCTTTCTGGATTTGATTTTGTATCCTGCTACTTTACTGAATTCATTTATCAGCTCTAGTAGTTTCTTGGTGGAATTTTTAGGGCTCTCTATGTACAGTATTATGTCATTTGCAAATAATGACAGTTTTATTTATTCCTTTCCAATTTGAATGCCTTTTATTTTTTCTTCTTGTTTGATTGCTATGGCTAGGACTTCTAGTACTATGTTAAATAAAAGAGGTAAAACAGACATTTTTGTCTTGTTCCCAATCTTAAGGGGGACACCTGTACTTGTTGCCCATTGAGTATGATGCTGGCAGTGGGTTTGTCATGTATAACCTTTATTATGTTCTGATATATTCCCTCTATTTCCACTCTTTTGAGAGTTGTTATAACAAATTGGTATTGCATTTTATCAAATGGTTTTTCTGTATCTATTGGTATAATCATGTGGTTTTTATCCTTCATTTTGTTTATGTGGTGTATCACAATTATTGACTTGCAAATATTGTACTAACCTTGTATTCCCAGAATAAATCTCAGTTGTTCATAGCGTATGATCTTTTTTTATCTATTGCCATATTTGATTTGCTAATATTTGTTGATAATTTTAGCATCTATGTTCATTAGGGATATTGGCCTATAATTTCTGTCTTTGTCATGTCTTTATCTGATTTTGGAATTAGAATAATGTTGGCTTTGTAAAATGAGCTTGGGAGTCTTGAATTTTCTGGAATGGTTTGAAGAGAGGTGTTAGTTTGATGTGCACACTGGCCAGCAGTGCCCATGGAGTTATGGATGGAAAATCAAGACAAATTCGCACGGACTACCAAGTCCTGTGGAGGAAAAGGGATGGCATGGCTACTCCCTCAAGTGGGGAGCACCTCAGAACGGCCTGGCCACCCTCTCAAGGGAAGAGCGCACTGACCCTTGCCTAAACAGGTTTTTATTTATTTATTTATTTATTTGCACAGGAGTTCAGGTACAACTTATTAATCATTGTCAGCAGTAAACAGTAGATAGCATACAAAGAACTATTAGGGCTTCTTCTAAGTCAGAGTCTATCAGCTAAAAGGCTACAGAACTTTGGGAAAACAAACTCATTTTCTGCTTAGGCCTTTATCATTTAATTAAGAGCCCTCTTAGCAAAGCAGGTTTCACAGGATTTCACACATCCTTTCTCAGCCCTAATTACCCAAGGAGCCCACCATTTCCAGCACAGGGCTGCACCACCCTCAGTCACTGTTTTCAGGCTTAAGTCAGGCAAGGAGGCAGATAGCCAAGCAATTCTTGGAAACTTCTTGCAGACAGACTGAGGACTCAGGCTCTGTCAAAGCCAGGGGGGTAAGGGTCCATCACCCCCTTTTTGCTGCAGCCCCTCAAGTCCTTCCTTGAAGGTCTCCCAAGTGGTTGTGTCTGTCTTAGGTTGCCCCTCCTCTGAGGGGTCTTACCCATTGTTGACTAACTGACTTAGTGTTGGGGGCCAGAGATGGATGAAGCAGAAGCAGTGTTCCTGCCGGGGACATAAGCTTTGTCTCCTTAGTGGCTCACAGTCTGGAGGTCCCTCACTCAGCCTTGTCCATGGGAGGTCTACAGCTCCCCAAACCAAGCAGGGTGGTTCCGAACATTAGTTCTTCTTGGAATGTCTAGTAAAGTTCACCTGTTAAGCTATTTGGTCCATGGCTTTTGTTTATTGGGAGTTTTTTAAAATTACTTCTTCAATTTCACTGGGTTTAATTTGTTTATTCAGTTTCTCTGATTCTTTCTGATTTAGTTTTGGAAGGTTGTATGTTTCTAGCTATTTACCTATTTTGTTCAGGATGTCCAGTTTGTTGACATATAGTTGTTCATAATACATAATTTTCTTACAGTCCTTTGTATTCCTTTGGTGTCAGTTGTTATTTCTACTCTTTTCATTTCTTTCAGATTTTTAAAATTTGAGTCCTTTCTCTTTTTTCCTTGATCAGTGTAGTTAAGCGTTTCTCAGTCTTGTTTATCTTTCCAAAGAACCAGTTCTTGGATTAATTGATCTTCTGTATCATTTTTAGACCCTATTTTATTTATTTCTGCTCTGATCTTTATTATTTCCTTCCTTCAACTCACTTTGGGCTTTGTTGTTTTTTCTTTTTCAAGTTCCTTTAAGTGTAAAGTAAGATTGTTGTTTTTGGAGGTTTTTCTTTCATTTTGAGTTAGGCCTGTAATGCTATGAATTTCCCTCTTAGGACTGCTGTTCATGTGTTCCACAGATTTGGGTTGTTGTGTTCTCATTTTCATCTGTTTCAAGGTATCTTTTGACTTCTTCCTTGATCTCCTTGTTGACCCATTCATTGTTCAATAATGTTACATTTAGCTTTCATGTCTTTGTGTATATTTCAGGGTTTTTGTGTGTGACTGATTTCTAGTTTAATAACACTTTTGTCAGAGAAGATACTTGATATGATTTCAATCTTCTTAAATTAATTGAGACTTGTTTTGTGTCCTAAGATATGGTCTATCCTAGGGATCATTCCAAGTGTACTAAAAAATAGGTATATTGTGCTGCTTTGGGCATAAAATGCCCTGAATATATCAATGAAATCCATTTAAGCTAGTGTGTCATTTAAGGCCACTGTCTCCCTGTGATTTTCTTTTGGAAGATCTATCCATTGAAGTCGATGTGGTGGTAAAATCCCCAATGATGACTATTTTTGTTTATCTATTTTTTTATGTCCATCAAGATTTGCTTTACATATTTAGATGCTCCTATGTTGGGGTCATAAATGTTTACTAGGGTTATATTCTCTTCATGGATTGTTAACTTTTTCATTATGTAGTGTCCTTCTTTGTCTCTTACTCTAATCTTGCTGTTAAAGTTTGTATTGTCAGATATAAGTATTGCTACCCCAGCTTTTTATTCCCCTTTCCATTTGCATGAAATATCTTTTTCCATCCTTTAGTTTTAGTCACTGTGTATCTTTTAGTCACTGTATATATATATATATATATATATATATATATATATATATATACATATATATATATATATGCTGACTCTGAAAGACACACCTCAGAACAAAAGATACATATATATATATACATATGTACATATATATACAAAAGATATATATATATATTCGTGTTTTCTTATCCATTCAGCTACCCTACGTCTTTTGATTGAAGCATTTAAAGTATTTGCATTTAATATGATTATTAATAGATATGAATTTATTGCCATTTTATTTTTTAACTTTCTTTCTTCCTGTTTCTTCTTCTTCTCCTTCTAGTCCTTTAACATTTGTTGCAATACTGGCTTGGTGGTAACAAACTGGTTTAGCTTTTTCTTGTCTGAGAAGCTCTTCATTTCTCCCTTAATTTTAAATGATAGCTTTGCTGGGTAAAGCATCCTTGGTTGTCAGTCCTTGATTTTCATCACCTTGAATGCTTCATGCCTACCACTTCTGGCCGCAATTTCTTCTGTTAAGAAATCAGATGACCTTCTTATGAGAGCTCCCTTGTAGGTAACTAATTGCTTTTCTCTTTTGGCTTTTAAGATTCTTTCCTCGTCTTTAAGCTTTGCCATTTTAATTATGTCGTATCTTGGTTTGGGTATTTTGGATCCATCTTGTTTAGGACTTTGCACTTCCTGGAGTTGTGTGTCTTTTCCCTTCACCAGATTAGGAAAGTTTTGGTGGTTATTTCTTCAAATAGGATCTTGATTCTTTGCTCACTCTCTTCTCCCTCTGGTATTCCCATGATGTGAATGTTATTATGCTTCATGTAGTCTGAAAGGCTTCTTAAACTCTCCTCATTTTTTAAAATTCTTTTTTCTTTTTGCTACTCTGTTTGGGTGGGTTTTTTTTTTTTACCTCATCTTCCATATTGCTGATTTGATCCTCTGCTTCATCTAACCTGTTTATTTCTTCCAGTTTATTATTTATTTCAGATATTGCAGTTTTTATTTTGGACTGGTCCTTTTTTGTGGTTCCTGTGTATTTTTCCATGCTATGGAGTATCCTTATAATCTTTACTTCAAACTCTGTATCTGATAAATTGCTTTCCTCTGTTTCATTTAGCTCCTTTTCTGGAGAATTCTCTTGTTCTTTTGGGGCCTGTTACTTTTTCTTCCCATTTTGGCTGCCTCTTTGTTTTGTTTCTATGTATTAGGCTGATTTGAAAAGTATCTGGTGCAGACCTATGTTACACACTGCCTATGACTGGTCCTGGGCAATCTGTTTGGAGCTATCAGCAATCCACTACTTGTGACTTCCTCTTGGGCCTGGGTGTATGCAGAAAGAACCAAGCTGTGTAGCAAGTCTGGCTTTTACCCGCATTCGGTCTGGGGTCGGCTAAAGTCTTAGAGCTCTCAGAGCTCTGCCTTTGCCTGCAGGCTTTCTGCTCAGCTTATTCACTGAAATGGCCTTCAGCTGTACTCCTTAGCAGCCTGGCATAAGCTCCATTGGATGGTGCAATAGGGATTCCTGTGGGTAGGACAATTGCTTCCTCCTATGGAGGGAGTGAGAAAGATGGCTTCTGCACTATGGAGAATGATTAGCACAGGGATCCTGGCAGCTGACCCTTAGCTCTCTCCCCAGCCACACCAATCCCAGACTTTCTTTGCCTCACTCTGACGTGCTCTGCCCTCCCACTGCTGGAGCTCTGGGTAATTGTCTATAGATATTTTGTACATTGGCCCATTAAGAGGCTCTCTGCATCTCTAGTCATCTCTCCCTGGCAGAAGAAAGCCCCTCTGCATTTCACGGCTGGGTATTATTTGGGTTCCTTTCATAGTTTTGGTGCTCTATGATAGAGAGCCCCACTTGGGGTTTATTTATTTTTTAACATATTTTATTGATTATGCTGTTACACTTGTCCCATTTCCCCCACTTTATTCCAATCCACCCTGCACACCACCTCCCACCCTCATTTGCCTTCACTTTAGTTCACGTCCATGGGTTTTACATATAAGTTCTTTGGCTTCTACATTTCCTATACTGTTCTTAACCACCCCCCCCCCCCGTCTATTTTCTACCTACCTTCTATGCTACTTTCCCCCCTGTACCTTTCTCCTTCTCTCCGCCTCCCAGTCCCCCACTGATAACCCTACATGTGATCTCCATTTCTGTGGTTCTGTTCCCATTCTAGTTGTTTCCTTAGTTTTTCGTTTTGTTTTGTTTTTTAAGTTTAGTTGTTAATAGCTGTGAGTTTGTTGTCATTTTACTGTTTATAGTTTTGATCTTCTAAATCCCTTTTACATTTTACATAAGGGCTTGGTGATGATGAAACTCCTTTAACTTAACCTTTTCTGGGAAGCACTTTATCTGCCCTTCTATTCTAAATGATAGCTTTGTTGAATAGAGTAATCTTGGATGTAGGTCCTTGCCTTTCATGACTTTCTTTCCAGCCCCTTCTTGTTTGTAAGATTTCTTTTGAGAAATCAGCTGATAGTCTTATGGGAACTCCTTTGTAGGTAACTCCTTTCCTCTGGCTGCTTTTAAGATTCATCTTTAATCTTGGGTAATGTAATGTTGATGTGCCTTGATGTGTTCCTCCTTGGTTCCAACTTCTTTGGGACTCTCTGAGCTTCCTGGACTTCCTGGAAGTCTATTTCCTTTGCCAGATTGGGGAAGTTCTCCTTCATTATGTTTTCAAATAAGTTATCAATTTCTTGGTCTTCCTCTTCTCCTTCTGGCATTCCTATGATTCAGATTTTGGAATGTGTAAAGATGTCCTGGAGGTTCCTAATTTTTTTGAATTTTTGTTTCTTCATTCTTGTCTGATTGTGTGTTTCTTTCTTCCTTCTGCTCCATACTGTTGATCTGAGTCCCAGTTTCCTTCCCCTCAATGTTGGCCCCCTGTACATTTTCCATTTTTTTCATTTTTCATAGCCTTCATTTTTTTCCTCCAATTTGCAACTGTATTCAACCAATCCTGTGAGCATCCCGATTACCAGTGTTTTGAACTGTGCATCTGATAGGTTGGCCACCTCTTTGTCACTTAGTTGTATTTTTTCTGGAGCTTTGATCTGTTCTTTCATTTGGGCCATTTCTTTTTCTCTGTGCACCTGTTACATAATAAGGGGCAGAGCCTTAGGTGTTCACTAGGCAACCCATGTTACTGGGTTGTGATACTGTATGTGAGGGAGGGATCTGAGAAGGATCAGTGCCACTTGCTCTCCTCTCTGCCAGTTTTCAGTCACTTCCCCCACTACTCATAAAGCTGCCGCCTTGCCAGCCCCCGTCCTCCAGCCTCAAGTCCTCTCCACCCAGCTGTCTGTCTCTGCTCCTCCTACTGGTCTGAATGAATGTTTCTTTTTTAACTGTTTGGTTGTTGGACTCCCATATAGTTCGACTTTCTGTCAGTTCTGGTTTTTCTTTTTTCAAAGATTTTATTTATTTATCTTTAGAGAGAAAGGGAAGGAGAGAAGGAGAGAAATATCAATGCATGGTTGCCTCTCATGAGTCCCATACTGGGAACTGGCCTGAAACCCAGGCATGTGCCCTGACTGGGAATCAAACCATGATCCTGTGGTTCGCAGGCCTGCACTCAATCCACTGAGCTACACCAGCTAGGGCTTGTTTTTTGTTTTTAAATTTGTGTCCTTCTTTTGGTCGTGTGAGGAGGCACAGTGTGTCTACCTATGGCTCTATTTTGACTGGAAGTCCACTTGGGGTTTAGAGCCCACAGTTCTCAGGGGGAGTCCCCCAGGAATTTCAGCTGCCACCTGTGGGAGCTCAGTCAGTCCTCTTGTGCCTCTGCACTTCTTATCAGTCTTGTTGTAGTGATGTAGTTTCTTCTCTGAAGTCCTTGGTTATAAGGCTTCTCTCCAGCTAGTGTTCAGTTCTTTATTCAGGATGATTTTTCTATAATTTACTTATAATTCCAGTTTGGTCCTGGGAGGAGGTTAGTGTAGCTTCCATCTACTCCACCACCATCTTGGATCTTTCTTACAACCCACTTTTAAATACAGGTGCTGATTCCACTGCTGAGATTATATCCTAAAAGCCCTGAAACACCAATCCAAAAGAACCTATGCACCCCAATATTCACAGCAGCACAATTTGCAATAGCCAAGTGCTGGAAGCAACCTAAGTGCCCATCAGTAAATGAGTGGATAAAAGAACCATGGTACATTTACACAATGGAGTACTACACAGCAGAGAGAAAGAAGGAGCTCCTACCCTTTGGGACAGCATGAATAGAACTGGAGAGCATTATGCTAAGTGAAATAAGCCAGGCAGTGAGGAACAAATACCATATGATCTTACCTTTAACTGGAACATAATCTACAAAAGAAAAAAAGAGAACAAAATAGAACCAGAGACATTGAAATTAAGAACAATTTAACAATAGCTTGAGGAGGGGGGAGGGCACAATGGGGGGAAGTGTTTTGGGGGGCTGCTATAAAGGACACATGGACAAAACCAAGGGGGACGGTAGAAGCAAGGGAGGGAGGTGGATTGGTTGGGGTGGGGGAAATGCTGACAACTGTAATTAAACAACAATAAAACAATTAAAAATAAATAAATAAATACAGGTGCTGACAAATACTTTCCTCTTGAAAAAACCCTACTGAGGGTCTTCTGAGCTTTTTCTCAACTAGGCCTCAACTTTTGACTTCCATGTTCATCTCTGCATTGTCCAATATGAATGAAAATCCTGCTCAATCAGTTTAGCCATCTTTGCTATCTTATCCTCATCAGATATCTAGTCTTGCTCTTCATCCTCCACTCCAGGTGATTGGCAGCCTTTTAAATTATATAGCTCTACTAGTGGGTGTTTAATAGTATTGCATTGTGGTTTATTTTGCATTTCTCTGATGATTAATGAAGTTGAGCACTTTTTCAAATGTTAACAGGACTTTTGAATATCCTTTTGTTGGCTTTGGTGGAATCTTTTGTTTCTTTATCTATTCAGTATTCTATTCCTTTCTTATTGATTTGTGGAAGTTTCTTATGTATTCTACATATGGGATACATATCTAGAATATTTTTGTGGTTATGTAGGTTCAAAATCTCTTCTCCTAGTTTGTGATTTGACTTTTTGCTTTCTTAATGATATTGTTTGATAAACAGACATTTTCATTATTTATATCAATTAAGGTAATTTGTTAACCTTTTTCTTTAATATTTTTAAGGTTTTAGGGTTTCATTTAAGAAACACTTGCCTCCCCTAGGGTTATTAATATATTCTCCTCCGTTGTCTTCTAGAAGCATAATATTTTGCTTTTTACATTTAGATCTACAATCCACATAAAACTCAGGTGTGAAATAGGGAGTTAAGTTTCACTGTTTTCATAGGGATATCCAGATTCCTTTCCCTACTCAGCAGTGTCAGTTTTTCCAAAAGTCAAGTGTATATATATATATATATATATATATATATATATATATACGATCTCACTTTTTATTTTCNATATATATATATATGATCTCACTTTTTATTTTCTATTCTATCCCAACTCTTGTGCCAAAATCACACTCTTTTAATTATTATAACTTTATAACAAGTCTCGGTATCTACTAGAACAAGTCCTTCCTCACACATTTTATAATCAGCTTGCTAAGTCTCACAAAAATCTGGTAGGCTCTGAATTAGGGTGCCTTACACTGATAGATCAAATTAGAGGAATGTTGTCATTTTTATATTATTGAGCCTTCCAATTTTTGAACTTATTATATACATTCGTGTATTTTTATATTCTGTACTTTCAATATTTTTTGGTAGTAATTCTACACATCTTCATGGGGTTTCTTTTTAAGTATCAATATAGTTTCATGGGAAATTGTATCATTTAAAATTTTTTTATTGTTTGTGGCTGGTATATAGACATTCAGTTTGTATTGTATGTTGACTTTCTTTTGGCAAAATTGTCTGCCTGGTTATTTTTGTTAAATCCCAAAAATTGCATATGAAAAATTATTAAGACTAATTCTGGTTTCACCTCAGAGATGGAGAGAGCTATAAGAGAGTTATTCCCACCCTTTAAATAAGAAAATACTGGACAAACTTCAAACTAATATAGATTCTGGACTCCTTAACAGGACTTCTATCAGAAGACTAATATGTAACCCCAAATTTAGGGAGAGACAAGATTCTATATGGAAAAACAAGATGAGAACATTTGAGTACCTGATGCAAATGCCTCCAGATACTATGTAATCCAGTAACAAAAATCAGCTGGAAAATTATAATAAATTGCTAAAGGCTGAGTGTGAACTAGTGTTATACGGTGAAGACCCTGGGATTTTACACATTTTCTGTGAGAACCTCACCAGGAACTCACAAGAAAAATTAGAGGTTATCCTGTAGAAATTTTCCTTACAGGGATGGCTGGATGAGGGGAACCAGAAATTGCTGCTAAAACTCTGCCCAAACCCATCTATTCTATCTCCCTTGTGGAACAAAAAGCTTAATCTTCAGGGATAATGAAAATAAAAACTGTATCCTTATGGCATTGGTGTGAGTCCACTGAAACTGGGGGACAAAACGAGAAAAAAAATTTACTCCAGGGAATAGATTCTGGCTCAGCAGTAGATTTGGAGGAAGGGCAGGAACACTAGTGAAGGCCCACAAGAAGCAGGCTGACAATGTCTGACTGAAACTGACACAGATAGAACATCAGAGAACTATGACTTTCTCACCCTCACTCCCATAATCACTCTAATAAGCATCAAGTAAAAACAAGAATGGAATACAGTTAGGAAAGCTGTAAAAGACAGCTTTTTCCTGGGGAGAAGTTCAAAGGAAAGTCTCAAAACAAAGCAGAGAGGCATACAGCAAAGAACAGAGCAGATATTGAGAGAAACACTCTGGCAAATATTCCACACAAGGTATTGCTAAAAAAAAAGTTGAAGCTGTGGTGCACTAAGGTTAATCATAGCAACAATAAATTTCAAATCCAATTCAGCTCCAGAAAAAAAAACTAACACAAATACCCAACATTGCTAAGGGTCTAGCAGAAGGAAAGGCATGCTTATCTTTAAGGATAAAACATAATTTACTTCAGGGTCTATTATCTTAATATAACACATCTGATTTTGATAAAAAAATTGTGAGATTGTCTTAGTCTGCTCAGGCTATCATAACAAAATGCCATAGACTGGGTGGCTTAAACACCATAAATTTATTTCTCACAGTCCTGAAACCTGGAAAGTCCAAGGAAGATGAAGTTGCCAGCATGCATGGTTGGGTTCTTATGAGAGCTCTCTACCTGGCTTTCAGACAGCTGTCTTCTTGTGTAGTCACACAGTGGAGGAAGAGAGAAATAAAGTTCTGTGGGCGCCTCTTCCCAGATGAGCGCTAATCCTGTCACAACCTCATGACCTCATTAAAGCCTAATTACCTCCCAAAGGCTATCTCTAAACAGGGCCTCAACCTATGATGCGGCAGGGGGAACTTGATAATTTCATGGAATTAACAAGTTCCTTTGAACTTCTCCCCAGGAAATCTCAAGGAACATTTGACACATACAAAATGGCAAGAAAAATCAAAATCCAAAAGAAAGAATCATGAAACTTGAAAATAAGTCAATAGAAGTTGCATAAACTGGTCAAGAAGAAAAAGAATAAAATGGGAGAAAAAAGAGAATACAGCAATCAGAAGCTGAAGGGAAATATCAAATGGTATAATATACATGTAATTGGAATCCCAGATGGAGCAGGGAAAAAGAATATGAGACAGAACAAACATTTGAAGTGATAGTGAGCAAGTATTTTCTAAAATTAATGCCTACCCCAAACCACAGATCTAGACTGCTTTGCTGCTGTTGGAGCATCAGAGAAAGGGGAAGGAAAGGAAAAAAAAGGGAGAGAACCACTGATATGAGAGAGAAACATTGATCAGCTGCCTCTTGCACGCTCCCCGAGCAGGACAAACCTGCAACTTGGGCCAATCTTCTGAAGACCAGAGTGAACAGCCAACTGAATCCCAGCTAATATGAAGTTTGGAGGCCAAAAATTATAGAGGACATTGAAAACTAGAGGGTGAGGAGATTGCGCCAGGACAGTAAGGTCCCTGGGATCTGTGCAGGGTCCTAGGCCACTGTGGCTCCCCAGCCAGCACCTGCTGCAGGATATGGGGAGGAGAGCTAGATCACCAGCTCCCTCCCCTGCCAGAGCAGGGAGGGCAGCCCAGCACCAGGAGGGACCTGGATGTTGGAAGTTGCTGGGGGGAATAGAGAGGAAGTGGGAGACACACAGAGGCAGTACACGTTGCTGGGACTATGGACACCGGCACCAGAGAAATTGGGATGCTGGGTGACACCTGGAGAAGGGAAGAGTTGGGCCATGTCAGACCCTGACTTGGATAGTCTCTGGAATGGTTGGAAAGTTAGGCTGTGTGAAAAGCCGTGCACTTATTAAGAACAGCATCCCAAAGCAGATAGGCCACAAAGCAGCTGCTTTGTGAGGAGCTCTTGAGCAGCTGCTGGCTCACCCTGAGGAGGATTTGAGCTGCATGTGCCCAGACACTGAGTGGCTCAGTGGAACCTCACACCTGAGCTTGCCTCGTGCTGCGGGCTCAGAGACTGAATGGCTGATTTGAGCCTGGCAGCTCATGAGGAACCTGGACTGGAGGCTGGGCAACTGTGAATATTGCAGCCCAGACCTTGTCCCCATCCTCTCAAAACCATAGGAAGGGAGGAAAAGTGAAGCCCAGCCCTCCTCGTCCTGTGGCATACTGGAAAACCAGCAGAACTCGAAGCACAGGTTTAAAGTCAGCAGGAGGCTTAGTTTTTTTCTTTCCTCTCTCTTTTTTTCCCCTTTCCCCCCACCAAGTGAGATAATAATACATGGAATTATGAAGGGTCCAGAGACAGATCCAAAGGGGGAGCACAAGGCTAACCCCCAAAATTGAGAAACTGAGACAAATGTATTTTTGTTATCCCATAGAGCTGGCATTCTATTGTTTATGTGTATTAGTATCATTTTTTCATTATTTTTACCACCTTTATTTTACTAGTTTTTTTATTTATCTTCCTTATATTTAGTTTTCCTCATTTTATTTCTCTGTTTAATTGTACTGTTTGGCTGGTTTTCCTTATTCTCTCTTTATTGTATCTTAATTTTCCTTCTTTCACTTCACTCATGTTCCAGTTACACACTACTCTTGATCATGTACTTTCTATTCTGGTTATCCAAATCATATATTTCTTGTCATATTATTGTTGTTCCAGTACTATTATAAATAATTTTTCTTCCATACAATTACACAGTAACATACTACACAGCAATCCCCCTGATTTTAGCCCACTTGACTTTATCCCTGAGCATTATTATTGTGGTTAACTCTGTTCTCTCTTACACTACACCTACTTTTTATCCTTTACTCTCACTACATATTATCTAACCTTGTGCAAGTGCTCTGTTTTCTGGATTCAGCTCACAATCCTCCTCCCCTCTAACAAGAGTCTTATCATTCACATTTTATAAAAAATGGCCTGCTGGGTGAAATATCACAGTTAATGCTATACTTACCCAACGAATCTCTTATCTCTTTTCTACTTGCTGGTACTTTAAATTCCATAAAATACTCTCATGCTGTCCTGATCCATTTTGCCTACCCACTGCCACTGATTACATACAAGAATAGATGGGAGCTGCAAACATCAGTATACCTGCCAGAGGAGAGAAACCTCGAGCGAAGGACCCACCAAAAGGTAAAAATTCAAGTATAACAAAAGAGTCCACACAAACAGAAGAAAGGACAAACCTAGAGCATCCAGACAAGGAAATCAAAGGGGCCACACCATTAAACCCCATAAAATTCATGCCATAGGAGTTTACCCTACAAAGACAGCTAGCAAAGTGAAACATCAGGAAGTGCAGAAACAAACAAATAGAGTCACCTAAAGTGGGGAGACAAAGAACATTCAATCAAAAGAAATGGTAGACTCCTCACTAAAAGAGCTAAATGAAATGAAGGTAAGCAAACTATTAGATACAGAATTCAAAATACTGGTTATAAAGATGCTCAAGGAACTCACAGACAACTACAAGGAACTGAGTGAAAACTATATCAGCATGAAAAAGGAAATAGAAACTATAAACAAAACCCAGGAAGAAATGAAGAAAAAAATCTCAGAAATAAAAAGCACACTAGAAGGAACTGCAAGCTACCTAGATGAAGCAGAGGATCAAATCAGTGAGATGGAGGACAAGGTAGAAAAAAACACCCATAAAGAGCAAGGAAAGTAAAAGAGTCTCAGAAAGAATGAAGAGGTGGTAAGGGAGCTCCAAGACAACATGAGTGAAACAGTATCTGTATAATAGGGATACCAGAAATAGAAGAAGAAGAGCAAGGGATAGAAAACCTTTTTGATAAAGTAATGATGAAAAACTTCCTAATTTGATGAGAGAAAAAAAGTCACACAAATCCAGGAAACACAGAGAGTCCCAATCAAGAGGAACCCAAAGAGGCCCACTTCAAGATACATCATAATTAAAATGGCAAAATTCCAAGACAAAGAGAGAATCTTAAAGGCAGCAAGGGAGAAACAGGAAGTAACTACAAGAAAGCCCCCAAAGACTAGCAGCTGACTTCTCAATGAAAACGCTCCAACCCAGAAGACAATGGCAAGGAATATTCCAAGTAATGAGATCAAAAGGCAACATAGAATAGCTGAATGGATAAGGAATCATGACCCACATATATGCTGCCTATAAGAGACCTACCTCAGAACAAAATACCTACACAGACTGAAAGTGAAGGGCTGGAAAAAATTTTCTAAGAAAATAGACAGGAAAAAAAAAGCCAGGGTAGCAATACTTGTATCAGACAAAATAGACTTCAAAACAAGGGCCATAAAAAGAGACCCAGAAAGTCGCTTCATAATACTCAAGGGGAGAATTCATCAAGAAGACATAAACATTGTAAATACATATGCACCCAACATGGGAGCACCCAAATACATAAAGAAAATCTTGGAGGACTTCAAAAAAGATATTGATGGCAACACAATTATACCAGGGGATTTCAATACCCCACTGTCAAAAATGGATAGATCTTCCAAAGTATCAACAAAGATACTGCAGCAATGAACAATGTCCTACATCAAATGGATTTAACTGATATATATATATATATATATATATATATATATATATATCAGTTATATCATATATATATCTATATATACATATATATACATATATACATATATATACATGTATATACATATATACATCTATATACATATATACATATATAGATGGATATATACATATATACATACATAGATGTATATACATATATATATACATATATATACATATATATACATATATACACACATATATATGTATACACACACATATATATATGGACCCTTTTACCCCAAAGAAGTAAAATACATATTCTTTTCAAATGCATGTGAAACATTTTCAAAGATAGACCACATGATAGGACACAAAACAGGCCTCAACAAATTCAAGAAAATTGAAATCATATCAAGCATTTTCTCTGACCACAAGGGACTGAAACTAGAAACTAACCTCAAGGAACAAATTCAAAAACACTCAAACTCATGGAGATTGAATAGCATGCTATTAAATAATGAATGGGTCAAGAATAAAATTAAGGAAGAAATAAAAAAGTTTCTGGAAACAAATGAAAATGAACTTACAATAATCCAAAACTTATGGGACACAGTGAAGGGAGTTTTGAGAGGGAAGTTCATAGCAATACAGGCCTACCTAAAAAAGATAGAAACATTTCAAACAAACAACCTTACCTTATGCCTATAAGAACT
This sequence comes from Sturnira hondurensis, assembly GCF_014824575.4. Taxonomy (NCBI): domain Eukaryota; kingdom Metazoa; phylum Chordata; class Mammalia; order Chiroptera; family Phyllostomidae; genus Sturnira; species Sturnira hondurensis. The sequence continues at coordinate 1,885,784 of NW_028079853.1, read as the reverse complement.
CAAGAAACAACAACAAAGACAGCCCAGAGCAAGTAGAAGGAAGGAAATAACTAAGATCAGAGCAGAATTAAATGACATAGAGACCAAAACCACAATTCTAAGGATCAATAGATCCAGGAGCTGGTTCTTTTTTTTCTTTTTCTTTTCTTTTTTATGTAATTCTTGTTCAAGTAGTTTTCTGTCTTATATTCCCAGCCCTGCCCTCCCCCTCAGTGCTCCCCACCTCCCTCCCATTTCCGCCCCCCACCTTAGTTATTGTCCATGTGTCCTTTATTCTTGTTCATGTGAGTCCTTCCCCTTTTCCCCTGTGATTCTCTCCCCTCTCCCCTCTGGTCCCTGTCAGCCTGTTCTGTATTTCAGTGTCTTTGATCATATTTTGCTTGCTTGTTTGCTTTGTTGTTTAGATTCCTGTTAACGGTGAGATCAAATGGTATTTGTCTTTCACCACCTGGCTTATTTCACTCAGCATAATGCTTTCCAGTTCCATCCATGATGTTGCAAAGGGTAAGAGTTCCTTCTTCCTTTCTGCAGTGTAGAATTCCATTGTGTGAATGTACCATAGCTTTTTGATCCAGTCATTTACCTACCGATGGGCATCTAGGTTGCTTCCAACTCTTGGCTATTGTGAATTGTGCTGCTATGAACATCGGGGTGCATAGGTTCTTTTGGATTGGTGTTTCAGGGTTCTTAGGATATACTCCTAATAGTGGAATTGCTGGGTCAAAAGGCACGTTCATTTTTAGTTTTCTTAGAAAATTCCATACTGTTTTCCATAGTGGTTGTACCAGTCTGCAATCCCACCAACAGTGAACTAGGGTCCCCTTTTTCCCCCAACCTCTCCAGCACTTGTTTGTTTCTTTGTTTATGATAGCCATTCTGACTGGTGTAAAGTGGTATCTCATTGTGGTTTTAATTTGCATCTCTCTGATAGCGATATCGAGCATTTGTTCACGTGTCTCTGGATCCTCTGTATGTCCTCCTTGGAGAAATGTCTGTTCAAGTCCTTTGCTCAGTTTTTAATTGGGTTGCTCATCTTGTTTGAGTGGAGTCGAGTGAGTTCTTTGTATATTTTGGAGATTAAACCTTTGTCTGAGGTATCATTGGCAAATATGTTTTCTCAAACTGTTGCTTCTCTTTTATCTTGATACTGTTTTCCTTAGCCATGCAGAAGCTTTTAATTTTGATGAGATCCCATTTGTTTCTTTTCTTTATGACCCTTGTTCTAAGGGATGTATCAGTAAAAATCTTGCTGCGTGGAATATCTGAGATTTTCCTGCCAATGTTCTCCTCTAGGGCTTTAATGGTTTCACGGCTTATATTTAAGTCTTTTATCCACTTTGAATTAATTTTGATGTATGGTGTAAGTTGGTACTGGAGTTTCATTTTTTTGCATGTAGCTGTCCAGTTCTCCCAACATCATTTGTTGAAAAGGCTATCTTTACTCCATTTTATGTTACTGCCCCCTTTGTCAAATATTAATTGACTGTAGAGAGTTGGGTTTATTTCCGGGGCTCCAGGAGCTGGTTCTTTGAAAAGATAAACAAAATCAAGAAGCCTTTAAGCAGACTCATTAAGAAACAAAGAGAGAGGACCCAAATAAACACAATCAGAAATGAAAGAGGAGAGATTACAACTGATACCACAGAAATACAAAGGATTGTTGAGAAAGTACTATGAAGAACTATATGCCAAGAAATTTGAAAACCTAGTGAAATGGACAAATTTCTAGAAAAATATAATCTTCCAAAACTGAATGAAGAAGAAACAGGAAGCCTGAATGGATCAATAACAGCTGACAAAATTGAAGCACTGATGAAAAAACTCCAAACACACAAAAGCCCTGGACCAGATGGTTTCATAGGAGAATTCTACAAAGCATTTAAGGAAGAGTTAAACCCTATCTTTCACAGACTATTCAAAAAAATCCAAAATGATGGAAGAAAGACTCCCAAACTCTTTTTATGAAGCTGGCATCATCCTAATCCCAATACCAGATAAAGACACAACAAAGAAAAAAACTTCAGACCAATGTCACTGATGAACACAGATGCTAAAATCCTAGCAAAATATTGTCAAACCACATCCAGTAATACATTAAAAAGATCATACATCATGACCAAGTAAGATTTATCTCAGGGATGCAAGGATGGTACAATATTCACAAATCAATAAACATGATACATCACAAAAACAAAAGCAAAGACAAAAATCATATGGTCATATCAATAGGTGCAGAAAAAGCATCTGATAAGATATAGCACCCATTTGTGATTAATTAAAACACTCAGTAATGTGGGAATAGAGGGAGTATTCCTCAACCTAATAAAGGCCATATATTAAAGACCTACAGACAATATCATACTCAATGAGCAAAAACTAAAATCTTTCCCACTAAGCTCAGGTACAAGACAAGGTTTTCCACTTTCACCACTTGTATTCAACATAGTATTGGAAGTCCTAGCCACAGCAATCACACATGAAAAGGAAATAAAAGACATCCAAATTGGAAACAAAGAAACAAAACTGTAACTGTTTGCAGATGACATGATAGGATATGTAGAAAATATTACAGACTCCACCAAATAACTGGTTCACCTAATAAATGAATTTGGCAAAATTGTGAGATACAAAGTCAATATTCAGAAATCAAAGGTATTTTTGCATACCAACAATGAAACAGCAAAAACAGAAATCAGGAAAAAAATCCCATTTAATATAGCAACAACAAAAATAAATAAATAAAATACCTAGGAATAAAGCTAACCAAGTAAGTAAAAGACCTGTAATGAGAAAACTACACAACACTGAAAAAAGAAATTAAGGAAGATATGGACAAATAGAAACATATATTGCGTTCATGGATTGGAAGAATTAACATAATTAAAATGTCCACACTACCCAAAGCAATTTATAGATTCATGCAGTATCTATGAAAGTACTAATGGCATATTTCACAGACATTGACCAAACATTTCACAAATTTATATGGAACCATAAACAACCCTGAATAGCTGCTGCAATTTTTAGAAAGAAGAGCAAAGTAGGAGGGATCAAAATACCTGATACCAAATTGTATTACAAGGCCACTGTAATCAAAACAGCCTGGTACTAACATAAGAACGGATATATGGACCAATGGAACAGAATAGAGAGCCCAGAAATAAACTGAAGTCTCTACAGTCAATTAATATTTGACAAAGGGGGAAGAAGCATAAAATGGAGCAAAAACAGTTTCTTCAACAAATGGTGTTGCGAGGTCTGGACAGCTACATGGAAAAAAATGAAACTTGAGCACCAACTTACACCATACACAAAAATAAATTCAAGGTGGATAAAAGACTTAAATATAACTTGCAATACCATGAAAGTCCTTCTGGAGAACATAGGAAAATCTCAGATATTCCCCATAGCAATATTTTCATTGATATGTTCCCTAGAGCAAGGGACATAAAGGAAAGAATAAACAAATGTGATCTCATCAAAATAGAAAGCTTCTGCATTCTAAAAAAAACAGCGTTAAAATGAATAAAGAACCAACTGTATAGGAAAATGTATTTGCCAATGATACCTCAGACAAGGGTTTAATCTCCAAAATATATAAAGAACTCACACAACTCCACTCTAAGAAGAGAAGCAACCCAATTAAAAAATGGACAAAGGAGTTAAACAGATACTTGTCCAAGGAGGACATACAGAGGGTCCAGAAACATATGAAAATATACTCAGTATTGCTAGCCATCAGAGAGATGCAAATTAAAACCACAGTGCGATACCACTTCACACTGATCAGAATGGCCATCATAAACAAAACAACAAATATCAAGTGTTGGAGAAGTCGTGGAGAAAAGGGAACCCTAGTACACTGTTTGTTGGAATGCAGACTGATGTACCTACTATGGAAAACAGTAGGGAATTTCCTCAGAAAACTAAACATGTAACTGCTTTTTGACCTGGCAATTCCACTGCTAGGATTATATCCTAAGAACCCTGAAACACCAATCCAAAAGAACCTATGCACCCCAATGTTCACAGCAGCACAATTTACAATAGCCAAGTGCTGGAAACAACCTAAGTGCCCATCAGTATATGAATGGATAAAAAATCATGTGTATTTACAAAATGGAATTCTACGCAGGAGAAAGAAAGAAGGAGCTCCTACCCTCTGCGATAGCATGGATGGAACTGGAAAGCATTATGCTAAGTAAAATAAGCCAGGCAGTGAGGGACAAATACCATATGATCTCACCTTTAATTAGAACCTAATCAACAAAAACAAGCAAGCAAAATATAACAAAAGACAGTGACAGTATAAAAACAAACTGACAGTGACCAGAGGGGAGAGGATAATAGGGGGAAAGAGTGAAGGAACACATGGACAATGACAAGAAGGGGTAGAAACAGGGGAGAGAGGTGGGATGTTTGGGGTGGTGTGGAGGGGTGAGGGGAAAAGACAGAAAACTGTACTTGACAACAATAAAATTAAAAAATATTTAATAATAATAAAAAACCCCACAGATCTAAGAAGCTCAGAAAATACCATGAAGGATAAATAACAAAAATAAAACAAAACAATAACCCCAGCCCTAGGCATATCATATTTGTATTAGGTTGCTAAAGCTACCATAACAAAATATTGTAGACTGGGTGTCTTAAACAACAGACATGTATGTCAATTCTGAAGGCTGCAAGTTAAAGATCAAGGTGCTAGCAGGGGTGCCTTTCTCTGAGGCATCTCCTCTCCAATTGCAGATGGCTGCCCTCTTGCTTTCTCTTCATATGTTCATCTCTCTATCCATGGATGTCATCCATGATGTCTTTTTCTCTTTTTATAATGGTATCTGTCATATTGGATTAAGAGCCACCTTAACCCTCATTGTAATTTTTTAAAAGAATTTTTAAAAAGATTTTATTTATTTATCTTTAGAGGGGAAGGGAAGGAGAGAAGGAGAGAAGTATCAATGTATGGTTGCCTCTCATGGGTCCCCTGATGGGAACTGGCTTGCAACCCACGCATGTGCCCTGACTGGGAATCGAACTGCGATCGTGTGGTTCGCAGGCCCGCGCTCAAGCCACTGAGCTATATCAGCCAGGGCAACCCTCATTGTAATTTAACCACCTCCTTAAAGACTGTATCTACAAATACAGTCACATTGTGAGTTACTTGGGATTAGGACTTCAACATATGAACTTTGTGGGAACATAATTCAGTCCATACCAATATTCAAACTGCTAAAAACAAGAAAGAAATGTACACTTGAAACCTATATGATCTTATTAACCAATGTCACCCCAATAAATTTAATTTAAAATATTTGCTTAACAGTCCCTTAAGAAATTCCTATTGCAATGTAAATAAAATAGAATATATCAACTGGAAGCTCAAATAAATTGTTTAAAAACAATAAAATAACAGAAAATTTTGAAAATACACAGAGAAAAAAATTACCTGCAGAAGGGCAAAAACATAAATTACAGAAACTTCCCACCCCCCCAGAAACCAGGCAAGTAAAAAGACAGTGTAGTTACATATTTAAAGTACTGAAAAATAGAAAACTGTCAACCCATGTTCTGTGCTCAGCCAAAATATTCTTCATAAATAGTAGAGAAATACTTTTTCAGACAAATACTTAGGAAATTCATAGCCAGTACACATACTTTGAAAGAAATGTACAAACAAACAAACAAACAAACAAAAAAACTTCAGGCAGAAAGAATGTGAAATAGGTAAGAAAATTGGATATGTACAAAAATGAAGATGGAATAAATTAAATGGAATAAATAAAAGAAAGTAAAATCCATTTTGGATGTAAGTGTGCTAATTAAAAGATAACTAAAGAAAACAATAACTCTATTGTCTTATATGTAAAAGTGAAATAGATCATGAAAAAGCTCAATTATAAAATTTACTGATAAGTTCTTAAAATGCTTAGTTAAGGAAGGACTTTATTTATTTATTTATTTATTTATTTTTATTTGCGGAGATTTTTAGTATATTTTATTGATTATGCTATTACAGTTGTCCTAGTTTTTTCCCCTTTGCCGTCCTCACTGCTGTACACCCCTTCCCTCCAGCGATCCTCTACTATAGTTCATGTCCATAGGCAACACATAAAACTTATTTGGCTTCTCCACTTCTTATACTTTTTTTAATTGTTTATTTACAGTTGTCCCCATTTTGCCCCCATTGATCTCCCCTGCCCATTCCCCCCACCTTACACATTCAGTCTTCCCTGGACCCATTGTCTTTGTCCATGGGTCCTTTATACATGTTCCTTGACTTGACTCATCTTCCCCTTCTTTCCCCTGTTGTACCCCTCATGCCCGCCATCTTGTTACTCTCAGTTTGTTCTGTATTTCCATGTCTCTGGTTCTATTTTCACTCACTTGATTGTTTTGTAGATGAGGTTCCACTTATAGGTGAGATCATATGGTATTTCTCTTTCACTGCCCGACTTGTTTTACTTAGCATAATACTCTCCAGTTTCATAGGGGGGACTTATTTTTAAATTAACAAAACTACCCCAGAATTAAGTGGAAAGAATAATAACTATGACTCTTGAAGATTTGGGGGAAAAAAGTAATGAAAAGTGATAGCCTTCATAGATATTGAGAGTATTTGTTGTGAACTAAATTGTATTGACTTTATTCTCAACTGGGATCTTATTTGGGTAGAGAATTCTTCCTCAAAATTTTATAGATGTTGTTTGCTAGTCTTTTGTTATTTAGGGGTAAGTAAGAGGCCAAGCTGGTTGATTTTTCTATGCAGTCATTCTACTTTTTAATTTTGTTTTTAGCTTTTTTGTCTTTGGAATTTAAAATGTTTGCAATATTTACCTGAATAAAAATTTACCTTCTCAAAGTTTTTGATAATCTAAACTCTTTGAGTTTCCTAATAGTGCTTGTTTTAGTTTATGTGTGACTTCTTTTGGTAATAGTTTCTGCTTCATGGCTTTTATGTTTCTTTATAAACACATCTCTTAGTTTGGGGATACTGTTTTTTTTTCCCCCAGGCAAAAATAATCTGTTTGACATTTGGTCTCTGGTTATAGTAGGAATGAAATCATAAAAGCAGTGGCTTTTGTTTGCCATCCTTGATTGTGCAGCTCTCATAGGAGGACACCCCAGTATCCCTGGAGTTCATTAAAATCCTCCATTGTCTTGGGGTGGACATCAACAGGGGGAAGATACTGGCTCTCATTCCACATACATAATAAGTCACACTTCTTATTGTCTTACCCAAATCTACAGAATGCCAAATCTACAGAATGTTGTTTTATTCTATCTTATAGATGCAGAGATTCCCCCCTCCTCTTTTTAACTATCTTACTTTCTAGTTGTTTGTTGTTTTTTTTAGGGAATTTCAAGAGGGAGGATTTTTCTTTAGAGATTTTTCTTTATTTATTTTTACAGAGGTGAAGGGAGGGAGAAAGAGAGGGAGAGAAACATCAATGCATGGTTGCCTCTCATGTACCCCCGACTTGGAGACTCGGCCCACACCCCATGCATGTGCCCTGACAGGGAATCAAACCAGCCACCCTTTGATTTGCAGGCCAGCACTCAATCCACTGAGCCACACCAGCCATGGCTCAAGAGGAATGATTTTCAGTCCACTTCATCTTAATGTTTTGTTTGGAAGTAAGCCACTGAATTATTTTTTAAATCACACATGGGTAGACCTAGCTCAATGAATTCAAATGTGAGGAAGAGGTTAAATTTTTTTCCACAAGAGTCAGCTAACTCTGACAAAAGAGAAAAGAGGAACAGCTTTTGTTAAAGAAAACTACAGGGTATATATAGTTATTGAGAAGGAAAGCTTTCATAGGGTGGAAGGGATTGCTTCTCCTTCCACTGTAACTTGGACTAGCACAGACAGAGACAAGTGGGGTCATTCCTAGACATTAGCCAAACGGTGGACAGAGACAGGATGGATCTTGGATGGTGAGTAAACATTCTTATTTTTCTTTGAAAGGCAATTTTGAATTAAGTGACCTCAGTGACAGGCTGAGGTTTAGGATGGGTGCTGTCTTCTGTCCTTCCTGCCCAAGAATGCTAATATGTATTAAGGACATATTTATACAGAAGCCAAAACTATAAGCACTGGGGAGAAAGAATGGTCTATTCTAGAAAGCACTAGCTGAAGTCCCAAAGCCATTTTCCCCTTCTTGGAACATCTGTTGTAGTTGATTACATAGCTCCAAGGCAGGGAAGCTTTTTAAAAAATTTCTATGAAAGACATTTGACTGCCACTTGAAGGAGAGAATTATTGAGCTGCCCAAAATTGTATTGCTTGTTGGTTTTTTTAAGTTCTTAATTTTAATTTTGTAAATTCTTTTCAAATATTTGAACATCGCAGTTGTTGATTTTAAGAATCACGAAATATTAAAATAGCTACATAAAGATGGGAAATAATTGGGAGAAATTTTGTGTCTACCAAGATCAATTTGGTCCAGGGATGGGGTAAAAAGAAAGAGAAGGTAGAAAGGGACAGGCCAAGGAAAAGGGAGAGGAAGAAGAATATAAATAGAAAATACAGAACATAGATAATGAGTCATCAATAGGCCTTGGGAGATTCTGAGTAGGGTGAGGTGGTGGAAAAAAATAGAGTAATTCAATTAGCTACTGGGTATTGAGCATGCGTGGTGTGCTGTGTACTTTATTACTGTTGTCTCACTGAATTTTAATCTTCACAATGACTCTCAGGCAGATAATATCATCACTGTGCTTTATGAATGAGGTAACTGTGGCTGAAGAGGCTAAAGGTCACACTGCTCTTAAGGAATCCAGCTAAAAATCTTTCTTGCCACTTGGTTCCACACCACAGAGTTTCTCCATGCCCTGGAAGGTCCCTGTGTCAATGACTTAATGAGGGAGGGGTCACAGCTACACTTCTCTTGGATCATGGCAGCTGTGGTAATTACCTATTATTGTTATTTGAAATCTAAGTAACTCTCATCTACCCAGTGCTAACCGGTTTGGGAAACAGCTTTGCTGCTTTTATTTTGAAAATTAGAATTTAATTTGCAAGTAAAGATTTCTTTTCCCTCCAGTGGAATTCTGAAATATTACACACGTGTGAACATTGTATAGATTCTACATTCTCTTTGTTGAATGAGATTATCAACAGGAATTTTACAATATAAATAGCCAATAAATAATGTTCAGTCTTATCTGAAATAAAGAAATGCAAATTAAAATAGTGAAATAGTATTTTCTTTTATCGAAGTGGCAAACATCTTGTTTAAAAAGCAAGCAAGCAAAAATTCTACTTGTTTCTAAGGGGAGAGGAACAGTTATACCCTTATTATCGGAAGATGGTAATACAGTCTTTCTGGACGATAATCTGGTGACACATTTCAAAATCCCTTAAAATGTGTTTACTTTAACCAAGCAGTTCAACTTCTAGGAATTTCCTGTAAGGACACAATCATATATGTTTGTCAAGTTTTAGTGATGTGGATATTTTTCTTGCCCTTGTTTCTAATAGGGAAAATCTTGGAAACAACTTAAGTTTCTAAAGATAGGTAACTGGTTAATTAGGGAACATCTATAATGGAATACCTCACAATCATTAAAAATGCTACTGTAGAACAATTTTTAATATGTTTAGATTAAGAACAAAAAAGCACAATGTACAGTTCTATTATTTTTATACATGATACTTGTATGCACACAATGTTAATCGGATATGTTGGTGATTTCTATTCTCTACTTTGTGCTTTTAAACTTGGATTACATCTGTAGGCAGAAAAAGAAAATTAGATACCTAAAAAAACAGAAACCAATAAATCATGATTTGTGAAATGTCATTGTTAGGGCTTTGGCACTTTGTGTTTAACTTTTTGTCTCTTGACTCCTCTTCAAAAATACCTACCGTACCCATAATTCACTAGATCTTAATAGGATTGTTTTCATAGAACGATCTATGTGAAAGAGACCAGAGCTCTCATTTCCTTATTTTATGGATACAATGGCATGGCCCTACAGTGAGTGACACGTTGGGAAGAAGAACAGTATAGTGGTTAAGTGGTTACACTTTGGAACCTGAGTGCTGGGGTTTGAATCTCAGCTTCTCCCACCTTCTAGCGATATGACCTTGGCCAAGCTGCTTAATGATTGTAATCCTCAGTTTGTTATCTGCATAATGGGGATAATTGTGACTTGTCAATAAGGTGGTTGTGAGGTTTTAATGAGTTAATCCATGTAAAGTGCTTAGAGCTTTGTTCTGATAACTACTAAGTAATTATTATTAATGTTTTTACTACTGTTACTGTTAAGATTAAGAAATAGAATAAAAATGATTTGTCCAAGATTACACAACTACTTGATGGCAATATTAGGACTAGAATTCAGGAAGGTCTTTCTTCAAGCAGGTACTTGATACCCTCTGAGCCTGTCAGGATGACCCCAGACTGGGCTCCAAGGGGAGCTAACCTGAAATAGGCAGAGCCCAAGTACAAGGCCTACCACTTCTTTTTATTTATTTGTTTAATCGTGTATATTTTTCATATTATCTTTTAGTCCTGTTATACCCCCCCACCTCCAGCAGTCACTACACTGTTGTCCATGTCCATGAGTACTTATTCCTTTTTGTTCAATCCCTCCACCCCCTAAAGCACCCCTGCCCCCACCAACTAGCTCTCTGTCCCCATTTTCCTTTTTTGTTAAGTTTGTTCATTAGATTCCACATCTGAGTGAAATTGTATGGTATTTGCCTTTCTCTGACAAGGTCAGATACTTCTGATTACAGTAGGAAACCAAGTGCTGGAGAAGAGGGTGAGGCTAAGGAAGCTAAGAGCCAGGTTAGGCACAGAGAAAAAGCCTGGAGCAGAGGCTAGTGCAGGAGAGGAGACGATGCAGATACTTTTACAGACCACCATCTGTGGCCTTCATGGTGGGTCAACATGGTTTAAAGACCCAAGGTCTGGGTGATTAAATAGACAAGTAGGGTGCATGGGGGAATTGCAACTATAGCTGCAAGAAGATGCCTGACCGATAGTAATAAAAAAGAATGAGGGGGAGACTGGGAGGGTCCAGGACAAAGAGCCTCCAGAGCCCAGGCATCCAGTTGTGATTATCCTAAAGTCACAGCCTAAATATGACAAGTCATAAACAAGCAAAATAATGATAAAATTTGCTTTAAAAATTCCTCTGGCAGCAGAGCACAGAAATGATCTGGGGTGACAAGATCATTTAGAGAATCATTATAATAATTCAAGAAAAGGTGTTAAGGGTATGAAACCAGGGCAGTTATGGTGGGGTCAGAGAGGCAAGGATGCATTTAGGAAATTTTTAAGACTAGAATTGACAGGATTTGGGTCTTGGCGAGTGTAGAGCTTGGAAGGAGAGGTCTAAGCACATAGTGGAGTCCTTCATAAAACTGGGAGTATATAGGAAGTAGATTGGGTTTGGGCTGGGGAAAAAGAGGGAAGAAGTTGAGTTTAATTTCTAACAGGCTTCATTTGAGACCCTGTGGAGCAGCTGAATGGAGATGTGCAAGTAGACAAGTAACTACACAGGCATAAAGCTCAAGAAAAAGTTATGGGCTGGAGTAGACATTAAGAGTCTTCAGCATAAGTATGGCTGATTGTTGCAGTTCTTGTTGTGGGTGAGATCACTAGGGAGATATGGGGGAGGGAGAAGAAGCCAAGGATGAAACTGGTAAAACTTTGAAATTTAAGGAGGTAGAAGAGGATGAAGAGTCTGAAACAGGCACCAAGGAGGGCCTACAGAGATTAGAGCAAAGCAGGAGAAAGATGCAAGAAAGAGGAGGATGTATCTATGGAAAGACCAAGCACATTTACTAAACTTCTACATTGAGCACATGAGATACAACAGGAAAAGTGACTCTAGGGACTCGGTGTTAGGGATTGAGCTGTGTCCTCTCAAAGTTTGTATGTTGCAGTCCTAACCCCATACATCAGGATGTGATCATGTTTGGAGATAATCAAGTTAAAATGAAATCATCCATGTGGGCCCTAATCTAAGATGACAGATATGCTGATAAAGAAGAAGAAATTTGGGTGCAGAAACACACATAGAGGGAAGATGATATGAACAGCCATAGCAAAGATGGCCATCTACCTACCAAGGAAAGAGGCCTGGGAGAGATCCTTCCCTCATGGACCTCGGAAAGAATCAGTATGGCTGATATCTTCATTTTGGACCTCTGGCTTCTAGAACTGTGAGACAATAAATTTTTGTTGTTTAAGCCAGTCAGTTTGTGGTACATCATTACTACATCCTATCAATGTAAAAATGTCCAAACGTGAAGCTCATTTTTATGGGAGTTTATTTGAGCCATACTGACAATTGTTGGGAAGCAAGATCTCAAATGCTTTGAAGAGTGACAGTTTTTCAGTTTCTTTTATGCATTTTGAATTAAGGAGGGAGCATAAGGAAGATTACATGAAGGTGAGAAAAAGCAAAGCAGAGATTGGATTACAGGATAGTTAATAAGAGTATGTGCTCCTTTGAGGGTGGTTACCTTCTGAGGGGTCTGAAAAAGAGGCATTTCAACAGTGTGTTAACCTGAATGTACAAAACCAATGGACAAGGCTTGCTTAAGGCAAAGATTTACCTTTTACTAAAGAAGTTATATGCCTGGGACTGGCCCAGTTAGGAACTTTTTACCAGATCACCCTGTGAGGTTACTTTCAGTTAGATTTATTACAGCGCCCCTTTTTATTCACAATCCCTGGCAAACTAGTAAACTTGGTGAATGTGCACAATACCTTGGTAAGAGTGCATTCAGCTAGAGAAAGAAACTGAACAAATGACTCACACATGGGAGGGGGAGTGTCCAAAAAGGATTAGGTTACCTAGGCTAAGAGGAGAAAGATGTTTCACAAAGCAGAGGGGAGTCACAAGGTCAAATTCTGCAGAAAGGTGAAGTAGGAGAATGACTAAAAATGTCAGTCTCAAGGCCTTCAGTGACCTTTATAGAACATTCCTAGTTAAGTAGGCATAGATCTCAGAGAGCTGAGAATATGGAGACAGCAGACAGATCACTGCTGTGACACATTTGCTGATGAAAGGGGACCTCTTCACTGGACCCAGCTTACCTCTGCTGTCTATAAAGAGCTTCATGGAAACAACTTAGAGTTGAGTTAGCCAGACCTGGAGTCTCCTCCAACTTAACAGCTAAACACAGGAGAGAAGAGTCAGTACTTCTTACTCCACCCAAAACCACTTTGGGAAGAATTTCAGGAAGAAAGGATTTTTGCTGTTTGTCACTTTACATACTGGAGTTTTGGTACAAGCACAGATTCCATTTTGTTTCATTAAGCCATAAGAAAGTTGTTATTCAATGCTTCTCAGAGATGAAACCCACGATGAATCTGGTGATGTAAAGAAGAAAACAAGTTGGAGGAAATTTTGGGAATCACCTATAATTTAAACAAGCAGGAAAAAAACATAGAATTGGGATGGAAAAGCACTAAAGCATTTTCTTAGAAAGCTTTGAACTTTAAATGAGGTTCTAACATATCCTTTCTGCAATCTCAGGGATATCATCAGCAAAATAATCCAAATGTCACAGTTCTATATTAGGGTATCAAATTAATCACATTTGGCTGAAAGATCTAAGAAAAGACCTAATGGGAAAGAAAATGAGCATTTAGTGAAGTAAAACCAATTAGTCACTACTAGCCAGAAGCTAATCATGGGGTAAAATCTGAAATAAATAACTACCCAAAGGTAAATCTACATCATCACCCCAATCTTACAAGTATTTTCAACCAACTAAACAATAAATCTTATGAAGAACTTAATAATTTTAAGAACAAACTTAAAGAATACACTAAAACAATACAGAAGAAATAGCCAACATGTAATTTTAAGAGTCTAATTGGGAATAGAAAACAACAATTTTAAATTACAAAAGCAATGCATGCAATTAATAATTGTGATTTTTATTTTTTGAATTTAACTTCATTGTATTTTTTCTGTAACCATTTATATCCCTGTTATACAACCCCCATGCAGTAATCACCACAATGTAGTCCATGTCCATGAGTCCTTTTTCCTTTTTGCTCCATTTCTACACCCCCTCACCTCCACCCAACTGGAAGTCATCCTGCTCTCCACCTATGAGTCTATCCCATTTTCTTTGTTAATTTAGTTTGTTCATTAGGTTCCACATATGAGTGAAACCATGTGGTATTTGTCTTTCTCTGACTGGCTTATTTCACTTAGCATTAATACTCCCCAGGTCCATCCATATTGTTGAAGACAGTAAAACTTTCTTCTTTTCTACAGCCAAGTAGTATTCCATGTTTAAATGTCCAATAGTTGTTTTATCCACTCATCTACTGATATGGACACTTGGGCAGCTTCCATATCTTGGTGATTGTAAATAATGCTGTGTTGAACATAGGGGTGCTTATGTTCTTTCAAATTAGTGTTTTGGTTTCCTTCAGACATATTCCCAGAGGTGGGAAGCTGGGTCTAAAGGCAGATGCTTTTTTAATTTTTTGAGGTATCTCCATAAACTTTCCACAGTGACTGCACCAATCTGCATTTCTACCAACTGCGTTTCTACCAACTGCATTCCCAGTGCAACATTCCCAGTGCAAAAGGATTCCCCTTTCTCCACATCCCTGCCAGCAATTGTTGTTTGTTGATTTATTGATGATAGCTATTCTGACAGGTGTGAGATGATACCTCATTGTGATTTGAATTTGCCTTTCTCTGACGATTAAGGGACGTTGAACACCTTTTCTTATGTCTATTGGCCATCTGTATGTCCTCTTTGAAGAAGTGTCTATTCAGATCCTTTGCCCGTTTTTAACATGGGCTGTTTGTTTTTTTGGTGTTGAGTTTTGTAAATTCTTTATTTCCAAAAACAATACAGGGGTTGATTTCCAAAAATTTGGAAACTACTAGATATATCAACAAATATGTTCTCCCATTCTGTGTTTTTATTATGTTGATGGTTTTCTTTGCTGTGCAAAAACTTTTTAGTTTAATGTAGTCCCATTTGTTTATTTTTTCTTTTGTTTCTGTCACCTGGGAAGATATATCAAATAAAGTATTGCTATGAGCAATCCCTGAGATGTTGCTGCCTATGTTTTCTTCTATGATTTTTATGTTTTCAAATCTAACATATAAGTCCTTGATCCATTTTGAATTTATTCTTGTGTGTGGTGTAAGAAGGTGGTCTAGCTTCATTTTCTGCATGTATCTGTCCAATTTTCCCAGTACCATTTATTGAATAGAATATCTTTAGCCCATTATATGTGCTTGCTTCCTCTGTCAAATATTAGATAATTAATTATAATGGTGTGGGTTTATATCTGGGCTTTCTATTCTGTTCCACTGATCCGCGTCTCTGTTCTTATTGCAGTACCATGCTGTTTTGATTACTATGGCCTTACAGTATAGTTTGGTATAGGTAGCATGATTCCTCCAACATTGCTCTTCTTTCTCAGGAATGCTGTAGCTATACAGGGCATCTGTGGATCCATATAAATTTTTGAAATATTTGTTCTAGGTCTGTGAAATACATAATTGGAATCTTTTGGAAAAGATTTTATTTATTTTTAGAGAGAGGGAAGGGGAAGAAGAAAGAGTAGGGGAGAAACATCAGTGTGTGGGTGCCTCTCATGTGTCCCCTACTGAGGACCTGGCCTGAAACCCAGGCATGTGCCCTGACTGGGAATCGAACCAGCGACCCTTTGCTTCACAGACCCGCACTCAATCCACTGAGCTACACCAGCCAGGGCACATCATTGGAATCTTGATAGGAATTGCACTGAATCTATAGATTGCTTTGGGTAGTCTGGACATTTTAATGATGTTAATTCTTCCTATCCATGAACACAGTATGCACTTCCACTTATTTGTCTCTTCTTCAGTGTCTTACAATTTTCTGAGTACAGATCTTTTACATTTTTGGTTAAGTTAATTCCTAGGTATTTTATTCTATCTGAAGCAATTGTAAATGAGGTTATTTTTTTAATTTCTCTTTTTGTTAGTCTGTAATTGGCATATAAAAATACAATTGATTTCTAGATATTAATTTTGTTTCCTGTTCTTTGCTGAATTCATTCACCAGTTCTAGTAGTTTCTTGGTGGAATCTTTGGGGTTCTCATGGCATCTGCAAATAGACAGTTTTACTCCTTTCTTTCCAGCATGGATGCCTTTTACTTCTTCTTGTTATCTACTTACTGTGGCTAGGACTTCCAGCATTATGTTGAATAAGAGAGTTGAAAGTGGACATCTCTGTCTCATTCCAGGTTTTAAGGGGAATGCTTGTAGTTTTGCCAATTGAATGTGAGGCTGGCAGTGGATTTGTCATATATGGCCTTTATTATGTTTAGGTATGTTCCCTCTAGTCCCACTTTTGCTTGGAGTTTTTTTTTATCATAAATGGATGCTGGATTGTATCAAATGCTTTTTCTGCATCTGTTCATATGATCATGTGGTTTTTATCCTTCATTTTATTTGTGTGGTGTATCACATTTATTGACTTGTGAATGTTGTACCAAACTTACATTCCCAGAATAAATCCCACTTGATCATGGTGTATGATCTTACTGATGCATTGTTATATTCAGTTTGCTAATATTTTGTTGAAGATTTTTGCATTCTTTTCATCAGAATTATTGGCCTATAATTTCTTTCTTTGTAGTATCTTTATCTGCTTTTAGAATTAGGATAATGGTGGCTTCATAAAGTGAGTTTGGGAGCCTTCCTCCTCTTGAATTCTTTGAGGAATTCAAAGAATTCCTCTTGAAATAGTTTGAGAAGGAGAGGTGTTAGCTCTTCTTGGGATGCTTGGTAAAACTCACTTGTGAAGCCATCTGGTCAGGGCTTTTTTTGTTGTTGGGAGTTTTTTTTATTACTGCTTCAAATTCACTAGGTGTAATCTGTCTGTTCAGATTCTCTGATTCTTCCTGATTTAGTTTTTGAAGATTGTATGTTTCTAGAAATTTATCCATTATATCCAGGTTGTTTAGTTTGTCGTCATGTAGTTGTTCATCATATTTTCTTACAGTCCTTTGTATTTCTTTGGTGTCAGTTGTTATTTCTCCTCTCTCATTTCTGATTTTATTTATTTGGGTCCTTTTCCTTTTTTTCTTGATGAATATGGTTAAAGGTTTGTCAATCTTGTTTATCTTTTCAAAGAACCAACTCATGCATTCATTGATCTTTTGTATCATATTTTTAGACTCCATTTCATTTATTTGTACTCTGATCTTTATTATTGCCTTCCTTCTACTCACTTTGGACTTTGTTTATTGTTCTTTTTCAAGTTCCTTTAAGCATAAAGTCAGATTGCTTACTTGAGTTTTTCCTTTCCTTTTCTTTTCTTTTTCCATTTGTTTTTTGAGATAGATCTGTAATACTATGAATTTCCCTCTTGGGACTGCTAGTCCTATGTCCCACAGATTTTGGGTGGTTGTGGTGTCATCTTCCTTTGTTTCAAGGTGTATTTGACTCCTTTCTTGATCTTGCGCAGACCCACTTATTATTTAATAACATGTTATTTAGCTTCTATGTCATGTATTTTTCAGTGTTCTTCCTGTGATTGACTTCTAGTCTCATAACATTGTAGTCAGAGAAGATGTTTGATATTATTTCAGTCTTCTTAAATTTATTGGGACTTGTTTTATGTTCTAGCATATGGTCTATCCTAGAAAACATTCCATGTACACTTTAAAAGTATGTATATCCTGCTCCTTTGGGGTGAAATGCTCTGAAGATGTCAATTAAATCCATTGATCTAGTGTGTCACTTAAGGCCACTGTCTCCTTGCTAATTTTCTGCCTGAAAGATCTATCCATTGCAGTCAGTAGGGCATTAAAATCTCCAGCTATGACTGTATTTCTGTTGATCTCTCCTTTTATGTCCCTCGAGAATTGCTTCACTTATTTAGGTGCTCCTATGTTGGGTGCCTAAATGTTTACTAGGGTTATATCCTCTGTTTGGATTATTTCCTTTATCATTATGTAGTATTTTTCTTTGTCTTATTATAGCCTTAGTTTTAAAGCCCATTTTGTTGGATATAATTACTGCTACCCCAGTTTTTTCCTTTCCATTTGTATGAAATATATTTTCCATTCCTTCAGTTTTAGTCTATGTGTATCTTTCAATTTGAGATGAGTCTCTTGGAGGGAGTATATATGGGTCTTGTTTTCTTATCAGCCCATCTACCCTATGTCTTTTCATTGTAGCATTTAAGCCATTTACACTTAATGTGATTATTGATAAGTATACAACCAATATTTTGAATGCAAGTCAAATCACAGATTTCCCAAAGAATTTTTTATGGCGTCAGTAGTATATTAATAGTTTTACTTATGTACTCAGGTGACCATGCCAGAAAATAATCTCTGTACAATTCATTTGGCCTCTGTAAAATTGATTTGAATAACACAAAAAATTCTTATACACTGGCCAGCCTAAGCCTCATGGAGAAAATGCTTATTTCCCATGGGTAGACACTAACGTGCTTGGGTTTCCATAGTGCCATTTAACATATTGTTCTAAATTGGTCGAGTAAATGTTCTTCTAATATCCCCTGGGAACTGCTCTGCCTTATAATGTTCCTATCTCAATGAATGTGGTACCTGATACTTATAAAATGTTAGTAAATAAATGTATCTTTGAAGTGATATTAAACAAGGACCAGTATGGCAAATTGCGAAAATTAAAACTTTTTGCTTTCTTAAAAGAAAAGTTTGTTAAGCTCGCCTTTTTTAAAAAAAATTCTTTTTTGTTTTTCTGCTGCCTGAATGTTTCTTTCTACCTTATCTTCCAAATCACTGGTCAATCCTCTGCTTCATCCAACCTACTGTTTATTCCTTCCAATGTATTATTTATTTTAGATATTGCAGTCTTTTTTCTGACTGGTTCTTTTTTATAGATTCTATGTCTTTTTATCATGCTACTGAGTGTCCTTATAATCATTACTCTAAACTCTCTATCTGATGTATTGTTTGCCTCCATTTCATCTAGTTCTTTTTCTGGAGAATTCTCTTGTTTGTCATTTGGGGTCTGTTTCTTCCTCTTTCCACTTTGGCTGCTTCTTAGTATTTTCCATGTTAGTCATTAAACTGATCAGTGATATAAACTCAAGCTGTAATCAGCAGCCTAACTTAAGCACCATAGCGAGGGGCAGAATAATTCCTGTGGGTGGGCATTACTTCCCCTGAGGCTGATGCCACTTCAAGAAGAGTGCTCTGCCTGAGAAAGATGGCTTCTGCAGTATGAAGAATGACTCAGCACAGGGACTGTGGAAATTGTTCCTTCAATTCTCTCCCCAGATCCACCAACCCCAGACTATCCTCAAATGTCTCTAGTTTACTCTGCACTCTCTCTGCCAGAACCCAGGGTAAGTGCCTGCAAACAAAATTTGGTCAGCTGGCCCTTTAAGAGGTTCTCTGCATCTCCAACTGTCTCTCCCTGGCAGAAACCCTGCTACTTTTCACAGCTGGATGTTATCCAGGTTCCTTTCTGGCTCTGGTGCTATAGGCTAGGGAGGCTGGCTTGGGGTTTAGACCCCACATGCTCAGGGATAACGCCCTGGCTGCTGAAATATCCCTTTAGAACTTTGGCTACTGCTTGTTGGAGCCCAGCTCCAGCCCTCTCACATCTCCTCTGCACTCCCTACCAGTCTTGTTGTAGTGAAGGGGTTTCTCCTATCTGTCATTGGTTATAAGGCTTCCCTTCAGCTAGTGCTTAGTTGACTATTCAGGATGATTTGTCTACAAATTAGTTGTAATTCCAGATTGGTTGTTGGAGGGAGTTAATGTAGCTTTCATTTACTCCTCTGCCATCTTGGATCTCAATAATTGTGATTTTTTAAAAAATAAATATAGATGACAAAAATATTCTCATTAGATATTAAGGAAACACCAATTCAAACCCAAATTAAATATTTTCATTTGTTAAACTAAACAGTAAACAAACAAATGAATGATCTAATTGAAAATGGGCAAAAGATGAAAAAACCCATTTCTGCAATGGGAATATGTAAGTACAGATGACAAATAAGCACATGAAAAGATGTTCAATGTCATTAGCCATTATGGGAATTAAAACCACAGGGCGATATCACTATCCACCTACCAGAATAGCTAGAATAAAAACTAAGAACATAACCCCATCATAAGTTGAGGAGCATCTGTACAAGCAAACACTGCCTATTTCTCTGTGTTCTAGCGATTTTTTCAGTTCACTCAGCACCTTTGGTCCAAGCATGGGCTACACATTAGAATTATACCAAAAATGAGTAAATATGATTTTTGTCCTCAAGGAGCTCAGTTTAATGGTAAATATATCAAATGTAATGATCTTTTAAAATAGCAGTGGAATGTGTGAAGTTCCATAGGAGCACAAAGGTAGCTGTCTTCCATTTGTCTGTAGTCAGTATTGTGTCTTGAATAGGTGCCAGAGCTTTGAGTCAGTCAGGCTGGTGTCGAGTCATATGTAGTTAATAAGTAGTTTTATACATATTAGCAGTATCATCTTGGGGATGCTGTCCAACTGCCTGAACATCAGTGCCCCCATCTATAAAATGCAGCAATTAGTACTTAACCAATGCCATGGAGGTTTTAAGAATTTATAATGGATGTAAAATCATGTGGAAATAAAATATTTTTGTCTTCACATTCTTTCCTTTAAGATCTATTATTTATTTTTTAATTTTATTTTTTGATTACTATTTACAGTCAATATTATTTTATATTAGTTTCAGATATACAGCATAGTGATTAGGTAATCATATACTATACAAAGTGTTTGCCCCAATATTTACAGTATGCATCTGGCAGCATACGTAGTTATTACAATATTGTTGACTATATTCCCTGTGCTGTACTGTATATCCTGTGACTATTTTGTAACCACCAATTTGTACTTCTGAATTTCTTCACCTTTTCAACCACTCTCCCAACTCCCCTCCCCTCTGGCCAAAGTCTGTTCTCTGTGTCTATGCATCCGTTTCTATTTTGTATTTTCATTTATTTTGTTCTTTATATTTCACAAATAAGTGAAATCATATGGTGTTCGTCTTTCTCTGACTGACTTATTTCACTTAGCATAATACCCTCCCAGTCCATCTATGCCGTCACAAATGTTAAGATTTTGTTCTTTTTTATGGCTGATTAATAATGTTCCATTGTACATATGTACCACAACTTTTTATTCACTCGTCTATTGATGGACTTAGGCTACTACGATACCTCGCCTATTGAAAATAAAGTTGAACATAGGGGTGCATACATTCTTTTGAATTAGTGTTTTGGGTGTCTTAAGATATACTCATATACCTAGAAGTGGAATCACTATGTCATAAGACAGTCCAATTTTTATTTTTTAAGAACCTTTTTGAGTACCCATACTGTTTTCTATAGTAGCTGTACCAGTCAGCATTTCTATCAACAGTTCACAAGTGTTCCATATTCTCCACACCTTACCAACACCTCTCATTTGGGGATTCCTATATTTTAAATAAATATTCAGTTTTCTTTAGCTCTGCCTTTCCCGATTCAGTTACCAAGAATTTACTATTCTAGTAAATAGATTTTTACCTGTAATCTAGAAGTTGCTGTAGTAGAACTCCTAATTATAAATAAGAGAAGAGCAGGCTCAATGAAGGTGAAAAAGGTGAAAGCCACTTAAAATATATTTCATGTGAGGGTAGGACACCAAAAACATTAAAATAAAATCATTTCCTGTAACTTGTAATCATATGTCTTCATGAAGCTATCTATACACCCCCCATTTTTAGCCTTCTGACCTTCAAAATAATTTATGTCTGTTATGTCTGCTTTTAATTTATAAAGATATTTTTGCTCATTAGCCATCATGAGTAACATTCAAATTGCATTTCTAATTCTAGAAAATATATAAATGACCATTTTACTTTGTGAAAAAATGCTCATTCCTCTTGCTCTAATAATTTTACATTTAGCAATTTAAATAATAAAGTAATAATAGATATGGAAATGTGCATACAAAAATGTTTATTACAGCATTAATATAATAAAAATAATAACCTAAATTTTTCATAATAGGTGAATGGTGAAGCAAATTATAAATGAAGTTGATAATGACAGTTGATAATTTCTTTATTGAAATAATAAAGAAAATAATGCATAAAAATAATGCATAGAAACAAGATAGCAAACAAATATGTCAGAATAGTCATAGTGGTTACCTCTAGATTGGTAACATTATAGAAATAGGTTTCGGGTTTTTTTTTTTTACTAAAATTGCTAAATCTACAATGAATTTACATTGCTCAGCTAAGCAGGATGAAATCAAGGTAAAAAGCAATCTAGTGGTGAGGTACAGACTCTAAGTCAGGAGTGGCAAATCTAGAATGCCCGTGGAGACCCTCAGATAGCCAGTGAGTGATGCAGGCCTGTGGTTATCAGGCCTTCATGACGTATGGATGGTAGAAGCTATGTGGCACCAGCAGATGAGCCCCACCTCAAGCAATGCTGCTGGTCGCCACTCTGTTGTCCTGTGGGCAGGAATGTGGGCCAGCACAACTCAGTCTTATATTTCAAGGGACACCAGAAAGACAGATGTATAGGTGAAATCTCCTGGTTTTTACATACATAATGCCCCAGTGTCTGGATGGGTTGGTTTGGCCCAGGCCACCAGTTTTTACCTTTGACCTGTATTGTGCAACAGAGCTTTAGAGGAGAGGGAGATCATTGTGAATGGAGTGGTTTAGGAATATAGGATATTCCAGGCTTTAAAGAATCAGAGCTGGAAGGGAGGGAATTGGAACTGCTTGTTTGTTAATTTACTCAATACAGTTTTATTTAATGGTGAGAAAATGAAGATTAATACTATAGAGATCCTATTTAAAAGCTACTAAGGAAACAGGTTTCCCCCAGCTAACATTTCTTACCATATGGCAGGCATTAGGGAATACCATGTTATATCGTACATTATTTTCTGTGATCCTCACAACTCCAAGGAGTAGGTACTATCATTGTCCCCCATCTTCCACAGATGAAAACTGAATCTTGGAGAAGTTAAGTAACTTGTCCAGGTCATGTGGCTGATAACAGAACCAGGAATCCAGACCTCCATCTGACTCTAGACCAAACCTCTAAACAAGTGTGTCATGTATTATGTGAGATCAGGGGAAGAATAGACTCCTCTCAGCAGCAAGAATGATTTGTGGATGGAAAGACACGCGGTCAGAGAGAGCTGTGTTGGGTGAGGGTCTAAAACAAGCTCTGGCAATCAACTAGCTCTGATAAGAGCTAGGGAGCCATTGGTCCAGCCCAGAGGTTGAAAACTAACGGCTGGCAAATGAAAAATAGTATACAGACAAACAGTAGTCTTTAAAAATAATTTTTAGTCCTGGCTGGTATAGCTCAGTGGATTGAGCGCGGGCCTGTGAACCAGACAATCACAGTTTGATTCCCAGTCAGGGCACATGCCTGGGTTGTACGCCAGTTCCCGTCAGGGGCCAGTTCCCAGCAGGGGAAGCACTATAAGCAACCATACATTGATGTTTCTCTTCCTCCCTCCTTCCCTTCCCCTCTAAAGACAAATAAATAAAATATTAAAAAAATAAAAAATAAAAAATAAAAATAATTTTTAAAAAGAACTCCATAATTAGTTGTCGATACTTTAAAAATCAGGAGAGGTCACATAGATTTGAATGTTCAGCTCCTCTGGGAAATCATAATACTTAGTAACATTGGGCCCACAGTCCCTGATGGCATCAATTTTCAACATTTTTCATCTTGTGGCACAAGTAAACTAATTAATAAAATTCTATGTCACACACACACACACACATACATATATATGATCTGACAACAAATAGATATAATTTTTGTTCAGTCACACTGAATGGCTACTGTCATATTAGCTATTGTCTTTTTAAAAAATATATTTTATTGATTATGCCATTACAGTTGTCCCATTCCCCCCCAACTCCTCTCCACCCTGCACACCCCTCCCCCACCATTCCCCCCCTTTCGTTCATGTCCATGTGTCATAAGTTCTTTAGATTCTGTATTTCCCATAGTATTTCTGCCCTCCCTGTTGTCTATTTTCTACCTACCATCTATGCTACTTATTCTCTGTACCTTCTCCCCTCTTCTCCTTCTCCCACTCCCCTGTTGCTAACCCTCCACGTGGTTGCCATTTCTATGGTTCCACTCCAGATCTAGCTGTCCTCTTAGTTTGCTTTTGTTTTAGATGTAGTTTTTAATAACTATGAGTTTGCTGTCCTTTCACTGTTCATAGTTTTTATCTTCTTTTTCTTAGATAAGTCCCTTTAACCTTTCATATAATAAGGGCTTGGTGATGATGAGCTCCTTGAACTTGACCTTATCTGAGAAGCACTTTGTCTGCCCTTCCATTCTAAATGAAAGCTTTGCTAGATAGAGCAATCTTGGATGTAGGTCTTTGGATTTCATGACTTGGAATACTTCTTTCCAGCCCCTTCTTGCCTATAAGGTCTCTTTGGAGTAATCAGCTGACTGTCTGATGGAAACTCCTTTGTAGGTGACTGTTCCCTTATCTCTTGCTGCTTCTAGAATTCTCTCCTTCATTTTAACCTTGGCTAATGTAATTATGATGTGCCTTGGTGTGTTCCTTCTTGGGTCCAACTTCTTTGGAACTCTCTGAGCTTCCTGGATTTCCTGGAAGTCTATTGCCTTTGCCAGACTGGGGACGTTCTCTTTTATTATTTGTTCAAATAAGTTTTTCACTTGTTGCTCTTTCTCTTCCCCTTCAGGTACCCCTATAATTTGGATGTTGGAACGTTTAAAGATGTCCTGGAGGTTCCTAAGCTTCTCCTCATTTTTTTGAATTCTTGTTTCTTCATACTTTTCTATTTGGTCATTTTTTTCCTTCCTTCTGGTCCACTCCCTTGATTTGAGTCCCAGTTTCCTTTCCATCACTATTGGTTTCCTGTACATTTCCCTTCATTTCAATTAGTTTAGCCTTCATTTGTTCCTCTAATTTGTGACTAAAATCAACCAATTCTGTGAGCATCCTGATCACCAGTGTTTTGAACTGTGCATCTAAAAGGTTGGCTATTTCTTGATCGCTTAGAGTTATAGGCTCTGGGGCTTTGAGCTGTCCTTGAGCCATAATGTTTTGGTCTGATTGCACCTGTTGTGTATGAGGGATGGAGCCTTAGGTGTTCACCAGGGCGGGGTGACCCAGTCCCTGGGTTGTGACGCTGTACATGGGGGTGGGGTCAGAGAGGGGAAAAAGTGGCACTTTGCTCTGCTGTCAGATTTCTGTCCCCTCTGTGGCTTCCCACAAGCAAATTGGGCCCCTCTGGTGCTGGTTCCTGGGTGCATGGGCCCATGTACCCTCCAGGACCCTGTGGGTCTCTCCAATGAACTCTCTGTGAGCCTGGGAGCCTCTCCCGGCACCTCAACCCTGAAAGTCTTTCCAATTGGTACTTTCAGGCTCTAATTCCCGTTGCTGGGGCCCTAACCTGAGCAGTCTGTCTCATTGTTCACTCCTTCGCTTGGTTTATCTGCACCCGAATGTGTGACTGTGGTCAGCCAGCCACACTGCGCCCTCACTGAGTCCACCTGTTGCCACCCCATCCCTGGGATCTGCCAGCTGCCGCTACCTACACTCCTGGGTTGGTCTGATCAAATGATCTTTCCTGCTTGACCCGCTCTGCCGCTGACTCTGCCCCTCTTGCCAGTCTAGCTGAATGGTTTGTTGTTGTTGGACTTCTGTACAGTTCAATTTTCTGTGTTTTGGCTGCGTTTTTGTTACTAAAACTTTGCTGTCTTTAAACTTAGTTGTGTGAGGAGGAACAGTGTTCCCTCCTATGCCTCCATCTTGGCCAGAAGTCTGTCTTTTTTTTTTTTTTTTTTTTTTTTACTTGACAGTCTAAGGGAAACTAGATCAGTGTGCCTGACTAAATGGGTTTGCATGGTTCAAAATTCTTGCAGTCCGCCAGTGCCCTGTGGCACACTGGTAGAATAGTAGTCCCTTACAGTAACAACTGGTGAATCTGGCAGAGGTTGCTCAGCTTCTAATAGGGTATAAGCTCTCCTCTTTCTGCATGGCCTACTTTGTTCATTTAAGTTCCAGCCAGGAATCTTCAGGCACTTGTGTCTTTTTTAAAGCCTTGGTCTAGAAAGTGAAGCATCAAAGTGTGGGAAGGAATAACCAAATGGCACAAGGCAGATGAGAACTGGGAGCATGGAAGGTGAGGGTGCTTGAAATTATGGGCCCAGAAATACACTTTCTGAGGAACACAAGATCCTAAGGCGGAGGCCATTTATCTTATTCCCTTCTGGCTGGGTTGGACATGGGCCCAAGATCGTCACCTGGATTTTGGAAGAAAGTGGATCCAGTGGAGAGGGGAACCTGATTGAGGGCCCAATTGAGAAGGTGGAAGTTTGAGGGACATGGAGATTTTAGGCCATAGGGAATGAAAAGTTAATGTGACCGTTCAGTCACTCAGTCAAGATTCTGTTTCCAGGAGAATTCTCTGGCTTGCTAAGTGTTCATGATTGCCAGGAAAACTAGTTAGAAAAATAGAAAAAGAAAAAAATCCAAACCCAGTCTCTTTAATGCCTCTAGTTTTGTTTTCATACATACGAGCAGAGTGATTTCTTTACACACTATTTAGGTACTGACCTGAGGGTCCCAATCAGTTCTGGGGACCTTAGGAAAAACATTTCCTTAGATTAAAGACATTTTGGACAGATTACTTACTTACTTCTCTAAGCTTCAGTTTCTTCATCTGCTAAAAGGTTTAATAGTCTCAAATTTTCAGAGGATAAGAATTAAGTGAGTGGCTGAAGGAATATGCAGTGAATGGCTCAGCATAGGAAGGAATAAAAGACTGATTGCTGTGATGAGCAGGGGTGGGGCAAGGAACCTTACTGAAGTGTCTTCCCCGAATCTTTACGATGACCGTGTGAACAAGGTGTTATTTTCTCCGTTAAACAATAAAATGAGGAAATTGAGGTTTAGAGAACCTTAGTAATTTACTCAAGGTCACACAATTAGTAAGGGGCAGAGGGGAGAGGCTTACTCAAAAAGTGCCAAACTATGCCCCCCAAAAGTACTAGTATCTGTCTGACATTCTAATGATAGTCATATAACATTATTGGCTAGAAATCCAAACATTCAGTTCTACATCCTGCTAAAATCTTAAAGTCACCCATTGTGTGTCCCTGGGCAAGTGGCCTAACCTCTCTGAAACTCAGCTTCCTCATTTGTAAAACTTTGTATGTTTATTGTAGAGATTAAACAAAGTAAATACAGTTAAAGTTCTTTGTAAGCAATCAGCTAACAGATGTTAACTCCAGTCACGTTTACTGGAACTGTTACTGTGCCAGGGATGCAGAGGGGAATAAAATGTGTCCATATGAGCGGTGAAATTTTAACACTGAGGAAACTGTTATAACGGGAGAATAAATAATGTGATTTGGGAGGGAGGAAGACACAGATATGGTGGTGCAGGTACAGATATGGAGGGAAGGATGCCTTGGAAAGATTCAGCTGTGAACTATGGAGTAATCTGGATCTCAAAGCAAGAGTAGAGTTTTGCAAACAGACAAGGCAGGAAAGGCATTCCAGGCAGAAGGAACAGGCTTGTGCAAAAGCAAAGAAGGCAAAAAGTCTGAAAAGGTCTGGGAGGATCAGGGAATAGTGAACAGTTCAAGTGTGGCTAGAGGGTTAGCTACCTGGGCTGACTAACAGAAGCAGAAGAGAAAAATTGGATTCACACTTTGAAGGGCCTTATGTGCCTTGCTGAGTAGTGTGACCACTAGCCCATGAGGAACAGATAGCAAGTCTTTCAAGCAAGTGTATTTTATAATCAGATTGCTTTTGATGGAAGATAATAATAGAGGAAAGAATAGTGAGAGGGAACCAGCCAGGAGGCTATTACAATAGTCCACACAAGAGGTGACATACTCCCAAACTAGCCAGCAATATGAATTGCAAGTGGATGGTGAGAAAGAGAAAGTGAAGGCTGAGAGCAATACAATAGTGAAATCCAAGGTATGAAAATTGTTCAGTCCCGTCTTGCTTACCACAGTCATCCCTAAGGACCAAAACAAAAACAAAGTAAACCTCTTTTCAAAATGATCTCTTTTGTTTGTATGCAAATAGGGCATGCACAGTGAAAGTGCAACTCAAGTGAGAAGGTGAGGGCAGTATTTTGTCTCCAACCCACAAAACGCAAAAATGGAATTGGTTTACCAAGGTGTCCTGGTTAAATATTCTAACTCCTCGCATTAAAATTGTAGCCAACCAGTACAAGGCTTATGTGTGATTATTTTCCATCTCAAACCAGATTTGAGGAAAGCTATTTAAGGCCCTTGTCAAAAGAGGCCATCCCTTACTTACTTACTTACTCACTCACCCTGCTGAAAAGTAGGAGAAGCAACAACTTGTTTTACTGGAAAATTTCAAGTAGCAACCCCTCGGGGTGGTGGGGGACCGTTGCAATCTCCCAGATAAGAAGTGTGCAAAGAGAGCTGTAAAAATTGCACCTCTGCACCACCAACTTGAAAGGTGCAAGTCCACGTTGATAAGTACATATCTGAAGGGTTCTCAGAAGCCTTATGTACGTTGCTTTTGGTTACTAAGATGGCACAGGGAAGTGAGCCTTTGGGGGCTCAATGCCCTGCCCTTGACCATGTTGTGAAATGGAAGCTTTAAAAAATCTTTTACTTTCTTAAATAAGCTTAGTCATATTGGCTGTGTTCTGTATGCTGTAATCTGTGTTATTTTAGTTAGAGGTACATATTTTATTTATACTCTTACATAAATATTTTTGCATAAAAAGGTGTTTTCACAGACTGTCATGCTTCCCTAAATTTGAAATAGGCTGCCATTTGTTAAAATGTGTTAGTTTTGTTATGTATTATATTCCCTCCTCTACACACATAAGAAGAAAAAACATACGGACTTAACTCTTCAAGCAACTTTTACACTTAGAATATTACCTCATTTTATTTCTTCTGAGGTTGTAAAGGAAATGACAGATGTCAGATGCTTTGTGGGAGAAATGACAGCTTCTCAGAATGTGTAAGAGTGTCCCCTTAAACAAACAGGCAGCTTTAAACTCAGAGACCGCAGTCTTTTGGATTGGGGTTTAGCGTTCCCAAGTAACTCTGAAGATTGACAGGATAATGAGTTTGGAATCAGATATTTACTTCGTTGAATTCTGAACAGTGCCATCACCGATGTTGGTACTTTACTGGTATCAACTTTGAAACTTGCTGCTGTATGTGTTTCATTCATCTTGGAAATATTTTACTTGGTTTTGTTATTTGTTAACTAATAGGCCATCTTTTATGTATTGTATTATAAATCTTATTGATTCGCTACAATTTAGCATTATTAAATTAAAAGCTAAGGATCACTTAGTCTGCCCTACCCTTGAGTGAGTTCTCTCTCCTCTGCTACCCATGACTAATGGTCATGCAGACCTTGTGCCCGTTTAAAATATGAGGTGAAGGAGAACTGATATCTCTGGGAGAAGCCTATTCCTGAGACGGAGGGTCCAGGAAATCTTTCTTACCTATGACTTACATGACCTAGTAAATCTACCTCACGCTCTTAAGATGGTATTTAGTCATTATTAGGACATCATACTTAACTGAAGTTTTTTATGTTAAACATTGCTTGGTGGCAAGTACCTTGACATGATTAGATTTGTATATGTCTCTTAACACTCACCTGCAGGCCCTGGGAAGGCAAGGACCTTCTGCTTTCTCTCACTGGGCATCGCAGGACCAGCCCAGGGCCTGCACTCAATCAGGGCTGGTTAAGTATTTGTTGGATGAATGGAGGCAAACTATTAAAAAGGAAAAATTCCAAATGGTGCAATTACATCTGTGGATGTTGAAGTACTATTAGAAAATGGGAAATATTTCTGTGATAAAATGATGGGTAGGGACAAATGTAAAGCGTGAAAATGTGAGAATTTGTGTGTCACTGGAGTCTGTAATTACTACCAGTTCCCGTGGACGCCCTGGCACTGCCTCTGAAGCTCTGCCTTCCCTTTGTGAGGTGTTTGCACACAGGCAGGCAAGACTGCTGCTCTGGATGTGTTCTTACTGTTATAATCCTGGTCTCTAGTATCCATGGGGCGAGTTGTGAGTCTCTCGGTTCCATAAGCTGCAGCCCTTGTTTCCTGTTTCCTGACCTTGTTTCCTCAGCTGGCTTAGCCTTGTTTCCTGACCCAAGGTCCAGTTCCCAACTGGCTTTTTGGGGCTGGTTCCCCAGTGACAGGCCTTGTCCCCCACGGAGAAATGATGAGGTGTCTCACCCACCCGCTATAGATATTGCCCTTCACAGAAACTCCTGATTCTGGAGGTGCTGGGATAACCCCACCCCATTCTGCTGTGTCTTCTCCAGACCACCAACCCCTCCCAGACCCTGGATATGGAAAGACAGCTCCTCACTTGCTGGGGTTGGTCTCCCTAACCTGAGCTCTACGCAACCCCACCTTCCTCATCTTGCCCACTCCCCAAACTGCCGAAGTCGCAGCCCGTCAAAAGGTCACACCTATGCCTGGTACGACTGTACTTCTTTTTCTAAACTGCATACATCATGATGCCTACTCTTTTGACATTTTTTTCTTAACCTCTTTTCAATACATGCTAATGTAACTTTCAATCCAAATAAACGTATTTTACTGCAGGGATTAGTCATGTTTTATTAACCCATCATTTGATTTTGAGAGAAAGTGCAGACAAGAGTCTTTTGCATTCATTTCATAGAATCTTACAAATAACTGTCTTGCCTTTCTGAGTTATTCTTCAAGGACATCTAGACAAAAGTATGTCACTATGTCCTAGTTTCTGTGTTTAGAAGTTGATTGAATACAAGTTAAGAAACAATTTACTTTGTCTCTTTTTTTTTAGCATGCATGAATGATGGTTGTTAATTTGCATCATGAGAAAGTAAATAAAAGAAGGTACCCCAGGGCAGTCAGAGAGATCGAACGAACCAACCTAGGACTAGACAGTAGAGCCTGTAAGATTGAGGGTCTCTCCCAACCTCGGCAACTCAGTTGTAGGATAGAAATATCGAGGCGGCAAAATTGGGCTCAGGCAGAGAAAAAACACACAACCTCTAATGCTTAACTGTATAAAGTTCACTTTTAATTGTAAGTCAAGACTGTATCACCACCTCAAAAGAAACTTATTACATTTCTAAGAATGTTCCTCTAGAAACATGGAACTGAGAACTTTTTTTTCGATTGATCTGGCCCTTAGAAAACAATGGGGCTTTTTCTTTTATTTACCTAAGGAATTGACATAAAAATCTATGGTCCCTGCACCAGAAATCTGCAGAAAATGTCAAAATAGACGGCAGAAACACAAAACTGGAGATTTTCACAGCAGCACCAGTGTGTGTGGCATTTGATTGCATGTCTGCAACATGGAGAAGTGAACCTTTGGACTGTGAAATCAATGCTAATTTTCTTACCCACTAGTCTAGAAGCCCTCTAAAATGCCACATCGTTAATTTAGTTACTTTACCAGGAATCAGTGCATGTGGTTACTGTGTGTATTTTTTTAATGAATAGACCTTATTTTTAGAACAGCTTTAGATTTACAGAAAAATCAAGCAAATAGTACAGAGAATTCCCATATAACCCCCTTCCCTGCACAGTTTCCCCTACTTTAACCATCCCTCCTTAATGTGGTATACTTGTTACCATTAATGAATCAGTATTGATATATTATTAATAACTAAAGTCCATACTTTATAGTAAGTTCCTCTCTTTGTGTTCTACAGTTCTATGGATTTTGACGAATTTATAATAACAAACATCCATCGCTACAGTGTCATAAAGAATAGTTTAACTGCCCTAAAAATCCCTGTAACTCCCCTTATTTATCCCTCCTCACATTCTCTGGCAAACTGATCTGTTTACTAGCTCCATGGTTTTGTCTTTCCCAGAATGTCATTTAGTTGGAATCACACAGTAAGTAGCCTTTTCACACTGGCTTCTTTCACTAGACAAAATACATTGAAAGTTTCTCCATGTCTTTTTGTGGCTTGAGAGTGCATTTCATTTTAGCATTGAATTATATTCCATTGTGTGGATGTACCATAGCTTGTTTACCCACTCGCCTATTGAATGGCATCTTAGTTGCTTCCAGTTTTTGGAGGTTATAAATAAAATCGCTGTAAATATTTATGTACAGTTTTCTGTATGGACATAAGTGTCAACTCATTTGGGTAAATACCTAGGAGCGTGATTACTGGATCATGTGGTAGGTTTATGTTAATTAGCTTTTATAGGAAACTGCCAAAATGTGTTCCAAACTGCCTGTATCATTTTTTCACTCCCACCAGAGATGAATGAGAGTTCCTGTTGATCCACATCTTTGTCAACATTTAGTATTGTCAATTTTGGGGGTGGGGATTTAGCCATTTCAATAGGTAGGTGTGTAGTAGTATCTCGTTGTTTTACTTAGCAATCCCTTAACGACATGTGATACTGAGCATCTTTTCATTTACTGATTGCCATCTGTATATCTTCTTTGGCAAGGTGTATGATCTGATCTTTTGCCCATTTAAATTATATTTTTTCAATTAAAGTTTATATTCAATATTATTTTATATTAGTTTCAGATGTACAGCACAGCAGTTAGACAATCATGTGCCTTACAAAGTCGTCCCCCTGATAATTCAAGTACCCACCTGGCACCATACATAGTTATTACAATGTCATTGACTATATTCTCTATGCTGTAGTTTACATCCCTGTGACTATTTTTTGGCTACCAATTTGTACTTCTTTTTTTCTTTTTATTGGATTTACTATGCTGACACTGGTTAACAAAATTATATACACATTGCACAATTCTACAACATATCACCTGTGCACTGTGTTGTGTATTCACCACCCCAAGGCAAGTCTCCGTCCATCACCATGTATCCCCCCCTTCCCTTCCTCCATCTCCCTCCACCCCACCTTCCCTGGCAATCACCACACTATTGTCTCTGTCTGTGAGTTTTTCCTCTTCAATTTGTATTTCATAATGTTTTCACCTTTTTTACCCACCCCGCTAACCCTCCTCCCCTCTGGCAACCAACCGTCAGACTGCACTGCATCTGTGAGTCTGTTTCTATTTTGGTCGTTTATTCTTTTGCCCATTTTAAAATTTAGTTGTTTTCTTATCTTAAGAAAGGTAAGGGAAAGGTAGTGTGTTCAGGTCATCTACTTTCTATTTCTTCATGTCTTGGAATGTAATGAGAACCTTAAAGGAAACTTAAGTTTTAAGCGTTCTTTGTGCATTTTGGATACCAGTCCTTTTTCAGATATACATTTTACAAATATTTTCTCCCAGTCTGTGTGGCATTCTCTTAGCAGTTAGAATATATATGCTTTAAGGAGAAAGGGTTCTAAAAATACAATGTTACGATAGCAGTAAAAGGAAAATTTTGTAGCAGATGTTTTATGTTCTCTCCCAGGTTGTGTCAGGGAACCCTGTCTGTGGACCCAGCTCAGTTTCGTCGAAAGGGGAGAGTCAGAGCCCGGAGACTACTCAGTGTTACTAGAGGTCATGCAGTAGGGCTGGGAATGAGAACAGAAGCTGCATCACTTCTAAATTAAGAACGATTTGGGAACTATGTTTACAGTGCAATCCAACCCCGCTGTGGGGGTTATACTATGCCTAGGGTGTGAATTCCTGTACGTGAATCCGAGTACGTAAGAGATTGTCACTTTTTCATTTCCTTTGATTCAACCTAATACCACCTCTGAGCCACCATTCTACCAGTTGGACAGGAGACTCTTGATTATACAAGGTTCCCTTCCTCTCCGGCAACCCAGGAAGGATTCCCCGCCGCGTAGAAAGTGGTGAAAGGGCCTCAAGTCCCTAGTCTGTCTCAGCAGCCATTGGCAACTTCACTATCTCACCCGCAGTGGTTTATGAAGTCTGGCAGCTCTCTGCCCCATGCCACAGTGGGCTTGACATTATCTGCTGAGGCTGGGACCCCTGAGCCAAAGGCACAAGCCATCTGTCGTCCCTGAGGTTTTTATCCCTTGGGAGCACCAAGAGTGGGTGCTTGGTTCCACTGTTCACAGTATCCACACACCTGTCCCCTTCCCTCCCTTCCTCTTGCATCACAAGAGCACAGCCTATTTGCTCTCACCTTCTAGGGTACCTGTACTGTGTCTTCCATGGGCTTTCACAAGAGTCCAGAAGTGCCTTTGACTGTGGGTTTCTTCTACTTTTTCCCCTGCAAAAATCACTGTGTCAAGATAACTCAGAGAAGAAATGCTAATTAACATTTAAATGGATAATGCTGTTACAATTATTTGTGGGGACTATTTTATCCTATATTGGCACCACCACCACCTGGAATACTTTTAGACTGCCTTTTCCACCCGCTGGCCACAGGAAACCACTTATAAATAACAACAAATGTATGGCTGAAATTGAAACATTCAGCTAAGTGTCCTTTAGATGTTTCCAAATGCCTACAAGTTTCCAACTTTGCCTCCCAGGATTAAGCCTAACTATGTGGTCCCAGGGCAATATCTCATGGGCAGTGTTGAGCAAGAACATCAGGAAGCTATCAGTTTCTTCCCCTCAGCTACTGTCTGTAGCCACTCCCTTCCTGCTGCTTTCCCTTGTAGTCCTCGGCCCTGAGAACATCCAGGAGTGGAGCAGTGGAGGAAGCGGCCCTACACAGAAAGCAGCTTTCTGAGGTTACCAGCGACTTCCTTCTCCCAAACACAAGGAACTGATCTTCATTCTACTCCACCTCCTCAGCATTTGATACCGTTGACCACCATTGAACCACCACTGCTTTTAAAACTTCTCTGTCCTTGGCTCTTATGACCGCTGGATAAGGCCTCCGTATCAGATTTTTGAGTGGCACGAGGCTAGAGGGATAACTAATACAATGGACGATGTGTATGGGATTCTGAGTAATTTTAATTGGCCCCAAACACTGACACACAAACAAGATGAGGCCAAGGTGATGATCTGACTTAACATGTGAAAAAACCACAGTGAGCCCTGGCAGGGGTGGCTCAGTCGGTTGGGCATTGTCCCGCAAAGTGAAAGCTCTCTGGTTCTGTTCCCTGTCAGGGCACGGGCCGGCATTGCGGTGTCCATCCCCCGTTGGAGTGCACACAAGAGGCACCCAATCAGTGCTTCTCTCTTATGCTGATGTTTCTCTCCCTCTCTTTTTCCTGTCCTTCCCTCTCTGTAACAAATAATTAAAATCTTAAAAAAAAATTTTAAAAAAATCATGGTCAGCCAACCTCCCAGTGCAACTGCTTATGGGTTAATTTGATCTCTGACTCATTAACGAAAGTGACATTAGTGTCCATCTCACCCTGTGAGCCCTCTCTTCAAAGAGGTATGTTGACAAATTGTCAGGGGACCGGGTGGCAGTTGGGGAGCCACCAAGTGATCAGGTCTAGGACCACATCATATGAGGGACAGTTGAAGACACTGACTGTATTTAGTTGAGAGAAGAGACTGTTCAGAAAATTGATAAAATCTGCTTTTAAGTATTTCAAGGGTTTTATATAAACCTGGAAATTATTATACATTCCTGTCATTGCAGAAAACAGGACAGGGACAAGTTGGTGATATTTACGGGGCTGGGGAGTGAAGGGTGGGAGGTGTGGGATTATTGTAAAGAAGACCCGTATAACTGTCTTGTCAACTACTGAGTTCTTCTGACAGAAGAGAGAAAGCAAGGTCTGGATATCCATCTGTTGAGGGTAACATCACGGGGGCTCTTGCTTGAGTGAGATACCAAAATGACTTCTGAGATCCCTTAAATAACCTTGCACTTCTTAGGGTAAGAATCCCATGACACCCCCATATCGTCCTTTATTTCTGCTGCCTGTCTCATGACATTGAGGGAGGCTGCTCTAAGAAGAAACTAAAATAAGTAGATGAGGCAGGGATATGGAAAAGAGAAAACAATAAAAACTTTTTTCAAAAAAAGGAGAACCTACTATATGCCAGAATCTGTGCTAGGCACTGTATATGTTACCCTGTTTAATTCTCACCATAAAACCTATGAGATATTTAGTATTACTTCTGTGAGGAAGCTGAGGCTCAGAGAAGTTAAGTAACTTTCCCAAGAACACACAGACATTAACTAGTGGAAATTAGAATTTGAGCGCATGTCTCTGTAATTGTAAAGCCCAGTGTGACATGTTCTTTTTACCCACCCCTTATTTATTGCAAATGATACTGCTTTGAAAAAAGTTTTACTATTCACATAAAGATTCTGTGTAAAATTACTCAAAGTTAAGAGAAAAACCTTGTATAACAAACAATATAGATTTTACATGGATACAAAAGAGTAGCTAGAAAGAATGAAGTTTGGGAAATACTATTCCAAATATTTTGACAGCAGAATGTTCCAATTTAGCCTATCTTATATTTTGACTGCTGAGTACAAGGAAAGGAAAGACACTTAAAGACAAAGCTGAATGTGAATTAATTCTCCTGTGCTTTGATGGGTAGGTAATTTCATGTGTTACAATAAGGAAACCAAATGGACCTTGCAAATAAAAAAAGTTATGATTGTAAAATCCAGAGGAAAACCCCAGGTGGGGCCTACTTGAATAAAGGATGAAGTTTCCAAGGTATGCACAGAATGGCTGAGGGGAAGTGATGACCTTGTGAGTCAGGGCCCAGGACCCACACCGGAGCCCTATGGGTTTGAGAGGCCCTGGGGGGAAGGTGAAGGGGTTTACAGACCTGTTTTGGGAAAAATGATCATCACCTTTCTGGTGATAGAGGGAAGACCTTTGTGGAAAGTTCAAAGTTAAAGTTGGAAAGTCCAAAAAGAAGATAGGAAAATGGTCATGAAGACCACAGAGCTGCACAGATGCCAGGTGATTTATGTGCAAGACAGCATTTGTTGTTCACAACAACGCAGCAAGGAAGTGATCACACTTCATAGATGAGGAGACTGAGACCGGGAGCTGCTCGGTAGTGTGCCCAGGGTCCAGGAGTCGAGCCAGGATGTGCTGAACCTTGGTGCAGCAGTTCTAGACGTGCACCGCCTCCCCCGCCCGAGCCACACATCTTCGCTTGAGTGGGCTTGCTCAACCCATGCAGCAATAGCAGCTTTCACTTTGTCACTTAATTTCTCTAACCGTGCAGGGCACAGCGAGCCTCCAAGAGAGCGGGGGAGTCATGCTTGAAGAGGGTTGCCTCTCTCCTGAGCTCAAATGCTGCAGACATGGAGGCACATAACTGTCCCCCACAGCGAGCAGAGGGCTTTGCAGAGCCTGATCCGGTCAGAAAAAGAAGTGGTAGGTGTGTGGGCAGGATCGTATATGTAAAGCCTGTCCCTGCTGAAGCCCTAGGCTTGGAAAAATCCGCTGGGCATTCACACACACTTTACACTTCTGCTTTGACTTGTTCCCACTCTCAAGGGGACCGCTCACTTCCAGGAATTGTGGACCAAGGTAACAGAAACATCTAGATTAGAACATCTAGATTAGAACATCTAGGAACAGATTGGGATAATATGGAAATAGGAGCTGGGTATATTCATTGGCTTCTAGCAGGATCTATGGAGAGGTAGGTACTCAATGAACAATTGGAGGGGAAGGCAGCAGGTGAAACTTCTGGTCTCTCTGCTCTCTCTTGCAGTCCTCCTGCACCAGACACAGTGCCGGGCATATGGCTGCCCAGTAAAACCTTTGTTAAACTGAGCTTAATCTTTACCCTGCAGGCTGCACCCCTGGATTTGTCCATCTGTTAGGGAATGTGTCTTTTTCATGTTTGTGGCTGGGGCTGTCTTTGGGGGGTTTCCTCAGGGCTTTACACTCACTCTCTGAGAGTGCATTCATAGTCATTATGATCAGTGGAAAAGCCCACCTGCCAATCTTATCTGGAAGAAGAGCCCGGCCCTTTCTGTGGTGTTGTTTCTCTCTAGTCAGTTCCCCTTTCTACATTTGCGTCCTGGCCTCAGCCCTAACATGTTTTATCTCTACAAGGAGTGTTAGGAAAAAATGGGTAGCTCACAAAATCTCCTCTTCACTTATTCTTGATACCTCGTTTCTGTGTTCCTCTGGAATGCCACTTGGCTTACACGTCTGGTTTCTGGGAGCTGCCGTGGATGGGCACTTGTGACAGGTATGTTCTTATGAAGCTGGTGTGCCTGGGGAGTGTGGTGTGGAATGAAGCTGCGTCTGTGGCAGATGTTCAGAGGTGGGGCTGATGGCCACCAAAGGAGGGGGTGAGAAGGGGTGTGGAATACATGCTTAATACCTGTTGTGATCTTGGGGCTTGATTCTCAGACTGGCTGCGTTCGAGGTGGGGCATTACAAAACTGTGTCTTTCAGCCAGATTCCTTCCTCTGCTTTGGTGAGCTTAGCGGCAGGACAGGCAGGAAATAGAAGGGGCCACTTAACCGACAGCCTCTCTTGGCCTTAGTGTGCGGGGCGGGGGGGTGGGGGGCTCCCGGTAGCCCTGCACTAGGAGAAGCTGTGCAAGGATGCTGGCCCCGCCTGAGCCGCCTGTGCCAGTGGGAAGTCTGGGGTGGGGGCACAGGACGAAACCCACAGTCTCTGCAGTGGCCTCTGCTTTCTTCTTTGGTCTTCTCCTTCTCTGGTCCAGAAACCTTCCCCCATTTCTTCTTCCCATCTAGGTGCTTTGTCCTGATATTGGCCCCTCTTGGCACCAGAGACCCCAATAGCTCATTTGGAAAGAAATAGTCTGGGCAAAAAAAGAGCCCAGGCAGCGGTTTACTGTGTTCTGTATACCATGAACATATTTGCATTTGCAGGTCAGCTTAAAATAATGCCTCCAGTAATTATTTCAGGTTCTGGAGAGACAGGTGAAAATAATTTGGGGCCAAGGGAACTTCCCACTACTCTCCAATTTTTTATTTTATTTATTTATTTATCTTTAGAGGGGAAGGAGAGAGGGAGAGAAACATCAATGTATGGTTGCCTTTTGTGCATCCCCTGCTGGGAGTTGGCCTGCAGGGAACCGGCCTGCAACCCAGGCATGTGCCCTGACTGGGAATCGAACCACGATCCTCTGGTTCGCAGGCCCCTGCTCAATCCACTGAGCTACACCAGCCAGGGCCTACTCTCCAATTTTTACACCTAAGGAAGTGGCCTGTTTCTCTGACGTGCAACCTCAGTCTTGGGACTAAGGCTCTGAATTAAAATGAGTCTATTCAATTATGGGCACAGGTTCACGGTTCTATATCACGTCTTCTGTCTGCTTTTCCAGATAGCATTAATGCTATTTACAAGAGCTATCCTGTACAGAATGAAAGCCTTTCTAAATGTCTGTTCATTTGTATGCTTTAAATATGTGTATTGAGTGCTTACTATGTCCCAGGTACTGGGACTTCACAGGGAGCAAAAAAGACATGGTCCTAATACTTTGAAGCTTCTAGCCTGGAGGGAAAATAGTCACACTAAAACTGACTGTATAGCAACAAGGCTATGGAGGGAAGGAAATAGTTCTTTGTAATTGTGCTCACTGTTTAATAACTATGTCATTGAGTTTGATATTTTGGCTACTTCGATATCCCTGAATGTCGGTGTCCCCTCCTGGTGGAGGTGAGGATTGGATTTTTATGGAGATGAGGCGGTGGGTGGGGGCAGGTTGGGGAGGAGAGAACTTG
The DNA here is from genome assembly GCF_014824575.4 of Sturnira hondurensis. NCBI lineage: Eukaryota > Metazoa > Chordata > Mammalia > Chiroptera > Phyllostomidae > Sturnira > Sturnira hondurensis. The sequence goes on along the minus strand of NW_028079853.1, from coordinate 1,846,204 downwards.
AAAGGTGAAAAGGTGAGCCGAGCCAGATTCTTTAAGAGAAAAATCAAGGTTCCAATACCGTATTTCAAACACCAGCTAGAGGTGGGAGTGAGTTAGGGGTCTCTGGGCCAGGAGACTAAAGCTGTGAAGAGAGAGAGCTAGAGTAAAACACGTCTGAAACAGGCAAGGAGGGTGCTGGGAAGGTTAATGGGTGGTTCTCCAGAGTCCAGGCAAGTTTTGTCAAGTTGTCTTTCATGGTGGGGCTGGTAAGAATATTTGGGAGGCAGGCAGGAAGGATCGGGCAATAGGCTGGGCATGCAGTCTTTATTGGGTGCTCATCCTCATCTCTAACCAAATATAGAGACTTGTTTCTAACTGGGCATCAGTGTGTGTGTACTCTGGCTGAGGTTTGGAAAGTAGATGCCGTTTTGAATGTGTGTTGAGGAAGAAAAGTGTGTCTCCTGCACTTTTCATCCCCCATCAAGATGGGAAAGGTCCTGTTCCCTTTTGTGGGTATAGCTCCTTTCTGAGTTCCATTTCCTACTTAGATAGATTAACTTGAACTTAACTTTTAATGGCTAAAAACAAAAACAAAAAAAACCACACATTTCTTCCAGCTTGTGCTTGCATTTTAACAGGGATTTTCAAAAATGCCTTAACCCAAGGAATGAGTAATTTGGAAATTACAGAGTAGGGATGGTACTTGAAATGGGGAGACGGGGACACCTCTAAAACTGTGCCTCTGAAATGCTGACTTTCTCTTTGACCGCGATTCTGGCTCTGAGAGAAAGAGAAGGAAGGGGCTCCCTTAGGCAGCCGGGATTGGGATGGCTGCCTTTCAGAGACTGTGCGCAGACTCAGGTACCTATAAAACTTTGCATGATGCTTACCCATAGGCACTTTTTGGCAAAATGGAAGAAGTGGTTTCCTAAGCCATTGACAATTTGAAAAAGGCATGATCCTTGACACAGAAAGGTCTGATTCTAGATGTAACCAGGGGAGCTGGGGGTCTGTCGTGTATACAGACTTGCCACTGGAAGACAGAGAAAGCTAAATGCTATCTTATTTAGCTTCTGAGTGAGAGAGGAGAATGACCTCTTCATTTTAATGCTTTAATCACCTACAATATTGGGGAGTGAATAAAAGAATCTTCTGCTCCTTAAGTATTTGCATAAACATTTCTTCCTTGTACCTATGTTCCCCTCAGACCCACGTGGAGGCACTCTGCTCTCAAATGGGTGAGGGAAAAGACAGAAAAATTCTCCAAAAGTGGGGGCCCAAGGGGGTTTGCTCCAAGAAAAGGTTGGAAACCAAGTCAGACATACTGTACAGCCTGAGCTAGAAGGACATGTGGCTGGCGGGGGAGCTCAAGGAAAGCGGCGCTCAGGATGGGCCACATGTGTCCATAGCCAGTGATCTCATGTGTCCAACGGACACCGGGAAGTCTTCATGTTTTCATCAAGGCATCACTGACACTCCTATCTTTTTTGTCCTGCTGGTTCATCCTCTTCATCTCAGGCCCACAAGCCTTTAATACTGGCTTTCTTATTAGTCACTCTGATATCAGCCCTCACCTCTTTCCTCAGGTTACTGATAGGCTTATTTTCTGTAAACTTTCGTTGTGATTTTTCTGCGCCCTAATGATTAATCCCAACTCCTAATTCTCTTATCAAATCAAATATAAACTCCTTATCTGACTTTCTAGGCCCCCTTAAGCGATCCTACCCTACTTATAGGAGCTAATTTCTCATTGTTTGCCCAAAGTGCACTCTTCTAGTCTGGTCAATGTTTCTTATCATCCTGCAAGAAGGCCATGACCATTCCCCCACTTCCATGTGTCCCTATAGACTATCATATTTTCCTGTGGCTTAGAAATTTGCCAATGCTTCTTATACCAATACAAAACATTAAATGCAGGGTTATGCCTCTGTTCTTGTACATGTGTTTGAACACATGTGTATCAAGAATGTGGTTGAAATATTTACCCATTTGGACTCAATCCCACATTTAAAAATAGTTCATCAGAAGACAGTAGTTCTTGAAGACATCAGCTGGATGTCTAGGATGCAGGGTTGTACCTCTTCAGGAATCTGTTTGGGAGGATGGCATGAGAAGAATTGTTGGAAGCTTGCGAAGCCTTTTAAGGACAGAGGCAGAAGTCCACTACATTGCGTTCTAGGCAATCAACAATTGCTAATGTGAAAGGAAAACAGCAGTTCTCTGAAAAAAGATGTTAAGCAATGTCGTGGCAACTTGCAGGAGTGAAAGTATCAAAATGAGTAGGCTTAGTTGGAGCCCATACTGAAAAAAAGCCTCATCTGCTCTAACAGAAGTCAACTCTCCTGCAAATACCCCATGCCTAGCTCACCATGTTTCATTCTCAGCCTACAGTTCTGAGACCAAGTCCAACCTACTTTTACACCTTCACCCCACCTTTTGGGCTATAGGATTGCTCTCTTCCGAAGCCCTGGACCACTTGTAGTCAGCTCAGCAGATCCTCTAAACAGGGGGACCCTCCATACTATACTATACCGTGCTAAACATTAGAGAAATGGACTCAGGGTGGAGACAGGGAAAGGTAGTGTGTTCAGGTCATCTACTTTCTATTTCTTCATGTCTTGGTATGTAATGAGAACCTTAAAGGAAACTTAAAAGTTCTAGAGTTCAACTACCCACCCAAATCAAGAATCCCTCCTAAAAGGCTTGAGCAATTCTGATGATGAAAGAACTCCTTACCTCACGAGAACATCCAGTCTTTGGGTGTAGCACTCTATTCACAGTTCTTCGTTATCTGAAACCGAACTCAGGTTCCCTGTGGCCAGTTATTGGGAGTACTTGCCTTCCAGTAACATGCGTTGTCCCACAGGAGGGCCTTTCCATACCCGCAGAGATCTGCAGATCGCTCACGTACTTCTTCAAGTTTATCGCCCCACTCCTTCTAACTGTGCCTCACTTGACACACTTTCATTGTTTTCTAGTGAATTGTGCTGCTCCTTCTCTTGATAAGCTCTGGCGGTTTTTTAATTATCATTCAAGTGTAACTAACCTCACTAACGTGATACCACGAGTAATGTGCTCTGATAAGCACAGAGCACAGTGACCAAACTCTGCACTAGGACTAGAATCAACTTTTGCTTAGCCATGCCACACTCACATCTCTGTGATTTTTCCACTTACTGTGGATAAGCTACTTCTCTCTCTCTTTTTTAAATACATGACTTCTCTGTTGACCATTTATTCCACTTCACAGTTGTTATTTTAAAACTTAAGTAAGACCTTTATGCTTATCCCCATGAGATTCACCACGTCAGTATCAGACTCTTTTGGGGAGATTTATGAATATTATTAATTCAGCTGATGAACTGACCAGTAACTGGCTCATTTTTGTGTCACCTGCACCTTTGAAAGCAGAAGCATGATTTCTGTGCTTTCATTCATAATTTTACTAAATACGTGAAAGCAAAAAAGTAAAACCCCACTCTGATACCAGCCTATTAAACACGAATGATTCCTGGCATTTGGTTGTTGAATAAATGAGTGAATTAATAAATGAGTGAATAATCAATGAACCAATCAATACCTTGTCATGATCCTCTGTATTTAATCTATCACCATGTCCTGTTGATTATAATCCCAACTATTGCTTGAACCTATCCACTTCTTTCTACTTCTGTCCCTTCCACCCCAAAAGAAGACCAAACAGCCGCCTTCTTTTCCTTAAATGACTGCCACCTAATTCAGCTGCTGGCATCTATTCTGGCCTCCCTGCTGCCCATTTGCTTCATAGTAGCCAGAGTCATCTTTTCAAAATGCCAAGCTGATTATGTCACTCCCCTGCTTTAATGTCTCCAGTGTTTTACATTGCTCTCAGAAAAAAAGACCAAATCCTTAACTGACCCATAAGGTGAGCATGGTCTGGCCCCAGCTGACCTCTCCAGCCTTGTCTCCCACCTTTCTGTTCCCTTGAGCACATCAACCTTCTGCCTTGGTGCCTTTGCATATGCTGTCTCCTTGGCCTAAGAATATTTCCAAGCCATTGCTCAACCTTTCACCTACTGACCACCTATTCAGCCTGTTTTGTTTACCTATTGGCGCATTACAAACTGCTCCAATTTTAGCAGCTTAACACAATAAACATCTTTCTCTCTTTCAATGTTGTAGGTCATAAATTTGGTCAGGCTTCTAAGTGATTTTTCTGTTTCTGATAGCACCAGTTAGGGCCATTTGGTGCTATTAACCGAATGAATGGACTTCTCTGGAGCTTAACTGTCTAGTTTGGTAGTCACTGGCCATGTGTGGCTACTGCTCAGCTGAAATGTAGCTTGTCTTAATCAAGATGTGCTGTAACATTTTGAAGATTAGTACAGAATAGGAATGTAAAATTTCTATTATAATTTTTATATTGATTTTATTTGGGGATTATAATATTTTACATATATTGAGTGAATAAAATATATTATTAAAATTAATTTCACTTGTTGTTTTTAAATTTTTTTTAACATGGCTACTAGAAGTTTTCAAATTATGTGGCTTGCCTTGTATTTCTATTGGACAGGGATGATTAAAGCAAGAGAATTTTTTCTGTAAAAGGCCAGATAGAAAGTCTTTTCAGCTTTGTGGCCACATAGTCTCAGTCACAGCTACTCAGCCCTACCATTGACGTGCAAAAGCAGCCAGAGACAACAATGAAATAAATAAATGGGTGTGCCTGCATTCTAACAAAACTTTGTTTATAAATATAGCTGGTGGCTAGATTTGGTCTGTAGGCTACAGTTTGATGACGTCTGATGTAGAGAATTCAAGCCCCACGCCTGGCGGCTGGGCAGAGATAACTGGAAAGCTGGACCTATTGGGACTGTTGACCCAAACACCAACACATAGCCTCTCCAGCACAATGCTCTCCAGGTAGTGAAACATCTCACACAGTGGCTCAGAGCTCCAGGAAGTGCAGTCCAAGAAAGACAGAAGCTGCAAAGGTTCTTTTCACCTAGCCTCAGACGTCCCAAACCTCTCTTCCACACATTCTATTGGTCCAGTAAGTCTCTGAAGCCAGCACAGACTCACGCAGAGCTTAGATTCCACCCATCGTGGGAGGAGTTGCAAAAATGTCCACTTTTCTTTATTGTTGTTGTTCAAGTACAGTTGTCTCCATTTCCCGCCCCCACTACCCCCACCCATGTGTCCACTTTTAATCTAGCATATTGTTCTTCCAATCTCAGTTTAGATTACTCATATTATAGTAATCTAAATATCATTAAATATACCAATCTCAAAATATCATGAACCTCTCCTTTGTAGCACTTGTCATTGTAATTTTATACTTACTTGTATGACTATTTGACCATTATCTTGCTCCTCTACTTAGCTGTAAGCAACCTCATGAAGGGAGCTGTTTCTGAGTTTGCTCGTCATTACATTCCCAGCACTAGCTCAGTGCCTGGCTCAATAGATGTTTATTAAACTAGTCAACAATATTAGGGCATTGCTTTTCACCCTAGTAAGTGCACTAATATCAACCCCACATTTCCCTATACTGCTCTTAAGCATATCATGAGACACTCTGTCAGGGCCTCATGAAAATTCAGTGACATCCAATTCCCAGAACTCTTCCTAATTTGCAGTTAAGAAACTATTTTTAAAAGAAGTAAGCCTGCCATATTCCTCCCAGCACCTCAGAGGTAGTGCTAGCTGCTCTAAAGGCATAGACAGCTTCAGAGTCTGGTGCTCTGAGAAGTAACCCATGCAGCATGTCCCCCCAGAGGTAAGCCAGGGCCCTGGGAAGTTTGTGCTCCTCCTGGGTGTCACTCTCCTCTCACCTTGCTGACAGTGCCAGTTCGCAAGCCTGCCTTGTCCAGTGACAGTATCAGCTGACAAAGACAAAGGGTCAGGCCCTGGGCACTGCTGGGCTGAGGCCAACTTAGTCTTCCCCCCACAAAGGCTGTGGTGTCCTCCTTTGCTTGGAACCAGGACTCATATTTGCTGGGAGGAGATAAGTATTGTCACCTCCCACACTGGTCCTGGAGCTTGAATTATAGGTATTCGTGGACCCTGTCTGTTTCTCCAGAACTGGGTAAGGGACAAAGGCCTGAACATTTTTATATTCCCCCCAAAACCTCCAAAACAAGCCTGACGCTGAGTAAATTCAGTAAAGGTTTGCGTGAGAGCTGGTCTCAGTGAACACCCTTCTTCAGACAGCAGCAAGCTTACCAGCATTTTTTTCCTAGTACCCTGATCACCACTAATATTCTAGACAACATTGTGAAATAGGGAACAGTTTTGTCTGTTGCTCCCCAACTTCTGCCTTGGAATCCCTCTCTCACTTCCCATGTCATCATTTCTGTATTTCCCTGTTCCACCCGACTGCTGGCCACCACAGTGCACACCCCTTCATACTGCCTTTTGCCTGAATTACATCTTTCATGGGCTTCAGACCTAAGACATAAAGGATCCCTTCTGTATTTCCATCTTTTTCTGCCCAAGTACTCACATTTGCCCAGAGCTCTTCTAGGTGAGGTTTAACTGGAACACAGTAATATGTGCCTGGAGCAAAACCCATTGCAGGAAACTGATTACCTGTCCAGGGCTGGAGGGAAGAAGAGGATTCTCTGCCTGGCACATCGTGGGTGCTGAGGCAATATTTGTGGAATGAATGGGAGCTTGGGACAGAAAGTCCCCTGGTACAGAGGGACACTTCTGTTCCCCTCCCAACACCACCCCACCAAGCATGTTTCCCTGAGTATCACACTGATTCCAGGAACCACCATCATCCCTGGCCGTGGGGGTGTGTTTTCCGCTCCTGTGTTACTCTGAGAGTCAGGATCCTTTCCACTTGCTCCCACAGCAGCTGACACTGGCTGGAACTTTTAAAGGGACTATACTGGTATTTTAAAAAGAACACAGGCTGCATGGGTTTAAAAATCCTAACTTGGTCATTTACTAGCCTGGTGGCCTTGTGGCTAGGGCAAGTTCCTTAACCTGTCTTGGCTTCACTTCTTCATCTGTAACATGGGGACAAATAATCCCACCTTACTGGGAGAACTAACAGTATAGTCATTCATCTGATGCTCACTCACGTTCCGTGATGGGCCAGGTACGTAAAGTGAGGGAAAGTGTTGTAGTGTGAGTGCTCCTCTTTAGTTTCTGAAGTGAACCTCCAACCACTCATTTCAGATTTGTGACCACTTCATGCACCTGCAGACCTTATTCTGCTCCCAGCTGACAGAAATCTCTCAGACACTCTCCTCCATAAATTCTTGGGCTCTTTCCTCTCCCATTACCCTTTTTGCTCTCTTCCTCCAAAGGCGATAGTTTCTACTTTTCAGGCCCTCTGAAGAAATCAGTGACTTGAGGTTGTGGTTGAGACCTTATTCCCAAGGAAACAATGACATTTCTGTTCTTTTTCAGAGCCAGCAACATTGGAGAAACTGGCTTACTAACCCAACTCCACTCCCCTCTCACCTCTCTCTCTCTCTCTCTCACACACACACACACACACAATGGCTAGAGTTGAAATTCTTTACATGGGCATTTATACTTTATAGTTTATAAAAGAGCATGATGTCTGCCTTAAGTATTTTAGCATCATATTTTGTTAGGGTCTCTGACAAACTAGTGTCCAAAGAGCACTCTCCAAATTAATGTTAATGAAGTTTACTAGGACTGTCCCAGCTGGGCCAGGATTTTGAGGAGGGATGTGATCGTTTTCCCCAAACCCTTGAAGAGCTTTAGCAAAGTGTGTTAGGCTTATTCTGGGTAGTTCCAGAGAACAACACAAGTATCAGTGAGAGGAAGTTAACAGGAGGCAGCTTCTTACTTAGGAGAGGAGAGTTTCCAAATAGAGAAGTCAAAAATGGTGCCAACTTCCTGTCAGACCCAGCATTCCTTCCCACCGTGTGACTTACAGGGATAGACCCTTTACCCAAGATTTCCCAGGGCCAGTAATTTCTGGTAATTATTGGACTTCAAGGTGATTTATTAAATTTATAGCAAAATATAACTTGATTTTGTGCCCCTTTTCAACACATCGTGTGGGGGTGGGGTGGAATCTTTGACTAGGTCAAGCATATTGATTATTGGTTTGAAAACAATGGGAGATTCTTATGTTAAGTAGGGGTTTAGATTAAAAGGGCTCTCAGGTCCTCAGACTCTATGATAAATGTGATGCTGAGAGTGATTTAACATGAGGAAGTGCACAAGAATCAAAGAGAAAACTGTTTCCAGGCTCTACCATCAAGCGGTGTCTGCTTTGGCCCAGTAGATAAAGCCAAGCTCTGAAACCTATTGAAATCACCAGAAGTGGGTAAAGAGAGTAATCAGGAGCAGCGTGAGGTTCATATGTTGAACACCTACTGTGTGCTTTAACAACTGAATATATTTACAATTCATTGTCACAATGCACTAATTATTTTTCTGATTAGCCACTAAATAGCACTAATTTTTAAACATAAAACAGCTCCTACAAATCAATAAGAAAAGGGCCAAAGACCCAAATTAGAAGTAGGTCAAAGAAATGTACAGTCATGGAATACGAAACATAAACTTCTATACATTTAAAAAGATGCTGATACTTACAATAAAATACATTCATTTACAAATCATAGTGAGAACTACCTCACACCAATTGGGATATCACACACACACACACACACACACATACACAAACACAAGGTAGATGTTGGCAAGGATATGATGAAATTGGACCTCTTGTGTGCTGCTAATGGGAATAGTGCAGCTACTATGGTAAACAGGATGGCAGGTCTTCAAAAAACATTACAATAGAACTACCATGTGATCCAGTAATTCCACTTCTGAGTATATGCCCAAAAGAAATGAAGTATTTGCACACCCATGTTCATAACAGCATTATTCATTATTAACAATAGCCAGAAGGTAGCAGCAACTGAAATATCCAACAACTGATGAATAGATAGATGGATTCCGATGATGACAGTTGCACAACAATGTAAATGCATTTATACCACTGTACACTTAAAAAATTAGTAAGATGATAAATTTCATGTTATGTGTATTATACCACAATGACAAATATTTTTTAAAACTACAATGAGATGTCATTTTAACTTTCTCTTTTTGGTAAAGATCACAAATTAGAAAACATACTATATTGGCAAAAGTGATGTGAAAATAAGCACCATCATGTTTTGTCACTTGGGGCATAAACATATCATCCTAGGGGAGAATAATTTTTCAATATCTGTGAAGATTAAAGTTGTAGTTACTCTCTGACTTTAGGAAGGTAACTTACTTCCACATACGTGATTTGACATATGACCAAGGCTTTTCATTGCAACAAAAGATTGGAAACAACCTAAATGTCCATTGATAGGGCCTAGCGAAATAAATTATTACCATCCAATAGACTATAACCAAATAATAAGCAACTGTTAGAATTAGGATACTCAGTATGTGGTGATACAGAACAATCTCCAAGGTACTATGGTAAGTGTGCAAAAGTGTGTATACTGTACCACCAGGTGTTTAAAAGTAAAATGAAAAAAAAAATATGGGTCCATGTTTTTATTTTGTTTTCCCTCAAATAACTGCAAGTAGACGCAAGAAAGTGTAAACAGGTGACTGTGGTCACTCCAGTTATGTCTCTGGGGGAAAACTAGGCAGCTAGGGGACAGGGTTGGGAGAGACACTTGCTTACTTTTTCAGGGAGTTTGGCTATAAGAAAAAGAGAAACTAAAAGCAGGAGCAGAGGAAACTGCTGCGAGGAAGGGAGAGAGGGTGGTAAGCAATTTAGTCCCATAAGCAGGTATGATGTATTAAAATGTTTTTAATTAAAAAAAGAGAAGTTATAGTCTAGAAGGGAAAAAGCATAACACAGACACTTTTAGCCCAAAGCACTGTGCTGAGTGCTGTGGGAACAGAGGAAGGATATCTTGCACAGCCCAAAGGGATTGGGGATGGCTTCTAGACAACCCACCCCCAAGGAAGAATCCTGCTATTGGGTCAGGAATAGTTGCGTATCTTTTCCTAAGCCTTGGTTTGTTTTTATTTTCTAGACACATCTATTCATGGGTTCACCAATTAGGTTTTCCTTTCACTTTGGCTGTTAAAACCTATAAGCCAAACCTGTGACCTGTACCATGCAGGGTAGGCATATTTCTATGGCAAGCATTTAGTGTTGACCTTGTACTTGGTTCCATTTTATATTCCTGCATTTGGTTTGTTTTTTCACCTCTTTCTAACGTTGTTTATCTTTCCTTATCCTGTGCCTCCCTGTAAGCCACTTGGTAGCCTTTTTGGTCTCAGCTGAGACAAATGGGTAAGTGCAGAAAGAGGAAGAAAGAGAAGATCGAGATTTTTAGAGCAATTCCTGTCACCTTCCTTGGCTCTCTCATGTAGATTAAGTGAGTAGTGCCACTCTTCCCAAAATGAGGTCCTCGGACCAAGCAGCATTGGCATCACCTGTGAGGGTGTTAGATGTGGGTTTCACCCAACCTACTAAATCACAATCTCTGTGCCCAAGGCCCAGGACACTGCTTTAACATACTCTCCCAGATGATTTTTATGCACATTAAAATTTGTAAACCATAGGGAAATCGAAGGAATGCTGATTTCTAAACATGTACTTTCTGTTTTTTCCACCATACATATTGTGTTGGCCAAAATCAGTAGTGCTAGCTACTGCAATAAACAGTGCTAAAAATTTCATAGCTTAACACAAGAAAAGTTTCTTTTTTGCTAACGTCACAGTCCAGTATGAATCACCGTAGGGTGGAGAGAGCTAGCTTATTAATTTGTTCAGTAAACCAGCTTCCTTTCACAATGAGGCTTTGCCATCCTCTATACCCTTGGACTCCTCTGGACCTTCTGCATTCAAGAAGGCAGGAAGGAAGGAAAAAGAAAGGAGTTTTAGCAGCAGGTCTGAAAGTAACACCCAACTGTTCTGCCCACAACTTTTTTGTCAAGAACCCAATGACATGACTCTCCTAACTAAAAGGGAGGCTGGGAACTAGGGCTTCCCTGCGGAGCTAGGAGGAAAAGGAGATGGCTTTAGTGAACACACAGCATGGTCTCTACTGCACCCAGGGACCTAAGACAGTCCCAAACTTCACTTGTCATGTTTGTTTTCAGTTTGATTTTCTAATCATGTTTTATCTTTTCTTTTTTAACTCCAGCACTATGGGACTGAGTACCACTCTCTTTGTGATGGCCTTCCTGCTCTTTGGTAAGCACCTTTGGCTTTGTAAAGTCCTAGAATCCTTCCACTGTCTCCTGATGAGTCTGACCACTGCAAGCCCAGGCCTGAACCTTGGTGGGTTTTACTCACTTTCTATCCAGTGTTGCACACTACCACATTAAAAAAAAAAAAAGACCTTTGTGGAGAAGAAGGAAACATCATGATTTAGAACAGGTATCTCAGCTGCTGGCAGTCCCAGCCTGGGATGGAGCCCTATCCCCTCTGTGCATCCTTCTCCTCTGCCGTCTAATGAAGTAGGGTAGACTGGCCTGTCCAGTAGCACCCAGGGAGCAAGGAGAAGGTCCCTGCTCTGACACCCCTGAGGCTTAACCCTTTTGTTCCACATATTCTTTTCTGGTCTTCTTTGCTCCCATTTCTGGCATTATCTGGCTTTTAGGAAACAGCTCATGGGCTTCTAAAAGTCACCTTTCATTAGGGAGCATTGGTTTTCCCATTCTCTACCTTCCCTCTCTCCCTCTTCTACCTCCCACACCAGCCCTCACCCATAGATTGAACTTGCCCTTGCTTAGGGGGAGGATCAAAAAATCCCAGCCCTGCCACTATCTACTTCAATGACCTTTGGCTGATTACATCAGCTGATTTACTATAAAGTTAATGAAGCTTAGCTGCTGGATTTCTCACTTGACAGGCCCCACCAAGATTCCATGAGGGGACCTGTCAGTATAGTCACATGTCTTATGCTTTGGTAAAATTTCCAAAGGTAAGATATTTTAACCAGAACAAGTTGAGCCCACTGCCTTTTTTTATTGCGACTCTTCTCTCCATCACATTCTCCTGGGGGTGGGGGGGAGGGTATTATAATGGCCATGGGCATTGTGTACTTGAATTCTGCATTTTGTTTCTTAAAGAGCTCCCCCTCCACACAAAAAGAGAAATTTTAAAAGTGTCAGGCCTCATAGAACTCGGATCTTCCCTATTTTCAGCTCGTCTCTGAGTTTCATTTTCTTCATCTGTTAATGGATTGGTGGCGGTTCCTGTGATTGGTCACATCCTGTGACTGGGTGCCTTTCATATCTCCTGTCCTGCTTCTGCCTGCTGCTCGTTTACCCCACCCTCAGAACAGAGAAGGAAGCCATCTTACACATCCTGGGGTGGGAAAGCCAGGGAGGGTGCTCCTGACTAGCCAGCCCGGCCATGAGTTCAGCTTTGGCTGTAGTAGTTCTGGATCTCCTTAGCCAGCCACACCTGTGCAGACCCTCTTTGAGTGTTTTCTATAGATGATTTAAATGGTTAGTGACAATAGCAAGTGGGGAAACCATTCACTGATATAGAGGACAGGAAAGTTTAAAGGGGAGGGGCAGAATATCTATTGCTATCTAAACAGCATTGTCCAGCAGGCAGTTGGATATCTGGAATTAGAGTGAACATTATTGACTAGAGACAGGCATCTGTGAATTATTAATTTATATATTTGGCAGTCGAATCCATGCTTATCTGTCCTCGTGATTTTTCCTTCTTTTACTAAAGGACAAAAATCCAGAAAGAGAGTAGGGAGATCAAGAGCAGGCACTCAAGATAATCAGTATTTAAGGAATGATCAGAGAAAATTGACCAGGGGGGTCAGAGATTGGGAAAGAATAGAATTTCAAGAAGAAATGGCTGACAGAATGGTCAACCTTCAACAGAGTGGTCAAATAAAATGAGGTCTGGAAAGAGCTCTGAATTTGGCAGTGGTGGGTAGTCACTGACAATCTTTGCCAGGGAAGTTTCAGCAGTGAGGTGGGGGGCAGAGGCTGGGAATGAAAGCAGCAATTGTAATAAACTACATCTCTTACTCTTTCAGGGAGTTTGGCTAGAAGAGAAAGAGAAGCAATAGCAGAGGGAACTGCTGTGAGGAAGGGAGGGGGTGGTAAGCACAGTGAGCAGCCTAGAGGCCAATTTGAGCATTCAAGAGATTATAGATTTGTAATGTCACCAGTTTGAATAATTGAATAATTTCCTTCAGGTATGTAGATCAAAAGCAGAGTGCTCTTGGAATGAATTCTGCACAAAGAGGCAAGTTTACTGAAGTTACTGTCAAGAGAATGATTGAAAAGATATACTACCACTATGCTGTCGAATATGATAGCCACTAGCTGCATGTGGCTATTTAAATTAGTTAAAATTAAATAATATTGAATATTCAGTGTTCAGTCACTAGCTACACATCAAGTGCTCAATGGCTTGATGGTAGCGGCTATTGACGTCCATACTGGTCAGCACAGATACGGAGCATTTCCATTATTGCAGGGCTCTTCTGGAAAGCACTGAACTACACAGTCCAAACTGGATAGATGAAGTTTAAAACAGAGACAGGTGAAGTAATTGAACAAATCTTGGAGGAAGATATGTTGTGGACAAAGGTACCTTGAGTTTTAAGATTCTTGTAACAGAGCTGCTCTTGGAGGTGAGGTTCGGGAGGAGGGGCTACAACACGGTCTGAGGATGAAGATCTTCGAAGTGGGAAACATCAAAGAACTTTCGGGCAAGTTTGTTGGTGAATTCGTCCTTGCTGACATCACCCAAATTCATAGTAATAATTGTTTGAAAAAACTTTGCGTCTAATGCCAAAACGCTCAGTGAGCAAGGAAATGACGTCACTGCTGTAGTGATGTCACAAGCCCTTCCAAGAGCAAGGGCATCGCTCAAGGTCGCTGTGAAGAAAAACAAACAAGCAGTGGCTGAGGCAAGTGGTGGTTTTTGGGTAGGACCACATTTTAATGAAGCATAACCTTGGGGGAAACATTTGAGAAGAGGTGGAAGATGTAGTTTATTACAGTGGAATGAAGTGACGCGGATCCTGGCCAGCAGGATCCATGTGTGTTGTGGCTGCGATGAACAAATTCACACGGACTACAGAAACCCTGTGGAGAAAAAGGGACGGTTTGGGCCACTCTCTAAGTGAGAGAGAGGGCCCTTTCTGGCCCCTGCCTGGACAGGCTTTTATTGCTTTTCTGGGCACATTACAGTGAGGGTGATCCTCATGTACTATGCACAGATTTGCTGCAGGTGATTACCTTTCACATATAACAAAGGAAAGAATGTTGCTAATTACTTCAAAGAGAAGGATGTTGCAGACCAAGGAGAAAGGTGGTTGAACCAGTTACACTCCATATTTGGGGGGTTTAGCACAGACTTTAGGAAGTTACAGTAAGCATTTTCTGCCTCAATTCAGGGTGAGGGAGTTTTAGCAAAAGCAAGTCTCATAGTGGCCTAGGTACAATGCAGGCCTGATTCCCCATGGGAAAACCTATCTAGGGGCATGAGTCCTGTGTGCCAGACTTCACTCCCACTGGCTTTTCTGATAGGGGGCTGGGCTACATTTCCCACACCACCCAAAACGGTTCCCTATAATAAAGCTTCCTGAGGGTAAGGGTGGGACAAAAGTGGGTTTACAGTTGTGAGTCTGAAAAACAGAGTTCATTCTTGTATTATTATTTATTGATTTTTATATTATTTTCTATACAAACAGCTGTAAACCTATTTTCACCACTCCCTGTATAGCACTGAAGGAAGTTTAGTAAAAAAAGGGAAAATTCATGAGTACAGATAAGTATAGTAACATGAATGAGAGATAATCCTTGACTATAAAAGACATGTATTTGGTGTAGTGGCTAGGGAAGAATGAAGTTCCAGGTGGAGTCAGGGACCTTACAAGGTTAGAAGATCATAGTTTTTGTGTGACAGTCAAACAGTATATTGCTCAGGAAGCTCTCAAGCATCCTTTGAAACAAACTCCTTTAGCTATTTAGGGTGGTATCTAGATGGATTCATGAGAGCCTGGCTCCTGATATCATCATAGCACCAGTTATAACGAGGCCCAGACATATTACCGTGGTGCTGGGAAGGAGAGAATCTCAGTGCCTACCCACCAATGGAGTCCCAGTGAGTCTAGTAGCTGGGTGGCCTAGGGTCTGGTGTCATAAGGGTGGCAAGGTGGGGATGGGGGGGCAGGGGGCGGTGCTGAAACCACTTAGGGAAAAGAGACCTTGAGTAAGTCTTTCCCATGTTGTCAGGGGATTAGCACGCATAGCTCTGATGATGTCATGGAAGCCAGTGGTGGTGAGGAACTGTGGAGTACAAATTGTGAAAGACTTTCAGTTCCACCCAGAATGGGCTTCAGAGTGATTTCCACCCCAGAGCAGAAGAGAAGGTTTGGATGGAAACCAATTGTTCCTATCATTATCTCCTCTGTTTCACTCTTGAGACAGAGGTTGAGGTCCTTTATTGCAGCTTCTCAAACTGGAACTTTTGTTAAAATGCAGATTCTGATTCAGTAGGCGTGGGTGCAGCCAGAGCTTCTGTATTTCTGAGCAGACTTTCATGATGCTGAAGTTTTTAGAACACAGACCACACGTTTGGTTGGTAGGTAAGGAGGGGAGCTGTTAGATGGGTGGGAAAAAAGGCCATTTCGGGTCAGAGAAGTTGGACCAGTCTGAGTGAAGAGAGTGAATGGGAGCGAGAGAAGGTACAGTGAGGCTCAGCAAAGAAACAACCATAAATCAAGAAAGCCAAAACCTAAGGCTAAGTTGTTTCTAGGCGCAGAGAGCACAGTTGACTTCTGAGTAATAACATAACATTGAATGATAACTGGCAGAATTTCCAACTGTGTTTGGTTTCTCTATAAGGTCATTTGCCCTACATCATATGGCAAGTTGCTGATACAACCAGAATCAGTTACCACAGAGATAGCTGCTACAAGCTTTTACAGTAGGTGGCACTCTTATCTTATCATTCAGAGTTTAGCAGGACACCGTCCTTAGGTCCCCCTTTCACTGTTTCAGGTACCCAGGTAGATTTTTCCACTTCCCACTAATGTGGGACTGTATCCTGTATGGATGCTGCATTTTTATACTTTCAAGTGGTTCACAGCATTCTAGCGAGCAGAATGTAATGGGCAGAGTAATTCCAATTTGTGCCAGCTCTTGCTGGTGCAAGATTATTTGTTCTCACTGGGCCATTCTGCACACAGTTCAGTTTTTCCAAGTGCATGTCATTGTTATTTGTCCTTCTACTTTTTCTTAGAAGAAAAACCCACTGATTAGATCAATTTAACTTCTACCACCCCTCAATGGACACCTCAAAGGAAACCCCCCTCATCTCTCATCAATCCACCCTGCCCTTTCTCCTTCATAAAGTTCCAAAACGATGAAGCTTTATTTAGAACCCATCTTAAATTTCTCCCCAAGGTGGTATCTAACTTCATATTAACTAGGAAACAGCATTTCCCCCCATCCCTACACTTCTCACCTACCGCTAATATCTTGGCCAGGTCTCAGTAATTCTGTGTCCCAGAATAAGTCCTACAAAAACTCTGGAATTGATAACATTTGCTAATTTTTATTTTTTAATGACCATTTACATTCAATATTATTTTGCATTAGTCTCAGGTCTGTAGCATTGTGGTTAGACAGTCATATACTATACAAAGTGTTCCCCCTGATATTTGAAGTGCCCACCTGGCACCATGCAGAGTTATTACAATATATGGGGGGGGACCCGAAAAAACTGGAATTATCTTCTGGAGGATGGGCCCTTGTAGTACAGACTCTCCTCACTAGGTGAGTGTTCTAGGAACCCATCTGTGTCAGTGCACTAGCTAGCATTGTTGTGAGAGGCTGCATTCACCTTCAGTGGATTGTTTTTGAAGACCCTTTCAAATGTGTTTGCCCATTTCATGATGGGTGATTTATGAGTGCACCTGCCCACCGCCCTGAGTGTTCAGCAATTTTTTACCCAAAATGGCATGCCCTGCTGTGCCCCACCCTCCCTATTCATCCCATCTTGCCACAAGGAACTTCTTTCTGTTCCCCTGGATGAAAAGTCCTCATAGGGAAACATTTTGCCAACATAGAATAGGTGAAACAAAAAATGGCTGAAGCACTAAAAGGCATCAAAATCAAAGAGTTCAAAAACCTGTTGAGAAGTGGAAAAAACGTCTCATTAGGTGTATTGCATCAAATGGAGAGTATTTTGAAGGTGACTGAAGTTTAAAAATAAGAATATGTGCACAATTTTTATAAATAAATCCCAGGGTTTTGAGGGGTGCCCCCTTGTATAATTAATCACATTTGAGGAGTTAGATAGACAAAATCCCTTTCACAAACTCCAATATGTCCTTGGGAATGGAAGCCTTTCTTTGAACTTGCCCAGTCTGTCCTCCAGGGGTTGTAAAAATTTCCAGGGCAATGCATACAGGCAACAGCAAGTTTTTGGTAATTGGGGTTTCCCCAGTACTCCAAGAGCACATCCTCACCTTTCAATCTCTGATTCATTTCCAGCGTTTCATTCATGTACCTTAAATGGTCTCTGACCACCACAGTCCCAAAACAACCATGATATTAGCCCAGTTCTCTTTCCGATTCCTGAAAGAGCTTAGAGAGGTCACTGAGCCTTGGAACTGAGCCATATCCTTGAGAGAGTTGGATGAAAGCTGCAGTCATGAGGGAAGCTCTATACAGGGAATTATTTGCCTCTCACAGCAGCTGCTCAATGCGATCTCCAGCTCTTGAGGCATAATGAAAGGGGGGGGGGGATCAAATTGTTACCATTATTAGAAATCTTGTCACAGGCTAAGGAGTAAGGGGATGGGGTGGGAAAGGGATAGCTTGTGGTGACGGTCTAGAACAGGGGTGTCAAACTCATTTTCACCAGGGGCCATATTAGTCTCATAGTTGCCTTCAAAGGGCTGAATGTAATTTTGGGACTGTATCAATGTAGTTACTCCTTAACAGTTAAGCAAGAGCTTGGCACTGCTGCTGGGTAGAAACAAGGTGCTGGGATGGATAAAACAAAGTGGAGGGCCAGATTTGGCCCACAGGCCTTGTGTTTGCCACCTTTGGTCTAGAAGTAATGGAGCCTGTAACAGCTGCAGAGGATCAATGTTCAGGTTTTAGGAAGGTAACAGATGGGTGAATGAGTTGTCTAATTACTGGTTTTTCATGTTCTGGGATTTAAATTCACATACCCATAGTACTGGAAAAATCCTTAGAACATTTGGTTTGCCTCTTCATTAGACAGAGAAGGAAACTGAGCCTCAGAGCAGTTGCCGTTTACACGAGGCCACACCCATTTAATGAGCTGTAGAGTGAGAACGCAAGTCCCATCACCAGACGCCAGTGTGTATGCACAGTTTCAGAGTTCAGTGTCGAGTTCTCTGGTTCCATTGCTGCAAGATCGATTCTGAGTATATTATATCAAGAGAAATGGAGTTGTTCTCCCCTTTTGTTTCTTCTTTCCCAATTTCCACCTCTCCTTTTTTAGGTGTTGCTTCCATGAAGAATCAGGCGTATTTCAATGAGACTGGATATCTTCCCTGCCACTTTACCAACTCTCAAAACATAAGCCTGAGTGAGCTGGTAGTATTTTGGCAGAACCAGGATAAGTTGGTTCTGTATGAGTTCTACAGAGGCAAAGAAAATCCTGAGAATGTTGATCCAGATTACAAGGGCCGCACAAGCTTGGACAAGGACAATTGGACCCTGAGACTCCACAACGTTCAGATCAAGGACAAGGGCTTGTATCAGTGTTTCGTCCATCGCAAAGGTGCCAGTGGATTGGTTCCCGTCCACCAAATGAGTACTGACCTGTCAGTGCTTGGTATGTTGTCAAAACATGTTCTGATCTCTGACCTTCTAGATGAGACCGCAGTGAGCAGAGAAACTGTGGTGGGGGCCAGGGGGTGGCCCCTAGAGAGAAGGCACAGGACAGCCCTTTCTGGGAAGTCCATTTAAGGGTAATGCAGGCTTTAGGAGCAGGAAACTAAAAGTCCTTTGTACTTTTTATCATTTGCTTCTGAAAGATCAGTAAAAATCTGCTTTGAGGACAAAATAGAGCTAACTGAACAAAGGTAATATGGCTAAGTAAAAACCATGGGTGAGTCGGCCATTACTAAGTTTATATAACCATACAGTCCTCAAACCTCTTTTACATTCATTGTCTCCTTTGGTCCAAGATTTCTCACCTACGGAATCTTTGCCTGGAGCCCTTAATGAGGGTGAAAGCTACCTAATTTGGGTTTTCCCTTCAACCTTCCAGAGGTTGCTTATGAACTGTTTGCTGCCCCACCCTCAGCCTGGTAGACAGAAGGGAAATCTCCCAATGCACACAGTCTAAACACTGGCCAGCCAACCCCTTTGTTTCTCCAGGCCTTGGAAAGCCTAAGTGTTACTATGGATTTCCAAGATTACAATACAGTAACATTAATTATTTTATTTTGGTATATAGTTCTGTCAACTTTATGTATACATTTTGAAACTGACACTCTAAAAAGGATATAAAACATTTCCATCACCATAAAAACATTTCTTCATGCTATCCCTTTCTGATCACACCCTCACCACATCCATAACCCCTGTGTTGCATCCTACAGGCATATGTTTTTGAGAACATCCTGTGAATGGAGCCACTGAGCACATAACATTTTAAGACTAGCTTCTTTTATTCAACATAATGTCTTTGAGATTTCCATGTTGTTACATGTACCAAAAGTCTGTTTCTTCTGGTCGCTGAGTAGCATGCTATTTATCCCAGCTCAAACCAAGAAGAGACATTGGGTTGTTTTCAATTTGGGGCTATTATGAATAGAGCTGCCATAAACATCCATGTGCAAGTCTCTGTGTGAACGTAAGTTTTCACTTCTCTAGGATAGCTACCCAGGTATAGGATCACTAGACACAGATTAGTTTTTGATGAAACTGGAAAAGGCAGATTAACACCAACTCTGAAACCACAGAGTAAAACAGAGATAAAAATAGAAATAGAACAGGAAGTTGCTCCCTTTAAGCCCTGTGTGATTCAAACTAGGCTGCAGGGCTTTGAGGACATTAACCAAGCACTAAATAAATGTTTTCAAAGTGTTGTCAGGTACTATAGAGAAATGTGGTGTGTCTTAGGTGGGACACAGACAGTCATTTTTAAAAACATTTAGTGGTTTCATATTTACTTTAATATGTATTAGAAAAACTGTAAGTAACTTATGTAACCTGCGATTTCACAGATATTGCTAATAAGCCTACACTAGGTAGGACTGTGGCATTGCACCTTCTACAGACCACATCAAGTTACAGGCAGAGTGCTTAAGTAGTGTGTTGATATAGCAAAACTTATACATGTGGCATGCAGATCACTCAAGTTTCTGAATCAACATATTAAATTATACATTATAATGCAGAACCTGAAAATGACCTAGTGACTCTGATAAGGTAGCAAGATATTTGGCTGGCAAAGGGACTAGGTGCCAATGATCCTCAACAGCCACAAAAATCTGAATGGCAAACAAGGCTAGAGAAGCTCTGTCATGTGCAAAACCAGTATTCTGAATATGTAAAACCAAAATCTTCGTCCACTCACATACCACCGTCCTGTGAGAGATTCTCGAAGAAACCTGGTGGAACTGTAGCAACAGTCCTTTTCTGTTCTCTTGGTCTGGCAACCTGGAATGTACCACATGGGACACTTGGGTCCTAAAGTCAGACCACTTCTCCTTCCAGACTTTATTTCTTAGAGAAGTGGCCTCATTATAAATCTTTGATGACTAAAATTCAGCCCTCCTATCACTCAGACAACATCCCCTTGATTTGGCTATGCAGGAAGTAAGCATGGCCCCAAATTCCATTCTTAAAAAAATGTGGGACCATTATGTGGTTCTCCCCATGGGCTGAGGTCCACAATTTAGACACCCTGAGGCTCCCAGGTATGCCCCCAGAGTTCCCAGATCAAGTACCTAGTCATTTGCTATTTTCTTCTAAATATAATTTAGACTGATTTTCTCTCTCTTTCTTTCTTGTATCTCTACTTGCTTTCAGCTAACTTCACTCAACCTGAAATAATGCTAACTTCTAACAGAACAGGAAATTCTGACATCACGAATTTGACCTGCTCATCGGCACAAGGTTACCCAGAACCTAAGAAGATGTTTTTTCAGCAAACAACCATGAATTCAACTACTGAGCATAATGCTGTCATGAATATATTTCAGAATAGTGTCACAGGATTGTACAATGTTTCTGCCAGCGTGTCTTTATTGATATCTCCTGAAAAGAACGTGAGCATCTTCTGTGTCCTGCAACCTGAGCGACCGCAGACAGAGCTTCTCTCCCTACCTTACATTATAGGTAAAGTGGCTTCGCAAGGCTATTTTTTTTTATCAGGGATTATACACACATGGTTATGGCACATCATCCAATGTCCCTTACTTGCCAGGAAACCTCCAACTGAGCTATTTTATACTCAGCAGGCTCCTGCCTCCTCTGAGTGTGGCAGGGTCCAGGAGGCTATAACCCTGTGCTGCACCGGAGGAAGCATGTACTTAAGCCCTGAAACTGACCCACTCTTTTAGGCTACATTGGGGTAGACAGTTCTGAGGTTTGGGTCAGAAAATGCAGGATTCCTCCACGCTAGAATTCTACCATTCATACACACACACGCACCCCATGCTACATCCGTATAGCACTTGCTTTGAGTATAGAACCGTTCTAGACACTGTTGGTTGCAGGGATGAAAACTAAAAGGTATCAGAAAGGCTCTCTGCCCTCAAGAACCTTCCAATAGAATAAAATTTTCAGGTGATGTCTATCCATGAAAATCTGGATTTTAAAAAGATTGGATTGGAATCTAAATTATACTCTGTGGAAAGAAGTTATAAATTTAAATTCAAAAGTGACTCTAATTAGGTTTCTAGGCAATCAGACATAGGCAAGTTGTTGAGGGTGAAAGAAATCTTTCTAGAGGAAGTGGAATCTTATAATACACTAAGAGAAATAATTGGACCTAATGAGTATGTTGAGATGATGACGGGTACTCAGACTTCTGGTGGCTTCCTAAACAGAAAGAAGAGTTTTGAGGTAGCATTCAGGCTTAGAAAGTGAGGGGACTGTAATCAATTAGCAGTATCCCATGTGGGCACAAATGTTCGTGGTGGAACTCAGTACATGTGTGTCAAGAAAAGGCCCAGAGGCAGAAGTTCTTGTGGCATGTGGACAGTGTTGTGTGGAGACCAGCCTAGTTGGAGGAAAGGGCCCACTAATAGGAACCTGCCATTTTAAAGTCACATCTTTGCCCTGGAGGAAATGCATCTGTATTTGAAACCCCACTTTTGATGAGTAGTAACTACAAGATTCTTTCCTGGGGTAAAGGCGCTCTTCTCCCAGACTCTCTCGTCACTGCTCTTTCTGATCCTTTCCACACTGCCCTCCTCCACCTGTCTGCCTTCTGCTTGCCTTGGCCTCTTCTCCAGCCCAGGGCCCTTGCTTTGTCCCCTTCTAAGTGATCCTTCCAACTTTCTTAATGTCTCATTGTTGAAATGTAATTTGTCCTGTGGGCACATTGTTACATACAGTCCCTGGGGCCAGTTCCTACCAGCCAACTTTACCAGTGGGCCTATTCTCTCTCCTCATACTGATGTCCTCCATCCAAACACCTCCGCCTCTGAGGATCCAGTGAATGGTGAGGCTACCCAGCCCATCTGGGTTGCTTCTACTATAGCCTGATGGAGGCCTCTCCCAAGCCACCCCAAGTTCAGCACCTTCTTGGAGCCCCCAATCAGCACACATGGCGTGTCCAGGGGCCTCTGCCACAACTCCCACAGTCAACACATGAATAGGGCCTTGCCACCACGATAGCCTCATCATGATTCATCTTTCTGCTGCTTCTCAACTCCTGCTTCAGAACTGTTTCAGCTCTAGCTGCACCAGGGAGATGGGGCCTGCCTCTCTGTGTCCCTAGTCTGTGGTTAATCACAGATAGGTTAGACCCTGAGTCAAGGAACCTTTGGGCTGTCAAAATGTAGCAGTCTCCACGTTAACAAGTATAACCCTCCTTTACTGGGAATGCCAAACAGGCATCAAGTGGGCTGAATTTGGACAGACTCAAACCGTGTTGAGTAAGACTGGCAATAACTCCTCTTTGCTAAGCTAATGGGAGGTCAGCTAGTCCTATTTTTCTGTAATTTAGAATTAAATACCAGAACTATTTCCATAAATGTTTACAAAGTGGGCTGCTGAATTCTAAGTTTTTCCCTCAAAGCTTGTTTTTCAACCTCCTAGGAACATGTGAGTGTCCATGCAAGGAAGTAAGTCTTGACCTCCCAGGAGCTGATTCTGACCCTGATTCCTCACACCATGAAGAGATAGCAAAGTTTTTCTAGTGGGTGAAACATGCTGACAGCATGCCTGAGGAAATCTGTGACCTCAGTGTGAAAAACAAACAAAAACAGAACTGGAGGTGGGAGGCCTGTGAGGAGGTTGTAATATTTGTCCAGGTGAGAGGTGTCTGGAGCCTGATCTACAAATGGTAGTGGGTGAGGTATTGCCACAAAGGAAACTTCGAGGCCTGGGGCCTGGCTGCACATGGGCTGAGGAAGCAGGGCATCACGTGATGACTGTATACTCAGAACCTTGGCACAGGTAACTTACCCAGATTCCGGAACCAAGGGCCAGGTTGACCTCTTCTGGTCATAGTCATTGTCTTCCAAGCCTCTAGGAAGTAAGGGAGATTAGTCCAGGCATTTGGCCAGAGGCCTTGGCTTGGTTCTTAGTTAGCTGTCGGGGAGACTGGGACTTTCAGTAACCTCACATTGCATATTTCAAGCTCTTCTGGCAGTCGAGCCCTAGGGAGAAGCTGGCATGTAATTAAGAGAAAAAAAAGAGCAGTAATTATAAACCTTTTTTAAAATTTTTTAATTATATATATTTTAATAGCTTATTTTTATTGTATTTTTCCATAGCCATTTCTGCCCCTTATATCCTCCACCTCCACCCCTCCCCTCCACCCCCACCCCACAATCACCACACTGTTGCCCATGATTAAAACTCTTCTAATCACTCCCTGGCTGAACAAAAACTTGTGGTTATTTTTAGGTGCAAAGCCAACGGCGACACCTCTACCTGCCCTAGAACCTGTCATGACTGCGTTTGTGCTTATACCATTGTTCATCTTTCTGTGTGGGGCGGTTTTCTGTGTAAGACTAAAGAAAAGGAAGAAGCAGCAGCCTGGCCCGGCTCCTGGATGTGGTGAGTCAGTGTGTGTCCTCCCTGCAAAGTGGCACCTAACACCTGCTTCTCCGCCTGCCTCCTCCTGGAGCTCTTTGGCTGAGTCCAGACTGGCAAAAAGTCAGCAAGTGGTTGGAGGAAAAGGTTTCCCCTCAGGATTTGTAATCCATGTAGATGGGACTCAACAACCAATAATGTTGCTCTGGATTTCTAGGGTAGGCAGTATTTCTAGCCTCAGGTTTACTATACGATTCTGGTTTCCAGAAAAAAAAAAACCCAACAGATTATTTCTTACTTTACCCACCTCCCTTCATGAGGTGACTGCAGAATTCAAGGAAGTGAAATAGTGAAAACACTTCTAAACGTCAGTGGTTACAGGCCTGGTGGTGGTGTTTGAGCAGAGATGTTTGGTGGGAGAAGGGGGCCATTAGATAACCATCAGATGCATTTTCTCATCTCTAAATCAGGGTTCCTGAGACGTCAGATGAGTAGTTCCCCGCTGAATTTTAAAAATATTAACTTTTATTCGTTACCAAGTACTATATATACATTCCTAAATATACTGGAAAAAATCACCTATAGTTTCATGAGTAAGAAAAAATTATTGTATCTACAACATTTTAGTATAAATCTATGTTATTTTCCAAGTGTGGCATAATATTTTAAGGACTGGTTTTTTTCACAATTAGAATAAACTCCCTTCATGTTTTTGAACTTTTCTGTACCAAATGTAGAAAGAAAATATTCGATGTCATGAAATGGCTACAGGATAGTCCATTGCGTGGATATATCGTGATTCGTTTAACCAGCTCCATGTTGTTTGACACTTGGGTTGTTCCTACACTTTCTGCTGTTATAAACAGCACTGCATTCAGCAGCCTCCCCATATCTGTTGTAAAAGTACCTGTGTTTAATTGGGGAAAGGCAATTCCTGACATTAGAATGAGCCCTGTATGTGGTTTGGGCTGGTTTGGGCAAAGTTGGAAGGTAAAGTTGGACTTTATCTCAGTAATTGCCTCTTGTAGAAGTTTGGTTGGTCTTAATAACTAAGATACCCTTCTTACTCACTTATGGTAAGAAGAATAATGCTTTGGGCCAGCACCTTATTTACGATTTCCGTGTACTGATTTTAGGAGCTATCTAGAAAATAGATAAATGACATTAGCAGCCACTCATTTCATCTTACTGTATTTTAAAGACTTTCTTTATTTATGTACTTATTTATTTACTTAATTATTTATTTTAGAGAGAGGGAAAGCAGGGAGAAAAAGAGGGAGAGAAACATCGATCGACTACCTCTCCCACATGCCCCAACTGGACCTTGCTTGCAACCCAAGTATGTGTCCTGACCAGGAATTGAACCAGCAACCTTTTGCTTTGTGGGATGATGTTCAACCAACTGAGCCACACCAGTCGGGGCATCTTACTGTATTTTAAAAATAGGAAATTAGAGAGTGATTATCCAATTTCAATAAATTAATATAAAGCACATGGCAGAGCAATTTAAACTGCTAAAGTAGGGGATGCACTGAAATATTTCTGTGATATAGAAGTGTAAAATTCAGTGCACAGGATCAGATACAATGGTATACCATGCTTGCCCAGGCTTTGACTTTTCAAGGGAAGATGTTTAGCTTCTCTTTCTTTTAATCTCATTGCCTTTAGCATTGGCTAAATGTGCAGAAGCAACCTTCAGCTTGGGAATAAGCTGTCTCCTAAATTTGCTTTCACATTGGAATGATTAGCTTATAAATGAAACAAAGCAGAAGGAACAGAGAAAAAGAGAATTAAGAATGTTTCTTCCCTCAAGAGACAATCAGAAAAATTCAGGAGAATAGATAAGATAGGAGGACGTGTGTGTACAAATGAGTACATATGAGATGGTCCAACTGGGCCATGGTGATAAAAGGCAGAAGGCAACAAAAGAGCACAGCATATACATGAACCCCCAAGAATGTGATAAAAAGTACTGGCAAGGAAAAGTTGTTTGGTCAGTCACCTGTGCCAGTAAGTTTGGTCAAAGAGAAGAGCTTGATATCACTGGAGGAAGGGAGATGCACCA
Organism: Sturnira hondurensis; assembly: GCF_014824575.4. Taxonomy (NCBI): domain Eukaryota; kingdom Metazoa; phylum Chordata; class Mammalia; order Chiroptera; family Phyllostomidae; genus Sturnira; species Sturnira hondurensis. The sequence continues at coordinate 1,819,965 of NW_028079853.1, read as the reverse complement.
AACAACTATGACATGTAATATGAGATGTTTGTAAATTTGGCTTCAGCAGTGTCTGCACTTGCTTTGTGAATACCTCTGGCATTGGCTATATGATAAGCAGAATAACAGGGTGTCTATCTCCTATACTCCAGATTCTAGAATATTTTCTCACATGGCAAAGGGGACTTTCATGTGGGATTAAGATACTGACCTGAAGATGATTAAATTATCCTAGATTATCCAGATAGACTCAGTCTAATCACCTGAGTCAGAGAACCTTTCCCAGCATGGTTAGAAAAATGAGAGGGAAGGAGAGATCCAGAGCTTAAAACAGGCTCAGCCCATCATTGCTGGCTCTGAAGATGGAGGAAGGAGCCACGAGCCAAGAAATGTAGGCAACCTCTAGAAGCTGGGAATGATCCTCAGCTGAGAGCCAGCAAAGAAATGGAGATCTCAGTCCTACATCCACAAGGAACTAAATTTTCCAACAGACAGGCATCAACAAGTTTACTGATAACCTGTAGGAATTTCTCCAAAAGTGGAGCTTTTTCTAATTCAATAGTAATCCTTTCCACTGTTTGTTCCTGATTATAGTGTTTTTTCCTCAACCACACATATTTACCCTGTTTAGCCTAAGTTAATAAAAGGGAAATGCCATGGTTATTCCAGCTGGTTCTAATCTCTCTTCCCCTTTCTTTCTCTTTCCCCCTCCCTCCTCCTCTTTCCCCCTCCCTCCTCCTCCTCCTCCTCCTTCTTCCTCTCTCTCATTTTTATCAAATAAGGCACATAATGCATGGGAAATTGTCATTTTGAATTACTGTCTTTTCCCAATCAAAAGCCACCCTGTCACCTTACCCACTGGGGAGAAAGACTAAAATAGCTCCTTCTGAAGTTTTGCTTCCTCATTTGAATTTTGTGTGTAACAGTGACCTAGCAACCAACAGTTTTTATTTCAACTTGCCTCCATCCACCAAACCTTGGATCTCAGCTTTTTCAGAAATAATTTCTTAAAGGGCAAGTATGTTTTCCAAAATAAACCATTTTAATCACCATTTAAATAGAAACCTTCACAAGGCTTACAGACTGAAAGTTGGTGATATCATCACATCTGCCCTTAAAAATGCTAAATGTGTCATCATATCCAAAGGTTAAAAATGTGTTTTTATTGTCTGCTTTCACTTTAAAATAGAAAGTTTTTTTAATAGTGATGATTTTGTCATGGGTAAAAAAGAGATAATTTAATTATTCTGCATCGATCTAAGACATCTAAAATACTGTGTTCAGCTATAAGCACCATTATTTTTTCAGAGGAACTTCAACAAAATTAGGACCTAACCAGATTTATTGTGTCTGGAAACTCAGTCAAATAAGAAATAGCTCAAGTAACCAAAGATGCTTAGCCAGGAAAAAAAAAAGGCCTTGGCAATGATACAAGTACTGCCTACAGATATCTGAGGAGCTGCCATAGGGTGCAAAGTTCTTTTTTTTTTTTTGATAAATTAAACATAAAAATGCAAAAACATTTTTATAGCTTTAGCTCCATGGTTGATGAGCTGGCACAACTCCAGGGGCCCTGTTCACAGAGGGGTTTGTGACCAGCGTTGGTGTAGTGTGGAGAGCAGGTCAGGCCTGTGTAGCCACAGATAGTGGCCCTGCTCAGGCCCCCAGTGCTCCCACCTGGGGCAAAGAGCATATTTAATTGTGGCTCCAAATGGTGTATAGTCATACAATGAAATACAGCCAAGCTAGGGAAAGGAATGGACCACTAGTAACATACCCCACCGTGGATGAATTGCAAAAGCATTATGTGTGCTAAATGAAAGACTCCAGGTAGAAGAAGACTATACATTGTATGATCCTACTCATATGAAACTCTAGAAAAAGCAAAACTCTTGTGACACTAAGCAGATCAGTGGTTACTGGGGGATGGGGTGGGGAAAAGGGGCAAGAGGGAACTTTGGGGGCTTATACAAATGCTCTATACATTGGGTATAGTAGTAATCACTTGACTGCATACATAATGTTAAACTCACCAAAATCTATATGGAAAATGATTGGATTTTGTTGCGTATTAATTATACCTCAACAATGCTGGTTGTTGTTCAACCCTATGTGCACACACAAGAACTGCCAATGATAGGAATGGTTCAAAACCATTAGGGCGGCTGTTGAAAGGGTTCCTGAGATCCCTAAATTCCTCCATAGACACCCAGGTTAATGACCCCTGTGGTAAGGCTCTGAGTGGAACAATAGCACTGTCAGGAGAGTCAACCTAGAGGAATTTACACCCCAAGGCACATCAGTAGTAAGTCCATACCAGTAGCAACTCAGGCTTTGGGAGGTCCAGGAGCTAGAGATTTCCCCCCTGGGCCTGTCCATGAACACTGTGCTGTTGGCAGTGTGAACTGGCTAACCCATTTCAGCATCAACATCTTCAAGATTTCCTTTCCCTCCTGAATCTCATTTTCAAAAAAGGATTGGAAACTCTTTTCTTTTTTTTTTTTAAGATTTTATTTCTTTATTTTTAGAGAGGGGAAAAAGAGGGAGAGAAACATCAATATGTGGTTGCCTCTCATGCACCCCCTACTGGGGACCTGGTTCACAACCCAGGCACATGCCCTGACGGAATCGAACCAGTGACCCTTTGGTTCACAGGCTGGCACTCAATCCACTGAGTTGCACCAGCCAGGGCTTCTTTTCTGATCACTAAATGATTGCTAAAACTAAATGTGTTACCCCTTCCACTAATATTTTTATTTTAGCAAAGAGTAGAGGTGTAAGTAAAATGCAGTAAAAATCCTACTTCCAACATTAGAACTTAAGGCCCAGCGAGCAAATGAAGGCTTTTACTTTTTGGATGCCAGGACCTCCCTCTCAGCCGCCCTGAAACAATTTTCTCTGAGTCCTAGGACTTTGGAACCTCTCCAAACTTTCCCTGTGGTAGTATCAATGGGCAATGCACTTTCTGAGGTTGCTTGCTCTTTTTCAGAAGCCATCAAAGCGGAAGGGGAAGAGAGTAAACAGACTGAGGAAAGGTGAGTTCTGACCTTACAACATTGTTGAAAGAGGTCTGATTCCCAGAGGGTCTATAATTAGAATAGGCTTTAAAAAAACCTGAGGCATGCTGAGACTCCCAGCAAACATGAAGTAATGGAGAGGGAAACGAGATTAAGACTAGTAGGACCTGGAGGAAAATGTCGCAGTTGTGAATGGATGGCAGGTATCCAATGCACAACGCTCCGTCATGGCCAAGTAATCTCTCAGTACCAAAGGGGTTTGATGCGGTGAGCATGGGCTGCATCTTACTCACAATGGTAACCCCAGCACCTAGAAAAGAGCCAGGACAAGTGGGTAACATACATGTGTGAATACATGAGTAAGTGAGGAATGATAACACATTCCATGTAGCTTCTGCGCCTTTGAAACTTCTGTGCCCTTGCTTGGAATATTCTTCTGCCACTTCCTCACCTCATTCTTTAGATCTTGGTTCAAGCAGCACTTTCTTAAAAACCCTTCCCAAATTAGATTTAGTCAGCCTATGGTAGTGTCATGTGGATTGCAGTCCTTTTTCTTTATAACACCAAGTATACAAATAAAGATGTGTAATTGCCTTATTAAACTCTATAAACTGAACTAAACTCAACTCTATAGAGGTCAGGGATCGTATCAGTTAAGTTTATCACTGTGTAACCAGCACTTAGCACAGTGCCCAGCACAGAGTAGGTGCTCAATAAATATTTGTTGGAAGAATGAAGGAATGCATGAAGATGCCTGGTGATCAGTCCTTTCACAACATGACATAATCAGGTTGTCCATACCTCCATCCCCCCTTGAGGAACTGAGCTTGTCAAGAATATCAAGGCTCTGGCTGCATGGTCGTGGGGTCAAAGAAGCCCTCGGTGAAGAACCTGGTCACAGAGATACATTTATGACCCCAGGGTGCCTAGGACCCAGAGTGCCCAGCACTTAACTGGGTACACCAGCCACTATGAGTGTAGGGATCCTGGTGGTGAGCCAGGGTGCTGGATCCTGCCTGCCCTGTCAAACTTGGTTCAGAAATGGTCCAGAAAAGCCTACAGAGGGAAGACAGCAGGGACTCGCGTAGAGCAGGGATAGGCCTAGACAAAAATAAAGGGTAGTTCCTGAAGAAGAGTGTGGATGATACTCTTCCACCTCTCTCGTCAGCAGTTTGTTTCTCCTCACCGCTATGGCAATGCTGCCTGTTCTTGGCCCTTTATTGAAATCTAGAGCGGGAAGTGGCTCTACTGGGAATTCTGACCCAATTCTCTTCTATTTTTCCAGAGTAGGAAACCGTGTACCTGAAAGATCTGATGAAGCCCAGTGTGTTGTTAACATTTTGAAGATGGCCTCAGATGACAGACGAGCTGCACACTTTTGATTAAAGAGTAAAGTCCATTTGACTATCCATTTTTCAAATCACATGTGGATTGGTTCCTCTATTTTTTTCTTTTTTAAATTAAAGTTATTGGGCAGACATTGGGGGACAAGATCACACGCTTCCCTTTTCAAGTTTTCGACTGGCCCTTTTATTGTCTCTCTGAGCCTTCCCAGGGGCAAGAAACTGTTACGGGAATGACAGCGGGCACTAGGACTCACTCTAAATGGAATGGCCTCTCTGTGATGCCAGCTCTGCTCCCTGTGCCAGGGGCAGGTTTCATCTGCTTCGTTCGTTTTTAGAGCACACTGATTGGCTCCTGGCTGGAGGACTAATGCCTCCAGTCTCCAATTCAGTCTCTTTTCTTAATTTTACAAATTGTGTTTTCTGTAGAATTCCCATTTCCTGGAATAGGGGCTTCTGTTTACTCTGGATTCTGAGGTAGTGCCTCAATCTATCTTGCATACCTGACTGAACACCTACTTCTTCAGTCTGAGTGGGAGCTATGTATTTTATGGCTTTATAGTGTTAATATTAACATTTTGAAATATAAAGAAATATGTATAATAATAATGCAATTATGATGCCTGGAGAAATGTCCACCCTCTGCTGAAGAGTTCTTGTTTCTTCAGTGAGGGTCAGTAAGGAAAGTGGTGGCCTAGTGTGCTGACAACAATCACCAGACAAACTCAAAATCTGGGGAACTAGAAGAGGCAAAGAAGGAACCATTTCTATATGGGCTGTTGCTAATATTGAGGAGGATCTGCATGCCTGGCTTAGCAGAGAGCACTAGATAAAGCAGAAGAGTGCTGCGCATCATGAACTCACTTCTCTTCTTGGAAAAACTGACTGAGATGATGGCCTGGGAATTCTGTGCAAGAGCCAATAGAGAGACTACAATACTCAAAAGATAAAAAAGTGGAAGATCTTGACCAACAGAGTTGCATGTGAATATTCAGTCTGTCGAGTCCTTCAACAAGCCTTGGGACGAGCGACAGATGGACAGACAGTCTGTCCAAATGGACTTAAGACGGACAGTAGTTTCCTGGGTGGTCAGTGAGGTGTTTTGATGATACCCAGGTTGTTCTGATGTTTCACCTGCTGAAAGCAGAGGTTGGGGGAGAGAGCAATCATGAGATAAATTGAAGGAGGCTTAGAACTCTTCCCAACTAGTGGCTGAGAGACAAAGGGCTGAACTAAAGTTTGGAAGACCAGGATGCAGATCATCCAGATGCTAATTTTATATATATATAAAAATTATTATGAGCCCTGGCTGGTATAGCTCAGTGGATTGAGCTCGGGCTGTGAACCAAAGGGTCGCCAGTTCAATTCCCAGTCAGGGCACATGCCTGGGTTGTGGGTCAGGTCCCCAGTGCGGGCCACGTGAGAGGCAACCACATACTGATGTTTCTCTCCCTCTCTTTCTGCCTCTCTTCCCCTCTCTCTAAATAAATAAATAAAATCTTTTAAAAAGTCATTATGTCATAAACCTAAAACTAATGTTATATGTCAGTTATATCTCAATTAAAAATACATAAATGCAGGGAAATTCTGGGGGAAAACTGACTTCTTCACCAGTGAACATCGGTCACCTAAGATAGTACCTCAAAACTACTTGTTTAAAAGTTGAATGAAACATTAATATGTCCTCTTATAAAAACATCCCTGCTTGGTATATTAAATTCTCTAGAACTTCTGAGTTACAAGTCTGGGGAGAGGAAAGTCAAGAAAAGTTAAAAGGGGCCACTAGGTTTAATAACAGTGCTAACATCACTATTGTTTGCCCTGTACCAGGGACCCTTCTAAATCTTCACATTTATTAGCCGACTTAATCCTCATAATGACTCTGGGATGTCAGTGCTGGAATATCATGCCTGTCTTGCTGATGAGGCACAGGGAGGTCAAAGCAATTTATCCAAGGTCTCTAATTTAGTAAATGGCAGAGATGGGGAAAATTTTAAAAAGCACCACCCCTTCCACCCCTTTATGTCCCAGCCCCATGTTTTCTGGCCATAGAAGAGACAGCATTTTGGTTGGTTGCAGGTTGAGTGCCGACACCACACCTTACATCACAGTAGCTCAGCCCTCCCAGGTGGTGCCTCCAGAGGACTCAGAACTGACTCTTCTGGAAGCCTTTCCATCATCTCATAAGGCCAGAAGCTATGGATGATGAGGCACACAATGCGACCAGTGAAAATGAGTTTTTGGTCAGAGGGAAAGTGAACTACAATTGCTGCCTCCAAATCCTCTCCCTCCGTCTCTGCCACTCACTATTCTTTTGCAACTCACCATCCTCCCTCTGCAGTTCTGAAGCCAGTTTCATCCATTCAGTGCCCTCACATACATTAGCTCAAGCTAGAAAGCACAGAGTCATTTCTGACTACTGCCCTCTGAACTTTCCCTCTACACCCACTGCCATACAAGGTCATCATCAGGCCAGGCAAGGATTCCTCCAGCTTTAGCATCCACCCCTTCTTTTCTCAGTCATGCCCTTATGTCTAAGAACATGACAACACCACCCACCTGACCTCAGTCTACTATCTCTCTTACCCTGCATTCTGTCCAAAACATCAAAAGGAGCAAGGAGGTAAATAGTGGGAAAAAGACCTCTCTCACATTCCTTTGTCCAAAGTTCTGCACTGCCCTAGCCAAACAGAGGCAATTCCAATCTCCAGCTTCTTATGTATCTTTCCATAGACACACTATGCCTACATATAGTGTGCATATATAGGATATATATACATGTATACACATATATACATGCACATGTATGTATATGTATTTTAATGTATATGTGATATATATATATATTCTATATATGTACGAGGTCTATCCAGAAAAAATACAACCATCATTAATATAACAAAAACTGTTTGTGTGACATCAGTTTAACCTGGCAGCCAAGGAGAGTGGACTGGAATGTGCATGTATGAACAATGGTGGCTTCACTGTACTAGTCGGTGGGGGTCATAGAGCCACTGAGTGAGCTTGTGTGCTGTGTGGCCATTGCATTCAAAATGCCTGAGTGAGTGGAGCAACGAGTCTGCATCAAATTTTGCATTAAGCTTGAACATTCCTCCACAGAAATTGTTCAGGTGATTCAGAAGGCCGTAGCCATGGGCAACTGATGATCGGCAGCTTCATCATGACAACAAGCCCACTCAAGCATCAACTCCTGTGCAGAGTCTTTTGATGAAACATCAAATCACCCAGATGACTTGGCCCCCTCTACAAGCCCAGATTTGGTGCCCTGAGACTTCTGGTTTTTCCCCAAATTAAAATTACCTTCGAAAGGGAAGAGATTTCAGATCATCGATGACATTCGGGAAAATGCAATGGGGCAGTTCATGGAAACTGAGAGAACTGTAAGGTGCCTACTTTGAAGAGTAAACAGGCATCATTGTCCTATGTACAATGTTTCTTGTATCTTTTATCTGCTTCAATAAATGTCTCTATTTTTCATATTACATGACTGGATACTGTCTGGACAGACCTTGTATATTCCCCTTACTTGGTCAGATTTGGTTTTCTTCTACACCTAAGCAACCTAAACAGCATACACACAAGGTTCTTGCTAAGGTGATCAGTCTTTCATTGAAATCCTTCATATTATAAACACTGTTTTATTGTATCAGTTTTCAATCTCATCCACATGCCAGCATTCTTGTTGATCTTATAATAAAAGTGAGATTTCACTGGACTTCACCATAGCTGCCTGTGCACTGAAGGAGGAAAAATACAAACAGATACAAAGTCCTGCGCTGTCCTTAGATACAAATGTTTGAACTTGTTCCAATCTGAGCAAGTTATGTCGTAGGTCTGGTGGATAACAGTCATTCTGAACTGGATCTCCTGTTTCCTGCATTTCATATATTAGTCTTTCTTGACTCATTTCCTCACTTTGGTTGTATATATTCACCAGTAGCTTTCTGAGAAAGGATATGTGAGAAGTAAATTTAATGAGATTTTTCAACCTAAGTGCCCATCAGTAAATGAATGGATCAAAAAACTATGGTCCAACTGTTGGTGGGATTGCAGACTGGTACAACCACTATGGAAAACAGTATGGAATTTCTTAACAAAACTAAAATTGGATCTGCCTTTTGACCCAGCAATTCCATTGCTAGGATTGTATCCTAAGAACCCTAAAACACCAATCCCAAAGAACCTATGCACCCCAATGTTCATAGCAGCACAATTTACAATAGCCAAGAGTTGGAAGCAACCTAGGTGCCCATCAGTAAATGAATGGATCAAAAAACTATGGTACATATACACAATGGAATTTTATGCTGCAGAAAGAAAGAAGGAGCTCCTACCTTTTACAACATCATGGATGGAACTGGAAAGCATTATGCTGAGTGAAATAAGCCAGGTGTTGAAGGACAAACACCATATGATCTCACCTTTAACAGGAAGCTAAACAACAAAACAAACAAGCAAGCAAAATATAACCAAAGACACTGAAATAGAGAACAGGCTGACAGTGACCAGAGGGGAGAGGGGAGGGAATTTCAGGGGAAATAGGGGAGGGATTTAGAGGAACCTATATAAAGGATACATGGACAACAACTGAGAAGGGTGGAAATGGGAGGGAGAAGGGGAGCGCGGGGGTGGGATGGTATGGGAGTAATAGACAGAAAATTGTACTTGAAAAATAATTAAATTAAAAAATTGGAAAAAAAGTTTTCAAATTTTTGCTCTTCCTCTTCTCATTCTGGTACTCCCATGATGCATAGTTAGAATATTTAAAGTTGTCCCAGAGGTTCCTAAGTCTCTCCTCATTTTTTTTGAATTCTTGTTTTTTCATTCTGTTCCAGTTGAATACTCATTTTTTCCTTTTGATACAGATTGTTGATTTGAGTCCTGATTTCCTTTCCTTCACTGTTGGTTTCCTGTATATTTTCCTCTATTTCACTTTGTGTAGCCTTCATTTCTTCCTTCATTTTGCAACCAAGCTCAATCATTTCCGTAAGCATCCTGATTACGAGAGTTTTGAACTCTGCATCAGACAGGTTGTCTATCTCCTTGTCATTTAGTTCTTTTTCTGGAGTTTTTAATCTGTTCTTTCATTTGAGCCATACTTCCTTATCTTGGCTCACCTGTTATGTGTAAGTGGCAGAGCCTTAGGTATTCACTGGGCAAATCCTCTTTGCTGCATTGTGGCACTGCCTGTGATGGAGGGGTCAGAGAGGGAGCAACGCCACTTGCTCTGTTCTCACCCCATTTTCTGTGACTTTCCTCACTTCCCACAAGTAGTTTGTATCCTTCGAAGTGCCGATTCGCAGGTGGATGGGTTTGTGTATGGTTTAGGGCCTTGTGGGTCTCACCAATGAACTGGCCTATGAGGTTGGGACTTTCTCCTGCCACCACAATCCTCACAGATTTTTTTACAGCTTGAGGTTTTGAGTCTTTAGTTCCCACACTGAAACCCTGGGTCTCACAGTCCATCTCACTCCCCTGCTGTTCCCCTAGGCTTGTCTGCCTGAGAATGTGGGATTGCCCTCATGGTCCACCAGCTGCTGCCTTGCCTGCCCCAGTTCACCAGCCGCCACCTTGTTGCACATCCCCTCTGCCTGGCTGCCTGTCTCTGCCCCCCCATCTACCATCTGGATAAATGTTTCTTTAATTCCTTGGTTGTTGGACTTCCATGCAATTGTTTCTCTGGCAGTACTGGTTGTTCTTTGTTTCTGAATTGGTTCTTATCCTTCTCTTGGTGTGTGAAGAAGTAAAGCATTTTTGCCTATGCCTGCATCTTGGCCAGAACTCCTAAATTTAATAAGATTTACTGTATCTGAAAATGTCTTTATCTTACTTTCCTACTTAATCATTGGTTTTGATAAAGAATTTAGAGCTAGAATTTGTTTCCATTGTCTCCAGCTTCCAGTGTTGCTCTTGAAATATCTATAGATTATCTGATTCCTTACCTTTGGGGGGGTTGTTTCTTTTTTTTTTAAATATATTTTATTGACTATGCTATTACATTTGTCCAATTCCCTCCCACCCTTTATTTCTCTCCACCCTACACAGCCACTCCCACCCATACCCCCCACCCCTTAGTTTATGTCCATGGGTTGTACATATAAGTTCTTTGGCTTCTACATTTCTTATACTATTCTTAGCCTTCCCATCTACTTTGTACCTACCATAAGTAGCTTGAAAGCTACTTATTCTCTGTACCTTTTCCCCCATTCTCCCTGCTTCCCACCCCTCTCCCCGTTGATAACCTCCATGTGATCTCTTTTTCTGTGATTTTGTTCCTGTTCTGTTTGCTTAGTTTGCTTCTGTCTTTGGGTTGTTGGTTTTTTTTTTAGGTTCAGTTGTTAATTGTTGTGAGTTTGTTGTCATTTTACTGTTCACGTTTTTGAACTTCTTTTTCTTAAATAAGTTCCTTTAACATTTTATATAATAAGGGCTGGATGATGATGAATTCCTTGAACTTGACCTCATCTGAGAAGTGCTTTATCTGCCTTTCCATTCTAAATGAAAACTTTGCTGGATAGAGCAATCTTGGATGTAGGTCCTTGCATTGCATGACTTGGAATACTTCTTTCTAGCCCCTTCTTACCTGTAAGGTTTCTTTTGAGAAATCACCTGATAATCTAATGGGAATTCCTTTGTAGTCAACTGTCTCCTTTTCTCTTTCTGCTTTTAAGATTCTCTCCTTATCTTTAATCTTGGCTAATATAACTATGATGTGCCTTGGTGTGTTCCTTCTTGGGTCCAACTTCTTTGGGAGTCTCTGAGTTTCCTGGACTTCCTGGAAGTCTATTTCCTTTGCCAGATTAGGGAAGTTCTTCTTCATTATGTTTTCAAATAAGCTATCAATTTCTTGTTCTTCCTTTTCTCCTTCTGGCACCCTTTTGATTCAGATGTTGGAACTTTTAAAGTTGTCCCAGAGGTTCCTAAGTCTCTCCTTATTTTTTTGAATTCTTGTTTCTTCATTCTGTTCTTCATTCTGTTCTGGTTGGGTGTTTCTTTCTTCCTTCTGCTCCAAATCATTGATTTGAGTCCTCGTTTCTTTCCCGTCACTGTTGGTTCCCTGTAGATTTTTCTTTTCTTTCTTTCTTTCTTTTTTTTTACATAATGCAACCTTCATTGCTGCCTGGGTCTTTTTAATGCTGTTGAGGTACCCAGTGAGTTCCTGGAGCATCCTGATAACCAGTGTTTTGAACTGTATATCTGATAGATTGGCTATCTATTTGTCAGTTAGTTGTATTTTTCTGGAGCCTTGAACTGTTTTTATTTGGACCATTTTTTTTTGTCTCGGTGCACCTGTTACATAGTAAGGGGCACAGCCTTAGATGTTTACCAGGGCAGGGAAACCATGAAGCTGTATTGTGATGTTGTATGTGGGCAAGCAGTCCAAGAGGGAACAGTGCCACTTGCTTTGCTCTCTGCTGGTTTTTAGTCACTTCCTCGGCTACCCACAATCAAATTGGTGCTTTCTGGTGCTAATTCTCGGTGGGTGGGTTTTTGTACGCTGTAGAACCCTGTGGGTCTCCCCAACGAGCTCTCCTGTGAGGCTGGGAGTCTCTCCTGCTGCCGCATCAATTCTCACAGGTGTTTCCAGTCCTACGCTTTGAGGCTTTATTTCCCCGCACTGGAACCCTGGGTTACACGGTCTATCTCACTCCCCAGTTGTTTCTTTCTATTTACCTGCACATTAACCACCCAGTCTGCAAGCCACCACCTTGCCCGGTCTGCTAGCCCCTCTCTTGTCGCAAGTCTCCTCTACTCAGCTGTCTGTCCCTGCCCTTCCTACTGGTCTGGGTGATTGTTTCTTCTTTAACTCCTTGGTTTTCAGACTTCCATATAGTTCAATTTTCTGTCATCCCTGGTTGTTTTTTGTTTTTAATTTTGTTGTTGTACTTGTTTTGGTTGTGTGAGGAGGCACAGTATGTCTACCTATGCCTCCATCTTAGCTAGAAGTCCTGGGTTTTGTTTGTTTGTTTGTTTGTTTGTTTGTTTTATTATGGTTGTCCCAATCTTCCCCAGTGCTCTCCCCTGCCTACCCACCCCAACTCCCACAGTCAATCCCCACCCTGTTGTCCATGTGTTATTTATACATTTTCCTGACCTTTTCTCTTCCTTCCCCCACTTATCTTCCTCCCCCTCCCCTCTTTTCACTGTTAGCCTGTCCCTTGTTTCCATGTCTCTGGTTCTATTTTGCTGGCTTGTTTGTTTTGTTGATTAGGCTCCACTTATAGGTAAGATCATATGGTATTTGTCTTTCACCGCCTGGCTTGTTTCACTTAGTATAATACTCTCTAGTTCTATTCATGCTATCATGAAAGGTAGGAGTTCCTTCTTTCTTTCTGATGTGTAATAGTCCACTGTGTAAATGTACTACAGTGTTTTGATTCACTCATTTACTGATGGGCACTTAGGCTGTTTCCAGCATTTGGCTATTATAAACAATACTTCTAAGAACATATGGCTTTTTATATGAACACTTTTAGGATCTTCTTTTTATCTTTATTGTTCTTCAATTTGGTGATGAAATGTCTGTTTGACCACTGTGATTAGCACTAAAATTGCCTTTTCTATCTGGAAACTTTTATCTTTTACTCTAGGGGAGTTTTCTTGAATTGTTTCATGGATTATTTTTTCCCTTTATTTCTCTAATCTGTCATTCTAGGATGTTGGATTTCAATTTTGGATCCCCTAGGCTAATCTTCCTGTTTTCTTATCTTTCTATCTCTTCTGTTTTTTTGATTTTTGTTCTCTTTCTTAAAGATTTCCCTAATTCTATCTCCCAAACTTTCTATTGTATTTTTTAATGATTCATATATATACATATATATTTTTTAAGATTTTATTTACTTATCTTTAAAGGGGAATGAAAGGACAGAGGAGGAGTAGTATCAATGTATGGTTGCCTAATGTGCATCCCCTGCTGGGAGCTGGCCTGCAACCCAGGCATGTGCCCTGACTGGGAATGGAACTGTGGTTATTAGGTTCCCAGGCCCACACTCAATCCACTGAGCTACACCAGCCAGGGTTGTATTTTTTAATTTCTGCTAGCATATTTTAGTTTCCAAGAGCTCTTTTTTGTTCTCTGGATGTGTCTTTCTTCAAGGAGTCTGTTCCTGATGGTTGCAACATTATCCCTTAACTCGCTGAAGATATAGAAATGTTAAGCTTTATTTTTCCTATATGGTCTCTGTGTCCTCCGCGTTTTTTCTTCCTGTGTGTTTGCTTTGCTCTATGGCATGTGTGTTGGAGACTTCCTCGGATGTCTGATCATCTGTGATTGTCTAGTCATGATTAAGAGTCAGGAACTAAAAATATGTTTGGAGGATCTGAGTCTACAGAGTAGCTAACCAACTTTAGCTTTACTGCAAAGGAATCTGGGTGCCTCTGTTGGGAAACTGTCTTTAGGTCTTTTCTCTTGACTGGTAGTTTTACAGCATTTTTTTAGAAGGTAGAAGACTGGCTGCCTTGCATTTTAGAAGCCAAGTGAGAGAAGAAGCGTGTGTGTGTGTGTGTGTGTGTGTGTGTGTTCATATGTGTGTTAGTAGTGGAGTCTCAGCTGTCTTCACTCAGTGTCTATAAATTTACCTAATCCATGTTTTCTTCAGTATGGTAACTCCATCCTCAAATGTGTGAAATATCTCTCAATTCAAGCACTTTTTCCTTACCCTCTGCAAAGAACAAGACTCCAGACTTCTGCCAGGGAAGTTGCCCAGTGGTGTGGAATAAAAAAAGGAGAGCTCTGCCCTGACTGCTTCTCAAACAACTTTTACCCAATCTTCTTTTCTCCCAATCTTCACCCTCACTTAGTGACCAGTCCTACCAGTTCCTGAGGTTTTTTATGATTGTGGAGTATAAATTGGGTTATATCTTGGGTTTCTCAACTGAAAAATAAGATTTGGCTGTCGTGCCTTGCTAGTTATCTACTGCTCATCCATTTACTACTCAGGTTCCAAACTGTTGTCTCCTTCCCTATTCTTGTACTTGTTAAATTTCTCAATTTAAGTTTAAAAATAATTTTTCTTTAGTTTTAATGGAGTTTCAGGAGGTAATGAAATTAGATTTGTATATTTAATCTACCATCTTACCTGGAACTCCACTACTGAAAATTTTCAAGAACTTTACCTTGAAAGTAAAGTTACTTTACTGCCTTCAGCCTAAAATTCAAAGTCATCAACAAAATGACTCAAAATTAGCTCAACTCTTTACCAACCTTATTTTTGCCTCTTTTCATATTGGAAAACCATGATCCTGCAATATTTAGCTAGAAATAATTTTTGAAATATAGCTTATATTATCTTTTTTTCAGTTTTGCTGTTCTGGAATATTCTCTCAATTTCCCTTTGCTTATTGGACTCTTTTTCATCATTAAAGCCTGGCTCAAATATCAATATCTCTGTGGCTCCACATACTTCATTATTATGGAGTATGGTTGTACACAATTGACACCATATCCTTGTGAGTCAAGAATACTTTTTCCAGCAAGGATTCATTCTTGTTCCAACACTGTCCTTCCCCACCAAGCACTATGACTTTGGCCATTGGCCAATTCATAGAGCAGCTCCAGGTTTTCCAAGAGAAACTTTAAGCTACTGAATAAGCAAGTATTCTCCTGTTGTGCACAGTCCTAGTTCTAAACCCTTTGGTCTGCACGGTTTCATGCTCTACATGCCAACTTCTTCCCAACCATCCTGCCTTTCAACTACAGAATTGTCCCTTGTCCTTGTTATACTACTTAGACCTGAAAATCAGTTCCTCCTTCCAGGTTTTAACATTAGTTTTCCACTCTAAGTACAACTTGGATTCACTCTCTTAGATAGCTGACTCTGGCCACCTACAATAATTATCCTCCAATCCAGCTCAGCCCCCAGAACAATTATATCAAAGCTTTCACACCAGCCCAGCTCTTCCCACCCACAGGGGAAGCAGGATTACCACAGAATGGATGATTCTACCCAGGAGGTAGAGATATGCCTGTCTCTGCCCCTCAGTATTAACTAAAGTAAAACCTCTCATTTTGTGAAATCACATATTTTTAGAATTTAAAAGAAGCCAAATAGTCCTTGTCCCTTGTGGGAGACTGATGGAGGCTGGGTGCCACAGGAATTGGGAAGTAGGGTCAGAAGAGATGGGGAACAGAAAGTGAAGACTCACTCAAAGGTGGTGGGGTGGTGGCAAAATTTAAGTAGAATAGAAAAGGGAGAATGTCCACTATGGCAACTGAATGCACCTTGCTGTACTTTGTTTGCCTGAATGTAACAAAATGCTTTTGATCATATGGGCAGTTATCTCTGTCTGTTTCTTGTACATTTCTTAATGTTTTCCTGTGAATAAGCACTAGGACAAAAGGCATGACAATGAAGGAAGCAGAAAAGGGATCAAAATCAGTAGTTTTCACATGAGACATCCCACTTCCCAAATTATTTGCCTTTAACCTGCACTTTCTACTGCAGTAATTAATAACATTTTTAGTGGCAAAGGAAAGAGAAACATCTCAGTATTCACCGGATCCAACCTGAGGAGTCTAAATCAGAATCACAGAGTTGAGGGAACCCTAGACTCTGTGTTTTGGCATCAAGGCTGCCTACTAATGACAGACCTTAGCCTTCCTCATCCCAGTACCAGTTGTGCTGTTCCCTATTCATATACATGTGAGAACAATAAAGTGACTTAATAAACAAGTGTAACATAAAAATTAGAGTGCTCAGTACTTTTTAAGTGTTTTTATTATGATGAGATACCTTTTTAAAATATACATGAGCTTATTTCAAAAAATGTCTCTCTATCCTGACAGTAGTGCCAGCTCAATGCTATTCATAGCACGTGGCAAAGGGGCTGCTCTTCCCAAAATCTGATTGTATGTCATTGTTTGTGAAATCAAAATTATGGACTCATGGGTTTGCTAAATATATAAAGTACAGAATAAAAACTCACTAAATTGTCCTAGTAGTCTGTTAGAGATGGAAAGAATGTAGAAAGCATCCCTTTTATGCAACAAACAAGAGCAAAGAGAAGAGGGATTCACCAAACATCAGAGAGCCATGACCAGAGCTTACACTCCCAATCTTCAGACCAAGGTGCTTTCTACCTGACTGTGCCCCTCTGTTCTTCCCATTGGCTGGAAGAGCTGGGGAGTGGGTGTCAGGAGAGTGTAATTCAGGAAGAGCATGGACTTTGGGTCAGATAGACCTGACACTGCTATAGTTAGCATGTGACTTTAGACAAATTACTTAATCTCTCTGATTTTTATAATACATGCATACCTCATGAGATCAAGGACAATTCAGAAGATTTGAAGATTATACAACTGAGGATAGGAGAGGAGAGGAGAAGACAGGAGAGGACTGGAGAGGGACCCCAGCAAACACGCAGTTGCAAAGCTTGTGGTAGAGTGGGGCTGGGGGTGATGAGGGAACGTTAGCAGTGGGAGAGTGGGAAAAGGAAGCCATCATGGCATAATAGGGGTGAGTGTGGGTTTTCATGCCATTCAGTGCAGAAGTCCTCTCACACCCTGCTGAAAGTCAGAAATGCTCCTACAACTCTTCCCTTGAAGAAGTCTCTCTCCCAGCATTTCAACCCAGGGACCCAGATGATTTGTGCAATCACCTTATGCCCACAGACTTTTCCATCTTTACTGTCTGGGGCCAAAGCCATCTTTCTAAGACCTTCTTTATGTCCCCTTTGTCAAGATTATTTCCACACATTCAAAAATATCTACTTCTCTGTCAAGATAGCAGAAAGCTCTGTTCTTACTAAATATAACATAAAATTCTAAGCAGTCAGGTTGAGATAAAGAGAAATCCAGGGTCCCCTAGCCAAGATTTTGAGAGCCCTCTGTTTTAAGGGGCATTCATGCAGAAGATAGTTTGATGGGGAGAGGGGTGCATGAATCAGAGAAAGGAAAATGAGGAAACTGGCACAAGTATGACATTGCTAAGGAGCTGAACTAAAAGAAACCTCCTTGTATTCCCAGCTGGATCCTAGTTCCTGGGCTTATCAGACCAGGCCAGGGCCAAGTAGACTGCACTACAGGAGCAGACCCAAATGTCTGGGGAATTGAAACTTAAAGCAGTTGCTTTAGGAGAGACAGACCACAGAAATTCTCTGCACTCAATCAGAATGAGAGGGGAGAAATCCTATAATATGGTATTAGAAGAGCTAGGTGATTTGGGCATAACTAGCAGACAAAAAGAGTATTATATATCATAGTCTCTGATTTAGTCACCAAGGCAAAAATATCCTTTTCTATATCATAGTCCCAAGTATGAAGTTAGGGCAAAGGTTAATTTCAGATATGAGAGACCAGAGACACAGAGTAGGAAGCTCTTTGCTTCCAGATCACTGACTATTAAATAATTAAGACTCTTTCTTAAATTCATATTTGCAAACCAAGGCATGTATGTGAAGTTTAAAACATGACAGGGTACGGTTACCTTGCTGACTGCAGCACGGACTAGTTACATGCTGTTTCCACCAGTGCATTTGCCACTTTTTAACTCCACACGTCACATATTTGCCCTCAGGCTTCAGACTTCATAGTCTCTGGAAGAACAGTTGAGCTGTGTCCACTTGATCAGAAAACATCAAGTCCATGTCTCTCTCTCACACACACACACAAAGTCCAAACAATCATATCAGTTTACTAATTTACTAATTTTTTTCTAGTTTTCAATTTATTTATTGAACTCAGAATCTCAGAGTTTGAGACTCTCACTGTCAATTTTAAAAGAAAGAAAAGGAACACTTTTTATATATACACTTTAAAAATAAATCTGTTTCTGTGTCCAAACCAGCCATGCATATTAACATATGTGAATGTTCTCCAAGTTTAAATAATCTTGGATTAGAAAAAATACTATAGCAAGACTTAAAGAAACAAGATGGCAGGTAAATGAAAATTTTACAAATTTTCATTCTCCCTGAGTAATTGCTTATATACAGAACTTACTGGCAATGGTTTATTTGTAGCAGGAAATATAGGTGAGATATGAAGAAAATCTTGCATCAGGGTTTTAAGCACTGGAAACAATTGTCAAATCTTCCCAAACCATGTAACAAAGTGATGTTGCATTATTGTCATTGTCATCATTGTCATCATCATTATCATTATTTATTGAGCACACCACATGCTAGGAACTATGTTAAACAGTTTACATGTATTATCTTGGGAAGAAGGAAAATGGCTGCATCATCTTGTAGAAATTTAATAATTCATTTCAAGAAGAGAAAGGAGAACCGAAAAAAAAAGCACACTGAAGATAACATGAGAATAAAGAGAAGACAAAAACATTATGAGAGCAGCAGAACAGTGACCAAGTATTTTGTTGCATTGGTGCAGGACGGTGCAACATGAACCCAAATCATCCTGAACTAAGACTCTGGTATAGATGATCGTGAGGAAAGAACTGATGGGGAAGAAATGGTGGTACTGGATACACTTTATCTTAAAGAAAGAGAGAATGCAGGCACAAATGTTTCATTCAGGAACCATGGAAATGTTGTCAAAAGGAATAAGTAGATTTTGAGGAAAACGAAATATCTGTCACTCAGCTTCTTTTCTAATTCATGTTTAGCCCAAAGATTGAGCCAGTCCTAAGAAAGCAGATCCAAGAGATGAATCATGATGATGTCAGGCAGGCCCCTCCAGCTGCCCCTGAAACAACTCTACTCCTGGGCTCTTCAGTGATGTGAGCCAATATGTTGTCTCTCTCTCTCTCTCTCTATCTCTATCTCTATCTCTATCTATCTCTATTTCATCCCTTTACCCAGCCAGTGCACCTCTTCCCCAATGTGTGAATGTTGACTGATAACCCATAGCCACCCTCTGAGATTTGCCCTTAGTCCAACAGGAACACCATCCCCTCATTCTACCTTTATTTAAAATTTGATTCTGTTTATCATGATTTTTAACCTAATTTTAACTTATTTAAAATATTGTATTAAAATAGTATTTATATTGATTACTGAGATTCTTGGCAGACCTCAAATTTTACCCTGCCTACCTCAAGAAGCTGCATTCCAGCCCTCTGTTATCCACTCTGGGGACAGGCCTCAGCTAACAATTAATTAATGTAGGTGTACAAAATTCAACCCCCTTACCTCAACATAGGGCTAACTCTGCCATAGAATTTGTGTTCTAAAACTCCCCATGGGATCAGTTTCCAGCTAGTCTCCAGCTGAAACCACATTCTTGCTCATTTTTATTTCTGCCCTGTTTCTGACTTTGTCATTCTCTTTTCCTAAGAGCATTCCCAGCAAATCACTTGGATAAGATTACCTGTCTTCAGCTTGACATCTAGAGAACCCTGCCTGAGACAATTGATAACAAAGAAGGATCCTAGAAAGTAAAAACCAAGGGTGAGATTTTGTAGGTGGAGATTTTTTAGTTACCGGCTGGGTGACAGTGAGGACTGGGTTCGGATACTGGCTGGATGTTGTGCAAGTGAATTACTAAGACTTACCTGTAGTTAGCTATAATGGGGTAGAGGTACAAGGGGAGGCACTAAGTCAGGGGTGTCAAACTCATTTTCATTGGGGGCCACATCAGCATTGCAGTTGCCTCGAAAGGGTCGAATATAATTCCAACTCATAAACAGTTAAGGAGTAGTTACATATATACAGTCCTAAAGTTATTTCAGCCCTTTGAAGGCAACCATGAGGCTGATGTGGCCCCTGGTGAAACTGAGTTTGGCACCCCTGCACTAAGTGGTATAATGTCCTAGCATGAAAGTCACCTGGAAACTTCTTTAAAATGTCCTAGAGGGTATTATGCTAAATGAAATAAGTCAGAAAAAGATAAATACCACATCATTTCACTTATATGTGGAATCTAAAGAACAATATAAATAAACAGAAATCATACTGATGGCTGCCAGAGGGGAGAAGTGTTGAGGGGTAGGCTGAAAAGGTGAAGAGATTGAGAAGTACAAATTGGTAGTTACAGGACTTCCGCCAAGATGGAGGCATAGGTGGAAACACTGTGCCTTCTCCCACAACCAAGTTTGAAGACAACAAAGGTTTGGAGAAACAAAGACACAACCAAAGGACAGAAAATTGAATTATACGGAAGTCCGACTACATCTAACCGTTCAACAGGACGGTAAGAGGGGCGGAGCCAGGAGGGAGCAGGGTCGGGCAGCACAGGTCCCCTGACCCAGACTCACAGGCAGCCCAGAACCAGTTGGGGTGCGGGGAAGACTGACCGCGGGCACGCATTTGTGCACAGTGAGACAGACCATGCAGGCCCCAGGGGGCGAGGGCTGACAGCGGTGGCACAATCGCGTGCAGTGGGATGAAACGCGTGGGCCCGGTGACAGCAGCAACTGCGGCACCAGTGAGGGCCAAGGCGGCAGGCAGCAGACAGGATGCCATAGTCCCTCTTTGACCCCGCCCCCACATCACAGCGTCACAACCCAGCGACTTAGTTGCCCTGTTCTAGTGAACAATTTAGGGCTCTGATCCTGCTATGGAACGGGCACAAACAGCCCAAAAGATGGTGCAAGAAGAACTCAAAGTCCCAGAGCCAATAACTCTAAGCAACCGAGAAATTGCCAGCCTCTCAGAAGCACAATTCAAGACACTATTTATCAGGATGCTCACAGAACTGGTAGATTATAGTCACAAATTAGAGGAACACAGTCACAAATTAGAGGAACATATGAAGGCTAAACTAATTGAAATGAAGGGAGATGCACAGGAAACCAATAGTGATGGAAAGGAAACTAGGACTCAAATCAATGGAATGGACCAGAAGGAAGAACAAAACACCCCACCAGAAAGGAATGAAGAAATGAGAATTCAAAAAAATGAGGAGAGGCTTAGGAACCTCCAGGACATCTTTAAATGTTCCAACATCCGAATTATAGGAGTACCAGAAGGGGGAAAGAAACAGCCACGAGTGGAAAATGTATTTGAACAAATAATAAAGGAGAACTTCCCCAGTCTGGCAAAGGAAATAGACTTCCAGGAAATCCAGGAAGCTCAGAGAGTGCCAAAGAAGTTGGACCCAAGAAGGAACACACCAAGGCACATCATAATTACATTAGCCAAGACCAAAATGAAGGAGAGAATCCTAGAAGCATCAAGGGATAAGGGGACAGTCACCTACAAAGGAGTACCCATCAGACTGTCAGCGGATTTCTCAAAAGAGACCTTACAGGCAAGAAGGGGCTGGAAAGAAGTATTCCAAGTCATGAAATCCAAAGACCTACAGCCAAGATTGCTTTATCCAGCAAAACTTTCATTTAGAATGGAAGGACAAATAAAGTGCTTCTCAGATAAGGTCAAGTTCAGGGAGTTCATCTTCACCAAGCCCTTATTATAGGAAATGCTAAAGGGACTTATATAAGAAAAAGAAGATGAAAACTATGAACAGTGAAAGGACAGCAAACACACAGTTATTAACAACCACACCTAAAACAAAAGCAAACCAAGAGGACAGCTAGATCAGGAGTGGAACCATAGAAATGAAGAACACATGGAGGGTTAGAAACAGGGGGGTGAGAGGGGGAGAAGGGGGGAGAAGGCACAGAAAATAGCATAGAAGGTAGGTAGAAAATAGATAGGGGGGAGGGCAAGAATAGTGGGGGAAATATAGAATCCAAAAAACTTGAGACACGTGGTTATTTACTAAGGGGGGGAGAGTGGTGGGGGAGGGAGTGTGCGGGTGGACCAGAATGAAGGGGGGGAGTAGAACAACTGTAATGGTATAATCAATAAAATATATTAAAATACCCCCCAAAAAACAAACAAATTGGTAGTTACAGAATAGTCTTGGGGCTGTTAAGTACAACATAGGGAATAAAGTCAATTATATTGTAATAACTGTGTATAGTGCCTGGTGGGTAAGGAAACACTTTGTAAAGCATATGATTATCTGAACACTATGGTGTAAACGTGAAACTACTAAAAATAATATTGAAGGTAAACCATAATTGAAAAAAAATACTTAGAATTTTTTTAAACTTCCTAAACCCAGACCACACCTAAGACTAATTACATGACAATTGCTGGCTCTAGGACACAACAGGGCTACAAATGTTTTTAAAACCCTCGGTTGATTCCACTGTGCTGAACAAAAAAGGAACCGCTGTCTCAGGCAGTGGAAAAGTACAGGAGCAATAGGAACTGTAAAGAAGGACTGTGGAATCCAGGAGCTCTTGGTAATCAGTGTGGATTCTTTGCAGAGAAAAAAAAAATCACAGGCTTAGGTCTATTAATCAACAACTTTAAGCAGCAGCAGAGTCACAGTATCTCCCTGACAATATTTAAAGAGACACCCATTTCCTGAAGCCAGAGGGGAGACACAGCGGAAGATGAGGATTTAATGAGAACTTTGAATTGCCTGAACCCACTGGGCCTACAGAAGTGACCACCTCTCCCTTGTTGGAAGGTACAGCCTGTCTGCTGTGCAAAGGCTATAAAGAGAAGTTGAATGAAACTGTGCTTTACAAATAGGCCTGCCAGATAAAGTGCAAAAGGCCCAGCTCGATTTGAATTTCAGATCAACAATGAATAACTTTTAGAGTAATAATTTCCTGTATCCTGTATTTTTTTATTCACTAAATCTGTCAACCCTGTTTTTTCAGTCTTTAGTTATGTCTTTGTTTAAAATTACCTAGCAGAAATGCTTATTATGATTTATGAATTTGTATTCCTTTGAAAACCTCTGACTTATTTATTTATTTTTAATATATTGTATTGATTATGTTATTACAGTTGTTCATTTCCCCCTTCAGTCCCCTCCACCCTGCACACCCACTCCCCCCACATTTCCCCCCTTTAGTTTATGTCCACATGTCTCAAGTTCTTTAGATTCTATATTTCCCATACTATTCTTGCCCTCCCCCCTATCTATTTTCTACCTACCATATATGCTACTTATTCTCTGTACCTTCTCCCCTCTTTTCCTTCTCCCACTCCCCTGTTGCTAGCCCTCCATGTGATCTCCATTTCTGTGGTTCCACTCCTGATCTAGCTGTTCTCTTAGTTTGCTTTTGTTTTAGGCATGGTTGCTAATAACTGTGAGTTTGCTGTCCTTTCATTGTTCATATTCTTTACCTTCTTTTTCTTAGATAAGTCCCTTTAATATTTCATATAATAAGGGCTTGGTGATGATGAGCTCCTTAAATTTGATCTTATCTGAGAAGTACATTATTTGTCCTTCCATTCTCAGTGAAAGCTTTGCTGGATAGAGCAATCTTGGATGTAGGTCTTTGGATTTCATGACTTAGAATACTTCTTTCCAGCCCCTTCTTGCCTGTAAGGTCTCTTTTGAGAAATCAGCTGACAGTCTGATGGGTACTCCTTTGTAGGTGACTGTCCCCTTATCCCTTGCTGCTTCTAGAATTCTCTTCATCATTTTAATCTTGGGTAATGTAATTATGATGTGTATTGGTGTGTTTCTTCTTGGGTCCAACTTCTTTGGGACTCTCTGAGCTTCCTGGACTTTCTGGAAGTCTGTTTCTTTTGTCAGATTGGGGAAGTTCTCCTTTATTATTTGGTCGAATAACTTTTCCACTTGTTGCTCTTCCTCTTCCCCTTCTGGTACCCTATAAATCAGATATTGGGATATTTAATGATGTCCTGGAGGTTCCTAAATTTCTCCTCATTTTTTTTGAATTCTTGTTTTTTTCATTCATTTCTATTTGGTTGTTTCTTTCTTCCTTCTGGTCCACTCCACTGATTTGAGTCCCAGTTTTCATTCTATCACTGTTGGTTCCCTGTGCATTTTCCTTCATTTCACTTAGTGTAGCCTTTAGTTTTTCATCTAATTTGCAACCAAATCAACCAATTCTGTGAGCATCCTGATCACCAGTATTTTGAACTGTGCATCTGATAGGTTGGCCATCTCTTTGTGGCTTAGAAGTATTGGCTCTTGGCCTTGATTTGTTCTTCTGTTTGAGGCATAATGCTTTGGTCTGTTTGTGACTGTTAGGTATTAGGGGCAGAGCCTTAGGTGTTCACCAGGGCAGGTCAACCCAGTTTCTGGGTTGTGATGCTATATGTATGGGTGGGGCCAGAGAGGGAGCAATGAGCTTTTTCTCAGATTTTGGTCCCCTCTGCTGCTTCCCACAAGCAAATTGGGCCCTTCTGGTTCTGGTTCCTAGGTGTGTGGGCCCGTGTACATTCTAAGACCTTGTGGGTCTCTCCCACGAACTCTCCTGTGAGGCTGGGAGCCTCTCCTGGCACCTCAACCCCTGAAAGTTTTTTTGTCAGTGCTTGTAGGCTTTATTTTCCATTTCTGGGACCCTGGGTTGTGTGGTCTGTTTCACTGCCCCCCCCCCTTTTTTGCCTGGTTTATTTGCATGTGAATGTGTCTCCACAGTCAGTCAACCGCCTTGAGCATCACACTGGGTCTGCTCGTTTCCTCCCTGTGCCCAGGTCTGCTAACTACTGCCTCTTCCTGCCGGTACCCCTCTCCAATGGCTGCTGACTCCACCCCTCTTACCAGTCTGGATGAATGGTTTGTTGTTGTCAGACTTCAGTACGATTCGATTTTCTGTCTGTTCTGGTGGTATTTTGTTTCTAAATCTTTGTTGCCCTTACATTTGGTCATGCCAGGAGGTACAGTGTTTCCACCTATGCCTCAATTTTGGCAAGAAGTCCAAAAAACCTCTAATTTTTATTGTACTGTTTTTTTTTAAATTTTTTTATTGTACTGTTTTTTGCTCAGTGAAAGAACACAGTAGGATTTAAGTAAATGTTTTTGTTTTTGTTTTCTTTTTTTATTGTTGTTCATGTACAGTTGTGTGCCTTTTCCTCCCACTACTCCACCCACCCCAGCTATCTCCATCTCCCTCCCCTGATCCCCTCCTCTTGGTTTTGTCCATGTGTCCTTTATAGTTGTTCCAGTAAACCATTCATCCTTTTTTCCCCATTATCCCCTCCCACCTTCCCTCTGGTTACTGTCAGTTTGTTCTTAATTTCAATGTCTCTGGTTATATTTTGCTTGTTTTGTTGATTAGATTCCAGTTAAACGTGAGATCATATGGTATTTGTCTTTTACTACCTGGCTTATTTAACTTAGCATAATGCTCTTCAGTTCCATCCATGCTGTTGCAAAGGGTAGGAGCTTCTTCTTTCTTTCTGCTGCATAGTATTCATTGTGTAAATGTATCACAGTTTTTTGATCCATTCATTTAGTGATGGGCATCTAGGTTGCTTCTGGCACTTGGCTATTGTAAAATGTGTTGCTATGAAAAATGGGGTGCATAGGTTTTTTGGAGTTTCAGGGTTCTCAGGTTATTGTGGTGGGGGAGGGGGCTCCACCTGCAGAGCTCCCTCAGGCTGCCTTGTATGAGAATAATTCTACTAAGACATGATCTGCTTGGGGAGGAACGCTGACCAATCTCTCAGAGGAGGAAAGCATTTAGCGCCCCCCTCTCAATGGCCTTTTATTGAGTTTTGCTTGTGTAGGGATATATAGCAAAGAAAGGAGGTATGGTTTACAGATAACATTTCTTGGATTATGGGAGTCCTTTAGAGTCATGGTCTAGTGGACAGGGTGACACCAATTGGCTGCAAAACTTTGGGAAACAAACTTATTTTGTGCTTGGACCCTTAACATTTAAATTGAGGACATTCTTAGCAAAGCAGGTTCCACAGGACTTTACGTATTCTTTCTTAGGCATGATTGTCCCCTGCCAGGAATCAAGCGGGGGGAAGCAAGGTAGCCAAGAGATTAGGAGACTTTTTACAGATAGAAAGAGGATTCAGTGGACTTCTGGCCAAGATGGAGGTGTAGGTGGAAACACTGTGCCTCTTCGCACAACCAAGTTTAAAGACAACAAAGTTTTAGTAACAAAAATGCAACAAAAGCACAGAAAATTGAACTATACGAAAGTCTGACAACAACGACATTCAGCCAGACTGGTGAGAGGGGCGGAGCCAGCGGCTGGTGGAGTGGGGTTGCGCAGAAAAAATTGGCCAGACTGACCCAGTTGTGCAGGTGGTAGTTGGCAGATCCCAGGTGCGGGGTGGAAGCGGGCCCACCCAGTGAGGGCACAAGGCAGCGGGCTGACCGTGGACACACATTTGCATGCAGATAAACCAGGCAAAGGAGAGAGTAGTGAGACAGACCATGCAGGCCCCAGCAGCGGGAAGCAGCAGAGGGGTCTACCATTTCCCCTCTTTGACCTTGCCCCCACATGCAGCATTACAACCCAGTGACAGGGTTGCCCCATCCTGGTGAACACCTAAGGCTCCGCCCCTCATACATAATAGGCGTGACCTGACCAAAACATTATGGCTCAAGCAGAAAAAGAGCTCAAAGCCCCAGAGCCAATAAGTCTAAGTGATCAAGAAATAGCCAACCTATCAGATGCACAGTTCAAAACACTGGTTATCAGGATGCTCACAGAACTGGTTGATTTTAGTCACAAATTAGAGGAACACATGAAGGCTAAACTAATTGAAATGAAGGGAAATGGACAGGAAACCAATAGTGATGGAAAGGAAACAGATTCAAATCAAAGGAGTGGACCAGAAGGAAGAAAAAAATTACCAAACAGAAAAGTATGAAGAAACAAGAATTCAAAAAAATGAGGAGAGGCTTAGAAACCTTCAGGACATCTTTAAACATTCCAACATCCAAATTATACGGGTACCAGAAGGGGAAGAGGAACAGTGACAAGTGGAAAAGTTATTTGAACAAATAATAAAGGAGAACTTCCCCAGTCTGACAAAGGAAATAGACTTCCAGGAAATCCAGGATGCTCAGAGAGTCCCAAAGAAGTTGGACCCAAGAAGGAACACACCAAGGCACATCACAATTACATTAGCCAAGATTAAATGAAGGAGAGAATCCTAGAAGCAGCAAGAGATAAGGGGACAGTCACCTACAAAGGAGTACCCATCAGACTGTCAGCAGATTTCTCAAAAGAGACTTTACAGACAAGAAGGGGCTGGAAAGAAGTATTCCAAGTCATGAAAGGCAAAGACCTACATCCAAGATTGCTCTATCCAGCAAAACTTTCATTTAAATGGAAGGGCAGATAAAGTACTTCTCAGATAAGGTCAAGTTCACGCAGTTCATCATCACCAAGAACTTATTATATGAAATATTAAAAGGACTTATCTAAGAAAAAGAAGGTAAAGAATATGAACAGTGAAAGGACAGCAAACTCACAGTTATTAGCAACCATGCCTAAAACAAAAGCAAACTAAGAGGACAGCTGGATCGGGAGTGGAACCACAGAAATGAAGATCACATGGAGGGTTAGCAACAGGGGAGTGGGAGAAGGAAAAGAGGGGAGAAGGTACAGAGAATAAGTAGCATAGATGGTAGGTAGAAAATAGGTAGGGGGGAGGGCAAGAATAGTATGGGAAATATAGAATCTAAAGAACTTGAGATATGTGGACATAAACTAAAGGGGGGAAATGGTGGGGGAGGGGTGTGCATGGTGGAGGGGATTGAAGGGGGGGAATGGGATAACTGTAATAGCATAATCACTAAAATATATTTTTTCTTTTAAAAAAAGAGGATTCAGGCTATGATAAAGCCAAGGGGTGAGGGGTTTTTGTCCCTTCTCCACAATTCCCTAAGTCCTTCCCTGATGGCCCCATTGTGACTGTTTCTGTCTTAGGTTGCTCCTTTCTTGAGGAATCTTACCTGTCATTGATTATCCAGCCATCCTCCAGGGGCCAGGCAGGGTGAAGTAAAGGGGCAGGGGCTGTGCCCCTGATGGGAGGAAAAGTTTCATCTCCTTAGTGGCAGATGGTCCCAAGGTCCCCTAGCCATGTGGCCCTTTCACCTGTCAGTGGGGTTACAGCTCCTGAAACCAGGCAGAATGGTTCCCAATGGGGTATAAGCTCACTAGTGGAATTGCTGGATCAAAAGGCAGATCCATTTTTAGTTTTCTGAGGAAATTCCATACTGTCTGATGCCCCCTTTGTCAAATATTAATTGACCATAGAGACTTGAGTTTATTTCTGGGCTCTCTCTTTTGTTCCATTGATCAATGTATCTGTTCTTACACCAGTACCAGGGTGTTTTGATTACAGTGGCCTTGTAATACAGTTTGATATCAGGTTTTATGAGCCCTCCTACTTCGTTCTTCTTTCTCGACATTGCTTCAGCTATACAGGGTTGTTTATGATTCCACACAAATTTTTGAAGTGTTTATTCTATATCTGTGAAATATGCCATTGGTACTTTAATAGGTATTGCATTAAATCTATAAATTGCTTTGGGTAGTATGGGTATTTTGATGATGTTAATTCTTCCAATCCATGAGCATGCTTCCATTTGTTTGTGTCTTCCTTGATTGCTTTCTTCAGTGTTGTGTAGTTTTCTGAGTGCAAGTCTTTTACCTCCTTGGTTAGGTTTATTTCTAGGTATTTTATTTTTCTTGTTGCTTTATCAAGTGGGGATGTGGAGAAAAGGGAATCCTAGTGCACTGTTGGTGGGAATGCAGACTGGTACAGCCATTATGGCAACTCTGTTTTTAAGACAAGCTTTGCCCTCTTCAGGATCTGCCCCAACCTTTCTCTGGCCACCAGATGTGTAGTTAAGGTCACGTCTCAGCAAAACCTGACTGGGGAAGTTCCAGGTTTGCTAAGGGAAGAGAGAGAAAATACAGCAAAAGAGCTCCAGGACTTTGCTAGCATGTACTGGCAGGAACTGGGAAAGCATGTCTGGGCGTGAATCCTGGCAGTGCTGAAGCAAGGGAGGCAGGGAAAAAATCTAAATAAGGAATTTAGTACACCTGTCTGTATAAGTGTCCTGGATGACAGTTTTAATACCTTATTGGGATGGTGCTTGAGGACTGGAAAAAAATATGATCCACAGTAAAGGTGGTAGTGGTAGCAGATCTGCTATGGCAAACTGAGGAAATGCTCAAAAAGTTTAGAGAAGTTGCAATGCTGGGATGAGTCTACATTGCAAACCTGGAAAACCTGCCTAGGTTTTCTCAGACTGTCTAGGTTTCTCAGAAGGGTCTGAAAGGTACTTAAATTAGCCAAGATGATAAGAAATATGCTCCTGATAGGGGGACTCCCATGCATTGTTGAAAGTCCAGGAAAACCCTTTTTCTGTGGGCGAGTACTGACAGTAGAAGAAGCTATTTACAGAAGTGGGCTTTACAGTAGCAATGGAAATGACAAGATTCTGGAATAACCAAAGGCTAGGGGAAGTGCTTACACACCGGAGGTAATGCATACAATTACTGTATGAGCAGTAACTTTGGAACAGCAGTGGGAAGGGAGGGATGAGGGGCAGCAAACCTACAGAGATCTCTAGAGGTAGAATATGGTCTTCCTAGGGGCAAGGAGATGGGCCACCATCAAGGGTCCTGCTAAAATAAATAGGTAAAAAAAAAAGAAACATAGGGGACCATATTTAAATTAAATTCATGTATATTTTCATATTTAGTATTATATATATATATTATCAAAAGGGATCAAGAATTCATGAAAAGAGGTCATGAACCCATTATCCCTCATTATCTCAGGGTTAATCTTTATCCTGCCTATGTGATAAACCTTTTTGTGTTTGATTTATTGTTTTATGTGCTATGTATGCACCCTAAACAATATGGTTTTATTTGCCTCAGTTTTTGAATTTTATATAAATACATTCATACTATGTGGTTTTTGTGTTTACAACTCATTTCTCTTACTCAATATTTGTGAGATTTTTACATATTACATGGGTACTTATAGAATCTTCAGTTTAATTTTTAAGTATTTTATTAAGGTGTAACTGGCATACAACATTATATTAGTTTCAGGTGTACAGCACAATGATTTGATATTTTTACATATTGCAAAATAATCACAACAATAAGTCTATTTAACACCCATCAACACACAGTTACAGATTTATTTTCATGTGATGAGAACTTTGAATACCTACTCTCTTAGCAATTTTCAAATATGCAATGCATTATTAACTATAGTCACCATACTATGCATTATATCCCTATGACTTATTTATTTTATTTTTTTAATTTTTATTTATTTATCTTTAGAGGGGAAGGGAAGGAGAGAGGGAGAGAAATATCAATGTATGGTTGCCTCTGGTGTGTCCCCTGCCGGGAACTGGCCTGCAACCCAGGCATGTGCCCTGACTGGGAATCGAACCACGATCATGTGGTTCGCAGGCCCGTGCTCAATCCACTGAGCTACACCAGCCAGGGCCCCATGACTTATTTATTATAAACTGGAAGTTTATACCTTTTGACTCCCTTTACCCATTTGCCTCCCCCAAACCTAACAACCTCTCCTCCCCATCTTATCTTCTGGTGTCCAGCAATCTGTTCTATGTTCCTAAGATCTTGGTTTGTTTGTTTATTTTATATTCTATATATTAAGTGTCATCTTGCAGGATTTGTCTTTCTCTGTCTGACTTATTTCACATAGCATCATGCTCTCAAAGTCCATTCATGTTGTCACGAATTCTAAGACTTCATTTTTTATAGCTGAATAATATTGCCTTGTATATATATCACATTTTCTTTATTCAATGATTCATTAAAGGACACTTAAGTTGTTTCCATATCTTGGCTGTTGTAAGTAATGCGGCTGTGAACATGAGGATCCAAATACAGGGTCTGACACAAAGAACACCACTTTTTATTACAAAATCTTTTATTAAGAATCATAAGCATACAATTCCATAACATAACAACATCAGACTCAAGTACACCATATGACATTTTAGGTGAAATGTTCAAATTAAAACTATAAATTATTACAGCCGTAATATTACCCTACGAATCACACTCAAGCAGGCCTTTCTTCTGCCGGACCCTGTATATTTTCAAATTAGTGTTTTAGTTTTCTTCGGTTAGTTACACAGAAGTGGAATTGCTGGGTCGCATGATAGTTCTACTTTTCATTTATTTTATTTTTAGTTTTTTGATGACCTTCCATACCATTTTCTATAGTGGCTGCACCAATTTCCATTTCCATTAACAGTGTGCTAGGATTCCCTTTTCTCTACATCCTCACCAAAACTTGTTATTTCTTGACTTTTTGAAAATAGCCTTTCTAACTGGTGTGAGGTTTTCATTTGCATTTCTCTAATGATCAATTATGTTGAACATCTTTTTATGTACTTGTTGGTTGCCTTTTTTTTTAAAAAAAAAACGGGACGTTGGAACACCTAGCAATATTATCCAACCAGGCTCAGGACTGCTGAGTTAGTGGGTGAGACCTGTCTCCCTCTCCCTGCCTTGGCTGACTTTCTATCCTACCTAACAGTTTTAGATCTTACATTCAAGTTTTTAATTTATACAGGAGGTAGGCAAAAGGAGGTTTACAGTTGTCATACAAATGAATACTATAATGGTTTATAAATAATACAAAAATAAACTCTGTCCTTTGCATACTCACAACTGTAAATGTTCTTTTTCCCCAGTCCTGTGTTTATATATCCAAATCACAGATTCAGAACATTTCCTTCACCCCCCAAACATTTCTCATGCCCCCTGCAGTACATCCCTCTCTACATCCTTGGGCCTCAGACAACTACCAATCTGCTTTCTGTCATTATAGGTTAATTTATAGATAATAGATTGATTTTCAATAATTTTACATAAATGAAATAATACAGTATGTGTACTTTCATGACTGGCTTCTTTTACTCAGCTCGATTTTGAGAATCCACTTATTCTTGATGGGCAGTTGAGTTTTTCCCCAAGTTAAGGCTGTCATGAAAAATATGGTTGTTCCCATTTATTTAAAATGAAGTAACAGGCCAATAAATAGGGGCTATAAAAATGGATTCGTTTGTCCCGAGGATAGCAAACCAAGACTTAATTGCAGTATTGAACTTTTCCCAGAAATATGAACTTTAAACAGTTAATCTGAAATTTCCTGATTAGCACTAGTCATTTCCTGATTAGTATGTTAATTTGCATAATAAGACTCCTGCCATTCTCTTAATCCTCCCTCCCACTTAACCCCCCAAATAGATGACCTGCTCAGAAACAATCCTTTGATTTTGCAAATAACTCCCTTGCTCAACGCTCTTTCTGTGTATAAAACCTTCATTTTGTACAATTCCTGGGAGCGCCCTTCTAGTTACTAAATGGGGTGCTGCCTGATTTATGAATCATTGGATAAAGCCAATTAAATCTTCAAATTTACTTGTTTGAGTTTTGCTTTTTAACAGATTTGGGGATAGTGATGAAATCAACAGAAATCTCCAGCATCAGTGTGGTACACACAAACCCTTTTGACTCCTGTCTTTCTCACCATGTCTGGGGCTGTCTGTAACTTCCTTTGTTTTGAGCTCCACTCTCTCTGCATTTAAGCTTTGTATCTAATTGACTTTACTTTACAGGGCAGGTCAGCGTGAGCTAGGGGGCCACTTTCTCCCCAGAGCCAAGCCCCTAGCCTTCCAGACCACAATTCCCAGGATGAAGGAAGATCTCTTGGTAATTGTTGATACAGTGGAAAATATTAGGTAGCTGAGATGGCTAAGAAAGAACCCAGAGCCAGAAAAGTCCAATTAAGGGCTTTTATTTGAGGAGGACACTGGTCTGGCAGCTGGGTCTCAACAGAAGGCAGCCCCAAGGGAAAGGGTAGAAATGACACAGGGTGCAGCCAAGACGGGGCGGCCAAAAAAGGGATTTGGAATGGGGTCCAGAACTCAAGGTGTCTAGGAAATATTGGAGAGACATATAAGATGTCCTCACCCCTTCCCCCTCAGGTGTGAGTTGAGGGAAGGGACACATGGAGCAGGAACATGCGGAGCTGTTTTGTACAGCAACAGCTTTGCAGCTAATCCATGGCATGGTCATTTAACATATCTGTAGACTTTGGCTGGTTGCTTACATATGTTAAATAGCTGTGGCCATACTTGGAGCCAGGGGGATGGAAGTCACTCCCTGCAAGATGTAAGGGTGGGGGCAGGTCCCCCAAGTTACAGCACCTGTGGGGGAGCTTGGAGAAGATTGGCTCCATGACATGGGGCCATAGCTGCCCAGACTCACTCGATGGCAGCCCAGTAAACTTGCAATAATATAGGAATGGTGGCAGGTGTAACTGATTGTAGGAGGAGTCAGAAATGGGGGTACAGAGGAAGATTGGCACGGGGATTTAAACCCAGACACAGCAGCCACTGGAAAGAAAGCCACGTGTTTCTGGCAGAGTGGGGATCCCGGCAGCCATTGGAGAGAGTGCCACTCGGCTTTGCCAGAGGGGAAACCCCCTCTTGGCTTTGCCAGGAAAAGAGATCCACACGGTTTGGCCAGAGTGCAGACCCCTGCAGCTTTGGTAGAAGAGGACCACACGACTTTAGGGTGCTCTCTTTGGCCACCTGGCCTGGGAGGCAGGAGAGACTTTGCCTGGAAAATGGATACAAAGAACTCTTGCCAGTAGACCATGAGAAACTACCACATGGCTTTGGATTAATTAGAGATCCTCCCTGGACAGCAACACAGCAGACAGTGGCAGGAGTCTGGATCCTGGACATTTGCTTCTTTTTCTGAGTTACAGTACCCTGAATTAAGGCAGGGGTGAGAGGGAAGGAAGCACTGTGGTCCTCTGTGGGTATCCTAAAGGACTTTGATATTTTAAATGAAGACAGTAAGTAGGTCACTACTTTAAGTCTGTATATCATTAAACAAACATANCAGCTTTGGTAGAAGAGGGCCACACGGCTTTAGGGTGCTCTCTTTGGCCACGTGGCCTGGGAGGCAGGAGAGACTTTGCCTGGAAAATGGATACAAACAACCCTTGCCAGTAGACCATGAGAAGCTACCACATGGCTTTGGATTAATTAGAGATCCTCCCTGGACAGCAACACAGCAGACAGTGGCAGGAGTCTGGATCCTGGACATTTGCTTCTTTTTCTGAGTTACAGTACCCTGAATTAAGGCAGGGGTGAGAGGGAAGGAAGCACTGTGGTCCTCTGTGGGTATCCTAAAGGACTTTGATATTTTAAATGAAGACAGTAAGTAGGTCACTACTTTAAGTCTGTATATCATTAAACAAACATTTTCTTTCCTTTTCACAAATCTCTGGCATTGAGAGATGTTTTTCCTATTGGTGATGGACAATTGAGCCCAGTAGGGGGTCCTTTGGTAATAGTATTTTGGGGGGCGGGGCTTTGTTCTGTAACAGAAGGACTTTTAAGATGTGTAGCAGACCCCTGGGAGAGGGTGTCACCCTGCCGATCTGCTCCAGGTGTCCTGGGTATCTGATCAGGGAGGGCCAGTTCTGTAGAAAGCTCAAAGGAGAAGAGAAGGGGCAGTGAAGATCTGACCGACTTCCAGCAGGATGCCAGTTACCGTGCTTCCATTGCTTCTGACACAGGGCATCTCGTCGTCAGGTATTCAGCAGGTGATATACGCCTTTTTTGTTCCAGCATAGGCAGTGGGTTAGGTCCATGTCCCAGTACATTCTGACAGAAAACTCTGGTCCTTGATTCTGTTCCCA
Source organism: Sturnira hondurensis (assembly GCF_014824575.4). NCBI lineage: Eukaryota > Metazoa > Chordata > Mammalia > Chiroptera > Phyllostomidae > Sturnira > Sturnira hondurensis. Next base: position 1,785,227 of record NW_028079853.1, on the reverse strand, counting down.
GATTTCATGTTGGGCACTGTTGGTGTGGTGGCAGCTACAGTTCTCCAGGCCCACAGTCCCACTGCTGGGATTTGCTGGTTCAATTCTTTCCCCTGTCCATGCTTCCATGGGAACTGGTGGTGGTACCCACAGAGCCTTTCCTTGGCCAAGACACAGTAACATCTGTGCTTACTGCTGATATATTTAGGTGCACAGGTTTGTTTGTCTAGTTTTGTGCAGATGAAGACTAAGAGAAACGGGTTCCTTTATATCCAAAAATTTGAGTGTGCCACCTTCTGGCACACCTGTTTAATAAACTGTAGCCTCAGAAACTGCAGATATTTAGCAAAATGAAAAAGTATTAACAACACTCGTTATAGGGAACATTCCAATTAGACAAAATTGTTCATATAAAAAATACGCTCGAGAACAAAGGATCCCAGTTGAACAAAAAGAAAACAGGATGCCTGCTTTTGTTGATCTGCAGAAGCTTAAAAAAGACTTCAAGACTCAAAAATACCTTTGTTGAAGGATTTTTTGCAAAAAGCTAATAATAAAAAATTGAAGATACTAAAGGTACCTAAAACAACACCTTAGGCCTCTTCATTACACCCCCCTCAGTATCCATTGTCGAAATCAATGGATCCAGAAATCAATGTCTTAATACTACTCAGCTAGGACACTGGAGAAGAGATTGTCCTCAATAGCCTAGGCTTATTCTCCAGTGCCTTCATAAAGGAGGGCCCCACAGGGGCCCATAGGATCCACTCTCAAAACTGATGGGTCTTGAGAGATCTTCTATAAAGGAGCTACATTATTCCTTTAAACAGCCAAGAGGAAACTAAAAATTAACAGGCTTGTGTAGTGCTGTCAGAAATATTTACTCTTTGTCCTGGCTAAAACGTGATAAGATATTTGAAAGGATTTTATATCCTTTAATCAGAAATTTGGTCAAACTGGAAGCTGATATTTAGACCCTGACAGGATTTTTTTACACCTTCTTCCCTGTGTTAAAACTATGTACCCAGAGGGAAAGAAGGATTTTAACAATCGGTAGATGGGTGCATCATTCCTTTGATATTATTCAGGCTACAGTCCAGTTTGGGGGGAACTGAACACAAAAGACTTCTCTTGCAAATCTCTGTATGGCCAATGATGTGGCTCTACTGGTTCAAAGTTCACATACAAAAAAAATAAACCCTCATTGCCAGACTTTTGTCATCCTGGTGTTCTTGTAACATGGTAACAGTGTGCTCCGAAAATAGAGCAAGACAGGTAAACAATGTCTGTAAATTAAATGAACAGTCAGGACTATGGGATACAACCTTATGCTCATCCCTGTTGTCCATGCTAGTATGACCAGTTACTGTAAGTCTCTCATGTCTTTTGCTCAATCCTATCATCAACAAGTGAAAGGAGCCTTTCCAGATCCCGATTCAAAGGATCCTGTTCATTACAGTCTAGAGCCTGGTAATGGTAATCTGGAAGCATCATCAGAGGAAGACAGCCCATGAGCCCCATTGGAAGGGATCTTACCAAGTACTTCTGACCACCGACACTAAACTAGAGGACACTGAGCAGTGGATGCACTTCTCTGGCTCTACCTGACTTCTCTTCTTGTACAGATGCTGGAGACCTCCAAGCCAAATTGATAAGGAAGGGGAGTAGTTGACATCAATGTGGAGTATTTCTGCCCAAAATGAAGGCTCAACATTTACCCTTCCCTATATATAAAACACTTTTTCTTTCTTTTCCTTCCTTTCCTTTATGCCAACACTGGCCTGGAAAGACAGTGCCATTATGCATCTCCCAGATCAGGGTTAAGCGGGCTGGTGGGGTGTGGGAGGTAAAGGGGAGAAGGGTAGGTAACCTTTCAGATTGCTGGAATTATCAAAGATTCCAATCTATATATAATTATCTAGCTCCTGTTTGCCCTGACTCATAGAGTTCTCAACGGTGCACCCATTTTTACAAGGCATTTAGGATGACTCTGTTTCAGGCTAGGAGACTTTCCTCCCATGTGCATAAAAATCCTGACTGACCCCTGGCTTTAATGGGTAAATGCAATAATAATGAGTCTATTCACAGTGCCACCTTAATGCAATACCACATTTTTTGAACCATAAGATGCACCTAGGTTTTAGAGGAGGAAAATAGAAAAAAAATTTGAAGCAAAAAATGTGGCAAAATATTTAATAACATAAATAACATAATATTTTACCAATGTAAATATAAACATAACTCAACAGCAGCATTAACAACCATTATTCCTCCCAAATTTGGGGTGAGGGAGTGCATCTTATAGTCCCACATATGGTAATTTTTGCCTAGTAGGGTTTATCCTTCTGATGGTTATCATCCTCCAAATAGCTGGCACACAGCCCAATGCCTCTTAGATTATGTAACTGCACAAACGAATGGAGATTCCTCATTAGATGACTTCCCTGAATTTACATTGTTTAGTTAGAAAGGACTTATCAGGAGGCTTTTATGGTTTAAATTTAAAAAGGACCTTTGGCAGGTCCCTATTTCCCTGGTTAGGAAAAAATGCAAATGAGGCTAGAATAAGGAACCTCTCCCCAGCTCTTAAAAATATTGCAGAATCTTCTGTTAAAGCAATAGCTACCTCCCGCCCCAGTCCCCTTAGATTTTCTGGCCAAAGTTGTTCTTGATGATAGCATAACCTTCTACTATCTTTTACCTGAGCAAGGAGACATCTGCTGTGGCCAACACCACCTACTGTGGCTGGTTCAACACTTCTGGGGAAGTTTAAATGCATGTTCACAGTTGCTAACTACTAAGCAAGTTATCTCCTTAGGATGGAAGTACCTGGGAGGAAAGAGAAAGTGAGTCTTGAAAGTTGTGAACCTGGGGACATGGCCTGTGAGAGTTCCAAGCTTCAGCAAGATGCCATGACCTAGGAAATAGCACACAAAGGATCGACAAAAGCTGCAAGAACTGGAGAAAGGTAGCTGAGAGAGGTACTAATGACTTAGTTTTTGTCACATCTCTCAGGCTTGTGAGAGTTTGATCAAAATAAGAGAATTGTTAAAAAAGAAATAACAGGCCCAAAATGGTGTCATTTGCCCCCATGACAGCAAACCAAGACCTAACTGCTATATTGATCTCCCCATGAATGGGAAATTAACAGTTAATCTGAAACTTCCTGATTAGCACTAGTAAAATAATTTGCATAAGACCCCTGCCATCACCTTCCCCCTCAAAAATAAGAAGACCTGGCCTGAAACTACCCTTTGTTTTGCAAAAGCTCCCTTGCCCCACCCTCTGTCTGCTTATAAAAACCATCCATTCTGTTCAGTTCCTTGGAGTGCCTTTCTACTTGCTACAGGGGATGCTGCCCAGTTCATAAATTATCCAATAAAGGAAAGTAGATGTTCAAATTTACTCGGTTGAATTTTGTTTTTTTAACACATTCTTATGCAAATGTCCTGGTACACATGTGCACAGACGTCTCTAGGGTTTGTACATAGGGTCATTGGAGATACTTATCTTCTGTTTTATCAGAGACAGTCAAACTAGTTTCCAAAGGGTTGTCCTAAATTAAATACCCACAAACATGTATGACAATTTCCACTGCTTTGTATCTTTGTCAAATTTTAGTATTGTCAGACTTTTTAATTTTTGCCATTCTGGTGTGTGTCTAATAGTGTTCTATTTGTGGTTTTCATTTACACGATTACATGTTTTTACAGGCTTGTTGGCTAATTGCCTGTATTAAAAAGTGCCTATTAAGTCTTTTCACAACTTTTAAATTGGATTGTCCTTTTTTGGATATATAGGAGTTCTTTATGTAATTCTGATCACTAACAGATCTTTAGTCAATTGTGTATATCACAAATATCCTCTCCTCTGTAGCTTTTCTTTTCATTCTTTTTATTGTATCCTCTGATTAACAGAAGTTTCTTCAAGAAGGAAATCTTACCTTTTGCAACAGCATGGATTGACCTGGAGAACATTATGCTAAGCCAGTCAGAAAAAAGCAATGATCATATCATTTTACTCATATGTGGAATCTATTGAACATACTGAACTGACAAGCAAAATAGAGAGACTCATAGATAGAAAGCAGGCTGACAGCTTTGCAGGGAGAGTTTGGAAGGGGTTGGAGTAGAAGGATTGAGCAAAAAAGAGAAAAAACTCATGGGCATGGAAGATAGAGTGGTGATTCAATGGGAGGGGGTGGGTGAAGGTGGAAGAGAGCATGGGGGGAATAAATGGTGGTGGAAAAAATAAAATTAGATTAATAAACAAGTAAATAAATACATAAATAAGCATCATTCTTTTCCTTTATGATCAGTGCTTTTTATAGTCCCTCCAGCCAAAATCATGAAGATATTCTCCTCTAAAATATTTTTTTCCTTTCATGTTTAAGTACTATCTAGAATTTTCTGTGTATAATAGATATTCCAAATAGTTTCTTTTAATATGAATACCCAATTTTCCCAGCACTGTTCATTAAAAACATATCTATCCTTGCTCTGACATACTACCTCTCTCATAAGTCACCTGTCCGTAGATGCATGGATTCACTTTGAGGCTCTCTGCTTTGCCATTTGTCTGCTTACTATCCATACATTAGAACTACACTGCCCATTGAAGGCTCACTCAGAACTCTTAAAGTCTTATTAAACAGGTTCTCTCACTTTTGTGTCTTGATTATTCTTTGCTTGTCAAATTTCACAAATAGATTTTTTGAGTTTTTTTTTAAAGACTTTATTTCATTTCAATGTCTGAGGGGAGGTGGGAGGGGATAATGGGGGGAAGGGTAGAAGGGTTTTCAGGAACTACTATAAAGGACACATGGACAAACCAACTGGTGGAAGCAAGGGATGGAGGTTGGTGAAAAGTTTTCTTAGGCTCTGCCGAGGAAGAAAAGCCAATCAGCCACAAAGTTAGGCAGTATAGGGCTTTATTGGGTTTGTGCACCTGGGCGAGGTTCTCTGGTCCACAGAGTGGGGCCAGGGAAGTTGTGCTCAAACAGGGAATATGGTGGGGTTTTATTTTGGTTGGCTCTCTTCGTGGGAGCTGGGGATTGGTCCCCTTTGAACAAAGCAGCAGTATATCATTGGTGGCTTTCCTCAGGCTCAGGTTGCTATGTGGATATTCGTTTTGGCAAAGCCCACTCGTTCAGCTCTCTGTTTTAACATCAGCCACCATTTTGGATTGTAGTCCAGCCACCATTTTGGCCTACCCTGCCCACCCTGAGAGTTGGGATGGCTGGGGTGGGGGGTACATGCAGACAACTGTAATTGAACAACAATAAAATATTTTTTAAAAAATAAAATAAAATAAAAACAAAAAAAGATTTTACCTAATTATTTTTAGGGAGGGGGAAGGGAGAGAGGGAGAGAAACATCGATTGGTTGCCCCTCATATGCGCCTTGTAGGGGGGCCCACAACCCAGGCATGTGCCTTGACTGGGAATTGAACTGGTGACCTTCTGATTTGTGGGACAATGCCCAACCAACTAAGTCACACCAGTCAAGGTGATTGTTTGAGTTTTAATTGCAATTAAATTAAACCTATGAATTCAATTGATAAACAATGAAAATGTTTATGAAATCATACCCTCCATCCTATAAATATGGGAGGACTCTCCAATCATTTATGTCTTCTTTAATGACTTTCAATAAAGCCCTAAAGTTTTCTTCACAGTAGCCATACTCACCTGTTTATCTTTTGATAGACATACTCCTTGGCACTTAGTGTGATATTTTTAGTTTAATTTCATGTCTAATGAGCTGCTACTGTTATCTAGAACTAAAATTTATTTTGTATTTTGATTTTATCCCCAGTAAAATTCCTAAACTCTCTTGTTAATTCTACTAACTTATCAATACATTCTTCTATATTTATATACCTATGCAATCATGTCATCTGAGACAAGTGATAGCTTTATTTCTCCATTTCCAATTTTTTACCATTATATTTGCCTTATTATATTCACTAGGACTTCAGTATGACACTGATTAGAAGTTATAGCAGGTGCTGTTTATTCCTGATCTCAGAAAAGATGCTTTCAATGTTTGACCATCACAAATAATGTTTGTGGAAAGTTTTTATAAATATTTATTATCAGATTAAGTACATTTCTTTTTATTCTAGTTTAAGAGATTTTAATTATTATTATAAACTAATGTTGACTGTTATCAAATGACTTTCTAAATCTTTTGGGACAAAAATAAGCTTTTCGATGTTATTCCATTAATGTGGTAAATTATATTAATTGTATTTCTAAAGCTTTCCAACTTTATATTTCCAGTATAAAGGCAACTTTCCCTTGACCCTTTTTATATGTGATTGAATTTGACTAGTTAAATATTTGGTTTCAGATTTTTGTATCTGTGTTCATGAGTGAGATTGGCAGTTTTTCTTTTTGTACTGCTCTAGTCTAGTTTGGGTCTCAAATACATAAGTTGAGAACATGCTCTTCAACTTTCTAAGAGAGTTTGTGTCATACTGAAACACATTTCTAAATTGAATGTTTGATAGATCTAGCTAATAGAGCCACCTGAACCTGGGGTTTTCTTGTAAGGGAGATTTTGACAACTGATATTATTTCTTCAGTAGTATATTACTACTCAAGGTTACTTTTTCCTCTTTGGATAAGTTTTGGTTATTATTTTTTTTCTAGGAAATTGTTATTCCATCTAACTTTTCAAATGCACTGACATAAAGTTTTTTATAAAATATTCTTGGTATCATGTTAATGTGTGGAAGATATGTAGTAGTGACTCCATTTCATTATCTATGCCTTTATTTTCCCTCTCTTGCCCCCTCCAATACATCTTTCTTATGTGTGTACTAAGTCTTACCAAGGTTTGTATATTGTATTAGTCTTTTGAAGAACTATGTTTTGGCTTTGTTGAACCTCTTTTACATGTTTCTTTTTAGTTCATTAATTTCTGTTCTTATATTTATTTCTTTCCTGCTACTTTCTTTAAGTTTATTTTGTTATTGTTTTTCTAACTTTTTGAAATTTAAGATTCATCCATTGATCTTCAGGTGTTTTCTTTTCTGATCTATTTACTTAAGGCAGTAAATTTCCCTGTAAAAACCACTTTATCTGCAGCATTTTTATTATTATTCAGTTCATGTTTTCTATATTTCATTATGATTCCTTTAAAAATATTTTATTTATTTGTTTTTAGAGAGGTGAAGGAAGAGAAAGAGGGAGAGAAACATCAATGTGTGATTGTCTCTCGAGCACCCCCTTGTAGGGACCTGGCCTGTAATCCAAGCATGTGCCCTGACTGGAAATCAAACTAGTGACCCTTTGGTTTGCAGGCTGGTGCTCAATCCACTGTGCCACACTAGCCAGGGCCCATTATAATTTCTTACATGATTTGTAAGTTATTTATAAATGTGCTTCTTATTATCTAAACATTGTAAATTTCCTAGTTTTTGTTTTTTCCTTTTTTAGCCATTTTTAACTCAATTACATGTGGTCAGAAAATATAATCTTGGAGATCGGGGAAGATGGCGGCGGAGTAAAAGGATTTCGCTTCTCTCCACGCACCGGAGAAGGACCTGGCTGATCTGCGGAAGAGCACAGCGGATGCCAAACTGGGACTCAGCATATAAGAAGGCAGGACTCCAGAGACTGTAGCGGACCCTGAATGACCAGAGGTTGAGGAGAGGAGACAACCGCAGATCAACAAGGTACGAGGGAGCAGCACAGAGGCGGTGGGGGGGGGGCCCTGCCAGGCCAAGCCAGGGCCCAGCCGCCACCCAGGTCTCTGAGAGCCGAGGGTGGGCAACACCGTCTCTGGGAGAGACGGTCACCGGCACCACCCCTGTCTGGCAGGGTGCAGATTGGAAAACACCATAAGAGATCGGTCTTCCAGTAGTGGCAGAGAGAGGAGTGAGCATTCAGAAGCAAGCTCCGATAACCCGTGGAGTCAGGTTGCTGGCTTGGGAGAACTGAGAGTTGCCAGAGCACTCCCTGCTTCGAGGGGCCCGTGCCTGCCTTTGAGCAGTCCCGGGGAATCTCGGGCTGCTGTCAGGGCCTCCAGAAGTGGGTCAGTTGCGAGCTCCATCCCTACTCAGCCGGCACAGACCAGCTCCATCCCTGCTCGCCGGCAGCGAGGCAGGGCAGACCGGCTGCATCCCTGCTCAGCTGGTGCAGACTAGGAGACACTGTGAGTCAAGCATTGATCTTCAGCTTGACCGGCTGCAAGTCGCTCGCGCCTCCCCGGTCCCCGAGTGGCCCGCGCCATTGCCAGCGCCTGCCACTTCAGCCGCGCGCGCGCGCGCCTTCTGGGCCCCGGTTTCCTTGACCGCGGGTAGCGCGCACCTTCCCAGCACCCGGGCGACCCGCGCCATCACCGGAGCCGCCTCCTTCAGCCACCTGCGCCTTCCCGGCCCCCCAGCTTCATCAGCCTTGGGTCTCGAGGGCCTTCCCGGCCCCCGAGGGGCCCGAGCAGGACGTCTACTCGGGGAACTGCCAGTCGCCTGTGCTTTTCCGGTGGGGCAGGGTCTGCGCCGACCCTTGGCTTGGGGAATTGAGAGTCGCCCAGGTGATCCCTGTGGCACAGGACCTGCACTGGCTAGCGAATAAATTCGGGAAGTCTCTGGCTGCTGGCTGGGCCCCTGGAAGAGAGCCAGTCACCAGCTTCACCCCTACTCAGTCGGCGCAGACAGGGAAACACAGGGAGTCGGGCTGTTGCTGTTGGGTTTGGGAGAATTGTGAGTTGCCCTGTGTATTCAGCCACAACACAGGGAAAGGTCCACACCCAAGCCTACGAGAACAAGAAAGCCAGGCTGGGAGCGTGCACCCTCATGTCAGACCAGGGCTGGGAAGCCTGGGAGAAAATCTGCTCTCAGTAGGGTGCGGGTGAGAGGCGCCAGTCTGGATCTTGGGGGGTACTGGCAAGACGAGTTGAGTGTACCAAGGCGCGAGAAGAGCCACAATAACAGCCCCTCAGGCTGCTGCAGTTAGTGAGACCAAACGGGTTGACTCGCTGGACACCAACCGGAGGAGTAGAGAGAGCAGAGAAGACCAAGATACCTACAGGAGACTGCACCACTGAATTCCACAGGTATCCTACCACAGGAGTTCACGCCATAAACTCAGGGTACCAGAACAGATCAATCTAAGAAGCTGAGGCCAACGAGAAGAGCAGCACAAACAATGGGGAGACAAAGAAACAATCCCCAAATGAAAGAAAAGGAGGAAGCCACAGAAAGAATGTTAGATGAAATAGAGGCCAGTCAACTATCAGATGTGGAATTCAAAGCACTGGTTATCAGGAAATTCAAAGAGCTTACAACGAACTACCAGAAACTACAGGGGAGCTACAATGAACTCTCCACAAATTATACCAGCATGAAAAAGGAAATAGAAGCCATCAGCAAAGGCCAAGAGGAAATGAAAAATACAATTTCTGAATTGAAGAACACAGTAGAAGGTATGAAGAGTAGGATTGATGAGGCGGAGGACCGCATAAGCGAGCTCGAAGACAAGGTGGAAAGAATCTCCCAGACAGACGAGGTAATGGAAAAGAGAATCAGAAAAAATGAGGAGAGTCTAAGAGAAATACAAGACAATATGAAACGTAATAATATCCGAATAATAGGAATACCAGAAGGGGAAGAAGAAGAACAAGGGATAGAAAACCTACTTGAAAGAGTAATAACAGAAAATTTTCCTAAGATGAGGGGAGAGAAAGTCACACGAATCCAGGAATCGCAGAGAGTCCCAGGCAGGTGGAACCCAAAGAGGCCTACTGCAAGACACATCATCATTAAAATGGCAAAACTCCAGGACAAAGAGAGAATCCTAAAGGCAGCAAGGGAGAAAAAGGAAGTAACATACAAGGGGGTCCCAATAAGGTTGGCTAATGACTTCTCAACGGAAACATTCCAAGCAAGAAAAGAATGGCAGGAAATATTCCAAGTAATGAGAAACAGAGGCCTACAACCGAGACTGCTTTATCCAGCAAGGCTCTCAATCAAGATAGAAGGCCAAATAAAGAGCTTCCAAGACAAAAGAAGTCTAAAAGAATACGCCTCCACAAAACCTGCTCTACAAGAATTACTAAAAGGGCTGCTTTAAGGAAAGGAAGGAAAAGAGAGAGACAGAGAGGAACACAGGTACATAAATGGCAATGAATAAGTACCTTTCGATAATAACTTTAAACGTAAATGGATTAAATGCACCAATTAAGAGACATAGAATAGCTGAATGGATAAGAAAGCATGACCCACACATATGCTGCCTACAAGAGACTCACCTGAGGACAAAAGACCACCACAGACTGAAAGTGAAAGGATGGAAACAAATTTTCCAAGCAAATGGACATGAAAAAAAAGCCGGGGTAGCAATCCTCATATCAGACAAAATAGACTTCAAAAAAAAGGCTATAAAGAGAGACCCAGAAGGTCACTTCATAATACTCAAGGGAAGAATCCACCAAGAAGACATTAACATCATAAATATATATGCACCCAACACAGGAGCACCCAAATATATAAAGAAAATCCTAGAGGACCTCAAGAAAGATATTGACAGCAACACAATTATAGTAGGGGATTTTAACACCCCACTGTCAAAAATGGACAGATCTTCCAAACAAAATATCAACAAAGATATAGCAGCATTAAACGACACTCTAGAAGAAATGGACCTAATTGATATATATAGAGCCATCCATCCCAAAGAAACTAAATACACTTTCTTTTCAAACGCACATGGAACATTTTCAAAGATAGATCACATGATAGGACACAAAACCAGTCTCAACAACTTCAGGAAAATAGAAATCATACCAAGCATCTTCTCTGATCACAAGGGACTGAAATTGGAAACCAACCCCACAGGAAAAAACCCAAAACACCCAAAATCATGGAGACTGAATGGTAGGCTATTGAACAATGAATGGGTCAAGATTGAAATTAGGGAGGAAATCAAAAAACTCCTTGAAACAAATGAAAATGAACTCACCACAACCCAAAATTTATGGGACACAGTGAAGGCAGTCCTGAGAGGGAAGTTCATAGCGATACAGGCTCACCTAAAGAGGATAGAAACATTTCAAACAAACAACCTAACCCAACGCCTGCAAGAACTCGAGGAACAACAACAAAGACAGCCCAGAGCAAGTAGAAGGAAGGAAATAACCAAGATCAAAGCAGAATTAAATGACATAGAGACTAAAAGCACAATTCTAAAGATCAATGAATCCAGGAGTTGGTTTTTTGAAAAGATAAACAAAATAGACAAACCTTTAAGTAGGCTCATTAAGAAAAGAAGAGAGAGGACACAAATAAACACAATCAGAAATGAAAGAGGAGAGATTACAACTGATACCACAGAAATAGAAAGGATTGTAAGAAATTACTATGCGGAACTGTATGCCAAGAAATTTGAAAACCTGGGTGAAATGGACAAATTTCTAGAAAAATATAATCTTCCAAAACTCAATGAAAAAGAAGCAGAAAACCTGAACAGGCCAATAACAGCAAATGAAATTGAAGAAGTAATCAAAAAACTCCCATCACACAAAAGCCCTGGGCCAGATGGTTTCACAGGAGAATTCTACAAAGCTTTTAAGGAAGAGCTAACCCCTATTCTTCACAGACTATTCCAAAAAATCCAAAAGGAGGGAAAACTCCCCAACTCTTTCTATGAAGCCAGCATCACCCTAATCCCAAAGCCAGATAGAGACACAACAAAGAAAGAAAATTACAGACCAATATCACTGATGAACATAGATGCTAAAATCCTCAACAAAATATTGGCAAATCGCATCCAACAATATATCAAAAAGATCATACACCACGACCAAGTGGGATTCATCCCGGGGATGCAAGGATGGTTCAATATACGCAAATCAATAAATGTAATACACGAAATAAACAAAAGCAAAGACAAAAACCACATGGTCATATCAATAGATGCGGAAAAAGCTTTTGATAAGGTACAACACCCATTTATGATAAAGGTACTCAGCAAGGTGGGAATAGAGGGAACATTCCTCAATATAATAAAGGCCATATATGAAAGACCTACAGCCAACATCATACTCAATGGGCAAAAACTAAAAGCTTTTCCACTAAGATCAGGTACAAGACAAGGTTGCCCACTTTCACCACTTCTATTCAATATAGTATTAGAAGTTCTAGCTGCAGCGATCAGACAAGAAAAGGAAATAAAAGGCATCCAAATCGGAAAGGAGGAAACAAAACTGGCATTGTTTGCAGATGACATGATAGTGTACATGGAAAACCCTATAGCCTCTACCAAAAAACTGCTGGAACTAATAAATGAATTTGGCATAACAGCGGGATACAAAGTTAATATCCAGAAATCAAAGGCATTTTTGTATACCAACAATGAAGCAGCAGAAGCAGAAATCAGGAAAAAAATCCCATTCGATATAGCAAAAAGAAAAATAAAATATCTGGGAATAAACCTAACCAAGGAGGTAAAAGACCTGTATGCAGAAAACTACACAACACTGAAGAAAGAAATCAAGGAAGACACAAATAAATGGAAACATATACCGTGTTCATGGATTGGAAGAATTAACATCATCAAAATGTCCATACTACCCAAAGCAATTTACAGATTCAATGCAATACCTATTAAAGTACCAATGGCGTATTTCACAGACATAGAACAAACACTTCAAAAATTTATATGGAACCAGAAAAGACCCCGAATAGCTGCTGCAATTTTGAGAAAGAAGAACAAAGTAGGAGGGATCACAATACCTGATATCAAACTGTATTACAAGGCCACTGTAATCAAAACAGCCTGGTACTGGCACAAAAACAGGCACATAGACCAATGGAATAGAACAGAGAGCCCAGAAATAAACCCAACTCTCTACAGTCAATTAATATTCGACAAAGGGGGCAATAACATAAAATGGAGTAAAGACAGCCTTTTCAACAAATGGTGTTGGGAGAACTGGACAGCTACATGCAAAAAAATGAAACTTGAGCACCAACTTACACCATACACCAAAATAAATTCAAGGTGGATAAAAGACTTAAATATAAGCCGTGAAACCATTAAAGCCCTAGAGGAGAGCATTGGCAAGAAAATCTCAGATATTCCACGCAGCAATATTTTTACTGATACGTCCCCTAGAGCAAGGGACATAAAGGAAAGAATAAACAAATGGGATCTCATCAAAATTAAAAGCTTCTGCATGGCTAAGGAAAACAGTATCAAGATAAAAAGAGAAGCAACTGTTTGGGAAAACATATTTGCCAATGATACCTCAGACAAAGGTTTAATCTCCAAAATATACAAAGAACTCACTCGACTCCACTCAAAGAAGACAAGCAACCCAATTAAAAAATGGGCAGAGGACTTGAACAGACATTTCTCCAAGGAGGACATACAGAGGATCCAGAGACACATGAAAAGATGCTCGATATCACTAGCTATCAGAGAGATGCAAATTAAAACCACAATGAGATACCACTTAACACCAGTCAGAATGGCTATCATAAACAAAGAAACAAACAACAAGTGCTGGAGAGGTTGTGGGGAAAAGGGGACCCTAGTTCACTGTTGGTGGGATTGCAGACTGGTACAACCACTATGGAAAACAGTATGGAATTTTCTAAGAAAACTAAAAATGAACGTGCCTTTTGACCCAGCAATTCCACTCTTAGGAGTATATCCTAAGAACCCTGAAACACCAATCCAAAAGAACCTATGCACCCCGATGTTCATAGCAGCACAATTTACAATAGCCAAGAGTTGGAAGCAACCTAGATGCCCATCGGTAAATGACTGGATCAAAAAACTATGGTACATTTACACAATGGAATTCTATGCTGCAGAAAGGAAGAAGGAACTACTACCCTTTGCAACATCATGGATGGAACTGGAAAGCATTATGCTGAGTGAAATAAGCCAGGCGTTGAAAGACAAATATCATATGATCTCACCGTTAACAGGAATCTAAACAAACCAAACAAGCAAGCAAAATACGACCAATGACACTCAAATATGGAACAGGCTGTCAGGGCCCAGAGGGGAGAGGGGAGAGAATCATAGGGGAAAAGGGAATGCACTCACATGAACAAGTATAAAAGACACATGGACAATAACTAAGGGTGGGGGGTGGAAAGGGGGAGGGAGGCGGGGAGCATGGGGTGGGGGGCAGGCAGGGTTGGGAATATAAGACAGAAACCTGTACTTGAACAATAATTAAATAAAAATTATATTTTAAAAAAAGAAAATATAATCTTCATGATTTCCAGTTTTTGGATTTCCAGCTTTAGTGAGTTCTTTATGACTTAGTGTATGGTAAAATTTTTAGTACGTTCATTATGCTCTTAAAAAAGAAGTACTTTCTATAGTTGGGTACAGTGTTCTATGTATGTTCATTGTCCTAATCTGTTACAATGTTAGTTATCATTTAAACCATGGATTTTTTTGTATTGTTTTATATCAATTACTGAGAGAAAAAATGCTTTAATTTTATTTTATTGATTATGCTATTACAGTTGTCCAGATATTTTCCTCCTTACCTTCTCCACCTAGCACTCCCACATTCCCTCAGGAAATCCCCACACTACTGTTCATGTCCATGGGTCACACATGCAAGTTCTTTGGCTATTCCATCTCCTATATTGTATCCATCCCCATGGATATTCTGTAACTATTTGTACTTCTTAATCCCCTCACCTCTTCACCCATTTCTTGACACAGGCCTCCCATTTGGCAACCATCAAGATGATCTCCATATCCATGATTCTCTTTCTGTTCTTCTTGTTTGCTTAGTTCAATTTTTAAATTCAACTATTGATAGATATGGGTTTTTTTGCCATTTTGTTGTTCATAGTTTTGATCTTTCCCTTTTTCTTAAACAAGTCCCTTTAACATTTTATGTAATAATAGTTTGGAAATGATGAACTCCTTTAATTTTTTCTTGTCTGGGAAGATCTTTGTTTGCCCTTTGATTCTAAATGATAGCTTTGCTTCTTGAAAAAGAACAAAGTAGGAGGAATCACAATACTTTATTTCAAACCATATTACAGGGTCACTCTAATGGAAACAGTCTGGTACAAGCATAAGAACACACACATAGATCAATGGAAGAGAATAGAGAACTCAGTAATAAATCCATGTCTCTATGGTCAATTAATATTTGACAAAGGGAGCAGAAGCATAATATGGAGTAAAAATAGCTTCTCCAACAAATGGTGTTGGGAGAACTAGACTGTTACATGCAAAAAAGTGTGACTAGACCACCAACTTACACCATACACCAGAATAAATTCAAAATGGATAAAAGACTTAAATGTAAGCCATGAAACCATAAAAGTCCTAGAGGAGAACATAGGCAGTCGAATTTCAGATATCCCACACAGCAATATTTTTGCCAATATATCCTCTAAGGCTGGGGTGTCAAACTCATTATCACTGAAGGCCACTTCAACCTCTTGGTTGCCTTCAAAGGGCTGAATGTAATTTTTAGACTGTATAAATGTCACTACTCCTTAACAGTTAAGTGAGAGCTCAGTGGTGCTGCTGGGTGGAAACAAGGTGCAAGGCCAGATAAAACAAGGTGGAGGGCTGGATTCAGCCTGTGGGCCTTAGGGTGTTTGCCACCTGTGCTCTAGGGCAAGGGAGAAAAATAAACAAATGGGACTACATCAAATTAAAAAGCCTTTGCATGGCTAAAGAAAACATCATCAAATAAAGAGGGAACCAACCCTATGGGAAAACATATCTGCCAATGATACCTTGGACAAGGATTTAATCTCCAAAATATGTAAAGAACTCATATGACTCAACACTAGGAAGAAAAACAATCCAATTTAAAAATGGGCAAAAAAACCTGGTTGGTGTGGCTCAGTGGATTGAGCACTGGCTGTCGAACCAAAAGCTTGCTGGTTCAATTCCTGGTCAGGGTACATGACTGGGTTGAGGACCAGGTCCCCGGATGGGATTGTGCAAGAGGCAACCAATTGATGTTTCTCTTGCACATTGATGTTGATGTTTCTCACCTCTTCACCCATTTGAAAGGAGGGAAGAAAGTTGTCATTATTCTTTGATATAGTCAGTTTATCTGTATACTTATTACTTTAACTATTCTTTATGTCTTCTTAAATTGTACACCTTACCTGTAGGATCATTTTCTGTCTATCTGAAGTACATGCACTAGAATTTCTTTTAGTGAGGGCCTGCTCTTGGAACATTCCCTCAGTTTTGGTTTATTTACCCTTTTCTTGACAGATACAAATTCTATGTTGACAATGACTTTCTCAGTGCATCAAAGATATTATTCCACTGTCCAACAGCTTTCCTTGCTAGGCTGAGAAGTCAAACAAGCTGTTACTCCTTTGAATGCAATTGGTCGGTTTTTACTCTGGCTTCTTTTAAAATCTTCCTTTTGTCTTTTGTGTTATGAAGTTTTATTAGAACATATCTACTTCTAGATTTCTTTTTATTTATGTTGCTTGGGTTTTGTTAAGCTTCTGAAGTTGGTATATGGATGTTTCTTTTTCATGTCCAGTAAATTATCTGCTATTATCTCTTCATATGTTGTTTCTGCAAATTTTCCTTTCCTCTCTTACTGCAACTCTAATTAATTGATTAGGTATTCCCATGCTATCCTTCTTGTCTTTTAATTTTTCATCTGCATCTGTTAGCTTGTTTTTCTCTAGAATTTTTTCTGTCCTCTTTTGTAATTCAGTAACTTATAGCTTTACCTATGTTTAATCTGATGTTAATATTTTACTGAGTTTTCAATCTCAGCTATTAATTTTTATTTATTCTATTGGTTCTCTTCAAATATCTTTAACTTTATGTTTTTGTAGTTTTGAAGCATGTGTTTTATTTTTTAAAACATAGTGAGCATATTTGTTTTATAGATAGATAATGCCAATATCCAAATTTTGTGTATTTGTTTCTGTATACATTGTTTCCTTTTGTGCATAATTATCTATGACTTTGTGGTCCTCATTGACCTTGAATTTATAGAAATACTACAGCCAAAATGAAAACAAATAAAGAGAAATTTTACTGAGAAAAGTTTAAATCAAGTTCATGACAAGAGGTTCTCTAAATGATCCAAGGGGCATAAATTCAAGCTGCAAATCTACTTTAGATAAAGTATTTATGCTTCATCATAACCCTGAAGGTATAGCTCTTTAGAAGCTAGCTTAATTTGTGAATAATTCCAATTACAGTCTCCCATAGGGTAGGTCTGAGAGTCCATTAAAAATGAAGTTCAAGTTTGCCAGAAGTGGAAGTGCCTTCGAAATCATCTTACATGCCTTCCTTTCTCCTTTTAGCTGTTAATTCTTTACTATTTTGTTATCTCTGTATTGATTTTTGGAAATTATTTTTCACCAATTATTTTTAGTCAATTTTTAGAGGGAAAAATGATACAAATAATCTAGGCCACCATATTTCCCTCAAATAAAGCACATAGCATTAGCTTCTTAATTACCAGAAGTGTTTTCTCATACACAAATACAGAACAAAACATTTTAAAAAGAATATCAGTCAACCACAATAAAGTTTCTTTAAAAAAATAAAGTTCACATGTTTTAAGATTTTTAACTAAACAACTTACTAGCTGTGAAACCTTGTCAGGTTGTTTAACTTACATTAGTTTTCTCATCTATAAAAAGGGATAAATAATATTAATAATTGCCAAGACCAGTGTGACTCTGTTGGTTGGGCATCATCCCATTAAGTGAAAATTTGTCAGTTTGACTGCCAATCAGGGCATGTGCCTGGGGTGCAGGTTTGGCCCCTCATCAGGGCATGTTCAAGAGGCAACCAAGCAATGTTTCTCACACATCAATGTTTCTCTCTCTCTCTTCCTCCTTCTCTTCCTCTCTCTCTCTAAAAATAAATTTAAAAAATCTTTTTTAAATGTTAATAATCTACAAATTTCTTGTGCAGAACACCAAGTGAAATAATTAATATGTTAGAATGTTGCAAGTTGTGAAGTGCTATTAAAATATTAGTTATATCAAAATCATCATCTATGTACTTTGATGGTGTTATTTTTGACCTGTCTTTATGAGGGTGTAAGTAACTCAAACAAGCCATGTGTTGTTATCCATCACCCTATTTATCTCTCAAGAGCAAGGTTTCAGTGACAATTTTTGATAGGGTATATAACATCTAAGGAATAAAACCCAATATTGGCTTTTAGGGGGACTCCCTAAAAGTCTTAACTCACTTCTTCATTCATATGAGGAAAAATCTATAGGGCTCTTAAGGAAAAGAGAAATTAGCCCCTGTTAGGATAATGTCTTTGTTTAAATCTGAAAAATTAGTTTATTCCTGTAGGATATAGAAATGGCATGTGCCAGATTACTCACTGTGTTAATTTCCTAGAGTTGCTCTAACAAAGTTTCACAAACTCTGTGGTATACAGGGTCTGACAGAAGTTAACACCTGTGTGAGTATGGTTGGCAGGTGGGTGAGTGTGGTGGGTGTAATCATTCATAGTTTTAATTTGAACATTTCACCTAAAACCTCATATGGTGTGCTTCAGTGTGATATTGTAATGTTACAGAATGACATGCTTATGCTTGTGTAATAAAAGATTTTGTAGTTAAAAAAGGGTGTTATTTGTGCTGGACCCTGTATTGTAGTAACTACGAAGAAAAAGAACAGGTGTTGTGAGAGAGAATGGTGTTGTGTGCAGTGCCTGGTAACCCCATGACAGCTTTCATCATGACTTGTTCTGATTGTCCAACCTCTGAGGCTGTTATTCCTTGGCCACAAATACATCTTTTGCCTGACAGCATTTCTCTCTGAACCTGCCCCCCCACCCCCCACGGGGATAAACTCCAGGTTTGACTTCACTTCTCTCTCTCTCTCCTGGGCTGCTGACTTAGCATGGCATGAGTCATTCTTGCTCTGAGAAACAAAGTTCTGAAGAAAAATGAGCCAACAAACAGGTGACAGAAAATAAAACTCCTAACGTAAGGGATTTGGAGCATGTAGGGGTGGAAAAATCACTCTGGAGTTATCAGATGAACCGGATCCAGATGAAATACTCCGTCCTCAGACGAACGAACAGAGAGTGAAGTAAATAAAAGTACAGTTTGAGGACTGTTTGAAACAGTGGCATGTAAATGTGTCCTACACATGAGAAAGGCCCTCACAGTTTTAATAGAAACCTTGTCACAAAACCAAACCTAAGCGTATGGATTGTGACAAAAGTAAAAGACAGATATGCTGCTAATTGATCCACATTTTCTCTATCACCATAGTCTGAAATCAAACCATTTTTTCTCATGGCTTCAGGATCACTGACATCCTAAAATGACAGGAAAGAACATCCTAGTGTCTTCCTCAAGCTCAGGCCCTGGTATTTACAATCAAACCTGTCTGCTCTACCAGCTGCATGATCTTAGGTAGGTTGTTTAACTTTACTCTGTCTCAGTTTCCTTGTGTATAAAATGTGTAATAATAATGGGCCTCCCATAGCTTTTTAAATGCTTAATATAGGAAAAGCATTATAATTTTATAATATATAATTTTTCCAGCACCCAGTCTAGTGCTGAGAACATATTAGCTGTCCAATAAATAAATATTTTATTGTTTGATTAGCTGTGCTTTCACCATTGGGGCCTCTCTCAAATAGAGAGGATGGACATCTGCGATAAATGGGTAGGTGGTCTCTGCAGCTCCATGGAGGCACTCACAGGTCTGGTGATCAGGTCTGCAAGGAATGACCAGAGGCATCCCAAGACAGCTGAGCCCAGCCAACCCCCAAGCATGGAAAAGACCTCCTCCATTTACTTGGTCCAGGTACCTTGCTGGACCTATTTATCTCCCACCTTCCTAGGCAGACACAGTCACAGAAGCAAAGAGCAATTTGAATACTCTTTTGTTAAAAAAATAAATATATAAAAAAACTGGGTAATGTTTATTAACATACATAGTCAAGCTTAGCTAAAAGGAAAACTCACGCTGGCCTGAGAGCCTTTGCCAACCACCTCAATGCATAAAACTGCATAGCATTAGCTTTCCCCAGCAGCCCACTGACCCAGTCCCAGGCCCCACACCAGAATTCAGAGTTCTCTTTCCTGACCAGAGCTCTGTCCCATGCCCTAGTGGTCTTCAGTCAGCTCACATGTTATAAATTCCCCAGTGGAGCAGCAGAAACTTCCTTCTCTATTTTGTCATCTGCTTCACCAACCCCAGGAGCAAAATGCCAATTTGTGAACTGTGAGAGGATGAGGTGGAGACCTGCCTGCAAGTCCACCTCCTCTGGCTGCTTCCCCAGTGTTTAATGGAAGTTTCAGCTCTGCAGGGACTCTGATCATGGGGGCCTGACACCTGGGTAAAAGGGGGATTCCTCTGAGCTGCACTGTGTCCCAAACCAGCCTATCACACTGAATAAGAAGGGATTCTCAGGGAAGAAGAGAGCCATTCTGTATATCTCTCTATCTGAGAGGATAGGGTTCATTCTGGAAATTCTGATGAAAAAAATTTATGGATCCAATCAATTAAAACATTGGAAATTCAAGGAGATATGCCTCTATCACAAAGAAAAATAAGGCCAGAATTTTTCTTCTCAAAGGAGATTGAGCCACTCTTTGGAAAGGATATCTGATGTTTGCAATTATGGTTTTCTTATTAATCACCTGGCAACAATTTTAAAAATCAAGATTTGGACACAATTAAACACTCAGATATGAACTTGGTACATCACAGTTAAGGTCAGTACTGTGACAGTAAAATGGTTACTCCTGAGTTGACAGCTGTGGGGTAAAATCGAAAAAAATATTGTTTCCTGAAAGCTACAGACTAGACTCTCTCTCTGTCTAATCCCAGACCGCATTATCCTAATAAATAAGGAAGCTGCGCTTATTAACAGGAGCTTAATAAGATTGCAGCCCCCATTAAATATCCTGAAGACACTGGTCGCTTTCCTCCCCAGCAATAACTGCTGTGAGTATCTCAGGGTCATTTCCTGCCCTTCCTTGACTACTTGCTGCAGCCTGTGGACATGGCTGACCAGGCCACTGAGTCACCAGCCATCTTTCTTCCAGCACACAGATATGACAGCAGCACCATTTGCAAGAAAAACAATTTTGTTTTATTCTGTCTAATGTGGTTCTGAACAGCACAAGTTGTCTCTATTCTGAGGCTAAAGGATTTACTTTCCTCTCTTCCCTGTGGAAATGGGCTCAGTGTATAAACCTATTTAATCACAGAACATCACATTCATTTGACAAAGGTGGCTGACCAGCAGCGCTCCCTGGGCCGCATCAGACAGCAGCACTATTGCTTCTCCCTGGGCCCAGGCCCAGCCTCAGCACACAGAGCTCTTGGCGGCCCCACCAAGATGCATGTTATTTTTTCAGAAGGAGAGGAAAATATATTATTATTTTGATAGTTGTCACCAGAATACCACAGAAGGAAGAGAATTTGTTTCAGCAACAGTAATGTACATTCATTTTGATGCTCTTTAGTACTATGTTCAAATTCCCCTCCGCTTGTTTCTACTCCTTCAGTATCTAGTCTAGACAACCATCTTGTATTCATTAAGCCTTTGGGAATGAAGGAAGAAAGGTGGTGACTGGGATAGAGAGGATCAGAGCCGCAGATGCTGAAGGACAGGGTAGAAACCAGGAAACAATGAAGAGGCAAGTACAGTGTAGATAAACTCAGTGAGAGATGGACACAAGAGTAACCCTGCAGAGGAGGGGGCAGGGAATGGGGAAATAGGCAGATGGAGATAGAAACCTTGGAGCTGTTATACAGAAAGGGGCTTTCCAAGAGGTACATACAGGCTGGGAGATATTGTTTGATAACAATCTTACTGTGCATCAACACTGTGACATAGCAAATAAAAATGAGCAAGCTCAGGCAAGTAATAGTCTAAATTTACCATATGCATTGGTCAAATCAGTTCTGGGAGCCCTATTGAAAGGGAAGGCTGGCAAACCAGAGCACATGTGAAGGGAAGCAGACAATTTGATGAGAATCTAAAACTTGCCTGTGAGGAACTACTGAAGAACTGAATGCTTGGCTTTAGGAAGGGGATGCTGCTGGGGGATAGCTGAAAAGCCATCATAAAAAAGAATAAGGAGACTTATTCTGTATTGTCCTAGAGGAAGGAAGTATGAGTTGCAAGATTTCAGCTCAATTTATCAAACAATATATATCACTCAATTGAATTCAGCAATATATATGGTGCCCTTTGTGGGCTAGGAACAGTTGTTTGGCCGTAGGGATTAAACACTAGTGAAAATGACAAAATTTCTATTTTCACAAATTTTGCATTTTGTAAGGGTAGATAATAACACATAAATACATATGTCAGGTGTTTGTCCTAAGGAAAAAAATACAGCAAGGTATCAACAACAAATTATTAAGAATGAAATTTTAGAACTTCAGGCAAGATGGCAACATAGGTAAAAGGTAAATACAATACTCAAATCCTCCCACAACCACAAAAATTACAACAAAACTACAGAAAAACCATCATTCAGGACCACCTGAAATCTAGCTGAATGGAAGTTCTACAACTAGGGATTTAAAGAAGCCTTGTTGAGACTGGTAAGAGGGGTGGAGACTATGAAGGGCCAGGTCCCGCACCCGCGTATGGTAGTTTAAATCAGGAGGGATGTCTCCACTGTGTAGGACCCCCATGAGCAGCAAGGCATCCCAGACCCAAACCAGGCCTCCCAGTCCAGGGTTCCAGAGCCAGGAAGCAAAGTCCCCATAACTCCTGGCTGTAAAACCAGTGGAGATTGGTAGCTGAGTAAGATAGAGTGCCCATAGATTCCTAGGCAGTTCCTCTTAAAAGGCCTGCACATGGACTTACTCAGACTCACTCCCTCTGAGCTCCAGTGCTGGGGCAGCAGCTTAAAAAGAAGCAGGGAGATATGGGGAGGAACTGAATTCTGGCATCAGGGAGAGAGCTGAGGGGGCAGCTTTTTGCCAAACAAAGTGATAGCAGAGGCCACTCTTTCTTTTCTGAGACTAGCCCACCCCAACCATACTCTCCCACCCCTTATAACACACACACACACACACACACACACAGATCCAAGAGGCAGGTGCCATATCTGAGTCTCTATCAACCTGGCTTACACTGTTCACCTTGTCCTGGTGATTCCCTGAGACCCAGCCTCACCCAACTTGCAGACCCACTCAAGCTATCCAGTAGCTTTTCCATATAAATGGCCTCTCTTGCCTCATGTTTCAGACTTTCAAAAATCTTTTAAACAAGTAGTATCTGGCCTCTGCTATGCCATGCCTCTTGTTAACTAGCCTTAGGCCTGGCACTAGTGGCAGCTAGCCTTGGTCCTCAGCTTAGCCTTGGTTCTCAGCTTAGCCTCACCTGGGCACCTCCAAGCCCAGCACAAGTAGCAGCCATCTGCAGATGGCTCTGTAGTTTATGCCAGGTGGTCCCAAGCAGGGCACTGGCAGTGGCTGACCTTGCACCTCCTGGGAGAATCAGAACCAGTACACCCAGTACACTCACTTCAGACCATACCAAAGTACAACTCTACCACCTCCATGAGTGACATACTCTAGGGGCACACTCGATGAACACCAAAGCCCCACTGAAGCAAATCTTGCTCCATAAGGTCTACACCTGCACAGACAGCAGCTCTTCCGCTGTAATTGCAGACAGTCCTTGCACCAAATGGGCCGGGGGGGGTCAATCCCTCCCCATGCTACCAACAGCAGTCAAGGCTTAACTGCAACAGGACAGTGTACACAGCATGCACAAGGGCACACCTGGGATGCCTAGCTCCAGAGACTTGGAAAACTGTTCCACTGGGCCCTACAGGACACATATTACACAAGGCCACTCTACCAGGTCTAGGAGATATAGTAGCTTGACCTAGTACATAGAAACAAACATATGGAAGCAACCAAAATGCAGAAACACAGAAACAGTTCCCAAGAAAAAGAATAGGAGAAACTCCAGAAAAAGAATGAAATGAAATGGAGGCAAGAAAACTACTAGATACAGGGTTTAAAACAACAGTCATAAGGACATTCAAAGAATTTAGTGAGAACTTCAACAGCAAGAAAAAGGACATAGAAACCATAAAAAAAGAGCCAGTCAGAAATGAAGGATACACTAACTAAAATAAGGATAATTTACAGGGAATCAACAATACAGTAGATGACACCAAGAAGCATATCAACTATTTGAAATATAAAAAAGCAAAAAATATCCAATCAGAACACTAAAAAGAAAAAAGAATCCATAAAAATTAAGGATACTGTAAGAAACCTCTGGGATGACTTCAAGCATGCCATCATTTACATCATGTGGGTGCTGAAGTGAGAAGAGAGAGAGCAAGAAATTGAAAACCTATTTTAAAAAATGACAGAAAGCTTCCCTAATTTGGTGAAGGAAATAGACATACAAGACCAGGAAGCGCAGAGAGGCCCAAACAGATGAACACAAAGGATATCACACCAAGACACATTGTGATTAAAATGCAAAAGATTAAAAACAAAGAGACAATCTTAAAAGCAGCAAGAGAAAAGCAGTTAGTGGCATGCAACGGAGCTCACATAAAAATGTTGGCTGTTTTCTGAACAGAAACTTTGCAGGTCAGAAGGAATTGGCAAGAAATATTCAAAGTGATGAAAATCAAGGACCTGCAATTAAGATTACCCTACCCAGAAAAGCTGTCATTTAGAATTGAAAAACAGATAAAGAGCTTCTCAGACAAGAAAAAGTGTAAAGGAGTTCATCACTACCAGAACATATTATATGAAATATTAAAAGGAGGAGGAGAAGAAGGAGGAGGAGGAAAAGAAGAGGAAGAAGAGGAAGAAAGAAGAAGGAGAAGAGATAAAAACACAAATGGCAATAAATACATATCTATCAACAACTGAATCTGAAAAACAAAATAAACTAACAAGCAGGACAGAAACAGATGTAGATTCAGAGAACATTTTTACCATTGTCAGATGGGAGGGGAATTGGGAGGATGGGTGGAAAAGGTGAAGCAATTAAGAAGTACAAATTGGTTGTTACAGAATAGTCATGGGGATGTAAAGTACACCATGGAGAATATACTCAATAATATTCTAATAACTATGTATGATGTCAGATGGGCATGAGATTTATTGGAATAATCACTTTATAAGTTATATAATGTCTAATCACTGAGATCTACACTAAAACTAGTTTATGTCAACTGTAATAGAAAAATAAAATAATTTTTAAAAAGAATAAAATTTAAAAGGATGAAAATATAATAACATCAAAAAACATAAAAACCTATGAGTAAATCTAGTAAAATATGTGAAAAGATGATAAGCAGATAACTATAAATTATTAGTGAGAGAAATTAAAGTTGATTCAACTAAGTAGAAGGATATGCCGTGTTTATGGACTGGAATTCTAGATACTATAGGATGCCGATTTCTCCCCAAATTGATCTAGAGCAGCAATTTTCTATCTCATGGCATTTTTCTATCTCAACATTTTTTATCTCATGGCACACAAACTAATTACTAAAATTTTTCAGTACACCAAAAAAATATGTTTTTTGCTGATCTGACAAAAATAGGTATAATTTTAATTCTTCACACTGGATGGCTACTGTTGTGTTGGCTGTTGTCATTTTACAATCTAAGGGAAAAGCAGTCAGTGCCCCAGACTAACTAGTCAGGCACAGTATGTTTTAAAATTCTTGTGTCACACCAGTGTGCCACAGCACACCCGCTGAAAGTCCCTGATTGAAAAATTCGGTGTAATCCCAATAAAAACTGTACAGGTTTGTGTGTGTTGACAAGCTGATTTTAAAACACATAAGGAAATGCAAAGGTCCAAGAAGAGCCAAGATGACCTTAAAGAAGAATAAATTTAGAGACCCACTGTACCAGTTTTCAAACCTTATTATAAAGCCACAATAAATAAGACAGTGTGGTACCTTGGCCAAAGAAATGACAAAATAGACAAGTGACATACAATAGAGTTCAAAAACAGACCCACACATAGATGGTAACATTATGACAAAAGTGAAACACCAAACACTAGAGAAAAGTTGAGTTTTCAATAAGTCGTGCCAAGTCAACTGAATATTCATTGGAAAAAAAAGAAAGAAAGAAAGTTGACCCAGGAGGATTGTATATCTTAATATAAAAGGCAACCTAAAGCTTCTAAAAGATAAGATTGGAGAATATATTGATGACTTAGTGTAGGCAAACATTTTTAAGCATGACAAAAACAAACTAATCATAAATGAAAAATAGATAAACTGAACTACATTAAAAATAAAAACCTTTGTTGTGAAAAAGCAGTCTTAAGATAGTGAAAAAATCAGACCGAACCACAAAATTGTAAAAGATTATTTTCAGTATCAATAACTGACAAAGAACCTAAAATATAAGACTAGAATTTTTTAAACTATTTTACTTATTTATTTTTATAGAGAGGGGAAGGGAAGGAGAAAGAGTGGGAGAGAAACATCAATGTGTGGTTGCCTCTCATGTGTCCCCTACTAGGGACCTGGCCTGCAACCCAGGCATGTGCCCTGACTGGGAATCGAACCAGTGACCTTTTGTTTCACAGGCCCCTGCTCAATCCACTGAGCTACACCAGCCAGGGCTAAGACCAGATTTTTTTACAAAACAAACATAGAGAGGAAGAGAGGTAACCCAATATTTTTGAAGGGATGGAGCAGGGAGACATGAAGAGACACTCCATTAAAGACACTCCACATCAAGGATGTGGTGGGATCCAGCTAAGAAGGAGGCATAGGTAGAAATACTTTGTTTCCTGCACAACCAAAAAAAGAATAACAATCCATTGAAAAACAATAAACAACCAGAACTGCCAGAAAATCAAACTGCATGGAACTCCAGCAACCAAGGAGTTAAAGAAACATTCATCCACACTGGTAGGAGGGATGCAGACAGGCAGATGGGCAGAGAGGACTCACAGCAAGGAGGCAGGCTGACTGACCTGAAACTAAAGACCCAAAACCTCTAGTTGTAAAATTCTGTGGGGATTGAGAAGGCAAGAGAAACTCCTAATCTCACAAGAGAGTTCCCACAAACTCACCCACCTGGGAATCAGCACCCAAAAGGGCACAAACCACTTATGGGAAGCATGGGAAGTGAGGGAAAGTGGGGCTAGAGCAGAGCAAATGAAAGGAATTATTCCTTCTCTGACCCCTCCCCCACAGACAGCACCACAATATAGCAAAGAAGGTTGCCTTGCCCTGGCAAATACCTAAGACTCCACCCCCTTACAACATAACAGGTGTGCTGAGACAAAGAAGTATAGCCCAAATAAAAGAATAGATCAAAACTCAGAAAAAAGACCTAAGCAACAGGGGGATAGCCAACCTATCAGATGCATAGTTCAAAACACTGGTAATCAGGGTGCTCAGATAATTGATTGAGCTTGGTCACAAAACAAAGGAAGAAATAAAGGCTACACAAAATGAAGAAAAGCAAAATATATAGAGTACCAACGTGAAGGGAAGGAAACCAGGACTCAAATCAACAAATTGGAACAAAAAGAAGAAATAAACATTCAACTGGAACAGAATGAAGAAACAAGCCTTCAAAAAAATGAGGAGAGGTTTTGGACCTATGGGACAACTGTAAACATAGGAGTCATAGGAGTGCCAGAAGGAGAAGAGATAGAGCAAGAAATTGAAGACTTATTTGAAAACATAATGAAGGAGAACTTCCCCAATCTGGCAAGGGAAATAAACTTCCAGGAAGTCCAGGAAGCTCAGAGAGTTCCAAAGAAGTTGGACCCGAGGAAGCACACACCAAGGCACATCATAATTAAGTTACCCAAGATTAAAAATAATGAGAGAAGCTTAAAAGCAGCAAGAGAAAAAGAAACAGTTACCTACAAAGGAGTTCTCATTAGACTATCAGCTGATTTCTCAAAAGAAAACTTGTAGGCAAGAAGGGGCTGGAAAGAAATATTCCAAGTCATGAAAGGCAAGGACCTACACCCAACATTACTCTCTCCAGCAAAGCTATCATTTAGGATGAAAGAGCAGATAAAGAGCTTCCCAGATAAGGTCAAGTTAAAGGAGGGTTACTAAGCTCTTATTATATGAAATGTTAAAAGGACTTATCTAAAAAATAGAAGCTGATCAAAACTATGAACAGTAAAGTGATAACAAACTCACAACCACCAACAACTGAACCTAAGGAACAAAAACTAAGCAAACCACTAGAACAGGAACAGAATCCCACAAATAGAGATCACCTGGAGGGTTATCAGTGGGAAGGGGGAGAGAGAGAATGTGGGGGGTTGGGGGGGAGGTACAGAGAATAAGAAGCATACATGGCAGGTACAAAATAGACAAGGGGAGGTTAAGAATAGTATAGGAAATGTAGACACCGAAGAACTTATATGTACAATCCATGGATGTGAACGAAGGGGTTGGGGAATGCCGGAGGGCAGGAGAGTGCAGGGATGAGAGGGTATAAAGGGGAGAAAAATATTGGAAAACTGTAATAGCATAATTAATAAAGTGTACTTAAAAAGAGAATATCCAAATAATAATTACATTAAAGGGACTCAATTTTATTGGTCATAAGAGAAATGCAAATTAAAACTGTAATGAGATACTACTTTTACCCTTAAGAGTAATAATTTTTTAAAGATAATAACATGGGTTGGTAAGTAGATGAACAAATAAAAACTCTCATTGACTACTGGTAGAAATATAAATTGGTATGACAACTTTGGAAAATTCATGACACTTCCAGTCAAGATGATGGTGTAGGCAGGCATGGCTCATTTCTTCACACAACCACAACAAAATTACAACTAAAACATAGAACAATCATCACTCAGAACCATCAGAAATTTAGTCGATTGGGAGTCCGACAATTACGGAATTAAAGAAACCACATCCTTCCAGACAGATAGGAGGGGAGCACACGTGGATCAGGTTGGTCTCTCACCCTCATACAGTGGATAAAAATTTGGGAGGGATATCTTAGGATCAAGGAGTCCCAGTCCCACAGGGGTCCCAGCCCCACAGCCTCTCCATCCCAGGGTTCCAGTGCCAGGAAGATGAATCCCAGAATTTTTGGCTGCAAAAACCAGTGGGGATTGAGTTAGTGGAAGAAATTGCTGGAGCCCCAAACAGTTTCTCTTAAAGAAGCCACATATGGACTCACCTCCCCAGACTCGCTCCCTCTGAGCTCCAACACCAGGGTAGCACCTTGACAGGCACCAGTGGCACAGAGGGAGAAACCGAAGTGTCTGACACTGAGGCAAGCAGAAGACATTATCCCTTTTCTAAACCCTCCTGAGAGTCAGCAAGCTAGTGCCGTATCTGAGACTCCATCAACCTGACTAACACTGTTTGACCCACTTTGGAGATCCCCAAAGACTCTGCCCCACCCAAATTAAGGGCCCACCCAGGCTGCTTTTCCATATAAGTGTCTGGTCTTGGCTCACACTGCATAACTTCTTAAATTCTCTCAAACGAGCAACAGCTGACTTCAGGGCAGGGCAGCAGCAGCAGCCAGCCTAGACTCACAGCTTGACTTTGCCTGGGAATCTCCAAGCCCATCACAAATAGCTGCTATATCAGATTGGTTTATAGCTCAAGCAGGGTGGTCCTAGGCAAAACATAGATGCAGGCTGACTACATCTATGCACCAAAACATAGATGCACCACTCTTGAAACCCCAGAGCCAGTGTACCTGGTGGACAGCTACAGGCCACAGCAGAGCACCACCACCCTGCCCCTGCACAGTTCATCCTCCATGGAGGGTGGAAGTTGGTAGTAAGTGGTCACAACCAATCCTTGCAGCTGACTGACCTGGGTAAATGCCTCCCATTGATCTGCCCACAGCAACCAAGGCACAAGTGAAAGAGAAAAGTGTACTCAGCTCACACAAAGGGCACACCAGGAGTACCCAGCTTGGGTGAAAGAGGAGGCTAAGTCACTGGACCCTTCAGGACCCCTACTACTTTAGGCTACTCTACCAAGACAGGGAGTCATAGAAATTCTACCTAATACATAGGAACAAACACAGGCAGGCTTCAAAAATGAGGAGACAAAGAAATATGGCCCAAATGAAAAAATAGACTGAAACTCCAGTAAAAGAACCAAATGAAATGGAGATAAGCAATCTATCAGATACAGAGTTGAAAACATTGTTTATAAGAATGCTCAAGGAATTTAATGAGGACCTCAACAGCATAAACAAAATTCAATCAGAAATGAAGGATATACTAAGTGAAATAAAGAACAATTTACAGAGAAACAACAGTAGAGTGGATGTAGCCAACAATAAAATCAATGATTTGAAACATAAGGAAGCAAAAAACAACCAAACAGAATACCAAGAAGAAAAAAGAAGACCTCCCCCCCCCGTAAAAGGAAAGTATTAGCAACCTTTGGGACAACTTCAAGGGGTTCAACATTCACATTGTAGGAGTACCGGAAGGAGAAGAGAAAGAACAAAAAATTGGAAATCTATTTGGAAAAATTATGAAAGAAAACTTTGCTAATTTGGCAAAGAAAATAGACATGCAAGTCTAGGAAGCACAGAGAGTCCTAAACATAATAAATGCAAAGAGGTCCATTCCAAGACACATAATAATTAAAATGCCAGAGATTAAAGATAAAGAGAGATCTTTTTAAAAAGCAAGAGTAAAGAAGTTAGTTAGAAGGGGAGTTCCCATAAGACTGCCAGCTGATTTCTCAAAAGAAACTTTGCAGGCTAGAAAGGATTGTCAAGAAACATTCAAAATCATGAAAAGCAGGGACCTACAACCAAGATTGCTCTACCAAGCAACATTGTCATTTAGAATTGAAGGGAAGATAAAGAGCTTCCCAGACAAGAAAAAACTAAGAGTTCATCATCACCAAATCATTATTAGGTGAAATATTAAAGGGACTTCTTTAAGAAAAAGAAGACCAAAAGTATGAACAATAAAATGGCAATAAATACATATCTATCAACAATTGAATCTAAAAAAAAACTAAGTAAACAAGAAGAACAGAGACATGGATACAGAGAGTGTTCTGATTGTTGCCAGATGGGAGGGGGGTGTGGGGGAATGGGTGAAGAGGTGAGGAGATTAAGAAGTACAAATAGGTAGTCACAGAGTAGCCATGGGGATGTAAAGTACAGTATATGAAATGGAGAAGCCAAAGAACCTATACACATGACCCATGGACATGAAAAATGGTAGGGTATTGCCTGAGGGAGTGGATGGTGTTGGGTGGAGCTGGGAAAAGGATTAGCATTAGGAAAACTGTAATATGGCATAATCAATAAAATTAAATTAAAACAAAAATTCCTTGACAGTATCTTCTACTGCTAATCATATGCATACCTTTTAACCTAGTAATTCTACTCTCTATATTGCCTAACAGAAATGCAAGCACATGAACACCAAGAAATGCAAGAATATGTACATAAAGAAACATTCATGGCTCTTCTGGTCTAGATGGAGGCGTAGGTGGAAATAGTGTACCTCTTCACACAACCAAATTTAAGGACAACAAAGATTTAGAAACAAAAACACAACCAGAACAGACAGAAAATTGAACTGTACTGGAGTCCGACAACAATGGACCATTCATCCAGACAGCTAAGAGGGTTGGAGTCAGCGGCCAGCAAAGAAGGGTCCCAGCAGGAAAAGGCGGTGAATGGCAGACCCCGGGGAGGAAACAAGCAAACCCAGTGAAGTGCGGAAGGCAGCTAGCTGACCATGGACACACGTTCGTGCGCAGATATACCAGGCAAAAAAATGGTCAGTGAAACAGACAATGCAACCCAGAGCCCCAGCAACAGGAAATAAAGCCTAAAAGCTCCAATTGAAAAAACTTGTCGGGGTTGAGGTGCCAGAGGAGGCTCCCAGGCTCACATAGAGTTCGTTGGAGAGACGCACAGGGTTCTAGAATGTACACAAGCCCACCCACCCGGGAACCAGCATCAGAGGGCCCAATTTGCCTGTGGAAAGTGGCAGAGGGGACCAAAATCCAAGAGAGTGGAGCAAGCGCCATTATTCCTTCTTTGACCCTGCCCTCACATAAGCGTCACGACCCAGCTGCCCTGGTGAACACCTAATGCTCCACCCCTCATACATAACAGGTGCAACCTGACCAAAAATGGAGAAGAACAAATCAAAGCCCCAGAGCCAATACTTTTAAGCAACCAAGAGATAGCCAACCTACTAGATGCACAGTACAAAGCACCAGTGATCAGGATGCTCACAGAAGTGGTTGATTTTGGTCACAAAGTAGAGGGGAAAAATGAAGGCTATGCTAAGTCAAATGAAGGAAAATGCACAGGGAACCAATAGTGATGAGAAGGAAACTGGGACTCAAATCAATGGAATGGACCAGAAGGAAGGAAGAAATGACCAAACAGAAAAGAATGAAGAAGCAAGAATTCAAAAAAATGAGGAGAAGCTTAAGAACCTCCAGGACGTCTTTAAACATTCCAACATCTGAATTATAGGGGTACCAGAAGGGAAAGAGGAACATCCATGAGTGAAAAACTTATTTGAACAAATAATAAAGGAGAACTTCCCCAATCTGGCAAAGGTAATAGACTTTCAGGAAGTCCAGGAATCTCAGAGAGTCCCAAAGAAGTTGGACCCAAGGAGGAACACACCAAGGCACATCATAATTACATTAGCCAAGATTAACATGAAGGAGAGAATCCTGGAAGCAGCAAGGGAAAAGGAGGCAATTACCTAGAAAGGAGTTCCCATCAGACTGTCAGCTAATTTCTCAAAAGAGACCTTGCAGGCAAGAAGGGGCTGGAAAGAAGTATTCCAAGTCATGAAATCCAAAGACCTACAACCAAGATTGCTCTACCCAGCAAAGCTTTCATTTAGAATGGAAGGGCAGATAAAGTGCTTCTTAGATAAGATCAAGTTCAAGGAATTCATCATCACCAAACCCTTATTATATGAAATGTTAAAGGGACTTATCTAAGAAAAAGAAGATTAAAAATATGAACAGTGAAAGGACAGCAAACTCACAGTTATTAACAACCACATCTAAAACAAAAGCAAACTAAGCAGACAGCTAGATCAGGAGTGGAGCCACAGAAATGGAGATCACATGGAGGATTAGCAACAGGGGAGTGGGAGGAGGAGAAGAGGGGAGAAGGTACAGAGAATAAGTAGCATAGACAGTGGGGAGAAAATAGACAGGGGGAGGGAAAGAGTAGTGTGGGAAATGTAGAAGCTAAAGAACTTATGACACATGGACATGAACTAAAGGGGGGAATGTGGGAGGAAGGGGGTGTGCAGGGCGGAGATGAATGAAGGGGGAAAATGGGACAGCTGTAACGGCATAATCAATAAAATATATTTACAAAAAGAAACATTCATGGCCACATTATTCATAATAGCTCATAGCTCAAGACTCGAGGCAATGTGAATGCCAAACAACAGTAAAGTGGGTAAATAAACTGATTATTGTTACAAAATGGAATGCTATATAGCAGTGAAAAGAAATGAGCTATTGCACAATAGGGTTGAACCTCACAAATTATTGAATGAAAGAAGTTAGAAATAAAAGTATTTACTGAGTGATTCCACTGATGTAAACATAAGTAATCTATGGTGTTTAAGTCCAGATAGTGGTAACTCTGTGGGGTTGTTACAGAATGGAAATAGTATGAGTAGTGGTCAAACTGTAAATATTTCTAAGCATATGTTATACTTTAATAAAAGTAGTTAAACAAAAACATCCAAAAGTGATAGGCCCTATTTGAGTTTTTAGAGTATCCTGAGAGGAGTTAGAATAAAAAAGATGACATGGACCCCGGGTCAGAGTGTGAGAAATCCCTACAGTAATAAAAAAGGAGATGGGGGACCCAGGAGGAAAGACAGCCAAGAAGAAACTCACAGTTGCCGAATTCCCTAAGTGTTTTAAAGAATGTAGCATTTAATATTCATTTTATGTTGTTTTCTGTGCTGTGATTTGCTCTAAACTCTCTCTCATTAGCAACCCCCCAAATTATTACTCCCAAACCATTAGTAAAATTTACAGCACCCTAAAATATGGTAAATCAAACTAAAGAAATAGTGATGTAGTGGGTTGGAAAGGGGAATATGCTACTGGGGACTAGATATCCCAAAGGAATGCCTCAAGTGAAGGTAACACTTGAATAGAGAGCAAAAAAAGTAAGGGAGAAGAGTGTTCCACACGGAAGAAAGTAAATGCAAAGACTCCTAGGCAGGATATGCTGGGCACATTTAAAGACCAGCAAGGAAACCAGTGCATGTGGAACCAAGAAAGCTGGTGGGAGATGGCACCAGACAAATAGCCAGACACCCTAGCCGGGCAGCTCAGTTGGTTAGAGTGTCTTCCTGACATGCCGAGTTTGCAGGTTTGATCTCTGGTCAGGGCACATGCAAGAATCAGCCAATGAATGCATGCATAAGTGGAACAACACATCTCTCTCTCTCCCTCTCTCTCTTTGCCACACACACACACACACACACACACACACACTAGAAGGTTTTTTTTTTAAGTAATCAGCAGGAGCCAGATAATGCAGGCCATTAGGGCTAATGGATTTTACTCTAAGTGAGATAGAAAGTCATTACAGTCAGGGGTTTGAGGAGAGAAATGACACAATTCAAGTTGTTTGGAATGTATTGCTCCAGTTGCTGTGAAAAGAATATACTGTAGAAGGGCAGAAATAGGAGGTTTTCTAACAAAAAGATGGTGCTGGCCTAGATGAGGATGCTGGTAATAGTAGGGATGGGGAAGAGAGGTTAATTCTGCATGTGTGTAGAAATTAGAGCCAGCAAGACTTGCAGGTGGACTGGACATGGAGTGCGAGAGGAAGACTAGCATCAAAGATGCCTCAGGAAAGGGCTTCCTAACCCAAGACCTGTCTTACAATTAAATAAGCTTAAACACAGTTATTCTAGTGGAGGCAGTTATCCTTCAGGAGGGTCTTCTCTTTCTAGCTTGCCTGCCAAATAAGCTCTGAAGAACACTTCTACCCTAAGGGTGGAAATGGGCCCAGGTGAACTCTAAGATATCTCATGTGCCAGAACAAGGCATGGTTCTATACTTCATACATTTTTAGGCTAAACGGTTGCAGAGTAAATTTCTTCCACCAAAGTAACTTTTTAATGGCTGTGTAGCTTTTCCACCACACACCCATTTTTATACTGGTCAGAATGAGTCAAAATGAACAGCACGGGCAGCCAGCTGCTGTGGGGTAAGCAATAAGAAACGTGGGAGTGGGAAATGCTGACGTATGCAAAGAAAGGGAGGGGGGCAGACTTATCCTCTTGGCCCTTGGGAATGGTTATGAATAGAAGCTACACTGGAAGGAGATGTAATTATAAAGTAAGTGACTAAATTGTAAGCAAACACCCTAACATTTGCAGATCCTCCCAAACGTTGTCTCTTTCAAAGCAATTACCTTGGGGATAATCTGCTAGTGCTCCATACACTACACAGTTGTCAGAGTGGAGCTGCCATTGCTCAAAGCTCACTTGGAACTCTTCTTTGGGTTTTTTTCCTTGAAAGAAGTTAATGTAACTTACTCCAAAGCCCAGTCTCTCCAGTGGACAGGTACTTGGGAAGCTCAGCTGTCAAGAACCTCAAATTCTCCTGCTGGCAAGCACTGTAAAGCTTCTAGCCTATCTGGTGTATGAACTCCCATGGCATCATTAGTGACAAGTTGGCACTGAACCTTTGAGTCAAACCCTGGAGTGAAGGGAATGTAGTTAACACCCTCAAGGCAGCCTTTAAACATCTCCCTAGACAGCTCCGATTGTCAGAAAGTTCTCATTCATTTAGAACTGAAACCCACCTACCTCACTGTACCAACCCTTCAATGGACATAATGGAGTGTGGGGCAAATGTCTGGCATCTGTGTGCCACCTCCACCATTTAGCGATTAAAAAAAGTTTCATTTATTTTTTTTAGAAAGAGGGGAAGAGAGGGAGATAGAGAGCGAGAGAAACATCGATGTGAGAGAGAAACATTGATAAGTTGCCACTTGTAGCCAGCCACCTAGACAAGGACTGAATCTGCAAACTAGGCGTGTACCCTGACCAGGAATTGAACCAGCCACATTTCACTGTGTGAAACAATGCCCAACCGAGCCACATGATTCAGGGCACCATTTTATCATATCCAAATATCACTGGTGTTATTAGTTTCTAATATCATTTTTTCAAATTACCCAATTTTCATAGATAAGTCATTTTACCTTAAATGGAATCTACATCACCTTGTAAGTAGAAAACCTGTATCAGTTGGAACCTACCAGCATAAGGAATAATATCAAAAGGAAGAGAAAATGATGCTATTAAATTCTACTTAGGAAATGTTGCCTAGCAAAGGGCTGCGCCTGAAGCAGCCTCTCTTTGTTCTTTTTTTAAATATATTTTATTGATTATGCTATTACAGTTGTCTAATTTTTTCTCCCCTTTACTCCACTCAGACGTGTACCCGCCTCCCACCATCATTCACCCTCCTTAGTTCATGTCCATGGGTCATACATATAAGTTCTTTGGCTTCTACATTTCCTATACTACTCTTAACCTTCCCCTGTCTATTTTGTAACTACTATTTTGCTTCTTATTCCCTGTACCCCATTCTCCCCACTTCCCAACCCCTCCCCCACTGATAACCCTCCATGTAATCTCTATTTCTGTGAATCTATTCCTGTTCTAGTTGTTTCCTTAGTTTGTTTTTATTTTAGGTGTGGTTGTTAGTAATTGTGAGTTTGCTGTCATTTTAGTATACATGTTTTTTATCTTCTTCTTCTTAGATAAGTCCCTTTAACATTTCATAAAATAAGGGCTTGGTGATGATAAACTCCTTTAACTTGACCTTATCTGGGAAGCTCTTTATCTTCCCTTCCATTCTAAATGATAGCCTTGCTGGATAGAGTAATATTAGATGTAGGTCCTTGCCTTTCATGACTTGGAATACTTCTTTCCAGCCCCTTCTTGCCTACAAGTTTTCTTTTGAGAAATCAACTGATAGCCTTATGGGAACTCCTTTGTAGGTAATTGTCTCCTTTTCTCTTGCTGCTTTTAAGATTCTCTCTTTATCTTTAATCTTGGCTAATGTAATTATGATGTGCCTTGGTGTGTGCCTCCTTGGGTCCAACTTCTTTGGGACTCTGAGCTTCCTGGATTTCCTGGAAGTCTATTTCCCTTGCTAGATTGGAGAAGTTCTCCTTCATTATGTCTTCAAATTCTTGCTCTATCTCTTCTCCTTCTGGTACCCCTATGATTCAAATATTGGAACATTTAAAGTTGTCCCAGAGGTTCTAAACCTTTCCTCCCTTTTTTGAATTCTTATTTCTTTATTCTGTTCTGTTTGAATGTTTATTTCTTTTTTCCACTCCAAACCTTTGATTTGAGTCCTGATTTCCTTCCCTTCACTGTTGGTTCCCTGTACATTTTCCTTTATTTCATTTTTAGTAGCCATTACTTTTTCGTCTATTTTACAATCATACTCAACCACTTCTGTGATCATCCTGATTATCAGTGTTTTGAATTTTGTATCTGATAGATTGGCTATCTCTTCATCACTTAGTTGTATTTTTTCTGGAGCTTTGATCTGTTCTTTCATCTGGGCCATTTTTTGTTCATTTGTTTTGTTTTTGTTTTTGTTTTGTTTTGTTTTGTTTTTCACCTTGGCGCACATGTTACTAGTAAGGGGAAGAGCCTTAGGTATTCACCAGGGTAGGGCAACCCACATCACTACAGTTGTGGTGCTGTGTGTCGGGTAGGGGTCTGAGGGAACAATATGCTTGCTCAGCCCTCCGTGGGCTTTCAGTCACTTCCTCCACTATCACAAGCAAATTGGGCCATTCTGGCACAGATTCCCGGGTGGTTTGTGTACATTCCAGGACCCTGTGTGTCTCTCTGAGGAATTCTCCTGTGAGGCTGGGCGTTTCTCCTGTCACCTCATCTTTCACAAGTATTTTTAGTCAGAGGTTTTGAGGCTTTATTTCCCCACACTGGAACCCTGGGTTGCATGGTCCGTCTCACTCCTCAATTGTTCCTCCTGGTTTATTCACACGCAAATGTGCCACCTCCTGGTCCACCAGCTGCCACCTTCCTGCCAGTCCTCTCAGCCCTGGCTGCCCACCTCTGCCCCTCCTATCATTAAAGAAGAATGTTTCTTATTTAACTCCTTGGTTGTCAGATGTTCGTACAGTTCAATTTTCTGCCAATTCTGGTAATTTATTTTTATTTTTAAATTTGTTGTTGTCCTTCTTTTGGTTGTGCAAAGAGGCAAAGTGCCTCTACCTATGCCTCCATCTTGGCCAGAAGTTCAGCCTCTCTTTGTTAAAAAAGATTTAACAGATGTTGAGAGGTGTAGAGAAAAAGTCCCGCAAAACGATACTTCTTTCTTGACATAATCATAGGCTCAGGAGAACTGAGCATACCTTTCTCACCATGCGATGTTGTTTAACCTCACAGCCTGTGTACCACTCTAAATTAAAGCATCTCCTCTTCCTCCAGTGGAAGGTGTGAACATTGAGAGCCACTCATGAAGCAGTCAAGCACCTTGGCTGTGGTCAAACTGATCAGATTGAGGTCATGGTCGTTCTGCCTCCTAGCTGCCCCATCCTATACACCTTACCCACTGTAAACTTCAGTTTCTTTACCTTTAAGATGGAAGTAATATTACTCATCAATGTCATGCTTTCTTAAAGATATTTGGATGTTATGCCCAGATTGTAAACTGAATATTGAAGAGTATGAATACAATCTAACACTCCAGTATCATTCAGCTTAGGGGCCAAATTAATTCAGCCTTCAGGCACTGACCATGCTGTGCTCGTAGCCAACTAAAATCTCTAAGCTTTTTTACGTGCACAACTACTGAACCAAGTCCCTCCCTGTGAATTTCTGTTGCCGGGCATTTGGGCCTGAGGAAGGACTTGGCATTTATTCTTATTAACTAGATCCTCTCTTTCATTTTAATGTGGTGCTTGAATGTTTGTTCAACTCCTCCTCCCACCCTGCATTTGAGCAGAAGGAAGTCGATGGGCAGAGCTGGGCTATGATGAGGATGTATTTGAGACCCTGTCTATGAGTCTGCATTCCTTTGAAATAAGAAAATGAAAATTTTTGCTGAGTATCCAGTATGTTTCAGGGACGTTCCTTTAACATCTCATTTAATAATCCAAGAACACCATAATATAGGTGTAATCCCCATTTTACAGAGAAGAAATCTGCATTTTTTTATTTGAAGTTAAGCATGGTAACTATGTAATTTTTTACTTTTTTGGTTTAATGTTATTTTGTAAGTACCTTATTCACTTTGTCATGTTGCTTCATGTTTTCTCTTTTTTCCTTTATAAATAAATGCTCTCTCCTTATTCTAAAAACATTTTGAGACATCTTACCCTGATGTTTATCATTTTAATGGTTGTATAATAACCCTAAGTTACCCTACCTTAATTTATTTAACCAGTTACCTATTGTTGAGAGTTTGGTATTGTTTGCTTTTGTTTGTTTGTTTTTTTAATTATTATTTTCTGTAATAAATGTTCCTGTTATGAACATCTGCACAAGAATTATTTGTTATGGAAATTTCCCCAAGAATGGAATTACTCCATTAAAGGGGAGAGACTTGGCTTTTTACAGAGACTAGCAGATTGTTTACCCAAAGGAGTGTGTAGTATTCGAGGGTAAAAAGAAAAATCTGGTTTCGTACAAAAGAAACTAATTTTCCACTCATTCATAAAATATTTAAGCGCCAGATAGGCGACGGGCGCCATGCCAGGCTGGGGACTGAGATGAGCAAGTCGGGCGCCCACCTTCAGGCAGAGCAAGGTCGAGTTTGGTAAAGGCAACCAGGCGCTCCAGGAGCCTGCCTGCCTCGGGCCAGTGAGGAGAGCGCACTCCTCCACGCAGAAGAGAGGAGACAGGGAGCTGTTCGCGGACACAGAGGTCTCCCAGCATAGACAGCTTTCGACCTGAGTCTTGCGGAATGAGTAAGAGTCTTGGCACGGGATTTAGATCTATTTTACAGTGACTCTCTGGCCTTCTATCATAAAAAAAATTTTTTTTTTCCCACTCTTGGCATAGAGAACGTTGGCGGAGTCTTAAGTCCCCAACGTCGTAAGCCTCTTTCCATCTCCCAGGAGGAAGGGGTGTCTTCGACTGCCCGTGCGGGGTCCGGGGTTCGGGGTCCTGGGTCCGGGAACCCCTGGCGCCGCACCGCAGAGGACAGGGGAGGACCCACGCGCGGGGCCCGCAGTCCCCACGGGCCTGCCCCGACGCGTGGCCCTCGGGAGAGGGAAGTCGTGCTGTCGGCGCCCGCAGGAGCCAGCTCAGCTCGGTCAGGACTGGGAAGACGGCGAGGGAAGCGGAGCTGCCCAGGGTGCGGGGCTAGAGAGCCTCCCGCGAGCGGGCTCCGAGGGGAGCTGGGCTCAGCAGCGCGGACCCCGAGGGGGCAGGCGGGCGGGGAGCGGGGCGGGGGCGGAGCTCCGAGGCCGGGGCCGCTGCAGCCGCCCAGAGGGTTGCGGGGGCTGTTTTGGCCAGACCCGAGGGCGTGGGCCTCCGCGGGACCCTGTCCTTGGAACCCCGAGGGAGGCCCGCGCGCTGTCCTAGCTCAGCTGGGGGCCCATCCTCGTGGAGACCCCCGGCAGACCGGCCGGCGCTGCCCTTGGCGAGGGAGCTGGGGCCCGGGCGCCAGGTAGGACCGAGGGCGGCGGGGAGGGCGGGCAGAAGCGTCCCTGTGCGGGAGGGGCAGTGTCGGGTCTGGGGGCTGCGGGCTCGGGGCCGAACGGAAGGGGCTCGGGCCGGAGCAGCTCAGCCCTGGGAACGCGGGGTGCCGGCCACGGGGCAGGTCGAGTTGCAAGACCCAACGCTGCTCGGGCTCGGGATCGGACGGCTCCGCTCCGTTACCCCGGGAAGGGGCTGCGGGCGCTCTCGCGGACGGACGCGAGTGCGCGCCCGGACTCGGGCTGTGGGTAGTGTCTTGGGTCTGTGCCTCGTTTCTTCGGCCTGTGGGTAGCACTGTCACAAAGAACACCCTCTCCGTGTGTGTTAACGAGGGAACAGGAGGTTTCTAGTGTATACGGACGGAGGGACACGGCGTCCTTGCCCAAGCCTCCAGCTGGCTACCTTAGGGACCTAGTCTGGTGGCACCATATTCCTCGGGGATTTAAAAAAGAAAAAGAAAAAGTACCAGATTGATGGAGTATTTTATTATTTTCTACATTATTTTTAAATTATAGTTTCAATAAGTAACACAGGCAACATAGTGTTAAACGGTCAAGCAATACAAAAGTTTATCTTCTAGAGTAATGCCTATACTAGCATTTATTTATTTATACCGTCCTCGTTTTTTCACCGTATTCTTTCCTACTCTTCTTGTTCTGTCCCCTCCTTTGAATTCTGTATCCCACCTCCTGCCCAGTGAAAGCACCAGGAGAAAATGACGTCACCCCCACCACCTAGGGCATCCCCTCACCCCCGGTGCTCCCAGCTGGCACCACCCCTGCCGTCTTCAGAGTCTTTCACTGCGGGGGCCCTTTGGGTAGGGAGCCCACTACGGAGAGGGCATTTCATTTGTTTGCCTTTACTCCCCTGGCGATTCAAGGAAAGCGGCCCTGGAGAAGAGTCCGTCCTGCCCGTGCAGGTCTGCCCTACCTGTTCTTTCCCTTAAACTGGACTCCGCAGGTGCAATTTAAGTAGAGGCTGGTAGTGAGGGGAATCAATAAAGGATATTTTCTAAAATGCTCTAAATTTCCAGAAATTAACACTTACCTAGTTCCAATCCTGAAAGCAGAACTCCCCCAGTTACTCCTTTCCCCCATGGTCTCCCCCTTCCCCCAGGACGAAGCGGAGTTACATGGTTCTTTTCCTTTGTAAGAACTCAGAGGCTGGAGGTTTTATATTCGTGAGGGGGTGGGGAGGAGCTGTGGAGGAAGTAGGAGCAGGCCGAGACCCCCGAGTGGAGAAGAATCCTGAATCCCGTCATTCAGAAACAACCTTGAAGGTAAGAGACCACATATGTGGCTTATTGCTTGCAAACAGTGCAATCAACTGTTTTCCAACGCAACACCAAAACATATTAAAAGTAGAAAAAATCAGCAAATAAATCCATGTTATCTACATGATAAAATAGAAATTGTTTAAATGATTTTTACTGAATTACAAGTTTTTTAGGAGTTGTGTAAAGTGTCTAAAATAACCTAATGGTTACTCCAGTCACTACATTTTCCTTTTTTTAATTTTTTCATGTTGCATAACCTTGACCTGGATCCAAAACATGTCAAGTATGCAAGTTGGCTAGAAGTTGCCACTTCTAAGAAGCCTTTGAATTGGGGGGTTGAAAAGGGAGAAGATTAGAAAATAAGGACTGATCCTTGTGATAGGGTAGAGAAATAACAAAAAGGAATGGATTGAGTATCAGCTTGAGTCTGGTAAGAAATCAGGTATAATTAGGAGAATGGGGAAATGAGTAAGAGACAGAGTCACTCACCATTCATTCATTCAAAATGTTCACAGAGTGTCTGGCTGTGTGCCAGCTGCTGGGCGGGAAATGGTGCATGGGACCAGGCAATTTCCCTAATCTCCTGAAGCTTACAGATGTTTGGGGAGGCAACCCTTAGTACAATAACTATTGAAAATGCATCATCCCATGCATCAAAAGGTTGCAGGCTTGTTCCCCAGTTGGAGAGCAAAGAGGAGGCACCAATGGATGTTTCTTTCTCTCTCCCCCTTTGTCTCTCTCTAAAATTAATAAACATATCCCCAGGTAAGGATTAAAAAGAAAATGTAATTGCAAACTAAAATAATCTTTCTAAAGGAAAGAAATAAAATTCTTTGAGGGTGTACACAGACTGCACTACAAGGAAGGCTTTCTCAAAGAGGATTCCCTTGAGCTGATATTCAAGGGTAGGTGGGAATGTTGAGGATGTATATGGTTTTCAGGCAGGATCAGAATGTATCACTTAGGAACTGCATTTGGCTGCGCAGAGTCAAGAAGTCTGTCTTCCGTGTGGCATTTGCCATACAGCATGGGTCACACGTAGAGCTGGCATTTCTGGAATTTGGGAAAAGGATGCTTTGGTATCACAGCATCATTTGTCCCGTCTTGAGTTGGTCATGGCTTTCCATTACTGTTATTCTTGCTTTCAAATTAAATGTTTAAATTAATTTCGTTCTTTTAGTTTATTATTGTGCACAAAAATATGTACATTGCAGTTCAAATGTGAATCATTCGCATTCTCATTGCTAAGGAAGATACATGTGTAATTGCCATACCCAATTCAATTTGTACGACCGTTTATTGTTGTCACTGAGTACTTTCCCAGGTGAAAACAGGTGTGGTGGGTAGACTACAGTACCTTTTCTCCACCTCTAAAGCTTTACATACCTCTTCAGTGTTTCATATACAGTCCTTAAGTAAAGAAGAAAGAAAAGCTAATTGCATTGATGCTGTAAGTAAAAGTAACCTAAAGCTCACAATGGGGTACTCTGGCAAGCAACATATTCTATGTGCAAATAAATATTTTCACTTATTCAATACTATTTACAATAAATCTTCTAATGCCCAGCACTGTGTTAGATGTTGTGGATAAAATAGGTTAGTAAGACACCATCCCAACATTTAAGGAATTCGCAGAAGTCTAAGAGAGGGCAGTCATACTTATC
The DNA here is from genome assembly GCF_014824575.4 of Sturnira hondurensis. Lineage (NCBI taxonomy): Eukaryota > Metazoa > Chordata > Mammalia > Chiroptera > Phyllostomidae > Sturnira > Sturnira hondurensis. The sequence continues at coordinate 1,741,662 of NW_028079853.1, read as the reverse complement.
CATGCAAGGTAGGAAAGTGTTGTGGTTGCTAGGATTAGGGTACAGTGATGCACAGGTCAGGGAGTGGTCAATTCTACCAAGGACAGGAGGGGTTGAGGAAAGTTTCCTGAAGAGTTAATGTTCAAGTTGAATCTTGAAAGACAAGACATTCCACAAGATAAGTAAAGTGGAGAGGGCATTATAGAAGAAAGATTGGTGTGGAAAACAAAACAAACAAAAAAGCAGAAGCAGAACATCCAGGACCTTCAAGTGGCTCAAAGAGCTCAAGTATAAGGAACAAAGAGGAACTCATTGAGAGATAAGGCTGGAATGGTGGGCAGGCCAGGTCTCGGAACCTGCTTGATGTCATATCGATAGCCTGGTGGTTAAACTGTGGACTCAGAGGTGTGATGGACCCAGGTTTGAGTCATGGCTTGGCCATTTTCTAGCCGTGGAAACTTGGTCGAGTAACTCGGCCTCAACATGTAATGGTGATGAAGGTGGTACCTCCCTCATTGGGTTGCTGCAAGAATTGAGATAAGCCATGTAGTACCTGACACAGATTATGCACCCAGTTATTGTTGGCTGTTAAATCCATTATTCATCCTAGGACAAAGGAAGCCACTGGAAGGTTTTAAGTGAGGGACTGACTTAGTGAGTGTTTTGTTTAGAGCACAGTCATTCCGGCTGCATGGGAATTCCTGGTTAAAGTGGAGTAAGTTTGCAGCAGAGAAACCACTTAGAGAGAACATAACCATTCAAATGGCAGTGAAGATGGTATGAATGATGGTGGCCATGGAGAAAAGGAGACAAATGTTCAAGATGTTTGTGAGGTAGACTCCACAGAACTCAGTTACTCATTCGATGTGGGGAGTGGGATTCTGCCCTGTCATCCTTTGGTCTGTCATCCAAGTGATCTCCAGGGACACAAAAGGAAGCTGTGCACCACACAGGACTAGGGATCAGGTATCTAGGAAGTGCTTGTCTCTCTCATCTCTTGGAGGCCTTTCGTTCAAGGTGAATGAACGTGAAACTTCATCCATTTGCCATTGTCATAAAGCAGCACATATAACCCTCACTCGTGCCTAGGAGTTTTGGTTCAACTTTGCCGTCAGTCAGACTGAAGTTTTTTTTCTCGGCGTCCTCTCACAATTCAATAACCACTGCTGAGGGGCCTTTTTAAAAGTCAGTGATGATTAGTGAATTTAGGTGGGCCCTATTTTATAATGCAGTGTAATCTTGGTAACCACATCATCCATTCATAAAACAGAAAATAACCCACACCTGTGTGATAATGTTTGCTGAAAGGTTGCCAGTAGCTTTATGCCTATTTCCCTCAATTGTGGATCCTGGGAAATACTGACTGATTGTAGTACAGCTTGAACAGCTGTATTATTACTGAAAGTCACAGAAAGGAAAAGACATTATAATAAGGTAGGGCCAAGAAGTGAAGTGGCAAAATGTGAAGTGGGGAAAATAAGGCCCAGAGTTTGTATAAAAGTACACTTTCCATGTCTGTGGCCTTGGGCAACGTGTCTAACCTCTCTGAGCCTCATTTTTTACTGGTGGATGTTCTTCTGACATCTGTGAAACCAAGGTAATATCTCCTTCAAGGGGTGGTTGTCAGGGTTAAGAGAGCTGTATATGGAAAGTGGTTAACACAATGCCTGGCATAGGGTGGGTGCCTAACTGGCCCATATCCTTTGGCTCAGTCTCTGAGGTCTTCCCTTATTTTGAAAAAGCAGGAAGAAGAAAGATTTCTTAGGGCGTGTAACCAGAATTAATGGGCTTTTAGGTGTTTCTCATCTGTAATTGTCTTTCCCCCTCTAAACCAGGACAAAAACCTGTTTACCTCCACTCTCAGCGAGTGCTGCCCAGTGATGACGGGGCAAAGGTAATATGATGCCTGCAGGCAGGAAGCTGATTTTAGCCATTCTTCTTTCAACAAGCCTTTCACATACACACAAGCAAAATTACTAACGAAGAGAAAAATGGAGCAATTTGACTGCTTTATCCTGTGTTTTTTGTTGGTGGAGTTTCTAACAAGCATTTTTCTTGTTTATTTGGGATGTTTCATGTAGAAAGAAAGAACCAGGCTCAAAGAGATTGTAACGGCTCCACCAATCATTGTGAGCTGTTTGTCCTTAGGAAAAAAACGTGTTTTTTTCCTTCTCTTAATAGAAGTTGATGATTGAAAGAATTATCATATGCTCCACATAGTTTTTTCTAAATATTCTAAATTTGACAAAAGCCTTCCAGTGAGTTCAGCAAGCATCAGTTGAGGTTGCATGCTGGGGGGGTGAGCTGGCACTGTGAACTCAGAGACACCCCTGCGGAAAAAGGTGGGTAAGAAGAGGGGCTGAGTGCCAGCTGATTTCAGAGAGCCAGTGAGAAGGGACCCATCAGGCCAAGGCTCTCCACTAGTTTCAAAACCCCAGTCCCTCAGATCATGAACTCCTTCCAGCTGGGATCCAGGTCTGCCCATCTCTATGACTCCGTCCTTGCCCATGGGAACCCTTTTGTGCTGTTTGTCGGTTGGAATATCAGGAGAAAAAGGTAGTGAGGAGGCCAAGTGGCCTGTTTCCTTCACTCTTAAAAATAAAAATATTCCAAATAAAGGTTTGCTAATTGTTAATTTGCAATTAGCCGATTTTCACCCATATCTTTTGAGAGATGGCGAAGTTAAAAGTCTAGGCTCTGGAATTAGAGTGCATGGCCCTGTATACGAGCTCTACACCTTACTAGTCTATGGCCTTGGGCAAGTTGTTTAACCGCTCTGTGCCCCAAGTCTCCCTTTCGATAAACTGAGGTTACTAATATTACCTACTGCATTGGTTGTTAACTGATTTAAATGAGTTACTAATATGCATTGTTTAAGCTCATCAAGCCCAGATGCTGTGTCTTACTCAACACTGAAACCTCAGAATCCAGCGTGGTGCCTGGTGCAATGAAAAAGCTGAGTGAATGAACAAATCTCCATACGTAGGCTGATATAGCACTGGATTGACAAAGCACTTTTTATCATTATTTCACATGATCCTTGGAACATCTCAGGAGATACATAGGGAGATGGACACGATAGGTACGCTCATCTCCATTTTACAAATGAGGAACAAGGGTACTGGAAGGCTGCATGACCTGACAAAGGCAGCACGACGGTAAATGCCAGACCAGATTCATGCTCTGAACTGCATTTATTCCTAGCCCTGTGCGCTTCCCACTGACTGGCTGCCTCTCAATCCTACGCAGGTTTCATGGAACTCAAGTTTACCCACTACCAAAAATGAACACACATAGCTTACTTAGTTTTCTGAAAAAATTAACTTACTGTGAATATACTCGGTCAAATCAAATCGTAGAGGGGAGAGGGGAGGGAATTTCAGGGGGAAAGGGGAAGGGTTTACAGGAACAAGTATAAAGGACACGTGGACAAAAACTAGGGGCCATGGAAATGGGAGGGAGGTGGGGAGGGCTGGTGGGTGGGCTGGGATGGGAGTAAAAGGCAGAAAACTGTACTTGAATGACAAATAATTAAATTAATTAATTTAATCTAATTAATTTTTAAAATTAAATTAAAAATTTGTAACTTCAAGTTAAAAGTTGAAGTTTGGGAAGTTTCTACTTTGGGGGGTGGGGGAAAAAGAGGGTATTTTATGGGAATGAAGAAGTTCTTTCTATGTGTGAGAGTAGCAGAGAATCACGAAGGAAAATATTAACTGACTTTGTTACATAAATATTTAAACTATTGTGTATAAAAAGCTATGATTAACTTAAAAGGAAACTAAATTTTAAAAAATTGTAGCAAATATGCCAAAGAGTTAAAAGTTTTAATATCTAATGAGCTCATAAAATTTAATAGGGAAAATGATGAGACCTTAGTTTCAAAAGGTTGGCAAAGGACTAACAGTTTTCAAATAAGGAAAAGCACATGGTTGGTGCACATATACAATATTTTAACTTTAATAAAAGAAATAAGGATTTTTAAAATGATATATCAGTTTGCTTATCAAGAGCAGTAAGATTTTCAAAATAATGCTGGTGGAGTGAGATAAAATGGTTACGCCAGATATACAAATTATCTGGAAAACAATCCTCTTGAAATTGCTTATTGTCTTTGACCAAGGAGTTCAGTTTCTGGGATGTATCCTAAAAAAAGCGTAAGAGAGATCCAAGATGGTGGAGGAGTGAGTGGTGGCTACACTAACCTCCTCCCAGGACCTGTCTGGAATTACAACTAAATCGTAGAGAAATCATTACTAACTAAAGAAATCGTTAGAAACATGGGTTAAGACATATGCCTCCTCCCCCCAAAAGAAAGAAGTTATCTAAAAAGCTATAAAGAGAAAAATGCTCAGTGCTATTACATGGCTACAATAAGTAAAGTGAAGAAGTGTAACACAAACCTAAAAAAATAAACACTTAAGCATGAAGATGTTCTTCACAGTGTTTATTTAGAGGAGTGAAACACTAGAAACAACCTGTGTCCAATAATAAGGAAGTGCTTAAATAAATTGGCGGGGGGGGAAGTAGCTTAGACTAGCAGCTGAAAGCATGGAGTCTCACCACCCGAGTTCGAATCTTGACTTTGCCACATATTAGCCCTACAACCTTGCAAACCTCTCCATGCCTCGTTTTCTGCATCTATATTGACCTAATGAAACATCATAGGTCAATAATTCCAAACTCCTAGAAGCTCTATAAATGTAAAGATTTTTGTGATTTTGTTAGTAGCAAAACATGATTAAACTGACGTAACTTTATCCTGCTTTCTGTTGACTATATTCTGGGGCTATAGTCAATCTTAATCCTTTTCCATAGTAGTTTTACTTTCCCTGCAGAATCTCAAAGGATCTCGTTAAGAATTAATAACCCTCATGGGCAGGTGAAAAGATTAATTGAAGTCAGTGTTAATTGGAGTCAGGTGTATCTACTGTAAGCTAATCTCTTGTTCAAGAAATGTTCCAAATCCTTCCACCCAGGTGAGAATATTAACTGTAGATTGCTGAGCTCTATCTCCAGAGATTCTCATTAAATAGGTCTTGGGCAGGACACATGTCTTTAGTTCTCACAAATTCCCAAGTGATGCTGATCATGGACCACACATTAGGCTCCCTCCTCTGACAACCCCCTCTTTAATTTTTCATCACCCCTTATATTGTACTTTTATTATGTGAACATTTTTTTCTGAAATCTTTGGCTCGTTTTTATAGTATTCTCTTATCTTCTCATTTCTCTGCTTTGCTTTTATTTCTAGAAGCAGTCATCTAAAAAAATTATCACTTTCTAGGCACTTATATGCCAGTAACTATGTTACCGCTTTATTCTTTTTTTTTCATTTTTTAACAACGCTGAAAGAGCATATTGTTATCCTCATTTTAGAAGTGAGAAAACAGAGGTCCTAAGACTCCCAGTAAGTGGGGAAAAAACCTTTCTGGCCCCCAAGTCCAAGCTCATTCCATTTTACTGCCCACCCCTTCCCCCTGGCGGTACATGTCACCACGTCTCCAGGCTACATGCTTTCTCAATGCTGCCTCAGCTGTGTGAGTCCTGCCAAGTCCCCAGTCTGGAACCCCTGTCTCTACTCATCACCTATGTGGATCCCATTTGGAACTTCTAACCAGTAGGCTCACCCAGCTACGCCTGCCTACAACCCACACTTTTGGTTTTACCTGGCCGTTCATCATATTGGGCACAGCACAAGTCGGTTTACCGTGGCAAGTGCACTAACACAGAGTTTACTATTGTATTATTACTTACTCATTATTGTATTGTTTTTCCATACTGTAAATTTACTTGTGCCCCACCCTGTTTGTATTTGCTTTTTCGTACCAAGAGATTTGTCCTCCTAACTGGACTTGGAATTCCTTGAAGGCAGGACCCATCTCTGGCGTCTCTGTGTCCCCTTTGGAACTGCCATGGGGGGAGTCGATTGCCCCCATTACCCCCCTTCCTACTTTTCTCCCTTCCTGGACTGCTATCCCCACCACTTGTCCTGCCTTATTTTGGTGAAGTCGAGCCATATCAACAAGAAGGGGAAGAAAGAAAGAAAGCCATATTTGACCCCTCTTCACCCTTTTCCCCACAGTGCAGCTGCGGGCGGTTTGCTGGTGTTTGGTTGTTCCTCTGTATCATGAGAAGGCACTCCCCGCGAGGATCTGCACTGAGCACTTGGCTGTTGTTGAGGGTTTCCAGACACCCCTCTCCTCCTTACATATTTCCTCAAATTCCATTTCCATCATTTTACTTCCCAGTTTCACTCTGCATCCTTGTCTCCATTCCAGTATATGCCAAGAGTTCTCCCCTGCCTGTTCCCAGCTTGCACATTTGTGGAGTCACTTCCCCTGGATAAGATCTACTGGGACCAATATGGTGGAAACCATTCATTTGGTCTATACACTGGCCATTTTCTCCCCTCCCCCTCCCTCCATTTCTCCCTTCCTCCTCCGTGAGGTCATTATTTCTGTTGTTGCTTGGATGGTGTTATCAACCTACTATGACAGCTTTTACACAACTCAGGGCTTGTGATCTTCCTTTTGTAATTTTCTCAAAACTTGCTATTATCACCCAGTGAGCCGTCTGCAGAGCAGCTGGGCCTCATAGCCGGAGGGTGAGATTTCCCCACCGTGCTTCCATTTCCTCCCAGTCCCTTAGTGCAGAAGGGCCCGTGGTGTTTGGGTCACAGCCTCACCTAGCTGCCCTGCTAAACCGACACCGCCGCCAGTACGTAATTCTGGATTCAGTTAGTCTTCCGGTTCAGAAGGCTTTTTTCTGACCCACATTTATAAACCAGCTTTATGACAGTTCTGAGGCTTTCCCTCAGTGTCTCCTGTGATTAGAATTCCTTCTCTGGTGCCTCATTCCAGGTGCTATTCTTGGAAACCTTCACAGTGAAACTCTAGGGGGAAGAAACATTCTGAGAATACCGTTTACTCTTTCTTTAGTGCTCACAATGTATCTATCAGTCATTGTGCTCAATATTTTTATGCTTTATTGTTTAATCCTATCCACACTTTAGTTAGGTACATCCCAGTGCAATGGAGAAACTGAGTTTCAGTGAGGTCAAGTGACTTGCCTGAAGTTCCATGGTCAGTAAGGGGAACAGCCTACATTCAAACTGAGGCCACACAATTCCAAAGCTCATAGTCAGATTTTAGTGTCTGGGAGCTTTCTTCTCTCCTCCAAACAATATGATAATTTAGTCCAAAGATCTTTCAGAAACCACTATGACAGTGCAAATGGATACACCCTTTCTGGAGGGCAGGTTGGCAATTCATATTAAAAGCTTTCTTATCCTTTAATTTAACAATTCCTGTGCCTGAATTTATGCTAAGGAAATATTAACATGTGCAAAGGCTTAGTAACTCTAAGGAACCGCAGGCTAGCAATATTCATAATACAAAAAATTTGTAACAGGTCAAATGCCCAACAAAAGGGAATTGGCTAAAGTGTGATACAAGGAGACAATGAAATACTGAGTCGTCATAAATTCTGTGGAAAAAGAACATTTGGTGGCATAGAAATGTGCTCTTGATGGACTAAATAATACTATAGAATTTCAGATTAAATCCATTTGTGTAAAAACAGATACTACAAAACAGAGTCAAAGAGAAATGACATAGAGCCAGAGACATAGATAAGCATATATGTAAAAAACAAAAAAGTGAAGAGTTATGATACTGAGGTAGAATTAAAACTAATTTTTATTCTTTTAACTCTTACTGTGTTGTAATTACATTTTAAATTGACATAGAGGTTATTTTAAGTTTTTGTTTTGTTTTGTTTTGTTTTCATTGAAGAGTGTTCACATGTTGTTTGAAGATGTAGTCTTTGGAACTCCACCCTGGTCCTTCCCTCTGTTGGTGTTTTATGCTATCAACTTTTGGGTTTGTTCTTTTTCTAGAGCTGAGCTGGGGAGCTGATCGTTTGTGCTGAAAATATTTGCATGAAACTGAGCTCTTCTCTGGCATTGTGTACCCTTGTGTGTTTCAGGTGGGCAATTCCAACCTCGTTTCATCCAAATCTAAACTACACTAAAGGTCCTCATCTAAACTAATTAAACATCCTCTCCATCTTCCTCTGCTCTGGCAACTCTTATTTTTCCCTCTAGAGTAACAGCTGTCCTTCCTCACCCTCACTGACCCTGTGAAGGAAATTTCAAACATTTTTTTTTCAAGTTACAAGATCTTTGGCCAGTGCTCCCACTTTATAATTTGTCCCACAAACAAGCATTTCTACAGACACTGAGTTCCGTGTTCTCAGTTTCTTTAATTACTTTTTTCTTAATTTTTTTCTCTTTGACTCAGGGTGTTTTGCTTTCCTGACCGGGTCACCTCCCAACTGCCGTCGGCTGTTGAATCATACTGGTTATACTGACTCATGGCATAGCCTCCCCTTATTCCGGCCTCCAGGTGCCTTTGAAATGTGCTTTCCTGCTTGCTTCAGCTTTCTTTCTACGCTGGTCCCTTTGATCATCTCTCTGGCAGCTTCCTTCATCTGTCCCTTTGGAGTCCTCATTTCTGTTTCTAGAAAGTCGAAGTACCTGTCTCTCATCTCTTTATATTCTCCATTCAGCTGATAATCCTTAATGTAATCATTTTAGTCTTTAACCAGGCCTTCCCTGAAGCTTTTTAAAATTTGATTGATGATTGATTAAATTATTTTTATATTTTTCCATTACCATATATCCCCCCTGTGTCCTCTTGCACCTCCACCCAGCCCCGCCCGACGACAATCGCCACCACACTGTTGTCCGTGTCCTCGAGTGCTTTTTCCCTTTTGCTCCACCCCTCCACCCTTAACCCACCCCTAGAGCTGTCAGTGTGCTCTCTATTAGTCTGTCTCTATTTTGCTTATTAGTTTGGTTTGTTCATTAGATTCCACATATGAGTGAAATCATATCTTTGTTTCTCTCTGATTGCCTTATTTCACTTAGAATAATGTTCTCCAGGTCTATTCATGCTGTCAAAAATGGTAACATTTTCTCCCTTTTCAGGACTGAGTAGTATTCCATTGTAAATGTCCCATAGTTGTTTTATCCACTTGTCTACACTAATGGACACTTGGGCTGCTTCCAAATCTTGGCAATTGTAAATAATGCTGCAATGAACATAGGGGTGCTTATATTCTTTCAGATTAGTGTTTTGGATTTCTTTGGATAAATTCTCAAAAGTGGAATTACTGGGTGATAAGGCAGTTCCATTTTTAATTTTTGAGAGAACTCCATACTGCTTTCCACAGTGGTTGCACCAATCTGCATTCCCATCAACAGTGTAAAAGGGACCCCTTTTCTCCACATCCTGGCCAGCACTTGTTTGTTGATTTATTGATGATAGCCATTCTGACAGGTGTGAGGCGATATCTCATTATGGCTTAATTTGCATTTCTCTAAGGATTAGTAACATTGAGCATCTTTTTTTCAAAACATTTTATTTATTTATTTATTTTTAGAGAGAGGGGAAGGGAAGGAGAAAGAGTGGGAGAGAAACATCAATGTGTGGTTGCCTCTCGTGTGTCTCCTACTTGGGACCTGGCCTGCAGCCCAGGCATGTGCCCTGACTGGGAATCGAACCAGTGACCCTTTACTTCACAGGCCCGTGCTCAATCCACTGAGCTATGCCAGCCAGGGCTGAGCATCCTTTTATATGTCTGTTGGCTAGCTATATGTCCTCTTTGGAGAAGTGTCTATTGAGGATCTTTGCCTTTCTCTTAATTGGATTTTGGTTTTTCTTAATTTGATTTGTGGTTTTTTGTTTGTTTGTTTTTGCTGTTGAGTTTTACAAGTTCTTTATAAGTTTGGAAATTAACTCCTTATCAGATATATTGGTGAATATGTTCTCCCCACTCTCAGTAACTTGTCTTTTTATTTTGTTAATGATTCCCTTTGTTGTGCAAAAGCCTTCTAGTTTGATATAGACCCATTTGTTTATTTTATCTTTTGTTTCCTTTGCCTGAGGAGATATATCAGAAAAACTATTGCTACAGTCAGTGTCTAAGATTTTACTGCCTATGTTTTCTTCTAAGATTTTTATGGTTTTGGGTCTAACATTTAAGTCTTTAACCCATTTTGAATTTATTCTTGTGTGTGGTATAAGAAGGTGATCTAGTTTCATTTTCCTGCTTGTATCTGTCCAGTTGTCCCAACGCCACTGATTGAATAAACTGTCTTTAGTCAGTTGTATGTGCTTGCTTCTTCTGTCAAATATTAATTGACTGTAAAGGTGTGGGTTTATTTCTGGGTTTTCTGTTCTGTTCCATCAATCTATGTGTCCTGTTTTTGGTTGCCTTTTTTTTGCCATTATCATGCTGTTTTGATTACTGTGGGCTTATAGTATAATTTTCTATTAAGTAATGTGATTCCTCCAATTTTGTTCTTTCTCAAGATCACTGTTGCTATTTTGTGGTTGCAAATACATTTTTGAAATATTCTAGTTTTGTAAAATACACCATTGGTATTTCAATAGGAATTGCTTTGAATCTATACATTGCTTTGAATAGTATGGACATTTTATGATGTTAATTCTTCCTATCCATGAACATGGTATGTACCTCCACTTATCTGTGTCTTCTTCAGTTTCTTTCTTTAGTGTCTTATAATTTTCCTAGTACAGGTCTTTCACATTCTAGGTTAGGTTTATTCTTAGGTATTTTATTCTTTTTGAAGCAATTGTGAATGGGATTTTCTTAACTTCCCTTTCTGATAGTTCATTATTAATGTATAAAAATGCGACTGATTTCCAGAAATTAATTTTGTATTCTGCTACATTTTTAATTCCTTTACAAGCTGTAGTGATTTCTTGGTGGAATCTTTAGGGTTCTCTATATACAGCATCATGTCATCTGCAAATAAAGACAGTTTTACTTCTTCCTTTCCAATGTGGATGGCTTTTATTTCTCCTTCATGTCTGATTGCTATGGATAGGACTCCCAAACAATGTTGAATTAGAGAGGAGAAAGCAGACATCCCTGTCTTGTTCCCAATCGTAAAGGGAGTGCTTGTAGGTTTTGCCTGTTGAGTATGATGCAGGCAGTAGTTTTGTCACGTATGGTCTTTATTATGTATGTCCCCTCTGTTCCTACTTTGCTGAGAGATTTTATCATAAATGGGTGCTGGATTTTATCAAATGCTTTTTCTATGTCTATACATATGACCATGTGATTTTTATCCTTCATTTTTTTAATGTGGTGAATCACATTTCTTGATTTGCGAATGTTGTACTAACCTTGCAACTCTGTAATAAATCCCACTGACCACGGTGTATGATACTTCTGATGTATTCCTGTGTTCGATTTGCTGATATTTTCTTGAGGACATTAGCATCTATGTTCATTGAGGATGTTGGCCTTAATTTTCTTTTTTTTGGTAGGGTCTTTATCTGGATTTAGAATTAGAATAATTCTGGCCTCATAAAATAAGCTTGGGAGTCTTCTGTCCTTTGAATTTTTTTGGAATGGTGTGAGGAGAAGTGTTAGTTCTTCCCAGAATGTTTGGTACAATTCATCTGTGAAGCCATCTGGCCAGGGCTTTTGTTTGTTGGGAGTTTTTTGATTACTGCTTCAATTTCACTAGGGGTAATATCTGTCTATTTAGATTCTCTGATTCTTCCTGATTTAGTTTTTGAAGATTGTATGTTTCTAAGAATTTATCCATTTCATCCAGGTTGTCCAGTTTGTTGGCATATATTTGTTTATAATATCTTCTCATAATCCTTTGATTTCTTTGGTGTCAGTTATTACTTCTTTTTCACTTTTAATTTTATTATTTGGGTCTTCTCTCTCTCTCTCTTTCTTTCTTTTTTTTTTATGAGTCTGGTTAAAGGTTTGTCAATCTTGTTTATCTTTTCAAAGAACCAGCTCTTGGTTTCATTGATATTTTGCATCATTTTAAAAGACTATTTTTGGCTGGTCCGATGGTAGTGGGTTATCAGAACACATCTAAAGTTAATGTCATTAAAAGACTATTTTGTTTATTTCTTTCTGATCTTTATGATTTCCTTCTTTCTAATCACTTTGGCCTTTTTTCTTTTTTCTAGTTCTCTTAAGTATAAAGTTAGATTGTTTTTTAAAAATATATTTTATTGATTATGTTATTACAGTTGTGCCATTTCCCCCCTTCATTCCCCTCCACCATGCACACCCCCTCCCGCCACATTCCCCCCCTTTACTTCATGTCCATGTGTCACAAGTTCTTTAGTTTCTGTATTTCCCATAGTATTCTTGCCCTCCCCCTGTCTATTTTCTACCTACCATCTATGCTACTTATTCTCTGTACCTTCTTCCCCCTTCTCCTCCTCTCACTCCCCTGTTGCTAACCCTCCATGTGATCTCCATTTCTGTGGCTCTGATCCTAATCCAGCTGCCTGCTTAGTTTGCTTTTGTTTTAGGTGTGATTGTTAATAACTGTGAGTTTGCTGTCCTTTCACTGTTCATATTTTTATCTTCTTTTTCTTAGATAAGTCCCTTTAACATTTCATGTAATAAGGGCTTGATGATGATGAACTCTTTGAACTTGACCTTATCTGAGAAGCACTTTATCTGCCCTTCCATTCTAAATGAAAGCTTTGCTGGATACACCAGTCTTGGGTGTAGGTCTTTAGATTTCATGACTTGGAATACTTCTTTCCAGCCCCTTCTTGCCTGTAAGGTCTCTTTTGAGATATCCACTGACAGTCTGATGGGCACTCCTTTGTATGTGACTGTCCCCTTATCTCTTGCTGCTTCTAGAATTCCTTCCTTCATTTTAATCTTGGCTAATGTAATTACGATGTGCCTTGGTGTGTTCCTCCTTGGGTTCAGCTTCTTTGGGACTCTCAGAGCTTCCTAGACTTCCTAGAAGTCTATTTCCTTTCCCAGATTGGGAAATTTCTTCTTTATTATCTGTTCAAATAAATTTTTCACTTGTTACTATTCCTCTTCCCCTTCTGGTACCCCTATAATTCAGATGTTGGAATGTTTAAAGGTGTCTTGGAGGTTCCTAAGCCTCTCCTCATTTTTTTGAATTCTTGCTTCTTCATTCTTTTCTGTTTGGTTGTTTCTTTCTTCCTTCTGGTGCACTCCATTGATTTGAGTCCCAGTTTCCTTCCCATCACTATGAGTTTCCTTCCCATCACTATGAGTTTCCTGTGCCATTTGCTTCATTTCACTTAGCGTAGCCTTCATTTTTTCATCTAATTTGTGACTAAAACTAACCAGTTCTGTGAGCATCCTGATCACCAGTATTTTGAACTATACATCTGATAGGTTTGCTATCTCTTTGTTGCTTAAAAGTGTTGGCTCTGCACTTTGAGCTGTTCTTCTGATTGAGCCATAATGTTTTAGTCTGGTTGAACCTGTTCCATATGAGGGGCGGAGCCTTAGGTGTTCACCAGGGTGGGTCTACCCAGTCGCTGGGTTGTGACTGGGGGTGGGGTCAGAGAGGGAGCAATGGCACTTGTTGGGCTCTCTCTCAGATTTTGGTCCCCTCTGCCACTTCCCACAAGCAAATTGGGCCCTTCTGGTGCTTGTTCCTGGGTGTGTGGGCTTGTGTGTATTCTAGGACTCTGGGTCTCCCCAGTGAACTCTTCTGTGAGGCTGGGCGCCTCTTCCAGCACCTCAACCTCTGAAAGTTTTTCCAATTGGTGCTTTTAGGCTTTAATTGCTGTCGCTGGGGCACTGAGTTGTGCAGTATGTCTCACTAACCATTTTTATACCTGCCTGGTTTATCCGCACATGAATGTGTGTCCTCGGTCAGCCAGCCACCTTGCGTGGCTCACTGGATTTTCTCATTTCTTCTCTGGGGTCTGCCAACCACCGCCTCTTCCTACTGGGACCCCTCTCTGCCGGCTGCTGACTTTGCCCCTCTTACTGGTCTGGATGGATAGTTCGTTGTTATTGGACTTCAATACAGTTCAATTTTCCATCTGTTTTGATTGTGTTTTTGTTTCTAAATCTTTGTTGTCTTTAAATTCGGTTGTTTGAGGAGATACAGTATTTCTACTTACACCTCCATCTTGGCTGGAAGTCCCCTAGATTGTTTATTTGATCTTTTTCTTGTTCCTTTTTTTAAAGATTTTATTTATTTATTTTTAGAGAGGGGATGAGAGGGAGAAAGAGAGAGAGAGAAATATCAATGTGTGGTTGCCTCTTGAGCACCCCAAACTAGGGGCCTGGCCCATAACCCAAGCATGTGCCCTGACTGGGAATTGAACCAGCAAACATTTGGTTCACAGGCTGCTGCTCAATCCACTAAGCCACACCAGCCAGAGTGTGGCTGGTTTCTTGAATGCTATGAATGTCCCTCTTAGGATTGCTTTCCCTGTGTCCTAATGATTTTGGGTTGTTGCATTCTAATTTTGATTTGTTTCAAGGTATTTTTACTTTCTTCCTTGGTCTCATTGTCGATTCACTCATTTTTAAAAACATGTTATTTAGCTTCCATGTTTTGTGTATTTTTTAGTTTTCTTCTTGTAATTGATTTCTACTTGCATATCATTATAGTCAGTGTTATGCTTGCTATGATTTCAATCTTCTTAAATTTATTGAGACTTGTTTTGTATCTTAATGTGGTCTATCTTAGAAAATGTGCACTTGAGAAATTTATATAATCTGCTTGTTTGGGCAAAAGGCTCTGAAGATAACAATTAAATCCATCTGATCTAGTGTGTCATTGAAAGCTGCTGTCTACTTGTTGATTTTCTGTCCAAAAGATCTACCTATTGCAGTCAATGGGGTGTTGAAAATCCCTTACTATGACTATTTCTGTTGATCTCTCCCTTTATGTCCATCAAGTTTTGCTTTCTATATTTAGGTGGTCCTATATTGGGTGCATAAATGAATACTACAGTTACATCTTCTTGTTGGATTGTTCTCTTTATCATTATGTAGTGTCCTTCTTTGTCATACTATAGCCTTGGTTTTGAAGTCTATTTTGTCAGATATAAGTATTGCTACCCCAGCTTTTATTTTTCCATTTGTATGTAGTGTCTTTTTCCATCCCTTTACTATTAGTCTATGTGTAACTTTTGTTCTGAGGTTAGTCTCTCATAGACAGCATATATATGGATCTTGTTTTCTTATGCATCAGCTACCCTAGATCTTTTGATTAGAGCATTTAAGTCATTTACGTTTAAAGTGGTTATTGCTAGCTACAAATTTATTGCCAATTTTCTCTTTATAACTATGTTCCCCTGTTTTATTTCACTTTCTTCTTAAAGAAGACCCTTTAACATTTATTTTTAACACTGTCTGATGGTAATAAACTAGCTTTTTCTTGTCTTGGAAGATCTTTATTTCATCTTCAATTTTAAGTGATAGCATTGGTGGTTAAAGTAATCTTTGTTGTAGATCCTTTCTTTTCATCACTTTAAATACTTTATGCCTATCCTTTCTGGTCTGAAATGTTTCTTTGAGAAATCAAGAGAGTCTTATGGGAATTCCCTTATAGGTAACTATTTTTTTTTCTGGGTGCTTTTAAGATTCTCTCTGTCTTTAACCTATGCCATTGTAATTATGATGCATCTTGCTGTGAGATTATTTGGGTTTTTCTTGTTTGGCACTCTATACACTTTCTGGACTTGTGTGTCTTTTGCCTTCCCCAGGTTGTGGAATTTTTTAGCCAATATTTCTTCAAGTAGGTTCTCAATCCCTTGCTCTTTCTCTCTTCTCTTCCTGTTACTGCTATGGTGCAGATGTTATTACACATCACATTGTCCTAAAAGTTCCCTAAATTACTCTCATTTTGTAAAATTCTTCATTATTTTTGCTGCTTTGATTTGGTGTTTTTTCTACCTTGTCTTCCAAATCACTGATTTGCTCCTCTCTTCAATTCAACCTACTGCGTATTTCTTCTATTATATTTCAGATACTGTATTCATCCTTTCTGACTTTTTTTCATAGTTTCTATGTTCTTTTTCAGGATGTTATAGTTCTCACAAAGCTTCCTGAGCACCCACCAATCATTTTTTAACTCTATAGCTGGTGAATTGCTTATCTCCATTTCATTTAGCTGCTATTCTTTCATTTGGGTATGTTTGATTGTCTCCCCATTTTGGCTGTCTCTTTGTATTTGTTTCTATATCTTTGGTAGATCCTCAATGACTCTCAGTCATGGTAGGGTGGCTTTATGTAGTAGGGACCTGTGGGACTCATTGGTGCAGTCTCCTTGATCACCTGATCTGGGTGCTCCAGCCGTATCCCTAGTATGGGTTTATGTGGACGCTCCCACATATGTGAGTCTTGATTGCTACTGGCCATTGGTGGCTGGTTTTGACCCTCAGGGCAGCTGATTGTGAGGTTTGAGCTCAACCACAGTGTACAGGCTGCTGTGTAGGTGCTGACCACATTAATCAGAATTTGCCTCAGCAGGGTCTAGGGCCTGCTGAGGTCTCCCTTTGGATATGCCATCTGTGAAGCTAATTGGCTCCTTCTCTAATGCTCTCTGAAGCTGGCCACTGGTTTTGTTGGTTCTGAGGGATTCTGGCACAGGTCATTTCAGACAGTACCTGTGAATGGCCCTGAGAAACTTTTTTGGAGCTACAAAACAATCCACAGTTAGTGGCTGCCTGGGTATGCATGGAAAGGACCAAGCTGTGCACCAAGGCCAGCTTCCACCAGCACTGAGTTTAGGGGCAAGTCAATGAAAGGCCCAAGGCACCCTGAAATCCACCTCCATTTGCCCCTGCCTGCCTCCACCTGCTGACTGCCTGTTAGACTCAGTCACTGAAATGGCCTCTGGCAGTACTCAACTTGCAAGAGGAAGGTTCTCAGTGAGTTACCAGGTAGGGGCTAGTGGTGTTCACCAGAATGATACAGGTTCAATTTCTGTTAGTGTTGGGTCTAAGGCCACTTGGCAAAAGTCCCAGCATATACTAAGTGTAGATGTCACCTGCTGGGTGCTTACAGATCTTTGTGGTGGGGCCGGTCTCAGCAAGTCCTCAGGGTGAAACGAGCAGGGTTTTTGAGACCCAGACAGACCAATATTTGACCATGTGAAGGGAGGGCTCTGCCCTGGTCTGTCACATGAGTGGACAATGGCCCCTGTCCCAGAGCTACACAACTCAGTCTTTCCCAGAGTCTGCCCAGAGCCTGAGCTCAGCAGGGCAGAGATACATAGGAGTCAAGAGGGTGGGGCTAATGGATCTCCCTTGAGGGGGAGTGCTGGTCAGGCTTGAGGGAAGAAGGGGAGATAGTCTCTGCCCCAGAGCCACACACTCAGTCATGATACCCCCTCAGTCTGCCCAGACTTCCATATCCCTGCCCAGGCAGCTGATTCCTCAGCAGACTGTGGGCTCCACAGGGTGGGGTGGCAGGGAGTCTAGAGGGTGGGGCTATTGCATTCCCCCAGGCTGATGCCATAATGAGGAGAGTGCTGTACCCCGGAAAGATGGTGTCTGCAGGTGGTGTAGAAGAAGGACTCACACAGGGATCCTGGTGGCTGTCCCTCCAGCTATCTCCCTAGAACCACAAACCCCAGTCTCT
Organism: Sturnira hondurensis; assembly: GCF_014824575.4. Classification (NCBI taxonomy): domain Eukaryota; kingdom Metazoa; phylum Chordata; class Mammalia; order Chiroptera; family Phyllostomidae; genus Sturnira; species Sturnira hondurensis. The sequence continues at coordinate 1,724,232 of NW_028079853.1, read as the reverse complement.
CCTCACAAAACTGTAGTCTGGTCCTTCCTCCCTCTGCCAGAGCCAAGGGTGAGGAGCTGAAAGTGAGATGTTGTGTGTTGGTATGTTAACAGCGTGCCTGTGTTTCTAGCAGACTCTCATCTCTCCCTGGTGAACAAAATCCCTGCTGATTTTTGTACCCAGATATTATGTGGGTGACTCTTGTTGGCTCTGCTGCTCTGGGCTGAGGAACCCATTGTGGAGTTGACACCGCATGCTCCTCTGCTGGAACATTTGCAGCTACAATATCCCTCTGGGATCTCAGTCAGTTCCCATGGGAATAATAGGACCAGTGCTTATTCTCTCTCCACTCTTCCTACCAGTCTTGATGTGGCTTGTGTAAAGTTTTGGTTATAAGACTTCGGTTCAGCTTGTCTTTAGTTGGTTATTCAGATTGACTGTTCTGTATTTTAGTTTTAATTTCAGTTTAATTCTTGCAGGAAGGTGATTGTAGCTTCTACCTACTCTGCTGCCATCTTGGAAATTTCTTCTTTGGTTTTTCTTTAAAAACCATTTCACCTTTTGTTTTATGCCTCTATTGATTTCCAAGACTTTTAGAATGTCATTTTTGCCAGTTTTGTCCAATTTAACATTGCTTCACCATTTCAGACACTCTGCTTCTATCTCATTCTCTCACCATGCCAAGCTACTGAGAACTTCCTCCAGGAAATCATTAATATTTAGATCTTAACAGTCTTTGTGTATCAGAGATAATAAATATACATAAAATACAATTTATCTTGCAAAAGCATTTGCTTTTGCAGGTAGGGAGCAGGTCTTACTCATCTTTGTAGCCCCCCTCCCTGCGCCAGGTAAAAAGACTTGCATAATGCATGGTACATCATAGGGCTCATACTATTTCCAAACTGTTTCTTTAATAAGATTCTTTCCCTCCCCTCCCCCCACAACCTGCTTGCATTGGAGACATCTCACAAAGTTAAAACACATGGAAAGCAACGAAATCATCCTAATTGCTTCTAACAGGAAAGAAATAACTGGTTACACAAGAAGTTTTAAAAAAATTGAACAGAAGATGATTGGCATTATCTTTCAATAAAAGAGGACTAGAAATGGCAGTATTGGACCTGATGATTGCTAAGCCTCTCAGGACCTTGAGAAGGAAAGGAAAAGATGTAGTTAAAGTCAGTACACGTTCACCTGTTCAACTGTGGTAACAAGCCACCCTCCGAGACTTTATTTGACTCCTTCTCGAGTTGCCAACTCACTGGATTATCTAATGAAAGTGATGACCCCACTTGATTATCTAGTGAAAATGGATACTTCTAAATTTTTCTTATTAAAGAATGATAGTTGTTCTATCCTTTATCCAGGTAAGGTAAAGTATAGTTCCTTCTATTCCTAGAGTATTGCTTTTAGTCTGAAGGGGTGCTGGATATTATTAAATGCTTTTTCTGCATCTATGGACCTTATATTAGATTTTTTCTCTTTTATTCTGTAATGCAGCAAACTACATTTATAAACTTTGTCATGTTGGGCTATCATCATATTCTTGTAAATTCATTGTAAACTCTACTAGGTCATGATGTGTTGTATATTTTTTCACTGTTGGTCTAGGTTTGCTGATATTTTATTTAGTATTTGCACATCTGTGCTTATAAATAAAATTGGTCTATAATTGTATTTGCTCACTTTACTCTTCTCTGATTTTGTTGTCAACATTTTATTAGCTTCATAAAATGAGTTTAGTAGCTTTACCTTTGGCTTCTATTTGGTCTGTAGATGGTAAAATACCTCAAAATAACAGTGGCTTAAATAACACTGAAGCCAGTTTTTCTCACATATTCATGTCAAGGGGGGGAGGGAGGTGGTCCAAATTGAAATGGCACTCCAGGGTACTGGACCTAGACTCTTTCTCTCTTGTTGGTCTGCCATGGTTGGTCTTGGCATCATAGGCCTTGGCAACTCGTCCCTTTGATCATCTTCCTGTAGGCATCCTTCATCTGCCCCTTTGGAGTCCTCATCTCTGTTTTTTTTTAAATATTTTTTATTATTTATTTATCTTCAGAGGGGAAAGGAAGGAGAGAGGAAGGAAACATCAATGTATGGTTGCTTCTCGTGCATCCCCTGCAGGGAACTGGCCCCTGCCGGAAACTGGCCTGCAACCCAGGCATGTGCCCTGACTGGGAATCAGACCCCGATCGTCTGGTTCGCAGGCCTGTGCTCAATCCACTGAGCTACACCAGCCAGGGCCTCATCTCTGTTTTTAGAGAATCAAAGTATCAGTCTCCAGGGGTATATATTCCTTTATATTCCCCATTCAGCTGTAATTCTTAATCTAATCATTTTAGACTTTGATTTGGGCCTCCACAAAAGCTTTTATTCTTTTAATTTTGAACTACTTTTATTTTTTTAATTATATTTTATTGAGTATAACAGTTGTCCCAATTTTTTCCCATTTGCCTCCCTTCACCCAGCAACCCCACTTCCTCCTGCAATCCCCCCACCATTGTTCATGTCCATGGGTCATGTGTATAAGTTCTTTGGTTACTCCATTTTCTTTATGGTACTTTACATTTCCAGAGCTATTTTGTAAATACCTACTTGTAATTCTGAGTCACCTCGCATCTTTGCCCATTCCCCCACACCACTTTTCCTTCTGGCCACTCTCAAAACCCTCTCCACATCCATGATTCTGTCTGTGTTCTTCTTGTTTGATTTATCTGTTTTTTAGATTCAATTGTTGATATATATGTATTTATTGCCATTTTATTGTTTTTAGTTTTGATCTTTTTTTCTTAAAGAAGTCACTTTAACATTTTTATTATAATGGTTTGGTGATGATGAACTCCTATAGTTTTTTCTTCTCTGGGAAGCTCTTTATATGTCCTTTGATTCTAAATGACAGCTTTGCTGGGTAAAGCAATCTTGGGTATAGGTCCCTGCTTTTCATGACTTTGAATAATTCTTGCTAATCCCTTCTTGCTTGCAAAGTTTCTTTTGAGAAATTAGCTGACATCTTATATGAACTCCCCTGTAGGTAACCAACCTTAAAAGCAGCTTTTTTTTTTTTTGCTGCTTTTAAGATTCTCTTTTTATCTTAATCATTGGCATTTTAATAATGAGGTGTCTTGGAGTGGGCCTCTTTGCATCCATCTTGTTTAGGACACTCTGTGCTCCCTGGACTTGCATGTTTATTTCCTTCACCAAAGGAAATTTTGAGGAAGTTTTCTTTTATTAGTTTTTCAAATAGGTTTCCAATTTCTTGCTCTTTCTTTTCTCCTCATGGCGACCCTATGACGTGAATGTTGGAATGCTAGAAGTTGTCTCAGTGGCTGCTTATACTGTCCTCAGTTTGGGGGGCGGATTTTTTCTTCTTCTTGTTCTGATGGTTGTTTTTTGCTTCCTTATGTTCCAAATTATTGATTTGATTCTCAGCTTCATCCACTCTACTGATGTTTTCTTGTATATTGGTTTTTATTTCAATTAGTGAATCCTGCATTTCTAACTAGGTATTTTGGATGCTGCTGAGGTCCTCACTAAGTTCCTTGAGCATCCTTATAACCAGTGGTTTGAACTCTGCATTTGATAGATCACTCATCTCCATTTTGTTTAGTTTTTATTTCCAAAGTTTTGATCTGTTCTTTCATTTGGGCCACGTTTCTTTTTCTCCTCATTTTGGAAGTCTCCCTGTGTTTGTTCCTATGTATTATATAGAGCTGCTATGACTCCCTGTCTTGGTAGCATGGCCTAATATAATAAGTGTCCTATAAGTTCCAGTGGCTCAGCTCCCCTTCACCCAAGCTGGATACTCCAAGTGTGCCCTTTGTGTGGGTTGAGTACACCATTCTCTTGTAGTTGAGTTTTGATTGCTGTGGGCAGATCAATGGGAAGGATTTACCCAGGCCAGTCAGCTGCAAAGATTGAGTATGACCACTGACCACCAACTTCTGCCTTCCATGGGGGATCAGCTGGGCATGGGCAGGGTGGTGGCACTCCTACATGGTCTATAGCTGTCCACTGGGAGTTCAGGCTCTAGGGTTTCCCGGATAGTACAGGCCAAGGTCTGCCCCACCTGTGTTTTGTTTAGGGCCACCCTGCCTAGGCTATAAGGCCATGTGCAGATGGCTGCTACTTGTGCTGGGATTGGAAATTTCCAGGCAAAGCCAAGCTGTGGATCTAGACTGGCTTTTGCTAGCACTTGGCCTGGTGCCATTTAGCAGGAAGTATGAGAACTGGAGGCTCACTGACGCTGGCTGTTGCTTGTTTGAGAGGGTTTAGAAAGTTGGGAAGCATAAGTCAAGAGCAGCCACTGATATGGGAAACTTTCTGTTAACACCTTGAGTGGGCCCATAATTGGACTGAGGTGGAGTCTCTAGGGATTTTCAAGGCAGGGAAAAACAGTGTTACTCAGGTTGAAAGAGTCTCAGATATGGCAACCACCTGTGGCCTATGTGGCTCATTGTGGAAGGGTTCTGAAAAGGGACAATGGCTTCTGCCCTCCTTTTGTCTGGGAGAAAGCTATACACCAGCTCTTGCCTTGATGCAGAACACTTCAGTTCCTCCCTTATGCCACTGGTGCCTTTCAAGCTGCACCCTGGGTGCTGGAGCTTAGGGGGAGTGGTCTGAGTAAGTCTGTGTGCAGGTTCTTTAAGAGGAACTGCTTGGAACTCCAGAAGTTTCTTCCACCAACTTAGCCCCCACTGGTTTTTGCAGCCAGAATTAATGGAGGCTTATCTTCCTGGCACTGGAATGCTGGGCTGTGGGGTTTCTGCTGTGTGGTTGGTACTCCTCACTCCCAAGATATCCCTTCTGAATTCTTATCCACCACACTTGGTTGTAGGACCAGTTTGTTCTGTGTCTCCACCAGCCTGAAGTGGTTTCTTTAATTCTATAGTTGCGAGACTTCCCCTTAACTTGATTTCTGGTGGTTCTGAGTAATGGTTTTTCTATAATTTAGTTGTAATTTTGATGTGTCCCTGAATATTTTTTAAATTTCAACAATACATTCCACCACTTGACCCTGGTTCGGTGTGCAGAGCTTTCTGACTCATGCCCTCCCATCAGGGCATTATCCGTTGTAGAAGGAATAGTTTATCCTCAGAAAATAAAGTAGTAAAACAAAACATGAATTAGCATTCCCTCTAATGCATATATTTTTTAAATCAAATAATGTTTTAAAAGAGCTAAAAAAGTTTGTGACATAGCATATCCACCTGTTCAAATGAGTCATAAGGAAATAATTGGACAAGTGTTAAAGAAGTACTTAAAAACAGACAAATGTAAATGTCATTTATAATAGTATAAATAAATGAATAAGAGGACTTCTGCCAAGATGGACACGTAGGTGGAAACACTGTACCTTCTCCCACAACCAAGTTTGAATACAACAAAGGTTTAGTAAACAAAGACGCAGCCAAAGAACAGAAAATTGAACTATACGGAAGTCCAACAACAACGAACCCTTCAACTGGACTGGTAAGGGGGGCGGAGCCAGCAGCGGAGCAGGGACGGACAAGAAACATCCCCAGATCCCAGGAGCGCAGGGAGCCAGGGTAGCATCGGGCAGACCCAGTGAAGGCACAGGGTGGCAGGCTGACCGCGGTCACACATTCGCGTGCAGTGGGACAGACCGAGTGGGCCCCGGCAGCAGGAGGCAGCAGAGGGGACCGCCATTGGTTTCCTTTGACCCTGCCCCCACGTACAGTGTCACAACCCAGCGACTGAGTTGTCCCACCCTGGTGAACACCTAGGGCTCCGCTCCTCATACATAACAGGCATGAACAGTCCAAAATATGGCTCAAAAAGAACTCAAAGCCCCAGAGCCAATAACTCTAAGTGAAAAAGAAATAGCAAACCTCTCAGATGCACAGTTCAAAATACTGGTGATCAGGATGCTCATAAAACTGGTTGATTTTAGTCACAAATTAGAGGAATATATGAAGGCTAAAGTAATTGAAATGAAGGGAAATGCACAGGAAACCAATAGTGATGGAAAGGAAACAGAGACTCAAATCAAGGGGGTGGGCCAGAAGGAAGGAAGAAATGACCAAACAGAAAAAAGTGAAGTTACAAGAATTCAAAAAAATTAGGAGAGGCTTAGGAACATCCAGGACATCTTTAAACGTTCCAGCATCCGGATTATAGGGGTACCAGAAAGGGAAAAGAAAGAGCCACAAGTGGAAAAGTTATTTGAACAAATAATAAAGGAGAACTACCCCAGTCTGGCAAAGGAAATAGACTTCCAGGAAGTCCAGGAAGCTCTGACAGTCCCAAAGACATTGAGCCCAAGAAGGAACACACCAAGGCACATCATCATTACATTAGCCAAGATTAAAATGAAGGAGAGAATCCTAGAAGCAGCAAGAGATAAGGGCACAGTCACCTACAAAGGAGTTCCCATCAGACTGTCAGCGGATTTCTCAAAAGAGACCTTACAGGCAAGAAGGGGCTGGAAAGAAGTATTACAAGTCACAAAATCCAAAGACCTACACCCAAGACTGCTCTATCCAGCAAGGCTTTCATTTAGAATGGAAGGGCAGATAAAGTGCTTCTCAGATAAGATCAAATTCAAGGAGTTCATCATCACCCAGCCCTTATTATATGAAAGGTTAAAGGGACTTATCTAAGAAAAAGAAGATAAAAAATATGAACAGTGAAAGGACAGCAAAGTCACAGTTATTAACAACCACACCTAAAACAAAAGCAAACCAAGAGGACAGCTAGACCAGGAGCAGAACCACAGAAATGTTGATCACATGGAGGGTTAGCAACAGGGGAGTGGGAGGAGGAGAAGGGGGGAGAAGATACAGAAAATAAGTAGCATAGATGGTAGGTAAAAAATAGACAGGGGGAGGGCAAGAATAGTAGGGGAAATATAGAATCTACAGAACTTGAGACATGTGGTCATAAACTAAAGGGGGGGAATGGTGGGAATGGTGCAGGGTGGAGGGGAATGAAAGGGGGAAATAGAACAACTGTAATCATATAATCAGTAAAATATATTAATAAATAAATAAATAAATAAGAAATGTCTTAAATGCCCAACAGTAGATGTAAATTTTGACCCATATATACCATGAACCGCTATGAAGTCATTAAACATGCTTATCATGCACTTATAAATACATATTGTTGAATGAATTGAACAGGTGGAAGGCCAGAATGTACAATATGATCCCAATTCTGTAGAATTACATATGTATGCATATATATATAGTCACCAAAAGAAGGCCTCTTGGTGACAGACTTTTGGGTGATTTAAAATTTTTTGTTTCTCTTCATTTCTTCTATATTGTTTTCTAATTGCTTGTATACTTTACAGTAAGCCAATATTGTTTTTAAACCAAATAGTTCAATTTTTTTGTAAATTACATAACCAACTTTAATTTTTTATTGTTCATTTTGCATTTTCCTAACATTTTACTATCAAACACTGTTTGCTCTTTACTAGGTAATATGTCATTCATACTAGAGATAATATGTAGTGTATATGCATGGTCTGAAGAATCATCATAATATGGATAATAAATAATAATAATAATAATACATGTACCCATAAACCAGCTTAGAAAAATTAAGTCTTTGGGGAGTTCTGGCCAAGTTGGAGGTGTAGGCAGATATACATTGCTTCCTTGCACAACCAAAAGAAGGATAACAACCAATAAAAAAAGAAATCAACCAGCACTGCCAGAAAATCAAACTGCAATGAAGTCCAGCAACCAAGGAGTTAAAGAAGAAACATTCATTCCGACTGGTAGAAAGGGCAGAGACAGGAAGCTAGGACAGAGAGGACCCATGGCATGGTGGCAGCTGGAGGATCAGGATATTCCGCATTCAAGTGCAGGTAAACTGGGAGGAACAACTGGGGAGAGAAACAAACTGTACAACCCAGGGTTCCAGTGTGGGGGAATAAAGCCTCAAAACCTCTGACTGTAAAAACCTTTCTGGGTATTGGCAGCTGGAGAAACTCCCAGTCTCACAAGAGAGTCCATTGGAGAGGCCTACGGAGTCCTACAACTTACACAAGCCCACCCACCCAGGAATCAACACCTGAAAGGGCACAATCCACTTGTGGGAAGCAAGGGAAGTGATGGAAAGGGGGTGCAAGCTGAGCACTAGCAAGTAGCATTGTTCCCTCTCTGATCCCTCCCTGACAGATGGTGCCACAGTGCAGCAAAGTGGGCTGCATGCCCCACTCTCCCAGCAAATACCAAAGTCTCCACCCCTTACAACATAATAGGTACACAAAGACAAAGAAAGATGGCCCAAATGAAACAACAGGTCAAACCACCAGAGAAATAAGTAAGCAACAAGGAGATAGACAACCTATCAGAGTCAGAGTTCAAAACACTGGTAATCAGGATGCTCACAGAAATGATTGAATATGGTCGCAAAATAGAGGAAAAAGTGACGACTATGCAAAGTTAAATAAAGGAAAGTGTATAGGGAACCAACAGTGAAGGGAAGGAAACTGGGACCCAGATGAATGACTTGGAACAAAAGGAAGAAATAAACACCCAACTGGAACAGAATGAAGAAACAAGAATCCAAAAAATGAGGAGAGGCTTAGGAAACTATGGGACAACTTTAAATGTTCCAACATCTGAATCATAGGGGTTCCAGAAAGAGAAGAGGAAGAGCAAGAAACTGGAAACTTATTTGAACAAATAATGAAGGAAAACTTCTCCAATCTGGCAAAGGAACTAGACATGCAAGTCCAGGACACTCAAAGAGTCCCAAAGAAGTTGTATCCAAGAAGAAACACACTAATACACAGCATAATTAAATTATCCAAGATTAAAGATAAGGAGAAAATCTTAAAAGCTGTAAGAGTAAAGGAGACAGTTGCCTACAAATGAGTTTCCATAAGACTGTCAGCTGATTTCTCAAAAGAAAACTTACGAGCAAGAAGGGGCTGGAAAGATGTATTCAAACTCATGAAAGGCAAGGACCTACATCCAAGGTTACTCTATCAGCAAAGCTACCATTTAGAATGGAAGGGCAGATAAAGTGCTTCCCAGATAAGGTTAAAGGAGATTATCATCACCAAGCCCTTATTATATGAAACCTAATTTCATATAATAAGAAACAGACTTATCTAAGAAAAAGAAGATCAAAACTATGAACAGTAAAATGACAACAAACTTACAACTATCAGCAAATGAACTAACAAAAAAATCAAACAACTAGACAAGAAGAGAATCACAAAATTAAGAGACCACATGGAGGCTTATTAGAGGGAAAGGAAGGGGGAGAATGGGGGGAAAGGGGTACAGAGAATAAGAAGCATAATTGGTAGGCACAAAATAGACAGGGGGAGGTTAACAATGGTATAGAAAATGCAGAAGCCAAACAACTTGTGTGTATGACCCATGGGCATGAGCTGGGGGAGGGCAGGGCAGGGAATGCTGGAGGGAATGGGGTACAGGGCCAAGGGGGGTAAAGGGCAGAAAAATTGGGACAACTGTAATAGCATAATTAACAAAATATACGTTAAAAATAAAAGGAAAAATAAAATTAACTCTTTGGAACACTTTTGTGCCCCTAATCAAGTCCATCCTGCTCATTCTTCAAAGAGGTAACCGCTCCCAAATTTATCTTTCAACAGTCCCTTACTTTGTGGTTTTATGACATATTTGTGTTCAGTTCATTATGCCACAATTTGGGTTACCACAATGCACATTAGTTCACATGCAGTCAGTAAATAAGAAAATTGTGTCAATACACGCAGAAGTCACAATGTTTTTATGAGATTTATCCCTCACTCAGAAGTGTTCTTACCACTGAGAAGCAGTAGCTAACTGCCAAGTACACTAACACAGCTGAAGGCAATAGCTGTGAAAGTCTGTACACAAATATCATCCATTTCAAGTTCTTTCTCTGGGCTCACCGTGGCCCATACACTGGGAAATGCTTGCTACACAGTTCTTCCTGATCTTTGGGCATTTTGTCTCACGGCAGGCTTCCCAACCCTTCCTTAAATCCTCTCCTAAGAAGCTATCTTCCTCTTTTCTGTAATAATTCTTATATTTGCAGTTGTATTATATTTCTTAAAAATGTAAGGTGCCTTGTAATTAATCCTAATGTTTTATTAGGATTTTATTGGTTTTCTTAATATCTGGTTACAAAGTTATATAGAATTTTTTTCTTTTTTTGGTTTTTTTTTCCCATGGGAAAACAGTCCATGATCCCTGTTACTTTTAGTGCATGATTTTGCAAAGTCAGAGCATTTTTAAAAAGTGTACCTATACTACATTATATCAGAAACACTTGTATCCCTAAACAATGCATTTTAAAATTTGCATTGTTTTTAATTTTATACAAATAGAGTCATGTTCTTTGCATTCTTCTGCAATGTGCATTTTTTAATAATAGTGTATTTGGGAGAGTAACGCTGGTTAATGACTATAACTATGGTTCATTCATTTCTACTGCTGTATAAAATTTCATTGTATGAGTGTACCAAATTTATTTATTTATTCTCCTTTCAATCAGCAATTGGTATTTTCAATTTCCTACTGTTACAAGAAATTATGTTATAAACATTTTTGTACATGACCTCTTGGCACATGTGCAAGAGTCCTAGGACATTTGACTGAGGGGATAAAGTGCTGGGCCTAGGGTATCCAATCTTAATGTTTACTAGACAATGCATAATGGATTTCCAAACTGATTGTACCAGTATAATTCCCCCCATTAGTATATGCGAGTTTTCATTTATCCACATCTTTGCCAATAGCTGAGTTACTGCCAGATTGTTGTGGTTTTAATTTGACTACCAGTGTCTATTGTTTTTTTCCTTGTCTATTTGTATTCTTTTTCTCTATGAAATGCCTGTTGGTGTCTTTTGCCCATTGTTTTTCCATTGGAAGGTTTTTATTTGTCTTTCAGTAGGAATGCCATATTTTCTGGATACTACTCCTTTTTCAGTTATGTCATTGTAAGAAACATTCGAACCTGTAGAGAATTTTTGTGAGTTTATTTGAGCCAAACTGACAATTGCCAGGAAGCAAAACATCAAGGAATTGAGACAGTGCTCTGGAGAATGGCAGTTTTTCACCTTATTTTACACATTGCAATCAAAAGAGGAGGTGTAAGTGGGTAACATGAAATCCATTGGTGACAAATTAGGGAGGAGGGAGGGAGCAAAGTGGGGAAACTTCTGGGATTGGAGAAAAGTTAAATGATAGACACATCTATTACATAAATGGGTACAGGATAGTAAGAGTCAACAATTAACATGATAACCATCACAATGAGGGGATTTGTTGTCCCCCCTTGTGCAGTGCCTGTGCCTCGAGGGGTCCAGAGAAAGGAAACTTGACATTCCAAAACTGTGTTACCCTACATGCAAAAAGACAACAGACAGGCCCAGTTCAGGTAAATGCTGACCTTTGTTAGCATTTGTTAGGGAAGATTCCAGTCTAGGACATGACTGCCCACCATGACCTGCTTTTCATTAGAAAGTTTTTAATTTCAGACCACCCCATGTGGTTTCTTAAACCCATCACTGGGGGCTCCTCTGAGCTTGTCAGGTTTAATATGTGGTCCCTTTCTTCCACAGTTACATTGCTGCAATTATCCCCTTTGACTTTGCAGCTAATCTTTTTGCTTTGTAGAGCTTCTCATGAACAGTAGTTCTTAAGTTTAAAGTAGTCAAGCTTATCATCTTTTCTTTTATTGTTTCTGCTTTTTCCTACTTGTTTAAGAAGTCTTCCCACACTTGAGGTTGTAAAGACATTCTATATTTTCTTATAAATTTTTAAAAATTTTGTCTATCACATTTAAATCTTCAAGCCATTTGAAATTAAGTACAGATCCAAATTAATTTTTTTCCTGCACAGTTATCCAGTTTTCCAAATACTTTACTAAATAGTCTATCCTTTCTCCCACCAATACACAATGCCATCTGCTAGTCTTCAGGGTTCTATGCATGCATGTGTCTGTGCTGGGCTCTGTGTTCTGTACTATTTGTCTTCTCTGCCATTATTACTGTCTCACTGAGTCCAGCATAATACTCTTTGTTTGGGCAGCTGGTAAGGTGAGCCTTCCTCTTAAGTTCTTCGGGAGCATTGACTACTTCTACTCCTTTGCTCATTCACATAAATTTTAGAATCAATTTGTCCAGTTGTGTGCATGCAAAACACACACACACCTGCACACACTCAAATGCATGCACACATTCACATTCCTGTTGAGATTTTTATTAAAATTATAATGAATGTAGAGGTTAGTTTGGGAAGGATTGACATCATAACAATATTGAGTCTTCCTATTTATGAACACAGTAGAGCTCTCCATTATTTAAATTTTCTTTAATGTCTTTTGATAACATTTGAAATGTTCTCTATGAAGTTCTTGCATATCTTTGGTTCATTCTATTCTTGAGAAAATTAGTTTTTCTATTATAAATTATACCTATTTATAAAGTATATACTGTTATTGATGATTAATGGAAATGCAGTTGACTTTTACATACTATATGTCTGGAAAATTTGCTAAATTCTCTTATTAATTCTCATTATTTGTACAGAGAGTCTAAGATGATCATATTGTCTGTAATTAATAATAATTTTATTTTTATAGTCCAAATCTTACACTTCATATATTATTTTGTTATGTTACTAAACTGGATAAAACCTCTGGGAAAATATTAGAGAGAAATGTTGATGGGGTATCCTTGTTTGGTCCTGATTTTGAAGAGAGGGCTTTTAACATTTGATCATTAAGTATAGGGTTTGGCACCCCTAGCCACTCACAACTTGCCATGTGTTCTGGAATAGACTCTTCTCTTACTTGATTGGGAGATGCTCAGCTCAAGTTTAGTCTTGGAGAAAGAGGCAAGATTTCGTGCTTGAAATTTAGATTCCTTAGACTGAATATTAGAGAGAAAAGCTCCTCTGTGTGATCCACCCTCAGTCACTAGAGTTTGACATTGGGGTTTGTGGCTCAAGCCCCAGCTAGTATTCTCTGTACCTGCATTTTCCTCTGAAACCTTGAGGGCAGGATTGAGTAGTCCTGAATCCCCAGCCAAAAACTACCTCCTAAGGCAGCAGGTGGGTATCAGAATCACAGGCTGGGCCCCACCCCAGAGTTAATGATTCAGCAGGTCTGAGGTAGGGCCTGATAATTTACATTTCTAAGAAGCTACCAGGTGATGCTGATGCTGCTGGTCCTAGAATTACACTGTCCTAATGCTGTCTCCTTAAAACAGTCCAACAGTGGATAGTCCAGAGAGCAGGAAACAAAATTACTAAAGTGCCTGAGAAGGAAGGAGGAATATTGCAAAGAGTGACAGCAGCTGCAGTGAGTACCAGCCCTGGCAGATGGCCCCTCCAAGCATGGCAGAATGGAAGGTGAAGGAAACACAGGAGAAAGTGGGAGATTTGGGACAGAACAATGGAATGAACTCATGGGAAAGTATGAAGGGAGGCCACAAATAAACAAATATATCAGGTGGGGCTGACCATTCAGTCTGCATCCCACAAGGAATATAGAGGGAAGGATGACAGTGGGACCTGCATAGCTTTGGGGAGGACAAGTGACAGAATAGCCATTAAGTGACGTTTCCTTGTGAAGATCTATTTCTTATAGAGATGAGCATCTGCCAGGTAAGAAAGTAGGTACTGAAACCCAGAAACCCAAGCCCCAGGAAGTAAGAGAATTAGTGCAAGCTTCCTATTAAAAAGATAAACTGATCAAATCAACACAATCACACGTTTGGTTTCCATTTTTTAGTCCCTTGGCACATCACAAAAATTTTTTGTGTGTTAATATACAGCAAGTCTTCCCTTATAAATGATGACAGGTTCAATGACTTTAAGTCATTGACTTTAAATGAAATAACATATAACAAAACCAATTTTACCATAGACTAATTAATATAAACAAGAATTAAGTTCCTATAGCATCTGATCAATGTTAAAAAATGATGAACAAGATGATGCCATTCAAGGACCTATGTTTAATAACAAAGCTATAATAAAATAAAACATGTTTTAACCTTTAAAGTAAATTCTTATTAGTTAATTTTCCTAAGAGACTGTGTCAGCTTTTATCAGAGGTTGGAAAGTACCTCCCACATGCCAAATCTGCCCCCCTCCTTGTTTTGTAAATAAAGTTTTGCTGAAACACACACACACACACACACACACACACACACACAGATAAATTGGATTTGTTCTTAAAGTAGAAAAGAAAAGGAGAGGTACTACCAGCAGACAAGGCTTAAAGTTACATTCATCATGGCAGGAGTCACAGTTCCTTCCAGAGACTCTTTGAATTGGGCTCAGGGCCAGTTAGGTGGGACAGGGCGAGTCACACAATAAAGGTGAGGTTGAGGCCCTTGCCCTGCTGGATGGAGAGCAACAACAGCTATGCCAAGGAGAGCCAAAGGCTAACTCTGCACCTGAGGCTGGATTCAGATGATGCATTTGATACTGGGTTTTTCACTCATCAACAGTGTGAAGAAGTAGTGAATAAAAAGCAGGAAGGGTGTTAAGTTCTCCATTCCACTTCTATACCTTCTGCCAGCCACCTTCCTGTCAAGGGCTACATAGCTCTCTGGGACATCACGTCTTAAAGCTGCTTCTGACTTTGATAGTTCATGTACAACATATCAGAGCTGCAAGAAATAGTAGAGAATATCCTCACTGGTCCAGCTGGGCCCATTTAGCAGGAGTGACCTGCCAGCTGTCAACTAGAATAACTGTGTTCATTTACTTTATTTTATTCATTTGCCACTAGGAGTGCTTGATTCAATTAATTGACTTATTAAAACATATCAATCAGTATCCCTATATTTACTCTATAAAATCTGAAAAGCTTGCCTCATATTTATGTAGTGTGTTGCGCCTGGGTAGACTAAACCAGCTTCATCTGTATAAGTATATAAAGACCAATGAGAATTACATTCCTAGGAAGGGTTTTGGTCCCAAAATACCTACAAACATTTTTTAAACAAGTTGCTCCATTGTTCTCTAATTCACGGACTCTTGTGAGACAAGAGGTAAAAGCATTTTAAGTTTTTAAAAAAGGTTGCAATATAAATTCAAGATAGTTCTTAGAATTGCAGATTCTTATAGTGAGACATAGGGATCTCATGTCCACCCTCAGCCAGGGCTGAATGCCCTCTCCTCTTCCTTCACACCTGACCACCCAGTCTCTTTGTGAACACTTTTACACCCTCACTTTGGGGGTCATGTATTTCCATGTTGCATTTTATTGAAATAGAAAACTTTTCTCATGCTATGTTGGGAACCTAGGGCACTGTACAGTTCTGATGGTTAGAAAATTCTTTCTTACATCACACCAAAATCTGTTTCCCTGGAATTTCTGCCTGACTGCCCAGTCGTGTTTTCCATAACCACCTAGAAAAATTAATTTAAGACCTCTGTCAGTATCCTGAAGACCTCAGTCATGTCCCAACTAAGAGTCCTTTTCTCCAGGCAAAGTCTCAGGGTTAGTTCCCACAATTGTTTCTTCCTCATGGCTTCATTTCTAAGCTTCCATTGTACTGTTTGCCTTCTCTGGATGTAAGCCAGCTTGTCTGGGTCCCTCTTGGACACCACCCACATATGAAGTCTAGGCCAATGGTTTCTTAGTCTTCCTGGTCCTTGTTAACAACCCACTGCTTTAGTGCCTGTAGGTACTATAGACCCTTCTAAGTTTTTCTCTTCTTTTTTTGGGGGGGGTACTATTTGGGTACAGTTGCTAGGTCACTGTCAAAAAACATCTATATGAATCACTGTAATCAACACCAATTTTTTTATCTGCCATTTAGACAACCATACCAAAGAGAAGGCAAAGATAATCTAGGATGACTTGTTCCAGCTGGCTTCTGACTCTTTCAGCTATGGTTTCTAAGAGGTACAAGCCCTCCACTTAAAGATATCTTCCTCATTTCTTCCACGTGGTTATTCCTCCTGACCAGGATGTGCCTGTTGTCCTTGACCTCTATCTATGTATTGTATGCGCACATTTAGCTCCTCAACGTTTGATGCTGTGTCATTCCTTGTTGAAAACTCCAAGTTGACTTTTAGAAGTGCCTGAGTTGTTGTCATTGTTGTCGTTGTAAACTGTTTTCTTATCCCTTTGTCCCTCTGATCTCTGTGCCAAATTCTGTCCTTTGCTCTTTTAGGTTTGTTGATTCTACTTTATGACTCTTTTTTTTTTTTTTTTTGGCCTACAGTATCCATTTAAGGATTCTTTAATAGAGAATATCCACTTTAAGCCCTGGCTGGTGTAGCTCAGTGGATTGAGTGCGGACCTGAGAATCAAAGGAGAATATCCACTTTACTCATTAAAGTCTTTGATCTATGCTGCCTTCTAAAAATACATGCTTTCTTCAGAACTTCTTTAAAACTATGCCACAGTAGCTTTAATGTTTTGTTGATTAGGTTCCATTCATAGGTGAAATCACATGGTATTTGTCTTTTGCTAACTTACTTATGTCACTTAGCATAATACTTTCTTTCCAGTTCCATTCAAACTGTCACAAAGGGTAGGAGTTCTTTCTTTCTGCTGTATTTTAAGGGGGGAGGTTGTACACCAGCAGTTTCAGAGCTGGGAGAGACTCTAGTTCTGTAATCTCTCACTTGTATGGCTCAGATGAGAGGACAGAGACACAACATTATTGTTTGCTCTTAGTTCAGAATGTTCATAAGCCTTGTGGGGCTACCAGGGGTGGGGGGGCGTGGGCAGTGGGCCACAAACATCAGTATTATCTAATGCCACTAGTTGAACACATCTGAGTGCCAACTCTAGCCCAACAGAGAAAAGTGTACTACCATTCAGGTAAACTCAGTTGTCATTCACTTTGTACTTGGACTATTTAGGAATATTTTATAATCTAGATTGCAATAACTAGAATTTAGTCAAATATAATCTCTCTTGGCTGCTAAGGAGTACTTGGAATGAAAGTGGCCAAGAAAAGACCATGTTCCCTGACTGGACACGTGGCAACAGGGCAGTAAGGCTAATTCCTTGTTGGAAAGTGAGCATAGCACAATATTTTTTTACCACCTGGACTAAGGGTCACACAAAAGTTCATGTTAAATGACTTGCTTTTCTTAAGAGTCATTTATTAACCTCAGGAGTGTGGAATGCATCACCAAAAGACTAATCTGTGCCACTGAAAGGACATAAACCAGACTTTTCTGGACCACTAAGGGGGAGGGAACGGGTTTATCCTTGCCTTTGCTACCATACCGAACATGGCTGCCCTACCTCCTTCAATAACAGATGGATAAAAAGTCTTTGCCTACAAGGATCTGAACAGACACTTTTCCAAGGAGGAAATACAGAGGACCCAGACACATAAGAAAGGATGCTCTACATCACTAGCCTTCAGAGGGATGCAAATTAAAACCACAGTGAGATAGCATTTCACACCAGTCAGAAGGGCCATCACTAACAAATCAACAAACAAGTGCTGGTGAGGATGTGGAGAAAAGGGAACCCCAGTGCACTGTTGGTGGGAATGCAAACTGGTGTAGCCATTGTAGAAAACAGCATGGAATTTTCTCAAAAAACTACAAATGCAACTGCCCTTTGATCCAGTGCTTGCAATTCTGGGATTATACCCCAAGAACCCTGAAACACCAATTCAAAAGAACCTTATGCACCCCAATGTTCATAGCAGTGCTATTTACAATAGTTAAGTGCTAGAAACAACCTAAGTGCCCATCTGTAAATGAGTGGTTAAAAAAAACTGGTACAGTTACACAGTGGAATACTACACAGCAGAAAGAAAGAACTCCTACCCTTTGTGACAGCTTGGATGGCACTGGAAAGTATTATGCTAAGTGACATAAGTAAGGTAGCAAAAGACAAATACCATATGATTTCACCTATGAATGGAACCTAATCAACAAAACAAGCAAGCAAAATAGAGGAGGAGGAGAAAAGGGGACAACTGTAATTGAACAAATTATGTATTTTTTTCTTTTTTTTTTAAAGAGCCCTGACTGGTGTGGCTCAGTGTATTGAATGCCAGCCTGCAAATGAAAGGGTTGCCAGTTTGATTCCCAGTTAGGGCACATGCCTGGGTTGCAGACCAGACTTGTGAGAGGCAACCACACATTGATGTTCCTCTCCCTCTGTTCCCCTCTGTCTAAAAACAAATAAATAAAATCTTTAAAAAAGACAGAGCATTTGTCTACACATATGAGATAGCTGGGCTGTGCTGTGATTCTAGACCTCTGCCTCCACGAGTGGACCAGGGGCACAACTGGGGAGGTGGCCTATGAATGAAGCATAAAATAATTTATAGATTCATTTTAAACCAACACACTGGTGTGGGCACAGCCAAATGAGTGTGGCTTCCTTTTAATTAAAGCCCCTTGAAAAGCTTTCCATTTATTCCATGAGCTTTCTGTTGCTCAAATAATTGTTGGGAAGTTGGGTGAAGGGAGGAAAATACACATACACACATAAATGACTCCCATCTATATCAACAACTCAGAATTAGCTACTGTTAACATTTTGGCATATTCTTCCCAATATTTGTCTTTATTTAAGAAATCTTTTTCTACTGTTTCCCATTAAAACCAAACAAAGCTTTTTATAGAGATTTAAATCCTGTAGAAAAGAACAAAAAATAAAAATATTTTTAAAAAAACATTTAAAAGTCCATCATTATTTGGTGAACATTATTCCAGGCATTTCTCTTTATATCCCATTCTTTTGATTATCATTAGTTTTGGCAACGTTTCCACCTTTGAGGAAGGATTTGATTTTTGGAAATAGGTCAAAGTTGCCAGAAACCAGCTAAGTCTGGTAAGTAAGCTAATTATTAAGCTAAGTAATAAGAATTTGGCACCAAGTCAGGTGTAATTGGTTTTCTTGGACAGCTCAAAAATTGGCTCCAAGACAGGCACCCATGTCAGCAGCGTTCTGAGCACCAGCGAGAACTGCCCCCTGAGGGGCTCTCTCTGAAGGACATGTGCATGGGGCGGGCAGAAACCTTAGGAACCATAACTCTGGAGCTGGGCCAGGGATGCACCTCTCGAGGCCTCTGGGTCTCTGTCAGGTCCATATCCCCAGCAGCCTCTGTTTGCTCATATTTAATGGGATGTTCATAATGTCCACTTTTCACAAACTGTTACAAGAATCAAATTAGGTCATGGATGTGAAAGCTCTTTTGCAAACTGCCAAGCTCTATACAAATGTGAGAGACTATTATTTATGTTTGTCAAATTAATCTTGTTTCTTGATGGGCACACCTCCTACAGACACAGCCTCTTGATAGATGGCCGTACCATCAAAACACTAGTAAGTAGGACTATTTTCTCCCCTACCACTCTCCTCAGGCTTCAGGTTTATCCCTTCATATCTGCCTTACCTTGTGGTCATTTTCCTTGATTTTTCTAATGCCCAAGGCTGGGCAAGGGAAATCAGACAAGGCTGATGAGACACAGTTTGAATCTCCATTGCTGGCATTTCTAGCATTCAGCAGCATGGGGGTTTAAGGGGGTGGTGGTAGTGGCGATGATAAATGATTTCAGTCTTGGATGTCTATTTTGGAACTGATCAATCTATAGCTTACCTGAAAGTTATTTTGACATTTGAAACTTATCAACTCCTGTTTCGCAGAACAAGGGAATCTGAGATTTAGACGGTTTCTTAAGAGTTTCCATGGTGAATACCTCATCTATAAAAATGGGGGTAGTAGCTGTACCATCCTAATAAGTGGTTGGAAGGACTAAATTTCAGGCACTAATACAGCCTGACACATAAAAAGTACTCAATAAATGTTAGCTATTATTTTGAAAAGAAGTAGCATCTGTTTTTGTTTGTTTGTTTGTTTTTTGCTGGGAATACTTATTTATTTGGTCTATTAACACCAAGCTCTACAAAAAACAACTTCTAAACACAGGATAAGAAAACTTGAACATTAGCATTCTTCAATTTTGTGAAGTTGTGCAGTACAGAAAATATACACACTTCAAATAGCTGCAATAAAAGTGTCTTTGGGAGAAAATAGAGTTTCCATATTGATACAAGAAAAACAGGCATTTTTCTAAGCCAGTTCAGTCCTGGGCAGGTGGAGGGTGTAGAGTCAACCACTTGCCACTGGAAGCCAGCTCTTCCCTTTCCCCCACTACCCACATGAGGCTGGGCAGCTGGGCTACCACTTAAGATAACCTTAGTCAAGGTGAAAGTGAGATGAAAATGCCTCTTAGGAAAACACTAGTTTCCTCACTCTGCCAATATAAATGTTGGTATTTATAAGTTGTGTAAGTTAGATGTCGGTGTATATACCATCTGTGAGTGACTTTTGACACATGAAAATGTGCTTCTTCAATAATAAGCTGTTACTCATGCATAATTTGTAGATATAATGTCATCATTTGGAATGTCTTCTTTTTTACTCATATTCATTCAGCATATATTTATTGAGTATTTACTACATATAAGCCACGGTGCCATCCACTGGAGGTATAGCAGTGAATCAAAAAGACTTAGCCCTCATCCCCATGGATGTCTTCTGCTATGGGGATGAGGGCTATGTCTGTTTGTCTTCTACTACTATGTCTTCTTTAGGCAGCTATGTTTTCTACTTACTGCCTAAAGTAGAAGACAATTTGGTAAACAAATTAAATATAGAAATGAATATTTGATTATAATTTGTTTTAAGTAAAACCTGGGAAAGTATAACTCTATGAAGTCAGGTAACTGAGTGGACCCAATCTTGTATAGATGGATGGGGAGTGGGCAGGGAGGATTCTGGGAAAGTTTCCTTAAGTAAATGACATGTAAACTGAGATCCAGAGAAAGAACAGGACTAACGTAGCAAAGAGTGAAGAGAAGCAGACTCCTGGTAGAAGGAACAACAGAAGCAAAGGCCTTGAGGAATAAAGGCCTTGTTGCTACAAGATATAGTCACAGCTGGAGCAATAAAAGGGATGGGTTGTGGAGCGGAAAATGAGGTTAGAGGCTGAAGGGCTACACCAGGCAGGGCCTTGCGGGTCATGATAAAAATTATGGCCATGACCCTCACAGCAAAGGGAAGCCATTGAAGTGATTTAAGCAAGGACATAAAATGAACAGATTTATGATTCAAAAATCACTCTCAGTACAAGGAAAAGAATGTATTAGAGGGGAGTGAGTGTAGGGAGACAATTAGGAGGCTGTCATAGCAAGTCACATGAAGGTTGATAGAAACTTGACCTAGGGTGGTAGTGGTGGAACTGGAAACAAATAGAAAG
Organism: Sturnira hondurensis; assembly: GCF_014824575.4. Taxonomy (NCBI): domain Eukaryota; kingdom Metazoa; phylum Chordata; class Mammalia; order Chiroptera; family Phyllostomidae; genus Sturnira; species Sturnira hondurensis. Next base: position 1,703,044 of record NW_028079853.1, on the reverse strand, counting down.
AATAAAGAGTTGTTTAAGAGGAAAAATCTACAGGATCTCATGATGAAAATTGGATGGAGAAAGTAGAACAGGGGAGGTATAAATGATCTATTCATTCAGTAAATATTTATTGGTCCTTAATTAAATTCTAGACACTCTGATCAGTCCTGCAGATTCAGCTCTGAACAAGACAGGGCCCTGCCTACCCATAGCAAATCTTTACCTAAATGGTCCACAGTGGGGCAGAGTGAAGATCTACAAGTGTTTAAGGGAAACTCCTGAATTCATTACTCTTTCATTCAACAAATATGAAGAATGAGCCTGTTGGAATGGAAAAGGATCTATCTCTACAGTTTTTTTTTAAGCTGCCTTGAGAACTGAACCCTGAACTCAATCCATCTTTTATCAAATATGCAGAATCTTTAGAGAAGTATTGCAGCTAGGAAGATAGTGACAATATAAGAACAACAACAAAAATCTCCAGTACAGCCTTGGCCAGTGTGGCTCAGAGGTTGGAGTGTTGTCCCACAAACCAAAAAGTCAAGGGTTTGATTCCCAGTTAGGGCACCTGCCTCAGTTACTGGTTCAGGCCCAGGTCGAGGAACATATGAGGGGCCACCAATTGATGTTTCTCTTCCTCTCTTTCTTCCTCCCTTCCCACTCTCTTTAAAATCAATAAGCATGTCCTCAGGTGAAAATAAAAAAAATTTCCAGTACACCAGTGAAGTCCTCTGGGAACAATCCAACCTAACTTTAAATTCTTCCTCCATCGTGTAGTAAGTGGGACTTGGGCCAAGTTGCTTTACCTCTTTGAGTTTCATCCTGTGAGTAAGGATAACATCGTGGAAATTGTTAAGAAGATCTAAGGAAGTGCTATAGCAAACAAAATATCTTTTACCTTTTACTCACCTCTCTCTTATTTCTCCATTTAACCACCATCTTTTCCCACTTCCATTTATATCCATTAAGCTAGCAAATTCCCCACCCAGACATCTGAATCCACACCAATTCAAATTTCTCCTTCCTGGTTCAGGCACATTAACTGAGAATGGTAACCGAAAGAGAGAACTGGCTGTTTTCTTCCAGCATTGAGGTGGGACTGGCCTTTTTCTGGGACAGCCTCTAAAAGACGCCAGCATTATTTTAGAGTAGATTCTACAAAGTGAGATAACGGGGACAAGAAGAGGCCCTTGGGAGGATTCATTCCCAGCTGGGGAACAACTCACTTTGTCTTGACCCTTGGTTTTCTCATTTGCTAAGTAATTCCCTAGAAGATCCCCACCTGCTCTGATTGCCTAGGTGCACAGGGTATATGCATAAAGTGCACTGAAGCTTGCCCACACCACTTGCCTGTGAGAGATTCAGGAAGCAGGGCAGATATCCATTGAGCACATTACTGCATCATCTCTTAAAGAAAAAACATTTTTCCCTAAGGGCATCTAAGTGCCTCTGTGGCCATGTCATATGGCTACTTCAAAGCAACATGTCTTTCCCGAAATGCATATACCTATGAGGGCCACCAGGAGTCTGAGGAGGGAGTGGATTGGAATGTCAGTGGAAGGCATTGAATCAGGAATCTGAAATCTGGTTCCAGCTGAGGCTTTGCCATCACTGATGTCGGGCAGGTCACTTGATCTCCTGAATCTCGGATAGTTTTGTTGCTATTGTTTGTTTTCTTCGTTCCAGGGTCAGTGCTAGAGATCTCTTCCTTCTCTAGTGCACATGGGTGTTAACAATGCTTCCTCTTTTCTTTCTTTGTCTATTCATATTTTTACAACAAATTGATTTCATGGTACCTGCTGTTCTATCATTTGTTTAACAGCATATCATAAGTATTGTCTCATGTGTTTAGGTACTTTAATTACATTTTTAAGGACTGCAAAGTCTTCTGTTATAAGACTGTCCCACCTTTGCATGCTCCTTCGGACTTATTGGACGTGTTATTTCATTATTTGCTGTTAGAAATAGTGTTGCCAAGTACAGAGAAAAGAAAAACCTGAGCTCCTCAAATTGAGATCACATCCTCATTTCTGTTACATCCATGCATCTGTTCTGTCTGGAATCAAGACCCTGAACACAGGAGGGGTCAGAGGACTGGTCACCTAGACAAGAGGAAAGGGCTGAGTAAAACAGGGCAGGAGTGGTGTGTCTTTAGTAGGGACCGATGTGCCAGGCAGTTTTACATGTATTAGAACATTAACCCTGTGAGGTAAGTTTATCCATTTGCTGAAGTGGATCCATGCTCATGGCTACCAGGTTGAGAAGGGAAACTGGCGAAGAAGGGACCAGAACCACCACTGTGCCAGCCCTCCTGTCCCTCACCTACTCTGCTCTCTCCACCAGGTGTCCTCCCCTCTCTCCCCCTGGCCTGTCCACACCTTCTGACCCTCAGTGCCCACTCCTGTCAAATAGATCTCTCAGATACCCACTGATTTATCTTTCTGGAATTCTCAGTCACCCATTTAGCATTTTATTATAAATGATCTAACTCTCAGACTCTTTAGAGTTACCACAGTTAACTTACAAAGCCTTGCCTGTGTGCAATAAAGTCCCTACAAGGTAGAAAACTCCTTGTTTTTCTGAAATTATTGTTAATATTTCATTATCCCACAATGCCATGAAGATACTCTATGCTAACAGCCTATTTTGTTTTAAAGTCTTAAGTATAAAATACACATTTTTAAGTCTGCTAAACACTTTTTGCCAGCCTCTCTATGTTTCTCATCCACCTTCATACCACCCTCAGGGCACACAGTCGAAACCAAATTTCCTGCTTTCCTAGTAGAGTGAGCATATGGAGTTTATTTACACTTTTACTAAGGTGGGTTTCTGTGTTTACTTAATAACAGCTGTGACCGTGAGGAGGGCTCCTGGGAATCTATACTCTTCTCTGCCAGTAAGCAGTTGGTAACCCAGATGAGGGAGTAAGTTAGACAACTTCTAATATCTTTTCCGATTTAAAGTCCTGTGTCATTTGGCCATTAATATTTTCATGTTCCAGGGGATGGATCTTTTCTTTGTGGTTTACTTTCTTTTGTAAAAAGTTTGCACATTAAAATTTTTAGATAAGCTTGTTATTCCTTATCTAAGTAAGCTCTGTGGAGTGAGAGAATGAACGAGTATTCACATCCTACTCCTGACACTGTCCAAGTCTGGCCATAGGACTTTGACAAGCCTTTCCCCTCTTAGAGCCTCAATTTACCCAATTATAGATGCTAGATTTCAAACTAATTCTGAGATGCCTTCTAGCCCAGATATTGTTGGATTCTAATTACGTATTTATTCTGCTCAGGGTGTGCCCCTGGTCTTCAATTATCAATAACCCCTCGAATGGGACAAGATCTTCCAATCCCAGCCTCAGCCTCGCAGAGGGCGTGGTTTGGAGGAGACTCCCGCACGAAACAAGAAAAAGTGCAAAGGCCGAGTCCCATCCCCTCACCAGGGTTACAGAGGGCCTGTCCTTTAGCTCCATGCGGTACACGTCGAAACACCCTCTCTTCTCATCGGCCGTGCTGACGCCACGGATGGTCTGAGGCTGAAAATCTACCTGCGATCTTTCTGCTCCAGCGGCAGATGCAGGTGCATGGACGCGCGGGCGGAACCGCGGAGAAGTGCGCAGGAGCCCTGGCCAGGGATGCTGACCTCCGAGAAAGGAATCTACTCCCCGAGGGCGTCTTCTCTGTCAGTCCCCTGGCCACAGGACAGTCTTTGAGCCACAGAGGGTAGGAGAGCCGAGTGAGACCCTCTCAGCTGAACAAGGCAAGGGGGAAGGGACAGGGAAAATGGCCACTTCTAAGCCCATCCTTCTGCTGACAGTCCCCCTGCATGGAAGGGACTTGGAAAGACCCATCAACCCTGTTGCCCAACTCGGCCATCTCACAGGTGGAGAAATCAAAGCGCCGGGAAGGATTGCAGCTGGACCAGAGGGGAAGTGGCAGAGTGGAGACTAGGGCATGGCCTCCTGCCCCTTCTAGTCTTCTGTCTCTTCTACCTGTTTCTCATCCAAAGGGCTTTCTCTCCGTTGCTTCACAAAACTGTTTCCAGATTATCTTACTGACCTATCAGATTGCTACATAAAGGGTGGGAGATCTGCACATTTGAAACCCGAAACCCACCTCTCTGTGTTGAATTGGCAGCAGACCTTCCTTGCTTGTTCTGCCTGCCACCAGACTGGTGCTGCTTTCTCAATGCCATCGTCTGGCCTGTGGTCACCTGATAGTCACCAGAAAGCATGCTGAGCATGACCCCATGTGGAATTGTGGCTTGCAGCTAATCTCATCCACCTTTCAGACAATATGCCTACTGCATCTCAGAGGGCACCATTTCTGTAATCTAGCTGTTGGGTGGCCTGCCTGGCTTCTGCCAGAGTCCTGTCTCATCATCATACACTTGCTGTTTGAAGGTAGCCATGCTGTGAGTGAGCTAAACCAGGTGCATTCTGGGACCAGAGGGAGATAGCAAGTGACTGCTCTGCTAAATTCAAGAAGAGGGGTTGGGCATCACTACCATCCTATTAAGAACTAATGTTTTTTGAGCATTTGCTATGTGCTAGGTTTTATGCTAAGTTCCTACAAGTGTTATTTTAATATGATGCTTACAGCAACCCTGCTGTTGTTATTCTTGTGCTACAGATGAGGAAACAGAGGCACAGAGATTGAACAGCTTGCCCCAAGTCACCAACTAGTACTTGTCAAGGCAGAGGTTTGAACTCCACGTTCATCCAGAGCCTATCCCTTCCACTGTGACTCCCTGTTGGCCCCTCATGATGGAGAACATTTGGGTGCTAGAAAGCAGGTACTAGATGAGGAATGAGGAAACTCGGCTTCCATTTGTACTCTGCCTCTTTGGCCAGAGCACATAGCCTTGCTTTTCAGGTCCATGACACATCTGAAACAAATAGAACTATGGGATGATGTGTAGTTTTCTGGGAAGAGCAGCCATAGTTTTCATCAGTATTCAGATTCTCTGGACTATCTCATCTTCACAGCCTTTTTCATGCCTGTAAACAGTCTAGTTTACATTCTCTGCTACCATTTTAAATAATGATGCAATAGCAGCTTCAGGCTCCAGGACCCCTCCCTGGTTCAGGAGTGTAAAGGGCTCCTGGCCACATGCTGGCCTTTCAAGCACACCCGCATGTCCAGATAGCGATCACGGGAAGGACGGTGTTGGGATGGGCTCATCAAATTCCTCCCCCACCTAGTTGCAACACCTCAGCATTTTTCCTTTAGCCAATTGTAGTCTTTATTTTCAATCAGACCCTACATTTATATAGGAGCCCAAAGTGCAGATTTCAAAACACTTTTTTTGACGTGCTATAAAAAGAATTCAAGTGGTGGAGCTTCTAGTGGCCTTGTGGTAAAGCACCCATTCGTTACCAAGCATCGGCTGTGTCCGGAGCTTATAGCAGTGAGTGAGACAGACCAGATCCCTGAGGGGAAACTCAGAGGGACTCTGGCCAGGAAGTGCTAGGAAGATGGACAGAGTACCCGGAGAATGAGGTCTAGTCCTTGAGAGGTGGTAGGATTTGAGCCAATCCCTGAAGGATGAGTAGGAATGAGGTAAGAGGTGCCAGTCAGCAGGGTGGAAGAGAATCCAAAGCAGAGGAAACAGCTGTGGGAAGGGCCCCCAAACAATAAAGAACCTGAAGGGATGGACAGGCTGGAGCACAGACAGAGGGACTGTGGTATATGCTGCCCCTGCACCTACAGATGAGGCTGCTGAAGGAGGTAGGGCCAGTGTATGCAGGGCTCCCAGAGTCAAGACACATGGGTCCCAGTGCCAGCTGTGACATTAACTGCCTGTATGATGTTGGCAAGGTCACAGCTCTGATCTTCCATTTCTTTAACTTAAACATTAGAGATTTGAACTGTGTGGTTTCTAAAGTCCTTTCTGGCTCCTCTATCCCGTGACTTCAAAGACAGAGAAATAGTGGGTGAAAAGAGAAAATTGACCCCTGAGATCTGGGAGCTGGGCAGCCCTGTTAGTAAGGCCCTGGTGTTTTCCTGCTGAACATAAGGAGTTTCATAGAATATCAGCATCAAACAAGGTCTCTTTGTGACTGTGCTGGATGAAGACAAAAATAAGACCACTCCGTAATCACGTTTGAACACAGACAAAAAAAATCCACATTGTTCAAACCACAAAAAGGACCAAACATCCCCCTATCTGGCTCAGATAACTGCTGCTTCTTGACCAATTACAGCTCAGCCTCACTCTAGACTTCCTTTCTTCTAGACAACATTTCCTAGGATCCCAAATCATAGAACAACCCCTGCTCTTTAGACTTGTCCCAAAGCACCTCCCAGAAGTCCCAAGCCTCTAAGTCCTTTCTAACACCTTCTCTGAGACAGCTCACAGGTCTGCTTCTCTGCCATGAGTAACAAACCCAGCTCTTCCAGCCACAGGATGTTCCTGGAGCAGGGCTGGATGCAGGCCCTGCAAGCGTGGGCGGGACCAGCCACAAAAAGCAGGGCCTCGCATTGGCACCCTAGGTGCCCCTCTGTCCTCACTCTCATTCCCAGCCTGCCCTGGTGGTCCATGGCTGGGGGGGGCACTGACATCAGCCCCCTCCTCCAGTGCTGCACTCCTCTGATCTCACCAGAGACCCTGCTCTGGGCCTCAGGTGTTGGGAGTGGAGCCATGAAGTGGAGGAAGACAAGAGAATAAGGAAGGAAAGGCCAGAGGACGACTTCACAAGGAAATTTGGTCCCATCCAATGATGAGAAAGCAGAATTAAAACTACCTCCAGAGCGAACATTTGTTCCCTCACGTAAAGTACCAAGCTTTCTCCTTTCAGGCTTTCTCCTTCACACCCAACATGCACTTCTTGGGAGGTAGTGGTGCTTCAGTTTCCCAGCCAAACCACACCAATCATATCCTCCCTTAAAGCCATCTTCATGGGAGGGTAACTGGCTCCCAGAGAACTGACTCATTTGGCAGCATCAGAGGGGCCAAAAGTTGTTGCTGCTGGTGATTCAGCTTCGAAGATTGGACTTCCCATCCTTAGCTAAAGTTCTTTTACTGGAGGAGAGGGTATCCCCACCACACAACCCACTCGATGATGTTCATGTGAGCAAATGGTAAACAAACACGACTCCTGATGCCTCCTGAGTCAGATGGCAATCGGGGAGAAGAAGTTACCTGATTCTCTGGCTGCAAAACAGACTCTTGGACTCATTCCTGTAATGGAGCGAGCTAGTGGAGTCAGCCAGGCACATAACTATTTCCAAAACTGTCAGTGTACTGTCAGAGCAAAAGCAGCGTTTTCTCTTGTGTTCAGTTTAATGCAGGGGTTAACAAACTTTCTTTTTAAAGGACCAAGTAGCAAATATTTTAGACTCTGTAGGCCAATCTGTTGTAAGGACTCATATCTGCCCTTTCAGACCAAAAGTAATTTAGATAATATGCAAGTGAATAGGCATGCCAGTGTATAATAAAGCTTTACCAACCAACCCCCGGGCTAATATAATCAATGATTGGGCACAGCTGAATAACAAAAGGGATAATAACTTTTCCCATAATTATTTTATCCTCGCTGGGAATATATTTATTGGAGGAAGAGAGAGAGAAACATCAATCAGTTGCCTCCCTCACGGCCCTGATTAGGGACCAAACCCACAACTTAAGTATGTGACTTAACTGGAGATCAAAACCGTATCCTTTTTTTCTTTTTTTTTTTTTTCAGGGTGGGGGGCATGGTTCATGGGACAATGCTTCAAACAACTGAGCCATCTGACCATGGCAACCTTTCCCATAACTTTTAAAAGAGCTTATTTCTCATCAAAGAGATTGGGAGAAGACTTAAAAATCAGTTTGGAAACTTGGGGGGGAGTAAGAGTGTAAAGAGCTCTTTGTAAAACCTCTGGTAGCCTCCTCTTACCCTGACCAGCTCTTCTGGAGCCACTCACTGGCTCAGGTGCAGGCAGGAGGGCACTGAGAACTCACTACAGAGAGCCACAGATGCAGAATGTCCAGGGCCATTCCAGTTCCGGAAGAAGAGGGCTTTCTGAGCCCCTAGAAGGATTCCCAGAGAGAGAGCAGACAAGGCAGGGCGTGCTGGACAGAGGGGTTTGTGAAGACGATTTCTAACGGCCACGCGTGAACAGGATCCTGGACCTTCCCATCTGGGGCGAATGCACTGGTTGTGAAGAATATGTATTCATTGTGTAAATTTGGAAAGGGGATTTAATAGTTAAAGATTTAAGTTTAAAAATAGAACTCTCAAGATTCTGCCAAAGAATGGTGGCGGAGAATGATAACCAGATATGTAGATCTTGTCCATTTGGCTGAGAGAGAAGGCAAGAAGCGGCTGCTCTATGGTTCATGGCCATTTTCTCTAGTTCACAGATCATGTGTACTGATTACAGATCCAGAAAGTTAACCTAGCCACAGAGCAATGGTTTCTGCACTGCGTTTTCTGAAATACTGGTGTCATCAAACGTTAGCAGTCACTGCGTGAAAGACTTCAGGGAAGCTGAAGAATGAGTTGACACTGACAGGAAACCCTTGTGTGTCTGTTTCAGTGCATTTTTGCTTTGCTTGGTTTAAAAAAAAGTTATAGTGTTGGAAGAAAATAACCATTTTGAAATTATTCTCAGGAAACAGATTTTTCAGAGCGAAGAAAAGACTAACAAACCAAGCCAATACAGACAAAACAGTTGTTCAGCTAGTCTAACAGTGGTTCTCAAAACTTGAAGATACATTAGGTTGACCCACAGGATTTGTTAAAACCCAGGTTGTGGGGCCCCACCCCCAGAATATCTAATTCAGTAGGTCCGGGTGGCCCTAAGAATTTGCATTTCTAACAAGTTACCAGGAGCTGCTGCTACTGCTGCTGCTGCTGCTGATAATAATGATGATAATCAGGGCCTCACTTTGAGGCCCACTGCCCTACACTCAGCCCAGTGCCTGACAGATAGATATGAGACTCTTTATACAGTAACATTACATTTCTTCTTGAGGGTTAGGACATTATAGGAAATCTACTGGATGGGTTTCCACCATGTGTGAGGGGGTGTGTTGGATAATCCATCTTCAAAGTCAGGCTCGTGGAAATAAACACAGCCTTTCGTTGGGGAAGGTTCATTTCCTTGAGACAGACTGTCTTCCGCAGAACAGCTGCCAGTGTCATTAGCAACAGAGCACTCTCATGGGGGCAACTGCGTGTAGCATTGCAGGATTTATTTTTTTAAATGATGGTTCATGACTCTCCTGGGTGAAGCTGGCAAGGCCAGTTAATAAATCAGTAAATATTTCCTGACAGGGAGACAGTAACCAGAGCAGGAGGCAGGGGATAATGGTGGAAGGAAGGGGAGGGACTAGTCAAATAACATGAATGAATGACGCATGAGCATGGACAACAGGATGGGAATTGACTGTGGGGGCATGTTTACCCAAAAAGGGTAAAATTGAAACAACTGTAATAAAATAACAATAAAAATGATTTAAAAACTGGGAACAAAATTCAAAGTGAATTTAATGGGGGACATAGTTCTTAAAAAATTAGTTTGAACAATTGCAATGTGACATATTTGGGGATTAAAAAATACAAGTACAGGCTCTGAAAGGACTGCTCCAGCAAATGTATATTGGAAAAACAAGGAGAACCTAGATGATGAGAATTTGGATGTGAGTTAGCCAAATGATGGTGTTTTGGGTAAAAGGCAGCAAATATGCCCTGAGATCTGTCATGTAAGGGCTGGAACACGATGCCTGTCAACCTCAGACCAGTCTTAAGCATGGTACTAAATTTTGTTAGCATCTTCTAAAAAAATTACAGCAAGTTAGAAAAAATTCATAGGATATTAACGTATCTTCAGAAAAATATGAAAAGGCAGAAAGGTTTGAAAGAAATTTGAGTTGTGACAACTCTGTTATACCTTTAAGTGAATGAGAGTGTTCTCCTCTGGTCTTTCACTGCAGTGTAAACTAAGCAGGAGGAAATATAATTTTTAAAGTATATGTGATTTTAATTAACTGTAAGGAAGATCTTCTCTAAAACAAGATGATAAAATACTGGGAGTATGCCACTTTTGGCCCTGGAAATTTGCAAGAAGCTAATAACAGTTATCTATTTTAAATGCCTTAAGAACTCCGTAGAGCTCGTCCATGATTCCTGCAGCCCTGGAGCAAACCCAAAGGGAAGAATTGCCGTATTAGTGAAACAGCTCAAATGTCCATCCATGGGAACATGAACAAGTTGTAATATATTCACAGTGGAAAACAGCAATCAAAATGATGGACTATGGTAACATGTAACAATATAGATGAATTTTATTAATATGATCTTAAGTGAAAAGAGCAAATCTCAGAAGATTATATACCTATGGTACTCTTTTATAAAGTTTGGAACAACTATTAATTTTAAATATTGTTTAGGAATGCAGGTAGATTCAATATAACCATATAAAAGGAAAACAAGAGATGGCTACAATGCAAACAATTGACAGCACCGAGAGTGGGCAAGGGTATGGACCGGTGGGAGTTCACACAGACTTCTCATGGAGGACAAAGTGGTTGCAACCATTTGAAAAATGCTTTAGGTCCTGGCTGGTGTAGCTCAGTGGATTGAGCACGGGCCTGCGAACCAGATGATCGAGGTTCGATTCCCAGTCAGGGCACATGCCTGGGTTGCAGGCCAGTTCCTGGCTGGGGCCAGTTCCCAGCAGGGGATGCATGAGAAGCAAATTTTTGGTGACACCAAACATACATTGATGTTTCTCTTCCTCTCTCCTTCCCTTCCCCTCTAAAGATAAATAAATAGAATATTTTTAAAAAAGAAAAATGCTTTGGCAGTATCCACTGAAGCTTCACAGACACAAACTCTATGAACCAGCAATTTCACTTCTAGGTATAAACTCAAAATATAGTCCCCAAAAGACATATTCAAAAATGTTCATTGCAGCACTATTCATTAAATCCCAAACTGTTCATCAACAGAGGAATGGATAATATGTGAGACGATCATATGACACACGAAACAGTGAGATAACAAACTGAGGTTACACACTACAGTTTAGAGAATCTAGCAAATGTAATGTTAGGCAAAATAAGCCAGACACAAAAGAGTATATATTACGGAACTTCATTTACAGGAAGTTCAAAACCCTGAAGAGCTGACTTGTGATGGCAGAGGTCAGGCCACCGGCTGCCTGGGGTGGGGTGACGATGGGGCGAGGCATGAGCTGGGTCTCTGGGCTCTGTTCTGTTTTTTATCTGAATGCTGGTGACACAGATGTGTTTCTATTGGGAAAAAATACTTATGATTGCATGTGTCCAATATCTTAAACTTTAATTATTAAGAGTTTGTTTCAAGGAACAAAGAAAGAAGTGAGATAGAAAAGGGATGGTAAAAATAAGAAAAACAAAAACAAAAAGAATGAAAGACATGAAGGACTTTCCCCCATAATTTTCAAAATATATTTCATAGTACTTGTAGTATAACTAGACAGTAAAATTTTTTTGCAGTGTTTTTCTTTTGTACTTAATGTTTACGTCTATTTATATAACCATCTTTTGAAATAACATTTTACAATAACATCTTTTCTGATTTAAAAAGTAATACATGTTTATTTTTATATTTTAAAAAAGAAGGAAGAAATTCATTATTCTATCACTGAGATCTAATCACTTATAACATTTAGATGTGTATCCTCTTAGTCTTGATTATGATATTTTAAAAGATTTTTATTTAGTTATTTTTAGAGTGAGGGGAAGGGAGGGAGAAATAGAGAGAGAGCTACATCAATGTGCAAGAGAAACATCAATCGGTTGCCTGTCTTATGTTCTCAGACCAGGGACCAAATCTCTAACCCAGGCGTGTGCCCGGACCTGGAACAGGACGAGAGACCTTTTGCTTGGTGGAACAATGCCAAACACACTAAGCCACACCAGTCAGGCAGTCTTATTTATAGTTTAAAAATTTAAGGTGGGGTGGTGGGTTGTGAAGGAAAGCAGAGAAGTGATGAACATGTGGTTTAGGATGATGGTTTTGGTAGGAAAGGCAGGAGAACAGGATGTAAGAGGGGAGCATACAGATAGGGTACTACTGATGTTCTTTGTTTTGGATGGTAGATTCTCAGGTATGCATTCATTATTAAAAATAACTCAATTTGATGCCCTGGCTGGTGTGGCTCAGTGGATTGAGAGCTGGCCTGCCAACCAAAGGGTCACCCATTTGATTCCCAGTCTAGGGCATATGCCTGAGTTGCAGGGGAGGTCTCCAGTGGGGAGCATGCAAGAGGCAACTACACATTAATATTTCTCTCCCTCTCTTTCTCCCTTCCTTCCCCTCTCTAAAAATAAATAAATAAAATATTTGAAAAAAGTTTGTAGGACTTCCAGCCAAGATGGGAGCGTAGGTGGAAACACTGTGCCTCCTCACACAACTAAGTTTAAAGACAACAAAGTTTTAGTAACAAAAATGCAACCAAAACACAGAAAATTGAACTGTACAGAAGTCCAACAAAAATGAACCATTCAGCCAGACCAGTAAGAAGGGTAGAGTCAGTGGCTGGCAAAGCAGGGTTCCACAGGAAAAAGCGGCTGGACCGACCCAGGCACACAGGCAGTTGGCAGATCCCAGGTGTGGGGTGGCAACGGGCGGATCCAGTGAGGGTACAGGGTGGCTAGCTGACCACAGTCACACATTCACACTCAGTTAAAATGGGCAAAACAGCAAGCAGTGGGGCAGACCATGCAAACTAGGGCCCCAGCGATGGGAATGAAGCATAAAGGCACCGATTGGAGAAAGTTTTGGGGTCAAGATGCCAGGGAGGCTCCCAGGCTCACAGAGAGTCCATTGGAGAGACCCACAGGGTCCTGGAGGGTGCACAAGCCCACACACCTGGGAACCAGCACCAGAAGGGCCCAGTTTGCTTGTGGGAAGCAGCAGAGGGGAGTGAAATTCAAGAGAGAGCAGAACAGATGCCATTGCCCCTCTCTGACCCTGCCCCCACATACAGTGTCACAACCCAGCCACTGGGTCACCCCACCCTGGTGAACACTTAAGGCTCTGCCCCTCATATGTAACAGGCTCAAACAGACCAAAACATTATGGCTTAAGAAGAACAGCTCAAAGCCCCGGAGCCAATACTTCTAAGCAACCAAGAGATAGCCAACCTATCATATGCCCAGTTCAAAACACTGGTCATCAGGATGCTCACAAAACTGGCTGGTTTTAGTCACAAATTAGAGGAACAAATGAAGGCTAAACTAATTGAAATGAAGGGAAATGCACAGGAAACCAATAGGGATGGAAAGGAAACTGAGACTCAAATCAATGGGGTGGACCAGAAGGAAGAAAAAAATGACCAAACAAAAGAATGAAGAAACAATTCAAAAAAATGAGGAGAGGCTTAGGAACCTCCAGGACATCTTTAAACGTTCCAACATCCGAATTATAGGGGTACCAGAAGGGGAAGAGGTACAGCAACAAGTGGAAAACTTATTTGAACAAATAATAAAGGAAAACTTCCCCAATCTGGCAAAGGAAATAGACTTCCAGAAAGTCCAGGAAGCTCAGAGAGTCCCAAAGACATTGAGCCCAAGAAGGAACACACCAAGGCACATCATCATTACATTAGCCAAGATTAAAATGAAGGAGAGAATCCTAGAAGCAGCAAGAGATAAGGGGACAGTCACCTACAAAGGAGTTCCCATCAGACTGTCAGCGGATTTCTCAAAAGAGACCTTACAGGCAAGAAGGGGCTGGAAAGAAGTATTCCAAGTCATGAAAGGCAAAGACCTACAGCCAAGATTGCTCTATCCAGCAAAGCTTTCATTTAGAATGGAAGGGCAGACAAAGTGCTTCTCAGATAAGGTCAAGTTCAAGCAATTCATCATCACCAAGCCCTTATTATAGGAAATGTTAAAGGGACTTATCTAAGAAAAAGAAGATAAAAAATATGAACAGTGAAAGGACAGCAAACTCACAGTTATTAACAACCATGCCTAAAACAAAAGCAAACTAAGCAGACAGCTAGATCAGGAGCAGAACCATAGAAATGGAGGTCGCATGGAGGGTTAGCAACACGGGAGTGGGAGAAGAAGAGGGGAGAAGGTACAGAGAATAAGTAGCATAGATGGTAGGTAGAAAATAGGGGGCAGGACAAGAATAGTATGGGAAATATGGAATCTAAAGAATTTGTGACACATGGATGTAAAGTAAAGGGGGAATGGTGGGGGAGGGGGTGTGCAGGGTGGAGGGGAATGAAGGGGGGAATGGGACAACTGTAATGGCATAATCAATAAAATATATATTTTTTAAATTTGTAACAATATTAATCAATTTTATATCAATTTTTAAAAGAAACTATATATCTAAAATACTGGAGAATCAATGAACAGTAAAAATAACTTTAGTAACATAGAACTCAGTGGCATATCAAGGGGACCCCCAAAATGGACTTTATTTATTTAAAAAATTGTGTACTTATACTTACATGTTTAAAGTTCAGTCACCATCAAAATACTCTCCAATACACCTACTGAGACATTTCCTCCACTGCTCAAAACAGTTTTTGAACTTGTGGATTTTGATGCCTTGTGGTGCTTCTGCCATTTTTTGTTTCACCTCTTCCACATCAGCAGAACATTTTCCTTTGAGGAATTTTTTCATCTGGAGAAACAAAAAATATATTGTGTGGGGTGAGATTGGGTGAATAGGGAAGGTGGGGCACAGGGGTCATGCCAGTTTTGGTCAAAATCTGCTGAACACTCAGCATGGTATGGACAGATGTGCTTGTAAATCACCCATCATGAAATGAGCAAACACTTTAAAAGAGTCTTCAAAAAAATATTCACTGAAGCTGAACACAGTCTCTCACAACACCAGCTGGTACACTGATCCAGATGGGTTCCTAGAACACTGACTTAGCAGGGAAAGCCTGTTTTACAAGGGGCCCACCCTCCAGAAGATAATTCTGGTTTTTGGGGGGGTCTCCCCTTGTATAATTAACATGCAATACAAAATCAGTATTAGCAAAAACTTAACAAAAATGTGCAAAATCTCAAAGAGGAAATACTGTTGAAAGCTACAAAATTATTATTGAACAAAAGGAAAGGCACCCCGTTTTCGGATAGGACAACTCAACATCATAAAGATGTCAATGTCACAAAATCTTAATAAAAATGTCTCTAAGCTTCTGTTTATGGAGCTAGTCAAGTTGACACTAAAATTCATAAGGAAAAACAAACATGAAGGACTAGCCAGGAACACACTAAGAAATAAAAACTAGAAATGTGACCGAGCCCTCTATTAGATTCATGCTGTGTTAAACCATGCTGTAAGTCTCCATAATCAAAACAGGGTGCTACTCTGCCACAGGAGTAGACATACAGACCAGTAGCATAGAATAGAAAGTTACGAGCTAGATCTAAGTAAATTTGGAGATTATAAAAATGGTGTCTCAGAGGCAAAGATGTGCTTTTAAATACATGTTTCTGGCACAACAAGACAGTCACTTGGGAAAAAGATAAAATTAGGTCCGTATCTTACACCACACACAAAAGTAAAATCTGCACCCATCATGGAACTAAGTGTAAAAAAATAGATTAAAAATTTTAATAAATAAGCTACAAAAAATTTAATGAATTCCTCTATAAATTCAGTATAGGGTAAAGCTTTCTAACACTGACTCAAATCCAAGGGCAATAAAAAATAGCTCATTAATTTGGCTCCATAATATTATTTTCAAGTTGCATAGTAAAGACAGAGAACTGCCAAACTAGAGGAAATCTTCTGCAGCATATATCACAGATAAAGGACTAATATTCACAATATAGAAAGAACACTTAAAATTTGAGGGGGAAAGGACCAAAACTCTGATTTTAAAAACATGGGAAAGGTATAAGAACAAGAAAAAGCAGTAAATAAAACAACAATAAAGAAATAAAAGTGGACCAGGCATGGATCAATGATAGGGATGCCACCAGCCAAGGATTATGATTCATTCACTTTTGTGCACCTGAGGTCCAATGAAAAGTTCAAGAATTTCCAAAATAGATTTTATGCTGTAATTGAAAGTAAACTTAGTCTTCTGGAGACCTGAAATGATGCAATTAAGTCACACTAGGGAGCACTGACACATCAGAAAAAAATAAAATGACTTCCTTTTCATTGCCAAACCTCACTCAGTTTTTTCAATGAGTTCTGAATGCCAACGCCTACACATAGTAAGTTTGGCCACCATGATGCAAACGCTGTTGTGTCAGAAGGTTTCAGTGTGAACCAGATAAACTTTCCAGTTCCCTTCTTCCTCTAAAGTTCTGTGTTTCAGATTAATGCCCTGACGTCCGGGAATAGTATGCTCCCATCTACCCACTCAGCAGTTAACGGGGCAAGGGATAACTTTCCCAGACACCTTCCTTCTGATTACACAGGTAGTTTTCCCTGGGAATCCTTCTTATTGTCCTCAGTAAAACTCCAGATTTGTGTGTGTGTTTGTTTTTGCACTTATACCCTGTCATTGTTTATGAAAATGGAAGATTTAATAAGGTGAGGAAATTGAGGTAAAATAAGAGCAGGAAGAAAAAGTAATACTATGAATAACATTAAAGCACAAAAGTGCGCCTTTTGGTTTCTATCTTAGCTAGAGCTGTACCACAGATTTGGCTTGCGCTTTTCTAATAGTCAGAGCAGAGAGGGAACAGGAGAGGGAAGGTTCATAAAGCCTATTGAATAATGCGGGCCAGTTTTTCCAAGAAAGGCCAGTATTTCCACTTGCTTAGAGATACGCCGCAGGAGTATGCTACAGCAAGCAGGCTTCCTTCCACCCACACACAAGAGCCAGTGGTTAAATGTCAGGGAATTTTACAAATTGGTTTTTAAACCATGGTAGCTGGAAATCTGCCACGGTGGGAGCATTCAGCAAACAGTACAAATCAAGGCACCTTTTCCTTTGGCTTTGTTTGTTTGTTTGTTTGTGTATCAGTGCATGTTCCACCGGTCCTTGTAGAGGGGGCGCTCTACAGGGCCGGAGTTGCTGCAATTAAGAGGGAGAAAGGTTGGGTGTGCAAGCTTCTTAAGAAGAGAGTGGGGATATATGCCTGAGACCAAAGAATGACTAGAGTATGCACCAGTGTTCACCCACCCCACCTCAGTCCTTCCTTCTTTCCAATACCACCCTTTGGAATTTCCTATCTAAGGCTCCCCATTGAAAAGTATATCCAAAGAAACCAGAAGGGGCTCAGGTGAAGGATTATATGCCTTCCACTAGGCCAGCATTCCCTGAGCCTGTGTTTCACAGCATTGTAACAAGTGCCCTTTGCAGGGTGGGAGGGGAGGGGGTTCCAGTGTTCGACACCAAAATAAATCTGGAAATGAGCAGGTTAGAGTTAAGCAGGACTTTACGCAGGACTCCTCAGAGCCTTTAGGAAGCGAATGTGCCCTTGTGGCACAAAGCATGCATCAATTCCCAAATTTATTTTATCCCCAGAACACTTTGTAGTGGCACATTTTGGCTCATCTCACTGAAAATACACCACCCTGGATAGTTGGTTTTGAAAGGCAACACTGGAACATTATTCCACAGAAATATTCCTTTCCTGTAGGACTTGAAGCTCTGGGGTTTTTCTTTATGATATCATGATTTGCATGTCTTTGCTTTTCATCCGAACCATTTCAATAAGCCTGTGGGTATCCACACATCCATCAGCAGAGCATATTTAAGGGAAATGTTTCAGGAAAACAAACTTCTTAACTAGCGGCCCAAGTCCCCAGGAGCTCGCTCAGGTCTGTCGGGGAACGCAGGCCGTGGCTGTATCCAAGCCCGATGAAGCCTGCATACAGCTCAGCTCACAGGATTCTGAAGTATTTCTCATCGTTTTCAACCTTGAATTTTTACTCCCACCCCTCAAATCTCCTTCTATTTCTTTTTTCTTTTTCTGTCTTTCTCTTTCTTCTTAAGATAGCCTCATGGACTCCTAAGATAGTTTATCCTGTCTTCACACTCCACACTTGCATTCATTCACTTAATCATTTAGGGAGCCCCTCTGCGTTCCAGGCCACAAACAAGACAGCCCAGGCTCTCTCCTCAAGGAGTTCATAGTACATCATTCATAAGTGTTTGTTTTCTCTCCTATTTGTCTTCTTCATTTGCTTTGTCTTGGCTGTTTCTCCCCACTTTGCTAGGTGCCCCATGCTGCTCCTCCCCATCCCGGTTCATCCTTTTTCCTCCCTTCCCTGACAGCTTTTTCCAAAGACTAACAGAAACCCAGCTCAGCTGGTTTTTGTCACGCTCCTGTCCTTGCATTTTTCCAACTCAATTAAGCTATTACCGGGGCTAAATGAGGCATGGACTCTCCAAAAGTCACACCTGTTGTCAGGGAGATGGAGGGTACACCTGTGCAGCTGGCGGGCGGAAGGCAAGCTGGCCTGGAGGGAGGCAGTCGACTGTGACCAGAAGTTTGTGTCTGCTTTCCCCCCTCTGGGGAGCTGAAAGAGAACCCTCGTTTTAAACAAGATGTCCCTAATTCCTTGGCCAGTGTGCACCAGGTGTGCATAAAAACCCACAGTGTGATGTGCCCAGCGAGAGGTTAAAAAAAAAAAAGTTGTAAGCAGAGCTAGGGTAGCCAGGTACACAGATTTTTGGTTGAACTTTCTCAGTGCCTTCCCTACCTTCATTAAAACATACACTTTTTGCCTTTCTACAACAGGCTTCACACCTTGTTTGTATTCTTTGTGATGAATGTGACAAGGGAAGACAAAGATACTGTACAATCAATCACCCAGGCACAAATCAGTATACTCCCCCTGAGAAGGTAAATAATCTCTATTGAAAGTAGATTTTGGTTTCATAATTACCTTTTTTCCAGGCAAACTAGAGTTTTTATTTCTGCTGTCTAAGAAGTGAGAACTTAACAGCTTCTGAGCTTGCCATGCCTCTAATCTACTGAGTGGCTTTGTGTTCCGAAGGTCTGTGCCTTGGCTTTTCTCTAATTGAAACATGGACAAAATCATTCTGCCCTAGAATTACACAATTGCCAGAAATTTTCAAGGCCAGGATGGCTTTCATTTTGATGGAAACTGAAATGTTGCAGTGTTGACTCTCACCTCGCCTCGCGTCCTGTTAATTTGTCCTCGTCTCTGGAACTCAGATGATACAAGTTAAACAGATATTTCTTGAGCATCCATTCCATACCAGGTTCTTTGTTCAGTGATGGAGGTGCAACTGGGATCACGATGAAGCCCCTGCCTTCAGTAACCTTCAGTCTTGTGTGGTGACCCCTTCCCTATTCTGAGAATTGCTCAACCAGCTCCTAGTTTATTCTGATCATGCTTCATTCATTCACCCATTCATACAGCATCTATTAAGGTCCAGGCACAGTGCTTGTGTTCAGGCTACAAAGATGAGGAAAAGAGACCGGCCCTACTCTCAGGAAGGTTCCAGTCCCTATTTGAATTAATTCTCGCTCCTGGCAGCTGCCAGGAAGAACATCACTCTTCTCTTGGTGCTCCCTCAGCACTTGGTGCATGCCTCTTTCAGCATGTGCATCACTGTGATTATCATACATCTTTCTGTCTCCTTTTAAGTCACGAGCACCTTGAAGGTAATAGCGTCAACCTTTTCCCCAAATGCCTTACACTCCCTGGTGTCTAGCTCACAAAGAAGCTCCATAAATGTTTTTTGAATGAATAATTGTATGAACTTACAAATTCATGAACCTATGGAACCATAGACCAGCTTGCCCTGACCTTTCCTCCCATGTTTCTTGGATGAGAAGCTCAATACTACATCAATCATCTGTCAGTACTGAAACACTCCACGATTTCAAGGACCTTCTAAACATAAAACCAGCTGGTCCATGGGTCATTTCTTCTTCTAAATGTACCTGCCACTGAGATAAAGGACAAATAAAGCTTTAGCTTGTGTTTACAAACTGTTTTTTGCAGGAAGGCAAATATGATTATATATGATTTAAATGAAATAAACTACTAATAAGGAGAACAAATTAGTTTATTTGTGACTCTTGGATATATAGTTAATATAGTTTCAGTAAGAAAAAAATATAATCACAATGGCTAAAAGATTTTCTCCTCTGTCGTGTAAAAGTCTGGGAACAGCCTGCTATGGACGTTCTGCTCCATGAAATCCTCCCTTCATGGCACCATCGTGCCCTAGGGTATAGCTCACAGTGCAGGGTGGGCTCCAAGGGTCACGTTTCCCTCCATGCAGCAGACTGGAGGGAAGGGGCATGAAGGGACTACAGCACACACCAGCTCTCTCGTAAGCAAAGGTTCCTGGAAGCTGCCTACAGGGCACTTTAACTGACATCCCATCAACCAAAATTTAGTCCTATGGCCACACATAATTATAAATGAAGTTGAGGAAAGTAGTCTTTTTATTTTGAACAACCATTTGTCCAACTAAAAACTACTTTACTGTGGCAAAAAAGGAGTACAGATATGAGGGATACAGTCAGTATTGTATCATATAGTATCATATATAGTATCATATATACTATTACTGAAGTGTTAGTGATTATTCAAGAATTCTTGTATTCTAACTATTGCAGGCTGAGGTGAAAATGAACTCCAACTGTTAATCCACCATGTTACAATCACATGTGGTACTGCTCTGGTTGTTCATATCTAGGAGATGAGGAGAGTGAAAAAAACTTTCGCAACAAGGGAGTTGGGGTGGGGGTGATACAATGACAAAAGGAATGGGCAGGGGAAGGCAGAGCGGAAAGAGATGATGGAATCGACAGGACAAGGGATTGAATAGTGGAGGAAAGAGAGAGGGAGGGTCTGGAATGATCGTCAGCTTTGAAAGCAAGTGGTAACCTAGTGACTGGACTAAACAGTGTGCGCTGGAGACCACGTCAGACTGGGAGAGTTAACCACTGCAAATTGACCAGAAATCTTTCCTTCATCTATTGCTTCTTACCATGAATTTTTTCTTGAAAAGACTAATGAAGTTAATAAACTTCTCTGAGTAGTTAATCTTTCATAGGAAAAAATTAACATGTCTTTGTGACCTACCCTAGCCAGTTATAATGTTCCCTCTCTTAATTGAGTACACTGCACAGGACTCCTTAAAATGCTGAGTTCTTGAGACATTCATAATTCAAACACCAAAACTTCTCACTTGAGTAAGCTATTTGGGGAATCTATTGCCCCAACTAGAAAGTAAAGTTGAAATTGCCATCTCTATAATTGCAGTTTCAAATACATTGCATGTTTAAAGGACCTGACCTCATGACTGGTTCAATAAATGTTAGTATCTGTTGCTTTGCAAAGTACGTTTTAAAATGGACTCATACAAACATTTATTCGGCAGTTACTATTTGACATACTGTGCTAAATGCTGGGAGAAAAGTTGGATTTGGTCATTGAAAACAAAGCTGTGATATTTTTCGCCACTTCTGCTGTTGAGGTAAATTGTGATCCTCTACACCAGTGTGCCCGCCCCTGGACTGGGGGTTCCTGGAGGCAGGGCACACACATGTGTTTGTTACCTTGGATTCCCAGGCCTTAGCGCAGGTACTCATTAAATGTATGACTGAATAGATGACCAAGGCTCAAGGAATGAAGCCAAAAAGCCTAAGAGCAGGACTGGAGTTAGAGAACTAGGCTGGTCATGGGTGTTCAGACACTACCGGAGGCAAGTCCATGAATGCCGAGTATCTGCTGGGTGCTCCTTCTGTATGGGCTCTGTGCCCTGATCTAGAGTGGCTGTTGGAGGGGCTGGGGATCTTAAGAGGCAAGGGGAAGCCTATGACAATGATTAAGAGTGTGAGCTCTATAATCAGACCTTTATGCATATAATTATAATAAGTGTAATGAATCTTTCAAGAAGAGAACTCCACGACCCAAGATGTAAAAGACTATAACAGGTAGATCTACCTGGTCTGAGGGGTCAGGGAGGGCCTCCTTGACGAGTGCTATACGTTGCTTACTGCACATCTGAGGTTTTGGCACAGGTGGGATCCAGTCTGTGTTCCACTCCCCAGGCAGTAGGTTTACCTTGGCCTGAGACCGTGTCTGCCTCGAAGTTCTTTCTCCATTTATTCAAAGGCCCCACAATTTGCCATGCCTTCCCCCACCTGCCACCCCTCAGCCATGCCTCCAAAGTTATGGGCATCTGAAGGCTGAAAGATGAGCAGATATTTTCCAAAGTTTAGGCCAGAGGGACCAAGAAGGGGAAGGGGAACAGCATGTATGAGGCCTGTGGGGATTTAAAAGAAACCTGGTATATTTCAAAATCTGAAGAAAGTTCACTATTGCTGGAGTGTGGAGTTCAAAGGGAAGACTAGCAAGAGTGAGGCTAGAAAAGTACTCATGCAGCTGGCATTTTCTATACGTTTACTCTTTAAGCTGTGCTAATGGATCTCTGTGCATTACTTTATCAAGATCCCAGAGGTTAAGTGAGTTGCCCAGGGTCATATGTTAGGAAAGAGTAGAACTGTGATGCAAAGCCAGGTTTAACTCCAGAGACTATGCTTTAAACCACTTGTTCCATGGCATCCAAAGATTTGCAATGGTGGATTACCAAGGACAAAACTGTAGAAGGGAAGGCCAGTTAAGGAATACTTGCAGAAATCCAGGCAAGAAATGTTGGTGGACTTCAGATGGCCTTGAAATGGGGAGGAGTGGATGGACTGCAGAGAGAGTGAGGAAGTAGAATCTACGATACTTGGTGCTTGTTTGAATATGAAGGACAATGATGAGAAGAGAGAGGAGGCAAGGATGACTTCTTATTTTGTATCTTTGTGGATGGCACGTCATTTGCTGAGGGAGGAACTGGTGAGGGAGGCACAAGTTTGGGAGGAAGGTGAGTTTAGAGATTTCAGGTTGGAAGCACCTGCGGGACATTCAAGTGGAGATGTCTAGCTGAGGATTGGTGGCTTGGGCCTAAAGCTCAGGAGAAGCAGGTTAGTTAGCTGACATCAACGTGCAACATGCCTCCACGGAGGGGAGGCTATGACAGGAAGAGCAGCGAGTTCCTGCTGGGAGGCAGAAGGCCTTTCCCTGGATCCAGCTGCTGAGCTCTGTAGAGCATAACCAGACCCCTAATTAAACCAGTCCTTTCCAAAAACGATTCTTCAGAGGTTTATGGAGTGTCATATTACAAACTGTAATCAGAGATCTGTGATGAGGAGACACAGAAAAGGTAGGGGGCTACCATAATAAAGACACAAGAATATGTGGCCTTTTCTGACCGTTTTTGTTCAATTTAAAGTCAGATTTAAACTTAAACATGACTCATTCTATATTTTCTATAAGAACATATTGCTGGATAAAGTATAATTAATATTATTACTCTACAAGGAATGCCAATTCTATATATTATTTACACAGAAGTTTAAATGAATTAAAATCCAGTGGCAACTTCGGGGAGGCCTTAGCTTACCGGTGGTCTCTTTAAAATGTGGCCCTTACACCTGAACATAGTCCTTCTTCCACGTGAGCAATTAAAGTTTTCTGTATCTTACCTGAAGTGCTATAAAAACAAGACCCTGAGCCAAGCCTTCCCCACCTGCTACCCTTCAGCCTCTCTAAATAGAAATCTAGAGTCGCCTGTCGCCGTCATCATAACAAGATGGGATTTAGGCTTAGTTGAATTCACTTAGTCTCTCTCTTCTTTTAGAAAGCGTCCCAGACAGTCTCTACATGATGCGGCATCTAAAGACTAAAGAGCCATCCACCTCACTGGTCCACAGTGAAGAAGGCAAGACTCGGGATTCAAACACCACGACTTCCATTCCGTTACTAATCGCTCTGTAGACATGTGCCCCCGCCACAGGGAGTGAACTGCACCGGGGGGAACGTTCTTGGGGCCCCCAAACCTCCAGCACTACTTGTCTCTCTCCCTGGAGAGAAAACAACTATGGCGCTTTATAGCGGCTGTTTGATCCTCTTGGCGTTTACCTGGCACACTTCCGCCTACGGGCCTGACCAGCGAGCCCAGAAGAAAGGGGACATCATCCTTGGGGGACTCTTTCCTATTCATTTTGGAGTAGCCGCCAAAGATCAAGATCTAAAGTCGAGGCCAGAGTCTGTGGAATGTATCAGGTAAGGAAAGGAGCCAAGTCAGAGAGTCTCTTCTCTGCTGGTGGATGGAGTCAAGCTGTACCAAACCCCAAAGGATTTCTTCAGACTCAGTTCTCTCCTTTCAAAAGTGGTGACTTGAAATCATGCTGAAACTTATTATTCCCTCACCCTCGACTTTTTTAAAGAATTTTTTTTCTAAAAGTAAAATGTCAGTGATACTGAGTAGAAAAAGCCATAAACTAAGCACAATTCCCTCAAATGGGATTTGCAGAGTCCAGTGGACAGTACATCACCTTTCTTAGTCTGGATATCAGGACCTGCTACTGCACCCCAACCCCTGACCCATCTTCTAAGAGAGAATAACACTTTCCTTATGAGTCCTGCAACTTCCAAAGGGACCCGGCACTGTTCCTTGGTCTCCCTAGAAGCTGGAAAATGAAAGTTAAAACTCGGGTTCTTCCAACGAAACTAGATTTCTGTTTCAATCCTGACATCTCAAAAATTAGATAACATTTTCACAATTTTCTTATGAATGCAGAAAAAGTAAGTGGTGAATTTTACTGATCCTGATTTTATCCTTCACAGAACCCACATGACAAATGCCCTGTTTGTTGTTCCCTGCTGGACAGTTGTGCATGTGCCACATAAGATTACAAAAGAAGCTTGGCCTGGAAGAATATATATTTTTAATTCTATTAAACAAAGATAACAAAATTAGTTTAGCAGTATAGATGTTTTATATAATAAAAAATTCTATGTCTCTTCATAACTTGGCAGATTTTTAAACATATAATTAAGTACCAGAAACATAAAGAAAAGGACTAAGAGAAAAGATCGCATTAAAAGTTAGATCAGAGAACCCGTAGGCCCCTAAATGATACAGTGGGTAGAACAGATTGTGCTTCTCGCCGCCTGTCATTGAGCTCAAGTAGGACAACCCATGATGGAGAGAGAACCTGCGCGGTTGCTCTCGGCACTGATACACTGATTCAGCACGTTTATTGAGCCCTCACTTGGAGCCAAGTCCTCAGAGAGTAAAAAACTATGTCACAGATCCCATTTCTCTGGGTTAATTTGCTTGATTTTTATTTAAAACCATGTTCTTTAAAAAGCAATCCATGCTCAGTTTTTAAAAGAGAAAATATAAATAAATCAAGAGCACACAATTTTAAAACTTAGAGTCCACAACCCAGAAACAACCAGTTTCTGAACAGTCTTCCTGTACATAATATTTGCTTGTTTACAAAGATGAGATTACCTGTTTCCCTTTCCCCTTTGACGTCCATGATTGTCATGCTCTAAATTTGTGACTTTGCAAATCGAAGGTTATTCTTGGGCTCTCACATGTTAAAATCCCAATCTATTTCTTATTTTCCCTAATCCTTCTTCTTTTTAAATCTCTGTATTTACTAAAGTACCTCACATCAGCTAATTCAAATTCTTTGCTGCATGAAGCTAATACCAGTCTTCATTCTCACTGCTCCCTAACTCTGTGAGGCACCATGCTGAGAATTTTGCACAATTACCTCCTGTTTGCAGCCACTCTGGGAAGGTATCATCCCCATTTACATAGAGGACCTTGAGTCTCAAAGAATATTCTGTCGTGAAACCAGAAATTAACAGAGCCAGGGTTCCAGCCCAGCTTTGCCCAGTCCTTAACTTTTCTCCCACTTCTTTCTTCCAGGTATAATTTCCGGGGGTTTCGCTGGTTACAAGCCATGATATTTGCCATAGAGGAAATAAACAGCAGCCCGGTCCTTCTCCCCAACATGACGCTGGGATACAGGATATTTGACACTTGCAACACCGTTTCCAAAGCCTTGGAGGCCACCCTGAGTTTTGTGGCCCAGAACAAAATCGATTCTTTGAACCTTGATGAGTTCTGCAACTGCTCGCAGCACATCCCCTCTACCATTGCGGTGGTGGGGGCCACTGGCTCCGGCATCTCCACAGCAGTGGCAAACCTGCTGGGGCTCTTCTACATTCCCCAGGTACCCGGGCCTTCTGAGATGGGGCAGCGTGGGCTGGGGTCGGGAGAACCAGGCTTGGAGGACTGCCGTGCCCAGTGTCCAGTTTGCTCTTCTCCTCTCTCTGGCTTTACTTGGGCACAAAAGACCTTTAAATGAGCTGGGATACTGGATCATGACCATCTGGGATTTCTAAGATCCCCAGTGTCAACATCAACTAAACCTTCACAGTTCTTCAAAAAATCATTTAAATATACCTCATATAAAACTTTGTGGATACCTTTTATTTATTTATTTATTTTTATACCTTACATAAAACTTTTTTCTCCAAAGTGTTCAGTACTTTATTTCCTACTCTGTTCCTTTAACAAATGACCTTTTTTCTGCCTTTACTAAAAGAAATGAGACCATACAATGTAAATCCATTCTTTCAGACCCCAAATATGTCCCTAATCCTATTTCCTTAAACAGTTCTGCCTATTGACCATCTGATTGAAAATTTAGCTCAGAGGGAAGCAAAGCATATTTTCTCACAAAACAGGAACTTAGTTACTATGTTGCACATTCTAGAAATAGAAAATATTCTATTTCACTCAACAACTATTTAGAGAATGCAGATGAAGAAGCAGACCCTGCCTTGCAGGAACTTGACCTAGGCCCTAGGCGGGGGATGTCTGCGTTTGCAGTGAGTTGCACATCCACTGAAGCAAGTGCTTTCACAACATTTGTTCAAAGTTGCATATTTTGGACTTCCGCCAAGATGGAGGCATAGGTGGAAACACTGTGCCTTCTCCCACAACCAAGTTTGAATACAACAAAGGTTTGGAGAACAAAGACACAACCAAAGAACAGAAAATTGAATTATATGGAAGTCCGACAACAACGAACCATTCCACCGGGATGGTAAGAGGGGCGGAGCCAGCAGTGGAGCAGGGTCGGGCAGGAAAGATCCCCGGACCTAGGCACGCAAGTGGCCCAGACCCAGTCAGGGTGTGGGGCAGACTGACTGCGGTCGCACATTCGCACACAGTGAGACGGACCACACAGGCCCCAGGGGGCGAGGGCTGACAGCGGTGGCACACTCGTGTGCAGTGGGACGAAACGCGTGGACCCGGTGATGGTGGCAGCTGCGGCACCTGTTGCTGGGGATCGGGAGGCGGCAGATGGGACCGCCATTGCTCCTCATTGACCCCGCCCCCACATACAGTGTCACAACCCAGCGACTGAGTTGCCCTGCTCTGGTGAACACCTAGGGCTCCGATCCTGCTACATAACAGGCACGAACAGCCCAAAAGATGGCGCAAGAAGAACTCAAAGTCCCAGAGCCGATAACTCTAAGCGACAGAGAAATTGCCAGCCTCTCAGAAGCACAGTTCAGGACACTGTTTATCAGGATGCTCACAGAACTGGTTGATTATAGTCACAAATTAGAGGAACATATGAAGGCTAAACTAATTGAAATGAAGGGAGATGCACAGGAAACCAATAGTGATGGAAAGGAAACTGGGACTCAAATCAATGGAATGGACCAGAAGGAAGAACAAAACATCCGACCAGAAAGGAATGAAGAAATGAGAATTCAAAAAAATGAGGAGAGGCTTAGGAACCTCCAGGACATCTTTAAACGTTCCAACATCCGGATTATAGGGGTACCAGAAGGGGGAAAGAAACAGCCACGAGTGGAAAACTTATTTGAACAAATAATAAAGGAGAACTTCCCCAGTCTGGCAAAGGAAATAGACTTCCAGGAAATCCAGGAAGCTCAGAGAGTCCCAAAGAAGTTGGACCCAAGAAGGAACACACCAAGGCACATCATAATTACATTAGCCAAGACTAAAATGAAGGAGAGAATCCTAGAAGCAGCAAGGGATAAGGGGACAGTCACCTACAAAGGAGTACCCATCAGACTGTCAGCGGATTTCTCAAAAGAGACCTTACAGGCAAGAAGGGGCTGGAAAGAAGTATTCCAAGTCATGAAATCCAAAGACCTACAGCCAAGATTGCTTTATCCAGCAAAACTTTCATTTAGAATGGAAGGACAGATAAAGTGCTTCTCAGATAAGGTCAAGTTCAAGGAGTTCATCATCCCCAAGCCCTTATTATATGAAATGCTAAAGGGACTTATATAAGAAAAAGAAGATGAAAAATATGAACAGTGAAAGGACAACAAACTCACAGTTATTAACGACCACACCCAAAACAAAAGCAAACCAAGAGGACAGCTAGATCAGGAGTGGAACCATAGAAATGAAGAACACATGGAGGGTTAGCAACAGGGGAGTGGGAGGAGGAGAAGTGGGGAAAAGGCACAGAAAATAGCATAGACAGTAGGTAGAAACAGATAGGGGGGAGGGCAAGAATAGTGTGGGAAATATAGAATCTAAAGAACTTGGGACACGTGGTTATAAACTAAGGGGGGAGAATGATGGGGGAGGGAGTGTGCGGGTGGAGGGGGATGAAGGGGGGAATAGAACAACTGTAATGGTATAATCAATAAAATATATTTTAAAAAAAACAAAGTTGCATATTTTTTCACCAAAACACCCAGCAAACTCTAAATGCCATTTTATAACCCGATTTCCTCCCTTAACCCTATAGAGCAAAGCTTTTTTCATGTTCGTATTTATAAATCTATGACCTCACTCTATAACAACGAAAAGTTGGAAACAACCTGAATGTCCATGGATGGGAGAATCAGCTTGATTGTGATACATTCCTTATATCAGTTTTTAAATTAAATTATAAATCACATTTAATCAATTAAATTTAAATTTATTTTTTTCATGTCCAATATTTAAAATTTATGAAGTACCCTTGATAAATTCACATTTCTTTGTTGTGAGGTCTTTGTTTGCTTGGTAATGGCCATTATCCTTTTATATACATGTGACAACTGAGAAAGTCTTGTCATCATTTCCCGAATCCTTACTTCAGGGAATTAAAGGTGTTTCCCATGGGGAAGCCCTGGCTCTATAACTTTTGGGCTAAAAATGGTCTAACAAAGCCCACATCAGTGAATGTGTTGGGCGAGATGCAAATATGCATTTTGTAAATTTGGAATATTGTGCAGTATTCTTTTCAATGCACAGTTATCCCATGGCTAACTGGTATAAGATGTTATTATCATCAAGAGAGAACATGAAGGGGAAGATTTTAATTTTTTCTGGTTTGAATGAAAGATAACAAACTGAATTTAGATTTTAAAAGTGCTAAGAAGATTAGAATGGTTATCAGTCGCGGAGACAGTTACAATAGAATGTAGTGAGAACTTAAGTGAAATTCCAACACTCATTTTATGGTTTAGTCTAGTTTTGTATTTTTTAATTACACATAAGAGAGACACCATAATCTTTTCATTTTTACAGAACCTCTGAAGATAAAAGTCTGGCCTCACATCTTACATAGTCATTCATGTCTTGTATATGTACCTTGATATTTCTATTTTGTTTTGTTTTTATGTAAGTATAGTTGCTATACAATACTATATTAGCTTCAGGTATACAGTATAGTGGTTCTACATTTATGTACCTTTCAATGTGATCACTGCACTAAGCCGAGTAACCACCTGTCACTGCATGGGTATCAGTGGGTCCCCAGCAATGGCTCTCTGCTCTGGCTGCGTGCTGGAATCAGTTGGGGAGTTTTAAAAACACTGATGCCTGGGTCTTATTCCCCAGAGATCCTATTTTCATTGATAGGAGATGCAGCTTGGGCATTGCGAATTTTGAAAACCCTCAAAGCCATTATTTTTCATTTTATTTTTTTAATAAATGTTTTTTTATTTAGTTGTCCAAGGCAATTCTAACGTGCAGCAGTTGGGAACTGCGACTCTGCAGGGTGGGGTGGGTGGCATTTCTAGGCCGCTTCCGCCACCAAGTGGATGAAACGAGCAGACCAGCGAGACTCTTCTAACCATGGTAACTGTGGTTAGGACAGTTTTCTGAATCACCCATGAAACTCTCCCCTTTTACAATTAAAAAAAAATGTTCTGTGTTTTTAAGGGTTTTTTAGGAGGAGGGGGTACAAGGTGGTGTTTACTACCAAACTGGACAAATGTTATGAATACATTCTTTAAAAGAAACAAACACACGGGGGACTATTTTGTGTGTTTCATTTTTATTCCTTTAAAACCATTTTTAGCGCACTTTTGAAACAACCAGGAAGTAATAATGGATAGAGTTACAAAATGCCCAGCTAGGTTTTTCATTTGCAAAACCCTGATTCAGGAGCCTATGGGTTGGGTCTACAAGTAGAGCTTTCTTAAAAACAATAACATCTCAACAAATTATTTTAGCTAACTACCTCATTAACTCCCAGAGTAGAGCAAGAAGGGGCTTGTTCTGATCAAAGAAAAAAATTGTCAAGTTCATATTATAACTTCCAAAGTCAAAGCTCTTATTAAAAACAACAACAACAACAAAACCCCTGCCCTTTAGCAAGGTTGGCCCAGTTCTTTCATAGATCAATGCATTTTACGTTTCTGATATAAGAACTGTTCATTAATAAGAAGGAACATGCTGGAAAAATTCATTTTAAAACACTGACTATAGAAATTGTCTCAATTGGTGATAAATATTGAAAAAGGCATTCCCTCAAATATCTTTAACTTTGTATTCTTAAGAAGTTCAAAAATCTCTGTATATAACTAGAGAACAAGTGATATTAAACACCCCTCATTACTGAGAAATTTCATGGAATATAAAAATGCTTTACTCTTCAGAAGAAATGGTCCAGTAACTGGGAACTTCCTAACTAGTGAGTTAGGACACACAGCAGTGCTACAGATGGGCCACAACCTGCCAGGCCTGCCGAGATACTGATTCCCTCAAAGTCTGGGGAGGCTGGGCGGGGCTGAGGGTGGTCAGAGTATCCCCTCCCAGGGCCGGTCAGCCTCTTCCGTTGACTCCAACCTCTATGTTTGCCTCAATGTGGGGGAAAAAAAGTTGAGAAGCTCTATACTAAGAAATGCTTTACACAATATTCAGATACTTCTTCAGGAAATGAGCTTATAGTGTCAAAGGTAAAGCTTTCTTCCCTTGGTGGCCCACACCCATGCTCAAATGTAGAACTGGCTACGTCTAAGAAAGTAGAAAAACAGCAAGGCAGCTCCTCCGGGGTTCCTTTTCAGCCTCTCTAGGTGTTGGAGACTCACATCAAAAGCCTGTCGGTTGAACCCACGGAGAAGCCAGGAGAGGAAAGGATGCCTTTCTGGCTATATTTAATGATGTGTGGCATTGTTACTGCGGTGCAGGGGAATCAAGCCTCATAAACCTAATGGCTAACTGAGCCTAAAAGATTATTAGTTCTTAGAAATCACTGCAATAGAGGGTACTTTTATCTAAAGTCCTGTGGGGAAACCAGAAGGGGGGCGTGGGAGAGGGAAGAGCTGGAACCTGGAAACAGATGGGAAGAGAGAAACTAGGCGGACTAGGAAAGGGGAACCCCTTGGGGCTCCTCTGAAGAGATTTAGGTTCACAACCCAAAGGGAACCTGTACCTTCCAGAAGTGAGTCACGAACAAAATGTTCATCACAGTAAAGGGGAAGCTGAAATGTTCAGGTTAGAACCAGGACCCAACAGTCAGAAGATGCATACATGGGTATATTATAACCTGTGAGGCAGTACAGAGAAGGTTAGGAGAAACTAGGGAACGGTGCATATACACTCTCCTTGAAAGAATAAATAGATCCCACTATTGTTGCATTGACTTTATGGCCAGACCCGTGGTTAAAGGTAGAATTGTGAAGTCCCACCCACTGGGCATTAGAATACTCCCTGATAGATTGACAGGTGCTTGGATAGTCACACTGGAAAGGAACAGATTCTAGCCGTCTTCACCCTTTTATCATGTCTGCAGTGAGTGGCACGTTTGATAAATCATGTTAATAAATGCTCCACAAGCCACCTCCACGCAGCCTTGAGGCTCACCCAACACCTCCCACATTCATTCATTCACTGTGTTCTATATTCTTTGCAGGTCAGTTATGCCTCCTCCAGCAGACTCCTCAGCAATAAAAATCAATTCAAGTCCTTCCTCCGTACCATTCCCAATGATGAACACCAGGCCACCGCCATGGCGGACATTATTGAGTATTTCCGCTGGAACTGGGTGGGCACCATTGCTGCCGACGATGACTACGGCCGGCCAGGGATCGAGAAGTTCCGAGAAGAAGCTGAGGAGAGGGACATCTGCATTGACTTCAGCGAGCTCATCTCCCAGTACTCTGATGAAGAAGAGATCCAGCACGTAGTAGAGGTGATCCAGAATTCCACAGCCAAAGTCATCGTCGTTTTCTCCAGTGGCCCAGACCTTGAACCTCTCATCAAGGAGATCGTTCGGCGCAATATCACAGGCAGGATCTGGCTGGCCAGTGAGGCCTGGGCCAGCTCTTCTTTGATCGCCATGCCGGAGTACTTCCATGTGGTGGGAGGCACCATCGGATTTGCTCTGAAGGCTGGGCAGATCCCAGGTTTCCGGGAATTCTTGCAGAAAGTCCATCCCAGGAAGTCTGTCCACAATGGTTTTGCCAAAGAGTTTTGGGAAGAAACATTTAACTGCCACCTCCAAGAAGGTGCTAAAGGACCTTTACCCATGGACACCTTTCTGAGAGGTCAAGGTGGTGGTCTGATAAGCAACAGCTCTACTGCCTTCCGACCTCTCTGTACAGGGGATGAGAACATCAGCAGCGTTGAGACCCCTTACATGGATTATACACACCTTCGGATATCCTACAATGTCTACTTGGCGGTCTACTCCATTGCTCACGCCCTGCAAGATATATACACCTGCTTACCTGGGAGAGGACTCTTCGCCAACGGTTCCTGTGCTGACATCAAGAAAGCTGAGGCTTGGCAGGTATATCCTTCACTTAAATAGCAGTTCTCTGTGTAATCAAGCAGACTGGGGCTGATTCAGGCAAAACAGATAAAATGGTAACCTAAAAAAAGACAAGATCTCAATAAGGTCTCTAAATGTAGCTTTGTTTTCAAATCGCCTTTTCAAACATCTAAGCGACTGACTTCTGAACTGCTGATAGTAATTTAGTTTGATTATCTGTTTAAAGCCTTAGCTCCACTGTTCTTTAGCCTAGTGGTACAGAACATCACTAGAGTATGGCCCCTAAAAGATTTTTAATATCCTGGGACAGATTTAGTACTAAGTGGAGGATGTTTTTCTAACACTTTAAGTTAAAGATACTGTTTCTTTGTGAATATGATTATTTGTTGAGTGCCTATTATGTTCCATATGCTATCAGACATAAAGCTAGGGTTAGCGTGTTCAGTCACCACTTTTACCGTTATATTACTCAAAACATAATGTGCTGGACCACCCGACAGGCCAACTAAGCTTAGGACACAAGCAAATCAAAGACAGAAACAACTTGCCTTAAAATGATTTGATATTGGCTATTTCAAAAAGAAGCACTAAAATAGTTACAATAGAAAATAATCAGAACTTAAATAGAATTCCCACACTCATTTTATAGTTTAGTCTAGTGTCTGTATTTTCTTAGTAACATGTAAGAGAGACATCCGAATCTTTTCATTTTATAGAACTGTAGACAAAAGTCTGGCCTCACATTTTACATAGCCATACCTGTCTTGCATATTATCTTGTTGATTTTTATCTTTTGTTTTATTTTATTTTTATTTCAGCATAGTTGTATGCAATATCATATTAGTTTCGGGCATGTGATATAGTGGTTCTACCTTACAACGTGATCACCACACTAGTAATCGTCTACATCCCCCCTCACCTTTCACCCATCCCTCCACTCCCAACCCTCTGTATCTCTGCGTCTGTGAATCAATTTTTGTTTGTCTGTTTTTTTTTAATATTCCACATGTAAGTGAAACTATACTGTATTTGTCTTTTTCTGTCTGATTCAGTTCACTTAGCATAATATTCTCTAGGACCATCCATGTTATTGCAAATGTCAGGATTTCGTTCTATTTATTGCTGAGTAATATTCCATTGTATATAATTATATACCACATATTCTTTTTTTAATATTTTATTCATTTATCTTTAGAAGGGAAGGGAAGGAGAGAGGAAGAGAAACATCAATGTATAGTTGCTTCTTGTGCATCCCCTGCCAGGAACTGGCCTGCAACCCAGGCATGTGCCCTGACTGGGAATCGAACCGTGATTGTCTGGTTCACAGGCCCGCGCTCAATCCACTGAGCTACACCAGCCAGGGCTATGCCACATATTCTTTATTTGAAGAAAACAAAAACACCAATTCAAAAAATATATATGTGCTTTTATGTTCATTGTGGCATTATTTACAATAGCCAAGATATGGAAGCAAACTAGGTGTCTGTTGATAGATAAATGCACCCTGGTTTTTTAATCAAATCATGTTTTACACTCCTTTTGTATTTTTCTTAGTTCCAGGCTGACTGGGGGAGAGACAGAATGATAGGAGGGGGAGGAGGGAGTCCCTGAATTTAGCTGAATGACCCAACCCCCAGCTTTAACACGAGCTCCTGAATTTTCTAACTGCATCTGCTTAGGCAAGCTGCTACCGTAAGACAGTTTCTTTTCCTGTAAAATGACCCTAAGTTCTAGCTGACTATCCACTCTAGGTTCTTCTGAAGATGAAATGAGATGATACGTGTGAACACAGTCTGTAAATTTTTAAGCTCTAAACAAATGGAGATTATTATAGTCAGATTTCAATATGCCTCCAATCAATTAATCAATTAGGCAAAAATAACTAAAATAGCTTTGTATACAAAACCCAACCACCATAGATCCATGGGAAGAGATACCAAGAAACCAAGAGTGTACAATCTGTGTTAGTTATTTTAGAGATTCTCAGGGGTTAAGGAGTGATTGTCCAGACTTGGCAGAATGAGTCAGGACCTACAAGTATCTAGTTGTTCTGCTGTGGGAAAAATCTCACTCAGGCATCATTGTTGGCTAAAGTTTCTAATCTCTATGAGGTCCTTAAAGTTTCCTTCCTTTCACTGCACTCACCCCACCCACACCCTCAACCCTGTCAAAGAAAGAAGAACGCTAATGAAGGTCAAAGACTTCAGCAACTATGAGGTTAAGTTGTAAAGTTGTGAGGAGTGAAGGGACAATCTTTGAGTCAATACTATTGTCTTTTCTCTCTTCCTTTACATGTCCTCTGGAAAGAGGAACCCGGCCTTTGAAACCCTATAGAACCAGGGTGGGGTGGAGGGAA
This sequence comes from Sturnira hondurensis, assembly GCF_014824575.4. Taxonomy (NCBI): domain Eukaryota; kingdom Metazoa; phylum Chordata; class Mammalia; order Chiroptera; family Phyllostomidae; genus Sturnira; species Sturnira hondurensis. The sequence goes on along the minus strand of NW_028079853.1, from coordinate 1,667,907 downwards.
AAGAGGCTTCCAGTGGGTAACCTGGCAGTTCTGCTCTTCAGTGAATCTTCTCCCAAACAAGGAAGTAAGATCCAGATGGTCAAGATCAAAGCCTGGACGTAGAGAGAAAAAAAAAGCAAGAATCAGGCTATCACCAAATAGGGACTTTACTTGCATACTATAGAAAACCCAAACCAACCTGCTTAAACAGAAGAAGGAACATTATTAGTAGCTTATAATGCTGAAAATCTCAGAAGCATTCCAAGTACAATAGATGATTTCATCTCCAATTCTCTGTTACTTATTCCTCAGGATTAACAGTTTTCAGCCTCTGCAGAAGCTTTAGGTTCGTAAACTCCTTACTTCCCAGGATCTCCTGTAAAAACCCCACATTTCACATCTATTGACCAGTCCAGGGCCACATATTCATCCCTGAAACTAGGAGTGGAGTCCTCCCAAATTACATAGACTGAGAGCAAGGCAGGGAACAGATCCCCCAAGTTAAATTCAGGATGCTATTACCAAAAGGAAGAGAAAAGAGAAGCAAAGCAGCCAAAATAAAGTGCCTACTACATAGACACCTCAGCCAATCCTCATACAGGTAAGGCTGGGATCTTCCGACTGACACACAGTCTGGCACAATTCATCTGGGAGAGGAAACAGAAAAACAAGGTCAGAGCTCTGAGGGAGAATAACGTGTAGGCATTAGCCAAAATGTGATGAGTGCTTGCTGTAAGTCTCCTTTGAGACTTAGTACTCCAGGCAGTTGGGCGAGCATTCCAGAATTTAACATCTTGGCCATGTCTCAGAAGACACACCAGCAGTTTTTACTAAGCAATTCTTATCAACACTCATTATTAAGACCTGCATGGAAACCTATCACCCCTACAATCTACACAGCATAATCCACGAATCTCGGTCTGGAATTCCACCCTGACTTCTCTCAGCTGCCTTATAAGCCTATCTTTCTGGCATCTCCACACAAAACATTAATTATTTTTGGCATAGAATTTTTGCTAAGACACTATCCCACACCCAAAGAGCCATCAATTTTTGCCTCCTATCATTGTCCACCACGAACTTTTAACTCTTCCAAAATTCACTTTCTCCTGAAAAAGTCTTTTCAAATCATATACCCACACACACACTTTCTGACCATTCTTTCTTCCTCATTTTTATCACTTACATACCCAGCTTAAGCTTCCACGGCTCATCATTTGGCTGAAATAGTAAAGTCAATTACAATTTTCTTTTGTTGACTTAACCTCCCTAAAATTAATCAACAAACCAACTCATATGCCTTAATGGTAACACTGACAGGTAATTTATGAGCATACAAGATGCAGTTTCCTCCTGACCCCCACAGCGATCCCCAAGCCCTCCTCATGCTGCTCGTCAGCTCCCTCTTCAGTCTGAGTCCACCGTTGCACTACTCTGAACTTCATGAGAGCAGGAGCCATGTTTGTATTGTTCAGCACTGTGTCCAGAACACCTGACACCTGAATATGTGTAGAATAAATGAGTGGATGAGTAGAAGTCTAATGGATTTGACCTGACAACACTACCTAGAGGTGTTTTTTTTTTCAGAGAATTGTTCAACCTTGAAACAAACACTGTGGCCAGATATTCTAGGCTCTGATTGGAAGATCCTGGGTCACACGCCCAACAATCAAATTGAATGGAACGTCATATAAGTCAGCATAGTACAGTCTCTTCCTTCTATCAGGATGATTCTGCACCAGGCATACTTCCTACTTTCCTCTACCTTACACAGACTATTCAATAGACAAAAAAACAGGAATGCATGGTGACAGAACCATGGCAAAAATAGAAGCCAAACAAAATTGATCTTTCCAGAAATTGCTTGTACTGTTGGAGGTTGGGAGAGGGAAGGTGAATTGAAGTGAGAACCAAACTAGGTAGAGAAGATGGAGCCAGAAAATAGGGCTGAGGTTAGAGAAGGGAATTGATCTAGGATTTTCCCTACACTCGCAGCACAGGAAGTGGGCAAGAAGCAACAGGCTCCTTATCTGTGTGAACTCTTCCTCATTATCTGTGTGAATGGGATGTTTTGGGCTCCCACGCCACTTGCCCTCTGTGCTAAGAGGTGATGCCATGTGTAAGAGGTGGAAATTGTAGACAAGAGTGGAGTGGAGAAGGTTTGTAGTCCCTAGTCTTTGGTTTAATTCAATTGACCCATGCCAAGGGGTGATTCCCATTTATGCTTACACTGAGCATCAGTTTGACTTTAAAATCCTTTAGAAGAAATATCCTAAAAGGCCACAAGATGGAAATATTAGCACATAAAAGGTAATAAAATATGTGACCATCTAAGCGTGTGCATATTATACATTTTTGTACCTCTTTTCTTAAATTTTTTAAAATTTATTGACACACTTACACATTCATTGGTTGATTCTCATATGTAACCTGACCAGGGATGGAACCCCCAACCTTTGTATATTGGGACAATGCTCTAACCAACTGAGCTCCCTGGCCAGGGCTATACCTCTTTTATTATATGTCTTCCTCAGTGTTTAGTGTTCTTTGTAAACCTGTCAGTCTCTTTCTGTTGCATATTATCCTCTATGTTTAAGTTATTTTATTAGCTTTTTCCTTTTCTTTTCCTCTTCATTCATTCTTTTTTCCTCATATTCTTCCTCAAATAAAATAATTTAGAAGCATACTATACTGATTTATAATCTCTGTATCATTTCTTATACTTTCTCTTTTAAGGAAGCTATTTGTTTTTTCTTTTAAAACTCTGAAAAAAAGAACAATGTTCTTTCTGGGGGAAATATCTCAATTTTTTTTAACTTGTGTTTCTTTTTTTTCTGTCCGTAACTCTCAATTTAAAGATTCTTTACCATTGCTTTTAAGGGTGAAATTGTTTCCAACTCCACCTTACCTGCTATGCAAGGTTACAATGCCAGAAATTAGGTACTCAAATGCAAAACTTGCAGGTAAACATGGCAAAAGAAATATTAAAGATGTCTAATAAGATAACTTAGACATGTAACTTAGTAAACAAATAATTGATTAATAGGTATAAGTGGACAAAGTAAAATTTTTGACTCATAAAATTCATACTCATGTGACTTTACATATACACCTGCTGTGAAGATGAAACACTATAGTACTGTTCAGGTTAGGATTTGAGGTAAGGAAGAAAATTAAAAAAAGTCATTCAAGACAAGCCTTGAAGACTGGAAAGGATTTGTTCCTTGGAGGAAAAAATATCCAGACTGAAAAAAAATAAGAGTTCATACTGTATGGTTCCATTTATGGTATTCTACTTCCAACGAAAGAAGACAGATCAGTGGTGGTTTAGGCTTGCAAGTGGGGGTGGGACTGACTTGGAAGGGGGGACTCAGGGCGCCTTTCAGGGTGATGGTAGTGGCAGTTACACAGACACATACATTTGCCCAAACTCAGAACTACAATCTTAAAATGTGTGTGTGTTTTATTCTATGTAAACTACTCCTCAATAAAGTTGACGTAAAATACAAAACAATGGGAAGTCCCTGGGGTGGGAAAGTACAGGCCTTTCGTGGAGATTTGGACGTCATTCAGTTTCGACCGCTGTTCTGATTATGGCCCCTTGGATTGCCATGAGCCTTTTACGTGTGTCTACCTTTCCGCTTTTTAAATATGTCCATTTTCTTAACCTCAGTTTTACACAAGTTAACCTGTTGTAACTAGAGATGGACAACGTAATAGACAGGATATCTAATTTGACTTCTATACCTGAATAGGTAGTATACAGTGTAATGGTTGAGAGTCTGGACTTTAGAACCAAACTAACTGGATTTAAATCCCATTTGCTACCTAATAACTTTGTAACCTGGGGAAGTCACTAAATGTGCCTCAGTTTCTTCACCTGAAAAAATGGCAATAATGGAACTTATAAATTTATTATGAAGATAACATTAGTTAATATGTATAAGGTGTTTAGCATACTGCCTATATATGTTAAGTGTTCAGTAAATATTACTCTTGAGTATTACTGTTTTGTAGGTGAGGAAAGACTCAGGCCAAAATTATTTTCCCAAAGTCATACAGCTGGCTGGTAAGAAAGGCAACTTTGGCCCCAGGTGGGCTGTTCCCTGATGAGGCCAAGGTAACAGTTAAAAGAACTGTGCCCAGTTGTCCCTCTGGGCACATGCTCTCCAGCTCCTGAGAGGTGAGCCAGATCAGCTGATGGTTTCATAGTGAAGACTATGGTCCATAGCCTTAAGCCCTGGGCATTCACCCAAGGAAACCAAGTATCCTGAACTCTGGTTTGTCTGGTTCACACACAAACACAAAAAGAAATACAGTCTGTGCAAGTAAGTGAGAGTGGGCGTCAGAGTATTTGAACATCTACCTGTCCATCTTGAACACTGCTGTATATCTTATCCCTCAAAAAAGTGCCTGCTTGGCCCATATTGGTTACTCAATAAATACTTGTTGAATGAACAAACAGCTAAAGGAAGAGAAAGGGACAAAGGTAAATACTGAGTGAAGACTGGGGTTAAGTGGATGACAAGCAGGATGGTACATGGGCATGGACCTAGAAAAGGGAGAAGGTAAGTAGTCTTAGAGAAGCTGGCAGCAAATTTTCACTCAATAAAACTGCGATAATTTTGACTTCATAAACTTGGGCTGAAATTGGCCTCTTCATTATCAATGAGTTGAATGACTAAGGGAAAACACCACTTTGGTAAAATTTTATAAGTATAAACAGGATTATTGAGACAAAGATCAAGAAACAACTAAATTTTAAATTTCTATTTTTAAAAGTTGACACAGGCTTCCTAAGAGCCTTTATCAGGACCAATGTATTAGCCTAATTCATACCAATAAGTATGCCTAAAAGAAGAAAAAAAATTTTTGTAAACCTGTTTTGGCCTTTTTTATTAAAAGAAGGAGGAGGAAGAAAAAGAGGAGAGGGGGGGAGGGAGGGGGGAAAGAGGAGAAAAGCTGTTCATTCAGTTAGTCTGAATTAATTTATTATATCTAATTGAATAATTCTGGGTTCTTTCTATATTAAGAGACTTCCAGTCCTTCATTTCAGCCTTTTTTTAACTCCCTTTGTCTTCTGGCATACGCTGTCATCATTCTTCCACGGAAAAGTTGTTTTTCGGAGACACCCTTCTCTTCAGGCAGCTCCCAGCTGTTACTAGAACATCACTGTGCTGTGGTGACTCCAACTTCCCTTTACCTCACCAAGGCAGTAGAAGTTTTATAATCACTTTACTCCACATTTTGAATGTTGCAGGTGTGTCCAACCTTTGGCATCTCTGGGCAACACTGGAAGAACAGCTGTCTTGTGCCACACATTAAATACATTGTGACATGGAATCACAAAAAAGCCTCATATTTTAAGTAAATGTATGAATTTGTGTAAAGCTGCATTTGTAGCCATCCTTAGCCATATACGGCCCACAGGCCACAGGTTGAACACCCCAGAACCAGAAATTAAATGTATGCTCTTAATTAAAACATGACATAAAAATATAATATTTAGCCCTGGCTGGTGTAGCTCAGTGGATTGAGCGTGGGCCTGCGAACCACACAATCGCAGTTCGATTCCCAGTCAGGGCACATGCCTGGGTTGCAGGCCAGTTCCCGGCAGGAGATGCTCGAGAAGCAACCATACATTGATGTTTCTCTTCCTCTATCCTTCCCTTCCCCTCTAAAAGATAAATAAATAAATATTTAAATAAAAATATNGGTAAGTGGTCTTAGAGAAGCTGGCAGCAAATTTTCACTCAATAAAACTGCGATAATTTTGACTTCATAAACTTGGGCTGAAATTGGCCTCTTCATTATCAATGAGTTGAATGACTAAGGGAAAACACCACTTTGGTAAAATTTTATAAGTATAAACAGGATTATTGAGACAAAGATCAAGAAACAACTAAATTTTAAATTTCTATTTTTAAAAGTTGACACAGGCTTCCTAAGAGCCTTTATCAGGACCAATGTATTAGCCTAATTCATACCAATAAGTATGCCTAAAAGAAGAAAAAAATTTTTTGTAAACCTGTTTTGGCCTTTTTTATTAAAAGAAGGAGGAAGAAAAAGAGGAGAGGGAGGGGGAGGGAGGGGAGAAAGAGGAGAAAAGCTGTTCATTCAGTTAGTCTGAATTAATTTATTATAGCTAATTGAATAATTCTGGGTTCTTTCTATATTAAGAGACTTCCAGTCCTTCATTTCAGCCTTTTTTTTACTCCCTTTGTCTTCTGGCATACGGCTGTCATCATTCTTCCACGGAAAAGTTGTTTTTCGGACACATCCTTCTCTTCAGGCAGCTCCCAGCTGTTACTAGAACATCACTGTGCTGTGGTGACTCCAACTTCCCTTTACCTCACCAAGGCGGTAGAAGTTTTATAATCACTTTACTCCACATTTTGAATGTTGCAGGTGTGTCCAACCTTTGGCATCTCTGGGCAACACTGGAAGAACAGCTGTCTTGTGCCACACATTAAATACATTGTGACATGTAATCACAAAAAAGCCTCATATTTTAAGTAAATGTATGAATTTGTGTAAAGCTGCATTTGTAGCCATCCTTAGCCATATACGGCCCACAGGCCACAGGTTGAACACCCCAGAACCAGAAATTAAATGTATGCTTTTAATTAAAACATGACATAAAAATATAATATTTAGCCCTGGCTGGTGTAGCTCAGTGGATTGAGCGTGGGCCTGCGAACCACACGATCGCAGTTCGATTCCCAGTCAGGGCACATGCCTGGGTTGCACACCAGTTCCCGGCAGGGGCCAGTTCCCGGCAGGAGATGCTTGAGAAGCAACCATACATTGATGTTTCTCTTCCTCTATCCTTCCCTTCCCCTCTAAAAGATAAATAAATAAATATTTAAATAAAAAATATATATATAATATTTAGCTGCAGCTTTCTTAAAAGATCACAAAGAAAATATTTCCCCGGAAAAATTCCTCTTTTTCCTTAATGAAGAGAAAGTTAACATTTTATCCAATGAAAACCATAATTCTTCTGATATGTCTTCTGATATGTCTTAAATAAAATCATTTAGCACATTTTAAAACAAATTTTGCTTATAGTTCCCTGTTTGCCTGCTTGTTTTTCTTTTTGTTTTAATCTAGAAGCTTTATTTTTCTTTTTAAATCAGAACACAAGAACATAGATTATAAATATAGCTCAAAGGGAAAAATTGTGTTGACCCTTTAACCCATTCTATAGTTTTCAGTAATTTACTTTTCAGTATATGTAGGTTTAAGTTCCAACAGATTACATAAAAGCCTGAATTTTCATGATCCTCAATGGTAAGTTTTTCAACAAGTGAGTCCTTTGTCTTTTCACTTGATTTGAAAGTTCTTTTGTTCATTTGTTTGCTTACTTGTTTTTGTTTGAGTGTAGAACTTAGACCCCTATGTTTTCAGTGTGAATCAGCCTGACTCAGTCCAGTTGCTCTGGTGAGAACCTCCAACACAACACTGGACAGCCAGAGTGAGAACAGAGTGAGAGACATTCTTGTCTTATTCCTGATCTTAGGAGGAAAGCCGTCTTCCACCATTAAGTACGATGTTATTAATGTCGGTTGTTCACAGATGCCCTTTCTAGGGTTGAGGGATTTCCCTTTTATTCCTAGATTGCTGAGAGTTTTCAACCAGAATGGCGGTTGGATGTTTTGAACACTTTTTCCGTATCCAGAGAGATGAACATGTGGTTTCTCTTGTATAGCATGTCAGGGTAAAAACTAACCTTGCATTCTTGAGATAAAAGTTACTTGGTCACAATGTATTTTCCTTTTCATGGTTAGCTAGATTTGATTTGAGGTGCAGTGGAAGTGGGTACCCCTGCACTCACAGGCTAGCTTGTGTCTCACCCTTTCTCGGTGCCTCGTTGACCCCTGGCACTGGACAGATCCTGCATGAAAGATAAGCTGCTGAGTGCCCCCTGCCTCCTCCTGACCCATGTCGGGGGCACAGGCAGGAAGCAGCACCAGGAGCCTGACAATGCTGCTGGAGAGCATGGCCAACAGAGCACAGGTTCTGCGCCCCCCTGTGAGCTGTGTCACCCTGGAAAAGATACTTTTATGTGCCTCCGTTTCCCCATCAATAAAATGGGATTATAGCACTACTTGTTGTGAAAATTGGATTAGATAGTGAATGTAAAGTATTTAGCATTGTTCCTTAAAGGGAGTAAAATGACTAGAAAAGTTTAGTAATTATTATTTTACTTTTTTTGTATGAGGGCTTTGTGACCCACAATAGTTAATGATTGGCTGTAACTATTACAACAGGACCCCATTCACAGCCTCATTTACTTCTTCCTCCCACTCCCCTTGCTGTGATTTTTGGTGGCAGGATACTTCTGCAGAAGCAGTGGCATGGAGAAGATGGTGCAGTTCGTAAGAGCTCCCAGTGCCTCCACCCTTTCTCCAAAGCCCATCTAAGAAAACGCTAAGAGTAGGTTCTGGCTTACAAACCCACTCCTCTTGGGGCACCACCAGGTGACAGTGTACCCGCACTAGCCTTGTCTTGGTCTTTGGTGAGATGTATCCCTTCTCCCTTCCTAATTTCAAAGAAATGTTTCCTACCCCAGGCACAATGTGAGTACCAAGTAAAGCCCCTAGCTTACCAGGGCTGCCGCTAGCACATGCAAGTGCCCTAGTGTAAATTAGAAAACGGTGTCTCTTCCTCAAGTCATGTTCCTTCCACTTTGTTAGAAGATAGTTTACTCGCCTTGCACAGTGCAGAACCCACACAACCATATGTGGCAACCCTGTGGCTTGTACTCAGAATAGTCATCTCTGTTCCTCTTTAGGTCCTGAAGCACCTACGTCACCTAAACTTTACCAACAATATGGGTGAACAGGTGACTTTTGATGAATGTGGTGACTTGATGGGGAACTATTCCATCATCAACTGGCACCTCTCCCCAGAGGATGGCTCCATTGTGTTTAAGGAAGTCGGATATTACAACGTTTATGCCAAGAAAGGAGAAAGGCTGTTCATCAATGAGGAGAAAATCCTGTGGAGTGGCTTCTCCAGAGAGGTATGTGCTTTCCATCAAAACACCAGATGCCTCCACCATGGCAGGAAACTGCTGGGTTTCGGAGGGCCGAGGACTTGTTACCGTAGGACTTCTAGAATAATGAGGCCACTTCCCTCAACTCACTCATTCTGCATCACCAGGGCTTCCTGTGAAATCCATGAGTGTTTAGTGTACAGAGGAGAATCCTTGTAACCTGCGCCCCGTGGTTATTTTGTTGAAATGACTTTATTCTTTACAAATCTGACTCCCTGGTTGGTCAGTTTCCTTGACTAATACTGTCCTCAACCAGAGCAAAATATTTAAGCAAACATAAACGTCGCTCAAGGCAGAGCTAGTTCCTTGTGATCCAAACAGCTCAGGGCTGCTGACCTGTCAACCAAAAGGACATTTCGTTTTGTTCCTTGGGAGTTCTGTGACAAATAGGAAATGTGTGTGACCGTGATCAGGATCCCCTCCCCTGAATACCCATGCATCTAAATGCCTGATTAATAACCAGAAGCCCATCGCCCAGTGAACATGCACTCCAGGAGAAAACACATGATATGCTGTAATGATGGCCGTTCTATGGTGGTTGCATCCCCAAATGTAGCAGGCTGCTGATGACCTAGGTTCTCTGCAGAAACAATGCTAGATGGGGCATTCTCTTTAACTCTCCCAAGAGGCCTGGATAAGACCCACTACGTTACTCTTTGTATTTGCCTTTCAGTTTGAGATCTTGAAATACTTTTTATAACATAGCCAAAGATTCTACTTCATCTTTCTACCAAGTGCTCTTTAGGTTAGTGGTTTCTGATCAGATGCTACAATTTCATTGTCTCCCAATACGTAGGATAGTTACCCATGCAAAGGTCTCCTATAGATAGTGAATCTTATCCACATTGTGTAAGCCATTGAGAGCTTCTACCTCAGAGGGTGGGCTCTCAATATGACCTTTTTCAGACAGAGATTTGGGGGCTCCAGAGGCTATATAAATGTCCACTAATTATACCCTTGTCTAAACTATCACAAGTTTCGACTGACTGGAATCAAAATTGATCAGCTATACTGTCACTAATTTTCTGCTGTTGAATCAACCAGGTTATCTTCTATCTCCATTAATGCACATAATTGTCTCTAATTGTTGTATATCTCATCTCTCTTTCTGCACGGAAACTATTTCCTGTACAGGTTTCTATAACCCTAATGTCCTCTACCAGCCTGTGCACACCATGGGCTTGAGCACTAGTCAGTGAATAACAGGGGGTCATCATGAATTTAGTCATTTATGTTTCTGGGATAGTTGACAGAGTTATAAATTAAATCTAATTTTCCCGTAAAAACATACCTCGAACCTAGCACACATAAGCACTCAACAAATATTAGAATCTAGTCCACTCTTTTTATCCCATGTTTTTTATAGAAATGACCATAAGAATTCCATATACATTTAACTATGAATAATGTAGTAATAACTTCTCTACATAGTTCACAGTTGTTGATGAGATCAAAGAAGTAAAAACATGGTATAAACTGAATTATACTATATAAATACAAACTGTTATTAATATTGTATTATAATATCTTAATTAATGTGTCAGTTTACTTTCTAATGAATCACTTTAGAGCTAGAGGGTCTTTAAATATCTTTGTATCCAACACCCCAATTTAAAGTTAATGACACCAAGGTTCAGGGAGGCAAAGGTTCCTTGCAAGACCAAATGGTCACTCTAAGAGCTGTGACTAGGATCCAAGTGCCCTGACTCTGATCCCAGGGCTCCATCCCCAACACCAGTGATTTTCAACCTTTTTCATCTCATGGTACACATAAACTAATTACTAAAATTCTGTGGTGCACCAAAAAAATATAATAATTTTGGGCCATCTGACACAACAAAAATAGGTATAATTTTGATTTATTCATACTAAACAGTTTTTGGTGTTGGCTGTTGTTCTCTCTCTCTCTCTCTCTCTCTCTCTCTCTCTCTCTCTCAAGGAAAAGAAATCAATGCCCCTGACTAAATAGTCAAGTATCGTGTGTTTTAAAAATTCTTGTGGCACACAAGTGTGCCCTAGCATACCAGTTGAAAATCTCTGCTCTACACTATACTCTCCATAATTATTTAATTTTTAATTGCAACAAATGAGAAGGAAAAGACACATCTTCACTGGGGACTTCAAATACAGATGGGCTTCCTTGGGCAAAATTGGATAGGCATCTTTGGTGAAGCTCTTAGGGAGACTTGAAGACACTTGCTGGCTATTTGCAAAATGAATCCTTCTGGTCACTGCCTCAGCCCACTCCTTTGGTGTTAAGACTTCTCTTTAGCTGAGGAATGCAGAAAGGTGCAGTAAGAGAGCTCAGAGGGTGGAATTCTACTAATCACTGACTACTATAAAGCAGGATTTGGTACAGTGAAAAGTGCAGACTTTGGAAAGCTAACCTGGGTGTGGATGCCAGCTCTCCAGTAAGTCACCATATGACCTTGAGCCTATTTTTTAACAATTATGAAAAACAAAAAAAAGATGCATGGCAGAGACTATTAGAGGACCCCAATATTTGTTCTCCCCCTTTTTCTTTAACAAAAGAAATCAATTTTGGCTGAGCACATGACCACCCAAAATAAAAATATTTCCCAGCCTCTCTTTCAGCTAAGTGTGTCCATATGCCTAAATCCTTGAAATGGAATGCATGTGGCAGGGTTATGTGATGGAGTCTGGGAACCTCCTTTTAAGAAAGTGCTTATAAGGATCCTTTGATCTCTTCGTCATCCCTTCCTCAATCCTGCTTCCTGGAACCAGATGCTACCATTAAGAACTATGATGGCAAGACCAAACATGGCAGACCAGCAAGGTAGAAAGAGTCCAGGTCTACAGTACCATGGAGTATCATCTCAATTTGGACCACCACCCCAGACATGAATATCTGAGAAACTGGTTTCAGTGTTATACAGCCGCTGTTATTTTGAGGCATTTACCACCCACAGACTAAACAGAAGACAAAGAGAAAGCTACTAAAATCATTTTATGAAGCTAAGAAAGTTTTGACAACAATATCAGACAAGGATAAGGCAAGTAAATATAATTATAGATCAATCTTATTTATAAGCACAAATACACAAATCCTAAATAAAATATCAGCAAACCTAAACCAGCAGTGAGAAAATATATAACACATCATGACCCAGTAGAGTTTACAGGGTTGCAGTGAATTTACAGGAATATGATGATAGCCCAACATTACAAAGTTTATAAATGTGGCCTATTGCAGCATTAACAGAACAAAAGAAAAAATCTACTATAACACAGGTGGCAAACAAAAGGCCTGCAAGCCGAATTCTGCCCTCCACCTTGTCTTATCTGGCCCAGCACCTTGTTTCTACCTGGCAGCAGCACTGAGCTCTTTGCCCCTGGTTAAGTAGTTGCATTTACACAGTCCTAAAATTACATTCGACCTTTTGAAGGCAACCACAAATGTGATGTCGCCCCCAGTGAAAATAAGTTTCACACCCCTGTACTATAAGGTCTATAGATGCAGAAAAAGCATTTAATAATATCCAGCACCCCTTCAGACTAAAACCAATACTCTAGGAATAGAAGGAACTATACTTTACCTTACCTGGATAAAGGATAGAACAACTATCATTCTTTAATAAGAAAAATTTAGAAGTATCCATTTTCATTAGATAATCAAGTGGGGTCATCACTTTCATTAGATAATCCAGTGGGTTGGCAACTCGAGAAGGAGTCAAATAAAGTCTCGGAGGGTGGCTTGTTGCCACAGTTGAACAGGGGAACGTGTGCTGACTTTAACTACATCTTTTCCTTTCCTTCTCAAGGTCCTGAGAGGCTTAGCAATCATCAGGTCCAATACTGCCATTTCTAGTCCTCTTTTATTGAAAGATAATGCCAATCATCTTCTGTTCAAACTTTTTAAAACTTCTTGTGTAACCAGTTATTTCTTTCCTGTTAGAAGCAATTATGATTATTTTGTTGCTTTCCATGTGTTTTAACTTTGTGAGATGTCTCCAGTGCAAGCAGGTTGGGGGGCAGGGAAAAGAATCTTATTAAAGAAACAGTTTGGAAATAGTATGAGCCCTATGATGTACCATGCATTATGCAAGTCTTTTTACCTGGTGCGGGGAGGGGGGCTACAAAGATGAGTAAGACCTGCTCCCTACCTGCAAAAGCAAATGCTTTTGCAAGATAAACTGTATTTTATGGTATATTTACTATCTCTGATACACATAGACTGTTAAGATCTAAATATTAATGATTTCCTGGAGGAAGTTCTCAGTAGCTTAGCATGGTGAGAGAATGAGATAGAAGCAGAGTTTCTGAAATGGTGAAGCAATGTTAAATTGGACAAAACTGGCAAAAATGACATTCTAAAAGTCCTGGAAATCAATAGAGGCATAAAACAAAAAATGAAATGGTTTTTTAAGAAAAATCAGCCCTGGCTGGTATAGCTCAGTGGATTGAGCTCAGGCCTGCAAACCAAAGGATCATGGTTCGATTCCCAGTCAGGGCACATGCCTGGGTTGCAGGCCAGTTTCCATCAGGGGGCACAAGAGAAGTAACCATACATTGATATTTCTCTCCCTCCTTTCCTTCCCATCTAAAGATAAATAAATAAAATCTTAAAGTTATTTTTAAAAAATAATTTAAAAAAAGAAAAAACCAAAGAAGAAAAGCCAAAGATGGCAGCAGAGTAGGTAGAAGCTACAATCACCTTCCTGCAAGAACTAAACTGAAATTACAACTAAAATATAGAACAGTCAATCTGAATAACCAACTAAAGACAAGCTGAACCGAAGTCTTATAACCAAAACTTTACACAAGCCACATCAAGATGGTAGGAAGGATGGAGAGAGAATAAATCCTGGTCCTATTATTCCCATGGGAACTGACTGAGATCCCAGAGGGATATTGTAGCTGCAAATGTTCCAGCAGAGGAGCATGCGGTGTCAACTCCACAATGGGTTCCTCAGCCCAGAGCAGCAGAGCCAACAAGAGTCACCCACATAATATCTGGCTACAAAAATCAGCAGGGATTTTGTTCACCAGGGAGAGATGAGAGTCTGCTAGAAACACAGGCATGCTGTTAACATACCAACACACAACATCTCACTTTCAGTTCCTCACCCTGGGCTCTGGCAGAGGGAGGAAGGACCAGAGTACATTTGTGTGAGGAGAGACTGGAATTTGTGGCTCTAGGGAGAGAGCTGGCGGGACAGCCACCAATATCCCTGTGTGAGTCCCTCTCCTACACCACCTGCAGACACCATCTTTCCGGGGTACAGCACTCTCCTCATTATGGCATCAGCCTGGGGGAATGCAATAGCCCCACCCTCTAGACTCCCTGCCACCCCACCCTGTGGAGCCCACAGTCTGCTGAAGAGTCAGCTGCCTGGGCAGGGATATGGAAGTCTGGGCAGACTGAGGGGGTATCATGACTGAGTGTGTGGCTCTGAGGCAGAGACTATCTCCCCTTCTTCCCTCAAGCCTGACCAGCACTCCCCCTCAAGGGAGATCCACTAGCCCCACCCTCTTGACTCCCGTGTATCTCTTCCCTGCTGAGCTCAGGCTCTGGGCAGACTCTGGGAAAGACTGAGTTGTGTAGCTCTGGGACAGGGGCCATTGTCCACTCATGTGACAGACCAGGGCAGAGCCCTCCCTTCATATGGTCAAATATTGGTCTGTCTGGGTCTCAAAAACCCTGCTAGTTTCACCCTGAGGACTTGCTGAGACCGGCCCCACCACAAAGATCTGTAAGCACCCAGCAGGTGACATCTAGACTTGGTATATGCTGGGACTTTAGCCAAGTGGCCTTAGACCCAACACTAACAGAAACTGAACCTGTATCATTCTGGTGAACACCACTAGCCCCTACCTGGTAACTCACTGAGAACCTTCCTCTTGCAAGTTGAGTACTGCCAGAGGCCATTTCAGTGACTGAGTCTAACAGGCAGTCAGCAGGTGGAGGCAGGCAGGGGCAAATGGAGGTGGATCTCGGGGTCCCTTGGGCCTTTTGTTGACCTGCCCCCAGACTCGGTGCTGGTGGAAGTTGGCCTTGGTGTGCAGCTTGGTACTTTCCACACACACCTATGCAGCTACTAATTGTGGATTGTTTTGTTGCTCCAAAAGGTTGCTTAGGGCCATGCACAGAGCAATGTCTGAATATAGCTGCACCAGCATCCCTCCCAAGAGGTTCTGAACCAACATACCCAGTGGCCAGCCTCAGAGAGCATTAGAGAAGGATCCAATTAGCTTCACAGGTGGCATATCCAAAGGGAGATCTCAGCAGGCCCTAGACCCTGCTGAGGCAAATTCTGATTAGTGTGGTCAGCACCTACACAGCAGCTCATAAACTGTATTCGAGGTCAATTCTCACAGTTAGCCAGCTTGAGGGTCAAAACACCCACCGATGGGCCAATAACAGTCAAGACTCAAACACAGCAAGAGGGCCCACATAACCCACACAAAAGACACTGCTAGAGCACCCAGATCAGGTGATCAAGGAAGCTGCTCCACTGAGTGACACAGGACAACTACAACAATGAGGCCACCCTACCAAGAGTGGGAGTCATAGCAGATCCATCTATGATATATTATATAGAACCAAACATAGAAACACAGCCAAAATGGGGAGACAAACACACATACCCCAAAGGAAATAATAAGAGAAATCTCCAGAAAAGTAGCTAAATGAAATGGAGACAAGCAATTGACCAGCTATAGAAGTTAAAAAAATGGTTATAAGGATGCTCAAGAAACTTAATGAAAACTACAACAGCATGAAAAAAACATATAAACAGTGATAAGCAACCAGCTGCAATATCTAAAATGAAGAATACACTGGAAGGTAAACAGTAGGTTGAATGAAGCAGAGGAGCGAATCAGCTCTTATAAGGCAGCCCCATAAGATTGTTAGCTGATTCCTCAAAAGAAACATTTCAGGCCAGAAGGGATTAGCATAAAGTATTCAAAATGTCGAAAAGGAAGGACCTACAACCAAAACTACTTTACTCACCAATGCTATGAATTAAAAAAAAATTTAAATATATTTTATTGATTATATCATTACAGTTGTTCTATTCCCCCCTTCATTCTCCTCCACCCTGCACACCCCTCCCCCACCATTCCCCCCCTTTAGTTTATGACCACATGTCTCAAGTTCTTTAGATTCTATATCTCCCCTACTATTCTTGCCCTCCCCCCTATCTATTTTTTACCTACCATCGATGCTACTTATTTTCTGTATCTTCTCCCCACTTCCCCTCCTCCCACTCCCCTGTTGCTAACCCTCCATGTGTTCATTTCTATGGTTCCACTCCTGATCTAACTGTCCTCTTGGTTTGCTTTTGTTTTAGGTGTGGTAGTTAGTAACTGTGAGTCTGCTGTCCTTTCACTGTTCATATTTTTTATCTTCTTTTTCTTAGATAAGTCCCTTTAACAGTTCATATAGTAAGGGCTTGGTGATGATGAACTGCTTGAACTTGACCTTATCTGAGAACACTTTATCTGCCCTTCCATTCTAAATGAAAACTTTGCTGGATAGAGCAGTCTTGGATGTAGGTCTTTGGATTTCATGACTTTAAATACTTCCTTCCAGCTCCTTCTTGCCTGTAAGGTCTCTTTTGAGAAATCCACTGACAGTCTGATGGGAACTCCTTTGTAGGTGACTGTCCCCTTATCTCTTGCTGCTTCTAGGATTCTCTCCTTCATTTTAATATTGGCTAATGTAATTATGATGTGCCTTGGTGTGTTCCTTCTTGGATCCAACTTCTTTGGGACTCTCTGAGCTTCCTGGATTTCCTGGAAGTCTATTTCCTTTGCCAGACTGAGGGAGTTCTCCTTTATTATTTGTTCAAATATGTTTTCCACTCATGGCTGTTTCTTTCCCCCTTCTGGTACCCCTATATCTGGATGTTGGAACGTTTAAAGATGTCCTGGAGGTTCCTAATCCTCTCCTCATTTTTTTTGTATTCTTGTAACTTCACTTTTTCCTATTTGGTCATTTCTTTCTTCCTTCTGGTCCACCCCATTTATTTGAGTCTCAGTTTCCTTTCCATCACTATTGGTTTCCTGTGTATTTCCCTTCATTTCAGTTAGTTTAGCCTTCATATGTTCCTCTAATTTGTGGCTAAAATCAACCAGTTCTGTGAGCATCCTGATCACCAATATTTTAAACTGTGCTTCTGAGAGGTTTGCTATTTCTTTTTTGCTTAGAGTTATTGGCTCTGGGGCTTTGAGTTCTTCTTGAGCCATATTTTGGACTGTTCGTGTCTGTTACATATGAGGAGTGGAGCCCTAGGTGTTCACTGGGGCGGGGCAACTCAGTCACTGGGTTGTGACACTGTGTGTGTGGGCCGGGCCAAAGGAAAGCAATGGCAGGCACCCTTTGCTGCCTCCTGCTGCCACCGAGGGCTGCGCAATTCGTCCCTCTGCTCGAGAATGTGCGACCCCAGTCAGCCACTGCTGGGGTCATTGCTGGGGGCTGCGCAGTCTGTCTCACTGCTCACTCCCGCCATCCGGAGCCCTCACTGGGTCTGCCTGATGCTACCCTGGATGCCTGGGTGCCTGGGGTCTGGGGATATTTCCTGCCCAACCCTGCTTTGCTGCTGGCTCCACCCCTCTTACCGGTCCAGTAGAACGGTTCGTTGTTGTTGGACTTCTGTATAGTTCAATTTTCTGTTCTTTGGCTGCGTCTTTGTTCTCCAAACCTTTTTTGTATTTAAACTTAGTTGTGGGAGAAGGCACAGTGTTTCCACCTATGCCTCCATATTGGCAGAACCTATCATTTAAAATTGAAGAAATAATAAAGAGCTTTCCAGACAAAAAGATAAAGGAGTTTATTTTCACCAAACCAGTATTACAAGAAATTATAAAGGGTTATCTTTAATAAAAGGTAGAAAAAACAGTAACATAGTTATAAAGATTAAAATGGTGACAAATTTATACCTAGCAATAACCACTTTAAATGTAAATGGCCTAAATGCTCTAATCAAAAGCCCTAGGGTAGCTGAATGTATGAGAAAAAAATATCAAATTTATGCTGTCTACAAGACACCCACCTCAGAATGAAAGATACACATAGATTAAAGTAAAGGGATGGAAAAAGATACTTCATGCAAATAGAAATGAAAAAAAGAAGCTAGGGGGAGCTTTTGAGAACTTGCTCCCTAGTATGTTGTCAGTTTGGCTTACCTAACCTCATAAAAATTCAAGAAAAAGCACTTCTGGCCAAGCTGGAGGCATAGGTAGATACACTGTGCCTCCCTGTACAACCAAAAGAAGAACAACAACAAATTCAAAAACAACAAAATACCAGAACTGACAGAAAATCGAACTGTATGGAAGTCTGACAGCCAAAAAGCTAAAGAAGAAACATTCATCCAGACTGGTAGGAAGGGCAGAAATGAGTGACCAGGTGGAGAGGAATCTTGGCAAGGCAGCAGCTGAAGGACCTGGGTGGGCAAGGTGGTGGCTGGCAGACTGGGTGAGGCAGTGGCGGGCATAATGGGCATTCCCACATTTGTGTGTGGAAAAACCAGGAGAAATGATGAGGGAGCAAGACAGACTGTGCAAAACAGAGCTCCAGGGAAGGGAAATAAAGCCTCAAAGCCTCTGATTGAAAAAACCTGTGGTGGTAGAGGCAGTGGGAGAAACTCAGAGCTTCACAGGAGAGTTCATGAGAGCGAACCACAGGGTTCTAGAATGTGCAGAAGCCCATCCACCCAGGAATCAGCACCAGAAGGGCCCAATTTGCTTGTGGGTATTAGGGGAAGTGACTGAAAGCTGGCCCAGAGCTGAGCAATTAGCATTGTTGCCTCTTGGAGCCCTCCACCACATACCACACCACAACACAGCGAAGTGGATTGCTCCGCCCTGGTGAATACCTAAGACTCCACCCCTTACTACATAACAGGCATGCCAAGATAAAAAAAAATGGCCCAAATGAAAAAACAGATCAAAGCCCCAGAAAAAAATACAACTAAGCAATGAAGAGATAGCCAACCTATCAGATGCACAGTTCAAAACAGTGGCAATCAGGATGCTCACAGAAATCATTGAGTATGGTCACAAAATAGAGGAAAAAGTGAAGGCTATGAAAAGTGAAATAAAGGAAAACATACAGGGAACCAACAGTAAAGGGAAGGTTACCAGGACTCAAATCAATGGTTTGAAGCAGAAGGAAAAAAATAAATGTTTAATCAGAACAGAAGGAAGAAACAAGAATTAAAAAACAAGGAGAGTCTTAGGAACTTCTAGGACAACTTTAAACATTCCAACATCCAAATCATAGGGGTGCCCGAAGGAGAAGAGGAAGACCAAGAAATTGAAAACTTATTTGAACAAATAAGGAGAACTTCCCCAATCTGTCAAAGCAAAGAGACTTCCAGGAAATCCAGGAAGCTCAGAGAACCCCAAAGTTGGACCCATGGAAGCACACACCAGGGCACATCATAATTACATTGCCCAAGAATAAAGATAAGGAGATAATCTGACTTCCAGCCAAGATGGAGGAGCAGGTGGAAACACTGTGCCTCCTTGTACAACCAAGTTTAAAGACAACAAAGTTTTAGTAACAAAAACTCAGCCAAAACACAGAAAACTGAACTGTACAGAAGTCCAACAACAATAAACCATTCAGCCAGACTGGTAAGAGGGGCGGAGTCACTGGCTGGCAGAGCGGGATCCTGCAGGGAAAAGCGGCTGGACCTACCCAGGCATGCAGGTAGTGGTTGGCAGATCCCAGGTATGCGGTGGCAACAGGGGGACCCAGTGAGGGAACAAGGAGGCTGGCTGACCGAGGTCACACATTCACACTCAGATAAACCAGGCAAAGGAGCAAGCAGTGAGATACATCGTGCAACCCAGGGCCCCAGTGACAGGAATTAAACCCTAAGAGCACCAATTGGAAAAACTTTCAGGGGTTGCAGTGCCAGGAGAGGCTCCCAGGCTCACAGAGAGTTCATTGGAGAGACCCACAGGTACTGGAGGGTGCACAGGCCCATGCACCCGGGAACCAGGACCAGAAGGGCCCAATTTGCTTGAGCGAAGCAGCAGAGGGGACCTAAATCCGAGAGAGAGCAGAACAAATGCTATTGCCCCTCTCTGACCATGCCCCCACATACAGCGTCACAACCCAGCCACTGGGTCACCCCACCCTGGTGAACACCTAAGTCTCTGCCCCTCATATGGAAAAGGTGTGAACAGACCAAAACATTATGGCTCAGAAAGAACAGCTCAAAGCCCCAGAGCCAATACTTCTAAGTGACCGAGAGATAGCCAACCTATCAGATGCACAGTTCAAAACACTGGTGATCAGGATGCTCACAGAACTGGTCGATTTTAGTCACAAATTAGAGGAATAAATGAAGGCTAAACTAAGTGAAATGAAGAGAAATGCACAGGAAACCAATAGTGATGGGAAAGAAACAGAGACTCAAACCAATGGAGTGCACCAGAAGGGAAAAAAATTACCAAACAAAAAAGAACAAAGAAACAAGAATTCAAAAAAAATGAGGAGACGCTTAGGAACCTCCAGGACATCTTTAAACATTCCAACATTCAAATTATAGGGGTACCAGAAGGGGAAGAGGAACAGCAACAAGTGGAAAACTTACTTGAACAAATAATAAAGGAGAACTTCCCCAGTCTGGCAAAAGAAATAGACTTCCATGAAATCCAGGAAGCTCAGAGAGTGCCAAAGAAGTTGAACCCAACAAGGAACACACCAAGGCACATCATAATTACATTAGCCAATATTAAAATGAAGGAGAGAATCCTAGAAGCAGCAAGAGATAAGGGGACAGTCACCTACAAAGGAGCTCCCATCAGACTGTCAGCTGATTTCTCAAAAGAGACCTTACAGACAAGAAGGGGCTGGAAAGAAGTATTCCAAGTCATGAAAGGACCTACATGCAAGATTGCTCTATGCAGCAAAGCTTTCATTTAGAATGGAAGGACAGATAAAGTGCTTCTCCAATGAGGTCAAATTCAAAGAATTCATCATCACCAAGCCCTTATTATAGGAAATGTTAAAGGGACTTATCTAAGAAAAAGAAGATAAAAAATATGAACAGTGAAAGGACAGCAAACTCACAGTTATTAACAACCACACCTAAAACAAAAGCAAGCTAAGAGGACAGCTAGATCAGGAGCAAAACCATAGAAATGGAGAGCACATGGAGGATTAGCAAAAAGGGAGTGGGAGGAGGAGAAGGGGGGAGAAGATACAGAGAATAAGTAGCATAGATGGTAGGTAGAAAATAGACAGGGGGAAGGGCAAGAGTAGTATGGAAATATAGAATCTAAAGAACTTGTGACACATGGACATAAACTAAAGGGGGGGAATGATTGGGGAGGGGGTGTGGAGGGTGGAGGGGAATGAAGAGGGGAAATGGGACAACTTTAATGGCATAATCAATAAAATATATTAAAAAATAAAGATAAGGAGATAATCTTAAAAGCAGCAAGAGTAAAGGAGACAGTTACCTACAAAGGACTTCCCATAAGACAATCAGCTGATTTCTCAAGAGAAACCTTGCAGGCAAGAAGGCACTGGAAAGAAGTATTCAAAGTCGTGAAAGTCAAGGAACTATATCCAAAATTAGTCTATCCAACAAAGCCCTCGTTAAGAATGGGAGGGCAGATAAAGTGCTTCCCATATAAGGTCAAGTTAAAGCAGTTCATCATCACCAAGCTCTTATTCCATGAAATGTTAAAGGGCCTTATCTAAGGAAGAGGAGATCAAAAATATGAACAGTAAATGACAACAAACACAACTATCAACAACCAAAGCTAAAAACTAAAACAAAAACAAGCAAAGCAAACAACTAGAACAGGAACAGAATCACAGAAATGGAGATCACATGGAGAGTTATCAGTGGGGAAGAGGGGGGGAGAATGGAGGGAAAGGTACAGAGAATAAGTACTATAAATGTTAGGTAAAAAATTGATAGGGGGAGGTTAAGAATAGTATGGGAAATGTAGAAGCCAAAAAACCTATATGTATGACCTATGGACATGAACTGAAGAGTCAGGGGTGTAGGCAGGAAGGGAAATGCAGGGTGGAGTGGAATAAGAGGGGGGAAATAGGTCAATTGTAATAGCATAAGCAATAAAATATATTTTAAAAATTCAAAAACAATTCAAGAAAAGAAGGAAAGCTGAGGTGGCAAACATTATATTTGAACAAAGACTTAAGACAAAGGCTGTAAAAAGAGACAAATAAGGACACTACATACAAATGAAAGACTCAACAAGCAAGTAAAATGTAACCAGAGACATTGAAATTAAGAACAAACCCTGGCTGGTGTAGCTCAGTGGATTGAGCGCGGGCTTGTGAACCACACGATCACGGTTCGATTCCCAGTCAGGGTATATGCCTGGGTTTCAGGCCAGTTCCCAGCAGGGGACTCATGAGAGGCAACCATACATTGATATTTCTCTCCTTCTTGCCTTCCTTTCCCTTCTAAATATAAATAAATAAATCTTTAAAAAAAGAACAAATTGACAGTAATCAGAGGAAATGTGGGAGGGAAGAATGGGGGAGAAGAGGGGAGGATCGTCAAGGAACACGTATAGAAGACACATGGACAAAGCCAAAGAGGAATAGGATGGAGGGTGAGAGGTGGGGATGGCTGAGGTACAGTGAGTGGTGGGAGGAAAATGGAGACAACTATACTTGAACCGCAATAATAAAAAAAGCATTAAAAAAAGAGTCAATCCAACAAAAGGATATAATTCTTTTTTTATTTTTTTATTGTTGCTCAATTACAGTTGCCCCCAGGTTTTCCCCATTACTCTCCCCTGCTCTGCCCACATCCCTCTCCCACACTGAATTCTCCCCACTGTTGTTCTGGTCCGTGGGTCCTTTACACCTGTGCCAAGTTCCTTGACTTGACCCTTCCCCTTCTTTCACCTGTTATCCCCTTCCCCCTACCCCTTGGGTTACTGTCAGTTTATCTTTATTTCCATGTCAATAGTTCTCTTTTGCTCACTTGTTTGTTTTGTTGATTAGGTTCCACTTATAGATAAGATCATATTGTATTTGTCTTTCATTGCCTGGCTTATTTCACTTAGCTTAATGCTCTTCAGATCCATCCATGCTGAACAGTAGGAACTCCTTCTTTCTTTCTGCTGTGTAGTATTCCATTGTGTAAATGTGCCACTGTTTTTTGAACCACTCATTTACTGATGGGCACTTAGGTTGCTTCTAGCACTGGGCAATTGTACTGCTATGAACATTGTGGTACATAGGTTTCCTTGAATTGGTGTTTCGGGGTTCTAAGAATATAATCCTAGCAGTGGAATTGCCAGGTCAAAAGCAGTTCCATTTTTAGTTTTCTGAGGAAATTCCATACTGTTTTCTATAGTGGTTGCACTAGTCTCCATTCCCACCAACAGTGCACTAGGGTTCCCTTTTGTCTACAACCTCTCCAACACTTGTTTATTGTTTTGTTTATAATGGTCATTCTCAACAGTGTGAAGTAGTATTTCATATTGGTTTTAATTTGCATCTCTCTGATGGCTAGCGATGCTGAGCATCCTTTCATATGTGTCTGGGTGTTCTGTACATCCTTGGAGAAGTATCTGTTCAGGTCCTTTGCCCATTTTTCAATTGAATTGTTTGTCTCCCTGGAGTGCAATCATGTGAGGTCTATATATTTTGGAGATCAAGCCCTTGTCTGAGATATCATTGGCAAATTTATTTTCCCATACAATTGATTCTTTTCATTTTTCATTTGGCTGATGTTTTCTTTAGCCATGTAGAAGCTTTTTATTTTGATGTAGTCCCATTTGTTTATTCTTTCCTTTATATCCCTTGCTCTAGGGATATATGGTGAAAATATTGCTGCATGGGATATCTAAAATTTTCCTGCCTGTGTTCTCTTCTAGGACTTTTATGGTGCTGTGATATACTTAAGTCTTTCACCCATCAAGAGTTTATTTTTGTGTATGGTGTAAGATGGTGCTTGAGTTTCTTTCTTTTTTTTAATGTACCTGTCCAGATATCCCACCTTTTGCTAAAGAGGCTGTTTTTAATCCATTTTATGCTCCTGCCCCCTTTGTCAAATATTAATTGACCATAGAGTCTTGGGTTTATTTCTGGACTCTCTATTCTGCTTCATTGATCTGTGTGTCTGTTATGACAGTACCAGACTGTTTTGATTATAGTGACCTTGTAATATAGTGTGATATCAGATATTATGATGCCTCCTACTTTTTTCTTCTTTCTCAAAATAGCTGAGGCCAATTGGGGTCATTACTGGTTCCATACAAATTTTTGAAATATATATTCTTTAAAATACATGATTGGTATGTTAATAAGGATTGCATTTTTATTTTATTTTTATATTATTTTTATTGTGTTCCAGTACAGTTTTCTGCTTTCCCCCCACCCCCCACCACCACCCCAGCCCTCCCCATCTCCTTCCCTATTTCCATCCCCCTTTGTTATTGCCCATGTGTCCTTTATAATTGTTCCTGTAAACCCTTCACCCTCTTTCCCCATTATTCCCCCCTCTGTACCCTCTGGTCACTGTCAGCCTGTTCTCAATTTCAATGTCTTTGATTATATTTTGCTTGCTTGTTCATTTTGTTGATTAGGTTCCAGTTAAAGGTGAGATCATGTGGTATTTGATTTTCACCACCTGGCTTATTTTAATTAGCATAATGCTCTCCAGTTCCATCCATGCTGTCCCAAATGGTAGGAGTTCCTTCTTTCTGCTGCATAGAATTCCATTGTGTAAATGTACCATAGTTTTTTGATCCATTCATTTACTGATGGGCTCGTAGGAGGCTTCCAGCCCTTGCTTATTGTAAATTGTGCCGCTATATACATTGGGGTGCATAGGTTCTTTTGGATTAGTATTTCAGGGTTCTTAGGATATAATCCTAGCAGTGAAATTGCCAGGTCAAAGGGCAGTTCAATTTTTAGCTTTCTGAGGAAATTACGTACTATTTTCCATAATGGTTGCGCCAGTCTGCATTCCCACCAAGAGTGCACTAGGGTTCCCTTTTTTCTACAACCTCTCCAACACTTTTTGTTGCTTTGTTTATGACAACCATTCTCACCAATGTGAAGTGGTATTTCATTATGGTTTTAATTTTCATCTCTCTTGTGTCTAGTGATATTGAGCATCTTTTCACATGTTTCTGGGCCCTCTATATGTTCTCCTTGGAGAAGTGTTTGTTCAAGTCCTTTGCCTGCCCGTTTTTTTAATTGGGCTGCTTGTCTTCTTAGATTGAAGTCGTGTGAGTTCTTTATATATTTTGGAGATCAAACTCTTATCTGAGGTATCATTGGCAAATATGTTTTCCCATACAAGTTCTCTTTTTATATTAATACTGTTTTCTAATAATAGGGAGTGCATTGAGTCTATAAGTAGCTTTGGATAATATGGACATTTTGATTATGGTAATTCTTTCAATCCATGAACACAGTATATGCTTACATTTATTTGTGTCTTTCTTAAAAATTTTTTTCTTCAATGTTCTGTAGTTTTCTGAGTACAGGTCTTTTACCTCCTTGGTTAGGTTTATTCCTAGGTACTTCATTTTTCTTGTTGCTATATCAAATGGGAATTTTTCCTAATTTCTGTTTCTGATATTTCATTGTTTGTGTACAAACTTGCCTTCAATTTCTGAATATTGATTTTGTATCCTGCTGTTTTGTCAAATTTATTTATTAGGTTGAGTAGTTTTTTTGGTGGAGTCCATAGGGTTTTCTATGCACACTATCATATCACCAGCAAACAATGACAGAATTACCTCTTCCTTTCCAATTTGGATGTCTTTTATTTCTCTTTCTTGTCTGATTGCTATGGCTACAACTTCCAATACTATATTGATAGAAGTGGTAAAACTGGATACCCTTCTCTTGTTCTTGATATTAGGGAGAAAGCTTTTTGTTTTTTTGTTGTTGAGTATGATATTGGCTGTAGCTTTCTTGTATATGTCCTTTACTGTGTTGAGGTATACTCTCTCTACTCCCACTTTGCTGAGTGTTTTTATTATTAATGGGTACTGTGCCTTGTCAAAAATTTTTCCACATCTAATGATAGGATCATGTGAAATTTGTCTTTCCTTTTTTATGTGTTGTATTATTTTATTTATTTGTGAATATTATACTATCATTACATCCCTGGGATGCATCCCACTGATTATGGTGTGTGACCTTTCTAATATATTGCTGGATGTATTTTGCCAATATTTTGTTGAAGGTTTCAATGTCTATGTTCATCATCAATATTGGCTTTTCTTTTTTGTTGTGTCTTTATCTGGTTTTTGGAGTAGGATCATGCTGGCCTTATAAAAAGAGTTTGGGAGTCTTCTGTCTTCTTGGATTTTTTGGAATAGTTTGCGAGGGAAAGGGGTTAGCTCTTCCTTAAATGTTTTGTAAAATTCTACTGTGAAACTGTCCAATCCGGGGCTTTTGTGTGCTGAGAGTTTTTTTTATTACTGCTTCAATTTCACTAGCAGTTACTTATCTGCTTAGGCTTTCTGCTTCTCCTTCATTCAGTTTTGGAAGATCATATGTTTGTGGAAATTTGTTTATTTCACCCAGATTTTAAAATGTCTTAACATACAGTTCTTCATAGTAATTCCATACAGTCCTTTTTATTTTCTGGTATCAGCTATAGTCTCTCTTCTTTCATTCCGATTTTGTTTATTTGAGTCCTCTCTGTCTCTTTCTTGATAAGTCTGCCTAAAGACTTGTTGATTTTGTTTATATTTTCAAAGAACAAACTCCTAGATTTATTAATCCTTTGGATTGTTCTTGTAGTCTCCGTGTCATTTAGTTCTTCTCTGCTCTTGGTTATTTTCTTCCTTCTAATCACTCTGGGCTTTGTTTATTGTTGTTTCTCCAGTTCTTGTAGATGTAGAATTAGACTGTTTAATTGAAATTTTTCCATCTTTTTTTAGGTCAGCCTGTATTGCTATAAACTTCCCTCTCAGGGCTGCTTTAATGCTGTGTCCTATAAGTGTTGGACTGTTGTGAGTTCATTTTCATTGTTTCCAGAAACTTTTTGATTTCTTTCTTGATCTCATTCTTAATGCATTAATTATTTAATAACATTTTATTCTGTCTCCAAGAATTTGACTGTTTTTGAGTTTTTTCCTTGAGATTGGTTTCTAGTTTCAGGCCCTGGTAGTTTGAGAAACTGCTTGATATGATTTCAGTTTCCTTGTGTTGTGTCCTGTCATGTGATCTGTGTTTGAAAATGTTCCATATGCATCTGAAAAGAATGCATTTTTTTTTTGCTTCTTTGTGTACTTTGCTTCTTTGGCTGAACTGTTCTGTATATATCAATTAAGTCCATTTGATCTAGAGCATCATTTAATGCCACAATATTCTTGATGATTCTTTGTTTGTAAGATCTATCCATTGTTGACTGTGGGGTGTTAAAATCCTCTAGTATAAGTGTGTTGCTGTCTATATCTTTCTTGTCGTCCTCCAANGTGTACTTCTTCTTCTTTGCTTCTTTTGTTCTGTATATATCAATTAAGTCCATTTGATCTAGAGCATCATTTAATGCCACAATATTCTTGATGATTCTTTGTTTGTAAGATCTATCCATTGTTGACTGTGGGGTGTTAAAATCCTCTAGTATAAGTGTGTTGCTGTCTATATCTTTCTTGTCGTCCTCCAAGATTTTCCTTATATATTTGGGTACTGCTATGTTGGGGGCATATATGTTTATAATGTTTATGTCTTCTTGATGGATTCCTCCCTTGAGTATTATGAAGTGTCCTTCTGTGTCTGTTTTTATGGCCTTTATTTGAAATCTATTTTGTATTTCTACCTTGGCTTTTTTTCTCCTGTCCATTGGCTTGGAATTTTTTTTCCAACCCTTCACTTTCAGTCTGTGTAGGTCTTTTGTTCTGAGATGGCTGTCTTGTAGGTACCATATGTGTGGGTCATGTTTTCTTATCCATTCAGCTACCCTATGTCTTTTGACTGAAGCATTTAGTCCATTTACATTTAAATTTATTATTAATAGGTACTTATCCATTGCCATTTTCCACATCATAACTTTGTTCCCCCCCCCTTCTTTTTCTTTATATTCTTAAAGCAGTGCTGTTAGCATATCTTGCATTGCTGGTTTGGTTGAGGTGTATTCTTTAGCCTTTTATCTGAGAAACTCCTATTTCACCTTCCATTTTAAATGAAAGCCTTGCTGGATAGAGTAGTCTTGGTTGCAGTCCTTTGCTTTTCATTACTTGGAATATTTCTTGCCTATCCCTTCTAGCTTGTAGTGTTTCCATTGAGAAATCGGCTGCTACCCTTATCAGAGCTCCCTTGTATGTTACTTCTTGTTTCTCCTTTGCTACCTTTAAAATTATCTTTTTGTCTTGGAATTTTGCCATTTTAATTATGATGTATCTGGAGTGAACCTCTTTGGTTTTTTCTTGACTGGGACCCTCTCTGCTTCTTGGGCTTGTGTGACTTCTTCTCTCATCCAATTAAGGAAGTTTTCTGTCATTACTTTTTCAAATTTTCTATCCCTTGCTTCCCTTCTTCTCCTTCTGGTATCTTTATTATACAGATATTATTATGTTTCATGTTGTCCTACAGTTCCCTTAACCTCTCTTCATTCTTTTTTAGTCTTTTTCCCTTTTCTTGCTCTTTCTGGGAGTCTTTTTCAACCTTGTCATCCAGGTCACTGATTCAAACGTCTGCTTTTTTTTAGCCTGCTTTTGATTTCTTCTACTGTGTTCTTCAATTCAGAAATTGAGTTCTTCATTTCCTCTTGGCTCTTGTTGATAGTTTCTATGTCCTTTTTATGCCAATGTAGTTTGCAGTAAGTTTCTTTCAGCTTCCCTGTAGTTCTCTGTAATTCTCACTGAGCTCATTGAATGTCCTTATAGCCAGTATCTGATAGTTTACTTGCCTTTATTTCTTTTAGCACTCTTTATGGGGATGCCTCCTTTCCTTTTGATTGGGGGTTGTTTCTTTGTCTCACCACTTTAGAAGAGATTCTTCTTGTTTATTTCTGTATCTTAAATTGATCTGCTTTGACTCCCTATCATTGTGCTGTGAACTTCTATGTAAGGAGAACTGTGGGATTCAGTGGTACAGTCTCCTTGATCTTTTGAACTTGATGCTCTTTGGATGCACTTTCTGCCATTTATTTTGGATGCACTTTTTGCTCTCTGGTTGTAATTAGGTTTTGACTGTTGTTTGTTTTTTCTTTGATGGGTCCTTCCCTCCAGCTGATTGACTGAGGGTCACTCCACCCACCGGGTCTTGTATGCTGCTGTGCAGGTGCTGCTAGGACAAAAACACATGACACAAGAAACATACCCACTCCCGCAAAAATAACTCCCACCCACAATCCCACTATCAATAGTAAGTGAGCCAGTATTAATAAGGGGGTAAAGAGATTAAGACTATTATAAGAATAGAGAAGTGAATATAAGATGATTAACTGAAAGAGAAATAATTTTGAGAGGGTAGAGGGAGAAGCACTAATAAGAGTAGGGAATCAAAGCACTGCAAAGAGAGAGAGCATAATTTTCATTGTAAATAAAAAAGGGAAAGAAGAAGGAAGAATGGATTAGGAGAAGAGAAGCACATAGTATTAGGATTGAACAGACGTTTTAAAAAATAAACTAAGAGAGAGAAAGGAAAAGGATAAAAAAGTAAATAAATATTTTTAAAAATAGGAACCAAATTGGAGAAAAAGACTTACAACAAATGAGCTAAGATTAATATAGGTGGGATGGGAATAAGAGGGGAAAAAGAAAGAAAAACTTATGAGATATCTAGAGGAAAGAAAAGTGATTTTGAGATGATAGAAAGAGAGGAAATACTAAGAGTGAAGAATAATACCAGCTAGCCCAGAGAAAAATTAAAAGTTGAGATAAAAAGAAGGGGTAAAATGAAGGTGAAATGGAGTAGGAGAGGGGAATGGTAAAATTTTGAGATTTGAAATACAAAAATACTGGAGATCTAGAGATAAAATTTTAAAAAAGCAATAACAATTACCCTATCTACAGCCAACTAGCAAAGAATAATAAACATGAAGAGAGAACATGGATATTTTAAGAGCAGGAAAAAGAATGTGAGAGGACCATTGACAATAACATTGGTTTTGAGAGGCTAGATGGAGGAGGAATAGTAAGTTTGTAAAGGAAACAAGTTCCAGCAAGAGAGAAAGCAAAAGTTAAAATGAAAATAATAAGTGGAAAGAAGGTAAAATGGGCTAAGAGAAAGGAGGAGTGAAATATGAGAATGGAAATAAACTGTAATATAAAATCTAGTTACTTAATATGCACAAACTTGAAGGACAAGAAATGAATGTTAAAAAACTGTGCAGGAAAGAAAATATCTTAAATCATGGAGAAGACCACAGTGGATTTTATCTCAGTAGCATGTACTGATTTTTTTTCTTTCTGGATATGCCTCTTGTGATATCAGATGGTATCCCAGTCTGGCCTTAAGCAGCCTGTTCAAGACTACCAGGGATCTACTATCTGTGGCTAACTCCTTCCATTATTAATCTAGTCAACCTGTAATCAGCAGTCAGACTTAAGCACCACAGGATGGGGCAGAGTAACTCCTGGGGCCAGGGCTACTGCTTCCCCTGAGGCTGATGCCACTCAAAGGGAAGTGGTTTGACTGAGTAAGATGGCCCCTAAAGTATGGGGAATGACTCAGCACCAGGATCCTGGAGGCTGCTCTCTCAATTCTCTACCCAAAGTCACTGTCCCCAGTCTCTAGTCCCTCCTCAACTGTCTTTAGTCCACTCCGTCATCCCCCTCTTTGCCAGAGCCCAGGGCAAGTGGCTGTATATGACAACCTATGCATTGGCCCTTTAAATGGCTGAGTCACCAGCCATCCACCTCTGGCAGAGAGAAACCTGCCACTTTTCACAGTTGGATGTCATCTGAGCACTTTTTGGACTCTGGTGCTTCAGGCTGGGAAGCACAACTTAGGGTTTAGACCCAACACTTCTTGGGGTGATCCCTGTGGCTCCTGAAATGTCCCTCTGACACTTTAGCTGCCACCCATGGGATCCCAGCCGGCTCTCTCACATCTCCTCTGCACTCCCTACCAGTCACATCATGCTGAAGTTATTTCTTCTGTCTGTCCACAGTTATAAATCTCTCCCACTATTGTTCAGTTGTTTATTCTAGATGATTTTGTTACATCAATTTAGTTGTAATTCCAGACTGGTCCTGGGAAGAGGTTAGTGTAACTTCCACTGATTTCTCCAACATCCTGTATCAGGCATAACTCTTATAAATATTGATGCAGCCAACATAGGGGCACCTAAATATATGAAGCAAAACTTGATGGACATAAAAGGAGAGATCAACAGTAATACAGGCATCGCAGGAAATTTTAACACCTCATTGGCATAAATAGATAAATCTTCAAGACAGAAAATAAACAAGGAAATGGCAGCCTTAAATGACACACCAAAGCAGATAGATTTAATGGATATCCTCAGAGCATTTCATCCCCAAACAGCAGAGTATATGTTCTTTTCAAGTGCACATTTTCTGGGAGAGACCTCATTAGGACACAAAACAAGTCTCAAATTTAAGAAGATTGAAATCATATCAAGTATCATCTCTGACCATAATGATATGAAACCAGAAATCAATCACAAGAAAAAAACTGAAAAATACATAAAGGCATGGTTGGTAAATAGCATGTTACTAAGAAGTGAATGGGTTAACAATGAGATCAAGGAAGAAATCAAAATATATCTTGAAACAAATGAAAACGAGAACACAACATCCCAAAACATATGGGACTCAGTCAAAGTAGTCCTAAAAGGGAAATTCATAGCATTACAGGCCTATCTCAGAGAGAAAAAAACTCAAACACACTAACTTCACATTTAAAGGAACTTGAAAAAGAACAGCAAAGCCCAAAGTGAGTAGAAGAATGAATATAATAAAGATCAGAGCAGAAATAAATGCAATAGATTTTAAAAACAACACAAAAGATCAATGAAACCAAGAGCTGGTTCTTTGAAAATATAAACAAGATTGACAACTTTTAACCAGACTCATCAAGAAAAAAAAAGACAGGATCCAAATAATAAAATCAAAAATGAAAGAGAAGTAACAGTTGGCACCAAAGAAATCAAAGAATTATGAGAAAATGTTATGAATAACTATATGCCAACAAATTGGACAATTTAGATGAAATGAATAAATTCCTAGAAACATACAATCTTTCAAACCTGCATTAGGAAGAATCGGACAATCTGAATAGACCTATTACAACTAATGATATTGAAAGAGTAATTAAAAAACCTCCCAATAAACAAAAGTCCTGGATCAGATGGCTTCACATGTGAGTTTTACCAAACATTCAAAGGACAACTAACACCTGCCCTTCTCAATATATTTCAGAAAATTCAAGAGGAGGGAAGACTCACAAGTTCAATTTACAATGCCAGCATTATTCTAATTCTAGAACCAGTAAAGACTACAAAGAAAGAAAATGATAGGCCAGTATCTCTGATGAACACAGATGCTAAAATCCTCAACAAAATATTAGTAAACCAGATCCAATGATACATTTAAAATATCATACATTATGATCAAGTGGGATTTATTCTGGGGGTGCAAGGTTGATAAAATATCTGCAAATCAATTAATGTGATTCACCACATAAACAAATGAAGGATAAAAACCACATGATCACATCAACAGATGCAGGAAAGGCATTTGATAAAATCCAGCAATCATTTATGATAAAAAAAAACTCTCAGCAAAGTGACAATAGAAGAAATATGCCTAAACATAATAAAGGCCATATATGACAGACCCATAGCCAATATTATACTCAAAGGAACAAACTAAAAGTGTTTCCCTTAACAACAGGAACAAGACAAGGACATCTGCTTTCACCCCTGTTATTCAACATAGCACTGGAAGGCCTAGCCAAGAAATCAGACAAGAAATAAAAAATAAAAGGCATCAAAGTTGGAAAGGAGGAAGTAAAACTGTCTTTATTTGCAGATGATATAATTCTGTATATAGGGAACCCTAAAGATTCCACCAATAAACTACTATAACTGATAAACTCAATGAAGTTACAGAGTACAAAATAAATATCTAAAACTCAGTTGCATTTTTATAAGCCAATAATGAACTACTTGAAAGGGAAACTGAGAACACATTGCCATTACAATTGCATCCAAAAAAATAAATAGGAATCAATTTAACCGAGGATGCAAAAAAGACCCATGCTCAGAAAATTGTAAGACACTGAAAAAAATAAACTGAAGAATATAGAATAAGTGGAATCACATACCATGTACATGGAAAGGAAGAATTAACATCAATAAAATATCCATACCACCCAAAGCTATCTATAGACTCAATACAATTTCTATCAGGATACCAATAGCACATTTCACAGAACTAAAGCAAATAACCCCAAAAGTTATGTGGAACCACAAAAGAACCCAAATAGCGGCAGCGATCTTGAGAAAGAAGAACAAAGTTAGAGGAATCATACCTGATATCAATTTATATTACAAGGCCTTCATAATAATCAAGACCTAAGAACAGACATATAGATCAATAGAACAGAACAGAAGACCCGGAAGTAAACCCATGCCTGTGTGGTCAATTAATATTTGACAAAGAAGGCAAAAACATACAATGGGGTAAGGACAGTTTGTTCAATAAACAGTGTTGGGAAAACTGCACTGATACATGCAAAAAAGATGAAACTACACTACCTCCTTACACCAAATACAAAAATAAACTCAAAATGAATTAAAGACTTAATGTTAGATTCAAGACTATTAAAAAGTAGAAGAAAACATTGGCAGTAAAGTCTTGGGTATTCCTTGTAGTAATATTTTTTCATATGCATTTCCTTGGGCAAGGGGAACTAAAGAAAAAAATAAACAAATGAGACTACATCAAACTAAAAAGGTTTTGTACAGCAAAGGAAACCATCAACAAAAGGAAAAGACAATACAATGAATGGGAGAACATATTTGCCAATGATTCATCTGATAAGGGGTTGGTTTCCAAAATATATAAAGAACTTATACAACTCAACACCAAAAAAAAATCCAACTTAAAATATGGGCAAAGGACCTGAATAGACACTTCTCCAAAAAGAACATGAAGATGGGCCATAGATATATGGAAAGATGCCCTGCATCACTAGTCATCAGAGAAATGCAAATTAAAACCACAATGAGAGATCACTTCACACCAGTCAGAATGTCTATCATCAATAAATCAACAAACAGTAAGTGTTATCAAGGATTTGGAAAAAGGGAACCCTCCTGCACTGTTGGTGGGAAGGCAGATTGGTGAGACCACTGCAGAAAACAGCATGGAGTTTCCTCAAAAAATTAAAAATGAAACTGTGTTATAACCTAGTGATTGCACTTCTGGAATATATTGGAAGAAACCTGAAACACGAATTTGAAACAATATGTGCTCCTCTATGTTCATTGCAGTGTCATTTATATACAATTATATATAATTTATATACAATTTTATACAATAGCCAAGATTTGGAAGCAGCCCAAGTGCCCATCAGTAGATGAGTAGATAAAAAAGTTGTGGTACATTTACGTAATGGAATTCTACTTGGCCATTAAAGAAAAAAAAGGAAATCTTACCTTTTGTGATCAGCATGGATGGTTATGGAGACTATTATGCTAAGTGAAATAAGTCAGTCTGAGAAAGACAAATATTGTATGATTTTACTTATATGTGGAATATAATGAACAAAATAAACAAACAAACAAAATAGAAAGACTCAAAGATAAAGAAAACAGACTGACAGCTGTCAGAGGGGAGGGGGGTTGGGAAGCTGAGTGAATAAGGTAAAGGAATTAAGTAAAAAAATAACTCATAGACACAGGCAACAATATAGTGATTACAAGAGGGAAAAGGGGGTGGTGGGAGGTAGAAGAAGGTGAAGAGGGAATAAATGATGATGGAAGGAGATTTAACTTTGGGTAGCAAACATACTACTATGTACAGATGATGTATTACAGAGTTGTACATGTGAAACCTATATAATATTATTAGCCAATGTCACATCAATAGATTCAATAAAAATTTTCTTAGAAACTTGGATTTTGTTTTTAGGAACAGTGACAGTCTGCGATATTTTAGCCTGGGGAAACTCTCCAATTATTTCAAATAATTTGATTGTTGATTCTTGGATTTTCTACGTGGACAATCTCATCCTCTGCAAATAATAATAGTTTTATTTAGTCCTTTCCAATATTTATGCCATATTTTTTGTCTTATTCCACTTTCTAGGTAAGAACTCCAGTGCACCTGGCTGGTGTAGCTCAGTGGGTTGAGTGTGGGCCTGCAAACCCAAGGATCGTGGTTCAATTCCCAGTCAGGGCACATGCCTGTGTTGCAGGCCAGTTCCCAGCAGGGAACACATGAGAGGCAACCATACATTGATATTTCTCTCCCTTTCTCCTTCCCTTCCCCTCTAAAGATAAATACATTTTAAAAATCTTTTTAAAAAAGAACTGCAGTGCTTAATAATAGTTTTGATAGTAGGCATCCTTGTTTTAAAGGAAGCACTATTAATATAGTCTCATATAGAAAGGTTATTTTTGTTACTGTTTTTTTTTCAGGTTTAAGATATTTATTACTG
Source organism: Sturnira hondurensis (assembly GCF_014824575.4). NCBI lineage: Eukaryota > Metazoa > Chordata > Mammalia > Chiroptera > Phyllostomidae > Sturnira > Sturnira hondurensis. Next base: position 1,632,286 of record NW_028079853.1, on the reverse strand, counting down.
CCCCTGTTCATTAAGTTTTCACCACTAGTTTTTGTCAAATTTCATCAAATGTTTTGTCTTCATCTACTGATGATCATTTTTTTCTGTGTTAATTTATTACTGCAATGAATGACATGGATTTTTTAATATTAAATTTCTTCACATTCCTGGTATAAACCTAACATGATCAGGGTGTGTTTACTTTTTTAGGTCCTTTTGAGTTTGTTTGTTCATTGTCTTAGTATTTTTTTTTATCTGTTTTCAAGAAGTAGAAAACAGTTGTGCATTCCCCAGATCCTTTCACATTCCTTATACTGTGTAGGCACCTCAGGGACTTCTGTACGTTTTTGCTTCCAATAACCAGAACTTGCTGCTCTTTCTCAGAAGACTGTCTGCAGGCTAATGGAACCCACTTTGCCCACAGGCTCAGAGAGGCAGAAGAGCCTGGAATTTGCATTTCCCTTTGATGACCCTTAACAGATGAGTGGGGTGAAGTCTGAAAGCCCTAGCTGCTTCTCCTCAGGTCAGGACTGTTCTGAGGCATACCTTAGAGTCCAGAGTTCCCCTGGGAACAGGCAGAAGCTACCTTCTGAGGGACTTTGATCACACCCTTGCTTCTCCCCCTCCCTTCTATGTTCTACTTCCTCCATTCTCTTCCTGTTTCCATTGGGGAAACTTTCTTTATAAATCACCTGGACACAAATCCCTGACTTAGGTCTGCTTCTGTAAATAACTTAATAAATGATATGGGCGTGTGATTTTTTTTTCATACTGTTCTTGTCTGGTTTGGAAATCAAGGTTATAGTGAGTTGGAGGGTGTTCCCTTTTTTGTATTTTTTAATCACTGGTAGTTTGTACAAGATTAGATTGATCTGTTCTTTGAAAATTTAGTATTACTTGCCTGAGATGAACCTAGGATATGAATATGTGGTGGGGGCAGTGTAAGGGGCAGAGGGAATCATATGTTGGGTGTAGGGTTTTTGTCTCAGTCTTAGCTTTTGTGTTGGGTAGTTGTCATTAAAAATGATGAATTAAAAGTGATTTAAATATGAACAAGTAATGATGGAAAAAGAAAAGATTATGATTAATCAAATTCTGAAGTCCACTAGGGAAATAAATGAGCTATAATCTTTGTTATCTGAAATTAATGTAGCCACTGAAGCTTTCTTTTGGCTAAGAATTTCCTGGTACATCTTTCCAACCCATTTACCTTCAACCCCTCTACACCTGCCCTGCCTGCCTCCCTGAGGATCTCAGAAGTAGCCCTGCAAAGCCTAGACTAAAAGTGCAAGAAATGCAATTTTTAGAGTCTCATTTTCAAATTTTCCCTCATTTCTACACCTCTCTCCTTGTGACAGTCCTTCTGTGCATAGGTCCATGTCCCGGTATCTTTTAGTTTGTCTCAAACTTTTTCTTCCATGGAGAGTAAACAGATGTCTCAGTCTGGGACCCAGAGGGAATGGAAGGGGGATTAGGTAAGGAGGATTTTGGTCATGGTGTAGACCCTCAACAATTAATCTTCCGAAAGTCCCACAGGTGTGTGTGTGTGTGTGTGTGCGCGCACGCGCGTGCAGGGTGCACATTTGCATGTTCACTCGTGAATATACATCTCTCCCCTTCATAGACACCAGGAGGCAGGGCCTCTGGACCTTTCTCTGTCTGGAATGGGTCCAGAGTCTGCCTCAAGGACCTCCGGTCCTTGTACCCAACTGCTCCCCCTTGCATGAGTCAAAGAAGCTGTAAGACTGATTCCACAGCGGCAGCTTCTCACTTTTGTGCTCTCCATCTTCCAGGTGCCTTTCTCCAACTGCAGCCGAGACTGCCTGGCAGGGACCAGGAAAGGAATCATTGAGGGGGAGCCCACCTGCTGCTTTGAGTGTGTGGAGTGTCCTGATGGGGAGTACAGTGATGAGACAGGTAAAGGAATAGCTCTTTGTGGACACCATGTGGGACTTGGTCCACTTTGGGGCCCTGGGGTCATGAAGCCCCTGGAAGGGATAGGCTGAGATGGTGCTTAGCACCCTTTCTCATTTAACGAGGTATGTCTGAGCATCAGTGCTGGGCTGAGCCCTGAGGAGAGTTGAAAAAGAATGTTGGATGTCCTATAACACCATAAGAGCTTACAAACACACTTGTTACACATCCTTCTTTTACTTTGATACTGCTTTCCAATATTGTTTTTCTTTTCTTATAGCTCAGACAAACAAATGTCTGTTTCAGGCGCCAGGGTTAATAGGCCATGGTAGATTGCCTGCTGGGTGCCTGGCATTGTACTTGCTGTCTTACCCATGTTTTTCCTGTGCCTCAGCTTCTCCATGTCTAAAGTATGAATTAGATGTTTTAATATTGGTAAAGCACATGGTAAGTTTTAGATAAATGCCTGTCTGTTCAACAAAAATTTTGATTGGCATGTTGGAAGCACTCTATAAATATTAACTTTAATTGTTACTATCTCATTTCATCCTCCCCACCATAATGGGGTTGTTATGGCTTCTAGTACATGCCCAAGAAAGCTGAGGCTCAGACAGATGAAGGAGCTTGATGAAGGTCATACAGCCAGTAAATGGCAGGGCCAGGATTCCTATCCAGATCTCCGACTGCAAAGCCCATTTTCCTGTTACTTTCCCAAACCCCATGCTGTGAGGGACACAGCACAGAGTTAGTAAACATTTTGGACTGAACACGTCGGTAGCCTCCCTCATTGGAAGGAAAGTCATGGATGTGGAGTGAGGGTATGTGAAATACTCTACCTTGATCTAACAGGAAGTCTACGCTGGCTTGTCTACAAAGCCCATTCATGTATCCAAAGTGAGTCAGGCTGAGCTTAAATCATTCTGTAAAAAGTTGATGGGCTATGTCATACCTCTGGGTAGCCACTGTCCAGCAAGATTCGTCATTCTCTGCTACCAACCATCAGCAGATAGTATTTTAAAAAATATGTACACCCCCACCATGTAAAAAGGGGAAAAATAATAGAATCATGAGATACATGAAATTAACTCTGTTTATGTTTAATAAGTCAGAGTTCAATATACTAATTGATAATGAAAAAATCTCACTTTTTCATCAACAAACACAATGTAACTTGACCACACCCAGTAACCTGTGTACCTTCACTACCAAATTCACATTCACAAATTTTAGTCTATGCCACTCATTCACTACTCCTCACTGGGACATTTTACAGATGCAAGCGCCTGTGACAAGTGCCCTGATGACTTCTGGTCCAATGAGAACCACACTTCCTGTATTGCCAAGGAGATCGAGTTTCTGTCATGGACGGAGCCCTTTGGGATCGCACTCACCCTCTTCGCTGTGCTTGGCATTTTCCTGACAGCTTTTGTGCTGGGTGTCTTCATCAAGTTCCGCAACACGCCCATTGTCAAGGCCACCAACCGAGAGCTCTCCTACCTCCTGCTGTTCTCCCTGCTCTGCTGTTTCTCCAGCTCCTTGTTCTTCATCGGTGAGCCCCAGGACTGGACCTGTTGCCTGCGCCAGCCAGCCTTCGGCATCAGCTTCGTGCTCTGCATCTCCTGCATCCTGGTGAAAACCAACCGCGTCCTCCTGGCGTTTGAGGCCAAGATCCCCACCAGCTTCCACCGCAAGTGGTGGGGGCTCAACCTGCAGTTCCTGCTGGTCTTCCTCTGCACCTTCATGCAGATCGTCATCTGTGTGATCTGGCTCTACACCGCGCCCCCATCGAGCTACCGCAACCATGAGCTGGAGGATGAGATCATCTTCATCACTTGCCACGAGGGCTCGCTCATGGCTCTAGGATTCCTCATCGGTTACACCTGCCTGCTGGCTGCCATCTGCTTCTTCTTCGCCTTCAAGTCCCGGAAGCTGCCAGAGAACTTTAACGAAGCCAAGTTCATCACCTTCAGCATGCTCATCTTCTTCATCGTCTGGATCTCCTTCATCCCAGCTTACGCCAGCACCTACGGCAAGTTCGTCTCTGCCGTGGAGGTGATTGCCATCCTGGCAGCCAGCTTTGGCTTGCTGGCCTGCATCTTCTTCAACAAGGTCTACATCATCCTCTTCAAGCCATCCCGTAACACCATTGAGGAGGTGCGCTGCAGCACCGCTGCTCACGCTTTCAAGGTGGCAGCCCGGGCCACGCTGCGCCGCAGCAACGTCTCCCGCAAGCGCTCTGGCAGCCTAGGGGGCTCCACGGGATCCACCCCGTCCTCCTCCATCAGCAGCAAGAGCAACAGCGAAGACCCCTTCCCAGAGCCCGAGAGGCAGAAGCAGCAGCCACTGGCCTTGACCCAGCAAGAGCAACCGCCTCAGCCTCAGCCCGCCTTGAGCCTGCAGCAGCAGCAACAATCGCAGCAGCAGCCCAGATGCAAGCAGGTCATCTTCGGCAGTGGCACGGTCACCTTCTCACTGAGCTTTGACGAGCCTCAGAAGAGTGCCACGAGTGCCACGGCTCACAGGAATTCCATGCACCAGAACTCCCTGGAGGCTCACAAAGGCAACGATACCCTGACCAGACGCCAGGCATTACTCCCACTGCAGTGCGGGGAGACAGACTCAGAACTGACCTCCCAGGAGACAGGCCTGCAAGGGACTGTTGGTGGGGACCACCAGCCAGAGATAGAAGACCCTGAAGAGATGTCCCCAGCACTTGTGGTGTCCAATTCACGAAGCTTTGTCATCAGCAGTGGAGGCAGCAGTGTCACAGAAAACATACTGCATTCGTAAATGGAAGAAGGCCAGTCCAGGCAGGATCCAGAGAGGTTTCCTGGGATCACATTCTCTGACAGGGATGACAGGCTGCTCCTAGCTCCTTTCCTCTGAGGAAAGAGGAATAATCGACGAGCCAAACACCTCAAACTTACTGGCACTGTTTTAAATGACAGTGAATTGACCAATGTTCCCTTTAAAATTTAAAAACAGATAAAAAGCAGAGCCATGTGCTCCTGTGATAGGACTTGTTAGAGTGCTGAGATCACCAGAGTCAGATTGGCTCTTCATGATTCTTCTTCTGTTCCCATCCTCTGTTCCAACCCACCCAATAGCCCAGAGATGGAACCAGCCTTTAAGCTACTCACCTACTCCCTCCTTTTTTTTTTCATATTGAAATGACTACCCTGAACACTGCACACACCCGGACCCAGAGACAGGGTGCAGAGTGGCTGGGCATAAGCGTGACTGCCACAGGAGTTAAGGGTCCGAAAGACAGAATGTCAACAGCTCTGTCCAGCACCTTGACAACAAAAAGAACTTTAAATGAACTTCAAAACCATAGGTGAAAGTGTCCCCTCCTATTTATGAAAACCACAAGATATTTGGACTTCTACTTGCTGCTGCTATCATGGAAGGTTAGGGTCTGTCCCGTACCAATACATCTGGTTTTGTCTAGAACGTGATAGTGGTGCCATGTTTAGATTCCAGGGTGATAAAGAAGCACCTGAAATTGCTGGGAAGAGACTGCACGACTCAATGAGCTGTATCTGTAATTAATATTGCTATATGTAGCTTTCTCCTTAAGAAAATGTTTTTGTTGTAATATTTCATGGACAATGTAAGCCAAAAAAAGTCATAGTTTGGTTTATATAAGGCAGTATTATTGAGCTCCATTTTTCTTTCCCACCTCACCACCCTCACCCCATGAGCTAAGCCCTATGTGAGCCCTTTCAGGGCCCCAGGGGTCCAGGATCTACGCACCCTCATCCTTACTCCAAAGGCTTCCGGAAACCAGATTTATCCTTGTCCCTGTGCAGAATAAGCTTTCAGTCATTGGTCCCCTACCAGTTTTGCGGATAAGAAAGTGTGGTTCCAAGAGAGCTCTCGCAGGCTATCACCCTAGCACGGCATCCCCCAAATGTCTACCACGTTCCCTCCAGCAGCAGAAGTCTGCCCACTGGTAGTTAAAGGGGTTGAATGGCATACTGCTGAGAATTTAGACTCTAGAGCCAGAGAGACTTGAGTTCAAGCCCTGGGTTGACTATTTATAAGTTGGGTGACCAGAGGCAAGGAACCCTAACCTTGCTAAGCCCCAGCTTCTTTGTCTCTAAAATGGGGGCAATAATCATTCTTTTCCTTCAGAATTCTTATGTGGACTAAATGAGATAATGTATGTAAAGTACTTTAGCATGGTGCGTAGCACCTAATAACCACACAATAAATGTTAGTTAATATTACTACTGATATTATAATTATTTATTTAAAATGCAACACAAAGCTTGTTTTAATGACACGCCCACTGATCACAACAACTTTCTCCATAATATGCTCAAGAACGCGGGGCCCAGTGCAAGGTGCCAGCACTGGTTGTACTGCTCATGCTGAAGAAGCCAGGTCAGTCACTCACTCAGAGGGCTCCACGCTCTGTCTCTGTGGTGTCAGCAGATCTCCAACACCAAGGGAAGGCTGTCCCAGCTGGGCAGGAGTTTCTCTGGTCACTCTAAATGCTGCTCTTCAGCCAAGCTCAAATATAGCAATTACATCTGTGGGAAGCCTCAATCTTTATAATCCCTAATAACTTCTTCCTCTGACCTTTTTCTTCCAAAAGGCTGTCTTTCCATGATTTTAAAGTAACCTATTGATATTGCCGTTGTGAATTTGGATAAAAAGACAATGGAGGGCACCATGTGGGAGCACATCTGAGACTAAGAGAAGACTGCAGACAGGAGGACCCTGGTAGGGCATCTGCTCCCCCAGCCAGGCCAAGCGGGCTGCTCCCCCCAGGGTCACCCCTCTGAGTGAGCCACAGAGCTGAGTGAAGATTTATATTTAACATTTCAGTCTTTTTCTAAAAAGCAGAAAGTTTGATGGCTTTTATGTGTCAGTATAGTCATGTGAAAATAGCCATTAGCTATGCAAAATGTCACACACTCTCTACATTGACTTCACTGTGCAGCTCACCCACACAGCTGATCTGGCGGAGGGGCTCGTCATGGAAAACATGCACTGTTTACACTGAGCTTCATTTCACCAAGAGCTGGCAAATAAAGCAGCCTCTCCCATCATCCTCATCAGAAAGGGGGACTTGACATCACTGTCTTCATTTACACACAGCTGGGAGAACTGTCAGCATAAAATCAGGGTTGTAAAATATGAACTCGCATTAGTAACGACCTAGTTTCTAGCTCAAATTCCCATTCAGACTAGTATCTTAGTCAAACTGGGATTTTTCTCTGTAATTTCAAAGTTTTATTGAACAATTTAAATTTCTGACGGTCACTTCAGAGGTTTCTCTCTTCCCCCTTCCATGGGGCTGTTTTGTAGTGTAAAGGGGGTGGGGTTCCTAAAACTTGGGAAGCTTCTGTTGACATCTCTGAGAACATTCTCATCTGGTCCCCCAATAATATGCCTCTATGCCAGCATCCTCTGAGGTATCACATCCCCAGATGGTCCCCAGTCCTGGGATAGACAGTGATTTTCTCAGCTGCATCACTTTGAGTCAACCACCAAGCCCTCCCAGACCTGCCAGTATTTTTATGAGAGGGGGCACTGGGGCATGGGAACTACTGGACAGCTCTCAGGCCCCTCCCTCCTGGCACCCTACCCTGCCATGGCTATTTGCTGCCTCCATGCCAGTGTGAAGAATTCATGGAGACTAACAAGCTTCCGAGGTACTAGAAGAAAAACAGGCCACATTATCTCTAAATCTGTATAGGCATTTGTGGAAGGTTGAATTAGAGCCCCCCAAAGATGCCTGCATCTTAATGTCCAGAACTTATGATGATGTTATGTTACGTGAAAAGGGTAAATTAAGGCTGTAGACAATAGAATCCACTCTGGCTAGTTTAAACAGAAAGGGATTTGTTAAGAGTATTAAAATGCTTCTAAACTAAACTCAGATGCTTACACAATGAGGAATAATGCACCAGGAGAGATATCTAATCCCTTCATGGGTTTGTTCTGAGAGAAACCTCACAACCTCACCTGCTTTCCACTTAACACCCATGACACAGGGAACCAGACACTAGAACCTACATGGAAGCCAGAGGAACCAAACTCCTCTGTCACAGTGCCTGGTCCCATTTACATCAACTTTCCGAGACTCCCATTAATGATGCACAAAATCTTGGCAGCCAGGGAGCTTGAAAATGTAGCTTTTGCTTCCAGCCTTGATAGTGTAGGATGGTATGGTAGAAGAAAATCAAGCCCTGGCTGGTGTAGCTCAGTGGATTAAGCACAGGCCTGTGAAGCAAACGGTCACCGGTTTGATTCCCAGTCAGGGCACATGCCTGGGTTGCAGGCCAGGTTCCCAGTGGGAGACCCATGAAAGGCAACCACACATTGATGTTTCTCTCCTACTCTTTCTCCTTCCTGTCACCTCTCTCTAAAAATAAATAAATAAAATATTTTTTAAAAAAGAAAGTCAAAATAGGTAATGAATGAGGCAATCTAAAATATCCACTGCCCACAAAAAAAGTATGTTTAAGATCAAACACAAAATGAAAAGCACTACAGAGGGAGAAAAATAAAACTAGCATAATATCATTCCCTGTCATCATAGCAGCTGTGGTAAATTGGAAAGATGTTGTGCTTAAAACAGAGCTAAAGAGAGGCAAGATGGTGGAGGACTGAGTGGAAGCCACACTAACGTCCTCCCAGGACCAATCTGGAATTACAACTAAATTGTGGATAAATCACCCAGAACAAACAACTGAACAATAGCAAGAGAAAAGCCTTACAACTGTGAACAGACAGAGACACAGCTTCAGCACTAACTGACTGCACCTGCACAGCATACAAGGGTGGAGTGACCCTCAGTCAACCAGCTGGGAAGGACCCATCAAAGAAAAACCCAACAACAATCAAAACCCAATTACATGCAGAGAGCCAACATAAACCACATAAAAGGCATCCCAAGAGCATCAAGCTCAAGAGATCAAGGAGAATACCCCACTACATCCCACAGATCTCCTACCATAGAAGTTCAGATCATAAACTTGGGGAGTCAAAACAGACCCATTTAAGAAGCAGTAGCAAACAAGAGTCCCACAGACAATGGAAAGACAAAGAAACAATCCCCAAATGAAAGGAAAGGAGGAATCCTCACAAAGAGTGCTAAATGAAATAGAGGCAAGTCAACTATCAGATATGGAGTTCATAACAATGGTCATAAGGAAGACCAATGCGCTCAATGACAATCACCAGAAACTACAGGGAAACTACGAGGAACGGCTTCAAACTATATCAAAATTAAGAAGGACATAGAAACTATCAACAAGAGCCAAGCGAACATGAAGAATACAATTTCTGACTTGAAGAACATGATAGAAGGAATCAAAAGTAGGCTAGATGAAGCAGAGGATTGAATCAGTGAACGGGAGGACAAGGTAGGAAAAAATTTGCAGGAAGAGCTAGAAAATGAAAAAAAAAACTAAAAATGAATGAAGAGGGGTTAAGGGAACTGCAGAATAACATGAAACATAATAATATCCATAAAATAGAGTTACCAGAAGGAGAAGAATAAGAGCAAGGGATAGAAAACCTGTTTGAAAAAATAATGTGGCAAACTTCCCTAATTTGATGAGAGAAAAAGTCACACAAATCCAGGAAGCAAAGATGGTCCCAATCTGGAGGAATCCAGAGGCCCACTGCAGGATACACCATAATTAAAATGGCAAAATTCCAAGACAAAGAGAGAATCTTAAAGGCAGCAAAGAAGAAATAGGAAGTAACAAACAAGGAAGCCCTGATAAGGCTAGCATCTGACTTCTGAAAGGAAACACTACAAGCCAGAAAGGAATGACAAGAAATATTCCCAGTGATGAAAAGGAAAGGCCTGCAACCAAGACTACCCTATCCAGCAAGGCTCTCAAATAAAATGGAAGGTGAAATGGACATTTCTCAGATAAAAGAAGGCTAAAGAATACACCTCAACCAAACCAGCACTGCAAGATATGATAAAGGGATTGCTTTAAGAAAAGGACGAAAGAGAGTGAGAGAGAGGAATGCTGATACAAAGGTAGTAAAATGGCAATGAATAAGTACCTATCAATAATAAACTTAAATGTAAATGGATTAAATGCTCCAATCAAAATACATAGACTAGCTGAATGGATAAGAAAATATGACCCTCACATATGTGGCCTACAAGAGAGCCACCTCACAAAAAAGGACCTACACAGACTAAAAGTGAAGGGTTGGGGGGGAAAAAAACATTCCAGGCAAATAGGGAAAATGAGCAATACTTATTTCAGACAATACAGATTTCAAAACAAAGGCAATAAAAAGAGACACAGAAAGACACTTGTTAAAACTCAAGGAAAGAATCCATCAACAAGACATAAACATTGTAAACATATACACCCCCAACATAGGAGCACCCAAACATATAAGGAAAATCTCAGAACACTTCAAGAAACATGTAGACAGTAACACACACATACTGGGGGATTTTAACATCCCACTGTCAAAATGGATAAATCTTCCAAACAAAATATCAACAAGCATATTGGAGCACTGAACAATGATCTAAATCAAATGGACTTCATTGATATATATAGAAACTATCATCCCAAAGAAGTAACATACACATTCCTCCCAAATGCAAATAAAACATATTCAAAGATACATCACATGACAGGACACAAAGCAAGCCTCGACAAATTTAAGAAAATTGAAATTGTATCAAGCATTTTCTCAAGCCACCAGGGCCTGAAATTAGAAATGAACCTCAAGGGAAAAAATCAAAAACAATCAAATTTATAAAGATTGAATAGCATGCTATTAAACAATGAATGGGTCAAGAATGAGATCAAGAAAGAAATCGAAAAGTCTCTGAAAACAAATGAAAATATACTGAGAACAGTCCAAAACTTATAGGACACAGAGAAGGCAGTTCCAAGATGGTAGTTCATAACAATACAGGCCTACCTAAAAAAGATAGAAACATTTCAAATAAACAACCTAACTCTACATGTACAAGAACTGGAAAAACAACAAAGCCTAGAGTGAGTAGAAGGAAAGAAATAACCAAGATCAGAGCAGAACTAAATGACATCAAGACTAAAAGAACAATTCTAAGGATCAATAAATCCAGGAGCTGGGTCTTTGTAAAGATAAACAAAATCAACAAGACTTTAAGCAGACTCATTAAGAAAACAAAGAGAAAGGACCCAAATAAACACAATCAGAAATGAAAGAAGAGAGAAATACAAAGGAGTATAAGAAAGTACTACGAAGAACTATATGCCAAGAAATTTGAAAACTTAGGTGAAGTGGACAAATTTCTAAAAAATATATAATCTTCCAAAACTCAATGAAGAAGGAGCAGAAAGCCTGAACAGACCAATAACAGCTGACAAAATTGAAGTAGTAACCAAAAAACTCCTGGCACACAAAAGCCCTGGACTGGAGAGTTTCGCAGAAAAATTTTACAAAACATTTAAGGAAGAGCTTATTTCTACATTTCACAGACTATTCCAAAAAAATCCAAAATAATAGAAGACTCCCGAACTCTTTTTATGAGGCCAGCATCACCCTAATCCCAAAACCAGATAGAGACACAACAAAGAAAGAAAACTTTGGGCCAATATTGCTGATGAACATAGATGCTAAAATCCTCAATGAAATATTGGCAAAGCACACCCAGCAATACTTAAAAAGATCATATACCATGATCAAGTGAGATTCATCCCAGGGCTGCAAAGATGATACAATATTTGCAAATCAATAAACATAATACACCATGTAAACAAAAGGAAAGACAAAAATAATTTGATCACCTCCATAGATGCAGAAAAAGCATTTGATAAGGTACAATGCCCATTTATGATAAAAAGCACTCAGCAAAGTGGCAATACAGGGAGCATTCCTCAACATAATAAAGGCCATATATGAGAGACCTACAGCCAAAATCATACTCAATGGGCAAAAACTAAAAGCTTTTCCACTAAAATCAGGAACAAGACAAAGGTGTCTGCTTTCACCACTTCTATTCAATGTAGTATTGGAGTGGTAGTCACAGCAATCAGACAAGGACAAGAAATAAAAGGCATCTTAATTGGATAGGAAGCAAAACTGTCATTGCAGATGACATGCTAGTGTACATAGAAAATCCCACAGACTCTACAAAAAAACTACTAGACCTAATAAGTGAATCTGGCAAAATAGTGGAATGCAAAGTCAATATTCAGAAATCAAAACTATTTCTGCACATTAACAATGAGATATCAGAAACAGGAATTAGGAAAAAGTCCCATTTTATATAGCAACAAAAAAAATAAAGTACCTAGGAATAAACCTAACCAAGGAGGTAAAAAACCTATACTCAGAAAACTCCACAACACTGAAGAAAGAAATTACGAAAGACACAAACAAGTGGAAGCATATACAGTGTTCATGGACTGGAAAAATTAACATCATCAAAATGTCCACACTACCCACAGCAATTTATAGACTCAACCCAATCCCTGGTAAAATACCAATGACTGCAGACTGGTGCAGCCACTATGGAAAACAGTATGGAATTGCCTCAGAAAACTAAAAATGAAACTGCCCTTTGACCTTGTAATTCCACTGCTAGAATTATATCCTAAGAACCATTAAACATCAATCCAAAAGAACCTATGCACCCCAATGTTCATAGCAGCACAATTTACAATAGCCCAGTGCTGGAAGCAACCTAAGTGCTCATCAGTAAATGAATGGATCAAAAAAATATGGTACATTTACACAATGGAATTCTGCACAGCAGAAAGAAACAAGGAGCTCCTACCCTTCACAACAGCATGTATGGAACTGGAGAACATTATGCTAAGTGAAATAAGCCAGGTGTGAAAGACAAATACCATGTGATCTCCCCTTTAAGTGTAACCTAATCAAGAAGACAAACACGGAAGCAAAATATGACCAGAGACATTGAAATTAAGAAAAAACAGACAGTAACCAGAGGAGAGATGGGATGGGATAATGGGGGGGAAAGTATGAAGGGTTAATTTCAAAAATTTATATGGAACCCTAAACAACCCCAAATAGTTGCAGCAATTTTGAGAAAGAAGGACAAGGTAGAAGGGATCATAATATCTAATGTCAAACTATATTACAAGGCCACAGTAATGAAAACAGTCTGGTACTTGCATAAAAACAGACATGCAGATCAATAGAACAGAATAAAGCCAAGATAAACCCAAGTCTCTATGGTCAATTAATATTCAACAAAGGGGGAGAAAGCACAAAATGGAGTAAAAAGAGCATCTTAAACAAATGATGTTGGGAGATTTGGACAGCTACATGCAAAAAAGAAAAAGAAAAAAGAAAGAAAGAAACTTACACCATATACAGAAATAAACTCAAGAAGGATAAAAGACTTAAATATAAGTCGCCACACCATAAAAATCCTAGAGAAGAACATGGGAAGGAAAGAGACTTCCAGCCAAGATGGAGCCATAGGTTCATACACTGCCCCCTCCCATAACCAAAAAAAAGGACAACAAATTTAAAAACAAAAAAAAATGACCAGAAATGCCACAAAATCGAACTGTATGGAAGTCTGACAACCATGGAGTTAAAGAAGAAACATTCATCCAGACTCGTAGGAGGAGAAGAGACAGGCAGCCAGGTGGAGAGGACTTGCAGCCAGGCAGCAGCTAAAGGACCTGGGAGGGGAAGGGAGTGGCTGGCAAACCAGGCCAGACAGTGGCTGGGGGAGCAGGCAGTCCCACATTTGCATGCAGATAAACAGGGAGGAATAACGGGGGAGCAAGATAGACCACACAACCCAGCATTCCAGTGCAGGGGAAATAAAACCTCAAAACCTCTGACTGAAAAGACTGTGGGGGTGGAGATAGCAGAAGAAACTCCCAGTCTCACAGGAGGGTTCTTTGAAGAGATCAACAGGGTCCTAGAACATACACAAAACCACTCACCCAGGAATCATCATCAAAAGGACTCAATTTGCTTTTGGGTAGCAAAGAAAGTGACTGAAAGCCAAGAGATGAGCAAGTAGTAGTGTTCCCTCTCAGATCCCTCAACCACATACACTACCACAATGTAGCCATATTGGTTTCCCCACCCTGGCAAATACCTAAGTCTTCATTCCTTACATGAAACAGGTGTGCTGAGACAAAAAAAAAATATATGGCCCAAATGAAAAAACATATCAAAGCTCCAGAAAAAATACAACTAAGCAATGAAGAGATAGCCAACCTATCAGATGCACAGTTCAAAATACTGGTAATCAGGATGCTCACAGAAATAGTTGAGTATGGTCACAAAATAGAGGAAAAAGTAAAGGCTATGAAAAATGTACAGGGAACCAACAGTGACAGGAAGGAAACTGGGACTCACATCAACAGTCTGAAGCAGAAGGAAGAAATAAACATTCAACTGGAACAGAATAAAGAAACAAGAATTCAGAAAAATGAGGACAGGCTTAGGAACCGCCAGGACAATTTTAAAGGTTCCAACATCCAAATCATGGGGGTGCCATAAGGAGAAGAGGAAGAGCAAGAAATTGAAATTTTCGAACAAATAATGAACTTCCCCAATCTGGCAAAGGAAATAGACTTCCAGGAAGTCCAGAAAGCTCAGAGAGTCCCAAAGAAGGTGGACCCAAGGAGGAACACACCAAGGCACATCATCATTAAGTTACCCAAGATTAAAGAGAAGGAGAGAATCTTAAAAGAAGCAAGAGAAAAGAAGACAGTTACCTACAAAGGAGTTCCCATAGGAGTCTCAGCTGACTTCTCAAAAGAAACTTTGCAGGCAAGAAGGGGCTGGGAAGATGTATTCAAATTCATGAAACGCAAGGAACTAGATCCAAGATTAGTCTATCCAACAAAGCTCTCACGTAGAATGGAAGGGCAAATAAAATGCTTCCCAGGTAAAGTCAAGTTAAAGGAGTTCATCATCACCAAGCCCTTATTATATGAATGTCAAAGGGACTTATCTAAGAAAAAGAACAAGATCAAAAACACAAACAGTAAAATGACAAAAAACTCACAACTCTCAACAGTCAAAACTAAAAAACAGAAACAAAAAGGAACTAAGCAGACAACTAGAACCAGAACAAATATACAGAAATAGAGATTACATGGAGGGTTATCAGCAGGAAGGGGAAGGGGGAAGAATAGGGGAAAAGGTACAGAGAATAAGAAGCATAAATGGTAAGTAAAAAATAGGCAGAGGGAGGTTAAGAATACTATGGGAAATGTTGAAGCCAAAGAACTTATACGTATGACCCATGGACATGAACAAAGTTGAGGGAATGATGGTGGGAGGGGGGTACAGGGTAGAGGGGAATAAAGGGGAGAAAATGGGACAGCTGTAGTAGCATAATCAATAAAATATTTTTTTGAAAAAGAACATAGGAAGGAAAATCTCACATATTCCATGCAGCATTATTTTCACTGACATGTCCCCTAGAGCAAGGGACATAAAGGAAAGAATAAAAGCAAAAATGGGACTTCATGAAAATAAAAAGCTCTGCACAGCTAAAGAAAGCATCAGCAAAATGAATAGGGAACCAACTGTATAGAAAATATGCTTGCTAATGATACTTTGGACAGGGGTTTGATCTTCAAAATGTATAAAGAACTCACATGACTCCACTCCAGGAAGACAAACAACCCAATTAAAAAGTGAGCAAAGGACCTGAACAGACACTTCTCCAAGGAGGACATACAGAGGGTCCAGGGACATATGAAAGGATGTTCAGCATCACTAGCCATTAGGGATGCAAATTAAAAGCACAGTGAAATACTACTTCAAACGGGTCACAGTGGCCATCATAAACAAATCAACAAACAAGTGCTGGCAAGGTGGTCGAGAAAGGGGAACCCTAGTGCACTGTTGGTAGGAATACAGACTGGTGCAGCCACTGTCAAAAGCAGTCTGGAATTTCCTCAGAAAACTAAAAATGGAACTGCCTTTTGACCCAGCAATACCACTGTTGGGATTATACACTAAGAATCAATCCTGAAACACCAACTCAAACGAACCTATGCACCCCAAAGTTCATAAGAGCACAATTCACAATAGCCAAGTGTTAGAAGCAACCTAGGTGCCCATCAGTAAATGAGTGGATCAAAAAACTATAGTACATTTACACAATGGAATACTACACAACAGAAGGAAAGGAGGAGCTCCTACCTTCGAGAAAACATGGATGGATCTGGAGAACATTATGCTAAGTGAGATAAACCAGGCAGTGAAAGAAAAGTACCATATGATCTCCCCTTTAAGTGGAATCCAATCAACAAAACAAACAGGAAAGCAAAATATAACCAGAGACATTGAAATTAAGAACAAACTGACAGTAACCAGAGGGGAGGTGGGACAGGATAATGGGGAAAAAAGGGGAAGGGTCATCAAAGAACATGTATAAAGGACACATGGACAAAGCCAAAGGCGTGTAGGATTGAGGGTGGGGGTAGGGATGGCTGGGGTGGGGGAAAATGAAGACAACTGTACTTGAACAACAATAAAGAGAGAGAGAAACAGAGCTACAGCTGTCATTTTTCCATGAGAGAGATCCTGTTTTCAAATAAAAGAGAAGAAACAGGGGTTAGCACTTCAGGGAATGGGTCTGGAGGGGATGGGAGGATGGGAATCAGTACGTTTGATCATAAGCCCATAGTACTATTTGACTTTTTAAATAATATGCGTATATTAGTTTGTGTGTCTGTGTATATCTGTGTCCCTTTTTTTTTTAAAGATTTTATTTATTTATCTTTAGAGGGGAGGGAAACATCAATGTATGGTTGCCTCTCGTGAGTCCCCTGCTGGGAACTGGCCTGCAACCCAGGCATGTGCCCTGACTGGGAACAGAACTGCGATCGAGTGGTTTGCAGGCCTGCGCTCAATCCACTGAGCTACACCAGCCAGGGCATATCTGTGTCTCTTTAGTGACCTGGAGAAAAATACATAATCATGTAATAGTGATTAAGTCTGGGGGTTAGAATTGTGAATAAGTTTTATTTTCATTTTAATATTTTGGAGGTTTTCGTTTTGGGGGTATTGTTAAAGCTGGGTGATTGGTATGTGGGGCTTTGTTATTTTTAATTTCTATAATAAAAAATTAATGTTAAAATTAGCCAAAGGATAAAAAAAAAGTCATCAGTCAAAAACATCACACAGCCAAGACCAATATGGATCAATTTGTTGGGCGTCATCCCACAGTCCAAGGATTGGCAGTTCAATTCCCATTCAGGGCACAGGCCTGGGTTGCAGGTTCAGTCCCCAGTAGGGGCACATACAAGGGGCAACCACACAATGTCTCTCCCCCTCTCTTTTTCCCTCCCTTCCCCTACCTCTATAAAATCAAAAATAAAATTTAAAAAGTAACAAAAGAATTTCAGTAATTTGACTGGTTCCATTTGTTGCAAAAGAAGTCAGTCCATCAAACACTCAAACAAGAAGAAAGTCTTCCAAGCAGCAAACATTTTACTTGAAAATCAACAAAATAAATTAATAAAATTAAGATCTTTACAACAAGGTTCAAAAAGTAATTCTTTGAGGCTCCAACTGCAAGCTAAGGAGAGAGGCCCCACCAGAAATCAACCCTGCTGGCACTTTGATTAGGCTTCCAGCCTAGAGAATACTGAGAAAATAAATTTCTATCGCTGAAGAAAAAAAAGTAATTCTTTGAGGCATATCAGAAAGGCTTTCTAAAAAGAAGTTCCCCCGAATTTTCTGGCATGATCTATTGTGATCTTATTCTGAGATGAACCAACTGTGTGGGTCTGTTCAAGTTTTCTGGACTGTCCTTTGGCCGATTTAAAAGTCTTTAACAAATCCTCTGTAGCCTTTGCACCAGTAATTTCTCTTTTATATATGCTCCCAAGGAAATAGCCCAACGGGCAACAAGATTAATTTGCGCCAATGGGTTCTAGCTAAATAAAACAATGCCTGGGCCACGTGCCAGGAGGCAAACACCCAGGGAAGACACCAGACACGCTACTGAAGTCCTGTCATACAAACAAAAAAGAATCCAGAGGCCCACCCCCAGGCAATGGCTAAGGAAATGAAATTACACTATAATCCCATTGTGAGAGAGACACAGACATCAGATATGACAATTGTGTGCACTCCGTCCAAACATATAATCCAGTTTAGAAGTAAGGTCAAGGGGTAGAGAGGACACAGAACGTATGTCCACACAGAACACCATGAACGAAGTTTCACCGAAAAGGAAGAAGGGGTGATGCAGGGGAGGAAAACAGTTTACTGTTCGTTCACTTCGTTCTTTTGTAAAGTTAGACAACTTCACTGAAATGAGGAAAGGAGGGAGAGGGGAAGAGGAAAAACTCAGCCTTACCTGAAATGTTTTAGCTACAATTTAAGGACCAATAATGCCACGATCAGGGTGGACAGTTGCTTAGAAATCACTAGTGGGCTCTTGACTGGAAGGTCTATTAGGAGTGTTAATCCATTTCCCCACACCCTGGCCAATCTTAAGCAATTTTAGATAAGATGGGAGGTCAAACATTCAAAGAATAACTTTAAACATCACTTTTTGGTTATATAAATGTGGTTAAGTAAACTTCAAGCCAAATGTAATACCAAAAAATGGTATTAGCATTTCTAAATCTTGCCTCTGTTTTGGTCTTTTGACCCTCCTCTCCTCCTCCAGGATGCGAACTCAGGCACCAGCTGTCTCTGTCCTAGCCTTTCACATTTGTAACAATCATATTGAACTAACAAGATTCATGGGATATAATACTAAAGTAACTTTTTATTTCCCATCATTCGTCTAAAATCTGCTCCGGAAGGCTACTTCTCCTGCCTCTAAATGCAAAGCTTGGTTACAACTTGGTAACTCTTAGGCAACACAAGGCTTCCTGCAGAAAGAGAAGCCAGTAGCCAACTAATTCCCTGTTTACCCAATGTGTGCTATGACCTTTCCTCCCTATATGCATGGTTAACTCCTCTAAGGTTGGGTTACAGGGAGGAAGAAAACTTCATTTGGGCAGAAAACCCCTGTACTGACTGGTACCCAGCACATGTTTAAAGCTGACTCCTGTTTATGGGGCCCTCGTATGTTCTTTAGAGACCCCATCCATTGCTAGAGACCCCACTCATTGCTGGAGACCCCTCTCCAGGAGGTTCCTTAGTGGTGATGAAGGTTGATGTACTCTCCTCACTTAACTCCTAAGCATCCTGCAGTATCTCTAGTTTCTCCATTTGCCCTCTTGGTCAGGATCTAAGAGCACACAGAAGAATAAGCTCTAAATTTTCATGGCCTAGGGTTCTTTCCCAGTGGGTAGAATAAATGATGTAATGCAGATACATAAAAACACTCTGATTTACTTCCCTTGACACAACAACTTTTGTGGGACATTCAACACAGTTAAAGTTCCCAAGATATTCTTTTTCTTTAACTAAAAAAAATTTATTGATTGATTTTTAGTGGTAGGGGGAAGAGGGAGGGAGAGAGAGAAAGATGGATGTATTATTGTTCCACTTATTTATGCATCCATTGGTTGATTCTTGCACGTGCCCTGACCCGAAATCAAACCTGCAACCTTGGCATAGCAAGATGACACTCTAATCAACTGAGCTACCTGCCAGGTCTCCCAAGATATTCTTGATCTCCCTGTGATTTGCAGCCCAATACAATGTCCTCAGGATCACTTCCCTGGTCCACTGCACAAGCCCCTCCCAAACTCCTTCTAGACATTCGCCCAAGGTGGAGGTTGTGGCTTTTCCCATTGTAATAGCACTAATTTAAAGAATAGGCCTCATAGTCAGGGCACCCAAGAACAGAGATTTTAGACTTGAACTGAACTCTCAGATACGTCTAGTTCAATTCTAGCTATTTTTTAAGCTCAATTCCCTGTTGTGTACTTAAGATTCTATAGTTTCTTCCTCCTTATTTTCTCTGACTCCCCCCAATGAACCCCCTAAATCCACTCACTTAAAACATTTCATTTCTACTAACTAAAACCTTTCCCAATAAACTAGGTTTCCCTACCTAATTAGTAATACTTAATTTTCATTTGCCACTTCAGAAAAACCCCACAGACAATAGTGGGACAGATTTTACTGCATTTAATGAGACATCAGGGAGTCTGGTTTTTCTTCAGTCTGAGAAAAAGTATTTATTTAGCCATAAACAAAAACTGCTATTGCATAAGCAGTTACAAAATTATCACAACAAGAGGTCAAAACCCAGAAAGCACTTTGAACATTGAATGGGCTTGAGGCCACTGCAGAACCTCACCTTTCAGTGAAGTATTAAGTCCTGACACCACACCTGAGCAGGTGTCAAAAGCATGATCCCCTCGAGTCTGATTTGAACAGATAACTCAAGGGGGAGGTGGGTGAACTCACCTCATTTTTGGACTCTTACTCTTCTTTGAAGAGATAGAAAGACAACTAGAGTGTTGGGTTGAACTGAATTAGAAGATGAAGCCATCTGGCTTCTGTAATTATAGTCACAGAAAACAGTTAGTTCCTTATCAAAAGTCAAACAAAACTTACAACTGAAACCATCTGACTTCAGATATATCAGCATACAAATCAGCACTATCCTTCAGAGCCACCTGGTTATGAGAATGTAATTTTGTAATAAAATCCTTCTAATGCCTCTTTTATCAAAGTCTCCTGAATAGGATCAAACACAGGATCATCTTTATTGAATTCCCATGTAAAACAAACAAACATATGCAGTGTGTTAGAAGGATTTTTGTCAGTAACTTACAAATCTTTGTCAGGTCACTTCCTGTCCCAGCCAGAATAATGGTCCCCAGTGATGTCTACAACCTAGTGCCCCAAACCTGTGAATATGTTCTGTTACATGGCAAGGGAAAATCCGGTTATGTATGCAATTAAGATTGCTAATGAGCTGGCCTCGAGGTAAAGAGAGTATCTTGTACTATTCAGGTGGGCCCAGTGTAATCACAAGAGTCATTGTAAGTGGAAGAGGGAAGCAGGAAAGTCAAGGTCAGAGTCAGAAAGAGATTTGAAGATTCTACACTGCTGTCTTTGAAGATAGATGAAGGGATAATAAAGAAGGAATGCAGGTGGCCTCTAGAAGCTGGGGAAAGCAAGGAACAAGTTTCCCTTCAAGTTTCCAGAGAGGAACACAGCCCTGCCAACACCTTGGTTTTAGCTCCCTAGCCATATTTTGGACTGCTGACTTTTATGTTGTTTTAAGCCACTATTTTTGGAGTAATTTGTTACAGCAGCAATAGGAAACTAGTACACTCACCCTTTTCTAATGGTGTCAGTGCCATTCCTGCTCTGGCATTCTATGGCTGCTAACCTTCCTTGAAAAAAATCAGACCAGCCCTGGCTGGTGTAGCTCAGTGGATTGAGCGCAAGCCTGCGAACCACATGATCGCAGTTCAATTCCCAGTCAGGGCACATGCCTGGGTTGCAGGCCAGTTCCCAGCGGGGGGCACATGAGAGGCAACCATACATTGATATTTCTCTCCCTCTCTCCTTCCCTTTCCCTCTAAAAATAAATAAATAAAACCTTAAAAAAAATCAGACCAAAATACTTTGGAGCTTCAAACCACTGTAACTCCTGAAAACTTTTACACAGTAATAGAAATTAGTTATCCTAAAGTTAATTTGACAATATGCTCTTAGAATGAAATGATACAACAAAAAGTCAGGCAACAGCCCTGGTATCTTCAAAAAATGAGTATCATTTTTTAAAAGAGCTTTCTAGATTAAAAAAAATTCTAAATAGCAACCAATAGTAATATATGAAATGAATTTGAGGGAAATTTGAAAAATGTGAATATGAACTAGTTATTAGATGAAATTAAGAAAGCTTTGTTAATCCTTTTAGAGGTGATAATGTACGTATATGGAAGAATGTCCTTAGTTTTAGGGGATGCTGACTGAACAGTTTAGGGGTTAATCTTACAATATCTGCAATTTACCTTTAAATGTTCCACTAAAATATATAAATATTAAAATATAAGACAAAATATTAATAACTGTTTAATCTTAGTGGTGGTATAGGGGTGTTTATTGCTCAGAAACTTTACATTTTGGCTTTAAATGCTCTCTGTGTATAGAACTTTTCTAAATCATTCGTAACAACTTAGATTTGTGGCTAGAATATGACAAGGTAAGTAACCATCACATGCAAAATAATTTAAATGAGTTTCCAGTTACAAAACTGACGGGGGGGGGGGGAGGTGATGTCACTCTATGAATCAGTGGAAAGTTGCTGCCCTGTAAGCAAAGAAAGCGACCTAGTGGAATGGGGATTTTCGGTCTCAGCAGATAACATATTTTCATTTCTTGATTTTTTTCAAGAGAAGGGATAAAAGTGAAACTTTGAAAATAAAAAATGGAAACTTAAGGTCAAGTAAAAGAAGAAAAGAATAAAATTATTCCCTAAACCCCAACATCCTAGAACCACTAGCAGAAGGAAACTGCAAGAAAATTGTTACCCAGTTTCCTATTAACATATTACTACAAGAGAAGATCAGGGGAAATTAAGGAATAACGTTATAGTCAGTCCAGAGGTAAGAACAGGATCAGCTAGTGATAGAGCACAAAATATTTTTCTATGACTTGTCTCTTAGACTTCTTAATTATATATATATATATATATATATATATATATATATACATACACACACACACATATGATTGGTCAATGCTGATTTCTGTTTGTATTAAAGCAACACTAATAATTTAAAGTTTTTGTTAAAATACTCAATGTTCATTTTTATTTGAAAATATTGTTAAAATCTACAATCGAATTTAAGCAGAAAGCTGTATTTTGATCTTCTAGATGATACAGCCAAGATATCTGGTACCACCTAGTGGAGAATAAGTAAATTACAGGGAAAAAATGCCTGAGGTGAACAGGAAAGAGAACTAATTAAAAAATCAAAATTCTGGCTCTCTAAAAAACTAACAAAAACCAAAAAAAAAAATAATAAATGGTTCAGCCAAAATGGAGGCATGGGTGAAAACACTGTACCTCCTCGCACAACCAGTTTATGAACAACAAATATTTAAAAACCAGAACGCAACCAAAACAGAGAAAATTAAACTGTACGGAAGTCCGACAACAATGAACCATTCATCCAGACCAGTAAGAGGGGTGAAGTCAGCAGCTGGCAAAGCGGGGTCATACAGGAAAAAGCAGCTGGACCAACCCAGGTATGCAGGCGGTGGTTGGCAGATGCGAGGCATGGGACAGACCCAGTGAGGGCGCAAGACAGCTGGCTGACCCCGGTCACACATTCACATGCAGATAAACCAGGCAAAGGAGCGAGCAGTGACATAGACCGCACAACCCAGGGCCCCAGCGCCAGGAAATAAAGCCTAAAAGCACCAATTGGAAAAACTTTCAGGGGTTGCGGTGCCAGGAGAGGCTCCCAGGCTCACAGAGAGTTCATTGGAGAGACCCACAGGTACTGGAGGGTGCACAAGCCCACACATCTGGGAACTAGCACCACAAGGGCCCAATTTGCTTGCGGGAAGTGGCAGAGGGGACTGAAATCTGAGAGAGAGCGGAACAAACTGCCATTGCCCCTCTCTGGCTCTGCCCCCACAAACAGTGTCACAACCCAGCCACTGGGTTGCCCCGCCCCGGTGAACACCTAAGCCTCCATTCCTCATACGTAACAAGTGCAAACAGACCAAAACATTATGGCTCAAGAAGAAGAACAGCTCAAAGCCTCACAGTCCATACTTCCAAATGACGAAGAGATAGCCAACCTATCAGATGCACAGTTCAAAACACTGGTGATCAGGATGTTCACAGAACTGGTTGATTTTAGTCACAAATTAGAGGAACATATGAAAGTTAAACTAATTGAAATGAAGGGAAATGCACAGGAAACCAATAGTGATGGAAAGGACACTGGGACTCAAATCAAGGGGGTGGGCTAGAAGGAAGGAAGAAATGACCAAATAGAAAAAAATGAAGTTACAAGAATTCAGAAAAATGAGGAGAGGCTTAGAAACCTCCAGGACATCTTTAAACGTTCCAACATCCAAATTATAGGGGTACCAGAAGGGGAAAAGGAACAGCCACGAGTGGAAAACTTATTTGAACAAATAATAAAGAGAACTTCCCCAATCTGGCAAAGGTAATAGACTTCCAGGAAATCTAGGAAGCTCAGAGAGTCCCAAAGAAGTTGGACCCAAGAAGGGACACACCAAGGCACATCAAAATTACATTAGCCAAGATTAAAATGAAGGAGAGAATCCTAGAGATAAGGGGACAGTCACCTACAAAGGACTTCCCATCAGACTGTCAGCTGATTTCTCAAAAGAGACCTTACAGGCAAGAGGGCTGGAAAGAAGTATTCCAAGTCATGAAATCCAAAGACCTACAGCCAAGATTGCTCTATCCAGCAAAGCTCTCATGTAGAATGGAAAGGCAGATAAAGCACTTCTCACATAATGTCAAGTTCAAGGAGTTCATCATCACCAAGCCCTTATTATATGAAATGTTAAAGGAACTTATCTAAGAAAAAGAAGATTAAAAATATAAACAGTGAAAGGACAGCAAACTCACAGTTATTAACAACCACACCTAAAACAAAAGCAAACTAAGCAGACAGCTAGATCAGGAGCGGAACCATAGAAATGGAGATCACATAGAGGGTTAGCAACAGGGGAGTGGGAGGATAAGTGGGGAGAAGATACAGAGACTAAGAGCATAGATGGTAGGTAGAAAATAGACAGGGGAGGACAAGAATAGTATGGGAAATATAGAATCTAAAGAACTGGTGACACATGGACATGAACTAAAGGGGGGAAATGGTGGGGGAGTGGGTGTGCAGGGTGGAGGGGAATGAAAGGGTGGGGAAATGGGACAACTTGTAATGGCATAATCAATAAAACATATTTTAAAAAATAATAATAAGTGACAGTAGAAAAATAACCACTGAAACAAAAATATTTTAAAAGTCATAAACAACTACTTTGTACATTACTAGGAAAATACATTTGAAAATTTAGATAAAATGGATTTCCTGCTAAAATTACAGTCAATAAAAATGGACTCCAATAGAGATAAAAATTTAAACAAACCCATATCCACTAAAAAATTTAAGAAAGTTACCAGAGAACTATCCACAAAAAGGTGCCAGGCTTAGTTTCAAAGAGAAGTTATATCACATCTCCTAAGACCAGGTAGTCCCAATGCAACATGAATTATTCTAGAGAAGGGAAAATATCCAAATTCTTTTCATAAATCAATTTCATTGATTGCTAGTCTTGACATAAATGACACAAAGAAAATGACAGAACAATATTACTTATGCACATTGATGCAAACATCCTAAAATAAAATATTAGTGAACAGAAGCCAATGCACTTAAGAAACTGATACACAATGTCCAGTGCATTTGTCCCAGGAACACAAGGGTGGTTCACCATTACAAGATAAATTGTTATAATTAAGCACATTAAGAGATATAAGTGGAAAACAAAATACGATAATCTCCAGAAAGACTGAAAAAAATACCTATCCCTGGTGTTTAGAAGTGCACTCAAGAATATAGAAAATAATGCATATTTTTTCTTTCCCCTATATATTTTATTTACTTATTTTTTTAATTATTTTATTGTTGTTCAGTTACAGTTGCCTGCATTTACCCCCCACCCCTACCCCTACCACAACCAAACCCACCTCCCTCCCTTGCTTCCACCCCCGCACTTGGTTTTGTCCGTGTGTCCTTTATAGCTGTTCTAGAAAACCCTTCCCCACTTTATCCCCTCCCACCTCCCCTCTGATTACTGTCAGATTATTCTTAATTTCAATGTCTTTGTTATATTTTGCTTGCTTTTTTCTTTTGTTGATTATATTCCAGTTAAAGATGAGATCATATGGTATTTGTCCCTCAACTGCCTGGCCTATTTCACTTAGCATAATGTTCTCCAGTTCCACCCATGCTATCTCAAAAGGTACGAGCTCCTACTTTCTCTCTGCTGCATAGTATTCCATTGTGTAAACATACCTTATTTTTTTGAGCCAGTCATTTACTGATGGGCACTTAGGTTGCTTCCAGCACTTGGCTATTGTAATTGTGCTGCTATGAACACTAGGGTGCGTAAGTTCTTTTGGATTGGTGTTTCAGGATTCTTAGGATATAATCCCAGCAGTGGAATTGCTAGGTCAAAAGGCAGTTCCATTTTTAATTTTCTGAGGAAATTCAAGACTGTTTTCCATAGTGTTTGCACCAATCTGCATTCCTACCAATAGTGCCCTAGGGTTCCCTTTTCTCCACATCCTCCCCAACACTTGTTGATTTGTTTATGATGGTCATTCTCACCAGTGTGAAATGGTATCTCATTGTGGTTTTAATTTGCATCTCTCTTATGGCTAGAGATGCTAGGCATCTTTTCATATGTCTCTGAGCCCTCTGTATGTCCTCCTTGGAGAAGCGTTTGTTCAAGTCTTTTGCCAATTTTTTTATTAGGTTGTTTGTCTTCCTGAAGTGGAGTTGTGTGAGTTCTTTATATATTTTGGAGGTCAAACCCTTGCCTAATTTGTCACCGGCAAATATGTTTTCCCATATAGTTGGTTCTCTTTTTATTTTAATGCTGTTTTCTTTACCCATGCAGAAGCTTTTTTAATTTGATGAGGTTCCATTTGTTTATTCTTGCCTTTATGCCCCTTGCTTTAGGGGACATATCAGTGAAGATATTGCTGGGTGGTATGTCTGTGATTTTCCTGCCTATGCTTTCCTCTAGGACTTTTATGGTGTCACAACTTATATTTAAGTCTCTTATCCACCTTGAATTTATTTTTGTGTATGGTATAAGTTGGTGCTCAAGTTTCATTTTTTTGCATATAGCTGTCCACTTCTCCCAACACCATTTGTTGAAGAGGCTATTTTTACTCCATTTTATGTTGCTGCCCCCTTTCTCAAATACTAATTGACTTAGGTTTATTTCTTGGCTCTGTGTTCTGTTCCATTGGTTTATGTGTCTGTTCTTATCCCAGTACCAGGCTGTTTTGATTACAGTTGCCTTATATACAGTTTAATATCAGGTATTGTGATCCCTCCTACTTTGTTCTTCTTTCTCAAAATTGCTGCAGCTATTTGGGGTCATTTATGTTTCCAAAGAAATTTCTGAAATGTTTGTACTATATCTATAAAATATGTCATTGGTACTTTCATAGAGATTACATTGAATCTATAAATTGCTTTGGGTAGTATGGACATTTTGATGATGTTAATTTTTCCAATCCATGAGCATGGTACATGCTTCGATTTGTTTGTGTCTTCCTTAATTTCTTTCTTCAGAGTTGTATAGTCTTCTGGGTACAGGTCTTTAACCTCCTTGGTTAGGTTTATTCCTAGGTACTTTATTTTTTTCATTGCTATATCAAATACATAGGGATTTTTTCCTAATTCCTGTTTCTGATATCTCATTGTTGATGTGCAGAAATGCCTTTGATTTCTGAATATTGACTTTGCATCTCACTGTTTTGCCAGATTCACTTATTAGGTCTAGTAGTTTTTTTTGTGGAGCCTATGGGATTTTCTATGTACACTAGCATGTTATCTTCAATGACAGTTTTGCTTCCTATCCAATTAAGATGCCTTTTATTTCTTGTCCTTGTCTGATTGCTGTGACTACCACTCCAATACTACATTGAATAGAAGTGGTGAAAGCAGACACCTTTGTCTTGTTCCTGATCTTAGTGGGAAAGCTCTTAGTTTTTGCCCATTGAATATGATGTTGACTGTAGGTCTCTCATATATGGCCTTTATTATGTTGAGGAATGCTCCCTGTACTGCCACTTTGCTGAGTGCTTTTTATCATAAATGGGTATTGTACCTTATCAAATTCTTTTTCTGCATCTATGGAGGTGATCAAATTATTTTGGTCTTTCCTTTTGTTTATGTGGTGTATTATGTTTATTGATTTGCAAATATTATACCATCCTTGCAGCCCTGGGATGAATCTCACTTGATCATGGTATATGATCTTTTTAAGTATTGCTGGGTGTGCTTTGCCAATATTTCATTGAGGATTTTAGCATCTATGTTCATCAGCAATATTGGTCCAAAATTTTCTTTCTTTGTTGTGTCTTTATCTGGTTTTGGGATTAGGATGATGCTGGCCTCATAAAAAGAATTTGGGAGTCTTCTATCATTTTGGATTTTTTTGGAATAGTCTGTAAAGGATAGAGGTTACCTCATCCTTAAATGCTTTGTAAAGCTCTCCTGTGAAACCATCTAGTCCAGGGCTTTTGCCTGTCAGAAGTTTTTTTGATTACTGCTTCAATTTCATCTGCTGTTATTGGTCTGTTCAGGCTTTCTGCTCCTTCTTCATTGAGTTTTGGAAGATTATATTTTTCTAGAAATGTGTCCATTTCACCTAAGTTTTCAAATTTCTTGGCATACAGACCCAGCTCCTGGATTTATTGATCTTTAGAATTATTCTTTTAGTCTCTATGTCATTTAGTTATGTTCTGATCTTGGTTATTTCCTTCCTTCTACTTGCTCTAGGTAGTCTGTTGTTTTTCCTTGAGTTCTTGTAGGCATAGGATTAGGCTGTTCATTTGAAATATTTCTCTTTTTTAGGTAGAGTTATATCACTATAAATTTCCCTCTCAGGACTGCCTTCGCTGTGTCCTATAAGTTTTGTGTTGTTGTGCAATTATTTTCATTTGTTTCCAGAAACTTTTTGATTTCTTCCTTGATCTCATTCTTGACCCATTTATTAATAACATGCTATTCAATATCCATGAGTTTGAATGTTTTGAGTTTTTTCCTTGAGGTTGGTTTCTAGTTTCATTCTCTGTGGTCAGAGAAAAAGCTCGATATGATTTCAATTTTCTTGAAGTTGTTAAGGCTTGTTGTGTGTCCTATCACGTGGTCTATCTTTGAAAATGCTCCATGTGCATTTGAAAAGAATGTGTATTTAGCTTCTTTGGAATGAAAGACTCTACATTTATCAGTTAAGTCCATTTGATCTAGGACATTGTTCAGTGCTGCTATATCTTTGTTGATATTTTGTTTGGAAGATCTACCCAGAAAATAATGGATTTTTTTAATGTTCATGTTTCTTATGAATTATTATTTTTTTAATATTTTATTTATTTACCTTTAGAGAGGAAGGGAAGGAGAGAAGGAGAGAAATATCAATTTTTGGTTGCCCCTCATGAGTCCCCTGCTGGGAACTGGCCTACAACCCAGGTATGTGCCCTGACTGGGAATCGAACCGCGATTGTGTGGTTCGCAGGCCCGTGCTCAATCCACTGAGCTACACCAGCCAGGGCTGGATTTTTAATGTAATAAAATATATATACAACTCAGTCCTAAAGCCAGCATCTTACAGGTGACATAACAGTATATCCATAAAATCTTATAAAATTCATGGTTAAACTAACCAAGAAATTTAAAGACTCTAAAATTAGGGACAGAGGAAGATGGCAGCAGAGTAGGACAAAGGATTCTGCTTCCCGCCACGCACAGGAGAAAAACCTGGCTGATCTGTGGAGGAGCACAGCAAATAGCCAACAGGGACCTAGCATATAGGAAAATAGGACTCCAGAAATTTAAGTGGACACTGAATGACCAGATGGTGAGGAGAAAGCTGCAGGTCAATAAGGTCTGAGGGAACTACACAGAGGCTGCAGGCCACAGCTGCTGCCTCCACCAGACCATGCTGGGGCTGGGCCGGACCACCTTGAACACTGGGAGCTGAGGGCTGGCAGCAAGGTCCTTGGGAGAGAGCCAGGTCATCAGCTCCTGCCCTACCCAGCTGGGCACAGTTTGAAAAATGCCAGGAGAGATCTGTTTGCTTAAAGTGTCAGAGAGAGGAAAAGGCACGAGGAAGCAAAAGAGGGGGCTTTGATCACCCGTGGAGTCTGTGGTCACCAACTTGGAGAATTGAGAGTTGCCCTTGCATTCCCCATAGCACTGGGAACGGTTCACGCCCAAGCCTGCGGGATCAGGGAGGCCTGTGCGGGAGTGCACGCCTGCACTCCAGCCCAGGACTGTGAATCCTGGGAAATGTCTGCTCTCAGTGGGGCACTGGGGAGAGGCACCAGTCCGGATCTTGGGAGAGCATTCATGAGACCAGCCGAGTTCATCGAGAAGGGAAAAGGCCACACCAGTTGCCCCACAGAATGTTGAAGCTAGTGTGACCAGGAAAAACGGTTTGACCAGCTGGAAACCAACAAGAGGGTTTTTTTTGTTTGTTTGTTTTTTAATAATCTTTTATTTTTAACTTTATTATTGTTTTATCTTTCAATACTTTTACCCTTTCTCTTCTTTCTTGTTTTATTCTGTATTCCTTTCTTTCCAAACCTACTGCTTTTTCCTCCTTCTGCTGACTTTTTTTTCTTTCTTTTCACCTCCCCTACCCACTAAGTGAGAGAAAAGACTTGGAACGGCACAAAGACCAGAGTTGGACTCAAAGAGGGGGCATCCCAACAGTAGAGACAGAGAGACAAAATTCACTTTGCTATAGCAGAAAAACTACAAGTTAGTGCATATTTGTATTTTTTCATTATTCTTACATCTTTTATTTTAATAGTATCTTTCTACTCCTCCTCTTTCTGTATAGTCTCCTTTACCTTGGCTGGATATATTGTATCACTTGACAGGTTTCCCCTGTCCCCTCAGTCATAGTGTATTGCTCATTAACTGTCCTTTACTTCCCCTTGCTCAATAAGCACACTATTGAAGATCCAATACTCCCTAATCTTGGTATATCATAGATTCTGTCATATGATTATTGCTCTAATATTATTGTAAATAATAGCTGTTACATACTATTGTAGACACTATACAACACCCCTACCCCAATCTTAGCCCACTTCATTGTTGCCTGAACTATAATACTCTAGTGGTTAACTCTAGTCTCTCTCTCACACTACACCTATTTACCATCCTTTATTCTCACCTTACCTCAGAATCTGAACTCCCTCAACCTCACTGCTTTCTAGATCCAACTCACAAACCTTCCCTCCCCCAGAAGAGTCTTATCTTCTTTCCATCCTTTCTAAAAAGTGGCTAGTTGGGTTGAAGATTACGGTTATTGCTGTACATAGCCAGGAAATCTTCTATCTCTTCTCTACTGGATGCCACTGTAAATATCATAGAATGCTCTCCTGCTGTCATAAACCAGTTTGCCTTCCCCTCCAACTGATCACACACACACAAAATAGAGTAGGTGGAAGCAGTGAAAACCAGAACACCCACTGGAAGAGAAAACCCAACAACAAAGGAACCACCAACACATAACAACAGAAGAAGGTGAAGCAGGGAGTGGAAACCACAGAAACTTCAATCCAAGATCTACCTGTAAATACAACTAAACAGCAGAGAAATTACCCAGGGTAAACAATTGAACAAGAGCAAAAGAGAATCCTCAAAACCCTGTACACACATAAGAACTAGCTTCAACGCAACCCACCCTCACCAGCACAACAAGTTAAAATGGGTAGTGGACAGAGGGACCATCAGTTCACCAGCTGGTAGGGAGAACCCACAAAAGAA
Source organism: Sturnira hondurensis (assembly GCF_014824575.4). Lineage (NCBI taxonomy): Eukaryota > Metazoa > Chordata > Mammalia > Chiroptera > Phyllostomidae > Sturnira > Sturnira hondurensis. The sequence goes on along the minus strand of NW_028079853.1, from coordinate 1,600,949 downwards.
AGACCCAGAAACAATGAAAATCCAAAGACAAACTCAGAGCCAATGTAAAGAACAGCCCAAGACCAGCAAGTTGGGGATACCAAGGAGACTACACCATGGAATCTCACAGGCATTATACCACAGAAGTTCACACCATAAATGCAGGAAGCCAGAACAGATCAATTTAAGAAGCTGAAGCTAACAAGAAGAGTCTCACAAACAATGGGAAGACAAAGAAACAATCCCCAAATGAAAGAAAAGGTGGAAGTCCCAGAAAGAATGTTAGATGAAATAGAGGCAAGTCAGCTATCAGATATTGAATTCAAAGCACTGGTTATCAGGAAGTTCAAAGAGCTCACAATGAGCTACCAGAAACTATAGGGGAGCTACAATGAACTCACCGAAAACTATATCAACATGAAAAAGGAAAGAGAAACCATCAGCAAAGGCCAAGAGGAAATGAGGAATACAGTTTCTGAACTGAAGAACATAGTAGAAGGTATGAAAAGCAGGATCGATGAGGCAGAAGATAGGATCAGCAAGTTGGAGGACAAAGAAGAAAGAAACTTCCAGAAAAAGCAAGAAAAGGAAAAGAGACTCAGAAAGAATGAGAATAGATTAAGAGAAATGCAAGACAATATGAAACGTAATAATACCCTAATAATAGGAATACCAGGAGAAGAGGAAGAACAAGAGATAGAAAACCTATTTGAAAGAGTAATAATGGAAAATTTTCCTAATTTGATGAGAGAAAAAGTCACACAAATCCAGGAATTGCAGAGTCCCAAACAGGTGGAACCCAAAGAGGCCCACTGCAAGACACATCATCATTAAAATGGCAAAATTCCAAGACAAGGAGAGAATCTTAAAGGCAGCAAGGGAGAAAAAGGAAGTAACATACAAGAGAGACCCAATAAGGTTGGCTACTGACTTCTCAATGGAAACACTCCAAGCAAGAAGAGAATGGCAAGAAATATTCCAAGTAATGAGAACCAGAGGCCTACAACCAAGGCTACTTTACCCAGCAAAGCTCTCAATCAAGATAGAAGGCCAAATAAAGAGCTTCCAAAGACAAAATAAGTCTAAAAGAATATGCCTCCACCAAACCAGCTCTACAAGAATTACTAAAAGGGCTGCTTAAAGGAAAGGAAGGAAAAGAGAGAGACGGAGAGGAACACAGGTACATAAATGGCAATGAATAAGTACCTTTCAATAATAACCTTAAATGTAAATGCATTAAATTCTCCAATTAAAAGACATAGAACAGCTGAATGGATAAGAAAGCATGACCCACACATATGCTGCCTACAAGAGACCCACCTCAGGTCAAAAGACCATCACAGAGTAAAACTAAAAGGCTGGAAACAAATTTTCCAAGCAAATGGATAAGAAAAAAAAGCCAGGGTAGCAATTCTCATATCAGACAAAATAGACTTCAAAAGAAGGGCCATAAAGAGAGACCCAGAAGGTCACATCATAATACTCAAGGGAAGAATCCACCAAGAAGACATTACATCGTAAATATATATGCACCCAACATAGGAGCACCCAAATATATAAAGAAAATCCTAGAGGACCTCAAGAAAGATATTGACAGCAACACAATGATAGTACGGGATTATAACACCCCACTGTCAAAAATGGACAGATCTTCCAAACAAAATATCAACAAAGATATTGTGGCATTAAACGACATCCTAGATGAAATGGACCTAACTGATATATATAGAGCCTTTCATCCCAAAGAAGCTAAATACACATTCTTTTCAAATGCACGTGGAACATTTTCAAAGACAGACCACATGATAGGACACAAAACGAGTCTCAACAAATTCAGGAAAATTGAAATCATACCAAGCATTTTCTCTGATCACAAGGGACTGAAATTGGAAACCAACCCCAAAGAAAAAAACCCAACACACCCAAAATCATGGACACTGAATGGTATGCTATTAAACAACATATGGGTCAAGATTGAAATTAGGGAAGAAATCAAAAAGCTTCTGGAAACAAATGAAAATGAACTCACAACAACCCAAAACTTATGGGACACAGTGAAGGCAGTCCTGAGAGGGAAGTTCATAGCAATACAGGCTTACCTAAAGAAGATAGAAACATTTCAGACAAACAACCTAACCCTACGCCTGCAAGAACTCGAGGAACAACAACAAAGATAGCCCAGAGCAAGTAGAAGGAAGGAAATAACCAAGATCAGAGCAGAATTAAATGGCATAGAGACTAAAAGCACAATTCTAAGGATCACTGAATCCAGGAGTTGGTTTTTTGAAAAGACAAACAAAATAGACAAGCCTTTAAGTAGGCTCATCAAGAAAAGAAGAGAGAGGACCCAAATAAACACAATCAGAAATGAAAGAAGAGAGATTATTACTGATAGCACAGAAATAGAAGGGATTGTAAGAAATTACTATGCAGAATTGTATGCCAAGAAATTTGAAAACCTAGGTGAAATGGACACATTTCTAGAAAAATATAATATTCTAAAACACAACAAAAAAGAAACCAAAAACCTGAGCAGGCCAATAACAGCAGATAAAATTGAAGCAGTAATAAAAAAAACCTCCCGTCATACAAAAGCTCTGGACCAGGTGGATTCACAGGAGAATTCTACAAAGCTTTTAAGGGAGAGCTAACCCCTATTCTTCACAGACTATTCCTAACAATCCAAAACTCCCAAACTCTTCTTATGAAGCCAGCATCATCCTAATTCCAAAGACAGATAGAGACACACCAAAGAAAGAAAACTTCAAGCCAATATCTCTGATGAACATAGACACTAAAATCCTCAATAAAATATTGGCAAATTGCATCCAACAATACATCAAAAAGATCACACACCATGACCAAGTGAGAATCATCCCAGGGATGCAAGGATGGTTCAATATTTGCAAATCAGTAAATGTAATACATCACATAAACAAAAGCAAAGACAAAACCCACCTGATCATATCAATAGATGCAGAAGAAGCATTTGATAAGGTACAACACCCATTCATGATAAAAACACTCAGCAAAGTGGGACTAGAGGGAGCATTCCTCAATATAATAAAGGCCATATATGAAAGACCTACAGCCAACATCATACTCAATGGGTAAAAACTAAAAGCTTTTTCACTAAGATCAGGAACAAGACAAGGTTGTCCACTTTCACCACTTCTATTTAATATAGTATTGGAAGTTTTAGCCTCAGCGATCAGGCAAGAAAAGGAAATAAAAGGCATCCAAATTGGAAAGGAGGAAACAAAAGTGGCATTGTTCACAGATGACATGATAGTGTACCTGGAAAATCCTAAAGCCTCTACCAAAAAACTGCTCAAACTAATCAATGAATTTGGCAAAACAGCAGGTTACAAAGTCAATATCCAGAAATCAAAGGCATTTTTGTATACCAACGATGACATAGCAGAAGCAGAAATCAATAAAAAAAATCCCATTCGATATAGCAAAAACAAAAATAAAATATCTGGGAATAAATCTAACCATGGAGGTAAAAGACCTGTATGCAGAAAACTACACAACACTAAAGAAAGAAATCAAGGAAGACACAAACAAATGGAAACATATACCATGTTCATGGATTGGAAGAATTAACATCATCAAAATGTCCATACTACCCAAAGCAATTTACAGATTCAATGCAATACCTATTAAAGTACCAATGGCATATTTCACAGACGTAGAACAAACACTTCAAAAACTTATATGGAACCATAAAAGACCCCGAATAGCAGCCACAATTTTGAGAAAGAAGAACAAAGTAGGAAAGATCACAGTACCTGATATCAAACTGTATTACAAGGCCACTGTTACCAAAACAGCCTGGTACTGGCATAAAAACAGGCACATAGACCAATGGAATAGAACAGAGAGCCCAGAAATAAACCCAAATCTCTACAGTCAATTAATATTTGACAAAGGGGGCAGTAACATAAAATGGAGTAAAGATAGCCTCTTCAACAAATCGTGTTGGGAGAACTGGACAGCTACATGAAAAAAATGAAACTCGAGCACCAACTTACACCATACACCAAAATTAATTCAAGGTGGATAAAAGACTTAAATATAAGCCAAGAAACCACCCTGGCTGGTGTAGCTCAGTGGATTGAGCACAGGCCTGCAAACCACACGATCGCAGTTCGATTCCCAGTCAGGGCACATGCCTGGGTTGTAGGCTGGTTCCCTGCAGGCCAACTCCCAGCAGGGGACGCAGAAAAGGCAACCATACATTGATGTTTCTCTCCCTCTCTCCTTCCCCTCTAAAGATAAATAAATAAAATAAATAAAAATAAGCCAGGAAACCATTAAAACCCAAGAGAACATTGGCAGGAAAATCTCAGATATTCCACGCAGCAAGATTTTTACTGATACGTCCCCTAGAGCAAGGGACATAAAGGAAAGAATAAACAAATGAGATCTCATCAAAATTAAAAGCTTCTGCATGGCTAAGGAAAACAGTATTAAAATAAAAAAAGAAACAACTATATGGGAAAACATATTTGCCAATGATACCTCAGACAAAGGTTTAATCTTCAAAATATACAAAGAACTCTCTGGACTCCACTCAAAGAAGACGAGCAACCCAATTAAAAAATGGGCAAAGGACTTGAACAGACATTTCTCTAAGGAGGACACACAGAGGATCCAGAGACACATGAAAAGATGCTCGATATCGCTAGCTATCAGAGAGATGCAAATTAAAACCACAATGAGATACCACTTTACACCAGTCAGAATGGCTATCATAAACAAAGAAACAAACAAGTGCTGGAGAGGTTGTGGGGAAAAGGGGACCCTAGTTCACTGTTGGTGGGATTGCAGACTGGTACAACCACTATGGAAAACAGTATGGAATTTTCTAAGAAAGCTAAAAATGAACGTGCCTTTTGACCCAGCAATTCCACTATTAGGAGTATATCCTAAGAACCCTGAAACACCAATCCAAAAGAACCTATGCACCCCAATGATCACAGCAGCACAATTTACAATAGCCAAGAGTTGGAAGCAACCTAGATGCCCATCGGTAAATGACTGGTTCAAAAAGCTATGGTACATTTACACAATGGAATTCTATACTGCAGAAAGGAAGAAGGAGCTCTTACCTTTTGCAACATCATGGATGGAACTGGAGAGCATTATGCTGAGTGAAATAAGCCAGGCAGTGAAAGACAAATACCATATGATCTCACCTTTAACAGGAATCTAAACAGCAAAACAAACAAGCAAGCAAAATATGACCAATGACACTCAAATACGGAACAGGCTGACAGGGTCCAGGGGAGAGGGGAGAGAATCATAGAGGAAAAGGGGAGGGACTCACATGAATAAGTATAAAGGACACATGGATAATAATTAAGGTGGGGGTGGAAATGGGAGGGAGGCGGGGAGCACTGGGGGGGGCAGGGCTGGGAATATAAAACAGAAAACTGTACTTGAATAAGAATTAAATTAAAAAAATAAGAAAAAATAAAAGAAAAGAAAACATGTGATATCATTCACCTGTACTGAGAGTTAATACTAAAAAACTAAAGCATTTTTTAAAGTTCTAAAGCAAATTCTAACATTTCTAATTATTATGAGTTAAAACTTTAAATGTTCAAATCACTGCTCCTTTTCTTTGCAATAGTGTGAAGGAATATCATGTATATTTGTAAAACTCCATGATATTGCAATATTATCAGAATTTGCATGAATTATGCCCTACAATTCTGTCCCATAAAAATATGTCCCTGGATTTGAAATAATGTAGCTGGAAATACACTGTTTCCATTAGCACCTTGTTAAGATTTTTTTTAATTTTATTAAATTTTACAGAAAATATAAAAATTAGAGTGGGTCTCAAATCAGAAATCCAAATATTAAAGAATTATAACTTAATTTTCCAAATTTTTGTTTCTATTTTATCTCTCAAGAAAATACCCTTAACTCTTGTGGGGGGGGGGGGGGCGGTCCCCTTACTTCCCTTTGGATTGTGCCCATGTTCCAGAACCTTAGATGGTACCAAAGATGGGGAAACAGGGTCGCAGCTTGTTTCCAAGTGTGGAGCTTCCCCACTTTGCAGTGGAGCTGAGCCGTCCATCATTCCAGTGGAGCATGCCTTTCTGCTCCCGCCCCACACTCAGGCGCAGGACAGCCCAGCATCCTGCCTGTCTGGAAGCACCTTGAAGCTACTTCCTCTTTAAGGTTTGCTGCCACCCTCCTTTGCTCCAGGCCCCACAGATGTCTGTTCTTTCATCACTTCCTTCCCCCTTCTCCAGGACAGTGTTTTCAAGTTTTACTCCAGTTTCAGACACCTTGTGTACCTTGTCGCTACTCTAGAATTTAACTTGCAGACTCCTGCTTTCCAACAAGCAACATCCCACCCTTAAGACAAGAACAAGCAGCCGCAACTTCTCGGGCCGCTCTGCCCCGGACCCAGCCACCGTCAGTGGCTCTCCGTCTGTCCGTCGGTCTGTCCGTAGCTGAGCTGCCGTTAAGCTGCTCGCTTGCCCTCCTGAGCGCGGCAGAAGAAGCAGAAGCAAGAGGCGAAGGACGGGGAGGACGGACGTGAGGAGTCGGCGCCCCCAGCCCCCTCCCACCCTCAGGTGGGGGCGCTTCCCGGCCTGGAGGCCGGAAGAGAGCACAGAGGATGGAGCCGCGCATCATTCTGGCCAGGCGGAGGAAGAGGATCTATCCCAACACACTGAGAAGGAGCAGCCAAGTGAGATGAGAGTAAAACCAGAGGACTGCGGTGTTCCAGAGGAGGGGAGACCTATGAAGGAAGGAGTCATCACCAGTTTTGTGTTTCCGAGAGAACACGTGAGATGTCAGAAGAAGAAAATAGATCAATGTGCCACTGGCCAGTTTCAGTGAGAGACTTAAAAATTTAACATTGGCAGAGATTAGAAATTCTCTAATCCAGTCAACTCACTTTGTGTGTAGAGATTGATGTGTAAGTGCTCAGTAAATGTTTGAACTGCTTTCCCCTTACCACTTCTCAAACCAGGGTGACCAAATGTCTGGGTTTGCTTGGTACGCTCAGCTTTAAAATAATAATAATATAATAACTATTATTATTATTTATTGATTTTAGAGTTGGAGAGAGAGGGAGGGAGACAAAGAAACATCAATTTCTTGTTGCACTTGATTTATGCATTCGTTGGTTGATTGGAGATTGAACGAACCCTCAACCTTCAGGTATGGGGAGGGGGCAGGATGCTCTAAACAACTGAGCTCCCGGGCCAGGTCTGGAACAGTTCATCTGTAAAACTAGGTTAAGTGCTTTCTGGGTTGCCTTACATTGAACAGTGGCTGAACCTTGAGTAGAAGAGTGCACCCAGTGCATCTGAACTTGTGTGTGTTCCTTCCTATGAGAGTAACAGATTTTTCTCTTTCAGGGGACCAGACTTTGGTATTTAGTTTTAGTTCAAGTTTTGGCCTGAGAATATGCCTCAAAATTTACAAGTTTCCCTTGTTATCCAAAAGAAAGATGTTCCCATGAAACCTTTATAAACCAAAATGGCATAAAGCAAAGAATTATCATTAATTTATATAGAAAAAATTTTGTGTGTCTCCAGGCCCCCCAAATAATATACCAATTCATACCAAACAACACCAACATATAGTAAAAGCAGTACCACTCTCATCATTCAGGGTGTGTGCTGCCTTCATAATGGCTTATTGCAACACAAATGCTAAAAGACATTTTTGCTTTTCACCCTTTTTGTTTTATTTCTCATTATTTTGTTAGTTTTTCACCTTTTTTGTAAAAGCAAAAATCTTCAGATTTCTTTCTGCTATCAAAAACTGGTACAGATACTCTTGACTTAAGATGGGGTCATGCCCATCCCTGACTGGTGTAGCTCAGTGGATTGAGTGCCAGCCTGTGAACCTAAGTGTTGCTGGTTTGATTCCCAGTCAGGGCACATGCATGGGTTGTAGGCCAGGTCCCCAGTAAGGGGCACGCAAGAGGCAACCTCACCCACATGTTTCTTTCCCTCCTTCTCCCTACCTTCCCCTCTCTATATAAATTAATTTTAAAATCTTTTTAAAAGATGAGGTCATCCCTAATAAAGCCATCACAAGTTGAAAAAGAAAAAAAAAGATAAGAACAGGGTGACCACCAGCTTGAATGGGCAGGGAAGGTGGTGGGGACACTTTGTGTGTTATCAGAGACTATGGCTCCATGCAAGCTAGGCCTTGAAAGAGGCCTGTAAGACACGATCAGAAAACCAGGAATGCAGGAGGCAGGCATGACCCAGTGCTAGCACCAAGGGTTCCTGTGGGAAATCAGGCCTGAAGAATGCATTGTGCCTTTTGAAGCTTGCTTTGCTTTATATAGCCCTGTTGATATGAACCAGGTATTTAAGTTCAAAGCAGAAGGAGTGAACTCCTTATCTCATGAAACTTGCCTTAATGACCATCTGGCGTTAGTCAGCATGTCTAATACACCCTGACCTGAGGCAGACCTCTGTGTTCCTTCAGTTGTTATGTATCGATAATATCTGCTTTCTATAGCTATAGCCTTTGGACATTGATTGATGAGCTATGCATGTATGCTGTATACCCCTACACATACTGATCCCAATAAAAGCCATTTTGAAGAAGGGCTCAGGGCGTTCTCCACTAGAGGGAATCGCCACCCCCCTTTCCCCCAGACAGATTGTATCTGGGCCAACTCATTTCATCCATGACTGGGAGGACTCCGAGGGGCGGGGTTCCCCACAGGGAGGCATATGAGAAGAGTTAAAATACAGGTAAATATCTGAAATACGCCCTGGCTGGTGTAGCTCAGTGGATTGAGCACAGGCCTGCAAACCAGAGGATCAGGGTTTGATTCCAGGTCAGGAAACATGCCTGGGTTGCAGGCCAGTTCCCTGCAGGCCAACTGCCAGCAGGGGGCGCACGAAAGGCAACCATACATTGATGTTTCTCTCCCTCTCTCCTTCCCCTCTAAAGATACATAAATAAATAAAATCTTTAAAAAAAAAGAAATAAAAATTTAAAAAAATATATCTGAAATACTGTCTGGCCAAACTTGTATTTTTCAGTATTTACATGTGTTCTTAAATGCTTTGCTTATACAATTTTGCATCTAAAATTATCATCCCATCGGCCCTGGGTGGCGTAGCTCAGTGGATTGAGCGCGGGCCTGTGAACCAGAGGATTGCGGTTCAATTCCCAGTCAGGGCACATGCCTGGGTTGCAGGCCAGTTCCCTGCAGGCCAACTCCCAGCAGGGGACGCACAAAAGGCAACCATACATTGATGTTTCTCTCCTTCCCCTCTAAAGATTAATAAATAAAATCTTTAAAAAAAAATTATCGTCCCATCAATTGAAATAAGTTGGCCCATTCACTTGCTACTTCTAGTCCCACCTTCCTCAATGGAGGATTTCTTTCTACTGTGTTTCTATAAATACCAAGATTCCTGGGATTTGAAAATATCAACTAAAGATAACCCCCAAAAATCAGAGCATCTGATCATTTTCACTAAGGAAAGTAGAATAGTAACATCCTGTAATCAATAAACATACATGGGGTGGACTGTATATAAAATAATATTTATGCAGCATTACTTATATTGAAAAAAATTGGAAACAACCTAACTGCTCAATAATCTAGAGTTGTTTAGAAAGAATAAGATTACATAATAAAATTCTGTGCACTGTTAAATGTCAAGTTGTAGAGAAATATGTGGTAATACAGGAAAATATTCACAATAAAAATAATAAAGGAAGTATGAACTATGCAATCACAATTTTATAATGTACACAACTGAATAGAGGTTATAGCAAAAAGCTGGAAAGTTCCTCACCAGGATGTTAAAAGGGATCTCTGTGTGGTAGAATTATGATTGGGATCATTATTTTCTTTCCATATTTTTAAATTTTTCTACAATGCACACAGTTGCTTTCAAAATCAGAGAAAATAATGTATATTAAAAACTAAAAGCATTTATTGAGCTTATGATTTATGCACCAAATATATGCTATACCTGAATATAAAGATTTTTTAAAATAAACAGGAGCAGGGATCTTCAACAATGAGAATAAGAAAGAAAAGAAATATATCCTGAGATTATCTCAGCCCTGATAGGGCTTCCTTGCTCAACAAAGAAATCTTTTAGTCCTGGCTGGTGAGGCTCAGTGGATTGAGTGCCAGCCTGCAAACTGGAGGGTTGTTGGTTCAATTTCTGGTCAGGGCATAAACCTGAGGTGTGGGCTGGGTCCCCAGTTGGGGGCTTGTGGGGGCAGCCAGTTGATGTATCTCTCACACATCTATGTTTTTCTCCCCATCTCTCTAAAATAAATAAATAAATATATTTTTAAAACATTTGTATTAATTAAATTTCTTGGCTATCCCATAGAAAATGTGCTTTTTATTTTTTTATAATTCTCAGACATTAAAGTGCTTAAGAAAAGTATTTGGCAAATCAATGAGGAAATTGTGCTACAATTGTACTGTCACTCCACAGTTGACTGCAGAAACAGGAAGTTACCTGAATATGTTATGCAAGTCTTAGTTCATAGGTTAAGCGAGTCATCAAGAATCTGCTGGGTAAAAATCTAGTCTGACTACCTATTCTGACTCCACCCTCTGTCTCCAGGCTCTGCTCTGACCATCTGACAGCCCCAACTTCTCACACAGGCTGGCAGACCAATGAGGCCTCTGAGTAATGGTACTCTCAAGGTGGAGTAACACTTGACCGAGACATGTCTAGAGAAGAATTACGAAAGATAAGAACTCTTCTGTCATTGACAAATCTGGGTCTAATTTGACCTGTAAACACTTTATTTTTTTTCTTATATCTGAATCAGTTATTTTTAGCTCATTTGGAGTTCTAAAGTGGTTTGTTATCCTCTGTTGTCTTCTGTTTGGCTTTTGGCTTCCTGTGTAACCAGAGTAGTATGAGGGGATGATTTCTGTGATTTGTGCTAAGATCCATAACTTAGTTAACAGTCTTTCCTTTTTAATTGAATTTATTGGGGTGATATTGGTTAATATATAGATTTCAGGTGTACAGTTCTATATATATCATGTATATATTGTATTGTTGCTGGCCAGCAAACCAAGGGGTCACTGTTTTGATTCCCAATTAGGGCACATGCCTGGGTTGTGGGCAGGGTCCCAGTAGGAGGCTCATGAGAGGCAACCACACATTAATGTTTCTCTCCCTCTCTTCTCCTTCCCTTCCCCTCTCTATACATAAATAAAATATTTTTTAAAAAATAAATTAAATGCTTTAGACAAATGAGGACTTCCAGCCAAGACAGAGGCAGAGGTAGACACACTGTACCTTCTCGCACAACCAAAAGAAGGACAACAACAATTTAAAGTTAAAAAACAACCAGAACTGACAGAAAATTGAACTGTATAGAAGTCCAACAACCAAGGAGTTAAAGAAGAAACATTTATCCTGACCTGTAGGAGGGGCAGAGACAGGTAACCAAGCGGAGGACTCGAGGCAAGACCATGGCTGGAGGACTGGGGGATTCCATGTTCACATGCAGATAAACCAGGCAAAATGAAGGAGGAGCGAGAGAGACCGCACAACCCAGGGTCCCAGCACAGGGAAATAAAACCTCAAACCACTGACTGAAAACACCTGTGGGGGTTGAGGCAGCAGGACAAACTCCCAGCCTCACAGGAGAATTCAATGGAGAGACCCACAGGGTCCTACAATGTACAAAAACCCACCCACCCAGGAATCAGCACCAGAAGGGCCACTTTTCTTGTGAGAATCGAGGAAAGTGACTGAAATCCGGCAGAGAGGGGAGCAAGAGCCATTGTTCCCTCTCAGACCCCTTCCCAACATGCAGTGTCACAACCCACCCATGTGGGTTACCCCACCCTGGTGAACACTAAGGCTCTGCCCCTCACTACATAATAGGTGCATCAAGACAAAAAAAAACGGCTCAAATGAAAGAACAGATCAAAGCTCCAGAAAAAAAGCAACTAAGCAACGAAGAGGTAGCCAACTTATCAGATGCACAGTTCAAAACACTGGTAATCAGGATGCTCATGGAATTGGTTGAGTATGGTCACAAATTAGATGAAAAAGTGAAGGTTACTAAGTGAAATAAAGGAAAATGTATGGGGAATCAATAGTGATAGGAAGGAAACTGGGACTCAAATCAACAGTATGGACAAGAAGGAAGAAAGAAACAGCCATCCAGAAAAGAAAGAAGAAACAAGAATTCAAAAAAAGGAGGAGAGGCTTAGGAGCCTCCAGAACATCTTTAAACATTCCAACATCTGAATTATAGGGGTACCAGAAGGGGAAGAAAAAGAACAAGTGGAAAAGTTATTTGAACAAATAATAAAGGAGAACTTCCCCCATCTGGCAAAGGAAATAGACTTCCAGGAAGTCCAGGAAGTTCAGAGAGTCCCAAAGTGAACCCAAGGAGGAACACACCAAGGCACATCATAATTACATTAGCCAAGATTAAAATGAAAGCGAGAATCCTAGAAGCAGCAAGAGATAAGGAGGCAGTTACCTACAAAGGAGTTCCCATCAGACTGTCAGCTGATTTCTCAAAAGAGACTTTACAGGCAAGAAGGGGCTGGAAAGAAGTATTCCAAGTCATGAAATCCAAAGACCTACACCCAAGACTGCTCTATCCAGCAAAGCTTTCATTTAGAATGGAAGGGCAGATAAAGTGCTTCTCAGATAAGATCAAGTTCAAGGAGTTTATCATCACCAAGCCTTTATTTTATGAAATGTTAAAGAGACTTATCTAAGAAAAAGAAGATAAAAAATATGTACAGTAAAATGACAGCAAACTCACAATTATTAACAACCACACCTAAAACAAAAACAAACTAAGCAAACAACTAGAACAGGAACAGAATCACAGAAATGGAGATCACATGGAGGGTTATCAATAGGGAAGTGGGAGGGAGAGAGTGGGGGAAAGGTACAGAGAATAAGTACCATAGATTGTAGGTAGAAAATGGGGGGAGGGTAAGAATAGTATGAGAAATGTAGAAGCCCAAGAACATATATGTACAACCCATGACATGAACTAAAGGGGTGGAATGTGTGTGGGAGGGGGCGTGCAGAGTGGAAGGGAGTGAAGGGGGAAAATGGGACAACTGTAATAGCATAATTAATAAAACATATTTTAAAAAATTATAAATAAATAAAATATTTTTAAAGACTACATTGTGATCCTATTTGCTTTTTAGAAGAAATGTTTGGCTGTAGTGTGAAGAATGGATGCAGAGGAGAGTGTTTGAAGGGAGGTCTGATTGTTGTGATTCAGGGGAGACGTAGTCGTGGCCTGAATGAGGGTGGTGCAGGCCGGATGGACAGGAGGGATTAGAGCCCAGTGTAACTGACAAAGGCTGGTGATGCTAGAGGAGGGGGCTGAGAGTGAGGAAATAGTCTTTCTGGCCTGGGGAGTGGGAGGACCAAGCCATGGAGCCCAGAAGGACACGACCCAGAAGATGGAGGGTTCAGCTAGAAGGGAGCCCTGAAGCCAAGAGACCATCCAGCCTTACCCCTTCAACAACTCCACTAAGGACCACACTTTGTATCAAAAAGGGAAAAAAGAAAAAGGTACTTACATGCCTAGCCTGGTGTGGGTATAAGAATGAGACTTTTTACCTTGCCTATTTCAAATACTAAAAATTAATCCAAAAATCTGAATGTATTCTTCTATCCTATTTTACTTTCTTCATTTCTCTTTGCTTTTCTAGATCCTTCAAGATGCAGCTGATGACACCAAATGTGAGGATGGTTGCTAGGATATCTGGAAATACAACTACAACTAGCTTCCTCTTATGGCACACAAATTCTACATGTACCAGACACTGAGCAAAATACTCTCCACATTTTGTATTTAATCCTCACAGTCCCATGAGGTACTTGCTATCACCTACATTTTACAGATAAGGGACTGATGCTCAGAAAGGCGATGTTCCTGCCCAGGGTTACAGAACTAAACAGATTCTTGAACCCAGCCATCTCTGACTCCAAAGCCTATCGTACTAACCACTATGCTATCCAAGCTCCAGCAAGTCTTTCTTTGAGTACACAGAGGAATTTAAGTCTATCCTATAAAAGGCTTCTTGCCCTTTACATACATTTTCACTGAAAATTAAGAATCCTTAGTAAAAACATCCCATGAACTAGAGCTCCTTTTTAGAATGCAGTGTGAACAGTGCCCCTGGAATCGTCCAGCCTGGCACCCTTGTGACAGTACTGGCTTGGATCAAACCTCTGGACCTTAAGCTTAAGTTCAGACTGGGCATATAGATGGCCAAACAGCGTGTTTATGAAAACAGGTTAGACAAGGGAGTAGTCAACGTGTAAAAACATCTGGACCAGCCAGCCCTTGGTTACCAGTGCAGAGATCAGAACTCCAGCTGAAATTACTTCTCAGCTGATGATGAGAGGGTATAACTTTGAACTCCTGGATGCCCACATGTGAGAAGTAATATTTATGGAAGACTGAATAAAGGGGATGCAATAAATCCCCTTTAAAGTATCTTTTAAAAGACACTTGAGATTTTATCTTTGAATTAAGCTAGCTTAAGGCATTTTCATACTGATCATTTTGCTACACATGGTTGCTTATTTTGAACTGCCCTTCAGCTCGTATACAAGAAACAATTTCTAAGGCTCATGGAATCTGCACCTACTGTAGGGATGAGCTGAAGACAGTGCTTGTCACTTTACTATATCCTCTTTCCAGGACCATCGGAGACATGTTCCTCATGACTTGCTACCAGGAAATAGCTGTGCTTATCATAAAAAGCTAGTTTGTTGTTATTTTCTCTCATCCACGAATTGTGTAACTGACTTTGTTTCTGTTTTTGCTTTGGCTCCAAGGACCTTAAAAGCCAGGCTGGCAGGCTTGCCTCTGTCAACTAACCCTACCTTAGAGAAGCCAGCATGTAGTCTAATAACCTCATCTTGGTTTTATTTATTTTCTTCTTATTTGAATTTTTCTTCCTTCCTCCACTCCCAATCTTCCCCATTACATATGGTACAAGTTTATCTTGTGACTGTGTTTTAATAACCTAGGAGTTGTAATGTAAGTCCTTTTTAGAATATCTCAGGGTAGAAAAAGATAATAAATTCTAGATAGAAAATTGAAGGTTGTCACTAGGGTTTATAGTTAAACCCAGATAGGTAAGGGATGATAATCAGGGCCAAATAAAGCTCCTGTTTGCAATTCCAAAACCTGCTTCAGTTGTTCCACAGGTTTATCAATTCTGACCTGCTTCCTGACTCACCTTCCATTGCTGCCCACGACAGAGACTGACAAGGCTCTGGCTGCTCACAGTTGGCAGGAGTGCCCTGCTTTTGCAAATTGTCTCTCTAGAACCCAGCTATTTATTGTATACAGAAAGTATTTGCCTGCTTACTTGGAAAATATAAACACAGCTTATCTGCATAAAGAAAAAAAGGTTACCCTTATCATTCTTGCATACCTGGAACGAGGTGTCACTGTCAGAGAGACACAGTAGGCAGAAACATAACAGACAGTGTTACCAACTGCTGGCAGAGTGATTGACTTGGATTTTTCTTTATTTTGGATACTTAAGACCATTTGAACTGGTGGTTAAATCTAGTCCCAGTTCTATGGTGCACAATGGATAATTTGACCAATACATGCTCAACCAATGACCTTCAAGGACTCCATAAGACTATGCTGGAAATTGTCTCTTCTCCCATTCAGTAAGAAAGTGGTGAGACCTAAGAATTTGCTGGGCAGATGCTGTGTTTGATAATCTAGGAGATAAGATGCGTAGAAGCCAAGACTGCTGTCTCCGCCATGGGAGGGATTAGAATCAGATCATGGAGAAGATAAACAGAATATAAGTTTTATAACTGCCATAATAAGAATACATAGTGCAAACCAGGAGCTAAGGGGAACCACAGAAGGCTCTGAGTGGTGTGGTTTTTGTAAGCCCTACTGAATGTAAGTTGATGGAAAAGAAGCATAACATCCCTTTCAAAGGGCATCACATGAGCAAGAGCACGGGGAATAAAGAGAAACCTTTCCCTGGCTGGTGTAGCTCAGTGGATTGAGCGCAGGCCTGCGAACCAGAGGATTGCGGTTCGATTCCCAGTCAGGGCACATGCCTGGGTTGTAGTCCAGTTCCCTGCAGGCCAACTCCCAGCAGGGGATGCACAAAAAAAAGGCAACCATACATTGATGTTTCTCTCCCTCTCTCCTTCCCCTCTAAAGATAAATAAATAAATAAAATCTTTAAAAAAATAAAATAAAGAGAAACCTTTGCTAGCATAGCCTTATGGATATGCATAACTTCATTTTTTCTTAGGCCATAAGCATGACAAAGTCATGCTGGGAGATGCCTATGACCCCAATGTGTGTTTCTGGCAAGGCCAGAATTTTCTCTTTAGGGAGAGGCACAGTAACATTGATTGTACAACATTACTCCACCCCGGCATTTATTATTAGTCATAAAAACTGACTGGGCCTCTCCAATATCACCAGGTCACTTGATGAATATCCAGGATAAATAAACACCTACAATTTGTCTTCTCTGTCCTTTCAGAGAGCAAAAGCACAACTCAATTCAGGGACCAGGACACCGAACAAATGTTTGAATGATTCCTGAGGTCCTGCAAGCATTTTTGCATTGTTCCAAGAGTATGAAAGAGCCATTGTGGTCGCTGATCACCAGTTCCTCTGTCCTGTGGAGAATGAGGGGATGCAATAATGAACACAATGGCTATTACACTCACTTTTGAAGTGGGGAAAAAATGCAGCATGCTGAAAGGTTTATTCTTGGAGGGTGCTTAACAACATCATTGTTTCTATAACTCTCCAAACTATGCTTGCACCCTCACCCTTTGCGTCCTGGCACCCAGAGGTGTGTCCTGGGGCAGATGCATCACCCAGACTTTTTGGTTTTAGCTACTTTAACCCTACCCTCAGTCTCAGCCCATCTGCATAAGCCTCATTGAAGTTAGCCAATTCAAGAACCAAAGAAGCAGATATGGGTTAAACAGCCACATCACATCCCATCCCAGGCTGCCCTGCATCTACATCCCTAACCCACAGCAACTCATGCAGGCTCAGAACTCACCTTTTAGGGATCTCTTCGGGGCCTCACTCTCTGTCCCTTACTGGCAATCCCTTCCAATGGAAAGCCAGACCCTTCTGTGACTAGAATTATTTTTTCTTTTCCTTGTCTTGGCTAGAATTTCTGTTACCTTTAGCAATAAAAAAGTCTTTCTAGCAGTTTCAGGAATTTTCCATGGCCAGAGAAGTTAAAGATGTCTAGGCAATTCCAACCGACTAGAATGCCATTAGCCAAATAATGAGGATGAGGTTGTATAAGAGACTGATTAATTCATATGTACATTTATATGTAAATTCATAGGTACATTCAATTTTAAAAAACAACTATTGGCTCAATAATTAGCAACCAAAATTTCATCCGGAGGATTTAGGCAAGAAATAAAAAGTATTTAAATCCAAAATAAAGAAATAAACTTGTTCCTGTTTGCAAATGACAAGATAGTATGTAGAGAAAACCCGTTAAACTCCACCCAAAACACTGTTAGAACTCAAACAAATTCAGTGAAGCTGCAGAATAGAAAATCAGTACACAAAAAGCAGTGGTGTTTTGCCCCACTAACAATAAACTATCAAAGAGAAATTAAGAAAATAATCCCATTAATAAATGCATCAAAAAGAATCAGATACTGAGGAACAAATTTAACCAAGGAAGTAAAAAATCTGTACACTGAAAACAACAAGTCATTGAAACTGATAACTCAAATAAATAGACATATAGCCCCTCAGGTGGCTCAGTTGATTGGAGGGTTGTGCACCACAAAGTTGTGGGTTCAATCATCCATCAGGGCACATATCTAGGTTTTGGGTTTGATCCCCAGTTGTTGTGGTGTTTGTGGGAGGCAACCAATTGATGATTCTCTCTCTCTCTCTCTCTCTCTCTCTCACACACACACACACACACACACATGTGTTGTGTGCTCTGTCTCAAGTCAATACAAATATCCTTGGGTGAGGATTTTTAAAAATGAAAATATAATCCATGTTCATGGATTGGAATAAATAATATTGTTAAAATACCCATACTACCCAAAGCAAGCTATAGATTTAATGTAATCCCTACAAAAAATTCCAATGGTATTTTTCACATAAGTTTTATAAAACAATTTTAAAATTTAAATGGATCACAAAGGAAAACAAGAACAAAGCTGGAGGTATCATACTTTCTAATTTCAAATTGTATTATAAAGTTATAGTAACCAAACAGCATGGTACTGGTACAAAACCAGACACATGGACCCATGAAATAGAATCAAAAGTACAAAAATAAACCCATGTATATGTAACCAATTAATCTTTAACAAAGGAGTCAAGAATATGTAATGGGGAAAAGAGGAGTCTCTTTAATAAACAGTGTTGGGAAAACTGGATATCCACATGCAAAACAATGAAACTGGACGCCTATCTTACACCTCATGTAAAAATCAGTTCAATTCACGTAGATTAGACTTGACCATAAGACCTAAAACCATAGTAAATGAAAAGGTCCTCAGTATCACTAAGCATCAGGAAAATGCAAATCAAAACTACAATGAGATATCACCTCCCACATGTCAGAATGGCTATCATCAATAGATCAATAAACAAGTGTTGGCAAGGATGTAGACAAAAGGAAATACTGATGCAGCCACTAAGGAAAACAGTATAGAGGTTGCTCAAGAAAATTAAAATTAGAGCTGCCAAATGATCTAGCAATTATATTTTGGGATATTTTTCCAAAGGAAATGAAATCACTATCTCAAAAATATGTCTGCACCCCCATGTTCCTTGCAGCACTATTTACAACAGCCAAGACATGGAAACAACCTAAATGGTGTCCGTTTAGAGATGAATGGGTTAATATACATATGTATAAATGTTAGTAATGTTATAAAAGAAAGAAATCCTGGTATCTGCAACAACATAGATGGACCCTGGGGACACTATGCTAAGTGAAATAAGTCAGAGAAAAACAAGTACTCTATGGTCTCACTTACATGTAGAATCTTAAAAAAAAACTCACAAAAACAAAATGGTTATCACTAGGGGCAGGGATTGGGGAAAATGGGAGGAGATGACAAAAGGGCACAAACTTCCAAGTATAAGATAACTAAGTTCTGGGGACATAATGTTCAGCATGGTGATTATAGTTAACAATACCATATTGTTTATTTATTGTCGAGAGTAAATTATAGAAGTTGCCACCACATACACACAAAAATGGTAACTATGTGAGCTTGTGTTAACTAATTGTATTGTGGTAATTATTTTGCAAAGTGTACAAAAATAAAAATCATCACTTTGTACGCCTTCAACCTATACAATGCTATATGTCAACAACATCTCAATAAAGCTGAAAAAATACAAGAGATAACAAATACCACTGGGTAGGTAGAGAAAAGGGAACCCTTATACACTGTTGGCAGGAATGTAAACTGCAACAGCCACTATGGAAACAGTAGGGACGTTCCTCAAGAAATTAAAAGTAGAACTACTATATGATTCAGCCATCCCACTTCTGGGTAAATACCCAAAGGAAACAAAATCACTATCTGGTAGACACATCAGTACTTTCGTGTCCATTGCAGCCTTGTTCGCAACAACAAAGGGATGGAAACAACATTAGTGTCCATTAATAGATGAATGGAAAAAGAAAAGGTGATGTATATAGATATATACAGCAATATATATACACACACATATATATTACATATACATATATATATATACACACATATATATACACAATGGAATATTATTCAGTCTTTAAAAAGGAAAGTCTGCCATTTTTTGACAATATGAATGAAACTGAATACTAAATAACATAATATTAACCATTAACAGAACCATTGTAAATGCTGCATGGAATCATTTAAATGTGGAATCTTAAAAAAAAAGTGAAACTCATAGAAACAGAGATCAAATGGCTGTCAGAGGCTTGGGGTGGGGTGAATAAGTAGAGGCTAGTATATGGATGTAAACTTTCAGTTATATGATCAATAGGTCTGAGGATCTAGTGAAAAACATGGTGCCTTATTTTGACATGTATAATGTACACTTTTTTGCCCAAATTTTTTAGGGAAAAATAAGGATGGGCATAATACATGGGTATAATGATTATATATCATGGGTATAATAATCCCATTTATAATGCACACAAAACCATGGGTGCACATTACACATGGAAGAGTGTTATACACAGCAAAATACAGTAACTATAGTCAATACAGATTGTACAATTGAAGTTTTCTAAAAGAGTAAAACTGAAGTGTTTTCACCACTACTCCCAAAAAGATAAATATGTGAGGTGATGAATATGTTAATTAACTTAATGGTGGATCCTTTGACTATATATATATATATATATATATATATGTACATATATATATATTCAATACGATGTACACTTTAAATATCTTTCCATTTTATTTGTCAATTATACCTTAATAAAGCTGATAAAATTACAATAGCCAAGTGCTGGAAGCATGAACCATGGTCAGCCTGCCGCCTTACGCCCTCAGTGGGTCCGCCTGTTGCTACCCCACACCTGGGATCCGCCCAGGGCTGCCTGCACGTCTGGGTCGGGAGATCTTTCTTGCCCAACCCCGCTCTGATGCTGGCTCCGCCCCTCTTACTGGTCATTGTTGTCGGACTTCCATATAGTTCAATTTTCTGTGTTTTGGCTGCGTTTTTGTTACTAAAATTTTGTTGACTTTAAACTTGGTTGTGAGGGGAGGCACAGTGTTTCCACCTACGCCTCCGTCTTGGCAGAAGTCCCAGAATTTTCTGATAGAAGGATGGAGACAGGAAAATAAACCGTAATTTTGTGGCTTCTGACTTGTATGTCTAGGTGGGTGGCAGTGCCCCTGGCTGGAAGGCAGGAGACTCAGGGAGGAGGACTCAACTACAATGCAGGCTGATGTCTACACTATTGCTATGACCAAACACAGAAATATTCATGGCCCAAAACAGTTGCTTCTGTCATAGATCTTCATGACCTCACACATAAATCACACCGGCACCCTCCCAGCTACAAAGCTTGCCAGCCTTGCTTCCTGTCTCTCGACACTGTGGGCCTCCATGATTTTTATATCTGTTTATTTATTTATTTACTGACTGACTTGCTTATTTATTTAAAAATAGAGAATGCTTCATGAATTTGCCTGTCATCCTTGCACAGGGACCATGCTAATCTTCTCTGTGTGGTCCCAATTTTAGTCCATGTGCTGCCAAAGCGAGCACTACTTTATTTTTTGCCACAATGAGCACATATACAGATGCATATAGTGCATCATTTTAACCACTTTTAGGTGTACAGTTTACCAATGTTAAGTACATTCACATTGTCGTACAACGGATTTTTATTTTTAATACGTCATTATTCTCATGCCCTGCCCCCGCTCCTTTCCCCTGCCAGTCTCAGGAGAAACTGTGCCTGGGATCTTACTTCACTTACCAGTTCTCTTTCTCGTATCAAAAACTACAGAGCAACAAAAGTCGATAAAGAAGGCTTGTCAAACAGGTATTTCAAACTTTTATCCGTTGAAACAGATTCCTAGATACACAGAACACTCTGACAGGCGTCAGAGGGATGGGTGTTGGAGGGCTGAGAGAAAAGGGAGGTGGGATTAAGCAGGATGCCAATTGGTAGTTACAGAATAGCCACAGAGATGTAGATTTCAGCACAGGGAATATAGTCAGTAATCTGGTAACAAAAAAAGAAAAGGAAAAAACAGGAAAACAAATAATAATAATAATAATAATAATAACATCATGATAACTATGTGTGGGGCCAGGTGGATACTTGAAGCGGGGGGGGGGGACCCAACCCTGTAAAGTACATGATTTTCTAACCACTTTGCTGTACATCTGAAACTAATACAGAATAATATCGAATGTAAACAGTAAACAAGAACATAAATTAAAAAATAAAACTTATACCCAAACAGTGTAAAAGGAATAACCAAATCCTCATGATTTATAAAAAAAGTTTACAAGAACAAATCATTTTAAGATAGCAGTTATTGCAATGCAATTGAGTTGAACATACAATTTTTATACTTTTATAGTTTTAAACATTTTATTGGAGCACTAATAATTTACTACATCCATAGCCAGTGTAAGAAATGCAAGAAGTTCAAGTTGATTGGGCTTTTTATAATAAAATAACTTGTTATTTTATGAGAAAATAAAATAAATATTTTATGAATGGAACACCAGCCCACAAATCAAGGTCGCCAGTGCAACTCCCAGGCAGGGCACCTGCTGGGTTGCGGGCCAGGTCCCCAGTAGGAGGCGTGCGAGAGGCAACCACACATTAATGTTTCTCTCCCTCTCTTTCTCCTTCCCTTCCCTATCTCTAAAAAAACAAAGAAAATATTTTTTAAAACAAAATAGCATGTAAGAGGTTTTGAGACCTTGGGAAACTCTGGCTGTGGCCTCAGCTTTCACAACTCACATGCAACAGGATGGAACCATTTTCAGAGAGTGCTGACAGTGAGTTCTTAGGGAAGAACTGCACTTCCCTAAGTGTAGTTCTTACTACATCATGACTCCTTGTGCAAACCCATTTGTTCAGCCTTGACTACAAGCTCCTCCCAATTCCTGTTAGCTATTTTATTGGTAAAGCAGGAAGACTTGTCTCAACACATACTCATTTTCCTTGTGCTCTTAAGGAAAATAAAGCACTCTATAGGCGGAGCTCAGAACAACCCTCTTTAAAGACAGGAGTCTCCACGCTTACCTGACACTTCAGTTCCAGTATCCTGCCCAGCCAAGAAGCAATTAGCCAAAATGATGCCTGGAGGTTTAACTGAAGCCAAACCGGCCACTCCAGAAATCCAGAAGATTGCTGATGAGGTGAGTTGATGCACCCCATGGAATGGTTTAATCTAAAATTTTTAGTTCCTAGGTTTAGTCCCTGTGTTAAAAATGTGAGTGAACATGAAAACCAGAATACTGGGAAATGTGTAGTTTTGTTCAGGCTTTCTTACAACTAAAAGAATTTTCCTCTTTTAAAAGATGAAACCTCTAATAGTCCCAACTGTGAGAATGAGCTTGAGTCATATCCCCTCTCAGAGCCCCAGTTTCCCATTCGTAGAAGAATTTTTATTGTATCATTTCCAAAGCTCTTACTATGTATGATTCTAGGATTGTTAACTCAGTTTCTGACAAAATTTTTCTAATCTCACCATGTGGAGCCAACATGTAATTAAAGTCTGAGGATGTTAACAATTTGACAAACTGGACTTCAAATGCATTGCACGGAGATTTTTCTTTGAATAAGTTGAATTAAGAAGAACATGGTAGAGGCAATCCACTTACAAATTTCCTACAAATTTAACCAAATAGACAGTGGGGTTTTTTTTTTATTCAGTATTTAGAAGATGATTAAACTAGTAGAGAATAGATGTGGAATAGTTCATGGTGATTCCAGAATCGATTATAGTGAAAATAGGACATTAAATGTTTATTAGAAAGTTGTTTGGTTAGCTATCACCCATATAATAAAATTTATTATATTGCATATTTTATATGCAATATACAAAGAAAAATACAAATTACTATTTTAGGTTTGTAACATTTTCTATTTTATTTTTTTAAATTTATTTATTTTTAGAGTTAGGGGACAGGAGGGATTAGGAGAGGGAGTGAAACACTGATGTGTGTGTGTGAAAAATGGATAGAGTGCCTCTCACAAGCTCCCCAACCCAGGCATGTGCCCTAAGCAGGGATAGAACCAGTGACCTTTCTGTTTGCTGGAAGACGCTCAACCAAATGAGCCCCGCAGTTCAGGCCTTGTTTTCTATTTTCTTGTAGCATTCCTTCTTGCTTTTTCTTTGAAACTTCATTCTATGACAGTGTTTGGCAAGCAAGATCAGCTTCTTGTGTAAGTGGAAAAGATGGAATTCTCTGTGTAGGGCCCTTGCAATCTCTCTGAGAGATCAGATGCCTGGAATCCTACCATCCATTTTTTGGTGATAAATATTTCTCTTCAATGAGTTCTTTTAAAGAATAATACCTTGGAGTTGTTTTTGTTTTGTTTTCCTGAAGAAGATAATGAGTGCTTTTGTTGAATCCCTGCATAGAGTCAGTGTTCTCAAACTGGAATATTCGTGCACAAGTTTAATGAGCCCAACCCCCCGGGGGCTTGTTAAAATGCAGATTCTGGCTCAGTGGGTCCGAGGTGGGGCTGGTAGTCTACATTTCTAACAAGCTCTCAGGCAATGCCCTTGCTGCTGTCCATGACTTCACTTGCCTTCAGGATCAGAGACACATGATGTCCTAAGAAATCTGTGAGAGACAGCTTTCTGAAAACACAGTGTTGCCAAAATATTCTGTTTCACTTGTGAAATGAAGATAATGCCTTTTGCCCTGCCGACCTCAGAGCTGTTAAGACTGAGAAGACATGCCTAGGTGAGGCACCACAATTGTTTACTTCAGATTTTTGCCTGAAAGCATCTCTAACCGTGGAAAATCCCCTGGGGGCTCTCTAGGGGGCAAAGCTGTAAGAAGGATGAGTAATAAGAGATTTAAAATATACAGGGTGTGGAAAACTTTGATTTTAATGTTTTTTTTAATTTAAAGATTTTATTTATTTATTTTTAGAGAGAGGGGAACGGAGGAAGAGAAACATCAATGTGTGGCTGCCTCTCACATGGCCCCTTACTGGGGACCCAGCCTGCAACCCAGGCATGTGCCCTTAGTGGGAATTGAACTGGTGTCCCTTTGGTTCTCAGCCAATGCTCAATCCACTGAGCTACACCAGCCAGGGCTTAATTTTAATGATTTTTAAAAGCCTATCTTGGTTAGCGAGAACTTGTTTGTTTTTTTAAAAAGAAGCTAGCCAAGGCCCTGGCTGGTGTAGCTCAGTGGATTGAGCACAGGCCTGCAAACCAGAGGATTGGGGTTTGATTCCCTGTCAGGGCACATGCCTGGGTTGCAGGCCGGTTCCCTGCAGGCCAACTCCCAGCAGGGGATGCACAAAAGGCAACCATACATTGATGTTTCTCTCCCTCTCTCCTTCCCCTCTAAACATAAATAAATAAATAAAATCTTTAAAAAAAGGTTTAAAAAAAAAAGAAGCTATCCAAAGGCCTTGCATTGTTAATATTTGTCTGTGAACCGTTTCTTGCCATGCATCTCAATCCTGTCAGAGAGGGAGAATGAGACATAGGTATTTCTAATACCTTCCTCACCCCAGAAAGGCACTTTGCAGCTGTAAAAGCTTTGCCCTCCTTTTCAATCTCTCATTTTGATCTTTCTAACCCCTGGGGCAGGGAGAAAAGCATGATGCCCATTTTTCAGATGAAGAAACTGAGATTCAAAGATGTTAATAACCACCTTATCGAGAAGCTAGCCCATCTCCAGATTTTTTATTTTTGACCACCTGCCTTTTCTACCATACAGTGGCAGGAATCTGGAGAACTTATGTGGGGTAAGGGAAAAACAGTGGTGAGATACAGTGTGGCAAATTCGCCTTTTCTGTGCAAGCAACAGGCCTCATTTAAATCAACATGAGTAATGAATATCAGTGAATTCTTGAATATGTCTTAGGTGTCTAGCACTGTTTTAAATATCATAAAATTTCCATGTGGCAATAAGACATGGGCCTGCCCTCAAGGAGTTTCCAATCCATTTAGGGAAACTACCCATTAAAATATGGGTGCTCTTGAAGGAGCTGAGCTTTATTGGCTTTCCCCGATGTTGTTGGAGAGCTTCCTGGTGGAATGCCAACGGGAGGAAGAACCCCATTAGGAAGGAGGGAGCGGAAAGGAAAGGTCATCCACTGAGAGGGGGAGGCATCTCGAAAAATGGTAACTGCCTACTCAAGGAGTTTGACATCAAAATGAGAGATGGGTGTTGAATGAGGTCAGATAAGAAGATCAAACAAGGGGTTTGGGGTTCAGAAGATGAACACTTCCGAGGAGAGAGGAAAAGAGTGTGCCCATTCTGAAGATAACAGAGACTGGATGGTAATTGCAGAATCATGTACTATGCTTACGGTACTTGGGACCAGAGTACACATGAAAGAAACCTCCTCTTCCGAGATTCTCTGGGTATCAGTTGAGTGTCTTGGCTATACCCTTCTTCCTATTTGGGGAGAAAAGTTGTCCCCCCAAAACAAGCCCAGGCTCTTCATTCAGAAGACATTGATGATGTGCACAGTACTATGTGAATTACCATAGACAGAGAAGGGGTATAAAAGATGTAAAGATAGTCCCTGCCCTTGGAAATTTACAAAGTAGGTTGGAGATAAGAGATAAACACAAGAAAATAAAGTCATACATGCCCCACCCATAAAAGCCAATAATACAGGGTGGGCCAAATGTAGTTTTATAGTTGTTCACATGAAAAATACAATGATTAATATGTAAATAATAATCTAAGCATAAGCTCTATGTTTCAGGTACTTACAACTGTAAACCTACTTTTGCCTCACCTTGTATATGTGTAATTAAGGATTAAGTGAATGACTTGACCAATAGCTTCTGGACCATTACTACTTTCCATTATTTTATATTATAAGTAATATATATATATATATATATATATATATATATATATATATACACACACACACACATTGCATGAGATTTCTGACAATATTTATGGGCAGGAAAGAAATATTATTTCAATAATTATTTTTAGAAATAAGAGCTATAATTACACATGCACAGGTACATACACATAAAACCCACACACACAAGTCAAACCACATCCCTGCGTACAATTACTGGCAAGCACACAGATTGTGGTTTTAGTCTGCCACGACACCATACAAATACACCATCTGCATACCATTAGGGACACACCTCGGGGCTTAGCATGTCATGGCGCTCACTCACCCACGAGTCTGTGTTCTGCTCTCCGACTATAGCCTCCTCCTTAGTCACCTCTCCCATGGCCCCAGCCCCAGGGAACCTGCCATGCAACCACCCCAGATTCCTTCGGGCACTCACCCTCCCATCGCCATCCTGCACATAGGCCTATTAGATCACTCGTGCAGCCTGGGCCCACAATGGGTGGTTCCATACTCTCCTCCATCCCTGGTCTCCATGACCCCGTGAGCTTCTGGCATCCCAGTCCTCAGTCAGAGGTCACTCCCACGGCCACCCCTTCCTCCTCAGCTTCTGCTCCAGGTTCACAAAAAATTGATCAAGGAACACACAAAACCACAGAAAACTCACCCATTGCAAATCTAGGATTCATGCCGGGGAATAGCAGCAATAGAACCTTGGGGTTGCCAAAACATCCTTTTTGTCATAGCTTGTTGGTCCTTTTCTAGAAACCCCACAGAGATGGAGCTGGACCTTATGTCTCCTCAGTTCCTCAATCCCTCCTATCGCCATGGTCCCTCCAGCCAGCATCTCAGTTCCACTCATAGAAGACTGTGGTCATCCTGTGTAGAAATGCCCTGATTTATGTACCCCCTCTGATCTCATTCCACCCTCCCAGCTAAGACCTTGTCCTCTTTTCTTAAGTCGGCCCCTACTCTCTTATGCCAGGTGCCATGACTTCATGTGTGCTGGGTGCCTTGCCCCATGCCTCCTCCTTCCCTCAAAACATGGTCAGCCTGCAAATGTCCACGAGGCACCTCTCACCAGCCCTACTGTATTTTCATGCTGCTACTTAAACTCTCCTTCCTTACTACACTGTAAAACTTCCCAAAGTATGGCCTATCCATGTTGCCACCATTACCTTCCCATCTATTCTTTCCTAAATGATGCGTAGTCTAAATGATTCTGCAGAAATATTAGACACAAGAAAAACTCCTGGGTGTTGTGTGCAGCATGGCTGGAATCCTCAGATTCTAGAGCACTAACAACTTGCCAAGATTCATGCTCTGCAGCAGTAAGAAATGCTTGAACAGCCCTGGGGTACATGCATGTATGTCACCAGGTGCTCCTCGCAAGTAGCATCCTTCTCCTGCTGGGGCCCAAGCAATTCCCCTACACTGTCCCCTCCAGCGCCTCAGCCACCACCATGCATGGCAGGCTGAGGAACTGAACCCCACCTGTGTCCAGCCCAAGGTCTGGCTGTTTTCCACCAGGCTCCTGAACATCACTCCTAGCTGGCCTTCACCCTCTGAACATCCATCCTGGGGGCCATTCAGCACCACGCTGCCTTCTGAAACTTGAGGTTTCACCTCTGAACATCCATCCTGGGGGCCATTCAGCACCACGCTGCCTTCTGAAACTTGAGGTTTCACTGACCAGCTTCTTCCTGCTCTGCCCCTTTTCCTGCTCCTCAACTTAAATCTTATCACCTCGGTTCACAGCTTCCAACAACGCAAATCTGTTTTATGAAAAGGGAAGCAAGGCTACAGCTAATAAATAAGTAGGTTCTCTATATCCACCAGTGTTATATCTGCAAATTCAACCTAACATGTATCAAAATGTTTGGGGAAAACAATCCCAGAAAGTTCCAAAAAACAACCCTTTAATTTGCCCTGTGCCAAGCCCTATACTGAAAACACACTAATGAAGTATGCTGCAGGCTATATGCAAATATGTACTATGCCATTTCATATAAGGGACTTGAGCATCTGCAGATTTTGGTATCTGCAGGGGGTCCTGCAGCCGAATCCCTCCAGTTCCCGGGGAAGACACTACAGTGAACCTGCAACCAGGGCACACACTCTGGCAGGTGCTGGTGCACTTACAGAAACAAACCAGGACCACTCTGTCGTGGAAGACTCTGGGCTTCCAGACTGCACAGATACAATGGACAGTTGCAGCTCTAGCTAGGACAGATAGAAATAAATGCTTGTGATATGCGGTAAAAACAGGACCAAAAGACTGGAAACCAGAGAGTATAGATAACTGCAACAGGTAACAGATATTTAAGTCATCAGGCAAGGAACTCAAAACTTTAAATAAATATAATTAGCAATTAATTAGCCATAAGCACTCATGTTTTCCTCACAGGCCAGGTTCCTCATTCGTGAAAGGTTAAAATAGGTCATTTGGGGTTTTGTGTACAGATTAACCCTTTCCAACCCTTTCTAATTTGACCGGTGCCCAGTGTTGGCTGAAACCGATTAGGACAGAGGCAACAGCAGGACAGTAACCCCTCCCTCACCCATCCTCTCTCTCCAACATTACCCACTTCGCCTTCTCTCCCCTACACCCTCTCTCTTCTCATTCCTGGTTTTTCCTCACTGTTCGTCTTCTTCCTTCCTCCATTTGGAGCTTCAGTTTTCATCTCAGGAAAGCAATCACATTCTTTCTGTCATTCGGAAGTTGACAGGAAGAAACAAGTGTTAAGTAGTCCAGGAAGTGTTTGCCCTCGGAAGTGGTCTGAGAATGCCTAGCTTGCAAATGGCTTCAATCTTGAAAATACTTGCACCCAAAAAGAGGCACCAATAGGAAAGAATTGAAAACATTTGCGCACTGATGGGAGGGACTGGAGGTCTGTCTTGGACTGTGATGCTTCAGTGAAGGGCTGGGAAGCAACTTCCTAATAAACAAGGCGCATCAAGCACACGCATTTATTTTCCTCTTCCCTCTAAATAATAGAAAAGGATCAGGGGAAAGGGGCACAGACACACAGCTATAGAGACGACAGGAGATAGGCAAAGACCACCTTAGAGATAGAGACAAAAGTGTGGAGATAGAAAAGAGGTGAACAACGGCAAGTGACTGAGCCATCCAGACACAACTTGAGCCACAGAGGGGAATGTCTGAGCCAGATGCAAGTGGGTTCTCACTGCAGAACTCCAAGCTACCTCAAGCACAAGCTACTTCAGAAACTGATGGAGAGGAGACTGAGGCATGGAGCTAAAGCCGGAGGACTGATGGCCGTCTGTCTGAGGGGCAGTCAGACCGCCCCCAGATCCTTCCCTCTCACTGTCCTCCACCCTGCAAGACAAGCTACTACCTGTCCTCCCCAGAGCAAAGGCTAGAGCTCTACTCTTAGCAGCAACCCAGCGACAGAGACCATGGTGTACGCTAGCACATGAGGCCCAACTGGGAGCCGAATGAAGGACCTACACTGAAAACTTGGGTTCAGTCAAAGTTCACTTACTGGATTTGAGACTCTCTTGCTCCCTTCTCATCCTTGGTTCAGGAATTCTGGCATCTAAGCCTATTACTCCGTGTTTGACAGAATGATGGCCATCCAAACTCCTGCATCCTATAAAAATGTCACCTTACTCGGCAAAGGGACTTGCAGATGAGATTAAATTAAGGATCTTGAGATATACAGTACTGTTTTTGCAATTTTGAGTCAGGAATTATTTTCAAACAAACTCTTTAATGGAAGAGTAATTATTGTTCTTCCCTTGCTCCTTTTTTATATTAGTCAAAGACATATATAACTATTAAGGCTTTGCCACTCAAAACATTACCATATAGCCAGCCCTGGCCAGAGGGCTCAGTTGGTTGGAGCATTGTCCTGTACACCAAAAAGGTTAGGGGTTTGATTCCCCCTTAAGGCACATACCTAGGTTATAGGATAGATCCCCTGTCAGGGTATGTTCAGGAGGCAACTGATAGATGTTTCTCACTCACATCAATGTCTGTCTCTTTTTTCTTTCTCTCTCTATCTTCCTCTCTCTCTAAAATCAAAAAATGTATCCTAAGGTGAAAATTTAAAAAAGAATTACCATATTACCAAATTAAGTTCATGTAAACTGAGCCTAAAGGAACCAAATTTGACCTTTTAGTCAGCCCATGTGATCTTATTAAACATAGGTCTTTTCCATCCACCCATTCCCCCCCTCAATTATCACCTCTTTTCCATGTCCGTAAGTTCTCTTTTTTTTCATTATTTTATTGTTGTTCAATTACAGTTGTCTGCGATCCCCCAACCCCCGCACATTCCACCCATCCCAGCCAAACCCACTTCCCTTCCTTGCTTCCACCCTTCCCCTTGATTTTGTCCATGTGTCCTTTATAGTAGTTCCTGAAAACCCTTCCCCCCATTCTTTCCACCCCCCAAGTCCTCACCCACCACCCCTCCCCTCCAGACATGCCAGCCTGCTCTCTCTGAGTCTGTCTCTGTTTTACTTGATAGTTAAGTTTGTTAATTAGATTTCACATATGAGTGAAATCACATGCAAGAGGGTATGGGTGGGATAAATGGTGATGGAAAACAAGCAAACAAGACAGTACAGCCATTTAGGAAACACTACAGACACCAAAATACTAAATAAAATTTTATCTAATAAAATCTATAGTATATTGAAACAAATGCGATCAAGTCATATTTGACCCAGGCTTAGTACTTTTATTTATTAAAAATAGATTTCTACTAAATTATGCATCAAAGGAAATAAAAGCATTTGAAAATATAGGTGTTTTTCTTTCTTTGAGATATGGAGCTACACCCTGAAATATGAAACTCAATCAGTGGATTGAGCACTTGTCTGCAAACCAAAGGGTGGCTAGTTTGATTCCCAGTCAGGGCACATGCCGGTGTTGGGGTCCATGTCACCAGTTGGGGGCATGTAAGAGGCAACCAAAAAAGAAAAATGAAAATAGCTCACAGATCTCATTATCATCATTTCAGAATGTGAGGTCCTGCATGTGTAAATCATGTAAATGGAATCCAATATATTTTTGATAATTTGTTTGTTCTTTTCTTAAGGTTAAACCACAGCTTGAAGAAAAAACAAATGAAACTTATGAAGAATTTGAAGCTATAGAATACAAAACTCAAGTGGTTGCTGGAATAAACTACTACATTAAGGTTAGACTTCAACATCCACTTTGGCACCAAGAGACTGCATTTCTCACTTTATGTGGTGCTCCCTGTCACCTCTACCACATAATTTCTTCCTTCACCTTGTCCTAAATCAAGATGCCCACCTAGCATACTTCCCAAGGAGTAAACTCTCAAATTTAGTAGATGTCAGTGTATTTATGTCGCCTCTTGATGCAGACTCTGGCCCACAAAGTCTGTGTGTTGTGGCTTCGAGAGACAAACTCACACAGACTACAGAAGTCCTGTGGAGAAAAAGGGATGGCACAGCCACTCTCTAAGGGAGAGAGAGGGCCCCACCCCCTGCCTGGACAGGCTTTTATTGCTTTTCTGGTTACACTACATTGAGGATGGTCCTCATTTACTCTTCACAGGTTTGCTGTACGTGATTACCTTTTACAGGTAACAAAGGAAAAAATGTTGCTATTTACTTCAAAGAGAAGAATGTTACAGATCAAGAGGGAAAGTGGTTGAACTGGTTACATTTCATACTTGGGAGGTTTAACACAGATTTTAGGAAGTTACTTTAGAGATATGCAGTAAATGTTTTCTGATTCAATCCAGGGTGAGGGAGTTTTAGCAAAAGCAAGTCTTGTAGCAAGCAGCCTAGGTACAGTGTAGGCCTGATTCGCCACGGGAGAACCTATCTGTGGGCATGGCTCCTGTGTGCCAGACCTCACTCCCACTGTCTTTTCTGAGTAGGGCCTGGGCTACAGTCCCATGACTCACGGAACAGTTCCCTATAGCCTTTCTCATGTTAATTTAGAAAGTCTTCTTCTATTGATTCTTAACTTAATTTCCAGAAATTGTATAGGAAAAGATTTCATAAAAGTTCAGATCATATTTAGCTTGTGGCTGTGGCTACTTAGCATGTGAAGTGGGAGCGTGAAGGCCGGGGCTGGACCAGGAGCTCTCCTGAAGTTCATTCCATGGCGAAGCATTGTGCTTCTATGTGTCTAAATGAGTGGATGTAAGGAATAACTTCAATCATTGACTGGGAAACTCATTTAAACCTCTTTTGCCCATTTTTATTTTGATTAATATACTTTACAAATTTTTTGCAACTCAAATAGATTCAACTTGTGGCACTGAAGGTATATTACAAAGCAATGAAACATCAAAATATTCTAAAATTAATTTTATATCTATATAAAAAATTAAATGATGTATTGCTCCAGTTCCAATTGAAGAAAAAAGCTTGTGTACTTACTGAGAGGGCACCAATTCGACATGTCAACTCGAGACATTTGGGAGTCAGTTTTGCCCTTTTGTATTGAGAGGATAATTCTGATTTACTAAATATAACTACAGACATTCAAATGCGTTTACTTGATGTTTACTAAATAATTTGAAGGAGGCACAGTCTGTTTATTTTTAAAGATAAAATTAATTATAAGATGTAGAAATTTTCTAAAAAGTTTTGAACAAAGAAAATAAAATAAGCAGTGCTAACTAGCTCAGCATGAGAAAAATCACAATACTGAATTATGGAAGTGGATGGACCCAGTCCTACCAAATCGGAGCTATGAAATATGCCCGGCCCTGGGGTGTGTGCAGGGTGTGGGGCCCTGGGGTGTGAGAACCTGCCCTGTGCTCGGAAAGCAGCCTGCTGTCTTCCTAGCTGGAAAAGAACTCTCTCCAAATAAAAAATGATTTTGTTCCATAACAAGCATTCCATCAATATTGGGATCATTATTTTGATAAGTTACAATTTAAGTGTGTAACTGTCACATATTGATTAGCTCATAAATTTCTTTAAAAACACATCAGAAAACTATCTTGAAAATGCCTGGCCCAAACACCTGCCCAGGCTTAAACACAGTCTCTTCTCTTCCCTTTCCTTTTCTCCCCTACCCGCTTTCCCCACCTTCTCCTTCCTTCTGTTACAGATCTCTCCCACTGGACCTTAGCCACTGACCCCAGTTCCCTCAGACTTCCTATCAGCCTAGCGGTTAATCCCTTTGCTCTGGGCCACTCTAGACTGAAGGTGCTGCTGGTGATGTGACCCTCTCTGCTCCTTCTCAGGGGCCTATCCAAAGGCAGGTGGTAAAATGGAGGGATTGTAGGCTTTGGTCCTGGCTTTGAACCTTTGTTGGACTTGCTCTGCTAGCCAAAACCTGTGTGATTGCCCAAAGCGGACAATAACCTGCTTTGCATGGTGTTGTGTGGAACAAAGGATGTACCAGGCACTGTTCTAAGAGCAGGAGGGGGGGGGCGGTATTATCTCATTTAATCCTCTCAACAAATCAATTGGATAAGTATGATTGTTTTTCTTGTGTTACTGATGAGACAACTGACCCCTGGGAAGGTAAAGTAACAGAGATTAGACAACTAATAAAAGCAGAAGCCAGGAGGTCTGATGCTTAACTACTGGCTCTAATAATATACGCAAAGGCTGGTGCCCTGCTCTAAGCACAAAATGAATGCTTTTAATAGGTTACACCACAGAGCAGGGGTTTCAAACTCATTTTCACCTGGGGCCACATTAGCCTTGTGGTTGCTTTCAAAGGGCTAAATGTAATGTTAGGATTGTATAAATGTAATTACTCCCGAACAGTTGAGCGAGAGCTCGGCACTGCCACTGGGTAGAAACAAGGTGCGCGTCAGAGAAAACAAGGTAAAGGGCCAGATTTGGCCCAAGGGCCTTGTGTTTGCCACCTGTGCCATAGAGTGAAAAGAACCCAAGTGTTGAAGTCTGAATCTGAGTGTTGGCTCTGTCCCTGATTAGCCGAGAGATTTATGGAAAATTATTGTCCTTAATCACTCTGAATCTGCTTCAGCATCTATAAAATCATCATTGTTCCACATTTTTCAGGCCCATAATAAGAATTAAATAGATCATGTATATAAAATGCTCATCATAGTGTCTGACACAGAAGAAACATTTAATAAATGGCATTTGTTAAAATTCAGTTAGCAGCCCTGGCTGGTGTGACTCAGTGGACTGAGTACCGGCCTGTGAACCAAAGGGTGACCAGTTCGATTTCCAGTCAGGACACATGCCTGGGTTGCAGGCCTGGTCCCCAGTAGGGGGTGTGCAAGAGGTCACCATATATTGATATTTCCCTCTCTCTTTCCATTCCCCTCTCTATAAATAAATAAATAATAAAAATCTTTTTTAAAAAATTAAAATAAAATAAAATTAGGTTAAGAAGGGTCATCAGAACACATTAAATATTGTTCTAAGCACAACTTTATTGTCTCAACCAAGATCAAAAGTAGATATTCTTACCCAAACTACCATTTCAATCTTCATACCAATTACCTTCCAGCAAGATCTACTTACTTTAGAAGGGAGACCAGACTGTCCACCCCCCGGGCCCTGCTCAGTCCTGCCAGTGGGCATTTATAAAATAGGTTATGATATACATATGAGAACCACAAATCTCAAATTTTCTAGGACAACTCTGCTTTTCTTCTTCCTTCTTAAATCATATGGCAAATAAATTGTCCCAGTCTAGGAGTCAAAAAAAGTGTCACTGAGCCTCTGTACCTCTTTGAAGATGAAATGCACCTAATTTGTGCCCAAATTGTATTAAAATATAAAATAAAATACACCTATTTTATTTTATATTTTAGGACCTAGGACCTAAAATACACCAAGTGACTTATGTCACTTGCCATACCTTTAACCTGCCATTTCTCTCATAAAATAAGGTGATAAGTTTTTGAAAACCAAGTGTCTAAGAATGCTGGTCTAGGTATATTGTTCCAGAAAAGCTTATTATAATGAAGTCTTTTACGGTTTTATGCATATTTTTTGTTTTTATTTTTGTTATTTACACTATTACTGATATCTCCATATTCCCCCTTTTCACTCCCCCCTGTCCTCACCCCCCACACCACACTGTTGGGTGTCTATGTGCCATGCATATACACTCTTTGACTAAACCCTTCACCTTTTTTTCCTCCTTCCTGCCTCTCCTGACAGCTGTCAGTCTGTTCCATGTATTTGTGCCTCTATTTCTATTTTGTTCATGAGTTTCTTTTCATTAGATTCCACATATAAGTGAAATCATATACCCTTTGCTTATGATCTCACTTATGGCCTCTTGCACACCCCCTACTGGGCACCAGGCCTGCAACCCAGTCATGTGTCCTGACTGGAAATCACCGACTTGCTTATTTCCCTTAGCATAATAATCTCCAGGTCCATCCATGCGATCACAAAAAGTTCCTTCTTTTTTTATGGCCACGTAAAGGTTTATGGATTCTCACTTGTCATAGATCCATGCAAATGAACCTCCTTTTTCTTTCTTTTATCTTTCAGGTTCGAGTAGGTCATAATAGTTATATTCACATGAAAATATTCAAGCCACTTCCTCAACGACAGCAGTCTTTGACTCTTACTGATTATCAGACTGACAAAAGCAAGGATGATGAACTGACCGGCTTTTAGCGGTGTGCTACAGAAGTGGTCTGCTTCCTTCCACTGGCTATTGATTAATGACTCCTGCTAATAAATGCAACTACCAATAAAGAAACATTTGTTTAAATAAATGAGTCTCTTCAACTATTTGTCTATTGTATTAAATAGTAATTACCTTTTCTTTCTCAAAATCAATGTTATTGCTTTAGAGCAGTTTCCTACAAATTGATGTCAATTGGAAATCTTGTAAAACTTAGTCAGGCCTAAGCAATTGCTCTTTTCTTTTTTAAAGGTTTTATTTATTTTCAGAGAGAGGGGAAGGGAGGGAAGAAGAGAGGGAAAAACATCAGTCTGTGGTTGCCTCTCACACATCCCCTACTGGGGACCTGGCCTGCAACCCAGGTATGTGCCCTGACTGGGAGTTGAACCTATGACCCTCTGGTTCTCAGGCAGGCGCTCAATCCACTGAGCCACACCAGCCAAGGCCAAATGTTCTTTATCAATTGCGTTATAATCAGATCCATAACCAGAACTTCATTTTAAGTTCTCCTCATCTGGAGACAGACATTATTTTACTCTGATGCATTTGCAAATAGCTTTCATCTTAAAAAGCCATGGAAAGAGATATTTCAAAAATGGGTGGATGGATCTGTCAGTCCTTTGCCAATTTTGGGGTGGCAACCTGGTTGCTGAGGTATTAAATATGACTGTCCTTGCTTCACAAATGCAGTCTGTACAGGTCCAGAGGCGTGGTTCCAGAAACAATTCAGAGCCCATCAAATCCTTTTACCTTCCCAAAACCTCCCCTATTCATCTCAAAAGGCTTATAGATTATTGGCTGTATGAAACCAAATCCTTCTGGGAGGAGTTTACTCCCCACCCCCCACCCCGCCATACTTTTAGAATGTAAATACCTGGTGTCTTTAAGAACTACCTGGCCCAACTATTAAAATGCAAGTTTCTGGGAGGCAAAGGTTATTAAAGGGAGAAAAAACTTAGCCATCTGAACAAATCAGTTTAACTTACTTCAGCTATTGCTTTCTAAATTAGTGAGTTTTACTCTATAATACCTGTTTCAAAGAAGTATCTTTTTTCTCTTAAATTTATTGAATTTATTAGGGTGACTTTGGTTAATAAAATTATACAGGTTTCAAATATACAATTCTACATCATCTGTGTATTGTATTGTGTGTTTTCCACCCCAAGGCAAGTCTCCTTCCACCACCAAAGAAATGCCAAGTTCCATGTGGGTTCTAGAGAGACAAACAACTNCCACCCCCCTCACCCCCGCCATACTTTTGGAATGTAAATACCTGGTGTCTTTAAGAACTACCTGGCCCAACTATTAAAATGCAAGTTTCTGGGAGGCAAAGGTTATTAAAAGGAGAAAAAAAACTTAGCCATCTGAACAAATCAGTTTAACTTACTTCAGCTATTGCTTTCTAAATTAGTGAGTTTTACTCTAAAATACCTGTTTCAAAGAAGTATCTTTTTTCTCTTAAATTTATTGAATTTATTAGGGTGACTTTGGTTAATAAAATTAT
Organism: Sturnira hondurensis; assembly: GCF_014824575.4. Lineage (NCBI taxonomy): Eukaryota > Metazoa > Chordata > Mammalia > Chiroptera > Phyllostomidae > Sturnira > Sturnira hondurensis. The sequence continues at coordinate 1,563,317 of NW_028079853.1, read as the reverse complement.
ACAGGTTTCAAATATACAATTCTACATCATCTGTGTATTGTATTGTGTGTTTTCCACCCCAAGGCAAGTCTCCTTCCACCACCAAAGAAATGCCAAGTTCCATGTGGGTTCTAGAGAGACAAACAACTTAGAAAAGCAGGGCACAGCAGCCAGAGCCTTGTCAGTCTCTGTCATGGGCAGCAAGGGAAGGTGAGTCAGGAAGCAGGTCAGAATTGATAAACCTGTGGAACAACTGAAGCAGATTCTGAGATTGCAAACAGAACGCTTATTTGGCTCTGGTTATCATCCCTTACCTATCTGGGTTTAAATATAATCCACACAATCCTAGTCACGACCTTCAATTTTCCATCTAGAAATTTTTATCTTTTTCTACCCTGAGATATTCTTAAAAGGACTTAAATTAATTGGGGAACTCAAGAGTGGGAAAACTTTAGCTTCAGGTAATAGTTAATAAGCCTAGTAGTCAATGCATGTGAAAAGCTAATGTTTCAGGAAATGCAGGTACAGCCCACCCTGACTCCAGGAGACCACAAGTGATTGACCTTTGAGCTCCAGGAGAGACCATAAGAAATCAAGGTGGTACCTGACCATTTGTTCCAGGGAGAAACAATCAGCAGCCCACAACCCAGGACCCAGATTGACAAGAAAACCGCCAGTCAGTGGGTGAAGGGTGTTTGGGAAATTGCCAGAATGCAGCTTTTATCTGATTAACCTCTTTCTTAAGAGTCCTAAATCCATTACCTACACTTTTTCCCCCTTAAATCCTAAATCTCTTACCTACACTTTTGCCCCTTTATAAAAAAGTCTGTCTAGAAAGGAAACATAAGGGGGCCTGTTAGGGTATAAACTCACCATCTTCTCAGATCACCAACCATCTGAATAAAGCACCAGTAAAGATTCAATCCCTGTCTCTGTTTGTTGGGTCTGGTAGGTGACAGGCAGCCAGAATGCTGGCTTTTCCAGTTTCAAATCACCATCCCTAGGTTATTAAATCACAGCCACAAGATAAACTTGCACCATATGTAATATTGGGACTGGGGAATGAAAAAATAAGAGTAAGAACTGAAAAATAAATAAAGCTACAGTGAGGTTATTAGACTAAATGCTGGCTTCTCTAAAATAAAGAAGGATTAGATGACAGAGGCAAGCCTGCCAATTTGGCTTTTAAGATTGTTGGAACCAAATCAAAGACAGAAACAAGGTCAGTTACGCAATTCTCCACGAATTGTATAACTGATAAGCACAGCTATTTCCTGACAGCAAGGCGTGATGGACACGTCTCCCATGCTCTCTAAAAAGATCCCATGGCCTTCAACAGATCCCTGCAGTAAATGTAAAACAGGAGGGCGACCGAGTCCAGGGCTTGGGCTGCCCGTCACCACTCAGCCAAAGCGGAGACAGGGATTGGAGTGTAATTGCACTTCTGTTCCTACAGAGACCAGCAGTCCGAGAAGGTACCAGGTTAAAACCCTAACACCCACCTTACCTAGAGCTTATAGAAGCAAGTTTATATAAGGGAAGCATAGGAATTTTGGAGCGGAAATTCCTAGGGAGAGCACCGACAGGCTGTTTTTCTTGGGAGGGGCAGCCGAAAGAGAAGTCTGCTGCTTTTCTTCCCCAGCTGGTTCCGCTGTTCCAGGGTTATCTTCCCGTCTGCAGTAGAATTCATCTTCCTCTCTTCCCCAAGGCCTGTGAGGCCTGTGATTTATGGCCAGAGAGGTTCTGTTTTCTATGGCTAGGGAAAAGAGGTATAAACCATTTATTCTCAAGTGTCCTTGGTTAGGGGATATAAGGTCTTGTAATTCACTAGGTGGCTATAAATTACTGGAACTGTTCGGCCTTGTTTATTTTCCTGTCTCAGCTTCCCCATCCCACTTGCCCAGGAATTTTCCCAGCTTCTTGTTCCTGCTGCCTGTCTCATTCCCCCCCACTCAGAGACTTCCATTCCTAAAATCTTTCAGGAGTTAGGAGGGAGTTGGTTTTCTTATCAGTGATTACTTCCTGTGGACAAGGGACCTAGTCCCTGCTTGTAGTCCCTGCTGACATAAGGTATGGAGGTCTCTCCCTGCCTGATCCAAGGGAGGCAAGGGAATGGGATCTGAGACTACCATGGAGGGGCTGTGAGCTGCTCCTTTCCAAGTATGGGTAAGCTGGAATCCCTGAAGCATCATCATCTTGATATGGAACTGTTGCATCTAATTCAAACACCTAGTCCTGTCACAGGTGGGCACAGGTAACCAGGTTCTTGGTGATCGGGACAAAGAATTGAACCAAACACCCAGAGTTTATACCAGAAAATATGGGAGCAGGCCAACTCCAAGCAGAGATTGACCTCAGGGACTGGAGGGACTCTATTCTTACAGGGCCGATCCTTCCTGGCTAGTTTTGGCAAGATTTTACTGAGCATGTACAAGTAGTTGTATTACTTTAAAGGTACTGCACATGTGGTTTCCCATGATTTTCCGTGATTGGCCACCAGAGAAGGGGTCACACAATGTTACCAAATGGACCCCCCCTTCTCATGGGGTCCTCCTATACTAAGTTTGCCTTGCCCACCACCAAGGAATTATAGCTCTCCATGTCAGAGATTGGTGAAAAGGAAAGGAATTGTTTATTCAAGTTATACAGACTTAAGAGTAATGACTTAATGTCTTCATCAAAATCCCAAAGCCTCTAAAAGTACCCACAAACACACAGTCCTTCTTTCCCTTTTTGCCCAGTCCAAGGTACCGTATCTCGGGAAAAGAAATAGAAAGCCTCGTGGTGTGGGGGCAACTTTACCAGCAAGTCCCCCCATCCACCACGAATGAAAGTGAAACTACCAAGACATGATCTGCTTGGGGAGGAGAGGTAGCCAATCTCTCAGAGGAGAAAGGCCAAGAACCCCTTCCTCAACGGCTTTTATTGGGTCGTAATACACAGGAATATAGGTAAAGCTACATTTCAAAGAAATCTGAGGGCTTAGTCTGAATCAGTGTCTGTCAGGTAAAGGGGGGTTGCAGAAACTTTGGGAGACATACTCATTTCCTGCTCGGACCCTTATCATATAAATGAAAGCACTCTTAGCAAAGCAGGCTTCAGGACTTTGTGAATTCTTTCTCATGCCCGATCACCCCTGGAACCTGCTCTAGCCAGCAGAGGACTGCACCGCCCTCCCCGTCAAAGGTTTTTAGGCTTAAGTGGATTAGAGCCAGGAAACACTTCTCTCAGATGGAAATGGGGACTCAGGCTATGTCAGAATAGCCAGGGGGTGAGGGTCCATCACTCCTTCTTTGTTGCAGTCCCCCGAGTCTTTCCATGATGGCCTCCCAAGTGATTGTGTCTGGCTTAGGTGGTCCCCCCTGAAGGGTCTTATCTGTCATAGACTAACTGACCAAGTGTTGGGGGCAGGAAATGAAGCAGAAGCAGCGTTGCTGCCAGAGACAAGATTTGTCTCCTTGGTGGCTTGCATACCGGAAGTCATTCACTCATCCTTATCCATGGGGGGCAGTTACAACTCCTGAAACCAGGCAGAGTGGTTCCCAACAGTATGGTGATTCTCTGTCGAAACTGCGTAGCAGTTCTCTGCTAAAGCTGAGTGGTGATTCTTCTCATAGCTGAGGGGGTGGGGGAGTCCCCCACTTTGGCCAAAGCCCCGTGGTTCTCTTTGCTAAAGCTAATGGTGATTCCCTCTCACAGGGCTGCGGGAGTCCCCATTCTGGCCAAAAGTGCATGGTTCCCTTTCCAATGGCTGCTGCGTATGCATTTAAATCCCCATGCCAATCTTCCTCTGCAGCCCCATTTCTAACTCCTCCCACAATTGGCTACACTTGCCAGGACTCCAATATCCTTCCAGCTTTACTGGGCTGCCATAGTAAATCTGGGCAGACATGGTCCAATGGCGTGGAGCCAATCATTACCAAGCTCTCATGCAGGCACTGTAATGGGGGCTGAGGAGTTGCCTCCTAGTTACATCTTTGGTGGAAGTCACTCCCTTCTCCCTGGCTCAAAGCATGGCTACAGCTATTTAACATACCTATGAACCAGTTAAAGGTTATAGATAAGTTAAGTGACCATTCCAGAAGTTATCTGCGAAACCCTTGCTATGCAAAACAACTCAATGGTCCTGCTCAATGTATTTTTCAGCTCAGACTTGTGGGGATGAGGACATCCCATATTTTTAATACTTGAGCAGGACACCCCAAGTTCTGGACCCCATTACAAATCCTTCTTTTGGGGGACCCCTGGCTGCACCCTCCTATGCAACCAGTGGGCATTTATAAAATAGGTTATAATATACGTATGAGAACCGCAAATCTCAAATTTTCTAGGACAATTCTTCTTTTCTTCTCCCTTCTAAAATCATGTAGCAAATGAACCTCCTTTTCTCCCTTATTTTTTATGTTTCAAGTTCAGGAAGCTCATGATCATTATTTTCATGTTACTGTATTCAGACCTTTTTGTCAATGACACCAGTGTTTGAAGTCGCTTGATTACCAGACTAACCAAAGCAAGTATGATGAACTGAACTGACGGGGTCTCGGTGTCACATTCTAAAAGTGGTCTTTTTCTTTCCACTGGCTGTTGATGAATGATGCTTGCTAATAAATGCAACCATCAATAAAGAAACTTTCCTTTTTATTTTATTAACTTTTTAAAATGTTTTATTTATTTATTTTTAGAGAGAGGAAGGGAGAGAGAGAAACATCAATGTGTGGTTACTTCTCAAGCATCCCCTCCCTACTGGGGGCTTGGACTGCAATCCAGGCATGTGCCCTGACTGGGAATTGAACCAGCGACCCTTTGGTTCACAGACTGGCACTCAGTCCACTGAGCCACACCAGACAGGACACTGTTTTTTAAATTTTTTATTGTATTTTTTCATTAGCATTTGAGCCCATCATACTTCCCCTTTCCCAGCAATCACTACACTGTTGTTCCTGTCCATGAGTCCTTTTTCCTTTTTGCTCAATCCCTCCACCCCCTATATACTCACACCCTAATATCTGCCATCCTGCTCTCTATCTATAAGGCTGTCTCTATTTGGCTTGTTAGTTCAGTTGTTCATTAGATTCCATATACAAGTGAAAGCATATGGGATTTGTCTTTCTCTAAGTGGCTTATTTCACTTAGCATAATATTTTCCAAATCCATCCATGCTATCACAAAGGGTAAAATTTTCTTCTTTTTTATGGCTGAGTAGTATTTCATTGCATAAATGTCCCATAGTTGTTTTAGCCACTCACCTACTGATGGACACTTGGGCTGCTTCCATCTTGGTGATTGTAAATAACACTGCAATGAATATAGGGGTGCTTCTGTTCTTTTGAATTAGTATTTTGGGTTCCTTCAGATATATTCCCAGAAGTGGGATCACTAAGTCATAAGGCACATCCATTTTTAATTTTTTGAGCTGTCTCCATACTGCTTTCCACAGTGGCTGCACCAATCTGCATTCCCACCAACTGTGCAAAAGGGTTCATTCCCCTTTCTCCACATCCTCACCAACACTTTTTTGCTGATTTATTAAAGATAGCTGTTCCAACAGGTGTGAGATGATGCCTCACTGTGATTTTAATTTACATTTGTCTGATGATTAGTGATGTTGAGCATCTTTTCATATATCTACTGGATATCTGTATTTCTTCCTCAGAGAAGTGTCTATTCAAGACCTTTGCCCATTTCTTAATTGGATTGTTTGGTTTTTGGTGTTTAGTTTTATAAGATCATTTTAAATTTGGGGTATTAACCCTTTATCAGATATATTGGCAAATATGTTCTCCCATTTAGTGGGTTGTGTTTTCATTTTGTTGATGTTTTCCTTTGCCATGGAAAACCTTTTTTGTTTGATATAGCCTCATTTGTTTATTTTTTTTCTTTTGTTTCCCTTACCTGGGAAGATATAGCAGCTAATATATCACTACCAGCAATGTTTGAGATTTTACTACCTATATTTTCTTCTGGGATTTTTATGGTTTGGGGTTTATATTTGTCTTTAATTTATTTTGAATTTATTTTTGTGTGTAGCATAAGAAGGTGGTCTAGTTTCATTTTCCTGCACATATCTGTCCAATTTTCCCAGCACCACTTAGTAAGCAACCTAATTTTAGTCAATTGAATGTGCTTGCTTCCACTGTCAAACATTAATTGACTATAAAGATGTGGGTTTATTTCTGGGCTCTCTATTCTATCCTATTGATGTATTTGTCTGTTTTTATGCTAGGACCAGGCTGTTCTTATTACTATAGCCTTATAGCATACTTTGATATTAAGTACCAGGATTCCTGTAACTTAGTTCTTCTTTCTTAAGATTGCTGTTGCTATGTGGAGTCTTATGTGGTCCCAAATAAATTTTTAAAATATTTGTTCTAGTTCTGTGAAATACAACATTGGAATCTTAATAGGAATTGCTTTAAATCTATAGATTGCTTTGGGAAGTATGGACATTTTAATGATGTTAATTCTTTCAATCCATGAACACGGTATGTGCTTCCATTTATTTATTTCTTCAATTTCCTTCTTCAGTGTCTTATAATTTTCTAAGCATAGCACTTTTACATTCCTGGTTAGGTTTATTCCTAGGTGTTTTATTCATTTTGAAGAAATTGTGAATGGGATTGTTTTTCCTAATTTCCCTTTCTATTAGTTCATTATTGCACATAAAAATGCAACTGATTTCTAGATATTAATTTTGTATCCTGCTACTTCACTGAATTCATTAATCAGTTCTATTAGTTTCTTTTTTATTTTTTAATATATTTTATTCATTATGCCATTACAGTTGTCCCATCCACCCCTTCACTCCCCTCCACCCTGCACACTCCTCCTCCACCATTCCCCCCCTTTTGTTCATGTCCATGTGTCACAAGTTCGTTACATTCTATATTTCCCACACTATTCTTGCCCTCCCCCTGTCTATTTTCTACCTACTGTATATGCTCTTTTCTGTACCTTCTCCCCCTTCTCCTCCTCCCACTCCCCTGTTGCTAACCCTCCATGTGTTCTTCATTTCTATGGTTCTGCTCCTGATCTAGCTGTCCTCTTGGTTTGCTTTTGTTTTGGGTATGGTTGTTAATAACTGTGAGTTTGCTGTCCTCACACCATTCATATTTTTATCCTCTTTTTCTTACATAAGTTCCTTTAACATTTCATATAATAAGGGCTTCGTGATGATGAACTCCTTGAATTTGACCTTATCTGAGAAGCACTTTGTCTGCCCTTCCATTCTAAATGAAAGCTTTGCTGGATAGAGTAATCTTGGATGTAGGTCTTTGCCTTTCATGACTTGGAATACTTCCTTCCAGCTCCCTCTTGCCTGTAAGGTCTCTTTTGAGAAATCTGCTAACAGTCTGATAGGAACTCCTTTGTAGGTGACTGCCCCCTTATCTCTTGCTGCTTCTAGGGTTCTCTCCTTCATTTTAATCTTAGGCAATGTAATTATGATGTGCCTTGGTGTGTTCCTTCTTGGGTCCAACTTCTTTGGGACTCTCTGAGCTTCCTGGATTTCCTGGAAGTCTATTTCCTTTGCCAGATTGGGGAAGTTCTCCTTTATTATTTGTTCAAATAAGTTTTCAGCTCGTGGTTGTTCCTCTTCCCCTTCTGGTACCCCTATAATTCAGATGTTGGAATGTTTAAAGATGTCCTGGAGGTTTCTAAGCCTCTCCTCATTTTTTTTGAATTCTTGTTTCTTCTTTCTTTTCTGTTTGGTTGTTTCTTTCTTCCTTCTGGTCCACTCCCTTGATTTCAGTCCCAGTTTCCTTTCCATCACTATTGGTTCCCTGTGCATCTCCCTTCATTTCAATTAGTTTAGCCTTCATATGTTCCTCTAATTTGTGGTAAAATCTACCAGTTCTGTGAGCATCCTGATCACCAGTGTTTTGAACTGTGCATCTGAAAGTTTGGCTATTTCTTGGTCGCTTACAATTATAGGCTCTGGGGCTTTGAGCTGTTCTTGAGCCATACTCTTTTGGTCTGTTAGCACCTGTTACATATGAGGGGTGGAACCTTAGGTGTTCGCCAGGGCCGGGTGACCCAGTGGCTGGGTTGTGACGCACGTGGGGGCGGGGTCAGAGAGGGGGAAAAAATGGCACCTTGCTCCGCTCTGCTCTCTCAGATTTCTGTCCCCTCTGTGGTTTCCCACATGCAAATTGGGCCCCTCTGGTACTGGTTCCCAGGTGCGTGGACCCGTGTACTCTCCAGGACCCTGTGGGTCTCTCCAGTGAACTCTCTGTGAGCCTGGGAGCCTCTCCTGGCCCCTTGACCCCGAAAAAGTCTTTCCAGTTGGTGCTTTCAGGCTCTAATTTCCATCGCTAGGGCCCTAGCCTGAGCCATCTGTCTCACTGTTCGCTCAGTCACTTGGTTTATCTGTGTGCAAATGCATGACCGCAGTCAGCCAGCCGCCCTGTGCCATCACTGGGTCTGCCCGTCACCACCCCAGACCTGGGATCCGTCAACCGCCTCCACCTCCGCTCCTGGGTTGGTCAGACTGAACAGTCTTTCCAGCCTGACCCCACTCCGCTGCTGACTCTGCCACTCTTACCAGTCTGGCTGAGTGGTTCGTTGTTGTCAGACTTCTGTACAGTTCAATTTTCACTGTTTTGGCTGTGTTTTTGTTTCTAAAATTTTGCTGTCTTTAAATTTAGTTGTGGGAGGGGGCACAGTGTTTCCACCTACACCTTCATCTTGGCCAGAAGTCAGTTCTGTTAGTTTCTTGATGGAATCTTTAAGGCTCTTTATGTACAGTATCATGTCATCTGTAAATAAAGACAGTTTTACCTCTTCCTTTCCAATTTGGACACCTTTTATTTTTTTCTTCTTGTCTGATTGCTGTGGCTAAGAATTTCAGTACTTATGTTGAATAAGAGAGGTGAAAGCAAACATCCCTGTCTTTTTCCCAATCTTAAGGAGAATACTTGTAGTTTTTGCCTGTTGAATATGATGCTGGCAGTGAGTTTGTCATATAAATATATATATTTAACTATATAAATATATAGTCAAAAGGTCAAAGCAACTCAAATATTAATCAACTGATGAATGGATAAACAAAATGTAGTATATCCATAAACTGGAATATTATTTGGCCATAAAACAAAAGAAACTTGTGGTACAAAAGAATGAACCTGAAAACATTATGTTAAGTGAAAGAAGCCAGTTACAAAAGACCAAATATTTTGTCATTCTATATGTATGAAGTGTCTAGATTAGGCAAATCAATAAAGACAGAAAGTAAGTAAATTAGTGGTTGCTTAGAGGTGAGGGCATGGAAGGGGATGGGAGATTATTGCTAATGAGTATGGAATTTCTTTTTGAGGTGATGAAAATTGTCCTAAAATTGGCTGTAGTGATTGTTGAACACATTTCTTAATATACTTAAAATTATTAAATTGTATACTTTCGTTGAGTGAATTGTATGGAATTTAAATTATATCTCAATAGAGGTATTAAAAAAGAGCAAAATGGCAATTCAGTAGAACTCATGATTTTGAATTAGATCTTTTTGCAATAAAAGATATGTTTGGGATGACTAGGGAAATTTGAATGTTATCTAGGAAATGATTAGATGCAAACAAATATATCAATGATAATTTTCTGATTTTGNGGCATGGAAGGGGATGGGAGATTATTGCTAATGAGTATGGAATTTCTTTTTGAGGTGATGAAAATGTCCTAAAATTGGCTGTAGTGATTGTTGAACACATTTCTTAATATACTAAAAATTATTAAATTGTATACTTTCATTGAGTGAATTGTATGGAATGTAAATTATATCTCAATAGAGGTATTAAAAAAGAGCAAAATGGCAATTCAGTAGAACTCATGATTTTGAATTAGATCTTTTTGCAATAAAAGATATGTTTGGGATGACTAGGGAAATTTGAATGTTATCTAGGAAATGATTAGATGCAAACAAATATATCAATGATAATTTTCTGATTTTGGTGGTAGAATTTCAGTTACTCAGAATATTATACTTGTTTGTAGGAAATGCAAGATAAAGTAGTTGTTGCTGGTGGAGTATCACTGTAGGTAACTTATTCTCAAAAGTCCAGAAAAAAAGTATTTTTACAACTTACCTGTAATTTTGAGATTGTTTCAAAATAGATATATGTTTTGTGAAATAACTGATTCAAATTTGAAATATGAGAATAGAGATGGAATGTCGGATACTCAGCAATCACAGTGCACCAATGGCATATAGTGTAACCTGCCTATAGTGGGGATGGTGATGGTGGTGCCGTGGTATTATCTTTTAACCATTGGCTTAGGCCTGACATCTGCATCATGGAAATACCAGAAGGAGAAGAGAGTGAACAAGGAGAAGAAATAATGACTGAAAACTTCCCTAGTCTGGAGAAAGAAGGAGACACACAACGCAAGGAAGTACACAGTGTCCCCAGCAAGATAGACCCAAAAGGCGTACACCAAGACACATCATACTTAAAATGTCAAAGGTTAAAGACAAGGAGAGAATGATAAAAGCTACAAGAGAAAAGCAGGTACTTACCCACAATGGAGCATCAATTAGATCGTCACCTGATTTCTTAACAGAAACATTTCATGCCGCAAGGGAGTGGTGTGAAATATTCAAGGTGATGAAGGACCTAAAACCAAGGCTACCTTACCCAGTAAGACTATTATTTAAAATTGAGACTTCCGCCAAGATGGAGGCATAGGTAGAAACACTGTGCCTTCTCCCACAACCAAGTTTGACTACAACAAAGGTCTGGAGAACAAAGACACAGCCAAAGAACAGAAAATTGAATTATACGGAAGTCCGACAACAACGAACCCGTTCAACTGAGAGGGGCTCTGATCCGGCTACGTAACAGGCATGAACAGCCCAAGAGATGGCGCAAGAAGAACTCAAAGTCCCAGAGCTGATAACTCTAACTGACCGAGATTTTGCCAGCCTCTCAGAAGCACAGTTCAAGACACTGTTTATCAGGATGCTCACAGAACTGGTTGATTATACTCACAAATTAGAGGAACATATGAAGGCTAAACTAATTGAAATGAAGGGAAATGCACAGGAAACCAATAGTGATGGAAAGGAAACTGGGACTCAAATCAATGGAATGGACCAGAAGGAAGAACAAAACATCCCACCAGAAAGGAATGAAGAAATGAGAATTCAAAAAAATGAGGAGAGGCTTAGGAACCTCCAGGACATCTTTAAACGTTCCAACATCCGGATTATAGGGGTACCAGAAGGGGGAAAGAAACAGCCACGAGTGGAAAACTTATTTGAACAAATAATAAAGGAGAACTTCCCCAGTCTGGCAAAGGAAATAGACTTCCAGGAAATCCAGGAAGCTCAGAGAGTGCCAAAGAAGTTGGACCCAAGAAGGAACACACCAAGGCACATCATAATTACATTAGCCAAGACTAAAATGAAGGAGAGAATCCTAGAAGCAGCAAGGGATAAGGGGACAGTCACCTACAAAGGAGTACCCATCAGACTGTCAGCGGATTTCTCAAAAGAGACCTTACAGGCAAGAAGGGGCTGGAAAGAAGTATTCCAAGTCATGAAATCCAAAGACCTACAGCCAAGATTGCTTTATCCAGCAAAACTTTCATTTAGAATGGAAGGACAGATAAAGTGCTTCTCAGATAAGGTCAAGTTCAAGGAGTTCATCATCACCAAGCCCTTATTATATGAAATGCTAAAGGGACTTATATAAGAAAAAGAAGATGAAAAATATGAACAGTGAAAGGACAGCAAACTCACAGTTATTAACAACCACACCTAAAACAAAAGCAAACCAAGAGGACAGCTAGATCAGGAGTGGAACCATAGAAATGAAGAACACATGGAGGGTTAGCAACAGGGGAGTGGGAGGAGGAGAAGGGGGGAGAAGGTACAGAAAATAGCATAGACAGTAGGTGGAAAATAGATGGGGGGAGGGCAAGAATAGTGGGGAAAATATAGAATCTAAAGAACTTGAGACACGTGGTTATAAACTAAGGGGGGGAGAATGGTGGGGGAGGGAGTGCGCGGGTGGAGGGGAATGAAGGGGGGAATAGAACAACTGTAATGGCATAATGAATAAAATATATTAAAAAATAAAATAAAACGAAATTGAAGGAGAAATAAGGAGCTTCCAAGAGAAGAAAAAGCTGAAGGAATTTGTTAATACCAAACCAGTACTGCAATAAGTATTAAAGCACTAGCACTCTCTCTCAGAAAAGTGGAAAGTAGTTTAAGAAAATGGTAATAAATACATGTCTATAAAAAACCACCTTAAATGCAAATGGCTTAAATGCTCCAACAGAAAGACATAGGGTAGCTGAATGGATAAGAAAAAACAAGACCCATATACATGCTGTCTCCAAGAGACCTAACTCAAATCAAAAGATACACACTAAAGACTAAAAGTAAAGGATTACAAAAGATATTTTATGCAAATAAGAAGAGAAAAAAGCTAGCACAGCAATACTCGTATCTGACAAAACAGACTTTAAAACCAAGGCTTTGTAAGAGACACAGAAGTGTACTACATAATGATAAAAGAAACACTTCAACAAGAGGATATAACCCTAGTAAACATTTACACACCCAACACAGGAACATCTAAATATGTAGCAGGGGTGTCCAACCTGTGGCCTGTGGACCAAATGTGGTCCAAGATTGCTATGTTTGTGGCCCAGCACAAAATCTTAAATTTACTTTACTCATCAGTTTTTATTGATGTTTGTGTATTTACTGTGTGCCCCAAGACAGCTGTTCTTCCAGTGTGGCCCAGAGACGTCCAAAGTTTGGACACTCCTGAAAGCAAATCTTGATGGACATAAAAGGAGAGATTGACAGAAATACAGTCCTGGTAGGGTGAATTAACATCCCACTGACTTCAATGGATAGATCTTCCAGACGGAAAATCAATAAGGAGACTGTGGCCTTAAATGACACACTAAGTCAAATGGATTTAAGATATTTTTGATATTTTCAGAGCATTTTACCTCAAACAAACAGGATATACAAACTTTTCAAGTGTACATGGAACATTTTCTAGGATAGACCACATGCTAGGACACAAATCAAGCCTCAATAAATTTAAGAAGACTGAAATCATACCAAGCATCTTCTTGGGTGGTCATACCAAGCCCTATGAAACTAGAAATCAATCACAAGAACACTGAAAAATACATGATATAGAAGCTAAATAACATGTTATTTAATAATGAATGGGTCAACATGATATCATGGAGGAAATCAAAACATACCTTGAAACAAATGAAAATGAGAACACAACAATCCAAAATCTGTGGGACACAGAGAAAGCAACCCTAAGAGGTAAATTCATAGCATTACAGGCCTACCTTAAAAAACAAGAAAAAGCTCAAACAAACAATCTAACTGTGCACTTAAAGGATGAAAGAAAAGAGTAAACAAAGCTTAAAGTGAGTAAAAGAAATGACATAATAAAGATCAGAGCAGAAATAAATAAAATAGAGTCTAAAAAGAGATACAAAAGATTAATGAATCCAAGAGCTGGTTCTTTGAAAAGATAAACAAGATTGACAGACTCATCAACAAAAAAAAGAGACAAGACCCAAATAAAAAAAATCAGACATGAAAGAGGAAAAATAATACCAAAAAAATACAAAAGATTGTAAGAAAATATAGGATCTGGCACAAATAGCACCCTTTTTTATTACATAAAAATCTTTTATTACACAACCATAAGCATGTAATTCTGTAATATAACAATATCACACTCAAGCACATCATACGACATTTTAGGTGAAATGTTCAAATTGTTGTCCATCTCATGCCTAACATTCATGTACCCTACTAACCACATTCAATGTTATTACTCCTGCCGGACCCTGTATTATGACCAACTATACGCCAGCAAACGGGACAATAAAGATGGAATGGATAAATCTGTAGAAACACACAATCTTTAAAGTTATGTACAAGTTTTTGCATATACATATGTTTCCAGTTCTCTTGGTTATATACCTAAGAGTGAAATTTCTGGTTCATATGGTAACTCAATGTTTAATTGTTCAAGAAATTGACAGACTATTTTCCAAAGCAGCTGCACCATTTTACATTCCCACTAGCAGTGTATGAGGGTTTGGATTTCCCCACATCCTCATCAGTGTTATTACCTGATTTTTGGGGGGTCTAGTCATTCTAGTGAGTGTGGAGTATTATCTAATTGTAGTTTTGTGGTTTTGATTTGCATTTCCTTGATGACAGGTTATGTCAAGTGTCTTGGTATGGGCTTATTATCTATTTGCATATCTCCCTCAGAGAAATGTCTATTCAGATCCTTTGCTCATTTTCTAATTGAGTTATTTATCTTTTTATTATTGAGTTGTGAGGGTTCTTTGCATATCCTGGATACCAGTTCCTTATCAGGTATGTGATTTGCAAGTATTTTCTCCTATTTTCTTATTGTCTTTTATTTCCTGATGTGTTCTTTTAAGAATAAATGTTTTTAATTTTAATGACATTCAAATTATTTTCTCTTTTGTTGTTCATACTTCTGGTGTCAGATCTAAGGATCACTTGTCAAATCCAAGCTCATGATGATATACTCCTATGTTTTCTACTAAGAGTTGTGTAGTTTTAGCTTTTTCGTTAATTTTTAGGTCAAGAGGTTTTTTGTTGTTTTGTTTTGTTTTTTTGTGGGGTTTTTGCCTATGAATGTCTTATTGCTACAGCACCATTTGTGAAAAGGCTATCCTTGTTCTTTGAATAGCTTATGTATCGTCAAAAATTAGTTGGGCCTATTTGTGTGGGTCTATTCCTCATTCTCTGTTCCATTCCTTGATTTACATATCTATCCTCTATCACTATCACACATCAGTACCATATTTATATAGTCATTCTTAGCATATAGAATGATTCCTCCAATTTTTTCAAAATTGTTTTAGCTATTACATGTCCTTTGCATTTCCATACAAATTTAGAATAAGTTTATCTATATTTACATATAAATTGTTAGGATTTTGATAAGAATCTAACTTAATCTAGCCCTGGCTGGTGTAGCTCAGTGGATTGAGCGTGGGCTGCAAACCAAAGGGTCACTGGTTTAATTCCCAGTCAGGGTACATTCCTGGGTTGCAGGCCAGGTCCCCAGTAGGGAGCATGTGTGAGAGGCAACCACACGTTTATATTTCTTTCACTCTCTTTCTCCTTTCTTTCCCTTCTCTCTAAGAATAAATAAATAAAATCTTAAAAAAAAAGATTTATCTTAGTCTTATAGATCAATTTGGAGAAGATTTATATTGTTACTGGATTAAGTCTTTCTTTTTTTTTTAAGATTTTATTTATTTATCTTTAGAGGGGAAGGGAAGGCGAGGGGGAGAGAAATATCAATGTATGGTTGCCTCTCGTGAGTCCCCTGCTTGGAACTGGCCTGCAACCCAGGCATGTGCCCTGACTGGGAATCGAACCGCGATCATGTGGTTCGCAGGCCCATGCTCAATCCACTGAGCTACACCAGCCAGGGCTGGATTAAGTCTTTCAATACATGAATACAATATGTCGCCCTATTTATTTAGGCTTTCTTTGATTCCTTTCACCAATGTTGTGTAGTTCTTAGCGTAGAAATATTACACACATTTTGTTAATCTTTACCATTAGCGGTAAGGATTCAAAGTCATTCTTTCACATGTGGTTATCTAGTTGTTCCAGCATCTTTTGTTGAAAAGACTATTCTTTCCTACATTGAAAGATCTTTTTTTTTTTTAATTTATCTTTAGAGGGGAAGGGAAGGCGAGGGGGAGAGAAATATCAATGTATGGTTGCCTCTCATGGGTTCCCCTGCTGGGACCTGGCCTGCAACCCAGGCATGTGCCCCGACTGGGAATCAAACCGCAATGGTGTGGTTCGCAGGCCCGCGCTCAATCCACTGAGCTACACCAGTCAGGGCTGAAAGATCTTTTTTTTAAAAAATATTCTATTGTTGTTAAATTACAGTTGTCTGCATTTACGTGCCACCTCTCCCCACCCCAACCCCATCTCTACCTCTTTCCCCTGCTTCCACCACTGCCCTTGGTTTTGTCCATGTGTCCTTTACAGTTGTTCCGGAAAACCCTTTCCTCCTCCTCCACATTATCCCGTCCCACCTCCCCTCTGTCTACATTGAACGATCTTGACTCCCTTGTCAGAACCAGGTGATCATAGGCACATGAATTAATTTCTGGACTCTTAATTTTATTTCATTAATCTACATGTCTGTTCTCATGCCAGTCCCACATTTTCTTGATTACTGTTGCTTTGTAGTAAGTTTTGAACTCAACAACTGTGAGTCCTCCAACTTGGTTCTTCTCTTTCGAGAACGTTTTGGTTCTTCTAGATCCTTTGCAGCTCCACATGAATTTTAGAATCACCCTACAAATGTATACAAAGAAGTCAGCTAGAATTCTAATAGGGATTGTTCAGAATCTATGAATCAGTTTGTGGAGTAGTGCTATCTTAACAATATGAAACTTTTCAACCCATGACCAAGGGATGTTTTCTAAATTGTTTATATATTCTATAGTTTCTTTTAACAATTGTAATACTCTTCACAGTAGAAGTTTTGCACTTCTTTTGTTAAATTTATCCCTAAGCATTTTATTCTTGTAGATGCTATTGTAAATATATCATTATATATTCATATCTATAAACATATATTTATATATAAATAAAACATATTTATATATAGAATCATATAAATGTTTATATATTTATAAATATCAATATTTATTTTATATATTATTTTATTTATTTATTTTCAGGCAAAGGGGAAGGGAGGGAGAAAGAGAGGGAGAGAAACATCAATGTGTGGTTGACTCTCATATGCTCCCAAATGGGGACCTGGCCTGTAATCCAGGCATGTGCCTTGGCTGGAAATCAAACTGGTGACCCTTTGGTTGACAGGCCGGCATTCAGTCCACTAAGACACACCAGCCAGGGCTAAAGTATATTTTATTGACTATGCTATTACAGTTGTTCCATTCTTTTCCCTCTGCCCCCCTCCACCTGGTATCCCCCTCCCCTCTATCCATCCCCCCCCCTTAGCTCATGTTCATGAGTCATGCATATAAGATCTTTGGCTCCTCCGTTTCTTACACTGTTCTTAACATCCCCTTGTTTATTTTGTACCTACCAACTATGCTTCTTAATCTATGTACCTTCCCCCTCGTTCTCTCCCTTCCCTCTCCCCATTGATAGATAACCCTCCAAATGATCTTCATATCTATGATCTGTTCCTGTTCTGGTTGTTTGCTTAGTGTGCTTTTGTTTTTGTTTTCTCAGAGTCAGCTGATAGTTATGAGTTTGTTGTCATTTTACTGTTCACATTTTTTATCTTCTTTTTCTTAGATAAGTCCCTTTAACATTTCATATAATAAGGGCTTGGTGATGATGAACTCCTTTAGCTTTACCTTGTCTGGGAAGCACTTTATCTGCCCTTCTATTCTAAATGATAGCTTTGCTGGATAGAGTAATTTTGGTTGTAGATCCTTGTTTTTCATGACTTTGAATATTTCTTTCCAGTCCCTTCTTGCCTGCAAAGTTTCTTTTGAGAAATCAGCTGATAGTCTTATGGGAACTCCTTTGTAGTTTACTCTGCTTTTCTGTTACTGCTTTTAAGATTCTCTCTTTATCTTTAACCTTGGGCATTTTACTTATGATGTGTGTTGGTGTGGTCCTCTTTGGTTCCAACTTGTTTGGGACTCTCTGTGCTTCCTGAGCTTGTATGTCTATTTCCTTCATCAAATTAAGGAAGTTTATTTAATTATTTCTTAAATAAATTTTCAACTTTCTGCTCTTCTTCTCCTTCTGTCACCCCTATGATTTGGATATCGGTACATTTGGGGATGTCCAAGAGTCTTCTTATTCTCTCCTCGTTTTGTTTTGTTTTTTTAATTCTTGTTTCTTTATTCTGTTCTGGTTGACTGTTTATTTCTTCCTTATATTCCAATTCATTGATTTGAACTTTGGCTTCCTTCCCTCCACTCTTGGTTCCCTGTGGATATTTTTTTATTTCACTTAGTCTAGCCTTCATTCCATCCCTTATGTTTTTGCTGTACTCATTGAGATCTCTAAGCATCCTTATCACCAGTGTTTTGAACTCTGAATCTGATAGGTTGGCTTTCTCTGTTTCATTTAGTTCTTTTACTGGGGTTTTGTTCTATTCTTTCATTTGAGCCATATTTCTTTGTGTCATCAATTTGGCAGCCTGCCTGTGTTTCTCTCTATGTATTATATAGAGCTGCTTTGACTCCCTGTCTTGGCACACCTGTTATATTGTATGCAGCAGAGCCTTAGGTAATGCCAGGGCAGGATAGCCTGCTTCAGCGCTTTGTGGCTTTGTATGTGGAAGAGGGGTCAGAGAAAGGGCAATACTGCTGCCTATCTGCTGGAGGCTTGTTCAGCACCCACCCCACTTCCAGTCTCTTCTCCTTCTTCCTGTATGCAACTCTGCCCCTCTAACTTTGCCCTGGTTCCCAGAGTGTGTGGGTTTACATATGTTCTAGGACCTGTAGGTGCTTTAGGTGAACTTTCCTGAGAGATCTGCAATTTTTTCCACCACATCAAACCCCACTGGTTTTTACAGCCAGGAGTTATAAGACTTCATCTCCCAGTGCTGCAATACTAGGCTGTGTGATCTGTACTGGGGCTTGCTCCCTGAGTATCCCTAATGTGAGACCGCCCATTCTGCTGGCTGCTGCTGCCACCAGCTGGTCACTGCTATCTCGCCACTGCCACACCACATCCTCTCCACCCTGGCTCCTCAGCTCCGCCCCTCCTACTCATGTGGATGAATATGTCTTCTTTAAATCCTTGGTTGTCAGACTTCCATACAGTTGAGTTTTTCTGGCAGTTCAGGGTGTTTTTTGTTTTGAGGTTATTTGTAATCCTTCTTATGGGTGTGCAAGGAGGTGAAATGTTTCTGCCTATGCCTCTGTCTTGATGTTAAGTGACAGAATTGTTTTCTTAATTTAATTTTGGCTTGTTAATTGCATGTGTATAGAAATATAACTGAATTTTTATTGGTCTTAGAGTCTTCAAACTTGCTGAATTTGTATATCAGTAGATTACTGAGCCTTTTCATATACTACAAGATCATGTCATCTGCAAAGTTAGTTTTATTTCTTCCTTTCCAATCGGGATAATTTTTCTTCTTTTACTACCTAATTAAACTGACTGGAACCTCCAGGACAAAGTTAAATAGAAGTGGTAAGAGTAGGAATCCTTGTCTTGTTCCTGATCTTAGGAAGAAAACATCCAGTCTTTCATCATTTAGTATGATGTTAGCTACAGCATTTTTGTAGATGCCCTCTATGAAGCTGAAAATACACAGGGGACTAAATGGTAGTGGAAAAAAAAAAACAGCCCTGGTTGATGTAGCTCAGAGGACTGAGCGCAGGCCTGGGAAGCAAAGCATCACCAGTTTGATTCCCTCTGTGCACATGCCTGAGTTGCAGGTCAGGTCCCCAGTAGGGGGCATATGAGAGGCAACCACACATTGATGTTTCTCTCCCTTTCTTTCTCCCTCCCTTCCCCTCTGTCTAAAAATAAATAAACAGAATCTTTTTTAAAAAAGAGAAAACCAATAAAGATCAAATTTTAAAAAATTCACTTCTAGTTCTTGAGTATTTTTTTTATCATGAAAGAACATTAGATTTTGTCAAATTTTACTATGTACCTATTGAGATGACCATGTGTTTTTTTTTAATCTATTCATACAGTATACTACATTAATCACTAATTGACTTGGGGATGTTAAAACAACTTTTCATTCCTAGAATGAATATCATGTAGTCTTAGTGTGCAATTTTTTATGAACTAGATTTGATTTGCTAGTTTTTGTTGAGGATTTTTGCATTCATGTTATAAGAGTTGTACTTTTCTTGTGATGTTTTTGTGTGGTTTTGGCATCTAGGTAATACTGGTATTATAAATTAGTTGGGATGTAGTCCTACCTCTTCTATTTTTTTGGGAGAGTTTGTGTAGAATTGGTATTAATTCTTTAAACATATGGTAGAATTCACCAGTGAAGCCATATGGGCCTGGGATTTTCTTCGTGGGAAGTTTTTGATTACTAATTTGATCCTTTCATTTGTTAGAGGTCTATTTAAATTCATTCTTTCTTGAGCTTATTTGGCAATGCTTCTTTATAGAAATTTGTTTATTTCACCTATATCATCTAACTTATTGGCATACAATTGTTCACAGTATTCCCTCCTTGGCACTAATGGGTTTTCCAGGATTGTTTAGAAAGAAGATGGGAAGAAGAACTGGAAGAAACAGAAAGGAGGGAAGGGGGAGGGAAAAGAGAAGAGAAAGATGTTTTAAAGATGCCCTAAATAACGTCTCCCTCTGTGTTCTGCACTCTGGTCTACAAGTGCCAATCCCTCTGTTCCCCAGTAGTAATAGTATATGGAGGTCTGTCCAGAAAGTATCCAGCCACAATATATGAAAAATTGAAACATTTCTTTCTTTTTTTTAAATTTTATTTTTTTTCTTTTTTTAAAATATATTTTATTGATTATACCATTACAGTTGTTCTATTCCCCCCTTCAATCCCCTCCACCCGCACCCTCCCTCCACCACCATTCTCCCCCCCTTAGTTTATAACCATGTGTCTCAAGTTCTTTGGATTCTATATTTCCCCCACTATTCTCGCCCTCCCCCCTATCTATTTTCTATCTACCATTCATGCTATTTTCTGTGCCTTCTCCCCCCTTCTCCCCCTCCCACCCCCCTGTTTCTAACCCTCCATGTGTTCTTCATTTCTATGGTTCCACTCCTGATCTAGCTGTCCTCTTGGTTTGCTTTTGTTTTAGGTGTGGCTGTTAATAACTGTGAGTTTGCTGTCCTTTCACTGTTAATATTTTTCATCTTCTTTTTCTTATATAAGTCCCTTTAGCATTTCATATAATAAGGGCTTGGTGATGATGAACTCCTTGAACTTGACCTTATCTGAGAAGCACTTTATCTGTCCTTCCATTCTAAATGAAAGTTTTGCTGGATAAAGCAATCTTGGCTGTAGGTCTTTGGATTTCATGACTTGGAATACTTCTTTCCAGCCCCTTCTTGCCTGTAAGGTCTCTTTTGAGAAATCCGCTGACAGTCTGATGGGTACTCCTTTGTAGGTGACTGTCCCCTTATCCCTTGCTGCTTCTAGGATTCTCTCCTTCATTTTAGTCTTGGCTAATGTAATTATGATGTGCCTTGGTGTGTTCCTTCTTGGGTCCAACTTCTTTGGGACTCTCTGAGCTTCCTGGATTTCCTGGAAGTCTATTTCCTTTGCCAGACTGGGGAAGTTCTCCTTTATTATTTGTTCAAATAAGTTTTCCACTCGTGGCTGTTTCTTTCCCCCTTCTGGTACCCCTATAATCCGGATGTTGGAACGTTTAAAGATGTCCTGGAGGTTCCTAAGCCTCTCCTCATTTTTTTGAATTCTCATTTCTTCATTCCTTTCTGGTGGGATGTTTTGTTCTTCCTTCTGGTCCATTCCATTGATTTGAGTCCCAGTTTCCTTTCCATCACTATTGGTTTCCTGTGCATCTCCCTTCATTTCAATTAGTTTAGCCTTCATATGTTCCTCTAATTTGTGACTATAATCAACCAGTTCTGTGAGCATCCTGATAAATAGTGTCTTGAATTGTGCTTCTGAGAGGCCGGCAATTTCTCGGTCGCTTAGAGTTATTGGCTCTGGGACTTTGAGTTCTTCTTGCGCCATCTTTTGGGCTGTTCGTGCCTGTTCCATAGCAGGATCAGAGCCCTAAAGTGTTCAGTAGAACAGGGCAACTAAGTCGCTGGGTTGTGACGCTGTATGTGGGGGCGGGGTCAAAGAGGGACTATGGCGTCCTGTCCGCCGCCTGCCGCCACGGCCCTCACCGGTGCCGCAGTTGCTGCCGCCACCTGGCCAACGCGTTTCGTCCCACTGCTCGCCAGTGTGCCACCGCTGTCAGCCCTCGCCCCCTGGGGCCTGCGTGGTCTGTCTCGCTGTGCGCGAATATGTGCCCGCGGTCTGCCCCGCACTCCAACTGGTTCCCATCTGTCTGCGCGCCTGGGTCGGGGGCCCTGTCCTGCCCGACCCTGCTCGCTGCTGGCTCCGCCCCTCTTACCGTCCTGTTGAACGGTTAGATGTAGTCGGACTTCCGTATAATTCAATTTTCTGTCCTTTGGTTGTGTCTTTGTTTCTCCAAAACTTTGTTGTATTCAAACTTGGTTGTGGGAGAAGGCACAGTGTTTCCACCTATGCCTCCATCTTGGTGGAAGTCTGAAACATTTCTTGAAGAAAATACAAAACCATTACACATGGGACAATAATACCTCAGTCCCCTTCAAAGTAAGCTTCCTGGGACTTCATACAGTTCTCCCAATTGCCAACAGCTGCCCTATCATATTTCCCTGAATCTCATTGACACTCTGAAATCTCCTTTCAAAGGTGATTTTAGTTTTGGGAAAAGCCAGAAGTTGCAGGGCGCCAAAGATGGGCTGCAGAGGGGATGCGTCACCTGGGTGATTTGATATTTTGCCAAAACATTCTGCGCAAGACATGATGCATGAGTGGGCGCATTGCCATAATGAAGCTGCCAATCACCATTTGCCCTTAACTGCAGCCTTCTGAATCATCTGAATAGTTTCTGAATGTTCAAGCTTAACGTAAAATTGGATTCAGATTCATTGCTCTACTCACTCATTGTGAATGTGATGGCCACACAGTACACATGCTCACTCAACAGTGTCAAAACCACCAACTAATACAGTGAAGTCAACATTGTTCACACATGTGCATTCCAGTCCACTCTCCTTGGCTGCCAGGGTTACACTGATGTCACACACACCATTCTTGTTATATTCACAATGGCTGGACTTTTTCTGGACAGACTTTGTATATTCAGTCCTTATTGTATGCAAATAGTATTCTAAAGACTTTACACATAGAACTCATTTAGTTCCCATAATAACCTCATGAGATAAGTATTGTTATTATCTTCTCTTTACAAAAGTCTAAGTGTAGAGAAGGTAAACACTTCCCAGGGCTAGTTAGTACACTGGGGATACAATCGCAAGCTGCTTGCCTCTAGTACTAGTGCTCTTAACCCCTATGTCCTGTACTCTGACCCCTGAAAGAGATGAGTAAGTGGGAGCTTGAAACAGTCATTCAACTCTTAATGCTTCATAAAAAGAAACTGTCCTATTTATCTTTCCTTAGCTCCTAGCACATAGACGTTTAGTTCAATAAATAAACTAAAAAATTTCCAGTGGTTGGCTAGTATTAAGGATGAAGCGCTCTTAGGTGACATGGACTATCAGAGATGATCCCACTGGCCTAATAATGAGAATCCTTTTCCAAGGAATGCAAACATGGACATGAATACAGATAGTTGTATACACACCACAGCACACAAAACTCAATAATCAGCTTGATTAGATTTATTTTTACTTTATCCCACTTTTGGTATAGAATATCTGAATACATCACTGTTTAAGAATTGATCCAACAAGGGACATATAGGACCTATGCAAACACAACTACAGCACATCACTGTCAGAAATACAAGACTTGAAAAAATGGATAAACATTCTCTTGCTGCTTAGGCAGACTTCATTTTAAAGAGAACATAGATATAAATAGGGAAAAACAGGAAAAGAGATCAAGTAATTGGTTCAGTGATTCTCAATCTTGCCCACATTAGAACTACTTAATCTAAAGGGGTCTGGCATGAATAATGCCCCTTTTTATTATAAAATCTTTTATTACAAAATCATAAGCATGTAATTCTGTAACATAACAATATCACACTCAGGCACACCATATGACATTTTTAGGTGAAATGTTCAAATTACAACTATAAATGATTATACCCACATTATGTCCCTACCAACCACACTCATGCAGGACTTACTTCTGCGGGACCCCATCTTTTTTTAAAATCCAGACTAAGATCCCACCGCAGACCAATCAAATAAGAATCTCTAGGCAACAGTCCAGGTGAGTCTAATGTCAGCTGGGTTGAGTATTACTGTGAGTTAAAAGGGAAAAAAGTTTAATGGATATGATTGCCCTAATTAAATTGAAAATATATTTCAAAGTTAAAAATGTATTACAGAATATTTCATTGAGAATAAGTGAAAATACAATAGATGATGGGAACAGAAAAAAAAACTCAGAAAATGTAAGCCAAATCTATTTAAACCAGGTAAAATAAAAACAGTGTGTATGAAAATTTCTTTCCTAAATGCTGCTGAAAATTTACATTTTAGGGGGAGATAATCATTTGGACTCATATTAATGTATATCATACTAAATTACTAGTTAGTTAAAAAGTTAAAAACTAGAATAGTTTAACAACATTAACCTAGGAGATTTATTTAGTTAGTTAGTTTCAATATATATCTTTTTATTGTATTTTTTCAGAGATGGATTTTTAAAGGGAGTGGTTTGTTTTACATGATAATGAAGTAGTATTTTAATGATTAGATTTTTTCTCTAAGAGTTGTTGGGATTCTCAGAGTAAGAAGAAGAAAATAGACCTGTAGCCCTGGCTGGGTAGCTTAGTTTCTTGGATGCACCAAGGTTGCAGGTTCAATCCCCAGTCAGGGTATATACAAGAATCAATCAATGAATACATAAATAAGTGGAACAACGTACCGATGTTTCTCTCTCTGTCTCTCTCTTCTTCTCTCTCTTTAAAATCTATCAATAACTAAAAGAAAATAGGCCTACAACTGAATAAACCATTAATGGGAAAAGTATTCAGAAGTTGGTGGCCATTTAGGGTTTATCCAAATAAAGGAGCAAGTTTCTCCCCAAAAGACCTGACTCCCCTTAGCAATACCATTGAAACCAAAGAAAAAAGTATTTTGCTAAAACATTTTTCCCACAAAATTTGAAGTTGAATTAGGGAGCAAGAATTTGTATTCTGTTACAGAAATTACTTTGTCTAATCCAAGAGAGAGAGACAGAGAGAATGTACTCTTGCTTCAAGAGAGACTCAACCCCAGCTGTCTATTAGGCAGTCACAGAATTCACTGTGACAGAGTATGTGCTTAAATGGCTGGAACTGGGCCAAGTGCACACTTATAGAGCATAACTCTATTTAGGATTATAGGCAATGCCTACTTTGTTCTGTCTTGGGAACGAGGTTTTTTCACTTACATAAGGGAGTGACTCAGTTATTTTCTGCCTAATTTCTTATTTAGAAGGCCTAAAACTCTTCTGAGGCTTCCTTTGCTGGAACCTGAAGTTCAGACACAGTGAAGGTAACCCAAGAAGTTATCCAAGTACATCTCCATTGCTCTAAACAACAATTTAAAGTATTGGATGAGGAAAAAAATGTTCCAATATGGATAGAATATCTAAGCATGTAGGTATTGCTTGGCTACTTGAATGTTCTTCATAGGTTCCTTTGGTTCAAGAGATCTTAATTCACTCTGTGTAATGCTGGGATTTATCATATACATCTGATTAGGAATCTAGGAAATGCCAAACAATCGGGCCTCATGGAGAAGAGGGGCCTGTACAGAACTGGGTCTCACGGCCAGAACTAGAATCCAAGGCAGTTCTAAGAACATGAATAGCTGTGGCGGTGGGTTTTCATTCTAGGGTCCCATTTTTTTAACTTTTTAATATATTTTATTGATTATACCATTATAGTTGTTCTATTCCTCCCTTCATTCCTCTCCACCCTGCACACCTCCTCCCCCACCAATTCCCCCCCTTTAGTTTATGACCACATGTCTCAAGTTCTTTAGATTCTATATTTCCCCCACTATTCTCGCCCTCCCCCCTATCTATTTTCTACCTACTGTCTATGCTGTTTTCTGTACCTTCTCCCCCTTCTCCTCCTCCCACTCCCCTGTTGCTAACCCTCCATGTGATCTTCATTTCTATGGTTCTGCTCCTGATCTAGCTGTCCTCTTGGTTTGCTTTTGTTTTAGGTGTGGTTGTTAATAACTGTGAGTTTGCTGTCCTTTCACTGTTCATATTTTTCATCTTCTTTTTCTTAGATAAGTCCCTTTAACATTTCATATAATAAGGGCTTGGTGATGATGAACTCCTTGAATTTGATCTTATCTGAGAAGCCCTGCCCTGGTGAACACCTAGGGCTGCGCTCCTCATGCATAACAGGCACGAACACTCCAAAATATGGCTCAAGAAGAACTCAAAGCCCCAGAGCCAATAACTCTAAGCAAAAAAGAAATAGCGAACCTCTCAGATGCACAATTCAAAACACTGGTGATCAGGATGCTCACAGAACTGGTTGACTATAGTCACAAATTAAAGAAACATATGAAGGCTAAACTAATTGAAATGAAGGGAAATGCATAGGAAACCAATAGAGATGAAAAGGAAACTGGGACTCAAATCAAGGGGGTGGACCAGAAGGAAGAACGAAACATCCAATCAGAAAAGAATGAAGAAACAAGAATTCAAAAAAATGAGGAGAGGCTTAGGAGCCTCCAGGACATCTTTAAACGTTCCAACATCTGGATTATAGGGGTACCAGAAGGGGGAAAGAAACAGCCACGAGTGGAAAACTTATTTGAACAAATAATAAAGGAGAACTTCCCCAGTCTGGCAAAGGAAATAGACTTCCAGGAAATCCAGGAAGCTCAGAGAGTGCCAAAGAAGTTGGACCCAAGAAGGAACACACCAAGGCACATCATCATTACATTAGCCAAGATTAAAATGAAGGAGAGAATCCTCGAAGCAGCAAGAGATAAGGGGACAGTCACCTACAAAGGAGTTCCCATCACAGTGTCAGCAGATTTCTCAAAAGAGACCTTACAGGCAAGAAGGGGCTGGAAAGAAGTATTCCAAGTCACGAAATCTAAAGACCTACATCCAAGATTGCTCTATCCAGCAAAGCTTTCATTTAGAATGGAAAGGCAGATACAGTGCTTCTTAGATAAAGTGCTTCTAGGGTTCCATTTTTAATGGGACTCAGCTACTCCCCGAGCAGCCACCTGCATCTCTGTCTCTGTCTACTTTTCCACCAGCTCCAACTGGCATTCCCTCTTCTATTCTGTATAACTTTTCTATGCCTTGGGATGTGCATCCTACAAACTTTGCTTTCTTAGAATATTGTACCTCATCCTAGCCTCTATTATACCTCACCAACACTCTAAGTTTCACCTCCCACTGCTAACTGCTTGAAGGTTTTGATTGTCCAGATCATCTTTTTGCCCCAGGACATGTCACAGAACACTGGCCAACTTAAGCGTTAGTAGTCTTGGGGTCAGCTGCACAGCCCTGATCCAATCAGCATAGTGCAAAATGGGCTGCCAAGGGCTGCTCTTTCAGTAGGAGCTGTGGGCCAGTCTTCCCTAAAAAGAGCTCTGGTGGCTTCACAGGCGAATTTTACCAAACATTCAAAGTAGAATCAACAATTCTCCTCAAACTCTTACAAGAAATTCAAGAGGAGGGAAGACTTCCAAGATCTTTTTATGAGGCCAGCACTATCCTAATTCCAAAACCAGATAAAGACACTAAAGAAAGAAAATCATAGATCATTATTCCTGATGAACATAAATGCTAAACTCCTTGACAAAATATTAGCAAATTAGATCTGACAATACATTAGTAAGATCAACCATTTAATTTCATTTATTTATTTTTTAAAATATTTTGATTATGCCATTACATTTGTCCTATTTCCTCCCTTCACTCCCCTCCACCTTACACACCCACTTCCCCCCATTCCCCCCTTTAGTTCATGCCCATGTGTCACAAGTTCTTTAGCTTCTACACTTCCCATACTACTCTTGCCCTCCCCGTCTATTTTCTACCTACCCTCTATGCTACTTATTCTCTGTATCTTTTCCTCCCTTCTCCTCCTCCCACTCCCCTGTTGCTAACCCTCCATGTGTTCTTCATTTCTATGGTTCTGCTCCTGATCTAGCTGTCTGCTTAGTTTGCTTTTGGTTTAGGTGTGGTTATTAATAACTGAGAGTTTGCTGTCCTTTCACTGTTCATATTTTTTATCTTCTTGTTCTTAGATAGGTCCCTTTAAGATTTCATATAATAAAGGCTTGGTGATGATGAACTCCTTTAACTTGACCTTATCTGGGAAGAACTTTATCTGCCCTTCTATTCTAAACTATAGCTTTGCTGGATAGAGTAATTTTGGTTGTAGATCCTCATCTTTCATGACTTTTAATACTTCTTTCCAGTCCCTTCTTGCCTGCAAAGTTTCTTTTGAGAAATCAGCTGATAGTCTTATGGGAATTTCTTTGTAGTTTACTTTCTGCTTCTCTCTTGTTGCTTTAAGATTCTCTCCTCATCTTTAATCTTGGGTAATGTAATGATGATGTACCTTGGTGTGTGCTTCCTTAGGTCCAACTTCTTTAGTACTCTCTGAGCTTCCTGGACTTCATGGAATCCTGTTTCTTTTGCCAGATTAGGGAAGTTCTCCTTCATTATGTTTTCAAGTAAGTTATCAACTTCTTGTTGTTCCTCTTCTCCTTCGGACACCCCTATGATTTAGATGTTGGGATGTTTAAAGTTGTCCCAGAGGTTCCTAAGACTCTGTTTGAATTCTTGTTTCTTCATTCTATTCTGGTTGGATGTTTATTTCTTCCTCCTGCTTCAAACCATTGATTTGAGCCCCCGTTTCCTTCCCTTCACTTTTGGTTCCCTGTACACTTTCCCTTATGTCACTTTTCATAGCCTTCACTTTTCCCTCTATTTTGTGACCATACTCAACCAATTCTATGAGCATCCTGATTACCAGTGTTTTTAACTCTGCATCTGATAGGGGTGGCTATCGCTTCATCACTTAGTTACATTTTCTCCTGGGGCTTTGATCTGTGCTTTCATTTGGGCCATTATTTTTTAAAAAATATTTTATTTATTTGTCTTTAGAGAGGAAGGGAAGGAGAGGAGAGAAATATCAATGTATGGTTGCCTCTCATGAGTTACCTGCTGGGAACTGACGTGCAACCCAGGCATGTGCCCTGACTGGGAATCGAACCGCGATACTCAGGTTCGCAGGCCCGAGCTCAATCCACTGAGCCACACCAGCCAGGGCTGGGCCATTATTTTTTGTCTCACTATTACCTGTTCCTTAGTAAGTGGCAGAGCCTTATGGGTGGGGCAACCCATGTCCCTGTGTTGTGGTACTCTATGTAGGGAAGGGGTCCTAGAGGGAACAATGCCACTTGCTCAGCTCCTGGTTGGTGTTTGGTCTCTTCTTCTACCCACAAGCAAATTGGGTCCTTCTAGTGCTGATTCCTGGGTGGGTGTGAGTTTATGTACCTTCTAGGCCCCTGTGGGTCTCTCCAATGAACTGCCCTGTGAGGCTGAGAGTTTCTCCCGCTGCCACAACCCCCACAGGTTTTTTTCAGTCAGGTTTTGGAGGGCTGGATTCCTGGGTTGCATGGACTGTCTCACTCCCTAGTTCTTCCCAGTTTATCTGCATGCAAATGTAGGACTGCCTGCTCCACCAGCCACCACCTCACCCACCCAGTCCTCCAGCTGCTGTTACTCATCTCTACCCCTCCTTCCAGTCTATATGGATGTTTCTTCTTTAACTCCTTGGTTGTCGAGCTTCTTTACAGTTTGACTTTCTGGGAGTTCTGGTTATTTTCTTGTTTAAAAAATTTTTTTTGTCCTTCTTTTGGTTGAGGCCAAGCATACTGTATCTACGTATGCTTCCATCTTGTCCAGAAGTCCCTGAATGGTTCTTTCTGATGCTGTTGAAGTTCAGTAAGCATCCCTGTAATCAGTGCTTTGAACTCTGCATCTAGCAAATTGCTTGCTTCCATCTTGTTTAGTTCTTTTTCTGAAGTTTTATTCTTTCACTTGATTCAACTCATGTTTGTCTCATTTTGGCAACCTATGTTTGTTTTTACACATTCAGGGGAGCTGCTATGTCCCCCAGGCTTTGCAGAGTGGCCTATTATAGTTATGTGTCCTGTAGGGTCCAGTGGCACAGCATCCCTGATCACCCAAACTGGGTACTTGAGGTTTGCCTCCGTGTAGACTATGTCCACCCTCCTCTTGTAGGTAAGCCATGATTGCTGTTGGCACATCAGTGGGAAGGGTTCTACCCATCCCAATCAGCTGCAAGAACTGGCTGTGACCACCAAACACTAACCTTCTTTCACCATGGAGTATCAGATGTGCAGGGGCCCACCCTACAGAACAAGAGTGACTTCAGCAGGACTCTGGTGCCTGCTGAGTTCTTTTGAGTGTGTTGCTTGTGCAGTTGGTTGGGTGGTGGTGCTTCAATGTGGTCTAAAGCTGTCCACTGGGTGTGTTCTGAGGCCTCTCAGGAGGTGCAGGCCAGGGTCAGCAACCACCTGTGTTCTGCCTGGGGTCACCTGGCATAAGCTACAAAGCAATCTGCAGATGGCTGCTATTTGTGCAGGGTTTGGAAGTGACCAAGCAAGGCCAAGCTGTGAACTGAGGCCAGGTGCTGCTAGTGCCAGGCCTGGGGCCACTTAGTGAAAGGTATAGTACTCACTGAAGCCAGATGCTGGTTTTTTGAGAGGATTTAGAAAATCTACTGCATGAGCCACCACAAGCCATTCATATGGAAACATTTGAGTTGGGCCCACAAGTCAGGTCGGGTGGGGCCTTAGGGAATCATCAGGGTAGGTCTAACAGTGTGATCCAGGTGGAGACAGACATGACACCCACCTTCTGGTTGTTTTGGAGGTCTCAATGAAGGAATAATGGCCTCTGACAGCACTTCTGTCTGGGAGAAAGCTACCCCTCCAGTTCTTGCCCAGATGCCAAATAATTCATTCCCTACTTAAGTCCCTGGTGCATTCCAACCTACTGCCACTGCCCTGGAGCTCAGGAGTGAGTCTCAGTAAGTCCATATGCAGATCCTTCACAAGGAACTGCCTGGGGCTCCAGAAGCTTCTTCCACCTTCCTCAGCTTCAATCCTACTGTTTCATGGGGACTTCTATTCCTCATACTGGAACCCTGGACCAGAGGAGCTGGGATCCCTCACTCCCCAGCGGAGATCTCCATGGGTGACATCCCTCCTGATTTTTGTGCTACCCACCCATTCCACATCCCTGCCCCTACTACCAGTCTCAGTGTGGTTTCTTCTCTAGTTCTGTATTTGTAACACTTCCATTCAGCTCGATTTCAGGTGTTTTTGAATAATGGCTGTTGATAGTTTAGTTGTAATTTTGATACGGTTATGAGAGGAGGCCAGTATCATTTTTACCTACCCAGTCATCTTGCCCAGAAGTCTTCAGGTAGTTTGTTTAAATCATGGCAGGCATAATTCTAAAATGGCTCTACAACATATCCTACTCTAATCCCTCACACAGTGAATGTGAGGCATTACATTTGTGACATCACATTACCTGGCAGAAGGGATTTGCAGATGTAATTAAGGTTATAACCAACTGATGCTGAGGTCACCAAAAGGAAGATTATCATGGTAGGCCTAAACTAATCATGAAAACCTTATCAGAGCTGTCAGTATAGCTTACAGCAGAAAAGGAAGTAATACTTCAAGAATGAAAAGGATTCAAAGCACTGTTGCTAGTCTGGAGAGGAAGGAGGCATTAAGAAACAGGGGTGGTTTCCAACAGCTCAGAGTGGCCCATGACAGATAGCAAGGAACTGGGGACTTCAATCCTAACACAAGGATCCGAATTCAGACAACAAATTGGATGAGTTGGAAGCAGCTTCTTCCCCTAGAGAATCCCCCTCGGCTGACCTGAGACTTCAGCCTATGAGACCCCAGGCAGAGAACCCAGTCTAGCCTGCCTGGACTTCTTACCTACAAAACTGTAAGATAACAAAAAGGGGTGAGATTTAAAGCTGCTAAATTGTGATTTTTTTACATAGCAATAGAAACTAATAAAATCATCCTGTGCTAGAAAAGGTTTTCTTTTTTTCCAATGACCAAATCCTGATATGAGGTTTTGTTTCTGTTTTACTGACTCATCTGTGTACTATCATGAAGCCCTCTGCTTTTCTGTTTTCTGTTTTCTGAACTTGGTTTACTGCTTTCCTTTTCACTGTCCAGGAAAAAAAAAATCCCACCCAAAGTTAGTTTTTTGAGTTTGAAAACAAAAGAAATGAAGGTACTAAGAGAAAGTTTCTTTGGGCAGTATCCAACCTACAACACTGCCCTTTCACTTAACAGCAATAAACCCACAAAAAATGAAGGAATAAAACCATCAGAGACCAAAAAGGTCCATGTTCAAGCCAATAAATTTGTAAAAATCATAAAGGTGTAATACAAAATCAGGTACTAAGTTTGTATTCAATATTCTATTAAAAGAACTGTCTCAACTAGAAAAATAATAAATATACACACCAAGTCAGAAAATTATTTTAATGGTTACAAAATGTTTTTTTTACACAATCAGTATAAAATAGCAGTCAATTTCTCCATAATTATCAGAATTATTTATATGTGAGGTCTTGGCTAAGTGGGGCTGAAATCAACAAAAGGTCTGGACCGTTGGCTCAGAAATCATCCTAGGAAGCCTGCCTTGTTGATGTCTGTCATGCTTAGCTCTTATGAGATGACCCGGTCGTTTTTAAAATATCTGTTCATTCATTCTTTGGAGGCTTGAAGTGAATTCGGCAGCGTTCATTAAACACCTGACATTTAAACAGAAACAAGTCACTGAATTATTCGGTATAAACCAGGCCTGGCACCAAATTAAATTTACATGTTCAGCCTTGACTGGTGTGGATCAGTCAGTTGGCTGTCATCCCGCAAAGTGAAAGATTGCTGGTTCGATTCCTAGTCAGGGCACATGCCTAGGTTGAAAACATGTACTCGTCAGGGTGCATACAACAGGCAACCAATTGATGTTTCTCTCTCTCTCTTTCTCCCCTCCTCTCTAAAATAAATAAATAAATTAAAAAAATTTACCATGGCTCAGGAGGACATAATAGTTTCCTTCCCGTCAACAGTTTTAGGAAACAGGATTTTCTCACCAGTTCAAACTGACTTATTAAGTGCTAAGAGCACAGAAAGCCTTGATCTACAATTATAAGGCAATTTTATTATTTTAATCAAATTTAAATTATTCAAGAAATAAAATCATCGCAGGCTAGCTTATTTAGTAACTAACCAACAGTTCAGTTCCATATTCAGGACTTGTTTTAGACAGGTAGACTAAAATACCTAAAATAAGTTGAAGGGTTCCCCCCCTTTTTTGTAACGAAAATTTACTTAGATATCTGTTGTGCCTTTCTAACGAACTATAGAAATGATCCCTGTTGTGCTCCACTAAATGAGTGCTAGCTCCTTCTTACAAGTAGGTACGCTTGAAGGGAGACTACATTTTGTTAAACTGTGTAAATTTACAAGTTTTGTTCTATTTACTTTGCTTCCTTAAAATCTAAACAAATTATACATCAAAAAGGTTAAAAAGAATGTCTGTCAATACGGGATTATGTTAGCCAAAAATTATGATACAGCCATTGAACAGAATACAGTGTAAAAGGTGAAAGATTTATACGATCTGAAGAGAAACCAGAGTAACAAAATACAATGTAAACATAAAAAAGAATAAGGAAGCTCTTTATGTTCTGATTTTAAAAGATCTCCAAGATCTGTTATGGAGAAATAAAGTGTGAAAGGTCCACTTACATTTGTGTGACAAAGAGGGAAGTGAGTGTGTGCACGCATATATAAAATTTAAAAAGGTGCAAATATCTGAAAGTATGCACCATCCTTTCAGAGGGAAGGGAAAAGTGGCTATAAGAGAGATGAGAGGTAGAATTTTTATTGCATATCCTTTCATATTCAAAAAATCAAATAATCTAAAAATGTGTATTTTTAAAAACTATATATATATACACACACACACACACACACACACAATCTTTTAAGAATTTACCATCAACTTTCATTAACATAAGAAAAAAATCATTTTTTAAAGATTTATTTATTTCTTTTAGAGAGAGGGGAAGGAAGAGAGAGAACGAGAGAAACATTAACGTGTGGTTACTTCTCACGAGTCTGGCCTGCAACCCAGGCATGTGCCCTGACCAGGAGTCGAACCAGCGACCCTTTGGTTTGCAGGCCAGCACTCATTCCACTGAGCCACACCAGCCAGGCCAGCCAGGGCAGGGCAAAATCATTTTTAAGGTTAAAAGAGAAAAACCTATTTTGGCTGCTGTTGACTATTACAAAAGTAAAAGCAAAATCTACATGGGGAGGTTTTAAGGTGCTGGTATTACTCAACTTCTTAAGCTGTGTGGTGAATACACGGGTGCTCATTTTACTAACATTCTTAAATTCTACATGTTACATGCTCCTTAGCATGTACATCTAACAATTACAAAACAAGTCAAAATTATAGACTATTTCTGGCCCCTCCATCTTGTAGTTTATTGTATATCAGCTCCTAGCCCTGACATTCCCTTAAATTCCCAACACTCAGACCATGGGAGTCTCCAGATTACTGGCCTTGACACATTGGTTGGGATGATACATACAACTCAGGCGAGCTTCTCCAATTCTTTTCCTAAATAACTTCCTAACCACTTTTGCAGGATTATTGCACCACAGCGCCATTTTCGTTATTTTTAAAACAAGTGGGAAAGATCACTTTCTGTGGAGTGGAAGGACTATCTTGTTACTGGGTGGGGACTGGGCCCAGAGCAGGTCTGCCTCAGGTTAGCCAATAGTTCTTGTCTCCAAGCAGGAAAGATCTCACAGCAAGAGTCCAGGTGATTCTGTGTTTAGCAAAGCTGGGGACGGTGAAACAAACGACCCAGGATAGAAGCAATAGGAGAGTGTAGGCAGTGTTTGGCTTTGGCTCCCTAGAAACGTTATGAAGAAAGAAGTAAGCCAAGGCAGGGCTGCCATTGGCTCACTGGAAAGCCAGAGGGAAAGGAAGCCTTGGACACAGGACCAGATGAGCTGCCGCTGCCCCTGGCTCTCCTGGCTGCAAGTCTCATGGGGACCCTCAGAGTTTGGGAAGAAATAAAAAGTTCATGCCAGAGAAGGGGCATGGCATGCTCTAGAGCAAGCCTGTGCTGAGTCTTTGTCTTGAGAGAGTTTATTTTTCTTTTGTAGGTGAGAATTTTAGGGTAGGATTTCAGCAGAATATTTATCAGCTTTCCAAGTGTATTTTTAATACACTGATGCATTAAAATGAGCAAACAGTGGAGTCTGGGATTATTCTTTGCTCTGCTTTATTGTTTTACTTTTATCTTGGGTCTGTCTGGCTGTAATCAGGTTTTTGTAATTTGTTCCCATGATTGCACCCATCCTTGAGCTTCGCTGACATAAATGGCACTGTTTGGGTCCCTGTTCTCCATCTCCCTGACCAGAGTGATTTAAGCCATGGATTCTCTGGTTAGGAGGGGGAATATAAAACAATTGCTCTTAAGTGTCTTTGATTAGGGAAGATAAGGTCTTAGAATTCACTACAACTTACAAGCTGTAAGTTTTTCAGATGTTTGGCCTTGTTTAATTATTTTATCTAAGTTTCCCCATTCCACTTGCCAAGGAATTCCCTAGCTTCTTATTACTATCCTGCCTCAATTTCCTTTAAAACTAGTATCAAATCCAAAAATGCTTCACTTTTCCCACTACAATACATTTTACATACATCAAACTCTGCACTGGGTTTTTCAAACCAGTTATTTATTGTATCCCTGGCCCTGCCAAGCATAAATAGGATCTCTCTGAAGAATTTAAATGGACTAATATTGCCAAAATCTTTTGAGTAGCAAACACCTTATCACACTGATGAAAAGGGCAGGAATAGGAAATCTTGGCGAAGAGGACAGAACAAAGAAATGTAGGCTTATGGAAAACAGTATGCTAAGAACTGCATACTGTTCTTAGATATATATCCTAAGAACCCTAAAACACCAATCCAAAAGAACCTATGCACCCCAATGTTCATAGCAGCACAATTTACAATAGCCAAGAGTTGGAAGCAACCTACATGCCCATCAGTAAATGAATGGATCAAAAAACTATGGTACATTTAAACAATTGAATTCTATGCAGCAGAAAGAAAGAAGGAGCTACTACCCCTTGCAACAGCATGGATAGAACTGGAAAGCATTATGTTGAGTGAAATAAGCCAGGCGGTGAAAGACAAATACCATATGATCTCACCTTTAACAGGAACTTAAACAACAAAACAAACAAGCAAGCAAAATATGACCAAAGACACTGAAATTCAGAACAGGCTGACAGGGACCAGAGGGGAGAGGGGAGAGAATTTCAGGGGAAAAGGGGATAGACTCACAGAAACTAGTATAAAGGACACATGGAGAACAACTAAGGGGGGTGGAAATGGGAGGGAGGTGGGGAGCACAGGGGGTGGGGCTGGGATGAGAGTGGGGGATGGAAAACTGTACTTGAACAAGAATAAAAAAATAAACAATAATACAAAAAAAAGAGAAAGAAATGTAGGCTGCTTTCACTATGGGCACACCCATGCCTTTCACCATCCCCATCACCTGGGCCCAGTTTCCTTGCCTCTTTTTCCTGAGTTCCAAGGGCCCTTCTTTTGCCTGTCACTTGTTCCTTATGCCTATTTCTTCTGTGCCTCACTTCTACCTCTGTGACTTTCTAAATGGACTTTCTCTTATAGGTTGAAAATATATATAATAAAGCAAAGAAAATTAATTTGTTTTGCAATTTATTCATGGCTCTGCAAGTTGGTACATTCAAGTTTTTGGTTCAGTTAACCTCTCACTGGGTTAAGCCAATTCCATTGGTTATTTTCAAAGGATAAGACAAATTTTGCTGTTAATTTTTTCAGAATTAATAAGTTTTACCCTCCAGAAAAAATAGGGCTATATAGTTTAATTGTTTTTAATGGTGTTTTAAAAATTTTCCCCTTTATACTCTCTTCTGCTTCCTCATTATTATTTTATCCTCATCCAAGAATGTGTTTTCATTTCTTTTAGAAAGGGACAGGAAGAAACATTGATGTGAGAAAGAAATATCAATTGGTTGCCTCTAATATATGTCCCAGACCAGGAATCCAACCCATGACCTACAAATGTGCCCTGACCAAGAATTGAACCTGTGACCCTTGGTTACCAAAAGATGCTCCAACCAACTGAGCCACACTGGCCAGGGCAAGAGAGGTGTACAGTTTCTGAGAGGAGTATGCAGATAATACCTTTTTAGAAAATTAAAGTCAAAAATTAAAAAAAAATTCTGACTACATGTAAAGTTCTGGCATCTTAGTTCCACTCTCTTAATTCCTAATCAGAAGTATGCAGGTGATAAAAAGGAGCATGTGAATCTAGGAGCCATAAAAAAGCCCCCCTATTATTAGATACCAAAATCATGTACCAAAGGCTATGTACAAAAATGTTTCAGATCAGATACTAGAAAACGAGCTACTGTGAAGAATAGCTAAAGATATGAAAATTTATACAAAGTAACTGGGATCAAAATGGCTAATTTTAACAAATAACCTTGGTGAAGGTTCTGAATTAACCAGAGTAAAAACTCTAAATATCAAATATGCCTATAATTAGTATTAGGAAACATACAGAATGTCTCCAACTCTATTACCATGGCAGGTCATACAATTCTACCATAACTATAAAGCCAATTTTTCTAAGATGGCTCTATCTGGATGCTAACCATACCCACCACACCCCTTTGAAAAAAGTGAAAACCGTCAGTTGCTTGGAAATGAAGGATTTCTATTCTTCTTAAGAACTCTGGAGCTCTCCTTACTCCTCCTTTCTTGATCTCCCTTTGCTAGTGAAGTTTTTCTCCTACTTCTCTCTGAGCGCTAACATTTTATACCTTCCAGCTTCTGTCGTTTACCACTTCTTCAACATTCAGTTCTGACTGCATCCATTTCAACTGTAATAAAAGAAAAACAAATTTGTTACGAAAACTGAAACTAAAAAACTAAAACCAAACTCCGTAATATTTTCCCAACAAAACCAGCCACTGCTTTTGCAATCTTTGTTAACAGTATTACCTAGGCTATGACATTCTCCCCGTAAGTAGTCAATTGTTAAATCTTATGTTTCCCATGATTCTCAAGCTTTTCTGCATAGTATAATCACTCTGAGAGCTTTAAAAAAATTTCAAATCCCCAGTAGTTCCCAGAAGAAATAAAAATGGCCTGTAAACATAAATGGGCATAACCTCTATAAAGGACAATTTAGTAAGATTTAAAAAGATTCATAAATTCACATGTCCTTTAACTGAATAATGCCAGTTATAGTTATTGATCCTGTAACATGGATTTGCAAAGACAGCACAGAGGAACAAGGGACAAGGAAATGGCAACCTGATTTGGATTATAAAAAAAGAATCGGGGTGGAGGGGGCAGAGAGAAAGGGAGAGGAATATATAAGGCCCAGTGATCTTATATCAAGGTATGAGTTCTTCAGACCTTGATCACACAGCTCCAGAGGTCTCAGGCAAAATATGATAAAGTCCTTCTCATTTTCTTTGTAACTTCCAACCTAATCATAAAAGTAGCCAATTCCACTGCCAGGCTCAGAAGGCAGGGCTCATCATTCTCCTAGTCACTTTCTGGTTAGAGAAAACTGAAAGGAAGAAGCCAGCAATTCTAGGAAAAAGGTTTGAAAGTATTCAGGAAAATTTGGAGGAAAAAAGCAGCTAAGAGGTTAAATACCAGGATGATTTGCTCAGGCCAAAGTCAAGACCCAGGCCAGGATATTTGGGGACAAAATGCCACAAGGCCAGATAAGATCTGAGCAACTGTGAGGCAGCAAACCAGGCCAAAGAACCTACCAACATGCCCCAGACTAGGAATCCAACCCACGAAAGAATCCTGCCAGGATTATAGCCCAGGCAGGAGGTTTGAGGATTGTGCATGTAACACTAATAAGACTGGAACTTGGTACTGATCCAATGGCTCAGAACTGGTGTCAGAGTATGGGCCAGGACACAGGACTTAAACTGGAACAGGGGTCAGGGCTGCATTTCTGATGGCTGGAGCTGTGCTGTCAAGGAGCAGCAAGCCTGAAGAAGCACACCTGCACCACACCTGCACGTACCAACACAACTGCAGTTTCAGATTTTAATTAGCTGTACAGACCAGAAATCATTCAAGTGTCACTGCCATCAGAGCCTGGACTGTCTGCCAAAGAAGTAAAAACTTCAAACAACGTGCCACTAAGACAAGTCTTCACAACTGATCTGAAATATTTAAAGGGATTTCATGCAGCAATGGATTTAGACCTATCCTATACAGCTTCAGAGGGAACATCAATAAGGAGCAGTAATTACCCATTAAAGGGATGCAGATTTTCACAATACACAAGAAAACCTTTGAACAATTACAAAAAGAGAATGTACTGCCACAGAAGATAATGTGTCCCCAGCCCCCTTAAGTAGCAGTTAAATGAAAGGTGGAAACCATTGGTTGGGAGAACCCATCTTTGGTGCCGAAAAGGTAGGGGATGGCTGGTGAAGAGGATTAACGTAACAAATATGGAGTCTCAGAGCCCCCAAAAGGACAGGAAAGGAGCTGCTACTTTGTATCGGCCAACAGGCTAGCTTATTTAATCCTCATAAAACAAAAAACCAAAACCAAAACCAAAAAACACCAAAAAAAAGTTATTAAGTATCAACTATATTTTACAAATTGAAAATCAGAAGCCAGAGCAGTTTACAAGGTTACAAAGCCACCAAGTGACAGATGGGATTTATTTCCTTAGAGCTGTCTGCCTTTATAACCCATGTTTTTTTCCTGTTCTTGAACACTGCACATATTACAGCCAAGTCCTGATAAAACTTCAATTGCACCAACATAATGCTTCCTTTGAGCTAGTTCTTTTTGAAAAGGCTCTGGGTCTAAAACAGCTAAATTTCCTCTCAAAGGCCACTAATAGGTGACAGCAGTTATACAGTTCCAGCAAGAAATGTACTTTTTCTGAGTTAAAAATTCAGGTAAAGAACTGGGGACTTTTAGACTGGCACCTCTATATATAAATAAAATATGTCCACTAAAGTAATCAAAATGTGACTACCAGTCACAACTTCATGTAAAAACCCTGACTGACCCAGAGTCAGAGGAGATGGGTCAAAGTCCTAGTTTGACCACCTACTAGCCTGTGATTCTGAAGGTGTCACTCGGCATCTCTGAGTCTCAGTTTCCTCATACAGAAAATGAAGAGCTGGAACATCTCTTAGGAGCTCTTTCTAATGCCATCATCTCCATAGCAAACTTAAAGAATAAAAATTAAAAATTCAACTTTCCATACTTGCTGCAGCGCTATCCATGGCTACCCTATAGTCCTCCCACAGGATACCAGGCAGGAAAGCTATTTTTCTTTCCTAACTCACTAACTGGTCTTCCTGGTGATTCTCTCTGGGCCCTAAAAGCACAGGGCAGAACTGGGGGTGGAGCAAAGTGTGTGACAGTCCAAAAACACACACTGGTCTCTTCACTAACAAGAGTCATTTTTTCTTTGTTTGGCCTAATTTGCAAATAGTGACTTTTTAGTTTCTGATTTAACAACACTGCTCTGTAGCTTTGTCAATAATATCTTCAAGAGTCTGTTAAAATACAAAATCTAAAAATAACTAGATTTTAACCAGGGTTATACAAATGACCTCTAGGCCTTCATAAATATTAACGGTAAAGTAAGATGACCATTATAGTTGGTTCCTATGGTTCCTCACTGTCTGAGGAACCCACCACTGCCTGATGAATAAGCAGGCACGAAATAAGGGCTGAAGCAGTGCCATGACCGAAGAGAGCTGCGGAAGCAGTGGAGGACTCCTGTACCAATGAGACATGCTGCATCAGTGGGATGGCTGGGAAAGGGTGCACTTGTTATCTGCAGCTAAAAGAACAAAGGCTTGAAAGAGATGACAAAGTCCCTGTTCAGTCGGTGCTTGGCTACATCTACCAAACAAAGGGTAAACTTTCTAACTGTTCAGTATGAAAAACAGGATTCCATCCCACAGTGGATTTTCACTTACCGGACACGCAAGGATCAGTAAATCACCTACTGTGGCATCTTAAAATACAGACATGACTTTGATAACTGCACAGTGATCATAAAAAAAATAGCTCGCGTTTAGGAAATAACCGACATAAGCAGGGCTAAAGGAGTACAATATGCCCAGGACACTCTAAAAATGGCTCAGGAAAAAAAGTGTGTATGTACGTACGTACGTGGTGGAAAGAAAAGGAAGACTGGGAAAGAGTGAGGCAAGGATAGAGGAAAAAGGCAGGCTAAAGAGAATAAACTGTGAAGCAGGTGAGGCAAAATGTAAACAAATAGGTGAATATAAGTGAAGAGTACATGGGAGTTCCTAGTGCTATTCTTACAACTTTTCTGTAAGTTTGAAATTATATCAAAATAAAGTTACCCCTCAAGCAAACCTCAAGAGACAACAATGCATTCCACATAAAATATGGTACATATACATTTTCAGTTTCCCTGACATGTCATAATCAAAGGCCATACAATAGTGTTCTGCTTCACTAACTGCACTCGGAGGTCCACACCCTACCTACATTACAGCTGACTGACAGATACGGCTTCCTCTGACACAGCACTCCGTGGGCACTTGCTGTTTAATTTAAAGTGAAAGCTGTAGGAATGGGAGACGAAATGGAAACAGTCATGTCCAACAGAGCCAAAGACCCATAGCAACTTCTCCCCAGTAGAGAGAGAAACTATAGTCAGGCTCTAGTGCATCTGGGTATATTAATAATTGTACTGTATTTTTATGGATGAAGAGCATAATGTCCTGAAGTTAATTATGTGTATTACATCTCAGCAGATAAAACCAGAGGTACATATTTTCAAAATGTAAATACATTTAAGAGATGTTTCTTCTCAGGTCAGCCTCAAGACATAGATACAGATGTGATTTCCCTAGATTTTCTGATGTGGTATTGGCCTGAATTAATCCTTTCACCTTTAACAGCAGAATATATAAAAGAATGAAAATAAAGTATGATTACACTGCTTATGTTTATGAAAGTCACATTAACTTACCAATTTACCATTAGATACTTCCAAATGTAATAAAATAAAGTCCATTAAAAATAAAGTTTAAAAAAAAAGAGAAAGTTTTAGTCTCCTGTTCATTTTTTTTTAAGTAATGATATCTTACTCTAAATCTTTCATAATA
Source organism: Sturnira hondurensis (assembly GCF_014824575.4). NCBI lineage: Eukaryota > Metazoa > Chordata > Mammalia > Chiroptera > Phyllostomidae > Sturnira > Sturnira hondurensis. Next base: position 1,521,313 of record NW_028079853.1, on the reverse strand, counting down.
AAAACTGCTTTTATTTTGAAGGGTAAGTTTGGAAAAACTCTGCCTCAGAAATGTAAGCCTTATTCAATTTACTTACCTTTGTCTGTTCTTTTCTAAGTTGCTTTAATAACGTTAAATCATCCAAATTCTTTTCTCTCTCTTCTCGTAGATGTTTTACTACTGATGAAGTCTGAGCTATACAATTTTTTATGAATCTGTCCCTACTGGCATGAGCCTCCATCAACTAAAAGAACAAAGGAATGAAAAGAGAAGAATCATACCAATTTATTACATTTCAGTTTTTTTAACCCTTATACAGTATAGAAATGTATGCTTTCCAAAACAAGTTTAAAAAAATTAAACCTATAGGAGAGAAGGTTGTGCTCGTCAGCTAACCCACCTAAAACAGGAGGAAAGGCAGCAGCTCTGCCAGTGGCCAGGGTCCTCTCCGTCCTCGGTGAGCTCCCAGGGCTGCCTGCCCCTTTTCCTGAATCCCTGCTCCCGCATAAGGGATGCTCACACTGGGCCTATCATCTCATTCTCTTTTTCCCTGCCACCCCCTTCTCTCCTCATTATTTCATCCATGTGTTCCCCAACCCTACACCCCACTCTCACACATCTTGGCCACTTTCTATTGGTTGATATTCTTCCTCTCTTCTTTGGTTCTCTCATGCTTTCTATGGCCTCATGTTGTCACGAAGTACAAGAAATTATAAAGTAAGTGACGTAGAGAAACTCTTAGTTATACAAGAAAAACAAAGTTACATTTACCTATAAAAGGCAGAGCTCGTTTTAAGATTTTAAAGTTAAGTATTAATAAAGCCACATTATATATAAAATACATAGTATTGATTCCATCAATTGTGTGTGCTGATTGAAAGGACATCTAACAGAGCAACTCTTTGGAAACCTTCATGTCAATGTAGCAAATCCAATACAATTCAAGTCCATTTTCTGCCTTGATTCTAGTAGTACAATAGTCAAGTATCAAACACCCCTGTGATCATAGCCAAATTATGATGATACCCCCCAAATTTGGGGGACAGAAAAGCAAACATGAAAATGACATGTAATCACCATTATAATGGTACACAAATAACAGCGGTTCACCTCCAACTAAAATGCATTAACTTGTTCCATGTAATTATATTTTTTCTTCCCTCTGAAGAGAGAATAATCTAATGCAGTAGTTATAGCCAGATAACCTAACCATTTTATATACACATATGTCCATGTGTGCATGTTGTGTGTGTGCCTAGATAAATAAAATACAGGGCTAACTTACCCATTCTATAAGCATTCTTCATACGCTACTAGAAGTACAGCTCTTAACTGATCACATTAGGACCCTACGGTTGAGAGTGATGTCTAATGTTCACCAGGAAACAGTAAGTCTTTGCGTTTCTAGAGTGCAGTACTAAAAGTGCATTAACTATAAATCATACCCACGGAAAGAGAAGGAAAGTAAAAGTAAACTGCCTAAAAGATATCAATCACACCTATAGTACATTTCTCTAATATGCTCTAATATTTCTCTAATACTTTTCATTGTAACATATGATTCCCAAGGACAGTTTCAAGGCCCATAGTTTATTGCCTAACACGCTACTTCTTTACTTGTTTACTCCTTCAGGTATAATTACAGGATATCAAAGGAACTACTGAGGATAGGGAACTACTCTTCCCAAAAGAGAATAAAAAGAGAAGTGAAGTAAAGAACTTCTGGTCAAGATGGAGGCATAGGTAGACACACTGTGCCTCCTTGCACAACCAAAAGGACAACAATTTAAAAACAAAAAACAACCAGAAGCAACAGAAAGTCAAACAGTATAGAAGTCCGATAACCAAGGAGTTAAAGAAGAAACATTCGTCAGGACCAGTAGGAGGGGCAGAGTCAGGCAGCCAGGGCAGAGAGGACTTGAAGCAAAGTGGCAGCTGGCAGACCAGGGTGCACAAGGCGGGGGCTGGCTGTCCCAGGGAGGTGGTGGACTGTGGAGTGGGATGTGGTGCACAGGGTGGCTGGAAGACCGAGCGGTCCCACATCCGAGCACAGATGAACCAGGCAAAACTGGGGAGTGAGACCACACAACCCAGGGTCCCAATGCAGAAAAATAAAGCCTCAATCCCTATAGGGATTGAGGTGCCTATAGGGCAATCCCTATAGGGATTGAGGTGCCTGAGAGAAACTCTCAGCCTCACAGGAGAGGTGTTGGAGAGACCCACAAGGTCCTAGAATGCACACAAACCCACCCACCCAGGGAATCAGCACCAGAAGGACCCAATTTGCTTGTGGAAAGCAGGGGAAGTGACTGAAATCGCAGAGAGCAGAGCAAGCACCACTGTTCCCTCTTGGACCCCTCCCCCACATACAGCATCACAACCCAGTGATGTGGGTACCCCCTCCTGGTGAACACTGAAGGCCCCACCTCTCACTACGTAACAGGCACATCAAGACAAAAAAAAAGGCCCAAATGAAAGAACAGATCAACAGATCAAAGCTCCACAGTAAAAACAACTAAGCGATGAATAGACAGCCACATGCACAGTTCAAAATACTGGTAATCAGGATGCTCACAGAACTGGTTGAATTTGTGTAACAAATTAGATGAAAAAATGAAGGCCACACCAAGTGAAATGAAGGGAAATGTACAGGGAACCAATAGGGACGGGAAGGAAACTGGGACTCAAATCAATGGAGTGGACCAGAAAAAAGAAATAAATGACCAAACAGTAAAGAATGAAGAAACAAGAATTCAAAAAAATGAGGAGAGGCTTAGGAACCTCCAGGACATCTTTAAACGTTCCAACATCTGAATTATTAGGGGTACCAGAAGGAGAAGAGGAATAGCAACAAGAGGAAAACTTATTTGAACAAATAATAAAGGAGAACTTCCCCAGTCTGGCAAAGGAAATAGACTTCTGGGAAGTCCAGGAAGCTCACAGAGTCCCAAAGAAGCTGGACCCAAGGAGGAACACACCAAGGCACATCATAATTACATTAGTGAAAATTAAGGAGAGAATCCTAGAATCAGCAAGAGAAAAGGAGGCAATCACCTACAAAGGACTTCTCATCAGACTGTCAGCTGATTTCTCAAGAGACCTTACAGGTCTTGCAAAGACCTTTCCAGCAAGACGGCTGGAAAGAAGTATTCCAAGTCATGAAAGACAAGGACCTATATTCAGGATGACTTTATCCAGCAAAGAAGCTATCATTTAGAATGGAAGGGCAGATAAAGTGCTTCCCAGATAAGTTAAGTTAAAGGAGTTCATCATCACCAAGCCTTTATGATACAAAATGTTAAAAGGACTTATCTAAAAAAAAAGATGATCAAAACTATGAATGGTAAAATGACAACAAACTCACAGTTATTAACAACCACACCTAAAACAAAAACAAAACTGAGCAAACAACTAGAACAAGAACAGATTCACAGAAATGGAGATCACATGGAGGGTTATCAACAGGGGAGTGGGAGAAGGAAAGGAGGAAAAAGTACAGAGAATAAGTAGCATAAAATAGAATAGGTACGAAATAGACAGGGCAAGGGTAAGAATAATAGTATAGGAAATGCAGAAGCCAAAGAACTTGTATGTGTACATGGGTTCAAGTCCATGGGTTGTACCCATGGACATGAACTGAAGGGGAGGAATGTGGGTAGGAGGGGATGTGCAGGGTAGAGGGGAGTGAAGGGGGGTAAGTGGGACAATTTATTTATATATATATTATATATATATTATATATATATATTTATATATATTTATATATGAAGCCTAAACCTGCAGACTCTAACCCTAGGCTCTATTTATGACCTTGCTTAACTCCTGCGGCTCATACCGTGTTTTGTGGGTTAATTGAAAGGGAAGGATAATAGGATTGGGGAGAAAACAGGTATTTATTGTGCACTGACCAGGTGCTTCACGTGTATTAACTTCTTTTGCTTCACATGTATGAACTCCCAAAAACCCTGTAAGATCACTGTGGCAATGAACTAAGAGTTTGTTATTCACCGCCTGATTAGAAAGTTTTGGGTTGTTGAAGTTCAAGATTAATCTTTTAGGCCAGGGTTTAAGATAACATTATCACAAAGAAGAAGTCAACACTGTTTATTTAACTGCTCACTAATTAAATAAATCTTGCATTTTGCCTTAAAAAAAAAGAGAGACAATAAGAAGAAAAGAACCATCCTCAGAGTTAGGAAGCTCTCCCTGTTGCTGTGTAAGACTGGCGAAATAATTAGCATTTCCAGGCTTTAGTTTCCCCTTTTGTAAAATTATGGATTATGACAAAATAGTCCCTAATACCTTTTCTACCTCTAATATTTAGGGGCAACACAACTCGATCCACTGCTAAGACATCAGCTGCTATTTAATCACTTTGATACTTTGTCTATTTGTCTAGCCCCTCAGCAACTGGTGAAATAATACTAGAACCAACTAGCAGCATGTAATAAAACAATTTCATTTTTCTATCTGCATTTTGGTTTATTATTTTTTAAAGTAGTTTTTAATGTTTATTTATTTTTTAAAAGATTTTATTTATTTATCTTTAGAGAGGAAGGGAAGGAGAGAAGGAGAGAAATGTCAATGTATGGTTGCCTCTCATGAGTCCCCAGCCGGGAACTGGCCCGCAACCCAGGCATGTGCCCTGACTGGGAATCGAACTGCGATCATGTGGTTCGCAGGCCCACGCTCAATCCACTGAGCCACACCAGCCAGGGTTATTTTAATATTTTAAAATTATATTTTTCAATTACAGTTGACATTTTTCTATCTTCATTTTAAAATCATATTCGAATTTTGTACATTTTCCTTTCATTCTCTTTTAAAAAAAATATATTTTATTGATTATACCATTACAGTTGTTTTATTCCCCCCCTTCATTCCCCTCCACCCGCACACTCCCTCCCCCACCATTCTCCCCCCACCTTAGTTTATAACCACGTGTCTCAAGTTCTTTAGATTCTATATTTCCCCCAATATTCTCGCCCTCCCCCCTATCCATTTTCTGCCTACCATCCACGCTATTTTCTGTGCCTTCTTCCCCCTTCTCCTCCTCCCACCCCCCCTGTTTCTAACCCTCCATGTGTTCTTCATTTCTATGGTTTCACTCCTGATCTAGCTGTCCTCTTGGTTTGCTTTTGTTTTAGGTGTGGCTGTTAATAACTGTGTGTTTGCTGTCCTTTCATTGTTAATATTTTTCACCATCTTTTTCTTATATAAGTCCCTTTAGCATTTCATATAATAAGGGCTTGGTGATGATGAACTCCTTGAACTTGACCTTATCGGAGAAGCACTTTATCTGTCCTTCCATTCTAAATGAAAGTTTTGCTGGATAAAGCAATCTTGGCTGTAGGTCTTTGGATTTCATGACTTGGAATACTTCTTTCCAGCCCCTTCTTGCCTGTAAGGTCTCTTTTGAGAAATCCGCTGACAGTCTGATGGGTACTCCTTTGTAGGTGACTGTCCCCTTATCCCTTGCTGCTTCTAGGATTCTCTCCTTCATTTTAGTCTTGGCTAATGTAATTATGATGTGCCTTGGTGTGTTCCTTCTTGGGTCCAACTTCTTTGGCACTCTCTGAGCTTCCTGGATTTCCTGGAAGTCTATTTCCTTTGCCAGACTGGGGAAGTTCTCCTTTATTATTTGTTCAAATAAGTTTTCCACTCGTGGCTGTTTCTTTCCCCCTTCTGGTACCCCTATAATCCGGATGTTGGAACGTTTAAAGATGTCCTGGAGGTTCCTAAGCCTCTCCTCATTTTTTTGAATTCTCATTTCTTCATTCCTTTCTGGTCGGATGTTTTGTTCTTCCTTCTGGTCCATTCCATTGATTTGAGTCCCAGTTTCCTTTCCATCGCTATTGGTTTCCTGGACATCTCCCTTCATTTCAATTAGTTTAGCCTTCATATGTTCCTCTAATTTGTGACTATAATCTACCAATTCTGTGAGCATCCTGATCACCAGTGTCTTGAATTGTGCTTCTGAGAGGCTGGCAATTTGTCGGTCACTTAGAGTTACTGGCTCTGGGACTTTGAGCTCTTGCGCCATCTTTTGGGCTGTTTGTGCCTGTTCTGTAGCAGGATCGGAGCCCTAAAGTGTTCACTAGAGCAGGGCAACTAAGTCGCTGGGTTGTGACGTTGTATGTGGGGGCGGGGTCAAAGAGGGGCAATGGCTTCCCTCTGCCACCTGCCGCCGTGGCCCCCACGGGCACCGCAGCCACCACCGTCACCAGGCCCATGCGTTTCGTTCCACTGCACGCGAGTGTGCCACCGCTGTCAGCCCTCCACCAGTGGGTTCGCCCCCTGGGGCCTGCGTGGTCCATCTCACTGTGCACAAATGTGCGCCCACGGTCAGTCTGCCCCGTACCCCGACTGGTTCCGGGCTGCCTGCACGCCCAGGTCGGGGGATCTGTCCTGCCCGACCCTGCTCCGCTGCTGGCTCCGCCTCTCTTACCGTCCCCATTGAACGGTTCGTAGTTGTCGGACTTCCGTATAATTCTGTTTTCTGGTCTTTGGGTGTGTCCTATTTTCAAAACCTTTGTTGTATTCAAACTTGGTTGTGGGAGAAGGCACAGTGTTTCCACCTATGCCTCCATCTTGGCGGAAGTCTCTCATTCTCTCTTACCACGAAGTTTCCTTCTTTGGTTAGGCTCTCCTCCACTACTCCCCTGTTAACTTGCCTCCTTCCTGTGGATACACTTCCAGCTGCAGCCCACCCTCATACCCTCACCTGCTCATTTCTCCTTCAGATTAACCCCCTGGGGACCCATGCGATGTGAAGAGAAACTACTGGGCAAAACGTCTTTCACTCTGTATTATCAATTATTTTAATCTGGTTTTCATGACCATCCTGCAGTAAAATTCAGAATTAAGAGCCACGTAAAAGAGAAACATGCATGGACTTTTTGTACATCTATGTCAAAGGAATGAGAAGGCTTGATAATAGCTAGTAACAGATTATGTGACGGAGCCTACCAGAGAAAAATAAAGCAATAAACCAGGTTTAGCTCATTAGTAATTCAGATGCTGGAGGATCTGGTCATGTGAGAACTGTTTCATATATATATACATGTGAAGTGCTTATTAAAGGAAACAAGGTAACACTTATTAAGAAACTCGATAAAAGGCAAGGAAGGCCTCTGGTTACAGGAGAAAAACACTGAGCAACAGGCGTACCATAACTGCACCTCCTCTGATTTGGGGTAAGCAATTCTGAAATGAAAACATGGGGGTGAGGTAGGAGAATGATTCCAAACTAGTCTAAAGGGGGTTTATCTAGGACTTTCCAGTTTTATTTTATCCAAACTTTGAAAACTTCTTTCGGTCTAAAATTTCATGTCTTTTAATCATTATTTTAAAACAACATTTTCATCTTTAAGGAAAATATAATGCCAACAGTTTTCTTAATTATAGTTTTTCTGGTATTTTTCTTTCGAAAACAAGGGTTGATTCTAAACAAATTCTACATTAAATTCTAATTTACCAAACATAAGTTTATTTTTTTAAGCCTGACAATGACCCTTAGTTTAACTATCATTAAAATTGAACAAAAGTTAGTTTTTGTCATAGCATTTTTGTGTGTTTTAAATCTTTTAGAACTTCTGACAAAATGATGCAAGGAGGAAGCATACCATTTAAGTATATATTTCAAAAGTTCATTGTATTAAGGAGATACATTTAAGAATAAATCCATCACTATGACACCAAAATAGTTTTGCATTTGTAAAGCACTATTCCAAATTCACCGACTTTTTTTCGCTCAGGATTGATTTTTATGTTTACCTTGAAAACAAATACAGCTATAAAAATTTCAAAGATTGAAAGGAATATGCTCTAATATAGAGATCTCATTAAAATTATTTTACTTTTACCAAGAGTATACTTCTAAGACTTGGAATTACTAAAACGAGTGCTTCATAAGAGCCTTGCTGTTCATCTCCTATGAAGAAACATTACCATTAGAGTATAAATACTCCTTCACTGGCTGCAGAAGAAAGGGTCAGAGACTAACGTAAGTCAAGGTGACTATAAGCAGCTTAGAACTTCAGAGTTCCACTTTTTAACTGAGACCCATTTGACAGAACTCAGTGGTACTTTATTAGCACAGGCACTGTGCTGCAGGCCTGATCCCTGGCACGAAACTATTTGATAAACAATCCTTTGTATGATTCATGTTGTCGGATCCCTCTAGGATACCAGCAGAGAAAGACAAACATATACAAGGGGGGACCCCTGACACACACACAAAAATGAATTATCTTGTAGTATAGGCTTCCCTCACTATGTGAGTGTTCTAGGAACCCATCTGTATCAGTGTACCAGCTGGTGTTGTTGTGAGAGGCTTCCCTGGCTTCAGTGATTTTTTTTGAAAGGTTTCTTTAAAGACTTTCAATGTGACTGCCCATTTCATGATAGGTGATTTACAAGCGCACCCGCCCACCTCACCGAGTATTCAGCAGTTTTTGACCAAAAACAGCAAGACCCTCCTACCCCACCCTTCTTATTTAACCAGTCTAGCCCGACGCTACTTTTTTGTTTTCCCCGGAAAAGTCCAGGGAAAAGTCCTCAAAGGGAAATGTTTTGCCAACATGGAGGAGGTAAAACAAAAAACAGCAGAAGCATTAAAAGCCATCAAAATCAAGTTCATCAAATTAAGTTAAAAAAATGCTTGGTGCAGTGGAAAAAACATGCAGATGGGTGTATTGCATCAATTGGAGAGTACTTTGAAGGTGACTGAAGTTTGAACATGTAAGAATAAATATACAATTTTTCATAAATAAATTCTGATGTTTGGGATGTCCCCCCTTGCACATAATAATATCCAAAACAGAAGGTTTCAAATTTAGTATGCAAGTTTATCCTGGTTCAGATAAGGATAGAATATAGCAATAACTAAGTAGAAGCATCAAGAATTCCTATATAAAGCATTTAGTACAGTACGTACTTTATATTAACTCATTTAATGTTCTGAACAACCCTATGAATGAGGTGTTATGATGATGCTCTTTTATAAAAAGGAGGCTGAGGCAAAGAGGTTATATAACATGTTCAAGGTAATCTACCTAGGAGCAGCAGGGGTGAGACATAATCTAGATCTGGAATCCGTGTGGTTAAATCACTATAATATAAACCTCTAAGTTAATAAAAAGATTGAAAACAACTGAATAAATTATAAAGCTTATATGTGTTGAGAGGGGGCATAAAGTGATCATAAATTTCCAGTTCCTCAGAAAGTGATTTATGTTAAAGTGATCATAAATTTCCAGTTCCTCAGACAGAACTACCAAAAGAAACAAGTGAACAGTGAAACAACCTCATAATAAATCAGGACTAGGCCACGTGCTCCCTACTTCCAATACTGGATTCTACTCATTAAAGGCCACAAGCCTGTGATCTTCTCAAGACACTAAAATTACCAACCACTCAGTAAAATAACATACTTTCATATGAAAGAAAAACAAAAAATAGCAGCAGTTAATAGTATGAATTTAACTGACATCAATAAGCTCATCCAAAGTTAATTTTTTTCATAATTGAGAAACAGTCTACAAGTTTTAAGTAACACCTTCTTTATAAGGCACTGAATCTAAATAGTAATCTTGCAGTAGAGCCTAAAAAGCAAATAGCATTTAACTTTAGCTTCCAAGTTAAAGAAAAGATGTAAGGAACTATAAAAAATACTTAGTTATGTCATTATTTCCTTCTGATTTTAGAAATTAAAAAGAGGAATGAAGGGAATCTTTAAGAGTCAATGAAAATACACATACTTGGGAAAACAAAGTCTCAGTAAGAGACAATTTATCTGACTCTCCTCTCTCAACTGCCAAATGCTTCTATTCCCCTTTCTGATGAGTGTGGGAAAAAAGACGACGGAAGGCATGAAGGGTTTTCTTACACCAGCTCTCCGGCTTCTTAGAATTGTTTCATTCCAAACCCATGTTGTAGACCCATTGTTTTGCTTGACTGTTTGCACCTTCTCCTTCATTCCTTTGTGCATAAGTTAAAGGCTTCCCAACAGGGGGCCAAAAACTACTACTCCCATTCCTTAGAACCATTCCTTCACAGACTTGTGCATACTGCCACACATTTCTTCAGTCTGTATCAGTCTGTAGAAATTAGATCAAAACTTTTAGTTATCTGACCACTTCCCCACTAACAAACATTTAGGTTGTTTCCAATTATAATCGCTATTTAGGCCATTCAGACTAAGCCTGAAGTCCAGGTTCTGTTCCTATCAGCCTTTAATCTTCTATCACTAATGTAAAGATCTTTTCTAGATTTCAATCTAGAAATAAAACAGCATGTAGAAAGCTCATAATTTCGACTAATAAAACACAGATAAACTTCAGGTCTAAACCCCTCAGGCGTGGGCAAGAAAAAAACATGAAGGTGTCATTCTTTTATCCACAGTTTAATTATACATTTATCAAATGAGTTATTATTTTGCCTGCAAAGAAAAACGTAAAAGCAGCACCAAAAAAAGACCCAAAAGATATACTTACAGAGTCATAAAGTTGTTTACAGGTTTGGCTGGCATCAATTTTCCCTGCAAAGGAAGCTGTTGGAACCGTAGTGTTTAATTCATGTACTATTCTGTCATCAATCGTCCTCATCACCTTGAGTAATTCCTATACATATTCAAAACAAAAGAATAACCTGAATGGAAAGTGAAGTGATAGAAAATAGCATTTAAACAAAAAAACTAAGTTCTTGGATATATTATAACCCTGTACATTAGGAGTGGGGAAACCATGCCAAATACAATGCAACAACAGGAAAATCTTCATTGTAAGAACTATGTAGTAGTAATCCTAATAATGGGATCATCTTAAGAGTAAAGACTGTTTTATTCATTTTTAAACCCACAGTACTTAGTAAGCAGTGTGTGCTCTTCCCATTTCCAGTGCACAGACCGTCTAGTTCTAATGAGCTCGATTACTGCAGCATAACTGCTGACTCCATCTCCTCTCTATCATTCTAAGTGTGGTGCTAGGTAGAAAACAGTGTAGAAGGCTCATCGTCCCGACCAATTTGTAAAGATAACACAAGAAACTATCAGTACTGGTTAACTTGCAGAAATTAATCTATACCCTTTTAGGCTAAATTAACCTAAATATATCCATTTAGACTTTTCATTTTTTACTATGGCTATGTATAATTTTTGTAACAAAAATAAGTAAAACCAAATATGCTGCTAGAGAAAGAGTCAAACCTCTTCACGGCTTTCTTGCTTACAGAACAAGTAAGAATCAGTTTCACCTTCCTTAGTAACCATAGCTCCACTTCTCCCCCCAAAGGCTCCAATTCTCAAACTAACCAACAGAAAAATGGTAATAAAAGGGAAGAAGACTTCGACTCTGGAGAACAGGCCTACCCAGCACACACAGTCCTCTCCACCTTCTGTCACTAGAAAAGCTGGGCTTCGGCTAATAGAAGAGGTACAGTATGCCTTTCTCTCTCTTTTAAAGTTATTTCTTACAGTTGTTCCCTCACCCATAAACAAACAAATGTGATCTCTGCAAAATCATCAAGTAGTACTAGCAACAGACTTATTACCAAAAATATCCAAGTTCACATTCAATATTAATGTGTATTAAAAGCAACCTGCTTGATCCCACTTCCCTCCGCATAACATCCTATTTCTTTCCTTTGTCGACCTAAATTTGTATCTGAAACGAGCTCCTTTTTCTTTCTTCATCCATTTGTTAAAATAAAAACTTTTACTACCATTAAAGCATTACACAATTGTTTTAGAAAAATTAGAAAATTCTAAAGAAAATAAAAATCATTCACAGTTAACCACTGCCAATATTTTTGTCCCGTTAGTTTTTCTATACATTTCTATAAATATTTTTATAAAATTAAGGCCTATGTAACATTTCGAAGTCCAGCTTTATGACATTATACCATAAGCATTCTGTGCTTATTAAAAACACACTGAAGACACTTTTAATAGCTCCCTTAATATTCTATCCTGTGGCAGAACCACAGCTTATCCACTTCCCCACTAGTGAACATTGAAGTTGTTTCCAATTATATTAACCATTTAGGCCACGCAGACCAATAAGTCTGCAGTCCATGTTGTGTTCCTATCAGTCTTTAATCTTTCATTAGTAATTTAAAGATTTTCTCTAGATTTTAAGCTGGAAATAAAACAGCTTATAGAAGGCTCATAATTTCAATTAATAAAACATGGGCAAATATCAGGTTCAAAACCAACTTCACTGTCTTATCCCCGCATCTTATACCTTTCTATTTTTGATCTTCTTGTATCTCTTTTTAGCGATGGCACCATCATTCTCTGTACACTTGAATTCTTAGAGGAGTTCATCTCAACATATTCACTAAGCAACTTTAAATAATGTTTTATGTACACTGGAGAATATATCATGCCAGTAAGTGGCAAGCTCCAAACAAATGATGGTCAGCACTATTCAGATTGTCAAAAAATAGCTAAGTAGTAAACAGGGACCTACCTTGACAACTTTACAATTTTACTCCTACAATTTTACTATTAAGAAAAAATAAAACCGAACTGATCTTCTTAGGCTAATGTTTAAGTTATACGTTTCAGATAAAGCTCTCCTGGATTGAGAGGCCTTGACAATTTTTCTTTTTAATTTGTTTTATCCTCACTGGAGAACATTTTTTTCATTGCTTTTAGAGAGAGAGAGGAAGAGAGAAACATCAATATGCAAGAGAAACATGGATTGGTTGACTCCTGTATGTGCCCACCAAGGACTGATCCTACAACACAGGTGTCATGTGTCCTCACAGGGAATCAAACCTGAAAATGTTTTGGTTACAGGACAACACTGCAACCAACTGAGCCACACTGACCAGAGCTCTTTCTTTTCTATCTATCTATTTATTTTTTACCCTCACTGGAGGGCATTTTTCTCATTGCTTTTAGAGAGAGAGAGAGAGAGAAACATGGATGTGAGAGAGAAACATCTATCGGTTGCCTTCTTGCATGCACCCCAATCAGGGATCGAACCCACAACTGAGGTAGAACTGAACATGTGACCCTTCAATCTGCTGGAAGATGCTCCAACCAACTGAGCCACAGCAGCCAGGACAGGGCTGCCGCACCATTCTAAATACCAGGACAACCGTGGTTAATAAAACAGAAAAGACTTTGCTCTTATGGAACAAAATTCTCAGAGGAGACAGACAATAAATAAGTACACCAATAAGCAAGGTAATTTCAGTATAGTAGTCCCCATCGATAATCCCTCTTATCGATGGGGGATTCATTCCAAGACCCCCACAGTAGATGCTCGAAACCATGAATAGTACTGAATCCTATACATTCTGTGTTTTTCCTTAATACATACATACCTTTTCTCTTAAAGAAAGTACTTTACAGCTTCTCTTTGACATATCTGAACTGCCAGCACTGCTACTCATGCTCTCAGGAATACAAGCACTGCACTAACAAGACAATAGACCTGAAGGCCAAAGCAGCTACTAAGTGACTAACAGGCAGGCAGCAAAGGGATGACCCACTGATTCACATCTCAGGTGGGATGCAGCAGGCTACTCAGAAAGGTGTGCAATTTAAAACTTATGAACTATTTCTTTCTGGACTTGTCTGTTTACTATTTTTGGACCATAATTGACTGTAATTAACTGAAAGTGCAGATAAGGGGTTTCAGAAAACACACTAAGGTAACTGGATGTAAAGTGACTGGGTAAGTGAATGGCCTACCTCAACAAAGGCCTCTCCAAGGATGAAGCATTTGGGCTGAGACCTAAATATGAAGCCAACTATGAGAACATCCGGGGAAACAAGTAAAAAACTATGAGGCAAGAACAAATGTTGGCATAAAGAACTAAAAGGAAAGGAGAGGGAGTAGGATGGAGCAGATTCCAATTCCCCCTACACATGGGAGAAAAACCTGGCCAATCTACAGAGGAGCAGAGCAAACAGCCAACAGTACCCCAACATATATGAAAATGAGAGACCAGAAACTGTAGTGGACACTGAAAGACCAGACGGTAAGGAGATGGCTGCAGGACAATAAGGCCCGAGGGACCAGCATGGAGACAGGTGGCAGCCTTGGCCTGTGCCAGGCACAGGTCTACCACGGACTCTGGGAGCAGAGGGCTGGCCGCAGGGTCCTTGGGAGAGAGCCGGGTCATCAGCTCCCTCCCTCCCCAGCCAAGCAAGGTTTGAGCAACCCCAGGAGATACCTGTTTGCTCAAAGTTGCAGAGAGGGGAATAAGGACAGGAAAGCAAACACAAGGGCCGTGATCACCTGCGGAGTCCGTGGTCGCCGGCTTGGGAGAATTGAGAGTCCAAGTGTCAGGCTCTGAACCCAATGGTCACTGGTCTGCCTGCAGAATTGGGCTGTGCTGGGCAGGCTTGAGTGGAAGGAATCCCTCAAAAAGTAAACTGTTTGGGGGATCCTCCTGCAACAGCCACTTGGCCTACTCCCCACCTAGCCTGGAAGAGATACGGAGGTTGGGCGGAAGGCCTCATATTCCCCCAAGCACTGGGAAGGGTTCATGCCCAAACCTGCAGGACCCAGGCAGCCTGTTCTGGGGTGCACGCCTGCACCCCAGCCCACGGCAATGACTCCCGCAGAAAGAGTGCTCTGAAGAGGACATAGATCCCCTGCGTGGGGTGCTGGGGAGAGGCTCCAGGCTAGCTCTTGGGAGACTGCTCACCAGACTGGCTGAGCACACATCGGGCAGGGAGAAAGGCCACACCAATTGCCCCTCAGACTGCTGCAGATCAGAAAAACCGGTTCAGCCAGCTTGAAACAAACAAGAGGTGTTTTGTTTTTGGGGAGTAATCTTTTATTTTTTTTTAAATTTTATTATTGTTTTATCTCTCAATACCTTTTTCCTCTATTTCCTTCTTGTTTTATTCCTTCTTCCTTTCTTCCCCAACTTAACACTTCTTCCTTCCTTCTCCTGCCCTTGCCCCCCCCCCCAACAAATGAGACAAAAACCTTGGAACTGCGAAAAGACCAGAGTTGGACCCAAAGAGGGGGCATTTCAACTGTAGAGTCAGAGAGACAAATTTCACTTTGCTATAGCAGGGAAACTACAAGTTACTGCATATTTGTGTTATTATTTTTTCATTTTTCTTACATCTTTTATTTTAATAATATCTTTGTATTCCTCCTCTTTCTGTATACTCTTCTTTGCCTTGACTGGTTATATTGTATCAATTGACAGGTTTCCCCTGTTCTCTCTTCCACAGGGTATTGATAATTTACTACCCTTCATATCACCTGTGTTCCTTTAGCACAATACTCATTCTACGCCCCCTATTCATGTTACCCAGAGCACACAGATTCCGTCATATGATTGTTGCTCTGACATTATTGTAAATAATAGCTGTTCCATACAATTGTAAATACTTTGCAACACCTCTCCTGGATCTTAGCCCATTTCACAGTTTCCTGAACTCTGTTAATGTAGTGGTTAACTCTATTCTCTCACACACTACACCTATTTACTTTCCTTTACTCTCACCTCACCTCAGTATCTGACCTCCCACAACCTCACTGCTTTCTAGATCCAACCCACAGCCTTCCCTCCCCAACAAGAGTCTTACCTTCTGCCCATCCTTTCTAAAAAGTGGCTAGGTGGGTTGAAGATCACGGTTAACACTATGCATAGCCAAAGGATCTCTACCAGCTGCTACTGTAAATATCACAGAATACTCTCCTGCTGTCATAAACCATTTTGCCTCCCCCTCCAACTGATCACACACACAAAAAAAGAGTAGTGAGAAGTGGTTAACACCAGGATACCCACTGGAAGAGGAAAACCAACAACAAAGGAACCACCAACAGATAACAACAGAAGAAGGTAAATGAGGGAGTGGAAACCACACAAACTTCAATCCAAGACATATCTGGAAATACAACTAAATAGTGGAGAAACTACCCAGTACAAACAACTGAACAAGAGCAAAAGAGAATCCTCAAAACCTTGTACACATGGAAGAACTAGCTTCAACAAAACCTGCCCTCACCAGCACAACAAATTACAAGAGGTGGTGGACAGAGTGACCATCAGTTAACCAGCTGGTGGGAAGAACCCATAAAAGAAAGACCCCCAAACAACCAAAACCCAAAGACAAACTCAGAGCCAACTTAAAGGACAACCCAAGAACAGTGAGCTGGGGAGATCAAGGAGACTACATCACTGAATCTCACAGGCATTATACCACAAAAGTTCACACCATAAACCTACCAAGCCAGAACAAATCAATTTAAGAAGCTGAAGCTAACAAGAAGAGTCTCACAAACAATGGAAACACAAAAAAAAACAAACCCCAAACAAAAGAAAAGGAGAAAGCCTCAGAAAGAATGCTAGATGAAATAGAGGCAAGTCAGCTATCAGATATTGAATTCAAAGCACTGGTTATCAGGACTTCCACCAAGATGGAGGCATAGGTGGAGACACTGTGCGTTCTCTCACAACCAAGTCTGAATACAATAAATTTTTGGTAAACAAAGACACAGCCAGAGAACAGAAAATTGAACTATTCGGAAGTCCAACAACAACGAACCATTCAACTGGGACCGGTAAGAGGGGTGGAGCCAGCAGCGGGGAAGGGTCGGGCAGGAAAGATCCCCGACCCCAGGCGCCCGGGCAGCCGGAGTCGCAGCAGGTGGCAGCGCGGACCCAGTGAGGGTGCAGTGAGGGTGCTAATATGTGGCCGCGGCCACATATTCGCGCACAGATAAACCAGCAGAGCAGTGACCAGCAAGACGGACCGAGTAGGCCCCAGCAGCGGATCCAGTGAGGGCGAAAACCGGCAAGCTGACTGTGGTCACACATACACAAGCAGTGGGACGGACACGCGGCCCTGGCAGCGGGAGGCGGCCCTGGCAGCGGGAGGCGGCAGAGGGGACCACCTTTGCTTTCCTTTAACCCCGCCCCCACATACACCATCACAATCCAACAACTGGGTTGCCCCACCCTGGTGAACACCTAGGGCTCCGCTCCTCTTACGTAACAGGCATGAACAGTCCAAAATATGGCTCAAGAACTCAAAGCCCCAGAGCCAATAACTCTAAGCGACAAAGAAATAGCGAACCTCTCAGATGCACAGTTCAAAACACTGGTGATCAGGATGCTCACAGAACTGGTTGATTATACTCACAAATTAGAGGAACATATATGTGGCTATAATAATTGAAATGAAGGGAAATGCACAGGAAACCCATAGTGATGGAAAGGAAACTGGGACTCAAATCAATGGAGTGGACCAGAAAGAAGAACGAAACATCCAACCAGAAAAGAATAAAGAAACAAGAATTCAAAAAAATGAGGAGAGGCTTAGGAACCTCCAGGACATCTTTAAAGGTTCCAACATCCGAATTATAGGGGTACCAGAAGGGGAAAAGAAACAGCCACGAGTGGAAAACATATTTGAACAAATAATAAAGGAGAACTTCCCCAATCTGGCAAAGGACATAGACTTCCAGGAAATCCAGGAAGCTCAGAGAGTCCCAAAGAAGTTGGACCCGAGAAGGAACACACCAAGGCACATCATCATTACATTAGCCAAGATTAAAATGAAGGAAAGAATCCTAGAAGCAGCAAGAGATAAGGGGACAGTCACCTATAAAGGAGTTTCCATCAGACTGTCAGTGGATTTCTCAAAAGAGACCTTACAGGCAAGAAGAGGCTGGAAAGAAATATTTCAAGTTATGAAATCCAAAGACCTACATCCAAGATTGCTTTATCCAGCAAAGCTTTCATTTAGAATGGAAGGACAGATAAAGTGCTTCTCAGATAAGGTCAAATTCAAGGAGTTCATCATCACCAAGCCCTTAGTATATGAAATGTTAAAGGGACTTATCTAAGAAAAAGAAGATGAAAAATATGAACAGTGAAAGGACAGCAAGCTCACAGTTATTAACAACCACACCTAAAACAAAAGCAAACCAAGAGGACAGCTAGATCAGGAGTGGAACCACAGAAATAAAGAACACATGGAGGGTTAGCAACAGGCGAGTGGGAGGAGGAAAAGGGGGGAGAAGGTACAGAAAATAGCATAGACAGTAGGTAGAAAATAGACAGGGGGAGGGCAAGAATAGTAGGGGAAATATAGAATCTAAAGAACTTGAGACACGTGGTCATAAACTAAAGGGGGGAAGTGGTGGGGGTGTGTGTGCAGGGTAGAGGGGAATGAAGGGGGAATAGAACAACTGTAATGGTATAATCAATAAAATATATTAAAAAATAAAACAAACAAAACAAGAAAAACAAAGCACTGGTTATCAGGAAGTTCAAAGAGCTCACAATGAGCTACCAGAAACTATAGGGGAGCTACAATGAACTCACTATATCAACATGAAAAAGAAAATAGACACTATTAGCAAAGGCAAACAGGAAATGAAGAATACAATTTCTGAACTGAACAACACAGTGGAAAGAATCAAAAGCAGGACTGATGAAGCAGAAGACTGGATCAGACAGTTGAAGGACAAAGTAGAAAAAACCTCTCAGAAAGAGGAAGAAAAGGAAAAGAGGCTCAGAAAGAATGAAGAGGGATTAAGAGAAATGCAAAACAATATGAAATGTAATAATATTCGAATAATAGGGATACCAGAAGGAGAAGAAGAGCAAGGGATAGAAAACCTATTTGGAAAAGTAATGATGGAAAACTTCCCTAATTTGATGAGAAGAAGTCACACAAATTCAGGAAACACAGAGAGTCCCAATCAAGAGGAACCCAAAGAGGCCCACTTCAAGACACATCATCATTAAAATGGCAACATTCAAAGACAAAGAGAGAATCTTAAAGGCAGCAAGGGAGAAAAAGAAAGTAACATATAAGGGAGCCCCAATAAGGCTAGCTGCTGACTTCTCAATGGAAACACTCCAAGCAAGAAGAGAATGGCAAGAAATATTCCAAGTAATGAGAACCAGAGGCCTACAACCAAGGCTACTTTACCCAGCAAGGCTCTCAATCAAGACAGAAGGCCAAATGAAGAGCTTCCAAGCCAAAAGAAGTCTAAAAAGAATACGCCTCCACCAAACCAGCTCTGCAAGAGATGTTAAAAGGACTGCTTTAAGGAAAGGAAAGGAAAGAAAAGAGAGAGGCAGAAAGGAACATAGGTACAAAAATGGCAATGAATAAGTACCTATCAACAATAACCTTAAATGTAAATGGATTAAATATTCCAATCAAAAGACATAGAATAGCTGAATGGGTAAGAAAGCATGACCCACTCATTTGCTGCCTATGAGAGACCCACCTCAGGACAAAAGACCATCACAGACTAAAAGTGAAGGGCTGGAAACAAATTTTCCTAGCAAATGGACAGGAAAAAAAGCCAGAGTAGCAATACTCATATCAGACAAAACAGACTTCAAGACAAGAGCCATAAAGGGAGACCCAGAAGGTCACATCATAATACTCAAGGGAAGAATCCACCAAGAAGACATAAACATTGTAAATACATATCTACCCAACACAGGAGCACCCAAATATATAAAGAAAATCTTAGAGGACTTCAAGAAAGATATTGACAGCAACACAAATACAGCAGGGCATTTTAATACCCCACTGTCAAAAATGGACAGATCTTCCAAAGAAAATATCAACAAACATATTGTGGCATCAAACAACACCCTAGATGAAATGGACTTAACTGATATATATAGAGCCCTTCATCCCAAAGAAGCTAAATGTACATTCTTTTCAAATGCACATGGAACATTTTCAAAGATAGACCACATGATAGGTCACAAAACAAGCCTCAACAAATTCAAGAAAATTGAAATCATCCTAAGCATTTTCTCCGGCCTCAAAGAAACTGAAACTGGAAACCAACCCCAAAGGAAAAAACCCCAAACACTCAAAATCATGGAGATTGAATAGCATGCTATTAAACAACAAATGGGACAAGAATGAAATTAGGGAAGAAATCAAAAAGTTTCTAGAAACAAATGAAAATGAACTCACAACAACCCAAAACTTGTGGGACATAGCAAAGGAAGTCCTGAGAGGGAAGTTCATAGTGATACAGGCCTACCCAAAAGAGATAGAAACATTTCAAAAATCCTATAGACTCTACCCCAAAACTGTTTTTTTGAAAAGATAAACAAAATTGATGAGCCTTTAAGCTGGCTCATCAAGAAAAAAAAGAGAGAGGACTAAAAAAAACACAATCGGAAATGAAAGAGGCCCTGGCTGGTGTAGCTCAGTGGATTGAGCGTGGGCCTGCGAACCAGAGGATCATGGTTCGATTCCCAGTCAGGGCACATGCCTGGGTTGCAGGCCGGTTCCCTGCAGGCCAACTCCCAGCAGGGGACGCACAAAAGGCAACCATACATTGATGTTTCTCTCCCTCTCTCCTTCCCTTCTAAAGATAAATAAATAAATAAAATATTTAAAAAAAAGGAAATGAAAGAGGAGAGATTACACTGCACCACAGAAATACAAAGAATTGTAAGAAATTACTATGAAGAAGTATATGCCAAGAAATTTGAAAAGCTAGGTGAAATGGACAAATTTCTAGAAAAATATAATCTTTCAAAACCCATTAAAGAAGGAGCAAAAAGGCTGAACAGACCAATAGCAGCAGATGAAATTGAAGCAGTAATAAAAAAACTCCCATTACACAAAAGCCCTGGACCAGACGGTTTCACAGGAGAATTCTACAAAGCATTTAAGGAAGAGCTAACCTCTATCCTTTACAGACTATTCTAAACAATCCAAAATGATGGAAGACTCCCAAACTCTTTTTATGAAGCCAGCATCATCCTAATCCCAAAATCAGATAAAGACACAACAAAGAAAGAAAATTTCAGGACAATATTGCTGACGCTAATATCCTCAACAAAATATTGGCAAACTGCATCCAGCAATACATTAAAAAGATCAGCCCTGGCTGGTGTAGCTCAGTGGATTGAGCGTGGGCCTGTGAACCAGAGGATCGCGGTTCGATTCCCAGTCAGGGCACATGCCTGGGTTGCAGGCCGGTTCCCTGCAGGCCAACTCCCAGCAGGGGACGCACAAAAGGCAACCATATATTGATGTTTCTCTCCCTCTCTCCTTCCCCTCTAAAGATAAATAAATAAATAAAATATTTTTTAAAAAAAAGAAATGAAAGAGGAGAGATTACACTGCACCACAGAAAAAGTGGGATTCATCCCAGGGATGCAAGGATGGTTCAACATTCACAAATCAATAAATGTAATACATCACATAAACAAAAGCAAAGAAAAAATCACATGATCATATCAATAGTTGCAGAAAAAGCATCTGATAAGGTACAGCATCCACTTATGATAAAAAAAACCACTCAGCAAAGTGGAGACAGGGGGAGCATGCCCCAACATAATAAAGGCCATATATGAGAGACCTACAGCCAACATCATACTCAATGGGCAAAAACTAAAAACTTTCCCATTAAGATCAGGAACAAGACAATGTTGTCCACTTTCACCACTTCTATTCAACATAGTATTGGAAGTCCTAGCCACAGCAATCAGACAAGGGAAAGAAATAAAAGGCAACCAAGTTGGAGAAGAGGAAACAAAACTGTCATTGTTTGTAGATGACATGATAGTGTACATAGAAAACCCTATAGACTCCACCAAAAAACTGCTTGACATAATAAATGAATTTGGCAAAAACAGTAGAATATAAAGTCAATATCCAGAAATCAAAGGCATTTTTGTACACCAACAATTGAAATATCAGAAACAGAAATCAGGAAAAAAAATCCTATTTGATATAGCAACAATAAAAGTAAAAAACCTAGGAATAACCCTAACCAAGGAGGTAAAAGACCTGTACTCAAAAAACCACACAACACTGATTAAAGAAATTAAGGGAGACTCAAACAAATGGATCCATGCCGTATTCATGGATTGGAAGAATTATTATCAAAATGTCCATACTACCCAAAGCAATTTACAGATTCCATGCAATATCTATTAAAGTACCAACAGCATATTTCACAGATACAAAACAAACACTTCAAAAATTTATATGGAACCATAAATGACCCTGAATAGCTACAGCAATTTTGAGAAAGAACAACAAAGTAGGAGGGATCACAATACCTGATACCAAACTGTATTACAAGGCCACCATAATCAAAACAGCCTGGTATTGGCATAAAAACAGGCACATAGACCAATGGAACAAAACAGAAAGCCCAGAAATAAACCCAAGGCTCTATAGTCAATTAATATTTGACAAAGAGAGCAGCAGCATAAAATGGAGCAAAAATAGCCTCTTTAACAAATGGTGTTGAGAGAGCTGGGCAGCTACATGCAAAAAAAGTGAAACTCAAGCACCAACTACACAATACACAAAAATAAATTCAAGGTGGATAAAAGACTTAAATATAAGTCACGACACCATAAAAGTCTTTGAGGAGAACATAGGCAGGAAAATCTCAGATATTCCATGCAGCAATATTTTCACTGATATGTCCCCTAGAGCAAGGGACATAAAGGAAAGAATAAACAAATGGGATCTCATCAAAATAAAAAGCTTCTGCACAGCTAAAGAAAAACAGCATTAAAATGAAAAGAGAACCAATAGTATGGGAAAACATATTTGCCAATGATATCTCAGACAAGGGTTTGAGCTCCAAAATATATAAAGAACTCACGTATCTCCACTCCAGGAAGACAAACAACCCAATTAAGAAATGGGGAAAAAAGATTTGAATAGACACTTCTCAAAGGAGGGCATACAGAAGGTTCAGAGACATATGAAAGGATGCTCAGTATTGCTCACCATCAGAGAGATGCAAATTAAAACCACAATGAGATACCACTTTACACCAGTCAGAATGGCTATCATAAACAAAGCAACAAACAAGTGTTAGAGAGGTTGTGGAGAAAAGGGAACCCTAGTGCACTGTTGCTGGGATTGCAGACTGGTGCATCCACTATGGAAACCAGTAGGGAATTTCCTCAGAAAACTAAAAATGGAACTGTCTCTTGACCCGGTAATTCCCACTGCTAGGATTATATCCTAAGAATTCTTAAACAACAATCCAAAAGAACCTATGCACCCCAATGTTCATAGCAGGACAATCTACAATAGCCAAGTGCTGGAAGCCTTCTAAGTGCCCATCAGTATACAAATGCATCAAAAAACTATGGTACATTTACACAATGGAATTCTATGCAGCAGAAAGGAGGTCCTAACCTTTGCGACAGCATGGATGGAACTGGAGAGCATTACGCTAAGTGAAATAAGCCAGGTGTGAAAGACAAATACCATATGATCTCACCTTTAACTGGATCCTAATCAACAAAACAAACAAGCAAGCAAAATATAACCAAAACATTGAAATTAAGAACAAACTGACAGTAACCAGAAGGGATATGGGAAGGGATAATAGGGGGAAAAGGGTAAAGGGTTTACAGGAACAATTATAAAGGACACATGGACAAAAACAAGGGGCGGGGATAGAAACAGGGAAGGGAGGTGGGGATGGCTGGGGTGGTAAAGAGGGCTGGGGGAAAGGACAGAAAACTGTACTCCAACAAGAATAAAGCTCACAAGTATTTAGTTCAAAAGAAAATGTAATGGTTTCTTAGCTTTAAATAATTTAAACTTGGCTGAATAATTTGTGACTATATCAGTCAATTGTATGCTTTACAATTTAACTAATTTATCTAAACCTAAAAGCTATACTAAAATTTTACAATTTTACAGCAATTTCACTTACGGTCTTGTGCACCTCTGAGGCAGTAGGGGCAAATGTTATTCTCATTCACAGTGAGGTTAAATGATGTGCTAAGGCCAGGTCTGGAAAACCAGATCTTCTGACTTTTAACCCAGGATATCCTCCCTCATAAACCACATTAGAGAAAGTATCTAAAAATTTCCCCCAGGCTTCACTAATGAGACATATTTTATGATCTCTTTACTCACATTATCTGTGTGAACAGAATGGTTCTGCAAAACCGTTTAACTTTTGCCCCACTTACAACATCTTATCTCACCTTCCAAAAGAAAAATCAGTGTTCTTTAAGCACTGTTGGATGTTTTAACAGCAAAACGGGAGTCTCTGAAATTCAGTTTTAGAGATTCAAATAACTGTGGAGAAGGAAGCCATTATCAATGTTACTTAAAATAACCTTATTTTATAGATTCAAAAGTTAATTTCCAAAAGGGTTAAGTGGTCAGCTCAAGGCTCCAAAGCTGTTAATGAGAGAAGCAGTACTAGAACCCAGAGCATCTGACTCCCTAACCAGGGAGGGCTCTTTCCCATAAACCTTAAAACTATCATTGCAAAATTATCTGAGTGTTATTACCTCAATTTAAATCACTACAAATGTGACAAAACCAAAGCCACAAAGGGGCCAGTAAACCTTAAACAGTCCACATACTTTCAAATTCAAGGGTTTTTAAAAATTTGTTACAAGTGTTTGAATTTGTTGGGCACATGGATTAAATCATTTTTTAAAAAAGATTTCATTTATTCATTTCCAGAGAGAGGGAAAGGGAAGGAGAAAGAGAGATAGAGAAACATCAATGGGTGGTTGCCTCTTACGTGGTCCCCACTGGGGACCTGGCCGGCAACCCAGGCATGCGCCCTGGCTGGGAGTCAAACCAGCGACCCCCTGGTTCGCAGCCCGCGCTCAATCCACTGAGCTACACCAGCCAGGGCAGATGGATTACATTTGAAGTCAGGTGCTGTGCTGAGCTAGTCTGAGAAACAGTTGAAGTGAAGAGGGAGCAATGACCCCACATAAAAAAGACCGCACTTGAGTTCTTTGGCCAAGTGGTATTTGTCAGAGAATTCAGCCTGCTGAAACTACCTTCAAGAATACCACTCCCTACAAAATGGCTCAAAGCATAAAGCTTACTACAGATAGGTCAATGACAGATGACATGACTTTGCACTACCTTTGGCTAAAAATATATTTGTATGGTCGTGTTTTTTAAAATTCAACTATTTATCTAGACAGCAGCATATTTGTTGCTACACTGGAACAGATAACTTCCATTGTAACTTGGTCAAAATCCAAACCGCTGTCCTCTCACACATGGGTTAATACTTAACCATAGACCTCTGGCGTTTGAATATATAAAAGATAGAACATTTCTCTTAAATGTTACATTTTCTCTAATGCTTAGAAAGGCAGCAACACCCGGGAAGGTACTAGAATTAATCTCCCCTTCTAAACTCCAAACCTTCTGCCCCACCAAAATAGTAAAACTTGCACCAAGTTGTTTTATTCTACCAAGCAAATAAGCTCTCAAATGTTACTTAAAAAATATCTCCTACAAATGTTCAACTTAAAATACGAGGGGGAGAGATACAGGATAGAAGAGGTTTCGGGGAGTGGTCAAAAAGGAGTGGACAATCCGTACCCACCGTGGCTTAATCACCGCGCAGCCACCTGGAGTTTCTCGGGCAGTTATTCAAGGCCTGACCGGCGCAGAGAGAACCATGACCCCCAAGGAGCAGCCTGGCTTCCTAAAGCCAATTCCGCGCCCCCCATGACCTCCAATGGCTAGAAAACAGAGCTCTGAATTGCCCGCTTCTCCCACAACTAGTCCGAACTCCCTCCTAAGCCAGAGGAGGGAACAGGGGCCGGGTACAAAACAAAAGACACGCCCGCCACTGAGAAAAACCCCACTACCTGGAACTCGGCGAACTCCTCACAGTTCACACCGTCACTGGGCGCCGCCATATTGGACAAACGCGAGGCCCCCTCTGCGAGCCAATCACCGCAGAGCAAAGGTGTCCGCGGCGCCGCCTGACAAAATATTTCTATGGACACCTCCGCCAGAAAGCTGAGCTCTAGGCCTGTTTTTCCTCTAGTCCTTATTATCTTCAGAACCTAGAACTCTGCCGCTCTTTCCACGCCTACAGCTTTAACACGACCTCCTGGAACTGACCCATATACATGGATCAAAGAATGTCAGAACTTTTGAAGGAGTCGTTTTACCCTAATCCTATTTTACAAAAAGGGGAACAATTCCCTGATCGAGTAAAAGTGGTTTTTCTTAACCCTTCCTCTCCATAATCTGCCTCTCAAAGCTGAAGGGCCTTCGTTAAGAACTGGAGACCACTCAGAAATGTCAAAAAGACATTGCTGACAGTGTAGGTGCATAAGGGTTGAACAGGTGTTAGGTGTGTAATGGTTAGTTTTATAAGAATAGGTAAACAGAAAGAGGAAATACACATTAGCCACAGAGACACTCCCAAAGCCAACAAGGTAGGCCTCAGGTACGTGTTTTTTATAAAGACATATTCTGTATATTTATTGAAAACACTGAAATACCGGTTTACCTAGGCAGTTTATGATTTCGTGAGTCTGCAGTTTACAAAATTATACAGCAGTTACACTACCTTTCTTCTATTTTAAACGAGTACTTTCTTACATGCAAAGAATAATACGTATAGGAAAGGCTCATTATACTCATACTCTATACGAGCACTTTTAAGGACGCGCGCCTGAAGTGGTTCCCGCCAGACGCCTCGCCCCCACTTTCTCCGAGCCAGGCACGTTCCGCGCGTCTCGCCTGGTTTGTCCCGCCAGCCCCGCCCATACACTCATTGCGTCACGCACGACCCACTCGTACCGCCCTCATTTCCCAGATGTCCCAATCACCATCCCTGCCTACGTCCTTCCCTTTGCGGCCCTCGGTGACATTGAGTCCTCCCGCGCCACTGCCTTCTCGGAGGCGCTGCGCGGTTTGGAGGAGTAGGCGGCCATGGGGAGCTTCCGCGGCCTGCTCCTGGCGGCGGGTGAGACGCGGGACTGGATGTGGGGGTCGGGCAGTCACCTTGGCCACTGGGTTTGGAGGAATCCTGTAACCTCCCCAGGCCTGGTAGTGGCGTGGTGTCTCACTCCCCTCTAGTTTCTTGGAATCCTACCCTCAAGGTAGTAATAATGGGAGAGAGCAAGGGCCGAGCGAGCAACTGCTGAGCAGAAAGTGCGGGCTAGCCCGACGGGACCCTCGCACCTGACTCCTAACCACACTGCTCCCACCAACTTCATGAGTCCTTGCTCCCCCGCCCCTTCCCTCCTCTCGCATCACCAGCCTTCTAGAAGTTCAGCTTTTAATGCATCTGCCATCCTTAGAACTACCTCATTGCTTGATTCAGTCAGCTTTCCACCCTAATCTTTCCCCACCCTCCGTTACTTCTCCTTGAGTATTGAGCCCGCCCCCTCATCCCCTCTCGAGTTTATCCCTGTGTCAGAGAAAACCGGTAGTCTGGGGTTTCCTGTCCATTTAGTGTCTGATTAGACAAAGGAATTAAGGTCTCACAGTTGTTTTCTTAAAATGGGGGATTTCTTTTAAACAATTCTACAATGTAGTACTTCGAATTTCTTCGAGTGTTATGCAAATACAGGATCTGCAGCTTGTTTTCCTAGTAGACATCTCTATAATGGGTGTTTGGAATCAGAGTTTAACTTGCCTTGGGGAACCGGCTGAGTTTTTGCTTAGTAAGGGCTAAGAAATCAGCATCTGCTTCTTGTCTCGGCCCCAGGGCTAACCACTCTCATACCTTTATAAGATTTGATAAGGTGCAATGATTATTCTTTTATTCCTTGGTACCAAATTACTAAAGAGACGTATAATTCAAATATTGAAGGAAGAATCTGCTTACACTTGGCTGTGAAAATAATACAAATGTGTATTGTAAAGGAAGTAATGTTTAAAAAAGTTATCCTTTACACACAGTTTATTTTGTGTTCCAATGGAGAATGGACTGGAAAACATGTCTCAGACTGGAGAATATTTTTTACTTTTACAGTATATACCCTCTCCACTAAAAGAGATTGATTTCATTGATTTGTTCAATCTAGTTTGCCTAATTTGAACTAATTTGCCTAAAATCTTTTGTATACAGTAGTCCCCCCTTATTTGTGGTTTTGCTTTCCACCATTTCAATTACCCATGAAAATATTAAATGGAAAATTACAGAAATAAAGAATTTTTAAAGCTGAAGTTGTGGGCAGTTCTGAATAGTGTTATTGACAGGAGAGACCTGGTTCTTCTTGCCGACACATGTAAAGAGTTACAGATAAACAAATCTATTAGCGTGTAATCAGTTTATTAGTGATCCATTCCCATGCAAGAAAACAGGACTGGGTAAAGTGGGGGGTGAAAGGCAAAGTTTCAGGGCAAAGCAGTTTGAAAAAGTTGAGGGGCTGAAGACCAGGATGCCATGTCCCCAGGCAGCCTGAGGCCAGGAAGCCCAAGGCCCAGTGGCCCAAGAGCCCCGAGCGCCCTAAGCCCCAGAGAGAGAGAGAGAGAGAGCGCGTGCGCGAGTCCTTTGTTCTGAGGACTTACATGGCTGGTGGGATAGGAAGAAAAAAGTTATATATTGATTAACGGGTAAGTGTGCTGCCAGCTTTCCTGGGGGAATGTGACTTCCCAAACTTAGGTATGCGTGGGGGTCTGTGAGCCAGAATCCTCATCTCGCTCCAGACCCCGTTTGTTCATCTTGCTGTAAAACAAATACGTGACAAGAGGCAGTTAATTAAAATTGGGATACTTTCCAAAGTTAGTTATGGGCTCTTTCTGTAAGCATCAGGGACTCCCTCATAAAATGGATAGTGACCAGAGGTAGGCAATTAACCAAAGTTGTTTTATGGGCTTCTTGGGGCACCGAGGACCCTTTCCTGCATTCTAGGCCTTGGGTTGAAAGCACAGTTTCCAGGCTTTCTTTCCCAGATAGTGGAAATGATACATAGAATTTCAAGGACTTCCCTTCTTTCTTGCTAACAGTGCTTCTTGTGATGTTGGAACACCTGGTGATATTATCAGGTCAGACTCAGGACTGCTGAGTTAGTGTGTGAGAGACATCTCTCCTTCCTCCCTCTGCCTCAGTTTACTATTTATTTTACCTAATTGGTAAAAGGTGTTTCCTGGCAACCAAGATGCTAGATGCTGCCCAGTGATAATATTGCAGTCTCGGAGTTCTTCCTATGCTGTCTCCTGCCTAGGTGTGATTGAATCTTGCATCTTTCCACCCCATCTCGCCCCAGGGTCCAGCGTTTACTCTGTATACACTGTCAGATTGTTAGGCACTTAGTAGCTCTCTCCATTGTTAGACTGACTGTTGCGATATTGTAGTGCCTGTGTTCGAGTCACCCTTACTTTACTTAGTAATGGCCTCAAAGCACAAGAGTAATGATGTTGGCAGTTCAGATATGCCAAAGAGAAGCTGTAAAGTGTTTGTACATATTAAAAAACATAGTGTATGTTCCTTTCATTGTTTCAGGCATCCACTGGGGGTCTTGGAATGCCTACCCCATGGCAAAGGGGGGACTACTGTATTCCCTTCTAACTATTGTAAACCTTTTCAGCATGGTAAGTGAAAGAATCATTGCTCTGTAAAAAAAGCTAAAATAGCCCTGGCTGGTGAAGCTCAGTGGATTGAGCACGGGCCTGTGAAGCAAGGGGTCGCTGGTTCAATTCCCAGTTAGAGCACATTCCTGGGTTGCAGGCCAGGTCCCCCATAGGGGACACATGAGAGGCAACCGCACATTGATATTTCTCTCCCACTCTTTCTCCTTCC
This sequence comes from Sturnira hondurensis, assembly GCF_014824575.4. Classification (NCBI taxonomy): domain Eukaryota; kingdom Metazoa; phylum Chordata; class Mammalia; order Chiroptera; family Phyllostomidae; genus Sturnira; species Sturnira hondurensis. The sequence goes on along the minus strand of NW_028079853.1, from coordinate 1,491,839 downwards.
CTTCCCCTCTCTCTAAAAATAAATAAATAAAATGTTTTTTTAAAAAAGCTAAAATAGACTGAGAGGGACTTTGACTACATAGGAGCTAAGACTGAAAGTTTATAAGTAATTCATCTTCTTGCCTTGAGAATGTATTTATGCATTATAAAGATTCCAAAGCCTCCCCTGGCTGGTGTGGCTCAGTGGATTGAGTGCTGGCCTGCAAACCAAAGAGTCACCAGTTCCATTCCCAGTCCGGGCACATGCCTGGGTTGCAGTCCAGGTCCCCAGTAGGGGGTGCATGAGGGGCAACCACACAGTTATGTTTCTCTCCCTTTTTCCCTCTCCCTTCCCCTCTCTAAAATAAATAAAATCTTTAAAAGAAAGAAAGAGATTTTTAAAAAGGATTCCAAAACCTCTCAGCAGACTTTTAATGTTGAAGAAGTTCAATATTGGGCACTCAATCAAAATAAAATTCCTTGGGCAATTTAAGAACAATTTTATTCCAGATCCACTGAAGATGTTATATGGGCAACTCTTTCCAAATGCTCTTCTCTTAGTGTTTGTTGTTTTGTGAACAAGTCTAAATAATTTGCTCACCCACGTTTGCCCATTTTATAACTAAATAGATTCATGTACATTATTTTACTTGACTGATTTCTCATAGTAGCCTTTTTACGTAAGTCTTATCATCCCCTCTCCATTTTACAAGTGAAGAAACTTAGGTCAGAGGGTTAAATGGCTTATCCAAAATACTTCACTTCACAATGTTAGAGCCAGGAAATGAGCCTGTCCTCTCTGGAACGTGTGCTCTTTGCCTTATTCAAGCTGTCTATTCACAATAGGTGTGTATGTGTATTTGTCATGGCTCACTGGGTCTCCGATGTGAAACGAGAGTCATGAACTGTCCTTTTACTTATGAAAAGGAGGCAGACATTCATATGCAATTGGATTTTCGAGTAAGAAAACTGGTGTAACAAGCAACCTTCACCAAATAACGTGAAGTCTCTGCTTTCCACATATTTAGTCAACTGCAGATCAAAAATACTAAAAAAACAAAAGTTACCTTGGTGCCGATTTATACTGTTTAATTAGGTCTATGATGGTTGTATCTCTACTGAACAAGTACGCTTTTTTTCCTTGTCATTATTTCCTAAACAATACAGCTTAATAACTATTTACATAGTGGTTACACTGTATAAAGTATTGTGAGTATTCTAGAGGCTAGAATTTAAAGCATTTGGGAAGATGTGTGTAGATTATATGCAAATACTCTGCTATTTTATATGAGACTTGAGCATCCTTGGGTTTTTGTTATCTAAGGGGTCCTAGAACCAGTGCCCCTCAGATACCGAGGAACCACTGTGTATCTCATTTATCCAGAATGTTAATAGGAATAAGATACTCTAGGTGAGTAAAATTTCAAATAGCCAAAGCTTGCTTAATCCTTTAAATGATAGCCTTTTGTTTGTAATATTTTCTGTTGGAAGTCTTTGCTATACTACCTTAGCAAACAGAATATGGGCTTTTATGGCTTGAATTTGTTTTGTAGATATAAGTCAGGGTTACCAGTAACTTGCAATTCTTGGACCACTTCACAGATGAGAGCCCCCTGTAAACCCCTAAAATTCTAATACATATAATATAAAATTATATTCAAATTTTGATGTTTATATAGCTGTTTACAGAGAGCAGGTCCATAGTTTGCATCCATTACTGAGATCAGTTTGTACATTTTCAGTTAAAAAGCATCGCTACAGATGATTTGCAACTAAATACTTATTGACCCATACTAGTGTGGATTTCATGAGGATGAAGACTGGATTTGATTTGTATTAACTAAATCCAGAACACTAATCACTGTCTAGCTCATAGTACACAGGCAATATTTTTTTTTTATGCGAGACACTAGGAAGTATCTTGGAACATGCTGCAGATAAAAGGTATGTTATCTCAGTCAAGTTAAAAGCTGTCTTATCTCAAAGTAGAATAAAATAGATAGAAACTTCAAGTCGTTATATCTTTCTACGGAATAATTATTAGGCCAAAGGAATGGAAGGGCCTTATAAAAATGTTTCTTCGCACCTTCAGAAAAGTTTTATTGCCCTAAACTCCTTTGACTTATCAGCAGATTTTTAAATGAATTTATTATCACTTTTATACCAATGCAGTGGACCGTGGCAGCTCCTTGTCCATTTAACCCGCATCACAGAGTATTAGAATCAAGAGGTATCTTAGAAGTCCTGTAGTCCAGTCCCCTAATTTTATTTTATTTTTTTAACATGAAAAATAGAGACATTTACTGAAGAAGATATGATACAAGAAACATTATACATAAAATAATGTTGCCTCAGTCCCCTTCAGTGTAGGCACCTTGGGACCTCACGCAGTTCTCCAGTGTTTATTCCACTGTTCCAAACACTCTGCAAAGTCCTTGTTGGACTCATCAGCTGCCCTGTCACATTTCCCAAAAGCTCCATGATGGTCTGAAATATCTTCCCTTTCAAACGTGATTTTAGTTCGGGGAAAAGCCAGAAACATAGGGCACCATATCTGGGCTGAGTCACCTTGGTGATTTGATGTTTTGCCAAAAAACTGCACGAGATGTTATGCATAAGCAGGCACATTGTTGTGGTGAAGCTGCCAATCACCAGCCGCCTATAGCTGTGGCGACTGTCTTCATAATGTATCTCTCAACTGACAAAGAACATTGAAATAGTGATCCTTATTAACAGTCCCCTAATTTTAAAGATGAAGGAACTTAAGACCCAAGAAGAAAATTGACTTGCCAGGGTCACACAAATACAAAGGTGGGCCATAACCAACATCTGGCTCCTACGTGGATTTTTTTCCCTATATTCATTGGGGTTTTTTTGTTTGTTTGTCCTTGCTAACCAACCCTAAATGAGTACATGCTCCTTTCTCCTGCTCCAGTATTTAGCTTTGCATGTGTCTCCCTCCAGATTTTGCCAGCAGGTTTGCTTCCTGCACACACTCATGTCCTGTACACTGTGAAATCTCTACTATGAGTGATCTGCCACCCCTAGGCCTGGACTTTACTGTAGCGAACATTTCTGTAGTGCACCTGCAGGGCTGATACACAACAGTGTATGTTAGGTTTGGGTTACAGGACGGGTTTTCAGTTCTGTGGCGTCCTGGAGCTGGTTCTAGTGGCTTTGTGCACCTCTCTTCCCAATCACACAGTCAGAGATGTTATATTGGTAGCTCGAAGTCTGCCATGGTGAGGGTTATTGACACACTACCAATCAGGGCTTTTCCTTGCCAGCCCCGCCCGAGAGCCAGCGTAGCACTCAGAGAAAGGAGAAGTGGTGTAGGTTGTGATTACCTACTGAAGGCTCCACTGAAGCAGAAGGGATGGGAGGGTTACCTGAGCAAAGGCCGGGACAGTAATGAGTCTGGAGTGGGTAAGGGGGCAGGGGGAGCCGAGCAAAAGGGCAGTAAGGAGAAAGGATTATGTTGGATTTTGGTCAGGAGGTAATAGATACGGTGTGGCCTTTTGAAGATTTTGAATCCGATGAGTTTGGACAAAAAGGAAACCTTTAAGCAGAAGCGATTAAAGCAAAAATTTTCAACAATTAACATGCCTGGCCCTGGCTGGTGTGGCTCAGTGGATTGAGCACGGGCCTGCAAACCAAATGGTCACCAGTTCGGTTCTCGGTCAGGGCACAGGCCTTGGTTTTGCGCCAGGTCCCCAGTGTAGGGTGTGCGAGAGGCAACCACACATTGATGTTTCTCTCCTTCTCTTTCTTCCCTTCTCCTTTGTCTGGAAATAAATAAAATCTTTTTAAAAAATTAACATGACAGCTTACGTACAACATGAATAGCTGCTGCCTGTGAAGATAGTTCAATAACTAACCGATGTGTGAGGTGGTGATGGAAATGACACAAGAGGAATATATCTGCGAAGTGTTGTGAAGAAATTAGTATGACTGAGACATAGGGTAATTTAAGGAAATAGTAAAGAATTGACATCTTTGAGCCTGGAGGACTGAAGGACTGTTGCCCCATCGGCCGAAATAAAGTTGGGAAGGGATAGTGGAGAGGATGGTGGGTTATTGAGTGGTGGGTGGCATTGAGTTACAGGTGAGGAGGGGACTCTCAGTAGAAGACCTGAGGACAAAGGAAGGATATAGTTAGGGGCATATATGAGAGCCATCAGTGTGGAACTGATTATTAAAACAGAATGGAGGAGTCCTCCCTGAGAGGAGAGCAGAATAGAGGCAGAGGCAGAGGCTTAGAAAGGCCTGACATAATGTAAGTAGTAGGAGGTGGCAAAGACGACGTTATAGAAGAGAGATCGTAGAGGTCATGGGTAAAGGGAGAAAATGGTGTAGAATGTCAAGAGGGACTGAGTCCTTGTAGGAGGATGAGACAGGTAGAGTCAAATGGCCACAAAGATGGAAGAGTGGAGTCAAAGCAGCTAATAAGAATCTAAAAAATATATTCATGTGATTACAAAGAGATCGTTAATGTTATTAGAACAATTTTAGTAAAATGAGTGGGGGAAGAAACATTGTAGTGAACTGGGTGGTGAGGTCAAGGTAGCAGATGCGTACCACTTACTCATTTGGGTTTTGAAAGGAAGCAGATTAGTATCTTATTTATAGGAGTTGTTAAGAACAAGTAAATGTTTTGTCCGAGGTATTGGACTCTCAAGTGCCACTGTGGTGTGATGAAATAGGAGTTCTCATCAAGTATTGATAGAAGTGTAAATGGATTTGGCTTTTCTGGAAAGCAGTTTGTTATATGTGTTAGATCCACCAACCGCAAGAACAAATGTCGGAGACTTTCAGGGATTCAAAGATGTTAATTTATTGGCCAAGTTTAACCTGCGCAGGGGCGATCCCTCCAGAGACACTGTGCCCACTGGGGGCTCGTCCGGGATTCGCGCCTAGCGCTTACAGCTAAGTCCTTATATACAGGTCATCAAGCAGGCGTTTTTGCACAGAGGCAGATTATTGGCTTACAGGGCCCACACTCGAGAAAAAGGGTGGGGTCTGACTCAACTGAAAGGGAAATTTTGAAACTAAACAGATGGCAATCAACTTACACGGTGTCTGCTAGGGTTTCAGACTCCTTGGGGCTGAGGCCATTGTTCTTGTTCCCAACAATATGTATTAAGAGTCTTAAAAGGTTTCATATCTTTTAATCATCATATCCTTTAGTCCTCAACCACCAGGATTCTGTATAAGAAAATAATCAGAAATGCCATCAGAGATTTACATAGAAAACTTCACTGAAACATTATTTGTAATAGTGGAAATGGGAGACAAGTCCAGTTATAGGGAATAATTGAATTCAGGTTATATCTGTGTTGGATTTTACATAGCTATCAAACGTATTTTTAATTAATATCTAGGAAAAGTGTGACATAAGTATAGCATTTATTATGTGATTATAAAAATTGTATATGTTGTGTAGAAGGATAGGAAAAAGTCTGGGAAGAACTATACCAAGTTGTTATTCCTGGAGAGTATGCTTATGGGTACTTTTATTTATTTATAATTTTTAGCTTCCAAATTTTTTGTAGTGGGCAAATGTTAATTTATAATTTCAAGTTTTGTTTTAAGAATGGGAAAACAACATTTGTCGTGGAAAGGAAGGGTCTAGAGGTTGTGCAAAAGTTTGGTACAACATTCCTTAGCAAGAGGCATCACAGGTGTGAGGGTTCAGTAGTGCAGAGTGAGGGACTAGCGTTCTGAGCCTGCAGGGAGGGATGAGAAAACAGATGGAGAAAACAATATAGAATTTGTTTCTGCCACAAAGCTGATTTAGGTCAATTAGCTGAGGCCAAGAGAGTTTCAAAAAGCCCCTGCTGGGAATGGGCTGGAGTGTTGGTTGGGGGAAACGATCACAAGACTTTTTTCCATAGAGTTTCCTCCACAACTTAAAAACTGGACAGATGCCAGAGATTTATTTATAAATCTGTTTGTTCAACTCTAGAAGATTTTTCCCATAGAACCAGTGTTATAAATGGTGATTAGGGTTCTAGCCCACCCACAAAAACTGTCAATCTGTCTTGCCAGTTTTGTCTTTTTTCCTTTCCTTTCCTTTTTTTCTTGCCAATTTTTCCTCCCAACTAGTTTTCACATATGTTTGATTCTCTCCATTAGGACTTATAGTTATCCATTTTCTTCCTTTTTTTTAACATTGACAGTAATATGTCTTGATTAAGAATTAAGCAAGTTTATGAAATCGCTATTTGTAATCTTGAAAACAATGCACTGAAGTCTTGATTTTGCTGTGCTGCACTAAAGGAACAGCAGGGTGGTTATACAGTGTTCTCTTTCATTCAGTTTTGTGAATCCAAGGTACCTGCAAATTCTTAAGACTACCTTTACCTCCAGATTGGAACAGTAAATATAATAACCAGTTTCTTCATAAGTAATTCAGCATATGTTTTTATATCATACTCACTTATACTTAAGAATTAAAGCAGCCCTGGCTGGTGTGCCCCAGGGCATTGAGCAATGGCCTGTGGACCGAAAGGTCGCCAGTTCGACTCCCAGTCAGGGCACAGGCCCCCAGTTGCAGGTGTGAGATAGGCAACCAATTGTTGTATCTGTGGCACATGTATCATGTGTCATGTATGTCTCCTTCTCTTTCTCCTTCCTTTCTCCTCTCTCTAAAAATAAATAAATGAAATCTTTTTTGTAATGTCACTATAAAGATCTTTTTTTTTAAAGATTTTATTTATTCATTTTTAGAGAGGAAGGGAAGGAGAGAAGGAGAGAAATATCAATGTATGGTTGCCTCTTGTGAGTCCCCTGCTGGGAACTGGCCTGCAACCCAGGCATGTGCCCTGACTGGGAATCGAACCGCGATCGTGTGGTTTGCAGGCCCGATCTCAATCCACCGAGCTACACCAGCCAGGGCTATAAAGATCTATTTTTAAAAAATTAAAGCAAGTGTATTACTCTGATGGAAATGTAGAAATCTCGTTCATGCAGTATACAAGGGTAATATTGAAGCCAAAGGGGAAAAAATCCTATTCTTTTTTTTTTAATGTATCCTTATATGATCATCTGTATGATGAATGAGAAAACCCATGAAGTTGCCCCACAGATCAGATATGTTTTTTCAGTTCCTCAGAAGCACCTGATATCTATAGTTAGTTTATACCCAATTATTAAATGTCATTTTAATAAAACCAAAATGAACCCTACAAGTTTCTATAAACAAAAGCTTCCAATGGACTAACAAACATTAATTAATGCAGTCATTCAAGGGATTATGGCTGTTCCTTAAGTAATGCAAGTTCAAACCTGTCGACACGAAAAGTAATTTTATATCAATTTATATGTAATTACATTTAATTCTTTTAACAGCATAACATAAAAACAGTCTTTCCACAAGTGAAAAATGTGGAAACGTTAAAAAATGGGTCATTTTTTAATGTAACTGATAAGATTTTATAGGCTACTCTTGGAAACTGGGTCTTGCTAGAGAGAATCCCTTCATTTGGTGGCTTTTCTGCATGTACTTGACTGGACCAGTTCCTCTATGTGTTCTAAGAGCTCACCAAAACATAGGACATGCTGTATATAGGTAGTAAAATACAGGCTAGAAGATAAAAAGCCAATTCGCACCATCCTTCTTTCTGATGAAATGCTAGAATATCTGCATTCATGATGGTTAGGTCATTTCCTGGTCCACTCATCATTGGTCTACTCACATACCTTCAAATATGAAATGCCATGCTGAGGGACATGTTGAGACCCAGTGTAAGCCACTGCTGCATGAAGAAACAATACGGAAGAAAGCATGGTTGAGGTGTTCTGGAAGTTCAGGAGGATTTGGGGTGTTACACTGGTCTGTAGGATGACTGTAATCAGTCTTCAGCTCCTCAGATGGTGCCAGACGATGAAGAAGGTGATTGTGGCAGTGAACAGCGGCGCCAGCATATAGCAGAAGGCCATGAACATGAGCACCATGACTGGGGAGGAGGACCAGGGCAGGGGCCTCTGGGAAACCCGGCTCTCCATTTGTTCTACACACTTGAATACCGTGTAGTGACGCCATCTAAAGCGAGGTACCGTATTTGCATCTTCCCACTCCTGCTGCCTTTACCCCTTCTCCCCCCGCCCCAGGCTTGGCTGGCATTCTGCACTCAGATTTATCTTCCAGAAATGCCATTGCTACTTTTGTTTGCCTGCTCAGAACTGCTTTGCCTGTTTCCTAAGTCATTTGGGGGGAAGAGCAGGCAAAAGGCCTCTCACTGTGGGAGAGCCACAAGTGAGAGCCACAATACCAGACGCAGAGGGAGATGGGCCAGTGTCATCACTTACACTCTGAGCCCTCGGACGCTAGCTTGGACCTCAGTAACAAAGCAGGGTTAGGCTTGCGAGCGATGGCAGGGCAGGTCCAGAAGTCCATGTCACATGCAGGAGCAGAGCAAGTCAGATTTGAGGCCACATAGACCGGTTCCGTGTCAGAACAGTGGTAGCAAGCCATTCGGGTCTGATCACTGACAAAGCTCAAAGGAAGTTAATATTTCAGGATTATTCATTTGTTTAGTTATGGTCAGTCCTTAGTGCAGTTCAGCTTTGCTTCTAATGTGGAAACCAAATCAATGGTCCTCTAATCTAAATGAGCTCTGGGTGGAAAAAAGAGCTCCCACTTATTTAAACGACAGACTTACCCTGATTTAATCATTCTTCCTACTAGGTCAATTAGAGTAGCTATAAACATTTGACATGTAATTTGTCATAATTATAAAATACAGTATTGATGAGATAGTTATGTATATGAACTATGCTATACTCGGGATAGGCGTATATGTAGCTTTTTCCTCCTGAGACTTAAAATTGACTGATTCATGAAACAAACTTTCAAAGTACCTTCCTCAGACTCCCCCTTTCCTATCACAGCATATGTTTTAGGACTGAAAATATCCTATTTCAGTTCTAAAGGCATTTGCGGACTATCATGAGTACTGTGTAAGTATTTAGAAAATCTTTCCATGGGGCATGAAAAAGGAACATCATTGCCCCAGAAATAAGCTTTTCCCAGTGGAGGTCATGGCAGCAGCTACTGGCCTTCTGGAAAACTAGGAGAAGAGAATGAGGGGGTTGGGCAAACAGTCCCACACCACTGAGTCAGGATCAGATCTGCGGACTCTGGTCACTCCCTGTGAGGTGATTGGACAGTGGCTGTGTTCCCCCATGAGGGGCAGCCAGTGGCTGTGGAGCAGGGATGTGAACTGAAGCCTTTTCCACCGGAGAAAGAGGCAAGGCAACTTGACCAGTGCACACTGTGTGTCATCAAGGACTGACTAGAGTATTTGAGACTGACAGCTGAGCGTATTCCACAGGGATTCCAAACTTTCAGTGCAACGAGTGAAAAAGAACTGATACGCAGAAGTTAGAAGTAAAGCTGAGCTTCTTATCAGTAAATTAACTGTTGAAGAGGGATTTATTTTGGGACCAACTGGAGATGTATTAAGCTTTCCCACTGCGCTCTGGGCATTCATGAAGCTTACGTTCGATGGGAACTCTAGCTGGTTGTGTTTAAGAGCTGTGATCCTCAAACATAGCCGTACCTTAGAATCACTTAGAATCCTTCAAAGAATATTAAGGTCTGGGTCCTAGTCCCAGATATTGGGATTTCATTGGTCTGGCATGGCCCTGTGCATTTTATTTTTTAAGGTGTTCTGGTGATTCCCATTGGCCGAGTTTGAAATCTAAACTTTCTAGACTTTGGATTTTCTAGAGCAGTGTTTCTTGAACGTTAGTATGCATAAGCATCACTTGGAGGGCTTGTAAAAACATTTTTCTAGACCCTACCTCAAAAGGTTCTGAAGGTTTGGTGTGGGGGTCTGAGAATTTGTATTTCTATGACGTTCCCAGCTGAGGCTAACTAGCCCTGTCCTAGACTTGAGAGAATATGGTATTGGTTTCCATGTGTCTGGGACACAGTAAGTACTCAGCAACTGTTGAATAAATATGGGTGACTTTTTCATTTTCAAAATGTAATGCTCATTTGAATATCTCATTAAAAATTGTGTAGGTCTTGAGTGGGAGCTGAAAGTCTGCGTTTCTAAAAAGCTCCCAGATAGTATCAACCATGCTGGAGAATAGCAAGGTGTGACAAGCTCTAAATTATTATGTATAATTTTCTTGTTTCCATCAGGGTACACTTGTCAGATGATCCTCACTGGCACGTCTTTGGTCTGCCCTGGACTGGGCACAGCTGCTAATCTACCCCACTCCTTTTTCTTTCCCATTCCAAAAGCAGACTGGAGTGCAAGCGAGTGATATTTTTATAGCAAAAACCTCAAATCTCTCTAATTTTTAATAGTAACTATCAAGTAAATATAAAGTATTTATAAAATATGTATTGAGTAAAAACAGAAAGATATAATTAATAATACCCAAGTACCCATGTTTTAAATATATTTTTATTTTGGGCTAATTTTACAGAAATGTTGCAAAGATAGTGCAGAGTCTGTGTAGCCCTCACCCAGTTTCCCCTAATGTTAATATCTTACTTCACCACAGTACATTTGTCAAAGCAAGAAATTGACATTAGCACATTACTATTAGCTGAAGGACAGACTATTTGGTTCTCAGCAGTTACTCCCTTGTCCATTTTCTGTTCCAGGGTTCGGTCCAGGGCCCCACATTGTACTTAGTTGTCATGTCTCCTTAGTCTCTTCTGGTCTCTGACAGTTCCACATGCTTTGGTTTTTATTATCATGATAGTTTTGAAGAATACTGGGCAAATATTTTGTAGAATGTCTCTCAGTGTGTGTGTGTTTGATGCTTTCCCATGACACTAGGGTTATGGGTTTGGGGAATGTGTTTTATGACTGGTGACTTTGTCCACTTTGTTTCTTTCCTGTGAAGTCACTATTTTTTCCTTTCCATACTCTGTTCTTGGAAAGTAAGTCACTGGGTCTGACCCATACTTAAGGGGGAAGGAATGCAGGAGGGAAGATTGTCTACATATATTTGTGATTTCTCTTTAAGGAAAATTCGTCCTTTCTCCTTCATTTATTCATTCATCTAGTTATTATTTATATCAGTATGGGCTCATATATATTATGCCTTGAGTTTTAATCTGTTACTGCATTATTTATTATGTTCCTCAAATTATTTCATTGTAGGCTCTATCAGATCAGCTCCTTTGTCCCTTTACATGCCCCATCCTTTTGTTTTTGGGGCACTTTGTTCTTCTGGTGCTACTGGATGTTCCATATTCATCTTGTATTTTCTCTGCTGCATCTTAGAATTAGCTATTTTTCTCCAAGGAGCTCCACTTCCTCTTTTTGGGTATTTAGAAACCAAGATCTGGGCATTGAGTGTGTGTACTGCCACTGATGTGTCACTGATTCCAGGCCCACCCAGTGGGTAGAACTGGGAAATATGTATATGTATACTAGGCCATGTGTATACAAACAGTTATGCCTTTATCTGTCCACCTATCATATCTTTATATATTTACAAATATATAAATAACATATAAGTATATAAAACTAAAATAGTTGATACAGTGTTCTGACTCTGATCCAACACCACAGGGTTTTTAAAAAATATTTAACTAATTTATTTTTAGAGAGAGGGGAAGGGAAGGAGAAAGAGTGGGAGAGAAACATCAATGTGTGTTTGCCTCTCATGTGTCCCCTATTGGGGACCTGGCCTGCAACCCAGGCATGTGCCCTGACTGGGAATCGAACCCGTGACCCTTTGCTTCACAGGCCCATGCTTAATCCACTGAGCTACACCAGTCAGGGCCCAACACCACAGATTTTATTCTAGTTTTCCACCCCTGCTTTTGGAACTCCTTTCTCTGACAGTGAAAAAACTGGCTCTCATTATGTACCATGTAGTTTTGGTTTTTGTTTATCGTCACTCAAAGACATGCTTATTGATTTTAAGAGAGAGGGAAAGGGAGAGGGAGGAAAACATTGATCAGTTGCCTCTTGAACATGTCTTGACTGGTAACCAAACCCACAACCCAGTATGTGCTCTGACCAGAAATCGAACTCACTACCTTTTGGTTTTCAGGATGATGCACCCAACCGAGCCACTCCAGCCAGGGCAACGATTTGTTTACTTACTTGTTCAACCCTATTATACTTGTAGTTTTAGAATTGTTAACACATGCTCATTTAAAAAAGAAACACCCAAATTTGCCAATTAGAGTACAGTATTTATGTATGGTTCTTTTTGTTTTTAGTCTTACAGTTTCTAGTCAAAACAATATTTTCCAAAGTTACTTAGGTCGGCTTCTTTTTTCCTCCACTTTGAAGGTTATGAGGTTAGATTGTGTCATACATTTCTAATATAGTTACATACATTGGTTACATTCTGCATTCTATCCTGGGATTTCTCCAAACATCTTGGTGATATTTTTATTTATTTGTTTATATTTTTTTTTAGAGAGAGAAAGGAAGAGAGGGAGAGAAACATCAATGTGTGGTTGCCTCTTACATGCCCCCTACTAGGGACCTGGCCTGCAAGCCAGGCATGTGCCCTGACTGGGAATTGAACCCAGTGACCCTTTGGTTTGCAGGCCAGCACTCAGTCCACTGAGCCGCACCAGCCAGGGCTCTGGTTGATATTTTAAACTTTGCATATATTAAAGCCTTTTGTATAGTTTTATGAGCTTTGACAAATTTTTTAAAGCAAATCATTGGCAAACTTCATAGCTAGCAACATACTTGCAACACACCTGACAACTGATCTTGACAAAGATTAGGAAACACTAACTTAGATAATTTTTTAAAAGCCTCTTTGTTGCCTAGCATTTGTTGAACCTTCATTTATCATCACCGATTCCCGGAGATTGTTCACGTCCCAAGTCACATCACTGATGCTTATCTCCAGGAAGGTCTTGAAAGATTCTGAGAAAAAAGGCGTCCCCACCTCGCTGCACTGTCCATCATGAATTTGGAAGTGCTTTTTAGGGAAGGGAAGGGAAGGGGCAAAAGGGTGGAAGCCAGTACTCCAACCAGCCTCATCCCAGCTGACCTAACTAGAGCTGAGAGGCTTCATCTTGACTTTCTGCTGGGACCCTAGGGATGCAGAGCTGTTGGCCAGGGACAGCCTGCAAGTTCAACCAGAGGGCTAAAGAGCTGTTTCCCTTTTCATTTGTGTGTTTGTTTTCAACTGTGGTCCACCAGAAAATGGAACATTTTTGGCTTGGATGTCTGAAGCAAAATATTCTGTCTCTTTGAGACAGAAAAAGAAGGTCTTAATATTGATACTAAAATGTTTATGCTTTTTTTGTAATAGCAAAATAAAAACTGAGCTCACTTCAAGTACTTCATTTTTTTTACTTATGTCAGATTTTTTAAATTATTTTTTACGTTAGTCTGTTATTTCTAATATGTATAATAAGATCATATATATGTATGTTTTAATCATCATTTATACCTTAAGGAGTTAAAAATTATTGGCATCCAGTGTGAAGTTGCAGTAAGAAAAAGTTGGGAGATGTTTTCTGATCTAGATAAACCCCTCATACCTTCAAGTCCCTACACCCACCTCCACTTCAGGTACCTCTATAATCTCAAATCCTACTTTTTTCACCGTATTCACTGTGTCCCAGAACCTATCTAGGGCCCTTGCACTTACTGTTGTTTCTGTTTGGACTGTCTAACTATATATTTTTTCCTCAGTAGAATGTAAGTTCTGCTGACATAGATTTTTACCTGTTTTTGTATATTGTTTGGAACAATGCCTGATACTCAATTATCATTTGTTAAGAATCTGCAAACATGCATTTTATTTGTGTGACTGATAGTAAGTAGGTATACATGTTAGCATTTTTGGTTTATTACTACCTAAATTTCTGCCCTTCTTCACTGTCTGTTCTGTTCCATTATCTTAAGTTGCCTCTGCTCTGATTAAGAGGGATGGGGAAGGGCAGCCACCAAAGGAAATAATTGTTGCTTCTTTTTAAAAATTTTTATTTATTTAATTGTTGTTCAAGTACAGTTTTCTGTCTTTTACTCCCATCCCAGCCCACCCCCCACCCACCCCCAGAGCTATTTCTGTTCCTTATTTGGAGGGCAGAGTCCTTCCAGCTCACTGCCAGCTGCCCTCGTTCCTTTCTGTCTCACTGCCTGCCAGAAGGGAATGGGACAGGATGGGGTGAGATGGGGCCTCATGGTCTCATGAAACCATTGCTTCTCTGGGGAAGATGAAAAAGTCCTGGAGATGGATAGTGATGACAGTGAATTGTATTGATGGTGGTGCAGTGTGAATGTGCTTAATATCACAGAACTGTACACTTAAAAATGGTTAAAATGGGCCCCAGCTGGTGTGTCTCAGTGGATTGAGTGCCAGCCTGAGAATCGAAAGGTTGCTGGTTTGATCCCTAGTCAGGGCACGTGCCTGGGTTGTGGGCCAGATCCCCAGTTGGGGTGTGTGAGAGACAACCAATCGATCAATGTGTGTCTTAGACACTAATGTTTCTCTCCCTCTCTTGCCCTCTCTAAAATAAATTAAATCTTTTTAAAAAATGGTTGAAATGGTAAATTTTGTGTTATGTATATTTTACCACAATTTGTTTTAAAAACACAGTGGTCCTCAAAGTGTAGTTTCCAACCAGAAGTAGCAGTTTCACCTAGAAACTTGTTAGAAATGCACATTCCCAACCTCTACCTCAGAACTATTGAATCTGAAACTGGAGGTAGTATGTCCAGTGTTTAAACAAGCCATTCAAGTGGTTCTCATGCACACTGAAGTTTGAGACCACACAACTAAATAATTTTGTTTTAATCCTGAGAGCCATAAAAAAAAATCTGAAAAGCTTCATAGAATTTTCTCATGCCCTGGTAACTAACTGCATAATTATCTTGGTCAGAAAAAGCGTTCTGGAAATGTTTTGAAGATTAATGTTTTAAGCAGCGTTTCAAAAAAACAAACAAACAATGTTTACAGTGCCTGCTGTGTTTCAAGCATCTTGCCAAGCGCTGTAACATTCGTTTTTCCACTTAATCTTCACATGAGTCCTGGTGAAGTAAATGCTTACATGAACCACATTTGAAATGAGGAAACAAGCCCAGCTCAACTGTAGCATTTACTTGCTTCCACTAAGTGGCACTGATGGTGTGGTCACCAAAACCCAGGCAAAGCTTTCTGGCAATACAAACCTAGAAAACTGGAATAAATGAGGCCTCTTGAAAGAAAGAGAGGAGAGAGAGAGAGAGAAATCAAGACTGCAGGTAACCACAAATCTTTACACAAACAGAGGTTCTTTGTTTTCTTTTTAATATATTTTATTGATTATACCATTACAGTTGTTCTATTCCCCCCTTCATTCCCCTCCACCCGGCACACCCCTCCCCCACCATTCCCCCCCTTTATAGGGGGGGAATGACCATGTGTCTCAAGTTCTTTAGATTCTATATTTCCCCTACTATTCTTGCCCTCCCCCTGTCTATTTTCTACCTACTGTCTATGCTATTTTCTGTACCTTCTCCCCCCTTCTCCTCCTCCCACTCCCCTGTTGCTAACCTTCCATGTGTTCTTCATTTCTATGGTTCTGCTCCTCATATAGCTGTCCTCTTGGTTTGTTTTTGTTTTAGGTATGGTTGGTAATAACTGTGAGTTTGCTGTCCTTTCACTGTTCATATTTTTTATCTTCTTTTTCTTAGATAAATCCATTTAACATTTCATGTAATAAGGGCTTGGTGATGATGAACTCCTTGAACTTGACCTTATCTGAGAAGCACTTTATCTGTCCTTCCATTCTAAATGAAAGTTTTGCTGGATAAAGCAATCTTGGCTGTAGGTCTTTGGATTTCATGACTTGGAATACTTCTTTCCAGCCCCTTCTTGCCTGTAAGGTCTCTTTTGAGAAATCCACTGACAGTCTGATGGGTACTCCTTTGTAGGTGACTGTCCCCTTATCCCTTGATGCTTCTAGGATTCTCTCCTTCATTTTAGTCTTGGCTAATGTAATTATGATGTGCCTTGGTGTGTTCCTTCTTGGGTCCAACTTCTTTGGCACTCTCCGAGCTTCCTGGATTTCCTGGAAGTCTATTTCCTTTGCCAGACTGGGGAAGTTCTCCTTTATTATTTGTTCAAATACGTTTTCCACTCGTGGCTGTTTCTTTCCCCCTTCTGATACCCCTATAATCCAGATGTTGGAATGTTTAAAGATGTCCTGGAGGTTCCTAAGCCTCTCCTCATTTTTCTGAATTCTTGTAACTTCACTTTTTTCTGTTTGGTCATTTCTTCCTTCCTTCTGGTCCACCCCATTGATTTGAGTCCCAGTTTCTTTTCTATCACTATTGGTTTCCTGTGCATCTCCCTTCATTTCACTTAGTTTAGCCTTCATATGTTCCTCTGATTTGTGACTAAAATCAACCAGTTCTATGAGCATCCTGATCACCAGTGTTTTGAACTGTGCATCCGAGAGGTTCGCTATTTCTTGGTCGCTTAGAGTTACCGGCTCTGGGGCTTAGAGTTCTTCTCGAGCCATGTTTTGGACTTTTCATGCCTGTTATGTGTGAGGAACAGAGCCCTAGGTGTTCACCAGGGCTGGCAACTCAGTGGCTGGGTTGTGATGCTGTATGTGGGGGCGGGGTCAAAGGAAAGCAATGGCAGCCCCCTCTGCTGCCTCCTGCCGCAGAGGCCAGGGCCCGCACAGTCTGTCCCACTGTGTATGAATGTGCAACCACGGTCAGCCCGCCACTGCTGGGTTCGCCACTGGAGCCTGCGTGGTTTGTCTCACTGCTCACTCCTCTGCTGGTTTATCTGCGCGTGAATGTGTGACCACAGCCAGCTCACCGCCCTGTGCCCAACATGGGGCTGCCTGGATGCCTGGGGCCGGAGGGGTCTTTCTTCTGTCCCCCCACTCCACTGCTGGCTCCACGCCTCTTACCAGTCGGTTGAACGGTTGTTGTCAGACTTCCTATAGTTCAATTTTCTGTTCTTTGGCTGCGTCTTTGTTCACTAAACCTTTGTTGTATTCAAACTTTGTTGTGGGAGAAGGCACAGTGTTTCCACCTACACCTCCATCTTGGCGGAAGTCCCTACAAACAGATGTTCTGACTTATGGTATGTTAGAATAAGGGCTTTTGAAATTCTACTCCAATATAAAAGTAGTGAGAATACGGCCAAAAATACTTAAAATCAATTTTTGCAGACCTCTAGAAAATAACCAGAGGCTTATGACAATCTGACTAGCATTTTTCCAAGAAAAAGTACTTAATTATGGTAAGAACAGCAAGCCTTGTGCAGTTTTAACTGATTCCTATTTCCTCTCAGTTTCACAGTAGCTTTGAAAACTAATGGCCCTACAATCACAGGAGCCATGGAAACCAGCAGCCTAGAATGGACTTGCAGTGGCCCTAAACCCCCAGCCCCGGAGAACTGTTACTATTTGACCTGTCTGGCAGTTCCCCGGGACCCTCTATACTCACAGGTCTTTTTTCCTTTTTTATCTTCTTCCCCTCCTCTCCCTCCCCACCATTTTCTTTTTTCTTCTCTTTTCTTTCCTTTTCTCTTTTCATTACCTGACTCAGAGCTCATTTGGTGCCAATAGTTCCCCTGTCCCAGAAACCCCACCCAATGGTCCAACACAAACACAGTCCTTCAGCAAAGGTGGGCAAACCTTTGGTGGAATGCAATGAAAGAAATCACTGTCCAGTTATTGGCTGACCACCAAGTCAACATAGAACATGGACTTATGTGGCAAAACACAACAACACAAGGGAGTAAAGGGAATATAGATCAGTGAAATAGAATGGAATCAAAAATAAACCCTCACATCTTTGGTCAATTGATTTTCTGTATTGTGCCCAGAAAAAAACCGACAGGGGAAAGAATAATCTTTTCAACAAATGATGCTGGAAGAACTGGATATCGATATGCAAAAGACTGCAGTTGGGTCCTTTCCACATACAAAGTGCCAATATTAACTCAAAATGAATCACAGTCCTAAAAGTTAATCTATAAATTCTTAGCAGATAACACAGGAGTAAACCTTTGTGACCTTGTCACAAAGTTCAAGCAACAAAAGATAAAATGGGTAAATTGGACTTAAATCAAAATTAAAAATTTCTTATTTAAAGGACCTCATCAAGGTAGTGAAAAGACCCTGGCTGGTGAAGCTCAATGGATTGAGCGTGGGCCTGTGAACCACACAATCGTGGTTCGATTCCCAGTCAGGGCACATGCCTGGTTCCAGGCCAGTTCCCAGCAAGAGACTCATGAGAGACAAACATACATTGATATTTCTCTCCTCTCCTTCCCTTCTCCTCTAAAGATAAATAAATAAATAAATCTTTAAAAACAAACAAAAAGATAGTGAAAAGACAACCCATGAAATGGGAGGAAATATATGCAGTTGTATATAAGATAAACAATTTGTATCTAGAATATATGAAGAATTCTTACAACTCAGTAATAAAAAGACAACCAGTTAGGAAATGAGCAAAGGAACTGAAAGAACATTTTCTGGAGAAGATATACAAATAGCTAATATGCGTATGAAATATCCTCATCATCATTACTCAGTAGAGAAGTACAAATAAAGAGCATAATGAGATACCATTTCACACCTGCTAGAATGTTTTTTTTTTAAATTTATCTTTAGAGGGGAAGGGAAGGAGAGAGGGAGAGAAATACCAATGTATGGTTGCCTCTCGTGGGTTCCCGGCTGGGAACTGGCCTGCAACCCAGGCATGTGCCCTGACTGGGAATCGAACCGAGATCCTTTGGTTTGCAGGCCCAGGCTCAATCCACTGAGCTACACCAGCCAGGGCTAGAATAGTTTTAATTTAAAAAATAAAAGCAAGTGTTGGCCAGGATGCAAGAAATTGTAACCCACATACATTGCTGATGGAAATGTAAAATGCTGCAGCCACTTAGAAAATGGTCTTGCAGCTACTCAAATGATCAGTTGTAGATTTACCACATGACCCAGCACTTTTCCCTCATAGTATATGCCCTAAAGCAATGAAAATATATGTTCCCTCCAAAACTTGTACACAAATGTCCATATCAG
Source organism: Sturnira hondurensis (assembly GCF_014824575.4). Lineage (NCBI taxonomy): Eukaryota > Metazoa > Chordata > Mammalia > Chiroptera > Phyllostomidae > Sturnira > Sturnira hondurensis. The sequence continues at coordinate 1,472,873 of NW_028079853.1, read as the reverse complement.
CATTCTTCATAGTAGCCAAAAAGTTGAAACCACCTGGATGTCCATTGACTAATATGTAAAGAAATTCTGGGGTATCTTTGCAATGGAATAAAATCTGTCAATAAAAAAAACTAAATACTGCTAAAATGCTACAACATGGATGAACCTTGATAGCTTGCTAGGTGAGCCCTGGCTAAGTAGCTCAGTTGGTTAGAGCATTCAATATGCCAAGGTTGCAGGTTCGATCCCTGGTCAGAGCACATAAAGAATCAACCAATGAAAGTATAAATGGGTGGAACACCACATTGGTGTCTCTTCTGTCTCTCCCTCTTGCTGTCAAGTAAAAAACAAAAATACTATTTCTGCATAAGAACAGACACATGGACCAAAGGAACAGTAGAGTCCAGAAACAAACCCAAGTCTCTACGGTCAGTTAATATTCAACAAAGCAGGCAGAAACACAAAATAGAGTAAAAATAGCCTCTTCATAAATGATGTCAGGAGAGCTGGACAGCTACATGCAATAAAATGAAATTTGATCATCAACTTAAACCATACACAAAAATAAACTCAAAATGGATAAAAGACTTAAATATAAGTCAGAACACCTTAAAAGTCCTAGAGAAGAACATAGGCAGGAAAATCTCAGATATTCCACGCAGCCATATTTTCACTGATATGTCCCCCTAGAACAAGGGATATAAAGGAAAGACTAAAAATACAGGATCTCATCAAAATATGAAGCTTCTGCACTGCTAAAGAAAACGGCATTAAAATGAAAAGAGAGCCAACTATGGGAAAACATTTGGTAGTGATAACTCGGACAAAGGTTTGATCTCCAAAATATATAAAGAACTCACATGACTCCACTCCAGGAAGACAACCCAATTAAAAAATGGACAAAGGACTTGAACAGACACTTCTCCAAGGAGGACATACAGCGGGCTCAGAGACATGAAAGGATGCTCAGTATCACTAGCCATCAGAGAGATGCCAATTAAAACCACAATGAGATACCACTTCACTCTGGTGAGAATGGCCATTATAAAGAAATCAACAAACCAGAGGAGTTGGAGAGGTTGAGAAAAGGGAACCCTAGTGCACTGTTGTTAGTGCACTAGGGTTGCAGACTGGTGCGGCCAATGTGGAAAACAGTATGAAATTTCCTCAGAAAACTAAAAATGGAACTGTCTTTCGACCCGGCAATTCCACTGCTAGGATTATACCCTAGGAGTCTTGAAACACCAAAAGAACCTATGCACCCCAATGTTCATAGCAGCACAATTTATAATAGTCAAGTGCTGGAAGCAACCTAATTGTCTGTCAGTAAATGAGTGGATAAGAAAACTGTAGTACATTTACACAATTCAATACTGTGCAGCAGAAAGGAAGAAGGAGCTCCTACCTGATGTGGACCCCGGCCAGCAGAGTCTATGTGTTGTAGCTGTAATAAACAAATTCACATGGACTACAGAAGTCCTGTGGAGAAAAGGGGACAGCATGGCCACACTCGAGGGAGAGAGCCACAGCCCTTCCCTGGACAGGCTTTTATTGCTTTTCTGGGCACATTGCATCCAGTATGGTCCTCATTTACTATGCAGAAGTTTGCTTTAGGTGGTTACCTTTTACAGATAACCGAGGAAAGGATGCCACTAATCACATCACAATAGAAGGATATTTGCAAATGCAAAGGGAAAAGTGGTTGAACTGGTTATATTCATCCTTGGGAGGTTTAGCATAGATTTTAGGAAGTTACTTTAAAGATATGCAGTAAACATACTGAAGTATGTACAGAAGAACTAATATGATGTTTGGGATTTGCTTTGAAATAACCCAATAGGGAATAAGGAGCGAGTAGGGCTCAGATGAAACTATTTATTGGCTGTGTATTGATAATAGTTGAAACTGGGTGCTAAGTTTATAGAGGTTTGTAGTACTACTCTCTATAGGTGCTTAGAATTTAGATTTTAAAAATTAGCCATGGCTGGTGTGGCTCAGTGGATTGAGCACTGGCCTGTGAACCATAGGGTCACCTGTTCAATTACCAGTCTCAGGGCACATGCCTGGGTTGCAGGCTGGGTCCCCAGAAATGGGTGTGCGAGAGGCAATCACGCACTTTTGTTTCTCCCCCTCTCTTTCTCCTTCCCTTCCTCTGTCTTTAAAAATAAACAAGTAAAATGTTTTAGAAAGAGAGAAAGAGAGAGGGGGTTAACAACCTAGACCCTGGTCTGGTAGTTCTGTTAGAGTGTCCTCTGGTTATGCCAGGGTTGCAGGTTTGATCCCCAGTCAGGGGACATACACGAGTCAACCAATGAATGTATAAATAAGTGGAAGAAAAAGTCAGTGTTTCCCTTTCTCTCTTTAAGATCAATCAATAAAATAATTGACCTGTATATTTATATATAATATAATTTTATATATTTATATATGTTTGTATAGTTTTAAAATTACACATAATTCATGACTACATCCAAAGTTGGTTTTTAATTGGAGAATTATGGTCTGGAAGGAACAGGTTTTCTAGAACCCGTTGTAATTGCAGCTTCCTACCCATAGTTGACAAGAATAGAATTGGCAACTTGATGTGTTGGTTTCTCATGTCTGGGAGTTTGCTAATCTTTACCTAACCAGCTGGGTGCCATAATACATAGTATTTCCACAGAACCATTATTGTTATGAAAAGACATGTGAGACGTACTTTTTATAAAACTTGCAGCTGATAAAATGTTGTAAATTCCTAACTTTCTAATCAGCAACACATGTATATTTTAAAATGACACCAAACTTAACACCTCTAAATATAGTGCATGTGTCTTACAAATAGAGTAGTACATTCATTTTCTTTTTTATAAATATTTTACTTATATACTTTTTAGGGAGCGGAGAAGGGAGGGAGAAAAAGAGGGAAAGAAACACCAATGTGCAAGAGATACATCTATTGGTTGCCTCTTGCATGCCCCTAACTGGAGAACCTGGGCTGAAACCCAGGCATGTGCCCAGACTGGGAATCAAACCTGCAACCTTTTGGTTTGCAGGCCGGCACTCAGTCCACTGACCCACACCAGCCAGGGCTATATGCATTTTCTAAATGAGTTGATTTTGTTAAATATATACCTTGCAGGCATGCTCATTTTGAGACAACAGATTTTCTTTCTCTGAAACATTTTTCTCTCTTTTTTAGGAAATTGTTTTAGGTTATGTGAAAGAGATGCATTCTCATTTCTGAGGCTTACCAGAAACTCTGATTTGAAGAGAATAAATGGTTATTGCACCAAACCACAGGAAAGTCCAAAAGCTCCATCCCGTAAGTTATTATCTTTTCTAATCATGGACTAGGCAGCTCCCAAAGAGGAGGACAATTGGAATCAAAAGAACGTATGGGACAGGCGGTGACAGGGGTACTACATCATACTGTCATGTAGTTCAGGTCTCCCAAATTGTACTGACGTTGGCTGTGCTCACAGGTAGCAATGATTCTTCATTTTCCTCATTTGTCATGTTTATTTCTTGCCTCAAGGATTGGACTGTCGCTTTTTGTAGGAGAATAGATGCACCAAAGTAAACAATAGTTTAGAAATATTTTAAGGAACCCCAAAGATAACTAAATCGAGAAATGATATTTTGGGTAAAATATAACCTGGGCTAAACTCTAGGTTGGACATTAACGTCAGCCACATTTAGTCCTGTCCCTAACTCAGACCCTTCTCATTGCCACCACTATAGGAAGGAGCATAATTAATGAACCGTAGGGTCCTAAGAACTGTTTGTCTGTTGCCTCTTCATGAGATTACACTTGAGCAAAGCAGGTCTTGGTGAGTGGAAAGGAACCATCCTCAAAGAATATTTTTATCAACAGCTTAAAAATGTTTATATCCTTTGACCTGGTATTTCATTTATGGGCATCTATCCTAAGGAATAATCCCTACATACAGGAAAAGTTTTAAGTGTAAAGATGTTTCCATTTTTTATGTATAATAAGAAAATGAGAAGTAAATCTAAATGTCAACTAACCCGGGAATGATTAATTACATATGTCAGATTTGCTTGATGAGATTATGCAGCTATTGGAAATGGTGCTTATATATACCATGTACTAGCATGGAAAATGTGACAAAGTTACTGAACAAAGCAGGATGCAAAATTTTAGATTGTATATATGCACAAGCATGATCCTGGTATAAATCGCACATGCATACATACTTACGGGGATAAGAGTTAGGAAACACACCAAAATAAAAGTATACAGATTATGCTATGACAAGAGAATTAGAGATGGTTTTAATCTTTTTCTCTTTTTTTCCCCACATCTATCTTTTCTGAATTGTCTTCAATGGGGTATATGGCACTTAAAATGAGAAGGGAAAAATACTATAGTGAGAGCTGTATCAAGTGCTAAAAGTTTTCGATAAAACTACAGTAGTGCCATGTCTATACTTCTCAACCTTTTTTCTTGCCTTTGGTTCCTTGGGGTTTTTTCCTATTGACTTTCCTGTTCTTTTGCTGTTAACTTCTGATTATGTGAAAGGAACAGCATAAACAAAACTGTGGAGGTGGGACTGAGTGTAACACGTAGGTAACGGTCAAGGAGAAGGTCTGTCACCTAGAGAGATGGAGGCAGTACATAGAATTTGGGTGATCACCTGACTTCCGCCAAGATGGAGGCATAGGTGGAAACACTGTGCCTTCTCCCACAACCAAGTTTGAACACAACAGAGGTTTGGAGAACTAGGACACACCCAAAGACCAGAAAACGGAATTATACAGAAGTCCGACAACTACGAACCATTCAACGGGGACGGTAAGAGAGGTGGAGCCAGCAGCGAGCAGGGTCGGGCAGGACAGATCCCCCAACCTGGGCGCGCAGGCAGCCCAGAACCAGTCGGGCTGTGGGGCAGACTGACTGTGGTCGCACATTCGCGCACAGTGAGACGGACCACACAGGCCCCAGGGGGCGAACCCAGTGGTGGAGGGCTGACGGCGGTGGCACACTCGAGTGCAGTGGAACGAAACGCGTGGGCCTGGTGACGGTGGTGGCTGCGGTGCCCGTGGGGGCCACAGCGGCAGGCGGCAGAGGGAAGCCATTGTCCCTCTTTGACCCTGCCCCCACATACAACGTCACAACCCAGCAACTTAGTTGCCCTGTTCTAGTGAACACTTTAGGGCTCTGATCCTGCTACGGAACAGGCACGAACAGCCCAAAGGATGGTGCAAGAAGAACTCAAAGTCCCAGAGCCAATAACTCAAAGCAACCGAGAAATTGCCAGCCTCTCAGAAGCACAATTCAAGACACTATTTATCAGGATGCTCACAGAACTGGTAGATTATAGTCACAAATTAGAGGAACATAGTCACAAATTTGAGGAACATATGAAGGCTAAACTAATTGAAATGAAGGGAGATGCACAGGAAACCAATAGTGATGGAAAGGAAACTGGGACTCAAATCAATGGAATGGACCAGAAGGAAGAACAAAACATCCAACCAGAAAGGAATGAAGAAATGAGAATTCAAAAAAATGAGGAGAGGCTTAGGAACCTCCAGGACATCTTTAAACGTTCCAACATCTGGATTATAGGGGTACCAGAAGGGGGAAAGAAACAGCCACGAGTGGAAAACTTATTTGAACAAATAATAAAGGAGAACTTCCCCAGTCTGGCAAAGGAAATAGACTTCCAGGAAATCCAGGAAGCTCAGAGAGTCCCAAAGAAGTTGGACCCAAGAAGGAACACACCAAGGCACATCATAATTACATTAGCCAAGACTAAAATGAAGGAGAGAATCCTAGAAGCAGCAAGGGATAAGGGGACAGTCACCTACAAAGGAGTACCCATCAGACTGTCAGCGGATTTCTCAAAAGAGACCTTACAGGCAAGAAGGGGCTGGAAAGAAGTATTCCAAGTCATGAAATCCAAAGACCTACAGCCAAGATTGCTTTATCCAGCAAAACTTTCATTTAGAATGGAAGGACAGATAAAGTGCTTCTCAGATAAGGTCAAGTTCAAGGAGTTCATCATCACCAAGCCCTTATTATATGAAATGCTAAAGGGACTTATATAAGAAAAAGAAGATGAAAAATATGAACAGTGAAAGGACAGCAAACACACAGTTATTAACAACCACACCTAAAACAAAAGCAAACCAAGAGGACAGCTAGATCAGGAGTGGAACCATAGAAATGAAGAACACATGGAGGGTTAGCAACAGGGGAGTGGGAGGAGGAGAAGGGGGGAGAAGGTACAGAAAATAGCATAGACAGTAGGTAGAAAATAGATAGGGGGAAGGGCAAGAATAGTAGGGGAAATATAGAATCTAAAGAACTTGAGACACGTGGTTATAAACTAAAGGGGGGAGAATGGTGGGGGAGGGAGTGTGTGGGTGGAGGGGAATGAAGGGGGGGAATAGAACAACTGTAATGATATAATCAATAAAATATATTAAAAAGTAACGTAAAAAAAAGAATTTGGGTGAGATTATCTCCAAGGTCCCCTCTACGTTGACATTCTGTGATCCCCTAAATTTTCCTCCTCCTTGCCTTTGGTGACTTCCCCTGTCTTTAGAAGACTTTCTCTTACAGTCTGTGGTTTTGCACCTTTCTCCTTTGTCTGCCTCTTTGGCCACTCCGTTTTCCTCTGCTGCGTCTTTGTCCTGAACCCTGTCTGGGTCATGCCTGAGGCACAGCCCTTGGCCTTCTTCTCTTCTTTTTCACCTACCTTTACCGATGTTTATCTCCACTCTGGGTTCATTAATGAAACCTACTCAGATGGCATATGTTTAGACCCAGTAGTTCTAAAATGGCACAAATAAAATTTTTTGTTGTTAAACTTGAGAGTCATAATCTCACATAAGTAAGATATCTTGTTTTCCTCATAGACACTTACACCCACCGAGTGCCATTACACAAACCTACGCATTGGGAGAGGAAGATCCTGATATGGTCAGGTCGCTTCAAAAAGGAAGAAGAAATCCCAGAGACTATCTCGTGAGTGTTGTACTTAGGGTTGTAAGCAGCTTTTATTTCTTACTGATTTGTTTTAAAGGAAAAGCAGTTCCTCTAAGTCTGACTATTTAAAAACTTTTAATCAAGTTTTGAAACAGTTTTCACATTTTCCAAATGTCTCCTCTTTATCAAGTATCTGTAATAGAAACAGTGCTAGGAAGCCGGTATCTTATCATCGTTATGTGATGTAGTGCCCAGTGAACAGCATACTCTGAAGCCTACTGGTTAGGTTTCTTCTCCTACCTACCTACAGAAATGTGACTAAACAGTGATGCCCACTCTTCGTAGTTTGTTTTAATCTGGTGTACCAGTTACTAGTGACAATAACCATATTCTATGCAGTTCACTCAAGTGCTCAGACATTGGCGTAAAAGTATTTCCTGAATCTCTGGGATGCAGGAAAGAGTACCTTCTGTCACCAGCTTCCTTATACCCAGCCCGGCTGGGATCTTGGGACTCCTACAGAGTCTGTAGATGATAAGGACATGTTCCTCTAACCCAGGGTTTCTCAACCTCAGCACTCTTGACACTTTGAGCCAGATAATTTTTGTTGTTGGGGGCTGTCTTGTGCATTATAGGATGTTTAGTAGCGTCCCTGGCCTCTCCACTCCTTTATATGCCAGTGGCACTCATTAATGACAATCAGAAATGTCTCCAGAATGTCCCCTGAGGGGACAAAAATTACCTCCAGTTGAGAACCACCGCTTCACTGATTGGTGTGCACCTTGGCCAACAGAGATTCTGAGAAATAGATGCCATCTTCCGGGTGGGGCATCATCCTGCTCAGAGACGGGGACTTGGGACAATTCTCCTAGTCATTCCCTTCTCACAAGAAAACTACTCCTGCCCCTTCTGCTTTCTGGTTTCAAGTCATGAGTGCAAAAGATATGGGTTCATTCAGGGTATCTTTGTCAGAAAGATAAGTGGTCTTTGCCTTCTGTGTACAACACCTTTGAGAGAGAGTCCTTCTGCTTCTGCATGTCAAACTAAATAGCACATTATTTCAAGAGGAAAAATTATTTCAGTGGGAAAGCCCTATTCCGTCTTTGCTCAAGTGACAATATACTCTTGTGGGAAATTTCAGTGACATCAAGTGTGTGCCTGTTCCAGTTTCTTCATGAAAGTCCCAGCAGAATACAAGCTCATATATACCCGTGGACCCAATAGGCGCTATATAGACTTTGCTAGGGAACACCTTCAGGTGGCCCAGATCTGTAAGTGGTTCCCAGATCCCCTCTAGCCCAAAGTACGAGCTAGTGAGTTACCCTCGGAGGCCTTTTTCTGAGCCTGGGCAGCCATTTTTCTTTGTGCTTGTAGTTCTGAACAGGCACTGCTTAACTTGCCCTTCGTGATTACTCCCTGTAGAATGGAGGGCAACATCACGGCCTTATTTATGTGCACTTTACTATTTTTTTAAAAAAGATTTTATTTTATTAATTTTTAGAGAAAGGGGAAGGGAGGGAGAGAGAGAAACATCAGTGTGTGAGAATCATTGATCCATTGCCTCTCGCACCCCCCAACTGGGGACCGAACCTGAAACCCAGGCATGTGCCCTGACCAGGAATCAAACCAGCAACCATTTGATATGTGGGACGACACCCAGCCTACTGAGCCACACCAGTCAGGGTTTTTTAAATGTTCCCTCAAAAGCAAACTATATCACTTTTCATGAGGATCACAGTACTTCGGTTGGAAAAGTACCAGTTCACATAAAATATTGTCAACATGGGTAGTTAGTTTGTGGTTGGGGGGATCTTAGATGCTCTTAATAGAGCAACTCACTGTCCTTAGCTGTTGTCCCTGGTTTCTGCGACCTGCAGGCCCAGCCGGCTTGAGTGCCTGGAGCACTCCATGCACATTGCTGCTTCAGTGGGTCCCACCTCTTACATCACAGTGTATATGCTTTTGGGGTGCTCCTACTACCTGCTTTGTCCCAGATCCTGTGCTTCCTTCCAAGCACTTTTTGTTCTTTGATTTAAAATGTAATATGCATTTAAAGGGGGTGGAGGAGTAGTTAGCACTCCACTTCCTTCATCTAGAGATAATCATTTCCTATTTATAATCCACTGAGTAGCCCAGTTCTTTATCCTGTGCCCATTAAGACTCTAAAAACATTTTTTAAATTTATTTTTAGAGAGAGGAGGGGAGGGAGAAAGAGAGGAAACATCAATGTGTGTTTGTGTCTCCTGCACCCCCTACTGGGGACCTGACCCAAAACCCGGGCATGTGCCCTGATTGGGAATTGAACCAGCGACACTTTGGCTCACAGGCCGGCACTCAATCCACTGAGCTACACCAGCCAGGGCTCTTCAGACTCTTTCTTGTTTGGCCTCTCAGCTTTCCCACAAGAATGATAATCTAACCCTAACCCTTAACTTTCTGTTAAGGCACATGGATCTGTATTCAGTGGACAGGTTAGAAGAGGCACTTGCCCAAGAGCTAAAATTCACTATCACTCAATTTTAGCAAAATATTAAAAGATAAACATGAAGGGAGTATTGTGTAAAGGGTCNAATATGAATAGACAGAAAACTGTACTTGAAAAATAATTAAATAAAAAAATTGAAAAAAAATGTAATATGCATTTAAAGGGGGTGGGGGAGTAGTTAGCACTCCACTTCCTTCATCTAGAGATAATCATTTCCTATTTATAATCCACTGAGTAGCCCAGTTCTTTATCCTGTGCCCATTAGGACTCTAAAAACATTTTATTTATTTATTTTTAGAGAGAGGAGGGGAGGGAGAAAGAGAGGAAACATCAATGTGTGTTTGTGTCTCCTGCACCCCCTACTGGGGACCTGACCCAAAACCCAGGCATGTGCCCTGACTGGGAATTGAACCAGCGACACTTTGGTTCACAGGCTGGCACTCAATCCACTGAGCTACACCAGCCAGGACTCTTCAGACTCTTTCTTGTTTGGCCTCTCAGCTTTCCCACAAGAATGATAATCTAACCCTAACCCTTAACTTTCTGTTAAGGCACATGGATCTGTATTCAGTGGACAGGTTAGAAGAGGCACTTGCCCAAGAGCTAAAATTCACTATCACTCAATTTTAGCAAAATATTAAAAGATAAACATGAAGGGAGTATTGTGTAAAGGGTCTTTATACTGTTTCAGGTATTTTCGAATCTCCTGATTCAAGGCAGAGAACAGAAAAGTTGGGTATAAAGAGCACATTGTTTAACTCTCTCCTGTGTTTGTTTTCTTTTGAACTGCACTTTGTATTGAAACTTTGAGGCTCAATGCAGTATCTGTTGTCAGGATATTATTCAGAGAATCATTATATCACGGAATATCTTCTTGAGAACCTCAAGGAGAAACAGCTACTTGTTCTACTTTTAGCTTTAGCTGCTAATGTGAAACTTGAGAGCCAAACTCAGGACCCACTATAGCAATCATAGATTAATATGTGTTGCTTTTTGTGGGGGGACTTTGTTCCTGGTTTCACTTTCTATTTTCACACTTTCTCCTTTTTGTTCTACTTCAAGTTTGTGCCCTCTTATTGTATTTTATAAGTAAACATAAAATGAGTTGTGAAAATGCCCCATTGTCACTAAAGTCCTACAAGATCTCCAGGCCCCATTTCCTTTTTTATATTTATAGGCACCACTCCACTTCTGATTCATGGTACAGAGCTTTATATCTTGCTGGCAACTTCAGAAAGTGAACTTTCTCTCCTGATCTCATTGCATTATTAGGTTTGAGATGCTCGATGCTGCAAAGAACAAGGTCCGGGTGAAGATCAGCTATATAATGATGGCCCTGACTGTGGCAGGATGCATCTTGATGGTTATTGAGGGCAAGAAGGTGAGAGTGGACTTCCTCTCTATCTCTCTTTTCCACAAGAGGCAGTCAGGGATGGACCCTTGTATTTATTCTCTGAGAAGAGGAGGCTACTTCCTACACAGGAAATTGTACGACACAAAGTAAGATACAGTGGGGACAAACCTAGCAAACCTAGGATAGCACATCTGGGGATAAACATAAATCCTAACCTTGGCAAAGAGAAGGACTAAATCATGTACAAATTAAACAGTATCTAGTCATCCACAGATTTGATAAATAATATGAACTAAGAAGCCCTGGCTAGCGTAGCTCAGTGAATTGAGCGTGGGCCTACGAACCAAAGGATCACAGTTCAATTCCCAGTCAGGGCACATGCCTGGGTTGCAGGCCAGTTCCCAGCAGGGGACTCATGAGAGGCAACCATACATTGATATTTCTCTCCTTCTCTCCTTCCCTTCCTCTCTAAAGATAAATAAATAAATAAATCTTTTAAAAAATTTAAAAAAATAATATGAACTAAGAAATGACACTGTCAAATTTAATGATAGCTCCATGCGTGTCTGTAAAGCACTGTCAGTACATGGGCTTTTTTCTCCCCCTTTTCACCGCCTTGATCCTGGTGAGCAGTCTTACTAGTCTTTGCTTTGAGCTCAGCCAAGCTGGGCCACATGTCTAAAGACCATAGCTGTTCAGCAGTACATAGGAATTCAAGTCCAGAAATCACTGTATTAACATAGGTAATTATTAATAACTATCATTAAATGGCCTGTCTGCCAAGTATTGTACTTTACTGTTATCTCATTTGAACTTCACAACACTGCAAGGTAGGTACTATTATTAGGACCTTATTTATAGCTGAGGAAACACAGCTTAGAAAGCTTTAGTACCTTGCCCAAGGTCATGCGTCTCCCTAACGGCAGAGCCACAGTTTGCACCTCAACCTGAGGTGATTGTAATATCGCTCCCACGTACTGAGTGCTTATGTATAGCAGGCAGTGAAACTCATTTAATTACCACAATAACCTTAAGAACCTAAGAGGTAGGTTCTCTTATTATGTGTTTTATAAAAGAACGTGAAGCTTAAAAGATGTTAAATAGCCCTGGCTGGTGTGGCTCCGTGAATTGAGTGCCAGCCTGTGAAACAAAGGGTTGTTGGTTCGATTCCCAGTCCAGGGTACATGCCCGGTTGCTGGCCAGGTCCCCAGTAGGGGGTGCATGAGAGGCAACCACACATTGCTGTTTCCCTCTTTCTCCCTCCCTTCCCTCTCTAAAAGTAAATAAATAAAATCTCTTTTAAAAAAAGATGTTAAATAGCCCTGGCTGGTGTAGCTCCGTGGATTGAGTGTGGGCCTGCGAGCTGAGGGGTCACTGGTTTGATTCCTGGTCAGGGTGCATGCCTGGATTGCAGGCCAGGTCTCTGGTTGGGGGTGCATTAGAGGCAACCACACATTGATGTTTCTCTCCCTCTCTTTCTCCCTCCCTTCCCCTCTCTATAAAAATAAATAAATAAACATCTTTAAAAAGTATTTTAAGAACTTTAAAAAGTTGTTAAATAATTTCCCCAAAGTCACATGGCTAATAAGCACCAAGATAAAAATTGAGAACCAAGTTTGCAAGTTATCAAACTTTATACTGTACTATCTTGTGATTAAAATGTAGTTACTTTTATATGCAGCAGCAATGGTCAGATATTTATTTATTAATTTATTAAAAGATTTGATTTAGTTATTTTTAGAGAAAGGGGAAGTGAGGGAGAAAGAGATAGAGAGAAACATCGATAGGTTGATTCTTGTATGCATCCTTACCAAGGACTGGACCCACAACCCAGGTATGTGCCCTGACCCGGAATTGAACTGAACTGGTAACCTTTTTTTTTTTGCAGGACAGTGCTAAACCAACTGAGCCACACCGGTCAGGACCAAACCTTTATTTTAATAACCTTTATTTTATCACTGCTTCCCTTTGGAAAGAGATGTCTTGCATCTATTATCACATTTAAAAGGTTTTTCTTCCAATCCGGTGATAACTGATCTCCTTATCCCAAGAGTTAGCAAGTGAAAGGAAATGAACTTCCAGCTCTCCTTAGAGTCTCCAAATGGAAGATACTAGGATCTCCTCTAGCCCCATCTGAGGGTATATACACCGTGTTCTTTAAAGATTTTTACTTATTTATCTTTAGAGAAAAGGGAAGGAAGAGAAACATCAATCGGCTGCTTCTTGCACACCTTCAGGTGGGCTTGTGCCCTAACCAGGAATCAAACTGGCAACCTTTCACATCCAACCCACTGAGCCATACCAGACAGGGCCACCCTGTGTTCTTTAGAGTTTCTCTCTTGTTTTGTGTCATAAAACTGTATTACTTGCTTTTTATGGGACTATTTATAAAAAATTGGTAGATGCCACTGGAATGGAAAACTTCTGAATTTAATGTGAATCAGAAGAGAGAAATTAGCCACTCTATGGTTTGTGCTCACCCCCTACTTACCATGCAGTCTCCTCCCCTTCCCATACTTAATTCTTTACATATGAAACTCTACAGATATAAGACAATACTACCTTATAGGGTGACAGTGTCACTTGTTTTGGTATAAAAATTTTGAAACTGGTCTACTAACAGAAGCTTCACAGGGAGGGAAGCAAGGGAGGAGGATGGGTGCCTCTCCCCCACTGCTGTTTGCTCTCAAAGGATGGAGCAGTAGGATATATGTCGCCGAAAATCATCAATGGTAGTAGTTGGTGAAGTCTGGGATCCCCAAAGCTGAATGTTTTGGGTAAAAAAAAGGGGGATAAGGAGCTAGAAAAGTGTGAAAGTTTACAATGATTCGGAGGAAAAATGGTAGCAACAATGAAAAGCAAAAGGGAAGAAAAGGGGATAAAAATGGAAAGGAGAAGGTATTTAATATTGAAGGCAGGAAAGAGGAAGAGAGGCTAGAAGATTGCATGGATGAGGCCAGAAGGAAGAGCAGGGCTTGAGTGGATGGACTATAGTACTGGGAGGCATTAGAGGAAGAAGTCACCCTGAGGGGACTGCGGGGCCCAGCTTGCAGCAGGCCTGTCTCTTCTTGTACTGCTCTAGGTACCCTGCTGACGTCAGTGCAAGGTAATATCACTCCCAAATGGGCATAAATAATTACTTGTTCAAATTGTTTCATTTTAGGCTGCCAGAAGACACGAATCTTTAACAAGCCTGAACTTAGAAAAGAAAGCTCGTCTGAGAGAGNGCCAGAAGGAAGAGCAGGGCTTGAGTGGATGGACTATAGTACTGGGAGGCATCAGAGGAAGAAGTCACCCTGAGGGGACTGCGGGGCCCAGCTTGCAGCAGGCCTGTCTGTTCTTGTACTGCTCTAGGTACCCTGCTGACGTCAGTGCAAGGTAATATCACTCCCAAATGGGCATAAATAATTACTTGTTCAAATTGTTTCATTTTAGGCTGCCAGAAGACACGAATCTTTAACAAGCCTGAACTTAGAAAAGAAAGCTCGTCTGAGAGAGGAAGCAGCTATGAAGGCCAAAACAGAGTAGCAGAGGTATCCATGTTGGCTGGATTTTGAAAATCCAGGGGATGTTTCAGCAACAGCCTGTATTAAAAAGACTGTGGTATGAGGATCCACTTCATGCAAGCATGGTTGGTACAAACATACCATTACCCTGTTTTGCTCTAGAGGTACAAATAAATTTTCTGAAAGAACTGACTTGTCTCATTTCATGGCTTCAATGCAGGTTAAATGCAGTTTCTCAGATTTTTGATAAAATGAAAACAATGAAAAATGAGACAACTTATTTTGACTTTAATATTAACTCTCCCTTAAAATCTGGTACAATATCTATCTTGATTCCCATTACTAAAATGACTTCTCCCCAGAAGCCAAAATGTCTTCTTTTTCTGCATTTCTCTCTCTCCTTTGTATTCATTCTGGAGACATAAGAAAGGCCAGCTGAGTACACTGCCCAAGTGCATTTAGGGAGTGTCTTCTCAGAGCCCTGGCAAGCATTCAGACCACACTTTGCCATTTTGGCACGTGCTGGCAGACAGAGGTGTCCTGGCGAGGTGAGGAGAGTAGTGATCTGGCCACAAGTTTCTGAGAACTTCGAAATCCCAGCCTCGTGGTGTTGCTTGGGGCCAGCACAGTCACCTATTCTGCTTCATGGCTTCGAATTCCCAACGGGTCCTTCTCCTGCTGCCTTTGCACTAAATTCAGTTATGAAAATCTATCAAATGCATTTTCTCATTAGTGTTGAAAGATAAGCATTTGTACCCTTGGGATGCCAAGTTGTCTCATATTTAGGTACGGATGCTGGTTTCTATTTTAAGTATTTCATTTATTTTCTCACAAGTAAAAATGGATGACAGGTCCTCATAGCCATATCAACCTGCTGGGTCTCCTAAGAGGGTTATAACAAATTAAAAAGCACTATATGCAGCTTTTTGGGAACCTGGTTTAATAAAATACTCAGTAAAATGTAATGCACCAGTCTAGCTATAGCTTCATAATCTATCTGATGTTAATGATGTCTGTCTATATATTTTACAATAATTTGACCATAACTACTTTTTAGATACCAAAGTCTTTGATTTTTATCACTTGAAAGTTATAAAAAAGCATCACTTCTCATACATTTTAGCAGATTAGTTTTTCATGAGTATTTTGGAACACTTACAATGTTCATCTTACCTAAACCAATGTTATAAATATGAGTAAACTTTAATATAATTCTTTCAAAAATAAGTAATCTCCCCTAGCTGGTGTGGCTCAGTGGACTGCAAACCGGGTGGTCACTGGTTTGGTTCCTAGTAGGAGCACATGCCTGGGTCTCGGGCCAGGTCCCCAGTGTGGGGCACACGAGAGGCAGCCACACATTGGTGTTTCTCTCCCTCTCTTTCTCACACTGTTCCCCTCTCTAAAAATAAATAAAATCTTTAAAAAAATAATAAAAGTAAGTAATCTTTCTTCATAGAACAATTAATATTATTAACGTCTAAAGAAGAATGTTAAAGTGTTATATCTTATTAAAAAATGTTTCATTAACCCAAAGCTTACAGATGTTACAGTGCAGCAAGAATTTACACAATCATTTTTCATTTTGTGTCACTTTATTCACTAACTCATAGCAGCTACCTCTTTATGGATTAAATAGAAATTTCTTGGCCAGAATTAGATCGGCCTGCCCCTATCTAGTCCCACTTCTCCCAGTACCCGCACATACTAACTTCTTAGCAGTCATACCCCACTAACTCTAATATCTTATGTGCCTCAGAACTAGTCAAGAAAATCAGATATAATGAGCACTAGTATGATACTCTAGAATACAAAAGAAGAAAGGTTTGCTCTTGATACTTTCAATTGTTGTACTACCTTTTGCTTAATTTCTAGATTTTTTTTCATCATGTCTCTATAGATACTGGGCAGAAGCCATTTTCTCTTTATATTTTCTAAAAGCCCTATTGGATAAAGTTAATATGTGAGGCTCTACTCAGATACTTTTAATTTTAATCAACAAAAATAACAGTATGGGGAATTGATTCCAAAAATTTAGTGAAAGCAGGTGAAGAATGAAGTGCTGGTGGTATAATTTGCTGGCATTTATCAAACATTACTTGAGTCCACTGTATATACAAAAAGTGAGAATACAAAGATGAATAATAGAACATACTTATTGATCCACAGAGCACATAATATACTGGAAACATGACCCATGAAACCATTACAGTACAATTGGTAAATGATATATTAACTTTACTAACAGAAACTATAGAAATAGCAGGAAAACCTAACTCAGCTGCCAGCTATGGTTGGAGTCAGGCAGGCACAAAGTAGTGATGTCTGAACTAAGTTTGAAAGCATGGGTAGGAGCCTGTGGGTCAGACACATAATGCAAGAGTATCCTCCCACTCAGACATTTAGTTTGCTTGAAAATCATGAGAGCACACAACCTGACAAGGCATCAAGGGGTCCTTTAGTAAAATGACATGTTTTAGACTTTCAAAACGAACCTAACCGCCTATTTTTCCCAATCTGCTGGCTTGATTCCATGGACCACTTCACATCCCATCATGTAGGCTTATCATTTAAGTGTGTGAGTGGCATCTGACATGCATCTTCAATCCACCATCATCACAGACTTATGCTCTTACTCATGTGGTCTCCCAAACCAAAAACCTTGAAATTATTCCAAACTCCTTTGCTCCCTTCATTAAATCAATCACTCTGTCTCGTGAATCTTCTAAATATTTCTCAAATATCAAAATACCAATCCTCTAGAATAGTCATTGAGAAGAATAGAATGGGCCCTGGCTGATGTGGCTCAGTGGATAGAGTGCCAGCCTGCGAACCAAAGGGTTGCAGGTTGATTCCCAGTCAGGGCATGTGCCTGGGTTGGGGGCCAGCTCCCCAGTAGGGGGTGTGCAAGAGGAACCCACACATTGATGTTTCCCTCACTTTCTCCTTCCTTTCCCTTCTCTTCTAAAAATAAATAAAATCTTTTAAAAAAAGAGAGAGGAATAGAATGGACATCTGTCTAGGGACAGATAAAAGAGATTAATAACAGACTTTAAGATTAAAAGTCAGAAGCTCTAGGTTATCTAGACTTGCTTTTCCAACTGTTTTGTAAATTTAGGTTATAGGTCTTAAAATCTTATATAACCCAAGACAAAGATAAAAAATACAAAATCACGCCCAAACTAAAAGACACCATATTTTTAAGTATCTTTTATCCAATTTGGCTCTAGTACTTGCTTTCTAAAGAGTTTAGTTACTTATCCACAGTTTAATTGTTTTGTCATTTCCTAATGCAGCTGATGCAATAATGTTTTCTGTAGGATGACAAGCTGTTGAGATTACAACATCTGTATGACCTTGTAATTTCTGTACAATCTCTTTAGTCTGAAGATTCCAAATGTAAACCAGGTTATCCTCTGAACCAGACACAATCCACTTTCTACCAGTAACTGAAAAATTGGCAAATATGCAGTATTTCTCATTCCTATGACCAGTGTATGTCTTCAGGCATCTACCTCTACTGTAATCCCACAGTTTAAGAGTATTGTCCAAAGTTGCAATGAGAATATATTTTCCATTTGGAGAAAATTTTACAAAAGAGACAGGAGGATTATCATCATCAACAAGGGTTTTTAAACACTGACCTGATGCAGCATCCCAGATTCTACAGACACCATCATAGCTACCAGACACTATCAAGGACCCATTACAATTAAAATGAACTGCAGAAACTGGGTCAGAATGAGCAGACAAAGTCTTGAGACACTTTCCCGTTTTCACCTCCCATATTTTCACACTTTCATCAAAAGATCCTGAAATTACGAGGTTGGATGGTGGATTGAAATTACAGCAAAACACATAATTACTGTGTCCCTTAAGCGTTTTCAAGCACTTCCCAGATCTCACATCCCAAATCTTTAGAGTTTTATCATCTGAGGCAGAAACAAGGCGAGTGGAATCTGATGACCAATCAACATCTGATATTTCCAGAGTGTGGCCATGAAGTGTTTTCTCATATTTTCCATCATAGGCTCCCCAAATTATAATTACTTTATCAGCAGAAGAACTTGCTAGCCATTCTCCACTAGGACTAAACTTCACCGATGACACTGCTTCTGTATGTCCCAGGAGAGTACATCTGAGAGCATAGTTCGGGTTTTCAGACTCTTGTTTGCTCCGATTGGCTGATGAGGTGAGGGCTGACTCTGCTTCGGTATCTGACTCCTTCGTTGCCATGGCTCTGAAGCTCCAAGTCAGCAGGTTGGCAGTCCGCCTGGTATTTTGGCTTTCTGCCCAGCAAAATGAAGATTAAAGCATCAGACTGAAAAACAAACGGTCTTTAATGATTATAGTTTCTGGATCGTCTCTAAACTACGGTACACACTGATTCAGCAACATGGATTGGACCACCGGTTTTTCCTCACTTCCCCCTGGAAACAAATACTTGAAAAATATTACAAAGGCCTCATGCGTTGTCAGCAAGTGAGGTATTAATACTGGGTATTTTGCGAACGTATAGAGCCGTCCAAGGCGGCGGGGCAGGGCAAACTCTACAGAAACTATTTCTCACCGCCCCTCCCCCCAACTCCGACATCTTTGAGAATACTGAGCAACCCTACCAGTCTGACAGACTTTAGGTACTTGAACATGAATGCATCACCGCTTTAAACAGAAAGTTTCATAAGCTAAGAGAAAACTTGCGTAGACACCATTACTTGAAGCTCGGACCTGAAGGCTGCATCCCAGAGGTACAAAGGGATCCATCCCGCCGCGTAAATCTAAAACAGTCAGCTCGGCGACCCGCCCATGCGCAGAGACAGCCCTGCTCCAAGCACCATCCTCCGAGTTGAGGTGACCAATGGGACAGGCTTTCGTGCGCTTGCGCAAATGGAGAAGGCAAGTTTTCTTTCCGGTCTTCCCCACCCCTGTTTCCTGCACTGCTTTCCACAAGCGGATGAGCACTACCTGCTTATCCGAGTGGGGAGGTCGGCTGGACTGTCTCAGACCTGACTGGGTAGCGAAGGAAGCAATGAATGAATATATGTAAAATTTTTTTTTTCTTTTTGCAAACCGTGTGACAGGAAAGGACTGCATCCCTTAGCCGCAGGGTTAAGCCCACATTTGGAACGCGAACCGCTCAGACTGTGCGCATTACGGAAATGTATCTAAGGTAGTCGAACAGTCTAGGCGCAATTGGCTACATGTAAGCTCCTGCTTTTCTTAAACGTGGAGGGAAGGACAAAGTAGTTGTGTCAGGGGCCTTTAAAGGCCAGTGGTTAGAGAGCGTGACACTGGTAATTCAGGGGGAGAACGCGCAAACGTTTTAGCACTTCCTTATCCTTTAAGCCTCTAAAGAAAATTAAGAAAAGTTCATATTTGCATAGGTGCTTAAGACAGGAAAAAGCAAAATAGTAGGTGGAATAGGGTAAGAAATGTGTAAGGTTACTCGTAATTAGGCTTTAGAGACCTTCCCTAGTTTGAAGAAATGAGTAATGGCCGTGAAAGTATGTAAACCATACGTGCTTTTCAGCTGTAAGTTACTCTGTACAAAAACAGGTTTACCTAAAACTTGTGTCTCCAATAAAGAGTGCCGAAGAGAATCAGTGTTGTTTTGAAAGGTTTTCCTGGTAGCAGAGTTGCAGTCAAAAGGCAAATATCCCTTGTGTTTTCTGTCAAGAACTGAAACACAATGGGTTTCCTAACGTATAAAGGATAATTGAAAGTCTTGCCCTTTATAAGGCACAACAGCACAATTAAGTCACACATAATACTTTAAGACCCTACTACTTTAGTTTGGAATTTAGACAGAAATTGCACAAATGCGTTAGTCTTAGCTAATGCGAGTTAATGAGATAAACCCAATGAGGAGATTCTGGGAATGAGAAGAACATCTTTAAAATGGTTTGGAGCTTCCATTTATATGCATTATGCCACTTCTTAGCCATCATGGACCACCCTTCTGTTAACATTTTAAAAAGACAAACCTTTTCCACTCTAATATATCTTAAAGTTCAATTTTGATTAAACTCTGCCTCCTCCCTATTAGCCTAGATTAGTGTGATTTTTACTGGGAAGCTTAGAAACACCCTAAATTCTGCATCAATTGAAATGATTTCCATTATAATTCATTAATTAGAAGAAAATTTAAAAGCACTTAAGAAAAAAAGTGAATGCTTTGTTTCAAAGAACTTAGCTAAATATGTATTTTTCCAGTAACTGTTCTATGCACTAGGGGAGTAGTAAATAAGGAGAAAATTAGGCAAGGTAAACACAGGACAGGAGGGCTACAAGGGGGTTCTGGTGCTAGAGTCAAGTTCACCCACTAGAACTATCATAAGAGTGATGGATGCAAAGGGGCACACAAGCACCCGTTGATAGGAATATCCAGAAAAATAACTTTCTTCATATTTTCCCAGAATTTGAAAAAATTTCCAGTATTAAAATCCTTTTAAAAGTATATTTTATTGATTGTGCTATTAGTTGTCCCATTTTTCTCCCCTTTATTCCCCTCTGCCCTGCACCCCCCCCCACACACACACACAGCATTCCCCACCCCTTAGATCATGTGATTGGTCCTACATGTAAGTTCCTCAGCTTCTCGATTTCCTATACTATTCATAACCTCCCCCTATTTTTTTTTAGAATAATTCATTTTATTTGCTTTTAATCCATTCTCAAACTGGAAATTAAATTAGTAATGAAGTCTTCTAAATTCATTAAAGGTAAAAATAAAGTGGGTATCTACGGTTATGTTTTTTTAACATATGTATACCCCTGTTGTTTTTCGTTCAGGGTGTGTTTTTTATTTATTTAAAAATCTATTTTGTTGATTATGTTATTACAATTGTCCCATTTCCTCCCACTTCACTCCCTTCTGCTCTACAGACCCCCTTCCACCTGAATCCCCCCCCTTTAGTTCATGTTCATGGTGAAAGTCTTTCTTAGGCTCCGCTGAGAAAGAAATGCCAATCAGCCATTAAGTAGGCAATAAAGAGCTTTATTGGGGTTTGCGCGCCCGGACAAGGTTCCCCTGGTCTGCAGAGTGAGGCCAGGGGAAGTAGCACCCAAGCAAGGAATGTCATGGGGTTTTATTTTCGTTGGCTCCCCGTGGGAGCTGGGGATTGGTGCCCTCTGAACAAAGCAGCAATACAGCATTGGTGATATCTTCCTCGGACTCCAGTTACGGTGAGGATGTCTGTCTTGGCAAAGTCCATCCATCCGGAGCTTCCTCCTATCCCCACCCACCCTAACACATGGGTCGTACATACATAAGTTATTTGGCTTCTACATTTCCTATACTATTCTTATCCTCCCCCTATTTTCTACCTATTCTGTTTTATACTACTTATTCTGTACCTTTTCCCCCTCTCCCACTCCCCTACTGGTAACCCTCCATGTGATCTCCATTTCTGTGATTCTGTTCCTGTTCTAGTAATTTACTTTGTTTTTCTTTTAGGCGTGGTTGTTAATAACTGTGATTGTTAATAACCGTGATTTGCTGTCATTTTACTGTGCATATTTTTTATCTTATTTTTCATAGATAAATCCCTTTAACATTTCATATAATAAAGGCTTGGTGATGATGAACTCCTTGAATTTGACCTTATCTGAGAAGCACTTTATCTGCCCTTCCACTTCACTGGATAAAGCAATCTTGGATGTAGATCCTTTCATGACTTGAAATACTTCTTTCCAGCCCCACCTCTTTTGAGAAATCAGCTGACAGTCTGATGGGAACTCCTTTGTAGGTGACTGCCTCCTTTTCTCTTGCTGATTCTAGGGTTCTCTCCTTAATTTTGGCTAATGTAATTATGATGTGCCTTGGTGTGTTCCTCCTTGGGTCCAACTTCTTTGGGACTCTCTGAGCTTCCTGGACTTCCCGGAAGTCTATTTCCTTTGCCAGATTGGGGAAGTTCTCCTTTATTATTCGTTCAAATAAATTTTCCACTTGTTGCTCTTCCTCTTCCCCTTCTGGTACCCCTGTAATTCGGATGTTGGAACGTTTAAAGATGTCCTGGAGGCTCCTAAGCCTCTCCACATTTTTTTGAATTCTTGTTTCTTCATTTTTTTCTGGTTGGATGTTTTTTCCTTCTGGTTCACTCCATTGATTTGAGTCCCAGTTTTCTTCCCATCATTATTGGTACCCTGTGCATTTTCCTTTATTTCACTTAGCATAGCCTTCAT
The DNA here is from genome assembly GCF_014824575.4 of Sturnira hondurensis. Lineage (NCBI taxonomy): Eukaryota > Metazoa > Chordata > Mammalia > Chiroptera > Phyllostomidae > Sturnira > Sturnira hondurensis. Next base: position 1,450,428 of record NW_028079853.1, on the reverse strand, counting down.
TTTTTAAATCTAATTTGCAACCAAATTCAACCAATTCTGTGAGCATCCTGTTACCAGTGTTTTGAACTGTGCATCTGATAGGTTGGCTAACTTTTCATCGCTTAGTTGTGTTTTTGGAGCTTTGATCTGTTCTTTCATTTGGGACATTTTTTTTTTTTGTCTTGACATGCCTCTCAATGTAGTAAGGGGCAGAGGCTTAGGTATTCACCAGGATGGGGTAACCCATGTTGCTGCATTGTGAAACTGTATGTGGGGAAGGGGTCTGAGGGAAGCATGGCACTTACTCCACTCTGCCGGATTTCAGTCACTTCCCCCGCTACCCACAATCAAATTGGGTCCTTCTGATGCTGATTCCCCAGTGGGTGGGCTTGTGTACCTTCTAGGACCTTGTGGGTTTCTCCAGTGATCTCTCCTGTGAAGCTGGGAATTTCTCTTTCTGCTGTCTAATCCCCCACAGGTGTTTTCATAAGTGGTTTGAGGCTTCATTTCTCCTAGCTGGATCCCTGCATTGTGAGGTCTGTTTTGCTCCCCAGTTATTCCTCCTGTTTTATCTGTGCACAAATGTGGGACCACCTGCTCCACCAGCTGCTGCATTGCGGGTCTACCAGCTGCTGTCTTACCCACCCCGGTCCTCCAGCCACTGCCTTGCCACCAGTCCTCTCTTCCCCAGCTACCCACCTCCACCCCTCTTGACTTATCTGAATGAATGTTTCTTCTAACTTGCCCTTCTTTTGGTTGTGTGAGGAGGCACAGTGTGTCTACCTACACCTCCATCTTGGCCGGAATGCTTAATTTGTTTTCTGATTCATTTGTTGATAGCTGGGAGTTTGTTGTCATTTTCACGTTCATACTTTTCCTCTTTTTCATAAATAACGCTAACATTTCAAATCTGGAATTTCTTGTTTACAAATAGCATCAGGAATTCATGCAAAGAAAACTGAAGCTATGACTATAATTCAACTATTGTTCATTAGTCGTGTTCTAATACTAGGATATAGTCCTAATATTGTAGTCCTTGCGAATCGGGACTGAGGATGCCTACCTCCCTGGAGGCAGGGAGCATCAGCAGCTGTGGAGTGTGTACCAACACGGAATACTGACACAGGTAAAAGGGACAGGAGCCATCGTTATATATTTGCACTTGGGGCTCTGAAGCAAAGTTCATTACATGGCCCCGTTTTAGATAATTTCTATTTTTGCTGCTGTTAATCACAACCAAATAGGTGATTTGGAGGTTTCCCTCTCTGTAGAAATCAGCTAAATCAGCTTTCTTTACATGTACCGTAAGAGTTTTAAAACTGAAAGTGTCATTTGTGGTTGAATGGTTTATTCTCCTAGTCCCTTAGTAAAATTTGTGAATATTCTAAATAGAAGTGTCCCTACATGTGGGCAATTTTTTGTTGTTTTTTGTTAATTAAAAAGATCTGTTTTAATATGTCTGTCAGACCAAACCATGGCCTGGAAGTGATTTTTACATTACGAGCCTTCTTGACCGATTTGTTTCATGGTAATTCTGATGATCAAATCCAGTCCTCAAAAGTCAAATTTAATACAACTGTGTACACACCCCAATGCTTAAGACCACCACCAATGTAAACATATGAAAATAAAGCTTGGCTAAATACGGGGTGGCCAAATAACTAAACTCAGGCTTCCTTACAGTGAAAGGCACTAATATAAGTAATAGGCATTAACTGATCTAAAAATCAAGACTGCCCCCAGCACACCCACTACTGACTTCTCAAGACTCCCCTCATAATCACAACTCAATCTTGGAAGGTTCTACACTCTATGTATAGTATTTTACAACCCAGCCTGCTGAGATCCCTCTCAAACCTGGTACTATTCTCTCCCTACCACTGTGGTTGTCTGGGTTTCTATTTTCTCCTTCCCCATCACTCTAAGTAATGCTGGGCCCAAGTGCTTTAGGTATGGAAGTGATCCATATTATGGACACCCACTGGACTCCACTGGCTTCCTCGGGTTAAGTACTGTAGATATAGAAAAAGGAACTTAATTTTATGCTTTGCAAAAACACTAAAAATTCAAAGAAATGACCTTTTTTTCTAAAATGGTAAAAAATTTTCAAAATGCCAAATGAAATAGGGGCAATAATCATCTAAACTAGCTACAGTAAACTTGTAAACCCAGTAATTTTGTAGAGTGTAGTCTGCAAGGACTCACGCTGTTTTAAGATTTTGTTTTCAGGAAACGAACAACTCCCCCCCCCCAAAACCTGGTCAGTGGCAGTGGAATGTCTCAAAAATGGTGAAGCAATCACTTAATGAAGAAATACACTGACTTTCTGCTTCTACTGATCTATCACTTAAATTGGAGGAACGGATCAAGAAAATGTTTTCATGCAGTGATACATATATGTAAAAATAAATAATCCTTAACAGCCTGAGGGCAACCATCAACTTCCACATCAGCTTGATATAACTAGCCAAAAAGTTTTTAATTTTAGCATATGCTGGAAGAGACTCATGAGCTATTTTTAATATGACACATGTCTTAGCTATCTCCTGTAAAACCTATTTTTTCTCAGAAGACATAGGTGTTTGCCTTTTTTAATGTAACGAACTTCTGCTATGACATGTTTGGTTTTGTAAACTTCAGGTCAAATTATGTCTCTTGAAAGGTTACTACATATAAAACACATTTTAAGATAAAAGCTTTTAAGAGTTATTTCTTTTCTTTTAAGAGTTATTTCAAAAAGGAATTTCTTTGAACTTTTTGAACATACCCTTTACTGATATCACATAGATGCATAGTCCTTCAGTCATTTAGTGTTTATTGAAGGTCTACTAGGTCCAAGGCACTCACCCATGGCCTGACATACCACAGCTGGGTACAAAGAATTAGAGCCATTCCAAACCAAAGTGTAAGAACACTTTGAAAAAGGACAGAGAGTGGTCAAAATGACGAGGTAGGCAGAACACACCCAACAACATACATTAAAAGGTGACCTTGACACTCCTTGGGATAATACTGCCTTAGGAAATTGTGTTAAGTTCATACCCATGGATGGCACTTTCTAAGGCAAAATTCATTCAAAGCCTTTCATTCGGTGTCAATACCTTCCACATTTATCTGAATGGAAACATGCCTTTGAGTGTAGCCATTATTCTACTAAATTCAAAATCAATCCTTTGCATATTTTTAAAAAACTTGTTATTTGTTGGATCATATACAATTTTAGCACCACAGAAGGGGAAAGATGTTTGGGCTGAGAGCGTCTACATACCAGAATATGTAGCCTGAAAGCAACTTCTCCCTGATTTAGCCACTTCAAGGGTGTGTCTGATGCGAAGACTCAGAAAGAATGGCCCAACACAACAAAACGCTGGCCTTGCTGTGGCTGCTGTGACTAGTTCCAGTCGCTGGCACAGATCACCACCACCGTGACTGGGGTTTTCTCCGACATAAAACCAGCAGGGCTCTTCCCCATCTTTGGACAGACAGTATCTTAATGGTTGTGACCTTAGGCAAAGTAAGTTTTCCCAAGTCTTGATTTTGTCATCTATAACAAAGTGACAATTATCCACCTCAAAGAGTAGTTAGAATAAGTGAAAACAAGTGAAGCCTTTAGCCAAACACTTGGAATACAACAGAGGCTCAAATAAAGACAAGTTATCTTTATTTGACCTTTAAGAGAACACTGAAACTTGTCTCCCCTTAGTTGAAAATGGGATGGAAGGTCACCTACCCTTGATACTTTCTTCTTCCCCCAAACTTCCAGATACGTTTATGTCCAGTAACAATTTGATGTTTTTAAAACTAGCATTTTTGTTTCACTTTATTGCACATTATAGATATACATTATGTATCACTTTCGATAGGAAGAAGGTAGACCCCAAATATTTCCTACCTGGTAGATATTGACTCTGCTTACTTCACAATAGAATAAAATGGCTTTATTAATTCCAGGTGGAAAACAATTCAGATTTGAGATTGCCATGTGCAAGTACACCTATCTCAGCAAATGAGCAAATTTTGGAATGTAGGAGGTAGCAAGTAGCTTAAAAACAGGAAAAATAAACAATGCCCCTGTCTAGAAGTGGATTCCTATTCACTGAATATCATCTTAGACACCACAATTTTCTAATACATATACAAGGTGAAGCAAAAGTAGGTTTACAGTTGTTCATATGGAAAATCACACAATACATAATAAAGTTTTGTTTACTGACAACTGAAAATCTACTTTTGCCTCACCCTGTATGAAAAGCCCCAAGCCCTATAATAGCTACAACCTACCTATTGACATAAAAACGTTCACAAAACTAATCAGCAAGAAAAATCCTTCAACCCAAGGTAAACCCTTTTATAATGCACACCCCCCCCCCCGATTGTGGAATTAAATAACTAAACTTTATTTAGCACTAGGGAAGTAGATTTCAAAGTTGCCGGTGAGTAGCCATGTATTGATACAACAGTGGATTTAGACAACAAAGTTCCATTGATAAAATATACTACTTATTTTTTAAGGCAAAACCAGCAACAACCTGGAATAACTCAGATTTATTATTGGATAATCACTGATGTTCGTTATCTGTAACAATAATGATGAAAACAACCCAGAGCCCGTTCGGTTTCATCTGGCAGGTAGAAGAAACAAACCCAGGGCACTATAGTTTTCAAAAGCAATACCTCTGACAAAGGTAGTTTTAAAGGGTCCTAATTACTTAGTGACAAGAACATGAATTGATGTGTTTCATGGAAAACTGCCTCCTAAATCTTACCATTCTTCATAGCTATCATTTTTACCTTTCCCAGTATTCCCCAATATAATCGTATTTACCTACTGTTCCTTCAGATACAAGGTGCCATTACTCCCAAGTCCTCTCAATGCTTTTTTCCCCCACCAAAGTTCTCACTAAAAAGACTATACATTGAAAGGTTGAGGAGAATAAAAAGGAGAAGCTATCAAGTCACTTTTCCCCTCATCAGAATATAAAACTGTAGGAGTTTTCCTGTGTTGAAATTAACATGCTTTGGTAATGAGTAACATCCTAGTGATAGGGTATAATCAATAAACTGAAATTAACAGAATCTGCCAGGCAGAGAATTAAAAACAGGATTTACAGGTACCTCCTGAAACGTCATTTCTGTTACCAAGAAAGGTTGCTTTCTCAGTTCCAACTCTTATGCTGGGATTTAACATTTAGTCAATTTCAATTTTTATATTTAAAAAACACCATTTTATTCTAAAAGAATTTTAGCTCATTGCTCAGGAACTTCTAAGACAGGAGGAAGATAAGTTCCTGTTTTAAACAGAAAATAGACTACATCAGTTGAGTGTACTTTGTTTTAATTCATTCATTAAGACACCTGCAACTGCTAGCAAAAACTTCCAACATATGCTATTCTAATGTGGAGAAACAACTGTGTGCTTTATATTTTTTCCATTCAAATTGGTTTATCAACATGAACTGAAAAAATTTTAAATTATCCAAAAGAAGGTACATAATTTAAAACAGTCTAGAGAAATGACATGTTACCAGTAATTTACAATTTTAAAAAACTCAGCCACAAAAAAAGTCAAAGCTAAAAACAAGAATTTTACTACGAATCAGTGCTTCTATTACCCTTCTGAAAGAAGTTATATTTTAATGTGATGTAAAGGCAACATTGAAAGTTTTTCTTTAAATTAACCACCTAACTTGTCCCTAAAATTACAAAGAATCAAAGTCTTTTACAGGTCAAGTGCAGTAAACTAAAATGTTCTTTCAGCACAAAGCAGCACTAGAAAAAGTAACAGTTATGCATGAGAGTTGACTAGTTTGCAGTGGCTGCTCCACCAACGACAGACAGACGGTATCCATCCAGAGCAGACACAACTACAGGTTAGATGTGAAGACTGCATCACAGGCTTGGCTGAAATGTCCTTTATCTTTTTACTTTTAAATGAAGTGGATTTTTTAAAAGTTTAAATTAGGTCACATAAGTCGACTTCTTAATTGACAACATGTTGAGGTATGAAAGCTCTGAATATCCCTAACATTCAGCGGGATTTACCAGAGATGTAGAATAGCTTGTCAGGGGAACTCCCAGAGCTAAACTTTGGGGTTATAATGAATTCTAGAAGAGGACAAGATTAAAGAGGATTAAAAGGGTATTCTCTATAACAGAAGTGAGCAACTCTTCCTTCAGAATTCATTTTGAACAGCACACCAACAAATATAAATCTTCTCCGATAGTGTGTCCCAATATTGAGTCAAGATGACCAACTAGCACCAAGAAGTCGTATGTTCAGCTGCAGTTCTCTTGGCAATTAAGCTTATTTTTCTGTTCCAGTCCAAGCACAAATGTAGATCACTGAAGACAGTACTGGAAGTGCCATTTGCAGGTACAGATTGCAGTCATCATTAAATGAGCCAGGAGGAGAAACAGTTTTTATTTCATGACAAGGGAAGGGTAACCACTGGGCAGTACTAACTAGTAGGAGATAAAATTACAGGATTAGGGAAAAATAAAGTTGTAAGAAAAAAATCACTGCCCTTATTTGGGTTAAACAGGTCATATTGAGAAGATAGTTACTTGTTTAAGATAAGGATGCTATATTAATGGGATCACACCTGCAGCATGAATACATTAGAATCATGCTGAACCCAATTAAAAAAATTTCCTAAGTAACCTTTAAAAGTATGTGTTATCTGCCAGTCACAGAGGGGGAAAGCACCTAAGGTGAACTCCAATTTAATGAGGACCTTACCAGGACCACAAAGCCTGAAACACTTGTTTAAATGCAGAAACACAGCCTCTAGTCACACTGGTTAAGTTTGGGAAAATTGGTGGGGGGGTTTGTTTATTTTTTACTTTTTTATTGAATTACAGACTATGTTTTAGATTACTAAAGATTCTAAGTCAATCTCCAACCAGTATTAGAATTGAACCACTTCCAAATCCAAGAAAGGTAAGACCAGAGAAGCAATAGCCACACAAATTACTATGTGCCCTTCTCTCTTCTGTTCTAAGAAAATCTTCAAACCAGTATCACATCTGAGAATCAAGTGTTAATGCTTCAGCATTCCTGACAACTAGAAAGCACATTCAACTGAAGGCTGAAGGTGAGAGAGCAGATGGTTTAACTTTAACATCTGTGAAGAACGGTGCCAATGGAGGAAAGGAAACCATCCAATCTCTAAGTATTAATGCAAATCTGTCTAGAAAAAGCCACCAGGTAATCCAAGGGTTCACTGTGGAAGAACTCATGAAAAGTACTCTGATGTATACACAATAGGTCTAAACATCTCCTTGTTTGCAAGTAGTTGTGTGAAATTCGAGATAAAGTTATAGTCTCATCTTTTTAATGTCAGTATTTTTCCCACTTAAAAGGGAATGAGGAAGAGCCCTCTTTTTCCCCAACAACAAAAAAAAGAGAGCCACATTAACATGTGCATATTCTCATGACTCTTATAATAATATATAAGTGCGGATCTCCAAAGCCTAGGGATTTTCCTTAAGAGAGTGGGCCATTCTGATTACCCTTTTCTTAGAAGGGTATTCCACCACAGAGAGCCAGAGGTTTTCCAGATGTGTGTAAGAGAGCAGGTGCGCAAGACAAGCAGATGAGCGCAAACAGTATTATGGAAAACATTTGAGAAGTTAGCTCCATGAGGACTGTGGGCTCCACAAGAGGACTTGACTGGGTAGCCTGGTCTGACACAGGAACATAAAACCAGTGTATTGCTTCAAAGCTGGAAACCTTCCATAGGAGCCTCACACTGCTGGAAGATGTACTGCTGCTGGCTAAGGTCAACCTGGGGTGCAATGCTGCTGTCCTCATCCTCGGTACCGAAGTAATGCTCAATAAGGTCAAAGGCCTTCTGGTAGATCTCTTGGTTTTCATGACTCTGTAAGAACTCAATTTTGTCCAGACCTAGAAGAAAGAATAATAGAAAATCTATTGTTTATCTATAGGAAATGCCAATGTAGCAATGTTTCACCATATATCTCCTTCCTTGAGGTAAAGGAAGATTCTTCTCTACTTATATCTTGTATGTATTCTGTAACAGCATAGACACTATTGCTTGGAATTATATCCAAGTTCTAGTATTACAAACCAACATCTTAAACCCATATGCAAGCAGAGGCCTATCCCCAAAAGCAGCAATGTCCACAGTCACCATATCATCCAGTGCCTAAGGCCAGCAGCAGCAGAGTTCCTACTGGACTGTACCTATGGCCTAGTTAGTCCTTGGTTCTAGTTCTGTCTACCCAGGCTCTGACCTATCCAGTATCATTTCAACAAATGTGTAATGTCCTTAAATCAGTTAGAATGAGTTCCTGTTGCTTAAACTTACAAGTCCAACTAGAACAATTAGCCAACACATTCCCGTTATTAAATTCAAGTCCTCCTGAAATAGGCTTTGTTTTACTTGCAGGTATGAGCAGTCCAACAGCTAGAGCAATACCAGAAATAAATAGTAACACTACTCAAAGGGGAAAAATACATATTTTTATACAAGGGAGGACCCCCAAAATGAAATTTATAAAAAATGTGTATTCTTGCATGTTTAAAGTTGAGTCACCTTCAAAGTGCTCTCCATTTAATGCAATACACCTGTTGAGACTTTTTTCCACTGCTCAAAACAGTTTTTGAACTTGTTGATTTTGATGTCTTATAAGTGCTTCTGCTGTTTTTGTTTTACCTCTGCCAAATAGCAAAACATTTCCCTTTGAGGAATTTTTTCATCCAGGGTAACAAAAAAAAAAGTAACTTGGGGCGAGACTGGGTGAATAAGGGTGGGGCATGGGGGTTATGCCATTTTGGATTAAAAACTGCTGAACACTCAGTGTGGTGTAGGCAGGCACACTCGTAAATCATTCAGCTTGAAACAGGTGTTGAAAGACTCTTAGAAACAAAATTCACTGAAGTCAACATGACCTTTCACACCTGCTGTTACACCGATACGGACACTAGAACACTCACCTAGCAGGGGAAACCTGTACTACAAGGGTCCTGCCCTCCAGAAGATAATTCCAATTTTTGGGAGTCCCCCCTCATATATATCTATATTAAAATATATATAAATCAAAAAAGTAACAAAAGTTCTTTCTATGGAGAAAGATCTCTGAATACAGTATATTTTTATGCTCTGGCTGGAGTAGCTCAGTGGACTCAGTGCAAGCCTCTGAGCAGGGGAGTCACTGATGTGTTTCCAGTCAGGGCACATGCCTGGGTTGCAGGTCAGGTCCCCAGTAGGGGGCGCACGAGAGGCAACCACACATTGATGTTTCTCTCCCTCTATTTCTCTAAAAATAAACAAATAAATTCTTAAAAAATAAAAAGTAGTAAAAAATGACTTTGGAAAATAATTCTGCATTCTGATTATTTTGAAAATTCAATGTACACCCCCATGACCCCTAATTCCAATCTCAAGAATAGAGAAACCCCAGAACAGTGGTTTTTAACCCTGTCTATGCATTAAAATCACTTAAAGAACTTAAAAGGTTAAAGTACCAATGATTATGAATACAGTTAAGAGTGGTATTAGAAAAATGAGGAAACCAAGTTAACTTTTAAAGATGAAACTCTTAAAAAATCTTTTTAAAAAACTGATTTGAGAGAGAGCGAGAGGAAAAAAAAGGAGGGAGAGACAGAAGGAGGGAGGGAGGGAGGGAAAGAGGGAGGGTGAGAAGTAGAGGGAGGGAGAGGAAAAAACACCAACTTGTGATTCCCCTTATTTATGCATTCACTGGTTGATTCTTCTAAGTGCCCTTATCAGGGATTGAACATGCAACCATGAGGTGTATCAGAATGACACTCTAACTGACTGAGTTACCCAGCCAGGGCTTATTCATTAGAAACCTTTAAAGCCAGGGACTCTTTAGGAACACAGGAACTGCTGGGTGCAATGCATAATCAGAGCTCTCAATCTTACAAGAGAAAAGCAGTCAGGAATCATCTACAATAGATGTGAATGTTCCTGAGGCTCAGAGGGACTGGTAAGAATGCAAGAGTACTCGCAAGGAAAAACAGTCAGGCAACTGGGAAGATCTGAACAGGCCAATTCTTGTTTCTCTTCACATTTATAATATATATGCTTTTCCAGGTCTGCATACTAAATATTATTATTCACAAGAAAACAATTTTTTGTATGTGTTCTCTAATGACAGATGTGGACAGACCAGAAAAGCACCGAGAAAAAGAAAATAATAATTTCAGGGCATCCAATTAATACTCGTCTTACCATAAGCTTCTTCAATCAAAGCACAGTAAGGGTTAATGCCAGTGCCGTTTCTTTTGGCTTCTTGTTCTCCAAGCCTCAGGATATTTTCCAAGCCATTTAGTGCAACCTGTACAATCTTAGAGTCCATGACTGTGAGGAGATCACAGAGCGGCTTGATACAGCCCAGTTCTACGAGGTACCTAAGTTAATAAAAAAAAAATAATTTACTCAAACAAACCTTTGAATTCAATAAAACTTACCGAGCTGGTGGAAGGGGTCATCAGCAACCTCACTAGAGAGAGAAAAATAGGCACCCACTCAACCACACAAGATATCTTATCATATAAAAGAAAAAAATCTACAAATAAATGAAACAAAACCAGTTCTCTAGCAGCCAGCTCCATTCCTTTTTCCTTCCACAATTACTGGACTCCAAGAAACCAGAGTACACTTTTTTGAATACGAGCAACTCATAAAATACAATATCATCTTTGTTTCTATAGCTAACCACACCGCTGAAATATGACACACTTGGTGTGAAAGCTAGCACATCAGGCCATTCTACTCTGTACACAGAACTCTAAAGAAATCAACTCAATGTTAAAAAGAGCAAATGATCTAAACATCCACCTCACCAAAGACACACTAATGGGAAATAAGCATATGAACAGATGCTCAACATCATATTACACATGCCATTAAGGGACTACAAATTAAAACAACAATGATACCACATACCTATTAAAATGGCTAAAACCCCAAACACTAACAATATCAAGTCCTGGCAAAGATGTGGAACAACAGAAACTGATGTTTTGTTGGTGAGAATGCAAATTAGAATAAACCAATTTTGGAAGACAGCTTGGCAGCTTTTTACAAAGGTTTTTATATAATCCAGGAATCATACTCCTTGGTATTTACCCAACTAAGATAAAACTTACATCCACACAAAAACCTATACACCAATATTTATATCAGCTTTATCCACAACTGCCAAAGCCTGGAAGCAACCAAGATGTTCTTCAATAGGTGAATGAATAAATAAATGGTAGTCCATTCAGACAATGGAGTATTATTCAGCAATAAAGAGAAATGAGCAATCAAGCCATGAAAAAACATGAAGCAACATTAAATGCATATTCCTAAGTGAAAGAAGCCAATCTAACAAGACTCTACACTATATTATTCCAAATATATGACATTCTAGAAAAGGCAAAACTTTTTGTGGAGACAACAGAAACAGTGGTTGTCACAGATTTGTGGGTGGAGGTAAGGGAGCAGGTGACCGGTGAAGCAGAGGGCACTGTCAGGACAGTGGGACTAGTCTATACTCCAATGGGGGGGAACGTCCTGCATTCACCAAACCTGTGGAGCTGTACAACACAGAGAATGATCCTTAATATACCCTATGAACTTTAGTTAATAATGCATCGATACTGGTTCACTAACTAATTACACTGGTCCATTACTTTTTAATAATGTAACCAGACTACGTGAGATGTTAATAATAAAGGAAACTGAGCAGCTGAGGGGTGTATACAGGAACTCTGTACTATAGTCTCTCAATTTTTCTATAAATCTCAAAAAGGTTGCGAAAAGACTTCTGCAAAAAGAAGTCTTGTTTTTTAAAAAGTAGTTTTATGACTTACTTAGCATTATTATTTACTCAGGAGTAAATTTAATAGTATTGTCCCTAATTTTATTTAAACAGTTCCTGACAATTAAGACTACACGTTCAATATAGCAGGTTACTTATCTAGCCTTGAAGTCACTGCTGACCATGTCCCCTTCCTTTAATTCCACAGCTTTTAGTCAATCCCTCCTTTAACATACCTAGAGAATTCTCATTATTTTTTCTTAAAAAAAAAAAAAACAACAACAAAAACCAAGCCTCTTTATAATTGTCAATATGTTGGTTGTTGCAAATTTGGAAAATACCAAAAGCCATTCAGGAAAACAAAAAGTACCCAGAGATAACCCCCACTACTACATTCCAGCTGGGCTACTTAAAAGCTGGACGACTTTGGGCAAATCATTTGATCTCTCTGTGCCTCAGTTTCCTCAACTGGAAATGTCTGGAAACCACAGATTTATTAATATCTGTCACAAAACCCCAGTAAAATTTTAGAATAGCGGATTAAAGATGAATTACACGTCTGCACTTAAACTTCACTGGACTATATAGGCAAGTCTACTGAACACCAATTGGTATTTCAGAGACTTATTCATAATCTCCAAATTGTCCTCAAACTCAATCCTGGCCTGCACTTCTTTTTCTCTTCTAAGTGTTTGATTCTGCAAATTTCAGAATATAAACAGATAACCCAATTATCCTAATATTTTCTAAGTGAAGAAAATCAAATTTTAATTTATGATGACCTAAAATCCCAGCGCCAGGCCTAAAGGCAACAGGAAGAACAGTCATCAAATGATCCCTGGTCTGCCCTTGATGTGATCTCCTCTTCGGAACAAAAATCCTGACGGACCTCTGATCCTTATATTTACTGACTTTAAAAAGTTCACTTAGTTTTGTAACATGGGTGTTTTATTATGAAAACCAGTGTACTGAAAACTTGATGAGGATTAAAAACAAATTTTAAGGATGCTAGAAGCTTCTAGAACTTGTATATAATTTGTTAAATGAATAATTTAAAAATGAACTATAAGATTATAGACTAAAATGATCTTATTAAAAACTCTACCCAAAGATATGCTAATAAGCAAATCCGGAGTTCTGAAGATGAGAGATTTTATTTGTAAAATATATTATCAGTACTTTGAATTCTGACATTATTCATTTAATGAGTTCTGGGTTTGGAAGTCTAGCCATTTAAAATATTTTAATATAGATTACCAGATGTGAGCATTAGAGCAGATGACAACCTACTTTCCAAGGACATTAAGAATTAAAAGCTCTGCTTTCAGGCCAGTGGTGGCATCAGTTAGTCGCTACTTTGCATGCCTTACAAGATGAGAAGGAATTTCAGGTGTTATTTTCTGATGAAAGCTCTGGAGATTTAAAGACCAATGCTAGTGATATTTCACTATTAATGCAAATTTCTCTAAAGACAACAATCTATACCTAAAAGCAGAATAGGTGATGAAGGCATCTGGGCTGTGTAGGAGTTGGAAAGCAGTAATATTTTGAAAAAACCCTCAGAAGTCTGAAGTCTTGAAAAAATGACTGGAAAACAAGTACAATTCTATAGTTAAAGTCTGGGAGTAGCTCCTATGCATGGGTATTTGGAACAAATGGTAAAGTAAGCATTGGTTATCAATGCTAGCCGGCTTTTGTGACAGAAAACTATCATTAAGAAATTTTCTGGGTTAGAAATTCAGTTCACAAGAATACATTATCCAGAAAAATGTTATATTTCTCATATTATATTGGAGTCTCCAACCTGAAGGATCTGAGCTTATTGGTAATTTTACATCTAGGAGTTCCTTTAGGAAGGAGAAATTTACAGGGAAGACACCCACATACTCTAGAACAAAGGAAAAGTGAGTTTTGAGAGACAGAATTGATAAGTCAGATTTCTTTAGTTGAGCAACAAACTCAGTAAGTCTAAAACCAGCACCCTCAAAACTTCTGGCCAAGATAGAAGCGTAGGTAGACACACTGTACTTCTTCCTCACACAACCAAAAGAAGGGCAACAAATTTAAAAACAAAAAACAACCAGAACTGACAGAAAATCAAACTGTATGGAAGTCGGACAACCAAGGAATTGAAGAAACACTGATGCAGACTGGTAGGAGGGGCGGAGATGGGTAGCTGGGCAGAGAGGACTTGTGGCAAGGCAGCAACTGGAGGACCAGGGTGGGCGATGTGGCGGCAGGTAGTTCCACATTTGTGTGTGAATAAACTGGGAGGAATAACCTAGAAGCAATACAGACCATGCAACCCAGGGTTCCAGCATGGGGAAATAAACTTTCAAAACCTCTAAATGAAAAAGCCTGTGAGGGTTGAGGCAGCAGCAGGAGAAACTCCCAGCCTCACAGGACAGTACATTGGAAAGACCCACAGGGTCCTAAGACACACACAAAACCACCAACCCAGGAATCAGCACCAGAAGGGCCCAATTTGCTTGTGGGTAGCAGAGGAAGTGACCGAAAGCCAGCAGAGAGCAGAACAAGTGTCATTGTTCCCTCTCTGACCCATCCCTGACATAGAGCTCTACAATGCAATGACACAGGTTGTGCCCCTGCCCTGGTAAACACCTAAGGCTCCACTCCTTACTGTGTAACTAGCACAGAAACAAAAAACAACAAATACAACAGAAAGAAGGCCCAAATAAAAGAACAGTTCAAAGCTCCAAGAAAAAATACAACTAAGCCACAAAAACATAGCCAGCCAATCAGATGCATAGTTCAAAACACTGGTAATCAGGATGCTCACAGAAGTGGTTGAGTATGCTCACAAAATAGAGGAAAAATGAAGGCCATGAAAAGTGAAATAAAAAAAAATGTACAGAGAACCAACAGTGACAGGAAGAAAACTGGGACTCAAATCAATGGTTTGGAGCAGGAGCTAGAAAGATTCAACCAGAACAGAATTAAGAAGCAAGAATTCAAAAACATGAGGAGAGGTGTAGGAACTGCCAGGACATCTTTAAATTTCCCAACATCCAAATCATAGGGGTACCAGAAAAAGAAGAGGAAAACCAAGAAATTGAAAATTTACTTGAAAACAAAATGAAGAACTTCCCCAATATGGCAAAGCCAAGTCATTAAAGGAAAGGACCTATATCCAAGATTGTTCTATCCAGCAAAGCTATCATTTAGAATGGAAGGGCAGATAAAGTGCTTCCCAGATAAGGTCAAGTTCAAGGAGTTCATCAACACCCAGCCCTTATTATATGAAATATTAAAGGGATTTATTTAAGAAGAATATCAAAACTATGAACAGTAAAATGACAACAAAGTCACAGCTGTCAACAACTGAACCTAAAAAAACAAAAATAAAAAACTAAGCAAACAACTAGAACAGAACAGAATCACAGAAATGGAGAACACATGGAGAGTTATCAGCAGGGGAGTGGAAGGGGGGAAGAGGGGAAAAGGTACAGAGAGTAAGTAGCATAAATGGTAGGTAGAAAATACACAAGGGTGGTTAAGAATAGTATAGGAAGTGGAAAGGCCAAAGAACTTACATGTATGACCCATGGACATGAACTAAAGGGGAAGAATGCTGGTGGGAGGCAGTGTGCAGGGTAGACAGGAATAAAGGGGGGTGGGGGTGGGACAACTGTTAATAGCATAATCAATAAGATATGTTTAAAAATAAATGAAACCAGCACCTTCAAAAAGTATTTTGCTTCATCTGCGTCCTAATATTTATCAACAGCGCCCACATTTTCCCCAGTCATATCTGACTTTTCCCTTTCCTTTCTTACCTACAGCCTGCCACTCAGTCCTATGGATCCTGCTTTCCCATACTCGGATCCATATCCCATGCAACAGCTACTATCTTAATTCTGCCCATCACTGTACAATGAACTACTGCAATAGCATCTTAATTGCTCTCTTTTCTCCCCTAAAAAGACTGTCATCTTTATTTTCCCGAGTCCTCCCAAGACAGACCTTCTAACCTATAGCAAGACTGATCTGCCTCTTCCAATAACATTTACTGTGCATATTCCATCATACTTCTCCTCATGCTATTCTTGCTCCTCTAAAAATTGCCAAATCTCTACCTAAATGGTAAGTTTCATCTCTTTCATGAAACACTTTAATTCCAGGCAACATTCTTTATCCCTCGCTCTTAAAAATAATAGTACATGTATATTTGATTGTATTTAACCGAGGATAAATACGGATATTTAGTAGATATTATGGATATTTTCTAAATTATTCTGATTCTTACATCTAAATCTTGTCTTCGTAACAAGAATGAGCAGAAGCCACATAGATATCTTTATCAGAGACGAAGTTTATATTCTATAATCTGGACTGTATCTTTGTAATAATCTTTTAAGAAACATCTAGTTAAAAGAAACTGCTAGGATACTGACAACTAACTAAATTATTATAAATAGCTATGCCAGATTTTAAAAAGGGGTAGTAACCATTCTACTCTCCTCTAACAGAGCAAAATATCCTTAAATACTTTCTGATGAAAGCTATCACAGTACTTTAGAAAAGCTTAAAACATATGCATGTGTTCAGTTTAACCATTTCAATTAAGAAAATAGATTCTGTACACAACGTAGAAACAATTAATAATTATAAATCTGAATCTGAACATAAAACTATCAACTATTCAAATAACTTCTACAGTACCGCACATTACTGCCATCTGGTGGTGGCATACAATCATAGTACGTACATTAAGCCCTCACTTAGCACTGTCAATAGGTTCTGCAAACCGACATAATAAAACCTCTTTTACCATACGCTCATTAATATAAACAAGTTTCTACACTACAACAAAACATTATTCAATGACTTGCTATACCCTAGAACCAGAATCTTGGAGGCTGAAGAAGACCTAATCTCATGTGGAAAGTCATCCATGAATAACCTGACCACAATGAACTTTACAGAAACAGCTATTGCATGTGTTCAACCATTTTACCTCTTATTTTCCATACCTGATCAATTTCTGATTTGTCAGGATTACTTTATCTTTTCGTTTTTAAATTCTCAACAGAGCATTAAAAATTGGTATTACTTCAGTGCCTATGTTTAACCCAAAAAGCAACAACGCACGACCTATGAGAAAGGGGAGGATGCCGTAACACTCATCTGAAACCATCCTCCCTCATCTCAATTCCCCATAAAGAAAGTTAAAGTAAGTTAAAAGTCTAGGTCTCATCTTTTTTTCTTCATCGCTACTATTTCTTTCTATCTGAAATACTTTATGCCCCTAATTTAGCATTTAATTATACAATATTCCTAAGGATTTAATTCCTCTCCATATTTGTTTTTTTCAATTACAATTTAAATTCAATATTATTTTGTATTAGTTTCAGGTGTACAGCATAATAGTTAGACAATTATATAATTTATAAAGTGTTCCCTCCAGTATTTCCAGTACCCACCCGGCACCATACATAATTATTATAATATTATTGACTATATTCCTTATGTTGTATTTTACATCTCCATGACTATTTTTTAACTACCAATCTGTACTTCTTACACAATGGAATTCTATGCTACAGAAAGGAAGAAGGAATTCCTACCCTTTGTAACATCATGGATGGAACTGGAAAGCATTACGCTGAGCGAAATAAGCCAGGCAGTGAAAGACAAATACCACATGATATATCACCATTAATAGGAATCTAAACAACAAAACAAACAAGCAAGCAAAATATGACCAATGACACTCAAATATGGAACACTGACAGGGTCCAGAGGGGAGAGGGGAGAGAATCATAAGGGAAAGGGGGATGGACTCACATGAACAAGTATAAAGGACACATGGACAATAACTAAGGGTGGAGGGTGGAAATGGGAGGGAGGTGGGGAGCACTGGGGAGGGCAGGGCTGGGACTATAAGACAGAAAACTGTACTTGAACAAGAATTAAATAAAAATTAAAAAAAAAATCATACAACATTTGTCTTTCCCTATCTGACTTGTTTCACTTAGCATAATATCCTCTAGGTCCATCCATGCTGTCGCAAATGGTAGGATTTAATTTTTTAAATGATAACTATTCCTGTTTATGCCTTTTCTAGCTATTAAGATTATAAGCTGCTACCCACGAGGCCATTTAAGGCTCAAGCTAATACAGACCTCTCTCTCTTCACTGAGTACTGCAGCACTTCAGGAGACACTTGCCTCTACAGAATTTGGCACTTTACGATAATCTTCCAAGTCTGGTCAATGAAGACATTTAAACTAAAAATGGCAAGAGTTAACTATTCAAGTTGAACTCTAAATAGTCTACAAGTAACCTTCCAGATTACTCAAGATGTTTCTGACCAAGCAGCTCCAGAATAGGCCAAAACCAGCCTTGTAATTATTTCTACTGCTCCACACCTCAATTATGCTTCACTTTTCACACCCCAGAATTTTTTTCAGCAGGAAGGAATGGGAAAGGTATAAGAAATTAAATTGATATTTCAGTCTAAGTATGAAATCAAAAACAATCTTCCAAGAGGCTAGAATGAGCATTCTTAATTGGGAGACAGATAAAATTTTTCCTTCAATTTATAAGATGCTACCTGGCTAGTACTTACTTGATCTGTTCAGCTGATCCTCCTGAAGTTGCGTTAGTGATGGCCCAAGCTGCTTCCTTCCTTGTTCGAAACTCAGCAGTTTGTAATATACTAATGAGGGCTGGAAAAATGTTGGCATCTATCACAGTCTGAAATTAAGAAAAAAATTAAATGGAAAGGGAAATTGTAGGATTTATAATGTCTAACCACTATGCTGTACACTTGAAATTAATACAAAATATTGAATGTCAACTGTAATTGACAAATTAAAAATATTTATAAAAGTGTTATGGTACCAACTATAACTTTTCAGCTGGTTCACTAATGACAATTCTCCCCTGTTAAAAATAAATTACAAGGAGTTAAGTCCTCATTATCCCTAAACCTTTTGGCGACACTTGGTATAGTAACACCCTCCCTAGAGTCTGTAACCTTATAATCTCCTAGTTTTCCCTTAGAGTTTTCTCTTATTGTCCTCTTTTGTTCTACCCCCAACAAATTATAAAAGCTCAATTCTCTGTTCCTTTGATTTTTTTCATTTCTCTTACAGCACGCACCCTGACATGTGCTGTAGCTCTCTGGTACTCCCTTCTTTCTGGACCACAGCCCAGGACGGCCAACAGCTTACTTTAGGTCTGCTGAATGCCTCAAACACATCATCTGCCCTCTGTATCTGGTTTCCTTTCAGATCTCTCTAGTTTACAAATTTGTCTGTCTGTATGTATGTATCTATTCTAAATTTGACCAGTCACCAAATCTTTTACATTTTTAATTTAAAATGCCCTGAGCCCACCTTTTCCTTTCCCTTAGCACTGCCACCACCCTGTCCCAAGCCACCGACTCCCATCCAGACCACCGGAACAGCTTTCAGTTGGACAGAGTATTTTACTCAATCTCTCTCATACACTAACACTAAAGTAGTCTTCCTCAAATTAGTTTCTTTATGTTTCTCCTTAGCATCATTTCCTTTATCAAGAAACCGAGTGGTTCTACGTAAGAGACTTGTGATAGCAGGCAATCAGCTGCAGCTGAAATCACCTCATATGCATGTCCCCAATGCCAGTCCCTGTCAGCACTGTTGGGGGATAACTAACCCACATTTTCCTTGTCGAGAACTTTTTCTATTATATCAATGAGGAAAATAAGCAAGGTTTAGCAGAAAGACACTTCATCTTGGTCCTGTCATTTACTAGAAGTGCTCTCGAGCAAATCATTTTATTTTTCTGAGCCTCAGTTTCATCTATAAATGAGAATGTTGGATTAGATGACCTCTGATTCCACTCAGCTCAAAGTCTCACAAACTGGTTTCCAATCCGCTGTTCCCGCCTTTCTCAGGGCCGGTGCTGACCCACTTGGCCCACTGCTAGTCTTCCACTTGGATTACTCCTCCACTGATACAAGGATGAAAGGACCGGGCAGATAACCAATTAGAGAGAAATGGGTCCCCAAAGGTTCATGGAAAATTCGAAGCAATCCAATACACCAGTCCACTAGAAAATAAATATTTCCCTTGGCAAGAGTAAAGCTAATCTGTTTAGCATCAAGTCCAACAAAACACTGCAAGGATACAAGACACGATTTCGCTATCTTGACAAATCACCAAATAATAAAGGCAAAGGGAAAAACCAGGTCTAAGTATAAATTCAAAAGTTGTAGGTTCTTTAAAGTAGGATTTTTTAAAAAACAAGTAGACTGACCAAATAAGACCACAACCTTGGAAGTTAGTGGTGTCCAAGGCAATAATGAAAAAAAAATTTTTTGAGACCAACAAAAAAATATCTTACTTATCAATAAAAATTAAAGATAGGTGCTATTAAAATTACCTGGATTTGGGCCCTATTTCCTGCTGTGATATTAGATATTGTCCAACATGCTTCCTTTTTGATAGATTCCTTTGGGCTACTCAGCAAATGCAATAAACTCTGCAGAGCTGAGCAATTCAAAATTACCTAAAAGGAAAAGTTTGAATATTTTACTTATTGTAATGATTCAAACAAAAATAAGCAAAGTTTAACTAATAAACTCTAGGTTAAGAAAAATAAAAGCAAAGAATATTTTCCCTTGAAATTTTACAAATAACTTTATATATGTAAAGAAACATTCACTACTAGAATCAGTTTCTAACATTATCAAAGCAGTTTCATTGTACACATTCTCAACTACTAAGACTGTACTTAGTGAGACAAACTTAATCATTCACCTTCCTATTCCCAAAGCATATTAAAATGCCTTAGAATGGGTAATATATCAAGATGCCAGAAATTGAAAAATGGTCTCAGATTTTCTAATCCTCTGGTAACCCTATCCTTGGCAGTCAATGAATCAATACAGACTTAATGAAGTATACCAGGTGTTTTATAACATACAAAGATAAAAAGAATATGTCCCAGATCAAAAACTTTACATAGGTGAGGGAGGTAAGATAAATACACATGAAGGAGATCTACTCTACCAAAAACTGGAATCATAAAGTTTTTATCACTAAAATAACAGATGGCAGGCTCAAGAATCAATCACTGGAATAACAGAATAAATATCCGGTCCAAAAGCAAATTCAGTTATTTATAAATAAGTACATAATGAAGTTAATCTTTCTTCCTACAATAACTGATGTCTTACTCACTAGATGGTAAGAGAATCAAGGGGTTAATTAATTGAAAACATTTTTAAAAACCAATACTTAACCCAGTTACCAAAATAAATTAACAGCTGGTTTAAAAAGTAAATATAGGCCCTGGCTGGTGTAGCTCAGTGGATTGAGCATGGGCCTGTGAACCAGACGATTGCGGTTCAATTCCCAGTCAGGGCACATGGCTGGGTTGCAGGCCAGTTCCCAACAGGGGACTCACAAGAGGCAACCGTACACTGATGTTTCTTTCCTTCTCTCCTTCCCTTCCTCTCTAAAGATAAGTAAATAAATAAAATATAAAAAAAATAAAAAGTAAATATAAAAGACAAACCCCAAGACAGAAGAAAAAATATCAGTAAATAGCTGGATTTGGGAGAGTGAAGAACTTTTCAAGCATAAAAAACAACCAAAAAATAGGAGGGAAGTGCAACAGATAAGAAAGTTGTTATCAAAGGATACACAGACAACAACTGAGGGTAGAAATGGGAGGGAGGGGGGAGCATGGGGGATGGAATGGGAGTAACAGAAAACTGTTCTTGAAAAATAATTAAATAAATTAAGAAAAAAACAAAGTAAAAATAAAAGTACTGGTAAGAGCAAATGAAACCTGAATAAAAAATGATCTCACAAGCAATGAAAGAAATGCAAATTAAAAGGAAACCTTTCTTCTGCCTATTAACATAGTTCAAAAAACAAAACTTTAGTTAAACAAATATAACCTTTCTAAGTAACATTATAAAAGATGTCACAAAGTAATTTTTAAAGTGCCAAAACATGGAGTCTGGAAAATAGACACATTAGAAGTTAAAGATAATACTTAGGGAGAAGTACCCTATTTTGCTGTGTATGATGCGCTTCTATGTATAATGTGCACCCACATTTTTGGCCCGAACTTCCAGGAAAAAAAATCTCTCATTTTAATTTAATTTTTAAATTTATTTATATTTAGAAACAAAACTGATTATCGTATTCCAGGGTATTATTTTGCATATAGATATCATTATTGCTTTCTGGAGTTGCACTTTTAAAGCATAAGCATAAATGGAAGTTAAAAACATTTATTATATACATATGGAATTAGTACTACCCACATATAATGTGCATCCTTATTTTCCTCTATAAAAATTTAGTCAGAAAGGTGCACATATACATGACAAAATACGGGAGTTAAGAAAAGGCTTCATAAAGAGTTGGGGAGAACACTTTTAAAGCAGGTAAGATTTCAAAAGCAAAGAAAAGAAAAAGACACTGCAGATAGAAAGGCTGAAAATGAGAAAATGAGACAGGCTACCACAAAGTACCAAAATAAAAAAAGCTGAACAATGAAGCTAAGAAAGAAGGAAGGGTTTTCTGTATCCTCTAATTACTGGTGTGTGTGTGTTGGGGGGGGGCGGGGGGAGGTGTAAAAAGAAAGAATGAGACTAAAATCTTGAAGTACAAATTCCTTAAAGTCTTTTGAGGTTCTTTAGCTCATAGGAATCAAAGAAGCTTGTTTCTAAGAGGAAAATAAATAATATGAATAAAGTTATTTTAGGAAAGATGAAGCTGTTATTAGGGAGAATAAACTGAGAGGGATAAATTCTTAGGAGTAAGAGGATAAAGCAGGTGGGTACAGCAACAACTCACCTGACAAAGTAAGACACGGATCTGGTAACAACAGAAATCAACAAGACCTGGTGATTTACTATACAAAGCGTGAGAGATAATGGAGACATCAAATACAACTGCAAATTACAAGTGTGGACAGAGTTGCATCATTAATTGCAATAGGAAAAATCAAGAGTTGGAAATGCTTTGTGGGGGGAAGAAGGTAAAACTGTGAGAGACAAATGTGAGACATGCAAACACAAATATCTAACAGGCTACTGGAGACATGGGACCAAACTTGAGAGAAGTCAGAACTATATGTATATACTCAGAACTTCATTCAATAAATACTTTTGAGTCCCTATACATTGTGTCAGTAACTATTAGATTATAGAAGCATAAAAAAGAACAAGATTGACAGAGTTCCCCCCAGAAGCTTGTAATCTAGTAATCAAGACAGTTAATACAGTGTAGGATGGTAGGTGCTATGATGGATGAAACAAAAGGAGCACCTAACTTGAGAGCAAACAAAGTTTCCCCCAGTATCGGTGTTTTGTCATAACAAGACCTGAAGAATGACAAGCCAGTGGCAGAGTGCAAAGACAAGTGAAGTTGTGATCAGAGCGGGGATGGGGGCGTTAGTTGACATGTTCCACGCAGAGGGAAGAAAGCATGTGTTAAAGCTCAGAGCTGAGTGTGGTCACAGCTAGTTCAGGAAAAAAAAAAAAAAGCAAGAGCATAGAGTATGGTGTGGGAATGGGAACACACAAACATTTTTTTGAATAGCAAATACATGGAAATAGTTTAAAAATACATAAAGTATGAAGGACAATATACTTAAAAGCCTCCCTAACATTCCTGTACTCCAGACACCCAGTTCTCCACAGACACAATCAACATTGTTAGTTTCCTGTGTATCCTCCAGAGAAATGTTATGCTAACATATTGCACACTGTTTTTTTCTTTCCTTCCTGCCTCTTTTTACACACCATTCTGCACCGTTCTCTATGTGCATGTGTGTGTATGTTTAATTCAAACCTATAGCTGTACTTTCTAAAATGCTGACCAACAGATCACTTGGTTACACATCTGCACCAATGAAAACAAAATGCAAAGAAAATCCCTGCCATTCTCACAGAAGGAGTGGCATTTTCTAACTTCTTTAAAAATACGCATTATACAGTCCTTGCGCCTCACCAAAGGTGACAACATAATAAATACACTTGCTTAGTTCTCCTCACAGTTCAGCAAGGTCCACCAACTGCTTATTATAAGCCCTCTTTATGGACTTCTCCAGGGTTTTGTCCATGTTTTCTTGCTTTCCTCTCGACCTCTGGGATGGTACCACTAGATAGGGCACTTGTCATTGCCACAGCTGATCATTTCTCCATAGGAGACCAGGCTGCACAGATAGCACATGGGCTTGTTCAGTCAATGGGAAGGTTTGCTTGAGCCTTGGGGCATTTCTTCTTTTGGGGGCCTTTGCTTTCTTCTTAGATATTCCGGAGGTGATGTCATCATGGTCACGATCATCAGCTGCATTCTCCAGATTCTCAATTATCACTGTCACGCTGTCAGCGAGACTTCATTACTGGGTTTTTCTGCCTGGGTGACTGTCTTGTTCTTGGACTTATCCTGGCTGGCTTTGCCACTGCGGCCAGTGGTGTCACTGATCTCTTGGTGTGCCTGAAAGAGATCCACCTGACTGCCCACCTGATTGGTTCTGTTATCTACAAGCTCCACCACCTGACTAACAATCTGCATCTTCTTGTCATCCAGCTCCTGGCTCCAAATCAGGGCTCTCTGAATACAGTGCAACACTCATCTCTTCTGGATGCTGTCTGGGTCCCATTTAAATAGCTTATAATACTCATCTAGTTCCTTCAGGATTTGCTTCCCTCACTCCTGGAGGCCACCAGATCCCTGGGGCCAGGGCAGGAGGTCTGAGCTGTGTTCAGAGCCCGCAGCTTGGCTAACAAGTCTCCCCCTAGCGCCAGAGCACCACTATTGCTGGAAAACCCCCTCTTGTTTTTCTTTTTAAACAATATAACCTGGAGTTTTCCATATCAGTGTATACCAGTTTCTTCCTTCTGCTGCATAGCATTCCTTTATATAGCAACTAGATTTTAAATGATTTTAGAAGTCATCTAAGGACAACAGAGGGCCATAAATAGATTATATGAGGGGGGACAACAAAAAAAGAGAGGGGAGGGGAGGGCAGGGGGGAAGAAAAGGGATTAACTTCTGGATGGCGAACCCCTGCTAGTTCAGGCTTCCCCTGCTTGGTGAGTGTTCTAGGAACCCATCTGTATCAGTGCACCAGCTGGTGTTGTTATTAACAAGGGGCTGTGTTTGGCTTTAGTGAATTTTTGAAGACTTTACCCACGTTTGCCCATTTCGAGATAGATGATTTACCACACCATGCTCAGCACTCAGCAGTTTTTAACCAAAAACGGCATGACCCCCATGTCCCACTCTCCCTATTCACCCAACCTTGCCTCAAATGACTTTTTTTGTTTTCCTGGATGAACAAAATCCTCAAAGGGAAAAATTTTGGTGATGTGGAAGAGGTGAAACAAAAACCAACAAAAACACTAAGGCATCAAAATCAAAGATTTCAAAAACTGTTTTTCGAGCAGTGGAAAAAAAGTCTTGACAGGTGTATTGAGTCAAATGGAGAGTACTTTGCAGGTGACTGAAGTTTAAACATGTAAGAATAAAGACACAATTTTT
This sequence comes from Sturnira hondurensis, assembly GCF_014824575.4. Classification (NCBI taxonomy): domain Eukaryota; kingdom Metazoa; phylum Chordata; class Mammalia; order Chiroptera; family Phyllostomidae; genus Sturnira; species Sturnira hondurensis. Next base: position 1,425,133 of record NW_028079853.1, on the reverse strand, counting down.
TATAAATAAATTCCACGTAAGATTATACATGACCAAATTTACATTTTACAACCATCCTTCTGGTAACATGGGAATGACACAGAAATGTAGGCACTACAAAGGGTAAACAGAGACAGAACACTAGACTTATAGACTCATGAAAGCAGTGGAAGAGGAGAGAATCACGCTGATGTCCAGGTTTTTGCCTCAGACAACTTGGTGCCATTCTCTGAGACAGGGAACATAAATAAGCAGAGGTCCAAATATACAAGGGAAAATAATGAGTTCCCTAGAGGACAGAGTAAATTTAAAATAAATATCAGTCTGAAGACACCTCAGAGAACAAATCCAATCTTCCTTAGTTTTAGAGGTTAGAAAAGTGAAAACATGAAATGTCCTTCTGAGAGTCAGTGGTGGTAGAGAAAAAGCTAAAGTGCCCTGATTGGCATGGCGTAGTTGGCTGGACATTGTCCCACAAAGTGAAATGTCACGGGTTGATTCCCAGTGAGGACACATGGCTATGTTGCAAGTTGGTCCCTGGTTGACATGTGTGCAAAAGGCAACCGAATGATGTTTCTTTCCCTCTCTTTTTTCTCCCTTCTCCCTCTCTCTTGAAAAAAGAAAAAGCTAAGGTAAGGGTAAACCCAATTCTTAATTCATGTACACAAAAGTGATGGCAGAATTTATTAATTAGATCAGTGAATGAGGCTGAAGGACATTGTAAAGAAACAGAAGCTCACTAAAGAGAAATAGTCAGTGAGGCACGAGACCAAATACTTCAACACCACAAAATCCTAGAGAGATAATTTAAAGAAAATGGGAATACGCCAATGTACCTGAGAGATCGAGAAGAAAAATGGCTAGGATAATCCACTGTGAGTGATGTATCTTGATACAGAAGTTGAATGGTGACATTAGGAACTAGAAGGGAAGGACACTCCTCACATAAGAGAACATGTACAAAAAGAGGAAGCTATCAGAGATAAGATAAAGATGACAGAGACAGAGAAAAGATGCTACTGGAGACTTGTGATGCTCCCAGGAACCATTTAAAATAGTAGTGAGAAATAAACCTGCTTGGTCAAAGGGATAAGTTAAGAGGAACCCAAAACTGCTACAAGTACCAGGTCAAAACAGAGATAGTAATGGTAGTGTAAGTAGCTGCCTAATTTTTAAAAAGCATTAATGAAACAAAGTATCAATTTTCTTCAATAATATGAAATTCAATAGTACAATAGACACTTAATTATGAGATTCAATGTATTATTTTTGAAGAAAAAAATAGTTGCCACTTATTCATACCTGTGTCTGAATATCATCCCCTGTGACAATATTTCCTACAGCCCGCAAAGCAGGAGAAACCACTTTGTAATCATTATGCCTGCAACCATAAAAAGAAATGTTATTATATCCAACAATTCTATCCTTAGTCTCTCTTCCTTGGAGCTAAAATCCAAAGTAAATAACACATGATAGGATTTTAGAGCAGAAAGGTACCTTTGGTGTTTATTAAGAGAACCTTATGATGATGGAATGTTGGGTGTCCCCCAGAAGAACCATCTTTTATTTAGTATTTTGGGGTAAAAAAAAAGACCTTACAAATCTTTCCTAATAATATTTCCCAGGTATTCCATCACCCAGATTCTAAGTTTTCTCTCTCATTCTTTATTACAGTCATTTCCTCTTCACTTGGTCTCTGTTGTTGCCAAGGTAATGAAGAGCAGCAGTTAACATTTATATAGTACTTCTAAGTTTTATAAATTGCCTAATTTTTAGAGTAGAAAATATGTCAACTTGAAACAATCTGAAAATAAAAGCCAGGCTTCACACTTCAAATAGTGAACTCATAAAACCCCTTCTGACTTACTGATACAAAAACAACAACAAAAAACCACAAACAAAAAAAAAACCAGAAAAACAAATAAAACCCACAAAAACCCCTCCACAAAACCTTTTATATATTTGAAGACAAATATTAAGTCTTTATTTCAAGTAAGTTAATATATAAGATTGGCCAAAAAGTTCATTTGGTTTTTTCCATACGATGGCTATAGTAGTGTTTAGTTGTCTCTTTAACTTCATTCAAAACAATTTGTGGCAGCTGTCATGTCAGTGTGCATTTATAAAGAACTTACCAAAATTGGTGAATTTTTGTGTAGCCACTTTAATATTGAAGGTGGAAGAAAATAGGCAACATCTCAAAGGTAAAAACACAATTGAAACTCCAAAAAAGAATTGTGCGGTGTAGGGAGAAGATGCTGTGACTGACCGAATGTGTGAAAAGTGGTTTGCAAAGTTTCGTGCTAGAGATGATGCTCCAATTGGGTAAGACCAGGTGAAGTTGACAGCGATCAAACTGAGACACTAACTGAGAACAATCTGCGTTAAAGCATGTGGGAGACAGCTGACATACTCAAAATATCCAAATCAGTAACGTTATTGGTGAAAATGAAAAATGTGTCCTTTCTTTTACATAAAAACTAAACAGACTTTCTGGCCAACTCAATACATCAACATTCCTTAAAAATCCTATGTTCTCTCCCCTTCAATATGATTAATCATTCTTCTTAAAACTGACAGTTCCTTCACGTATATTTTAAGATCGAATGATTAAAAGAAGAAACGGTTAAGATACATAGTAATCTAGTAACTAAAGAGTAAAAAAGATTACTTCCCAGATTTTGAGTGCTGTACTTCTGACTCCTGGAGCATCAGACTACTTTGAACTCACAATAGCATTCTGCTGCTGATCTGAACCCAGTCTGTGACCAGCTACAATCCCAGAGTTTTGTCTTATGTTCATTACAACTGATCCAATCCATTCCACATGTCATTTGGGACAATGACTCTTTGCATCTACTTTGTACTACTTGAATTAAATTTCACATAGCTTGTAAGTGTATCATTTCCCCCTTTTGTTTTACTTCTAAGTTTTTTTCTTCAGTATTATTTTAAAATTTGATTAATAGTCTCTATGTTATCAGTAAATCTTCCACTCCACAAATCAAAGGTATTACAAAGACACATAGCAAAATAAAATTCAAAGTATGACGACAGTCTAGAATAAGCTCTAAATCAGACAGAAAGATTTAATTTTAGTGGCAATATTCCTTCTGCTATCCAATGGTTGGTCTCAGGCCATTAAGTATGAGCGGAAACTACACAGATCAGTTTTTTCAAATGTTCTTGAAAGACTGCTGACAGCGTAAGAGTGAGAGGCTCTTTAGAAGCCTCAGAATAAACAAATAGACATGACATCAACATAAACAAGTACAAAAAACAGAAGCCCAATGTATAATAAATCAATGTAATGAATTAATATTTGAGTACAGTGCAAAAAAATTAACATAGGGGCAAAAGAGCATACATACTTCCTTAAAGATAACTTACATCAGCAGCTCCACAAGTCTCCTACACACCCCTGCATCAATGACTGCCTGGATTTTATCATTCGGTCCATCTGATAGGTATGAAAGGGCCCAGCAGGCATCAGCTAGTACATCAGTGTCACTGACAAACAGCAACCAGGAAAGCACATTCAGACAGGGGGAAACCTGTAAAGGGAAGAGATGATTATAAAATTCTACAGAATAAGAGCCAGAAGTGAGGTGAGAAACTCCAGAAAGCAACAAGGAGTACACTTGATGACTTCTGGAGTGATCAGTGCACTTCTACAGATGGAGTGATAAGTGGCCGAGTAGCATTCCCATGTTCGAGAATGCTGTCCGTGGCCTTGCACTTTACTTTGATGAGGTGGTAAATTGAATACAATACCAATTCTCAGAGATTCCTTGCCAAGACACCCTCACTGTAGATGAAAAAGGTAAAAGTACTTTCACAAGTGCTAAAGCTAGAAAATTCTGTATTGTAGATATAGAAAATGCTAGCTTTAGAGATTAATTCAGAGCTTTTTACAGGCAGCAAAAATTTATTCTTAATTAGAAATAAGAAAAAGTCCTATTTCTCAGGAACCAAATAATTTTTGATAAAATGTATAATGGTAGAATTTTATTATGTTTCCTTTCATATTAATATTGGTTGCTACACTCTTTTAATTGGACTTTTTTCCTGCCAATTTCCCCCAACTATGATCTTTACCTTTGCAAATTCTGGAGGTGGACTTTTCCCTCGACAAAGATTAGACAAAGCCCATACTGCATTCCGGGTCATGGTCAAGCGGTTTTGCTTCGAAAATAACCTACAAATATGATAATACAATGGCAAACTGTGTAATGAATTAACATTAACTCTCTGATGGCATATATAGTTACTAAACCATTTTCTCCAGAACAATAAAGTTTAATTCTAATCAAATAATGTAGAATTTTGAGATTAGAATAAGACAGGATGCCTGAATACCTGAACTGTAACAAAAAATCCCAGTAGAAAATCCAAAATAATTTCCAAAGAAACATTGCTCTCTATAGAACTTCCCATATTTTTATTACTTAAAAAAATTAGAAACTTACTGTAAAAGAGGGGGAAGAATATTGCAGTCTAAGACATAGTCCCTGCACATGGTACTATCTCCAGCAATGTTGCCAAGAGCCCAGACTGCCTGTGAAAAAAATTATTTATTAATCATAGATTGTATAGTTTCTCTCAAATTCTTTCAAAATATGCAAACAAATCACAATAATTCTTTACAAAGTTACGCAGTAGTTAATGAAACATTTAATAACCCTAAGTTTACGCATCAAGGAGTCATGAAATCCTTGTGAGATTGGGGAAAGAAGATCAGTAACACTACGAAGCGGACATGTGAACACCCGCAGTAGTGGCTTGGTAAAGGGTGGAAATCGTTCTTACACATATTCTCTACCTCTCAAGTCTCCTTAAGTAACATTCCACACAGCCCTTGGTACAGAGCAGTGATTCATATGGCTTATTCAAGTGGTTAAAAATGTATTTTAAGCTTGCTTGCCAAAGCAAACAGTAAACAAAAATTTAAGAACAATCAAAATGCAGAAAATTTTAGTGAACTTTTGGGAGTGATGGATATATTAATTATCTTTATTGTCATATTGGTTCATGGGTATATACATATGTCAAAACTTATTTGATTTAAATATATGCAGTTTATTAGTAGTCAATCATACCTTAATAGAGCTATAGAAAAAATTCATTCTAATTTAGCACTGATTTATATTTACAAATATGATAAAGTTTGAAGTAATAAAAATTAATTAGAATTCATATTTTCTAAGTCTTTTTGTGCACAAAACTGACAAAAAAACTGCTACTTCAATCAACACTATAAATTCCTACAATAAAAAACTCAACTACCTACATGGTCTAAAAAGTATATCTAAGGGCTTAAAGAGTTTCAGGTTTGGAAGGAAAAATGGTTTTGTTTCTAGGAGAAATTTTACCTATATTCACTATTAAATATTCTATTTTAGTAAATTTAGACTCATAGAAAGCTCCCTCTAATGAATCATGGATTGTCATGGCCAAGTGGTAAAACTGAGGCCCTAAATATAAGAACAAAGGGAAAAACTGTATTCTTTCACCTGCTTCTTTCTGTGTCATTTTTTACCTGCTCCTGGACATCTTCAAACTCTGAGCTGAGCAACTCTATGAAGATGGGCACAGCTCCTGCCTGAATCACAATCCGGGTCTGAAGAGAATTTCCTGAAGCAATATTTGTCAATACCCAAGCTGATTCAAACTATAAAGATAAAAATAATTTCATTATCTTATTAGAATAGCTTGTTTACTTATAACAGTAAGATTTTCTGTATATGAAAAAAGATTTGGAGATTATTTGCATATAACCTATCCAGTGAATACATAATTTTTAAAAGAGGAATTCCCAGAAGAAATCCTCAGAAGCCTAGAGAACTATTCAGGGTATCTAAAGTTTCAGATGAAGGCAGAGCTGACAAGAGACTACAAAAAGAATGAGGGAGTGTTTCATACACTGATATGGAATGATTTCCCAAGATGTAAATTTTTTAAAAATGTAAAACAGTATATATTAGTAGGATATCATACCGTACTCTCCAAAGGGTTAAGAAGGAATGTGTGCATTAATTTACTCATTGCACAGAGTACCTCTTGAAGGAGTCACAAGAAACTGTAAATACTTGTTCCCTACATGGAGAAGTCAGGGTGAGTGGAGAACGAGGATGGGAAGGGAAAACACTACCTTTCACTACAAAGCTGTCTGTAACTCTGGCCTCAAACCATGTACACTATCTAATAAAAAATAAAATTAAGTCATTTCTATAGGATGGGAAAAGTGAAATGGAGAGAGGGTGTTAGTGGAAAATGTGTAAAATATAGGCAGAGTGAAAAAGGCAAAAGATGTTTTAAATGATAATTAAAATAAAAGAAGTTAGCATGCATATAACTAATAGAAATGGCAACTTCAGAGCATAAAAACTTCTTCCAATAAATGAGAAGGCTCTAAACCAAGGTAAGTGGTAAGACTTTTTTAAAAGAACATTCTTAAATGTTGATAAACTGGTAAACAGAGGGTATGAAGAAAACTATGGCCACTGAAAATTCCAGTACATCCTACCCACCTCTATATAGTAACTTGACTCTTTAACCTCATATGGAGAAATCTAGGAATTAACTATTAAATTCCAAAAATGAACTCTTACAGTTCTATCTTAGTTTACTTCTTAGTTTTGTTTCCTTCTCTCGTTTTATCTTTTATTTATCTTTTAATGAAGTTCTTATGCAGAAAAGAAAAGTCAGTGGTATGCCCCTTGAATGAGAGATCAATAAAAAGTCATCAAAAAAAATGGAGCTGGCTCTTCTTAGCTTCTGGGTACACTGAAAGGCAGCTATGATATGAAAAACTAAAATATCAATCATAAGGGGTAAGGGAAAATGGAAGAAATGGGAAGACAATCTGGTTAGCACAGTTCAAAGCCACATTAATGACAGCAAATTCACAGCAGAAGACGTTTAAAGAGGATGTTCAAAAAACCTAAACTTGTGACATACGCAAGTGAGATAAAGTGGTTTGGCAGCCACAACAGACACTGCTGTTATAGCAGCCGAGTATCAGAACCGGAGCACCGTGGTTAAATTAAAACTCACCAAATATCCCCCTGTAATTGAATTACTACCAAAATCAATGCTCAAAGCCCTTTCAATCTGTCTGAATTGAAACTTTACATTTATACAATACTTTACATTTTCAAAGCATTATTCACATACTCTCAGGTATTTCCCACAGCAACCCAGAAGCCTGGCTCTTGTAGTTTATGAATGAGGAAACTATCAGAAAAAGATCCAACAATCTAATGACTTGAATAATGTTACACAGCCAAAGAGAACTAGATTACAGCCTTCTAATATAATTTACTTAAATCCAGACTCTCTGGCTTCCTCTTTCATAGCTTCCTCTCTTAAGCATATCTATAGAACTGACAAAAATCCTTCAATTGTAGTTTTGGTATCTAGGGCCAGAGATGTCAAATAACATGTCAGATTGTTAGTGGACACTAAAAAGAACAACACAATTCACTTAAAACGTAGCTCCTTTGGCTTACTAGGAAAATTTATTAGTAGAACAGACACATATGATGTGAATATAAAAGCAAACTTTCCTACTAGAAAGCAAGCTCAAAATTCAACAAAGAGTCATTACTTACTGTAGAGACCAAGTCAAAGAAACAAAAACTGGAGGCAAAGCAATCTGTAAATAAGATCAGCACACACCCCAATCTGTCTCAAAGAGAAAACAGACTGTAGTGTGAATCTAATGAAAAAGCAGTGGTAACCATAACCCGAGTGGGTAAAGGATAAATTAAAAGGGGGTTTTCAGTGAAAAGAAATCAGAACACTAATTGCTGCCAGAGTCCAAACTGCTATTTGTCTGATGACCAAAGGTCTCACAGAAAATGAGAGAATTCCAGGTGCTGCTGAAGTGAATAAAAAGGAGAAGCATAATAAATGACAATGATTAGAAAAATTAGGAGTAAGTAATACTCTGAACACAGATGAAAGAAAATTAGACATTAGGACATTCTAGCCAAGGAAGAATGTACCAGTCATGTTTATTACTAAAAAGCACACAATGATGATAACCTCGAACACAAAGATTCAAGGTCTTTCTCGCTAAGAACGGAAATCAGAAATCAGTTCTGTCACTACTAGGACAAAAACAGACAAACAACTAACAATCAGAAGGCCACTGAAAACTAAATCATATTCATGCATTAAACATGGCATTAAAACATACATGCACACTGGATGCTGAGTACTTTAATGCTTACCTTGTAAAAACTCACCAAATTACATTTGTGCAATTTTCTATACCTATGTATTTATGTGTGTGATAAACTTCTCTGTCACTGGGTACTGTAGTCACTTTTTTGGTTAATGTTTTGGTTTTCAGTTCCTGATTAAGAATTTAACACAAAAGAGGCTCTGTCTGGGTGGCTCAGTTATTGGAGCATCATCCCACACACCAAAAGGCTGTGGGTCTGATTCCCCGTCAGGGCACATACCTAGGTTGTGGGTTTGATCCCTCGCCAGAGTGCATATAGGAGGCAACTGATCAATGTTTGTCTCTCTCTATATAAAATCAACAACAAAAAAACCCCCATATTCTCGGGTGAGGATAAAAAAATTAACAGTAAAGAGACTTGTGAAATAGGAAAGCCCAGAGTTATGATAGAAATGGTCAGAAAAAGTAACTTAAGTAAGTAACCATGTGACTCAAAAACAAATGAGTAAGATGAATGAAAAAAAAAAAACCAACCCCTAAGAAACAGTAGTACCTAAAGTAATAAATGGTAGCCAAAATAACTACCTTTACTTCCTGTTTGTCATTTTAAATGACTGTATTCTACTATATTCTTAGTGTTCCAAGAATGGCATCATATAAGGAAACAACCTGTCGTATATCTGTAACTGCTTATAAATTATAATTCTATTATTTTTCACTACCCAGAACTTGCTTAAATAAGTCTACGACTGCAATATGAAGGACACACTGAAGATTTGATATTTTCTCTCTTCCCTTTCTCAGCCTCTACCTTCCAGTGCTCAGTTCCTTAAATAAGGAAAATGAAAATCCAAAGCTGAAATACTTCTGACCTCCTATCAAGTTTCCCACTCCAGGTTGAGGTACGCCTGGTTCCCTTTCTCCATTTGGATCAGGACTCTGTTGCTGGCCACTTTGCTGGGTCCACTCTGGTTCCTAGCAAATGCCAGGCTCACCTGGAGAGCAAGTGAAAAGAAAGGCTCACATCAGAAAAATAAACCCAGATATAAAACTCTGCCGAGAACAGTGCCTGAGTAATCTGAGCAACCTTTCAAGGAAGGTAGAGGGGTCAATGAAGATGGGAAAAGACGTAGGAGGATGAATGCTTACTGCAGTTTATCACATTAAGATTTCAAAAGGGACCACAGAGGCAGGAATGGGGAAACTAAACCAATTTTTCCAATTTATGGCTTTAAGAGAAGTATCTAACGATTGGAGCAAGGAGGCTCATTACTAAATATTTTTATAAGCTTCTTTAAAAGGTTTGAGAATGTTGCCCTGGCTGGTGTGGCTCTGTGGATTGAGAGCCGGAGAACCAAAGGGTTGCCAGTTTCACTCCCAGTCAGGGCACATGCCTGGGCTGCAGGCCAGGTCCCCAGTAGGGGGTGCACGAGAGGCAACCACACATTGATGGTCTTCTCACTCTTTTTCTCCCTCCCTTCTCCTCTGACTAAAAATAAGTAAAATCTTAAAAAAAAAAAAAAGGTTTGAGAATGTAACATGTCAGCACTGCAAAGGACAGTATGAAGAGGCTGGAACTGGACTCAAAAAACAAAACAGAGTGGGCACAGGAAATATACCGTAAGGCAAACCAATTTCATTTCAAGGGCTCAAATATGTCTGAGACCTACATTGTCATTGAGCTTGAAAATGCTCTTAGACAAATGGTACTATCTGCTTCCAAAATCCTAGATTCCACCCATGTTCATCTCATTTGAGGGCAAGTGTATATCTGGGTAGCATTGCCCAAAGCAGGTGTTTTTATCTCCCTGGTTTGAGGTACCTCACTGATTTTGGAGTAAGAAAAGCCAGAAAGAACGTGAAGAGACCTTTTACTAGGATTTATAATCCTTTACCTGTGGAATGAACGAATTAAGTTTGTTCACAGGATTTACCAGTGAGTTTAGCTATTATGAGCATATTCTCTTCCTGGAAGAGAAATGGCAGAAGTCCCATTCCAAAGAGACACCATTCAAATTTCTAGCAAGCAAGTGGGAGTACCCAAGACAACTTACATTGTGGTGCCCTCCAAGAAGACAGAGGAAGGAGTACCCTCCAAGTTTCCCAGGCATGTCTAATTATTTGAGCATGAAGCCTCCTGGCCTTAAGGTCTCCCTCAATATACTTGCTCCTCCCATTTCTGGGGTGATCAAGATTACCCATTAGTCACACTGGAGAAAATACACCATGTTGTGCTACAATGTGCACAGACGAAAAGCTGGGGATGACCTTTAGATAATAAACAGGTTGATTATTTCTCAGAGTCTTTGGACAGCTAAGGTGAAATCAGGAGGCAGTCACTTCCAGAGGAATCATTTCTCAATCTTTCAGCCTAATTATCAGTCTGCACAAGGGTGGAATCTGAGAATTTAAATAGAAGCAAATTAGAGATTTCTGAAGGCATTCGTCTTCAGATGTTTTAAAGATACAAGTTCCAGGATTACAGAATCAAAAATGATGTAGAACTTACATGTGTCAGCCAGGAGAGGACACTGTCTGAGAGAACATGCTGTACTCTGTAGGGAGTACTGGAGAATGTAGAGATGAGGAAACACACCCTTCTCTGACATCATTTTAGGCCTAGGAGGTTGTACAAAGATGGTTGTACCATCTTTCTTTAGCACATTAAGAAACCAGACCTCTGTCAACACCTATTACAGAGTGAATTCAGTATCTCATAACTACTCTCACTGTCAGAGACAGGAGAGAAATATACTGTCACATGAACAAAATAATTTTCCCTACCTCCCTCTTCCTAAAAAGCTTTTCAAATGATAAATTGCAGTAAGGCTCTTCATTTGGTTCCTCTGATTCTCTTGGCAGGTTGCTTAGGGGCTCAGGCTCTGTTCTCTGCAGTGTTGGTTGTCTGGATTTCCTTTTTTCTGAGAAAAGTCTTTCTTTCCTTACTTTCTAGGTAAACCTGATAATTTTTCAGAAGATGGTGATCCTGGACTTAGATAAAGACTAGAATTATAATCCAGGAGGCAGCTAGCAAAACAGAGTCTTAATTCAAATGAACTTAGGAATTAGTAACTGTCAAACTGGAGGAGAAAAACTGATGGGATTCTGAAATACTCTACCTTTTCTGGATTTCTTGTTTTTCCTCTGGAAGAAACTCATCACCGCAACAAAGAAAGTAAAAGAATAGAAAGATGGGGTGGGAGGAAAGGAGAGAAAATATCAAGACAAAGCATCAAGTCTTATTATGAATTATCTGCAATACTCTGGAAAGTAAGGAACCTGGGGATAGGGTTGTCATTTACAAAACTGCCCCAATCCCTACGACCTTAAGAATAAGGCAAAAGCAGACAAGGGGGTGGAAGTTATCTTTATGATTAACTTGTTATTGGCAGATATTTACTTCGAAAAATAACCCCACTTTGTGATCTACTTGGTCTCTAACCAATTTTTATAGTTGCCTGAACCCTTCAGATTAGATACTACAGTGAGAATTTAGGTGTCATGGGTATTTGTTAAAACATAGAGAAACTAAGTCAGTTGGTTACCCCAAGAAGTCTAGTTGCTGAAAAATCACCAATTTACTGTCAGTCCAACTATTTTAAAATAGTATTTCAAAATTTCTAAATAACTCCCAGGACAAGTCAGTTGGGAGTGGTTCTTTTTACTGTGAAAATTATCTAATCCAGAAGTTGTAGAATTTCCTCTTGAAACCCTTACGTAATACAGTATTGACAGACTAAACACAGCAGAAAGCACACAGATTCCACACAGGGCTATCATCACCTTGTTAGTGCTTCTGAGGTAAGAGGAAGATTAATTCTGACCACGTATAGGGGTTAGTGAATCTCTGGATTGAGCCTACGCTACAAGGTTTTGAGAAAACTAACAAGTATAATCTAAAAATCCTTCAAAACCAAATTTGACATAGCCCACACTTAGGTCCTATCCATAATGGCTCCTCTACTGCAATAATTCCCTATTAAGTAAGTATTATCAACAATCATAAAATAATCTTTTACATGACTAGAAATGACAAAAACTCCAAAAAGTAAAACCAAGGATGGGCCTAGATGTTAACAAAACTATCAAAGAAACTAGCCATGTGGTTGTTAAGAACATCATTACAAAAAATTAACCCCTTAAACAGATTAAAAATAAGTAAAAGAATGTAAGTTTGCCACGAGAGTTAAGATATGAGACAAGAAATGAAAAGGTTCGCACCTGCAGTGTACAATTCTCTTTTCGTTTGAGGAACTCCACAAACCTTGCCACTACTCCTGGTGTGCTGATGACTTCGTCAATGGGAGGATTAGGTTCTGTGTCCCCATAAAATAAAAAGAAAAACAATCCTTTGATTTCAATACAAAGACTCTGCAGCTCAAAATTACTTCATAATATCCCTCCCTCCATTTTAGCATCTTTTTAACGCTGGAAATTTTAAAAAAGGGAAAAATGTCAAGCTGAATTTGTTCACTTTGACACTGTGGTAGCTTGAAAGATTTCACAGTAAGGTAGGCCTTAACATGGAAATGATGGGCAGAACTCCTAAAAATTAAAATGACTACCTCTGCTATTCTAGAAAATAGCAGGAAAAACATCCAAAGACAACCACTGTTATTTTGGTAAAATTCCTTTTAGCCCTTTTTCTGTGTATGGATTTATTGTTCATCTTTTTGTTTAGCATAAACTGTCTGTAGAAACTGGATTAGGGGAGTATTTGAAATCTTGCTCCCCAGCACACATTGTCAGTTTGGCTCAAAGTCTTACAAAAATAAAAAAATTTAAAAAACAAAAGAGAAAAAGGAAAAAAATAAAAGAATCTGGGCCAGAAGATTCTGAGTGTGTTTGCAGGACTTATTTTTGCAGCCATAGTATCAGGTAGAAGCCAGAGCAAGAACCTACCAAGGATGACTTGCCAAATTAATCTTGTTTTCATTTACAACAATAGAGCATCTTATAAATGAAGTAAGTTGGTAGAAGTTTGTTGAGTAAATAAATAGTTAATGACCTAACCAATCAGCATAACAACTTCAGCATCAGATTTAACAAAATTTCTGATGACATTCATGTAGCAATGCATGAAAAATGGCAGCTGGACTATAGTCCTGCTAGGAATTCTGAGCCAAGTCAACAGCTTTACTGAAAGAAGTGATTCAATGTTAATTTGGAGAGAGCTCTAATGACATGCTTTTTGCCTAGTTCAATCTTTTTACCATTCGGATAGAGACAACAAATAAATTTGATGTTATAATAAAGATTAAGTAGTTAATACGCTAGATTACAGAAACAACATACAGAAAGACCAGTAAGAAGCCAAAGTTGCCAATAAAGCAGCAGGGGTTAAGTAAAACTACAAGTGAATTTTTAAAAATTAAAAAAAAAATCCATACCACTTCACAGGCAAAACTTAAAAACAATTCATGAACCTAGCAGGTATAGCTCAGTGGATTGATCGCGGTTGGATTCCCAGTCAGGGCACATGCCTGGGTTGCAGGCCAGTTCCCAGCAAGGGATGCATGAGAAGCAACCATACATTGATATTTCTCTCCCTCTCTCCTTCCCTTCCCCTCTAAAGATAAATAAATAAAACCTTTAAAAAATTCATGAAGAAAAGTGTTAAGAGAGTTTAGATTGCTGCAAACACAACAAAACATTACTATGTCATTACTACCGAAATAACTGATACTATCTTGGAATACATTACTGGCATGTAGAGTCTCAAGGCAATCTCTCACCACTGACAGAGCAGTAACACACCGGGCGTACTGCATTCTAGTTACCGTGTTTCTAAGAAAGGAGGCTGGCAAACTTGAATACATGTGGGGAAGCAGAAGAGTGGTGAAAGGCCTTAAAAAGTCACATTATGAGTGAACCCCATTAGGCTCAGCACGCTGAAAAGAGATCTTTAGAGGGGTGGGGAAAGGGTATATAATAATGGCCTTCAAGTATTCAAAAATTTGTCATGCAAAAAAACAAAATTTTTTTTTGTTATGGTGGTAGATTTTCATTCCCATTAACCTCAAGGAGAATGTTAACTTGTCATTAATAACTCCCAACAACTGTAACTTACTACTGGTGGGTCAGTTCTAAGTATTTACTATTGACACTGTAATACAGTTCCGAGTTCCAGAGTTCTTTTTGCTTGCCTAGATGAGAATGGTATTATGTTCCATTCTACACTAATTACACAAAAGGTAGCTACCCTGCCCACCAATAAATCCATAGTTAATTTCAGTGATAAACTGCTGACACTAAAATCAACAATCACTGCCCTTTTCAAGTGATATTTTTAAAGTTTTCTCTTAAAAAAGAGTGGGGTTTCTCAATATGAATGAACAGAAAACACTGCCTACTGTTCTTATCACTTTAAGGTCTTTTATAAGATAGCTCAGAAATAAAAATGCTGTTGCTTTCTGATACTGATAAGATCACAGAAATAAGTAAGGAAACCCCAAAGTCAGCTATGGCTCACAACTGTGCATTTGTATGTATCCTTACATTCTGTTCACAACCTCTAAAGCAAGTTACCTGTGTTATGAACAACAGGCTATGAGAAAGTAACACACTGTGAACAAATATGAAACATAACATCCAGAACTCACCTTTTGAAAGCAGTTTTCTGAATTTCTGTGTTGCCGAGAGTTGCTGCTCTGGGCTATTAGAAAATATCATTTCAATCATGTCGGAGGTAATAACACCACCCTGGGATCACAAACAGAAAGTAAATATAAGGAAATTTTAACTTTAATTCAGAGGAAAACAAAGATAGTAAAAATTGTGGCCATGTTATTAAGTTAACCATATTTATCTAGAAGACTTACACAAAGAGAGGGCGACCTCTACATGTATGACATGATTAATAGTGTAATGAAGCTAAACTATTTGTCTATCATTAAAAAGCTCACAACAGCCCTGACCGGGTGGCTGGGTTGGTTGGAGCATCATCCTGTACAACAAAAAGTTGCAGGTTCAATTCCTAGTCGGGGCACATACCAAGATTATAGGTTTGCCCTGGTCAGGATGTGTACAGGAGGCACTGATCAGGGAATTGTCAATGTTTTCTCTCACGTCAACAATTCATTCCCATTCTCTCTCTCAAATTAACAATCATATACTTGGGTAAGAAACATTTTTTAAAAGTTCACAACACTGATAAAGTAGTAGTAGTAAATAATAAGACAAAGTGTTTATTATTCTTTCTCTCCTTGTTCATCAAAGGGTTAGCTATTCCTTGTCATTCAGATTAAATGTTAAATTTTAAAAGAAGGCTTTTCATGACTTCCAAATCTAAAGGGTCCATTCCATCTCTATCCCATCCCTCTATTTTAATCCTGGGTCTACCCCTTTTCATTATCAGCTACACACACACACACACACACACACACACCCCTTTTATCCTCTTCATTTTTTTAAAAGAAGAAACAATAAAAGAAAACATTTATATGGAAAATGCAGTAGAGGGGTAGTAGGCAAAGGGGTGCATGGGTAAGCCTAGTTCAAAGAGGGGAGGGGAGCTGGCCACCCCCAAACTCTCCTACACAGGATAGGATAATTATATTTTTCCTAGTTACTTCCCAGGTCCCCCCAGTATGCTATAAGCTCCTTGAAAGCCAAAGATCCTGTTGATCTTACCACTTTGTCCCTGAGAGCTGTACAGCAGATGCACAATATGTATTTACTGAATGAGTACAGAGCAGTCTTACATAAATCACAGGTTCAAGCCACTGCTAAATCCAATAGCTGACCCTAAAATTTATTTAAAATTTCTATTTTCTTTATTAAAATGTTTTAGTTCCTATTTTCTTGCTTTTTAGAACTTTTCCATTTTCCACTATAACCCATCCCCAGTATTAGTAGTTAACTCTCTTCTCAAGATTATTTGTCAATGAAGTAAAGTTTGTATCATTTCATCAAGGGTTATAGTCAACAAGATCAACTGTGAAGAGAGCTGCACTGAGTTGAAAGCACCAGATGGCTGGTAAGCAAAATCTAACACTTAAGAATCCCCATGGAGAGAATGAAGCATCCTGCTCTTAAAGGTTAGAAAAGTTAACTGCTCTGAAACTTAAAAGACTGATTCCTGAACAAACAGAGGCATCTACATAATTCTACTTTGAATACATTACGTGTGTATATCTATCTATCTATGTCTCTCTATATGTGTGTACATGTATCTCTGTTTTCTTCTCTCTCATAACCCCTTATCGTATTACAAAATGTACTGACTTTACATTCATAGTATTTAAGTATCATTAACTTTACATCATAGCATTTAGGTTATAGGACATCAGGGTGAAGAGTGAACAACATCCAACTCTACATCCTCTTCTGGGGAAAAGGTTAGTGCATTATAAGTTGCACGCAGGGCAGTTACGTTACGTGGAGGTACAACGTTGTTCCTGTCTCTGAGTCTTAGTTTAGTTTAAGAAGCTGTATATGTGGATGCCAAACTGACAGACAGTAGACTAGGATGGTTAATTTTATGTGTCAACTTACGTTATAACATCCAGCTGTTTGGACAAACACCAGTCTAGATGTCACTGTGAAAGTACTTAAGCCAGTATACTATGATGAAAGTAGATCACCCTCTGAGATGTGTGTGTGTGTGTGTAGGGGGGGTGCCTCATTCAATAAGTTGAGCAAAGACTGAGATATCCTAAAGAAGGAATTCAGCCTAAAAACCACAACAGTTATTACCTGAATTGCTAGCCTGCTGGCTTGCCCTATGGATTTTGGACTTATCAACTCTAACAACTGCATGTGCTTAAAATCAATCAATCTCTTTCTCCTATTGATTGTTTCATCTGTAGAACCCCCAATACAGTCCACAAAATACTTCATATTCATCTAACACCCACTAAAAAAAAAAAGAACAGCTTAACTTTCTGAAAGGCCTGGAAGAATTCACCACAAAATAATAGTGACTGCCGTGTCTATATCAATTTCAAATGTGTTTTAAACTCCCCGGATTCCAAAAGAAAACTGGTCTATAAAAACTGTAGACCTATGAAGTGGAAAAAAAGGGAAAATCTACTATGGTATATAATATGCCACCATAAAAAAAAGGAGGTGGAGGAAATTTATCTTCTCAGAAGACTCTAGTAACAGTGGTTGTCACTAGAAACAATGAGTGACTCAAGTGAATGAAGAGAGGTTCTCTTTTTTAAAAACCATGCACAGACATGTCCTATTAAAATACTACCAAATTCATTTTAATAAACCAAAAATATAGACAGGTGTGATCTATATAAAGCACAACTTTTATCTGTTCTTGTAGCCTCAAGATAGTTACAAAATGGATTATAATAAAGAATTCCAACAGCTGTGCTATGGAACCAATTTTTAAAATCATAAAAACATACCCAATTTTGTAACTGAAATAATAACCAATTGGGATTTCCTTTAACATATCCCTTGTTATTCAACTTTCAAGGAATAGTTTTATTTTAATTATTTTGGTAAGTTTTAATAGCTAGATTAACCTTCATTATTTAGTTAACCCTATTTAACAGCATGTTATTTAAAGTATAATAAACATTTAGTATATCATCAGATTTAAGTAGATAGCTTGTTTAAAAATGAAATGCCAAGTAGTTTTGGTAGCCATATCATCTTTTTTCAAAAACAAAAAGAGATCCTACCTCACATTTTCATAAGAGAAACACCAAAGAGTTTCTTCCATTATTTTACTTACTGGCGCCATTTCCATGTTATTAATCTGAGCTTCGTGGAAACCTCCATCTGACATAACTTCTTCTTCTGTTTCTTCTTCTGCTGTAGCAACATTTCTTCGCTTGAATAACTGAAAAATAATAGACGGTCACTTAAGTAATTCTAATAAAAAGGAGTTCGAAAGCCAAACACTAGTCACCCCACTTAAAAGGTAGTAAGGATGGAGCTTCTTGGAAATCATTTTAAAAATTCCAAAGTTTGTGCCACCTTCAACCTTTCCTGATGAGGAACTATTTCAAAATTCTCCAGTCTTTATAATCTACTGCAATTAACTATCACTTGATGAGGTAAAACTGACCAAGAGGCCTCACACTGCATGACCTATAAAAAAGGTTAAGACTGGCCAATGGAGCTGGGGCATGCTTAGCCATTGTCCTCTTCCCTTATGTGAAGTAGGTGATAGGAAAGTCTCACTATATACCAGGAAAAATAAGGATAAAAATGATATCAAGATGACTTACAACTCTCAAAGTTAGTATACTGAGAGGCTTCTTGACTTTCCCAACCTGTCCAGCAACCATTGGTGACAAATGACTTCTGCTTGAACACTACCTTTAAAGCACCCATTTACCTGTGCAGACAAAGGAGAACAGTTCTCTCCAAAGGCACTCCATGAAGATGGCTTCCATCACATCCTCGAGAGTCCTATGCTATTCACTTATTTATCAAGTGTATTCTCCATTATGGAGCAATAATTTACCCTCTCATCCTAAGTGACTAAAATAACAGACAAAAATCCATAAAACGATGGGTTTCAGTCACTGAAAAACAGGTAGTCTAGGCAATAAAAGATCCTTCAGAAAAGAAGCATTAGTCCTACAATTGCTTCGGTTTACTGCCTGGACAGTATTTCTGGGCTGCAGCACAAGGAGGGTGAACCCTAACAGAGCCTGGAGGCCAAGACACCCAGAATACACAACACAGCACACTAAGAGGAGAAATCAACTTAGAGAGAACTCAAAAAATCTGCAGAAGGTCTTCCTCGCTTAGTACTGATCATTGCAGCTATGTGAGGAAGAGATCCAAAAATGGGAAAGGAACCACTTTTGAGGAGCATACAGAACAATTCTGGAGGTCACAGAGATCAAGTAATAGTTTATGTTTTGACCAGCTATAATAGAAAAAAACCTCTCATATATGGGTCATTGAGTGTAATACTCAGAGGGATGCTAAATTAGCCCTAGAGTAGAGGCCGTTCTGGTCTAGCCCAATGAAACATAAAAGCAAACTGGTTCCAAGTAGTTTAACTACATCCAAAGACAATGTCAGAATTATAAACATTAAAAAAAGACAGGATTATACTTATTAAAAAAATATATTCAAAAACTCCAACACCAAATGAGGTAAAATTCACAATGCTTGTCATTCAATTAATAACTACCAAGCATGCAAAAGAAGTAGAAAAGACCACCCATGAGGAAGAGAAAAACATCAACCACATCAATTAAATCACCTAGAAATGGCAAAGACGGCAAACTGAACAAGAACATTAAAATAGTTGTTATAAATATATCTATAAATTTAAAAAGTAAAGTATAACCAAGAAAAGGAGAGATAAAAAACCTGAAAAAAAGAAAGCAAATCAAATAGCTAGAGATGAAAGATACAATTTTTCAGATGAAAAATATGCTGGGTGGGGTTAACAGCAGATTAGATATCATAGAAAAAAAGATTAGTGGATTTATGGACACTGCCACAGAAAAATTCCAAAATAAGAGATAGAAAAAGGCTGAGAAAATTTGTACAAAATTTAAATATATGCGTGTGGGACAAGAAACATATTAAACAGACTTCACGACTGTAGATATATAAATGGAATATAAGCCGTGAAAAGATGCACTCAACTTTAGTCATTAGAAAGTCAAATGAAAATTCAAATAATACTGGCATACTATTACACACACATCAGAATAGGTAAAATGAAAAAGACTGATCATACTAAATGTCAACAAAGATGTGGAGGCACTGAAACTCCACTCATTGCTAATGGGAAGGTCAAATAGTGCAGCATATTTTGGCAAATAGTTGATAGCTCCCTAACTATACAGCTACTAATCAACCCAGCCATTGTATTCTGTTCCTAGATATTTATCCCAGAGAAAAGAAAATATGTATCCACAGGAGCTATGTATGAATGTTCACAGCACCTTTATTTGCAATCACCAAAACCCAGAAACAACCCAAAATACTATTAACAGGTGGTGAACGGATAAACCAACGGCAGTTTATCCATATGACAGAATACTACTCAACAATAAAATGAAACGACAGGACTTCCACCAAGATGGAGGTGTAGGTGGAAACACTGTAACTCCTTGCACAACCAAGTTTAAAGTCAACAAAGTTTTAGTAACAAAAACGCAACCAAAACACAGAAAATTGAACTATACAGAAGTCCGATGACAACCACCATTCAGCCAGACCGGTAAGAGGGGCAGAACCAGCGACTGGCAGAGCGGGGTTGCGCAGGAAAACTCGGCCAGACCGACCTAGGCATGTGGGTGGTGGTTGGCAGATCCCAGGCGTGGGGTTGTGACGGGAAGACCCAGTGAGGGTGCAAGGCAGAAGGCTGACCTCGGTCACACATTCCCCCACAGATAAACCAGCAAAGGAGCGAGCAGTCAGACAGACTGCACAGGCCTCAGCGGCTTGTGGGAAGCAGCAGAGAGAACCGCCGTTGTTCCTCTCTGACCCTGCCCCCACATACAGCATGACAACCAAGCGACTGAGTTGCCCCTCCCTGGTGAACACCTAGGGCTGTGCCCCTCATATGTACAGGTGCAAACAGATCAAAACACGGCTCAGGAAGAACTCAAAGCCCCAGAGCCAATAAATCTAAGCAACCAAGAAATAGCCAACCTCTCAGATGCACAGTTCAAAACACTGGTGGATCAGGATGCTCACAGAACTGGTTGATTTAGTCACAAATTAGAAGAACAAATGAAGGCTAAACTAAATGAAATGAAGGGAAATGCACAGGAAACCAATAGTGATGGAAAGGAAACTGGGACTCAAATCAAGGGGTGGACCAGAAGGGAGAAAAAAAATGACCAAACAGGAAAATATGAAGAAACAAGGATTCAAAAAAATGAGGAGAGACTTAGGAAGCTCCAGAACATCTTTAAACGTTCCAACATCCGAATTATAGGGGTATCAGGAGCGGAAGAAGAAGAGCAACACATGGAATACTTATTTGAACAAAAAATGAAGGAGAACTTCCCCAATCTGGCAAAGGAAATAGACTTCCAGGAAGTCCAGGAAGCTCAGAGAGTCCCAAAGAAGTTGGACCCAAGAAGGAACACACCAAGGCACATCATCATTACATTACCCAACATTCAAATGAAGGAGAGAATCCTTGAAGCAACAAGAGATAAGGGGACAGTCAACTACAAAGGAGTTCCTATCAGACTGTCAGTGGATTTTTCAAAAGAGACCTTACAGGCAAGAAGGAGCTGGAAAGAAGTATTCCAACTCATGAAATCCAAAGACCTATATCCAAGATTGCTCTACCCAGCAAAGCTTTCATTTAGAATGGAAGGACAGATAAAGTGCTTCTCAGATAAGGTCAAATTCAAGGAGTTCATCATCACCAAGCCCTTATTATAGTTCAAGGGACTTCTCTAAGAAGAAGATAAAAAATACGAACAGTGAAAGGACGGCAAACTCAAAGTTATTAACAGCTACACCTAAAACAAAAGCAAACTAAGAGGACAGCTAGATCAGGAGTGGAGCCACAGAAATGGAGATCACATGGAGGGTTAGCAACAGGAGAGTGGGAGGAGAAGGAGAGAGAAAGTATAGAGAATAAGTAGCATAGACAGTGGGTAGAAAATAGACAGGGGGGAGGGCAAGAATAGTATGGGAAATGTAGAAGGTAAAGAACTTGAGACACATGGACATAAACTAAATGGGGGGAATGGGGGGGGAGGGGGGGAGGGGAATGAAGGGGGGGAATTAGAAAAACTGTAATGGCATAATCAATAAAATATATTTTTAAAAAAAGAAAAAAGAAAATGAAACAAGCTACTGATACATGCAAGAGCATAAGTAAAGCTCAAAATGATTAAGCTGACTTAATTATTTATCAAAATGTAATAAAAATAATATATACTGTATGATTCCATTTATGCAAGTGAATCAGTGGTGACAGAACACAGATTATAAGTTGCTTGGAGATAGTAAAGAGGTGAGGAAAACGTACTATCCAAAGGTATACCAGAAAGTTCTGGGAAAGATAAATAGGTTCACTATCTTAATTATAGCAGTAGTTTCACAAAATATATCAAAACATCAAATTGTACGCTTTACTGTGACCTATACAGCCACAAGCATTTTTTTTTAAGACAGAAGAGAGTAATAGCTGAAATAAACTGAAATATGCTAAACACTTTAAGGTCCTAGTAACACTAAAACACCCTCACATTCCAATGGTCTGTTTGGAAGATGCTAAGGAACCAACTCTGTATTCTGAAAACAAAGGGAAAAACTCCAGTATTTCTCTTTCCTACATGATTATTAATTCAGGAAAACCAAAAACTTACTGAGGAAAAGCTCTTCTTTAGACTGGGTTATCAACCAATTAAAAAAGTAGAAGGAATAATAGAATAATCACTGCAGTGGTCATTTCATGGTCAAGTAATGTATCTAGACATGACCATCAAACACTACTAAAGCCCGAGGTAAAAAACTGATAGATATGAAGGAACTGTTAACTTTTTAAAGTACAATAACTACTCTGGTTTAAGTTTGAGTCTTTATCTTTTAGAGATACTTACTGAAGTATTTATAAATGAAAAAACTTTTTATCTGGGATTTGCTTCAAAGTAATCCAGGGTATTATTTTACTTCCGTCTGAAGGGCACCCTTTAACACTGCTTGTAGTGCAAGTCTGGCAGTGATGATGAATTCTTTCAGTTTTTGTATGCCTGAAATGCATTTTTATTCTGTCATTGTTTTAAATATATATTTTTGCCAGGTACAGAGTTCAAAGTTAACAGTTTCTTTCTTTGAGTACTTTACAAATGTTTTTCTAATGTCTTCTGGCTTGTATCATATGTTGCCATTGAGAAATTTGACATCACCTTTATCTTTGTTCTGCTGTAACATGTCTGTTTTCTCTGGGTGTTTTTAAGACTTTTCTCTTCACCACTGGTATTGAGTAATTTGGTTATAATGTATCATGGTGGTTTTCTTCATGTTTTTGTGTCTAGGATTGAGTTTGCAGGACCAGTGGGTTTAGAGTTTTCAATAATTGTGAAAAATTTTTAGTCCTTATTTCTTTCAATAACTTTTTTTTTCTCTTCCACACTCTCTCTCCTTCAGGTACCTCCAACTGTCCATGTATGAGGCTTCTTATAAAGTTGTCCCATAGCTCAGTGGTCCCCAACCTTTTTGGCACCATGGATGGGTTTTGTGGAAGACCATTTTTCCATGGGGTGCCGGGGGGGGGGGGGCGCGAGGAGAGAAAGGCTTTGTTATACCCTGCCACCAGATGCAGCTTAACTGTCACTTGCTACTCACTGATAGGGTTTTGATGAGTTTGCAAGTAACTGATTTATTACGGCCTCTGTGCAATCAAACCTCTCTACTATTTGCAGCTGCTCCCCAGCGCGGGCATCACTGCCTCAGCTCCACCTCAGATCAGGCACTAGAGTCTCATAAGGAGCATGCAACCTAGATCTCTCTCATGCACAGTTCACAGCAGGGTTGGTGCTCCTATGAGAATCTAATGCTGCCAGGATCTGACAGGAGGCAGAGCTCAGGCAGTAATGTGAGCGATGGGGAGCGGCTGTAAATACAGATGAAGCTTCTCTGCCTGCTGCTCACCTACTATTGTGCGGCCCTGTTCCTAATAGGCTACAGACTTTAGTGGTCTGTGCCCAGGGGGTTGGGGACCCTGCCATAGGTCAGTGATGTCCTCTTTTCCATGCATGTGCACACGTGTATATTCTTTCACCTTTTAAAAAATCCTTATCCAATAATATGTTTATTTCAGGGTTGGGGAAGAAAGAGGAACATCAGCTGGTTGCTTTCAATACTCACTCAGATCAGGGACTGAACCCACAACATTCTGGTGTACAGGGTGATGCTTCAACCAGCTGCGCCACCCAGCAAGGGCTTTCACCTCTCTTTTTAATTTTGGATATCCCTTTGAATAGTATATCCTCCTATCCCTTGAAGTTAGTTAATGTTTTCTTCTGCAATTTCTAATTTGACATTGATCTTATCTATGTACTTTTCTTCTCACTGTAGTTTTCATCTCCAGAAGTTCAATTTGAGTCTTTTGTGCATCTTTATGTTTCTACTTAACTTCTGAACATATGAATATAAGCAGTAGTTACAATACTGCTTTAATGTCATCCTCTAATTCTGTGTCAGTTTCAATTGATTGTTCTCCTCATTAATGGCCCTGTTCTACTTCTTTGAGCACCTGGTAATCTTTATATGCCTGACATAATCAACTTGACTTTGTTGAATACTGGATATTTTTGTATTCCTGTAAATCTTCTTGGCCATTTATTCTGGTATGCAGCTAAGTTATAGAAATAGCTCGATCCTCTTAGATCTTGCTTTTATGATGTGTTAGGTAGTTCTAGAGCAGAACTAAGCCTATGGCTAATTAACTCTCCACTAATGAGGCGAGACTCTCCTGAATACCCTACATATTGCCCTGGGAATTATGAGTTTTCCCAGTCTGGCTAGGGGCATAGGCCACCATTCTCAGCCCTGTGTAGGTACAAGACACTACTCCCTCTAATCCTTTTGGATAATATTTTCTCTAGCCTTGGGTAGTTTCCTCAAACACATGGACTGATCAGAATTCGGCTGGAAACCCTTCGAAGAGCTCAGGCTTCTCTCTGTACATACACGTCTCTCCTTTCTGGGATTCCACTCTATGAACCCTATTAGCCTTGTCTCCCTGGACTCTCAGCTCTGTCTTCTCAACTCAGGGAGGCTTACTTCTAACACAGTCCGCTCTCCCTGTGTTGCGACTTTAAAACTCTGGCAGTAAGCTGACGCTGTGACAGGGTTCACTTCATTTCTCATCTCTAGAGATCACTTCCTTCACTGCTTGATAGCTGCTATCTTGAACAGTTGTTTAATGTACTTTATCTATTATTCTTGATTGTTTCAGGTGGGAGGATAAATCTGGGCTCTGCTACTCCACTTTGGCAAGAAGTGGATGTCCTTACAGTACCCTTTCTGATACTCAAAATATCTTACTTTTGGCTAATGGAAGCCTGTTCAAGCTACCTCGTGAGTCTTTTCAACACAATTTCAGTAGTCTTCAATTACTTCTTTGTTATTAAAAATTACAGGTTCACCTTGAACATTCCCTAGCTTTAATCAAGAATCAGCTATCTTTCCAAGAAGGCTTATTCCTGTGAGAGGAAGATTCTAATGACCACAATCTCGGAGTGCTGGGGTACTCACTTCACTTCAAGGTATTTCACTATTTCTAGGCCTTTCACAGTCCCTAGTGATACCAATTCAAATTTATGTAACTTCTTTGCTTTTGTATTCTCATTATTTTCTTAATCTAAAATGTCCAGGTTCCTACATTAACAAATACTTAATTTGCTATATCAAACTAACTGTCAAACTTATGATTACTAAAATCAGTTGAAGGTTTGTTTATACTGCTTTTTACCCTTAAGATATATTCCAATAGAGATAATTATAATCACACTGCCATATTTTAAATGTACTAATAAAATAATTCCTCTCTGTATGGTTTAGCCACAAGCATGCCATACAGGGCCATTTAATTCCTTGTTTATTTTTAAGAATTTATTTCTTCATTTTGATTTAATTTGTTTTACCATTAGTTAAAACATTTAGATTACTCCAAATCAAACTTAATCACTAAAAGTACATCTATTGGTTTGCAAAATTTATATCCACAGTCAGTGCTTTTAATATGCTATGGCGGGATCTTTAATTACTACAGGTCATGGTACATACCACAGGTGATAAAAAGTGGAATTTGAAATTAAAAACACAATACCATTTACATCACAAGTATCAACACAAGAAAAGAGATGAGAAATTCCCAACGAAGGTTAAGTCCTAAGACTCCAGCTATACAGCAAACCCACAGGATAGACAACACTGACTGGAGCACGAGGACAGAAAATGTGGGGTAGAGGTCTTCGGACAGGGAGGTGGGGGCGGACTATAACCAATAAATTATATGAGAAGTTTTACCAAGTAGAAAATGAAACAAAAATAATTTAAGAGAGCTATAGCAGAGAATGAGAAAGTACCCAGGATCAAAGAAAGCCACTCATGCTTAAAAAAAAAAAAAAAAAAAGACAAATTAAGTCCAGGAAAAACAAAGTATAAGAAAGAAAATGTAACCACAGTATACTATTCAGCTCAGCAATACTTAGATATTGTAATATAACTATACTGTGAGGATGGATGTAAGGGAAAGAGTAGCATAAGAGCTTAAATCTTCACCTCTCACAATAGCACATCAATGAAAAATACTTTAAGTAGATAAATAAAGACATATAGTAGCATACACATATTACTTAGAAATTTAGCAGTACAAGCCACAGTGAACAGTTAAGAGGGTGAAACAGTACTTTACTCGGGATGAGAACACTGCTGGCTTGGTGGCGAGTATTTCAGCTCTGTTCCACTCTTTCGACTACGTACACGTATCACTCAGAGAAAAACAGGTTTTGAAAAAGAAAAGCACTACCAAAACAATCGTGACTTCTATCTTTATAGGTATACCTGATTTACATGTTGCCCAACCTTGTCAACCAAGTTAATCAACGGGTAAAGCTGGCTGTCCACAAGTTTATCAACCTGCTCACTTCACAAGGCAGTTCTTGTGACTAAAAACAACAAACAAGCCTCCATTCTTCCTCACTGTCATTTTTACAATGTCAAAACAACACTATGTTACCTACTCAGACTGAGTTAACAAGCATCTATTTAATGAAAAATATTTTAATACTAAATGTAAAGTGTTCGTCTTTCCATATGTGTAAAATTATAGACAGTGGCTCAATCAGAATATCAACTGGTAGAGTTTTGTTGACAGAAATAAATTGTAGTTTGGTCTGTCAGTGTCAAACAGAGAGCATTTATACAGTGCTGCCAAGATATCAGATATTAATTGCTTGTCTGCTAATAGGATAATCCTAAAAGAAACAGCTACTTTTTATATATATAGTTCGCAGCATCAATTCCTGTACTAGCCTCAAATACAGCTGTTCAACTGGCCTAAAAGCCTGTGACTTTCCCAGATATATAACAAAGCAACTGCGGAGAGATAAAAAGTACTTAAACAAACCTATATTTTAT
This sequence comes from Sturnira hondurensis, assembly GCF_014824575.4. NCBI lineage: Eukaryota > Metazoa > Chordata > Mammalia > Chiroptera > Phyllostomidae > Sturnira > Sturnira hondurensis. The sequence goes on along the minus strand of NW_028079853.1, from coordinate 1,397,910 downwards.
TGATGTTTACTTTTTTACAAACTAGGCACGAAACAAGTACTTTTATGATATTAAGAAGTCTAATTAGTATTATCAGTTCCCCCTACATAAGCTGGCACATATGAAATGACAAAATTAAGATTTTAAGTAGAGCAGTATTTCAGAAACTTATCACAAAAACATTAAAGCCTAAGCATACTTTTTAGATTTCATACAATGAAGATGATGACAGAGTTTCAACCATAAATGTTTTTATTCAAATATATGGGGCCATACTTGCCATTTATACATTAAGAATATAAAGCATTTTGCCCTGGCTCATGTGGCTCAGTGGACTGAGCGCTGGACTGAGTGCCAGACTGAGCCCCAGACTGAGAACCAAAGGGTCACTGGTTCCATTCCCAGTCAGGGCACATGCATGAGTTGCAGGCCAGGTCCCCAGTAGGGGGCGTGCAAGAGACAACCACACATTGATGTCTCTTTCTCTCTTTCTCCTTCACTTCCCCTCTCTAAAAAGAAATAAATAAAATCTTTTAAAAGATAGGAATATAAAGCATTTTGCCATCAGGCAGGTAAGTAAACATAAAAAACCTATTTAGAATGAAAACTGTTTATGACAGAGTGACATTACTGCATCTTCAAATGCCTTTATGCCAAATATGAAGTATAGGCTGGTGGTTACATCAGACCTGCACTTGTTCTCGTTTACATACATACACATATTCACATTTACATATGTGAATATAAATATGTCACAACGCTGCTGTGATTTCTGAAGTTTACCCCAAATATAGAAGCTAATCCAAAGATTCCACTTTAAATAAGACACAGAGATGAATTAAAAAAACTGCAAGAAATACTGAGAAACCCATCCTTTTATAAGTGGTTATTTCAAAGATGAGAAAGCAGAATGCAAGAACTCAATTTGCTGTACTTAAGTAAGTACATTAATTAATTATGTAACTCTGTTACTGTATTACAAACTGTTTTTGTCTGCCTCCTGCAAATAACAGTAGTAATAGTGTTTGATTTAAACATCTGTAGCCCAACTAAACACTGAGGTTGTAATGTACTCTTGGACTTCAATATTCCAAATACTCTTGGAATATTTAATGCAGTGTTACTCAAAAGCACTGTATACAGAGTGGGGCAACAGTACGTTTGCAGTTGTTCCTATGGAAAATAATACAGTACGTAATAAATAATACAAGAATAAACTGTTCCATGAAATCACAATTGAAAACCTATTTTTGTCCTACACCTTGTACGTTGAGAACAGCTCACTGTAACTATAAAATATTTTTGACAGATTACCTTATTTCTCAGGTATGAAGGGTTCTGTCTACTCATTTGCCTTTTATGAAGTTTTCATAGTGTGAGGGGTCAAATGGTCCTTCCAACCTCAAAAGTCTCTCCTTACTGCACCCCCACCACCAAAAGTGACCTAAGCATCTCTAAATTTCTTTGCCAAAAGTGATGGACTAAGTGGTTTGTTTTTTTTTTTTTTAAGATTTTATTTATTTATTTATTTATCTTTAGAGGGGAAGGAGAGAGGGAGAGAAACATCAATGTACGGTTGCCTTTTGTGCGTCCCCTGCTGGGAGCTGGCCTGCTGGGAGCTGGCCTGCAACCCAGGCATGTGCCCTGACTGGGAATTGAACCTGGATCCTCTGGTTTGCAGGCCTGTGCTCAATCCACTGAGCTACACCAGCCAGGGCCAACTAAGTACTTTTAGAGGAAGGTAAAGTGAGGGTGAGTCTCAGATACTCCTAGAAATGTTCTCAGGTTAAAATGGTATTTTAAAATAATGTCCTACCAAACACTATCATTGGAAGACTTGAAAGAACTCAGACCCATTTTGGGAAAGTTTGCTAACACTTCTGGATGATGAAAGTGCTTACTTTGGAGAAGTATTTTACATCCATTTTAATGTGCATTGGGACAAAAATAATGCAGACTTAATTACGAATGGAGTTGCATAACTGTCATCCAAACTAACAAGACAGACAGTTTCTAAGTGTCCCAATTATACTTTCAACATTTCTGTAAAGACCATTTATAAAGAATTTCAGAGGATTTTATGAGGTGTGTGACAAAGAGATTAATGAAATTTTCTTTCCCACCCTGAAGAGCTACAAGGATGATTGGAAATAAACATATGCCTGGGAAACATTTCAAAAGAATTATGAACAAATATGGCATTTCACATCCCACCATATTAATATTTTGGAAGGCTTTATACCAACTGACCTTAGAAAAAAAACAAAATTCCTTGGCGTTTCTCACAGGAAATAATAGAAGTAAAAGGCATAATGAACATGAAAATAACATTTTGCTGTCCTGAAAGACATATACCTTGGGGTTTTGCTTTAAAATATTACATAATAAAGAAACACAGAGACAGACATAAAGTAAGGCAAACTGTTGATGATTACTCAACCTAGAGGATGGTTTTTTGAAGTTAACTATTTGTTCTTTATTTTTGTATGTGTTTACAAAGTTTCAAAATAAAGTTTATCATGAAGGGCAATGTTTTCTTCGCCACTTGAGAATTCATTAACAAATGCACATAAAATCTTAAGGAAGTTATGAATTTAGAAAAATACACTAAAACAAATAGGCCGAAGTATTAAACAGTGGTTATATTGGGGAAATGGGAACCGGAGAGATCTCTTCATTCTTGTATTCCACTTTTCATCACCTCCTTTCCCTCACCCCCAAAACATGCTGATTTTATGATATCTGCAGAATATGTGTGTATGTAAACACTATTAAAATTAAAATAAAAGAAGGTGGTTTCAGGCTTAAAATGGAACATTAAAGTTCTTTAAAAGGAATTAATAATAGTCAAGGACTTGCCTGCTCTTCTCTTTTCTGCTTACGCAACTGTAGTCCTTCTTCTTCCCTCCTCCTGCGCATCTCATCAGGATTCAGGGACTTATTTTTGTAACTTTTCAGGCGAAAGTTCTCTTTCCCTGGGGTAGTCATGTTTTCTACAAAAATAAGAGAGGAAAGAAACAGATGAGCATAGCTTACTGTAAACAGCTCTGCTGTTCTAAAGGCTTGGCCTTTTATATGCATACATGCTGAGGTCCATCCCGCAGGGATACCAGAAACGATTAACAGCTTTATTAAAGTATATAATTCACTGGCTTTTTAGTATACTCACAGCTATGTGCAACCATCATCCTAGTCAATTTTTAAATATATTCTCATCACTTCAAGAAGTGTGCCATTTAGCTATCATTCCTATTCTGGACATTTCATATGTGAACTTTTGTGCTTGACTTCTTTCACTTAGCATGCTATTTTTAAGGTTCATTCATGTTGCAGCACATATCAGTACTTTACACCTTTTCAGTGGAATAATATCCACTTAAGTGGCTGAATAATATCCCACTGTATGAATATACTCCATTATATTTATCTGCTTATCAGGTGATGGACATTTGGGTTCTTTCTCCTTTTTCATGATCATAAATGACACTTCCATTAATTATTTGTGGACACATTTTTTTGTACAGACATGGTTTCATTCCTCTTGGGTATATATACCTAGGAATGGAATTGTTGCCAAACTATTTTTCCAAAGCGGCTGCACCATTTTATATTTCCACCAGCAGTATATAAGATTTGACAGTTTCTCCACATCCTTGCCAACGCCGGCTTCCAGCCATCCTAGTGGGCTAGATGCCTCTTCACCTGTGTACTTCCCCACTGTATATCCTCCATTACAAAAAAATCTCAGATTCTTTGTGGATGAGAAGCAGGGGCAGGACCAGAAAAAAATTCTTTCAGCACTTTTAAATTGAGTTGTCTTTTTATTACTGTGTTGTAAGAGGTCTTTATATATTCTAAATAGACCTTTATAAGATACGACTTTTTAATATTTTCTTCCATTCTACTGGTTGTCTTTTTCACTCTCTTGATGGGTCCTTTGAAGCACAAAAGATTTCAAGTTTCATGAGTCTAAATTAACCTATTTTTTCTTTGTTGCTCATACTAAAAGTATTAGTGTCATAATTAGGGATTCTTTACCCTAAGTTTTCTTTCAAGAGTTTTAAAGTTTTAGCTCTTACATGTATGTCTATCGATCCATTTTGAGTGACTTTTTCTATATGACATGAGGTAAGGGCCCAACTTCATTCTTCTGCATATGGCTACCCAGTCGTTCTAGCATCATTTGCTGAAAAGACTAGTCTCTATCTAATGACCTCAACACTTGTTGAAAATCAGCTGACCATGAAGTTTGATTTCTCAACTCTCAATTCTACTCCACCGATCTGCACGTATGTCACTGTGCCACTTTCAGTCTTGATTACCATTTTTTAAAATAAGCTTTGAAATCATGAAGGATAACTCCTCCAGTTTTATTCTTTTCAAAATGATCCTTCTGGATACTTTATAATTCCATATAAGTTTTAGAATCAGTTTGTTCATTTCTACAAAGAAGTCAGCTAGAATTCTGGTATGGACTACACTGAATCTATAGATGAATTTGGGGGACTATCACCACCTTAATGTTAAATCTGCCAACCCTCAAATATGGAATGTTTTCTGTTTACTTAGATCTTTTAAATTTCTCTCAACAATACTTTGTAATTTTCAGTTTCACATTTCTTATTAAATTTATTCCTAGGCATTTTAACTTTTTGATGCTATTGTAAATGGAATTTTCTCCCCTGATTTTCACTTCTGAATTGTTCATAACAAGTCTATACAAATAGAATTAATTTTTGTATATTGATTTTGTATCCTACAACATTGTTCAACTTGCTTATAAGCTCTAATACTTTTCTGGTGGAGTCCTTAGGATTCTCCACATATAAGCTCATGTCACCTGCCAGAAATAGTTTTGTTTCTTTCCAATATTTATGCCTGTCTTTTTCTTGCATAATTACCACATTTAGAGTCACAAGTACAATGTCAAATAGAGGTGAGGACAACAGACAATCTTGGCTTAATCCCAATCTTAGGGTTTGTTTGAGTCTTTTAACATCCAAAGCACCTTTGGATTTTTCATGGATGTTCTTTATTATATTGAGAAAGCTCCCTTCTGTTCCTAGTTTTTTTTTTTCCCCTAAAGATTTTGTTTTGAGAGAGAGGAAGAGAAGGAGAAAGAGAGGGAGAGAAACATCAATGTGTGGTTGCCTCACTTGAGCCCCACTGGGGACTATGGACTGTAACCCAAGCCTATGAACTGACTGGGAATCAAACTGACAACCCTTTGGTTCACAGGGCCATGCTCAATCCACTGAACTATACCAGCCAGGGCCTGTTCCTAGTATTTTAAGTGATTTTATCATTTCTGCATCTATTGCAATGACAACGTGACTTTGGTTTTTTTATTTTATTGATACAATACACGAACTGGTTGGTGAACTTTACACCAACCTTGCATTTCTGGGATTTATGGCATCTGGTAATGGTGTTTTAATTTTTATATGCTGAATTTAGTTTGTTACTATTTTATCCAGGATTCTATGTTCATATTCACAAGAAATATTGGTCTATAGTTTTCCTGTGATGTCTTTGATTTCAGTATACTACTAGCTTCATAAATTGGGAAGTGTTCCCCTTCTCATTTTTTGCAAAGAGTCTGTGAAGAAATAGTATTAATTCTTCTTTAAATGTTTAACAGAATTCTGCAGTGAAGTCACATGGGCTTGGACATCTCTTTGATGGCCACTTTGTGATTAATTTCTGTTGGGAACTGCCCTGCCCGGTTTCAGAAGCTGTAATCTGCCATGGCTAAAGACCGAGTAAAGGACCATAGGACCATAAGCCACTTAAGAGACAAAGCTTATCTTCCTTGTAGGAGCACCACCTCTGCCCCCTATCTCTTCACCCTGCTTGGCCCCAGGGGGGATGACTGGTTGGCCCTAGGGGGGATGACTGGTTAGCCAATGACGGGTAAGATTCCTTAAAAGAGGGACGACCTAAGACAGGCATGGTCATGAAGAAGCCCTTAGGGAAGGACTTGGGCGCTACAGAAAAAGGGGGTAATGGACCCCACCCCTCAGCTTTGACATAGCCCGAGTCCTCATTTTGTCTGCAAGAAGTCTCCTAATCTCTTGCCTGCCTGACTTCCCCTGCCTGACTTAAGCTGAGAACAATGCCAGAGGTGGGTGTGGCCCTGTGCTGGGAAGGGCAGGTTCCCTGGGGGCAATCAGGCCCAAGAAAAAATGCATAAAATCCTGTGAAACCTGCTTTGCTAATACCCTCAATTTAAATAAGGGTCCAAGCAGGAAGTCAGTTTGTTCCCCAAAGTTTTATGGCCCTTTAACTATCTGACCCTGACTCAGAATAAGCCCCCAGAGTTCTTTGCACATTATCTATTGTTTAATCATTTCTGCCTGACAGTGATTGATGAACTTTATGTGTACACCCTGTATTCCTGTGCAAATTGAACCCAATAAAAGCCTGTCAAGGCAAGGGTCAAGGTGCTCTCTTCTTGAAAGAGTGGCCGAGGTGCTCTGAGGCTTTTCTCCCCTTGAGAGATAAGTCTCGCCATCCCTTTTCCTCCATGGGCCTCGACAGTCTGTGTGAATTTGTCTCGTCTCATCCATAATGTCAAGGCCCCCAGGAGCCGGGATCGGGTGACAAATTTCTTCACCTGTCTATTCAGGTCTAACCAGATTATCTATGTCTTAAGCCAGTTTCAGTAGTTTTTATGTTTCTAAAAAACTGTCCATTTTATCTAAGCTATGGTATACAGTTGTTCAAAGTATTTCCTTATTTTTAATCCTTTTAACTTCTGTAAGGTCAGTAGTAATATCTGCCCACTTCTGATTCTAGTGAGTCTTTCTTTTTTTCTATGTCAGTCTATCTAAAGTTTTGCCAATTTTGTTGACCTTTTCAAATTATAGTGGTTCCTCAGCACTCCTCATTAATTCGTTCTGGAACTCCAGACCAGCACCAAAACTGAAGACTACTAAACAATGAAGCATTTTCTCTTGCAGAGCAGCATCATGACTCAGCAACTTCTAGCAAGTGTGATGAGTCCTGAGCAAGTGCCAAGTGCCAAAACAATTTTTCTCATCAAATTGTGATGAATGCAGGTTGTGATAAGTTCTGAGGCCAACAAGTACTGAGATATGAATGTACCAGTTTTTGGTTTTCTTAATCTTCTCTCTGGCTTTTCAATTCTCTAGTTCACTAATTTCTATGGTAATCTTTATTGTATTCTTCTTTCTGCTTGCTTTAAATTTACTTTGCTCCTCTTTTTCTAGTGACTTAAGGTGGAAGGTTAGGTTACTGGTTCAAGATGTGTGTTTTTTTTTAATTGATTCTAGAGAGAAACAGGAAGGGAGGAAGAGAGAGGGAGCGAGGGCGGGAAAGAAAGAGATCAATGTATTGTTCCATCTATTTATGCAATTACTAGTTGCTTCTTGTATGTGCACTGATCAGAGATCACACTCAAAACCCTGGTGTACTGGGAAAATACTCCAATCAACTGAGCAACCCAGCCAAGGGCCCTTCTTCTCTCTTAATACAGGAACTTACTGATGGAAGTTTCCCTCTAAGCACTGCTTTAACTGTATCCCATTAGGATTTTTAGGTGATAGCTTTATTTTCATTCTTCTCAAAGTATTTTCTGATTTCCCTTTTGATTTCTTCTCCAACCCACTAGTTATTTAGGAATACATACTTTAATTTTCACATATTTGGGATGTGCCCAAATTTTGTTGACTTCTAATTTCTTTACATTGTGATCAGAGAGCATCCTTTGTTATTATTTTAATGCTTTTAAATGTATTTCAGTTTGATTTGTGGCCTAGCACATGGTCTATCCTGGAAAATGTCCCATGTGCACTTAATGATGTATGGGGTGGGCAAACAATGGTTAACAGATGTCAGCATGTAAAAGAGTTTATTCTTATATTACTTATTAATTACTGAATTATTTATCTGTATCACAACTGTAAACCTACTTCTGCCCACCCCTGTATATTCTCCTGTTGCTGCTGGTGTGGTCTATAGATGCCTGCTGGGTCTATTTGGTTTACACTGCTGTTTCCTTGTGACTATTTGTTTTGTCCATTTTTTGAAACTGGAATATTGACATTTCCCAACCATTACTGTTGAACTATTTATCCCTTCGTCTGCCAGTTTTTGCTTCATGTATTTTGGTGCTATTATAATATATATATATAAAAAATATATATATATGTATATATTGTTCTATCTTTCTGGTGAGTGACCCTTTCATCATTATAAAATGTCCCTCTTTATCTCTAGTAATATTTTCATTTTAATCTATTTTCTTTGACACTAGTATAGACACTCTAGCTTTCTTGTGTTGCATATTTAGTTTTGAATTCTTATATTTTAAATATATTATCTTTAAACTTATAGTATTTCTTGTACGGAGCATATAGTTGGACCCAGTCTAACAATCCCTGCTTTTGATTTTTTAAAAAGATTTTACTTATTTAATTTTAGACAGAAGGAAAGGAAGAGAAACATCAATGTGTGGTTTACTTTCGTGCACCCCCTACTGGGGACCTAGCCTGCAACCCAGGCATGTGCCCTGACTGGGAATCGAACCAGTGAACCTTTGGTTCACAGGCTGGTGCTCAGTCCACCACTGAGCCACACCAGCCAGGGCTCTGCTTTTTAAAATGACTGTTTAACACAGGCCTGTGAAGCAAAGGGTTGCTGGTTCGATTCCCAGTCAGGGCACATGCTTGGGTTGCAGGCTGGGTCCCCAGTAGGGGGTGCACGAGAGTAAACCATACATTGATATTTCTCTCTCACTCTTTCTCCTTCCCTTCCCCTCTCTCTAAAAATAAATATTTTAAAAAATAAATAAAAGGATTATTTAATAAACTCATAGTTAATGTTATTATTGATATAGTTGGATTTGACAGCTTTTTCTTTTTTGTTGTTTTCATGTGCCTCATCTTTTTTTCCCCTTCAATATTCATTCACTGCTTTCCTTCACATTTAATAAATATTTTCAAGTGAAGCATTTTAATTTCCCTAGTGACTTTTTCACTATACATTTTGCTTTGGTCACTACTGGGAGCTCTAGGGCAGCACTTTCAACCAGCAATGCTATGGCCCACTGGTGGGCCACAAAAATTTTTTAACACGTGCAATACATGACTATTTAGTCAGGGACACTGAACTTTTCTCCCCTTAGATTGTCCAATTAAAAATGACAAGGGCCAACACAACAATAACTGCCCAGTGTGTATGAGTAAAAATTGTACCTATTTTTGTCAGATCAGCAAAACTAGTATGTCCTGATGTGCTAAAGAATTTTAGTAATAGCTTTAAGTATACCATGAGATGAAAAAGGCTGAAAATTACTGCTTTAGGGTTGACTACATACAGTTTACCAAAATCAGCATCAGACTTATACTACCTTAATGCTGGTGAGATATAGAAATGTTAAGCTGCATAATTCTATTCCCTTTTATGGTATTGATGGTATACATATTAAACTTGTAACAAATCCAAACACACAATTATGATTATTTATCATCTATAGTCATTTCCTTGCTTAATACAGCTCTGCTCTCACCTTTTCTTTGCTGTTACTGACAGATACATTAGTAAAGCATTACATTTTCACATACTATAAACCAAAAAGTACATTATATACTACTTTACACCCAATTTCTTGTTAAATACCTTTATCTTTTTAAGAATATTTTATTGATTATGCCATTACATTTGTCCCAATTTTTTTCTCCCCTTTATGCCCCTCCACTCAGCACCCCCATTCTCTCCAGCATTCCCCATCCTTAGTTCATGTCCATGGGTTGTACATGTAAGTTCCTTGGCTTCTCCATTTCCTATACTAAACCTCCCCCTGTCTATTTTGTACCTACCAATTATGCTTCTGATCCCCTGTAACCTTTTCCCTCATTCTCCCTCCTTCCCCTCCCCACTGATAACCCTCCATGTGATCTCCATTTCTGGGATTCTGGTTCCTGTTCCAGTTGTTTGCTTAGTTCACTTTATTTTTTTAGGTTCACTTGTTGATAGTTGTGAGTTTACTGTCATTTTACTGGTTATAGTTATGATCTTCTTTTTCTGAGATAACTCCCTTTAACATTTCATATAATAAAGCCTTGGTAATGATGAACTCCTTTAACCTGACCTTATCTGGGAAGCACTTTATTTGCCCTTCCATTCTAAATCACAGCTTGCTGGATAGAGTAATCTTGGATGTAGGTCCTTGCTTTTCATGATTTTTCAATACTTCTTTCCAGCCCCTTCTTGCCTGCAAGGTTTCTTTTGAGAAATCAGCTAGTAGTCTTCATGGGAGACTACTTCATGGGAGACTTTATTTACCTCTGTAGGTAAATAACTGTCTCCTTTACTCTTATTGTTTTTAAAATTCTCTCATCTTTAATCTTGGGTAATGTAATTGTGATGTGTCTTAGTGTAGCATTACTCTTTGAATCCAAGTTGTTTGGGACTCTCTGAGCTTCCTGGACTTGTATGTCTTATTTCCTTCACCAGATTGGGGAAGGTTTTTTTCATTATTTTTTCAAATAAGTTTTCGATTTTTTGCTCTTCCTCTTTTCCTTCTGGCATCCCTATGATTCAGATGTCGAAATGTTTAAAGTTGTCCCAAAGGGTTCCTAGGCTTCTCATTTTTTTTTTGAATTCTTGTTTCTTCATTGTTTTGTTTGGTTCTTTCTTTCTTCCTTTTGGTCCACTCCACTGATTTGAGTCCCAGTTTTCTTCCCATCACTATTGGTTCCCTGTGCATTTTCCTTCATTTCACTTAGCGTAGACTTCACTTTTTCATCTAATTTGTAACCAAATTCAACCAATTCTGTAAGCATCCTGATCACCAGTGCTTTGAACTCTGCATCTGCTGGGTTGGCTATTTCTTTGTCACTTAGATGTATTTGCTGTGGAGCTTTGACCTGTTCTTCCGTTTGGGCCATTTTTTTTTGTCTTGTCGCACCTGTCATGTGTAAGTACAGAGCCTTAGGTATTCACCAGGGCAGGTCAACCCATGTAACTGGGTTGTGATGCTGTATGTGGGGATGGGGTCTGAGAGGGAAGTGGCACTTGCTCTGCTCTCTCTTGGATTTCAGTCCCCTCTGCTGCTTCCTCCAAGCAAACTGGGCTCTTCTGGTGCTGATTCCCAGGTGGTTGGGCTTGTGTACGTTCTACGTACCTGTGAGTCTCTCCAACAAACTCTCCTGTGAAGCTGGGAGTCTCTCCAAGCACCTCAACTCCCCCAGTTGTTTTCAATTGGTGTTTTGAGGCTTTATTTTCGGCGCTGGTGCCCTGGGTTGTGCAGTCTGTCTCGCTCCTCAGTTTCACCTGGTTTATCTGTGTGTGAATGTAGGACCACCCGGTCAGCCAGCCAGTGCCTTTCACGCAGTGCCTCACTTCACAATCGCCACTTCACTGGGTCTACCCATTGCCACCACGCACCCAGCTGCTGCCTGCGTGCCCAGGGTCCACCCACTGCTGTCTTGCGTGCCTGGGGTGCCTTGAGCACCTGGCACCACCACCTTTTGTGCTGAAGCTCCTCTCTGCTTGGCTGCCAGACTCCGCCCCTCCTAATGGTGTGGATGAATGTGTCCATTTTAACTCCTTGGTTGTCCGACTTCCATACAGTTCAATTTTTTGTCATTTCTGGTTGTTATTTTATTTCTAAATTGTTGTTGTCCTTATTTTGGTTGTTTGAGGAGGCACAGTATGTCTACCTACGTCTCCATCTTGGCCAGAAATCTCAAGTTTTTCTTTCTTACCTTTTTTGTTAAATTGTGGTATCCAAAAACTCACAAATGACTCCAATAGTCTAAAAATTTCTACCAGCCATACATTGTACTTTTGTCTTTGAAATATTCCTTCCTCTGAAATTATAAAAAGGCTCTCAGTTTTTTAAAAAGCCAAATATGAAAGGGAATAAGAGGAAAAATTAAAGTGTACTTCCCCTGGTTTCTAAAGGAAGCCTTCATCAAGTTCTCTGTATATTCTTTCAAAAACTGGTTACACAAGTAGACACATATCTTTTTGGTTTTTCTTGTACACCGAAGGGGTAATTATATAAACAGTTCTGCACTTTTCTTCAACTTTGGACAAACTTTTTCACATCAATGCCTATAGCACTAAATCATTTTAAAACTAATATAGTAACTAATTTTTATACAATAACCAGACACTATACATCAAACAATTAAGCTTGTTCCCAATTTTCTATCACAAACAAATATTCTTTCATGTATTTGCACACATTCTGCAATTATTTCTAATTAAACAGTGGAACATCAAAGTCAGAAGTATTTGCATTTAAAATTTTGATACTGTCAAAGTACCCTCTAAAATATTGCAAATACTTACTTACTAGTAAATATAAGTGTACCAATCAGTTCCCCATGCCCACCACAGCTAACCCAGGACTGATTTGAACTTTTCCATGTTTGACAATATATGGGAAAAAATGCATCTCATGACAACTATTTTCGTAATACTAAGATATTACACACTTTTTTCACTTTCACTCTTAAGTTTTTCAGAGAATTCATATGTGATGGCTTCATTATTCTTATGCCTTATGAAATGTCTACTGTGTATTCTTGTTTTATAATTGTTTTAATTTCAAATACAGTAAATGTTAACAGACACAAAACCATAACATATAAGTTCTTCGAGGTTTTCAATAATTTAAGAGTGTAAAAAAGTTTTGAGACCAAAAAATCTGAGAACCCTAAGTACATACCGTTTAAGACAATCTTTTCTGTCTTAAGAAAAAAGAGTCCTTTGATATTCAGATAGCATTCAAAAGGAAACTCAACATGTTTACAGTATTTAATTCAAGAATTAAATATTTCCACTTACCTTTTTGCTTACAATAATAAATGTGAAGTTTCCTTCAAGTATATTCTATTTGCCTACTGTTTGTATAAAGGAAAATTACTCATTACTATACATTAATTTTTAAGCTAGCCATTGAGTTGTTTATAATACCTTCAGCTGATACTTTAATATTTAACACCTTTAAAAACGTATACATTGTGCCTTCTCCATTTTAATGTTTATATCCCACTTCATGCCCCTTCTTAAAATATTATCTAGGACTTCAGGAACAATGTTAAGTAACAAAGGTTAGAGTTAGCATTTTTACCTCATTTCTAATTTTGAACTATGTCTAGTATTTTGCCACTAAACAGGATGCTGGGTATTTTTAAAGGTCAGGTTCATTGAGGTATAATTCAAATACAGTAAAATTTGCCATTTAAGTGAACATCACCACAATTAAGATAAATGACTTCCTTCACTATTAAAGGTTCTGTCAGGTCCCTTTCTAGTAAATCTACTCCTCCCAACCCCAGGCAATCACTATGTATCCCCTGTCCCTACATTTTTGCATTTTCCAGAATGTCAAATAAATGGGAGTATATCATATGTAGCTTGTTGAGTATGGCTTCTTCATTCAGTATTAACTAATTTAAGATTTATCCATGTTGTTGCATATATCAGTAATTCATTCATTTTATTGCTAAATTGTATTCCATTGTTTCCCACACTGTTTATTTACCAGTTGCCAAACATTTAAAGTGTTTGCAGGTTTTGGTGATTATGAATAAGGCACTATGAACATTTACATGCTTTTTGTGTGAACAAACATTTTCATTTTCTTGGGTAAAGCCCTAGGAGTGAGACTGCTGAGTCATGAAGTATGTGTTTAACTTTATAAGAAATTGTCAAATTGTTTTCCAAAGTGGCTGTTGTATCATCACACATTCCTACCAGAAATGTATGCGATCTCCAGTTATGTCACAGTATTGTTTTGAGATACTCTTAAAAAAAAAAACAAACTTGTATTTAAGTGCCACCTACTTTACTAAAAATTTTAAAACCTGAAATGTGTGTTAAATTATTATCAAATGCCTTTTTGGTACTTATTTAAGTGATCACTGTTTGTCTCCTTTGACCTATTAAATATGGTGAGCTGTTAATAGATTTCTTGTTAATGTTTTCTTAAAAATTTCCACACCAGTATCCATAAATGAGACTGGTTATTTATATAATACCCTTCACTCCCCTCCTCTTTGGGAGAGACAGTAGTAGTATATTTGTCATATTGACAGCTTTCTGAAAAATACACATGGGTATGGTTCCAATTATACGACATTCCTGGAAGAGGCAAAACTTTGGATACAGTTAAAAGATCAGGTCTTTGCCAGAGGTTTGATGGGTGGAAGGGACAAACAGCAGAGCACAGAGGAGTATTATGGCAGTGATGCTACTCTGTAAGACATTACAATGACTAAGTCACTATACATTTGTCAAAACCCATAGAATATACACCTCCAGAAATAAACCCTATTGTAGGCCTGGCTGGTATGGCTCAGTGGATTGGGCACTGGGCTGTGAGCCAGGTCAGGTCCCTAGTGGGAGGCACATGGGAGGTGGTCATACACTGGAGTTTCTCCTTTTCTCTCCCCCTTCCCTTCTATCTAAAAATGAGTGAATAAAATCTTTAAAAAGAAACAAAAACAAAAACTTGAGAAACAGGAGACTGTCTATAACACAATACAATTGACCTTTGAACATCACATGTTTGAAATGCACAGGTCCACTTATACTTTTTTTTCAGTAAATACCGGTATTGTTTCAACCTGTGGTTGGAGTCAGTGGATGCAGAGGGCCAACTGTATGCACTGACCTATGCCACTTTATATAGGGGACTTGAGCTTCTGTGGATTTTAGCATCCACTGGGAAGGGAAAAGGCCCTAGAACCAATCACCCAAGAACACCAAGAGACAAGTACGTTTGGGGGGAATCAAAAGTTATACTTCAATTTTGAACTACATGGTGGTTGAGGCTACAACTCGAGGTACCCGAGGGTTAACTGTACAGTCACATGCAACCTAACAACGGGGATAGTCAGAGAAATGTGATGTTAAGTGATTCATCTTGTGCAAACATCATGGAGTACACTTAAACTACATGGTACAACCTAGAACTGTAATTGCATGTGCTATACTTTTATATGACTGGCAGTATAGTAGGTCTGTTCATACCAACATCACCACAAACACCTGGGCTCAGATGTCATGATGTCACTAGTCAACAGGAATTTTTCAGCTCCATTATCTTATGGAACCACTGTAGTATACTCAGTCTGTTGTTGACTAAAGTGTCATTAAGTGGCATGATAACAACTATACATAAACACATACACATAACCCTCTACACATTTTACAGTGATTCATATATAATCCAGGAGCATATCAACATAGGTGCTTGATATGCATATCAGCATATCAAGTAGGTGCTTGCTGGAAAGGGCAATGGAAGTAGGCCTTAGAAATGAAAGAGAAAAAAATTTTTTTAAGATTTTATTTATTTATCTTTAGAGGGGAAGGGAAGGAGAGAGGGAGAGAAATATCAATGTATGGTTGCGTCTTGTGGGTCCCCTGCTGGGAACTGCCCTGCAACCCAGGCATGTGCCCTGACTAGGAATCGAACAGCAATCTTTTGGTTCGCAGGCCCACGCTCAATCCACTGAACTACACCAGCCAGGGCGAAAGAGAAAAATTTAAAGGGTGTGTATGGTCTGTTCATAGGTGTCAAGAACTGAGAAGCATAATTACTTCAAAAACTTCTGTTACCAAAAAGTCAAAAAACAGAGTTAATGAAAGGAATTTCCCAGAAATAACAGACATGAATTTCCAGCTTGTAAGTGTCCATGGAGTGCCTTTACATGAAAAAAGACTCACCTAGGCACATCAATATAGAATTCAGGGGTTAAAAATAATATACTAAAAGCTTCTGGACACTGAAGGAATGACAGGGAAGATCATATAAAAAAGACGAATCAGAATGGCTTTGAACTTCAATGGCAACACTGGAATGCAGAAAATAGAGCTATGACTTCTAAGATTTTTAAGACTAGAATTTTATACCCAGCCAAATTACTGATGAAATGTTAAGGCAGAATAAGGATTTTTCCCCCCAATTGTGCAAACTCTCATAAAGTTTTTACTTTATTTCCCAGGCATTCTTTCTCAGGAAGCTAAGAAAATGTGGGAAATAAAAGATTCACTATAGGAGTGGGGCAAAGAGAATTTTAAGGTTGACACAGACAGAAATTCCAGGAAAACAACTATGAAAGAGGCCTAGAAAGTAACTAGTCCAGAAAGTATTAAAAGGCTAGAGAGAGTTGCAGGACAACTCTCTTAGGAAATGAAAGGTGATGGGTAGGGGCAGGTAATAACTCCTAGGAAAACTGAATTAAGTGAATAAATAACATCATAATACACTACATGATTCGGCTGTTAATAGTTAAAGCTGAAATACTGTAAAAACGCTGAATATTAACTTCATAAACACCTGTGATAACTATATGGGGAGGATGGGAGAGGCAGTATGGAGATACAGAGAAAAGCCAGTCAATTGACAATGTCCAAAAACTGCTATATCAAGAAAGAGCAATAGAATCAAGTTATTTATAAATATGAAAGAGGAAACAGCTAAAGGAAAGAAAACAACAGCCTCAAATGTGCACAGGCTGGGACAGGGAACAGTTGCTTTCAGTTATTATTCTAATTCTAAAATTGTATTTTTTAACAGCAACAAATTAAGGAACATAAACAGTCTTTCAGCTCTTAGTAAATTAAATCTTCACAATATCATTTCATGATGTTAAACAAACTATATCTAGCTTGATCTGCTGGAGACACCGAACTGCAAACCAAAACAAAATCAAGCTCTAATGAATGATGTGAACAATAGTCCAAATACCCGTGTTTGAATTAAAGCTCCACCACTTACTCTGTGAAGTAGGGAAAGTTCTAACCACCCTGTACACATAACCACCTCCTCAGTGGTTTTAAAAAGATTTATTTAGCAAAAGCACCTGATATAGTGCTGGACCCATCAATAGATGTTACAACTTTCTGCTTGTCTCTCTGGTTCCCTAGTTACAAACCCACATTCTGACCTCAAGCTGCTTTGTTGTGCAGAGACCCATGGACAATGCCACACATTTCCCTCCTCACACTGGAAAATCAATGATGGTGAGTAAGCAGACCTATCTCTGCATATGAAGGGCAGCATTATTCTTATTATGTGTAGGAGATTATCCCCATTATCTACATTCTGGATTACTGCCTGCTTTCAAGAACTGTCCCAATTAGTCTACTACATTAGGTCAGAACCATTTTATCACTTAAGTCTGTTTTGTAGAGTTGGAACATCTTTGAAACAGAAACAAAAACAAAAACAGACAGACAAACAAACAAAAAATGACTGTACAGTTCCATCAGTCTTTATTCCTACTCTTTCACTGCAGGGCCTTGAAATTTTCAAATGAGGGCCTTATCTGGCCCCTCTTTGACCAGGGGCCACCTCCTGCTTACTGCAGTAAAATCAGAATGAAATCAGCCCCAACCAGCTAATTAAATTGTTGATCATTTTCAGTGTTTTCTTCCATTATCATGGCTGAATTTATAATAGCTTGCAAAGTACAGAGATCTTAATCTAAAGAGAGCAGTAAGAAATTATCTTTATCACTAGGATCAGTCATCTTCACTTGCATGTGATTGTCTTAATTGATTTTCTGCAAAGTATCCATACATACTTTTAAAAATAATCTGACAGATGTAAAAACACAAACATCAGACATCATCGAGACTTTACCATCAATTCAATAAACACTATGCTAAAACACTGTAAATTAAAAGAATAAGATACACTCCCTACTCTCAAAGAAAAGGGAAAAAAATCAAGAGCAATGAGGAACAAAAAAAATAGCAATCAATTAAGAGCAATTCCAGACTATCTGGTATAATTTAGTACATAGTTGAGACGATGGAAAATTACAAAAAACTGGCCTGAGTTCTGAGTCTCCTGAAGCCAAAGTGTAAAAGGAAACAAGATGGCTTACAAAACACTAATTACCTAAAAAAAAAAGCATTTTTTAAAAAAAAGCCTACCATCGGGATTCTGAAAAAACTGTCTCTAAGGGTCTCTGCTTTACAAAAATTGATAATCAGAAATAGTGTCTTGGATAGCAATGAAGTTTTTTTTCCCATGTTGCTTTTTCTTATGTACCAATCCTAGATAAAAAGTCTAGGTGCATAATACTAAGTCATAGTTCTGTGAAGAAATTTCTGTGAGGACCTAAAGTAACAATGCAATTATACTGACTTCAGGCAAGGTATTTATTTCTGCCATTTAATTTATTCTAGGTTTTAATCAAACGTTTTGTTTCCCTACTAGACTGTAAACTAAAGGATTATGTTGTTGATTCTATTTGAACTTCCTCTGCTATTTAGTTGAGTACTTTACAGTTTCTGCTTAATTATAATGGCAGACTAAATGTCACACAGTACTTATAATACATTCAATATTTGTTAATCTTCCCCTACACTACAAATTCCACGGGGGCAGCAGAAACAGTGTCATGATCATGTCTATATCCCCAGTCTGGGGCACATGATCATTCTGTAAGTATTCAATGAATGAATGAATTAATTAATTAAAGAAAACAACCAAGAAGTATGAAAGAAGAGGAGAAATAATTCTTAAAATGGCAGTAACTTTAGGTTCTAAAACTGGTTCCAACAGGACCTGGATGACCTTACCCAAGTTATTTAACTTCTCTGACCTTCAAAGTTTTCATCTGTAGAACAAGAAAAAATGTATCTATTTCTGAGCTACTGTAAGCATTAAATGTTTTAATATAAAAATGTTTAGCACAATACCTGAAAGGGACCTCAATAAATGTTAATTCCTTTACTTTTGTTCGTGTCCTCAATCTTAAAATCAGGTATTATACCTAGAACTGTCCCTTCCAAGAACAAATTATTACAGTAAAAATACAAGACTTCACTCTCACTTTCCTTTGAAAAGATTTCATCCCTTCAATTTTTAAAATAGAGAAAATACCTGTTACTTTCAAAATATTACAAATCATAGAACAAGTCTGAAAAAACAATGTCAAGTAAGACACTTGAAGCAACAAGAGGGAGAAAAAAAATCACTCATCTACAGCTAAGAAACAGATTTGGAAAGAACTGTTTATTAAAAGAAAAAAGATTGAAACATTAGTAGTGTTATTTAACAGTATGTTTTAGAAAATACTTCGAAATTGTCTATTCTAAATTTAAACCTTAAAAGCCAGTTATTGTGAAATCTTACACTTGTAAGTGGAACATTAAATACGTCCATTCAAACCAAAAATGTTCCTTCAAGACGACTTTCCAGACTGCAGTCATCCTTCAGTTTACTCCGCCCCTTTTGAGCTTAATCTAATACTTCGCCGTTTCCCCTCGAATCACCATTTACACATACTGCGTGCAAACGAAGTTCTCTCATTCCTATAATTACCACACCCCTGTCAGCCGCTTCAGGCCCATGTTGTTATGACATCCGTAAACTGCGGTCCTCCTCCTCCATTCCACCTCCCTCCAAACCACGGGCTCCAGCTCGGGCTGTAACTTGTGAATTCCGGAGACGGTCCCTTCCCGCCTAGGTTAGGATCTTTACACGTTCCCCCCATACCGCCTCCGTCCCAGCACTAGGAGCTGCCCACCCCCGCTCCGCCACCGCCTCCTCTCCGCCCCGCAGCCTGCAGTCCCCGGCGCCGCTCCCAGCCCCACCGCTTCGCCCCGCCTCAACCGGCGTTCCCTACAGCGATAGCACTAGCGCTCCCCACCCCCACCCCTACCCTCCTCCGGTCGCGCGGCCGTTAGGCCGGCCGGGCCTGTGACGCACAGACGCGACACGGGCGCCTGGGCCCAACAAGCCCAGCTAGAGCACGGCCCGAGCCCTCACTCGCCCCGGGACCTCTTCTCCCGGGTCTCGCCGAACTGCCGGCTCCGCCGGGGAGGGGCCAAGACTGCGGGGCCCCCGCACTCACCAGGCTAACGGCAACCGATCCCGGTGCCACTTGCGGTGAGCCGCTTGCTCGCTCGCCGGCCCGCGGAACCTATCGCGTACACAACCTCGAAGAGTCGGCTCGCACCTAGGCGGTGCTCTCCAGGCCTCGCTCTCCACCACCGCGTACCCAGCAGCGAGATCCTACTCAGCCGGCGTTCGCAGTGCGTCTGCGCGCGGGGGCCGGCCCACGTGCCTGCGCACGCCCCTCCGCGGCCCTGCTGCAGAGTCTGCTGGGAGTTGTAGTGTTTCAATGGCCTTACCCTGGAAGTCCTAGCGGTTAACCCCGAACCAGTAGAAAAGGCGGAGGCGGGGTAGAAAGTCTTGCTGGGGAAATTTGCGGTCAACGGCAAAGGTTGTAGAGTCGTGGTGGAGTGACAATGAAACGGTACTTCTTAGATTGAATTGCCAGGTTCAGTCTACAAACCTGTCTTCGAAGCTCTTCCAGTCCTATCGACCCTGGCTCACCTCTATTCGCATTTAGCTTCTAATACCATGGAATCAAATAAACGTTTATTGAGTGGAGGATGGGATGAATGAAGGCCGAGGAAGTATAACTTTTGAGGAAGCTTCTGATTATTTCTTTTTTTTAGTTTTCTCCCATCCCCTTTGCCTAATAATGTATAAGTATCAAAAATACTTAAGAAATAGGTAAATCACAAGTACTTGCTTTGCTCTCAGTGCCTCAAACGAAAATTTGGGGCAAATAATTGTAACTGTTAAATTTGATGGAATTTTTTTTCTTTTTGGTGAATTCTTTTGAGCAGTGGCTTCAAAAGAAAGACTGAAGCCAGACAAGCAGAGGTCAAGGAATAGAAAGTCTCACGTGTAACATGATTTATCATATCGATTTAAAACACCTGCGAAGAAGCAAGCTGAAAGAGATGGGGTAGCTTAATACATTTATAAGCGTAGGGGAGAAGATCACATTACATGAATCCTAGGGTATACAATGTTCATTTCTCCTAGCTCTCACTCCACAGCACCAGTATGCCCCATCACAGTTGAGTTTGAGCAAAAGTGCTAAGGGAAAGAGAAGGTATTCTGAGAGACATAGGGGAAACTATGCTTGACCACAGTAAAGCTCAGGACAGATCACTTTGACCCAATTAGGGGCTAAGATTATTCAGACCTGGACTTTAGTCTTAGTGAAAACTAGTTTATTTCCAGTTCACCCTTACTCCCTCCCAGCTAGGATATCCCTTGAGAATTTCAACTGTAAAAAAAATAATAATATAAACAGAGTCACCTTAAAATGGAGCTGGAACTGTCATCTAAGAGGAACTGCCTTGCACATCTTTTGCCTCAAACCTATGGAATGTTAAAACAGGGCAAAACAACCTTTGGACTGGGCCTAAAGCAACATTGTGTCCCAAAAGAAAGAAAGCAGATAACAAGAAAGATAACAAGAAAGCAGATATTATTTCTACCAAACCGATGACTACCAGACTGAAAATTTTAAAAACGGTTTGTAATTAGCGTAACTGTTAAGTTACTGCATCAATAGAAATGATTTTCTTCTACTGATGCAGTTCTCCTTACATTCTCATAAATATCCCTTGCCTTTGTCTCTAATTGGAACACTATTTGAATTTCTGTCTGAATCAGTGATTCCTGAATAGCTATCCTTTTGATCTCAAGTAAATGTTTCTTGCCTCTCACTTTGAAAGGTCTTTTATTTTTAAGTTAACATAACCAAAAGTCTGGCATAAGTATGTACTACGGCCAGGTCTCTTAAGCCCAGTGAGACAGCCAAAAGCTTTATTCAGCCCCTGCTTTCATGGTTAGCAATCGACTCAGGTGGAAAAGTGATGGCAAATGTCTGGCTGATCTCTTTTGGCTACCCGTTCTTCCAGTTCTTGGACCCACAATTCTCATGGCCACGGTAGCAGTTCATTGCCTTAATGTTTTTTATATTTTGTCCTATTCTCAGTGGTGGGAGGATTTGTTCAAAACAACGTAGGCCATCACTGAAACATAATTGCCATATATATGTTGCCTTTATAAAAAGGTTATCATAACATACATGGTGTTTTATTAGCTAATGTCTCTCTGACTATATATATTTGTATTTTGAGAAATTTTAAAACTATAAAACAATAGTTTTGCTATTACAAATGATGCCGATATGAATATTCTTGAATACATCTTCATGTATACAGGGAAACTACTAGATCCTAGGACGTCACTTCTTTAACTTTACTTGACCTGGTAGGCAGAATTCTAAAATGTATCCATGACCTTGGCCTCCCAGTGTTGCTGTGGGTGGGATCTGTGACTTAAGCCAACAGAATGTGACAACAGTTCTATTGATGTGATGTCACTCCCATGATCAAATTTCATGTGTATCTTTTTAAAATATATTTTATTGATTATACCATTACAGTTGTTCTATTCCCCCCCTTCATTCCCCTCCACCCTGCATACCCCCCCACCATTCCCCTCCTTTAGTTTATGACCACGTGTCTCAAGTTCTTTAGATTCTATATTTCCCATACTATTCTTGCCCTCCCCCCTATTTTCTACCTACTGTCTATGCTACTTATTTTCTGTATCTTCTCCCCCCTTCTCCTCCTCCCACTCCCCTGTTGCTAACCCTCCATGTGTTCATTTCTATGGTTCTGCTCCTGATCTTAGCTGTCCTCTTAGTTTGCTTTTGTTTTAGGTGTGGTTGTTAATAACTGAGAGTTTGCTGTCCTTTTACTGTTCATATTTTTCATCTTCTTTTTCTTAGATAAGTCCCTTTAACATTTCATATAATAAGGGCTTGGTCATGATGAACTCCTTGAATTTGACCTTATCTGAGAAGCACTTTATCTGACCTTCCATTCTAAATGAAAGCTTTGCTGGATAAAGCAATCTTGGCTGTAGGTCTTTGCCTTTCATGACTTGGAATACTTCTTTCCAGCCCTTTCTTGCCTGTAAGGTCTCTTTTGAGAAATCAGCTGACAGTCTGATGGGTACTCCTTTGTAGGTGACTGTCCTCTTATCTCTTGCTGCTTCTAGGATTCTCTCCTTCATTTTAATCTTGGCTAATGTAATTATAATGTGCCTTGGTGTGTTCCTTCTTGGGTCCAACTTCTTTGGGACTCTCGGAGCTTCCTGGACTTACTGGAAGTTTATTTCCTTTGCCAGACTGGGGAAGTTCTCCTTTATTATTTGTTCAAATAAGTTTTCCACTCGTGGCTGTTTCTTTTCCCCTTCTGGTACCCCTATAATTCGGATGCTGGAACGTTTAAAGATGTCCTGGAGGTTCCTAAGTCTCTCCTCATTTTTTTGAATTCTTGTAACTTCACTTTTTTCTGTTTGGTCATTTCTTCCTTCCTTCTGGTCCACCCCCTTGATTTGAGTCCCAGTTTCCTTTCCATCACTATTGGTTTCCTGTGCATTTCCTTTCATTTCACTTAGTTTAGCCTTCATAAGTTCCTCTAATTTGTGACTAAAATCAACCAGTTCTGTGAGCATCCTGATCACCAATATTTTAAACTGTGCATCTGAGAGGTTCGCTATTTCTTTTTTGCTTAGAGTTATTGGCTCTGGGCCTTTGAGTTCTTCTTGAGCCATATTTTGAACTGTTCGTGTCTGTTACATATGAGGAGTGAAGCCCTAGGTGTTCACCAGGGAGGGGCAACTCAGTCGCTGGGTTGTGACATTGTGTGTGGGGGCGGGGCCAAAGGAAAGCAATGGCGGTCCCCTCTGCTGCCTCCCGTCGCCGCTGCAGGGGCCCGCGTGTTCCATCCCACTGCGTGCAGATGTGCGACCGGGTCAGCCACCGCCTTGCATCCTCGCTGGGTTTGCCGCTGGGGCCTGCGTGGTCTGTCTTACTGCTCACTCTACTGCTGGTTTATCTGCGCACGAATGTGTGACCGTGGCCAGCCCACTGACCTGCGTCCTCACTGGGTCCACCCGACGCTACCCTGGTTGCCTGGGCGCCTGGGGTTGGGGGATCTTTCCTGCCCAACCCTGCTCCGCTACTGGCTCTGCCCCTCTTACCCGTCCAGTAGAACGGTTCATTGTTGTTGGACTTTCGTATAGTTCAATTTTCTGTTCTTTGGCTGCGTCTTTCTTTACTAAACCTTTGTTGGGAGAAGGCACAGTGTTTCCACCTACGCCTCCATCTTGGCGGAAGTCCCCCTGTATAAGTAGCTTAGGAGCTTGGAGCTAGATACTCTCCTGCTGGCCTTGAAGAAGTGAGCTATCATGTTGTAAACTATGTACAGAGAAGGTCACATGCCACAAAGCTGTGGGTGGCTACACAGACCTGAGTACAGCCTCCAGGTGATAGCCAGTAAGAAGCCAGTGCCCTCAATCCTACAACCACAAGGAAATGAATTCTACCCACAACTGGAGAAAGCTTGGAAATAGGCTCTTCCCCATTCAAGCCTCCAGGTGAAAAGATGACTTGACTTATACCTTGATTGTAGCCTTGTGACACCCTGAACAGGGGAACCAGCTAGGCTGTCCTTGGACTTCAGGCCTGAAGAAAGTGTGGGATAATAAAGTATTTTAAGATACTAGGTTTCTAGTAATTCATTAAACAGCAATGGAAAACTACTATACTAAATATAGTATATATTGCTGCATTATTTCACAAAGTGATTATACCAATTTATACCCCCAAAACTATATAAGATTCTTTTTTCTAAACATCCTTGCTAACATTTTGGAATGTCCTACCGTTTTTATTTTTGCCAATCTGATACATATGAAAATAAATAATATATAATAATTACACACATATATTATTACTTTAATTTAAAAACTAAAATTTTGTACTTACTTGAAATTATGTATTCTATTTTTGTTTCATAAATGCTATTACTTAAACAAAATAATAATAGGACTAGTTAAAAATGGCAACTAGTAATAGAAGAACTAATTGAGCAAATAATATGTGTGAGAAAAATATAATGATATTTTTATGTTCCTGCACTAATTTTTAAAAGAGAATGTAAATACAATAGAACTAATTAAACATATTACCTTTATTAAATTAAAGAATTCTGTCTCATGATACAGTGGGATATTTTTATTCTTTCTGCTTCCTTTTCCATTAATACTCCTCTGAACCTTTAGGATATCTTTCTCTTCCTCTGTGTGATGGTAAAACTAAATACAGTCAAATATAAAATTAATTTTGACTGCAGCTCTTCTTCTGCCTACATTGCCCTGATTCCTACCATTGCCCTGTTGGAACAAATGATACCAAGCTAAATATTCTCTCAACAAAAGTGTTTGAGCATAGCATACTTAGGA
The DNA here is from genome assembly GCF_014824575.4 of Sturnira hondurensis. Lineage (NCBI taxonomy): Eukaryota > Metazoa > Chordata > Mammalia > Chiroptera > Phyllostomidae > Sturnira > Sturnira hondurensis. The sequence continues at coordinate 1,372,802 of NW_028079853.1, read as the reverse complement.
TTTTATTTACTAGCATAGCAGGGTTTTAAACTTGTTGGAATTCATTTCTAGCTCTTCCAAATGTCCACCCATCTTGTACCTATAGACCTATTTGGTAAGCCAACTGTTTGTCAGTTGTGTCCTTTGCATCTATAAATTAACCATGAAGGATCTCCCTGTCTAACTGCCCATCATTTTAAAAACACTCTAAAGGACATCGCACATCATACTAAGTTAAACCTCTCTCCCCAGGGAAAATGGTTTTAAAGAACAGAGGTATGTGAACTTGTGAAACCGAAGTTAGAATCCAACTAAGTTCACCGTTTTAGTAAAAAAAGAAAGTTTTTAAATTGAATTTATGGGGGTAACTGGTTAATAAAATTATATAGGTTTCATATGTACAGTTCTATCACACATCATCTACATGTCATATTGTGTGTTCACCACCCCAAGTCAAGTCTCTTTACCCGACTTTACCCTGTCCTCAGAAAGTTCTGTTCAACTTGGTTGTCTTTTTCTAGAGACTTTTTTAAGCTCTAAAAATGTCTTATTCCTGGCCCCCTACCACAAAGTCTTTCTTCTCCTTCCTTTGAAATTTTTTGTCCCAATCTACATACAATATTGAATGACTCACGTGCAATTGGTCATTCCCTTTCTAGATTCCTTCCGGCCTTCAAAGATTGTTACATAGTTTTGGAGGATCAACAAGTTTATTTCTTTGCCACTGTAATCTTTCTCTTCATTCTCGTCTTCAACATGTTTCCCAATTGGAGCAAGACATTCCTCTTGTTCCATACTTTGTTTTGTTTTTATTTTGTTTTCCTTTTTATTGAATATATTGGGATAATACTGGTTAACAAAATTATACAGGTTTCAGGTACACAATCCTACAACACATCATCCGTACACTGTAATGTGTGTTCAGCACCCCAAGTCTTGTTCCACACTTTAAAATGTGACTTTATTTCAGGCCAACATTTAACATCTTTTACAATGATAGCCATCTTATGGGCATATGTTTAAGGAAGCTATTGTCTTCCATTTGTAGAAAGTCAAAAATTTCACTAAATGCTTCTCCACTTGTGAGAAAACTAAAATGACCAAACACTCTCATTATGAAAACCTCTATATCACAGGTAATCAAACCACACTCCTCTTTCAAAAGTGTTCTGTATAAGGTGTTTATCAATGAGATAATCTCATTTTTTTTGGTAAGAAGTTTAGAGATTAAATAAAATTTGTCAAAATTAACATTTGCACTGAAAGCAGATGAGTCAAGTCTACTTTGTCCTTGGACAAGACATAACATCCTTTGTTTTCTGTGTTGTGGTTTCATTCAAATCTAGTTAGATTTCAAGAAGGTGGTGTAGCTCAGTGGATTGAGTGCAGGCCTGTTAACCACACAATCTCGGTTCGATTCCCAGTCAGGGCACATGCCTAGGTTTCAGGCCCAGCAGGGGACTCATGAGAGGCAACCATACATTGATATTTCTCTCCTTCTCTCCTTCCTTTCCTTCTAAAGATAAATAAATATTTTTTAAAAGGTGATTTTTTTATTTTTAAATATTTTATTCATTTTTAGAGAGAGGGGAAGGGAGGGAGAAAGAGAGGGATAGAAACATCAATATGTGGTTGCCTCTTGCACACCCCCTACTGGGGACCTGACCTGCAGCCCAGGCACGTTACTTGAGTGGGAATCAAACTGATGACTCTTTGGTTTGCTGGCCTGTGCTCAATACACTGAGTCACACCAGCCGGGGCAACAAGAAGATAATTTTCAACTCCATTTTTCAAGTCAAATTACTTTAGGGGCTACAGAGAATATTATTTAGAATCAGGACATGTAATCTTACTCATTCCAAGGAGTAATCAGAGATATAATACAATAATGCACGTTGGTTCATGTGATGGGCCCAAGATAATCCAGCAACCACTATTTCCAACTAAGCAAGGTGCCTTTTGAGGAAACAAAAAACTTTTGACTGATTTTGAAGTACTGTCTGTCTTATTCCAGACTTATAACCGTCAGTCTCCTGTATGCTTTTACACCCGCTTCTCTACCACACCAATCCCGAATTCTTCTCTGCATGTTGTGTAGTGACATATTTTTGTTATTTACCTTCCAAATCCAGTTATGTTGTCCTCCTGTCTGTCATTAATATTACACAGTCGTGTAGCTTTCTTTTTCAGTGATGTCTGGGTCATGTTGTTGTTGGTATTACAATCATTCTCATTTCCATTTTCTTAACTCATACAGTCACCATATTCACAATGTTAAAAAATTCAACTTAAATGAGGCACAATGATTAATTCACAGGCAAAGTCAAAGATGGACTGCTAATGTTCTAATGTTTATGATGACAAGGCACTTAAATTGCATATTTAGGTGACATTCCTCAGGAGGATTCAACAATGGATAATCATTACTACAAACTGCAAATCATGATTATCAATATCAGTGGTGGAGGAGAAAAACAATGGCGGTGACTACAGAAGCCAAATAATCTATGCTGTATCCATTCCTGGCTGGGTACTCCGTTGGTTAGACCATTGTCTCAATACAGCAAGGTTGCAGGTTCCATATCCAGTCAGGACATAGACAAGAAGCAACCAATGAATGCATAAGTAAGTGGAACAACAAACTGATGTTTCTTTTCTTTCTCCCTTCCTGTCTCTCTAAAAATAATTAAAAAATTAATTAAAGCAGTGTTGCTTTCAGCTCTGATTTTTGGGGGGGCAGTCATGGATTTTGTAGTTTCCTCCCATCTCTCACATAAATCATAGAAGATCAGAAGTTTTCTGGGTATCCTAGGAGGGTTGCCCAGGATGTAGGAATTTTGGTGCCAAACCCTGGAAGGTCAGGCAAATCAGGACAGTTGGTCACCCTTTCCCACCTGTACTTGCCAGATGTATCCCCTCCATGTAGCCAGGACACCCATTCCCCTACTTGCTATCAATGCTGGCTAATAACTCTCAGCTGCCTCCTCCCCTGAATTGTAGGCCTACCAGGGGCCAGCTTGCGAGAAGTCTCCCCATTTCCACTCCCAAGGACAGATCTAGGCCAGTAACTAACATCAGAGTGAGTTCAAAAGGCCAACTCTTGCTACAGTGTGGGATGTACTCTAATGGTACAAATTTGTGTTCTGGATCTTTTTCCTGGAATGAGACTAAAGCTAGTCATCAGCTGAGACTATACTCGTTATTAATAACTCTCCTCCTGCCCTGTACTAACTCCTTTATTCCCATATTCCTGAGAGCTCACCCCCAATAAGTCACTTGAACAAGAATCCCCATCTCAGGCTCTGCTCCTAGAAAACCCCACCTAGGGCATGAACAAAACATTGTTTTCCATTTCCTTAACCAGTTGGCCAAGACCACTTATAGAAATTAGTCCATTATTTTACCAGTGATCTGCAATTCACCTCTGTCATTCATATACAAACACATACCCAGGGCTCTGTATTGAGAGAAGTATACATATTGTCACATTATAATCAGAAAATAAAAAAAGAATCAGTGAGTAAAAATGCAGGCCTCAAGTAGCAGTTTTGACTTGAGTGTGGGAACTTGAATAAGAAATCAATTTTATTCTTCATTACGCAAATTCTGACTTTTAAATGGTAGTTAGCTTCTATATGCAAATACTTGCTGAAAAATTTTCAATGTACCATAAAAATATTGATGCTATAAAACCTGCAACTTGAAGAGGTAGATTACAAATATAATAACACTTATATATTTATACAAGTTTATGTATATTTATATATATGTACATATAATTTATATATAATTTATAACATAATTAAATACCATATACATTTATATTGTATAATTATATATTACTGATTTATATACTACATGTGTGTATAATTATATTTACAATTGTATATGTACTTATCATGTGTGTATATGTAATTATATATTAATATGTGATATATATAATTGATATAACATACACATTATAGTATACAATATAATTTATATATAAATATATATTATATAAACTATAATATATACTACAAATTTTATATATACATTATATTCAATACATATGTAGAGATATATATACAGGGTGGGAAAAAGTAAGTTTACAGTTGTTCATACGTAAAATACAATAACTAATAAATAATAATGCAGGAATAAACTGTTTTCTGTACTCCCAACTGTAGACCTATTTTTGGCCCATCCTGTATATTTTGAGATATATATTCAAGATATGAATATCAAGTTTCCACATTAACACAGGTGTGTTCGGGAGCTTTCTATTCTATTCGGTTGGTCTGTTTGTCTGTCTGTGCACCAATAACACACTGTAGTTGTAGAATAAGTCATGCCATGTTGTAGGTCAAATCTCTTCCGCCTGTTTTTCTTCTTTAAAATTGCTTGGGCTTTCCTTGGGCCATTTTTTATTTACTATAAATTTTATAATTGCTCCATCAATTTTTATGAAGTAAATCTGGTGTGATTTAGATAAAAATTGCATTGAATTGAGATGATTAGTTTTCAGAGAATAGACATTTCTATTATACTGAGTCTTTCTCTGGATGAGGATATAGTATATCTCTCCATTTATTTGGGTCTTCTTTAATGTCTTGCAGTGAGAGTTTGCAATTTTATTCATGAATTTTTACAGATCTTTTGTTAAATTTATTTCTAGTTACCTTATTTTTCTGCTGCTGCTGCTGTTGTAATGGTAAAAAGAAGTTATTAGATTTACTGTTTCTCATGCATAAGAGTGAAATTGATTTACGTATAACTTCTATTTAGAATTTTGCAGAATGTTTTTAGTAATTCTAGTCATTTGTCTCCAGGTTTTCTTTAGGCAATCTTATTCCCTGTGATTAATGACATTTTTATTTCTCCATTTCCAACCATTTTTATTTTGGTTGTTCTTCTTTACTGTGTCCGACAGGGGGTCTAATTCACTGCTAAATATAAGTGGTATAGGAAGGATCCACTGTCTCATTCCTGATTTTCTAGGGGATCATTCTAATGTTTTATGACAACATGTAATGCTTGCTCTAGGTTTTTGGTAGATATTCTTTTATGAATTGTTTATCAAATAATTTTTCTCAATGTATTGAAATGAGCATACCCTTTAATATACAGCTGACCCCAAACAATATGGGTTTGAACTGCCTGGGTAGACTTATGTGCAGATTTTTTTCAGTAAAGACCTGTAATGTATTCTATCTGTGGAGAGCCACTTATATGCAGTGATCTGTCACAATGAGCACCCACGAATTTTGGTATCCGTGGGGGTCCTAAAAATAATGCCCTATGGGTTCCTAAAGAAGACAACTTAAGTCTTTGGGGAGTCCAGTTATATGAGGATTTTCAACTGTGACAGGAATCTGGTGCCTTAAACCCTGAGTTGTTCAAGGATCAACAGTGTTTATATGGTGAGTTACATTAATATATTTTTCTAAAGTTAAATTATCTTTGCATTTCTGAGATAAACCCATATTGACTGTGATTTTTTTTATACAGAGCTGAATTATATTTGTTAATATTTTGATTGGAGTTTGCACATCAATTTGCATAAATGTCACTAGTAAAATAATTTTAACCTGTCAAATTTACTTGTTTACTTGGTAGGTAAATTTTCAATTACTAATTTGACTTATTTATACATATTTAAAAATTCAGATTTCTATTTCCTCAGTCAATTTTGTAAGTTCTATTTTGCTAAGAAAATCTACACTTTGTCTAATTTTCAACTTATTAGCACAAAAATGTTTTTCTAGTATTATCTTAAAACTGCTGGGTCTCTAATATATTTTAGCTACATCCTCTTTTTATTCCTAAAAATCTTTATTTGTTTCTTGTTTTGTTTTGTTCTTATCAGTCTTACCAAAGATTTTTCTATTTTTTAAATCTTTACAAAGAAATAGCTATTGGCTTTATTACTTCTCTTGTATTTTTCTCTATTTCCTTATTTTCTGAGTTTATTCTAATTTTCTTTTTAAGTTGGATGCTTACTGGTTAACTTATGCCTTCTTTTAAAATATAGGCTTTAAAGTTATGATACTTTAAGCACTATTTTAGCTTTATGTCACAAACTATATAATATCCTTCACTGTCATTGGGTTCTAAATATTTTCTAATTTGTTACATTGTCATGACCCATGAAATGTTATTTTGAATTGTACAGCTAATCTCCAAACACTTATTTCTAAGCTATTTTTAAAAAGATTTTATTTACTTTTAGAGAGAGGGGAAGGGAGAAAGAGACTGAGAAACATCAGCATGCAAGCTACATCAATTGGTTGCTGATTGGTTACCTCTAAAATGCCCCTGACCAGAACCTGTCCAGCAAACCAGGTTTGTGCCCTGACTAGGAATCGAACCCACGACCTTTTGGTTCACAGGCCAGTGCTCAATCCACGGAACCACACCAGCCAAGGCATTTTTAAGGTTTTCTAAAATTGACTTCTAAGTTAATCATACCATGAATTATGGTGAGAGACCAATTAAAAATGTGTTTAAAATTGTTAAACTTAGAATAAGGTCAGTATACATAACTGTTTAGTGTATAATTGAGAAGAATGTGTATAATCTAATTACTGGGTGAAGAGTTTAATATTGTACATTGGTTAAAAATTGTGTTGTTCAAATCTTCTATAGCCTAATTTTTTCTTTTTTACTACTGATCTACTAGTACTCAGAGTTGTGTTAAATCTCTGTGATACTGGAGTTGTCCATTTTGCCTATATGTCTGTCAGTTTTTGCTTTATACAGTTTCGGGCTGTTATTAATAGCATACAGGCTAACTGAATCTTTTGTTATTATCAGAAATCATCTTTATTCCTAATAACACTCACTAAAGTCTATTTTGTTGTTATTAATAAAGCTATGCCAGCTTTCTTCTGGTATTTGCTAATTAAATGTTTCTATCTCTCTATTTTCAATCTTTCTTTATTTTAATGCTTTTTTATATGTTCTGTAAACAGTATGTCGTTGAATGTTTTGAAATTCAACTACTAAACTAGCAAGTTTAGCCCAGATTACACTTACATTATTATAGTCATCTAGGTATTTGGAATTACTTCTACCATCTTGTGCTGTTTGTCTCAATTATTTTCCCAGTTCTTTTCTCCCCCTTTCCTGCTTTTCCAGCTGTTTTTTGATTTTTTAAATCCCCCCTTTTGGTCTATTATTTAGAAGTTACGTACTTTATTTCTCTTATAGTGGTCTCCCTTAAATTTTAATCTGTATAAGAACCTTAACTCTAATCTTCTTTTGAACACCACAAGGATTTTGTTATTTTTTCTCATTTATTCATTTTAGAGAGAGAGGAAGCAGTGGGGGGGGGGGGGAGAGAGAGAGAGAGAGAGAGAGAGAGAGATTGATTTGGTGTTCCACTTACAAATTTCATTGGTTACTTCTTGTATGTGCCCTGACTGGAAATCAAATGCTCCATCTTCACATATTGTGATGACGCTCTAAACCACTGAGCTACCTGGCCAGGGCACGACACTAGGACTTTAAACCCCATTAATTGTAGTCATCACTTCACCATTTTTACACAGTTCATTTCACAATATTTTATTTCAATCTTATTTTATTCCCCAAATTAGACATTCCTATTACTTCTGTTTATGAAGGCAATGATTGTTTACCTGTACCCACAGTTACCATTTCTTCGCTCATCATGCCTTCTTGTGGCTTAGATTTTTGTTTTTTCCCTTCTTGAAGTATATCCTTTAAAATTTACGTTTCTTAAATGACAGTCTATCTTTGGTAAATTCAGTTTTGGATGATCTGAGAGTGTCTTTATTCAAAAGGTAAGGCAAAATACAAAAATTAGCTAAATATAGAATTCTAGGTTAACGGTTAATTTCTCTCAGCCCTTTTGAAAATACTATACTAATGTCTTCAGTTTTCCATTATTGTTGTTAAAAAGTGTGTTAGTTTTCTATTACTGCCATAACAAATCACCACAACTTCAGTGACATAAAAGAGCACAGATTTATTGTCTCCCAGTTCTACTGGTCAGTAGTCAGCTACGGGTCTCGATGGACTAAAATCAAAGTGTTGGCAGGCTTCCTTTCTGGACACTTTTGAATCTACTTCCTTGCTCACTCACATACAGGCAGAGTTTAATTCAGTGCAGTTAAAGGACTGAGATATCAGTTTCCTTGCTGTCTGTCAGCTTGGGGCTACCTTTTCCTGCCAGAGCTTCTTTCTTGTCCTTGTACATAACCCCCTGCATCTCAGAACCAGCACAGGGCATCAAATTCTTCCCATCTGCTATCTCTTTCACATAGCTAGGAAAGGTTCACTACTTTTGAAGACTTTTGTGATTAGATTGGGCCCACCAGCCATCTGAAAGGTAATCTTGATAACATCTGCAAAATTTCCAAAATTCTAATCGTCATTCCTTTGCAGATGATTCAGCTGTTCTCTCTGGCTGCTGTTAAGATCACTTCTTTGGTGGTCTACAGTTTCACTGTTTCTTGGTATGGATTTTCTTTTGTTCTTATCCTTGTGAATATTGCTTCTCCTCCATTCTCTTTTGAAACCCCTATTAAACATATGCTAGATGTTTCAAAGCTGTCCTGTCACTCTCAGCTCTGTGCCACAGGCCTCATCCACAGGCATGTGATTACCTCAGCCTCAAGTCCAGGCCCCATCCCTGCAAACCCTGAGGCCATTCTTGATGCAGAGTGTGGCATAGCCCACCCTTGGGAGGAGAGACCCAAGAAAGAGGCCAAATCAGATCCTATAAGTAGACATAGAGCTGTTGAGGCAGGACGTTTTGGGGGGGGTACCTATCTCCTGGGTGGTTCAGGAGTGAGGTGTGCATTGACCCTGTGAACTCTGCTCTATGGCGCGGGCACAGCTGGAAAAAGGCCAGAGTACAGCTCTCTTGCCCATATCCAAGGCCAGCACCATATGAGTCAATCAACATGCTTCCTTCAAGAAGAAGAATGCTGGTTACAGGAAGATGAGGAGACAAAATGTGTTCATGCAAGAGGTTGAGGATGTGAGGGTCAGAAAAGTTTGGAAGTATAGAGAAATATAGATTTCAGAATAGGCAAGGGGTGCATGGTGAGATTAGCTGGCCTTTATGCTGCAGAACTTACATCAAATTTGGGCACAGTCACAGTGGTTTCAACCTTTATAAGAGCTATTCTCTCTGCATAAATACTCTCCAGACTCTGCTCCTTATTTGCTGCATCCTTTACTCGCCTAACCCTTACAAATTCTTCAGGTCTCTGCTTGAGTTTTACTTTCTTTAGAAGGCCTGCCCCCCAACCTATGATCCCTCTCCCCCTGACATTTTCCCAAAGAATCTGTAATTCCTCATTTGTTATACCCAACCTACTTGTTAAGTTGTCCATAGCTGCCTTTCTAATTAATCATGCTGGAAGCATTATGAAGACATTTGTCTTGACCAGCATCATATCTCTAGTTCCTAGAAAGTGACTGAGACACATCTGGTGGTCAAGAAATATTCGGTGAATTAATAATTTGGCCTAGTGTTACTCGAGTGGATTGCTTGATGTGGCCGAATCCACATAGGTTTTCCGCAGAAAATCAGCCTTTTGATTTCCTTCTACTTCAAATAATTTATTTCACACACAATTTTTCAAAGCAAAGGTGATTTATTTTCATATCTACAGCACTATATAAGATTCTCTAGAAAACCATCCTGCTGTCTTAATACGTTACACTATCATTGTTTTAGAAAATAAAAGGCTTGGATTATATACTAGAAAAATGTGTTCATTTTTATGTAAAACATTTTTGCTATTACCTATATAGTAAAGGAGGTAAAAAAACAACTTGTAGAACAGGGGTGATCCTGAAAGTATTTCAGTTGGCATCTACCTACCCCAGCCCTGAGAGACAAAGACTAAGATGCTATTGGTACCTATCTGGTCTCTTCAATAACCCAATCAGTCCATACAGACACCCATTTGGCACATTCAAACCACCCTTTCGTCATTGATGGACATTATTGCTGGTTCCTCCAAAGCAAGGCCATGTCAGTTGTTAAATGATGTAAAGGTTAATCAACAGAGCTGCTCCTTACAAATTTCTCCCAGTGGGACTGTGAAGACTGCATCATTAATGCTGACGAATAATTCCATGGCCTTACGGGATTCTGGGTACACGTCCACAAATATAGGGGCATGGCCTGCATACCACTAAAAACAACAAAAGTTTCGGGGCTAGAGACATTGTCAACCACACTGTCATGTCTGTCTACGTCTCCAGGACTCAATGGTGGGGGAACAATATTTAGCTGATGACCCTGACAGAAGGAGCCTGTGAGTACTTCTGCCTCAAACACATAGATCAGCTTATCTGTGGTAGGTGTTTTCTTGATCTGGTCTGCTAGGCTTCGGAGGGTCTTGGTGAAGTATATGCCAGCTCCATACTTTGGGTCTGATAAAAGGAAAAACATTAAACTATTAGTATGATCAGAAGACTCGTATGGCCAATTTGGCTACTAATATATATTCTCCATGTAGTCCTCCAAATATTCACCACTTCCTAGTCCAAAGTCCCTGTGTCTGAAGCAAAGACACCCAAAGTTGTTTCCTTGAGACAAGTTATCTCTGATATGATCAATATAATAATAGCTTACGTGTAAATAGAGCTTCCTTCCTTCCTTCCTTCTGATCCTCCTTCCTTTCCCCCCTCACCGCCCTTTCTTTCTTTGCATTTACTTGTGGGTACACCAAACACTGTTTGGGGCTCTAGAGCAGCATTAATCAGTAGGAATGCAACGTAAGCCACACATAAACAGAGAAAATATAGTACAATTTTATGCGATAAGGAAATATTTTGAGATAAAAATAAAAGATTTCTTTCCTGGAAGTTGTCTTCTTGCTCTTTGTTCCTTTCTACTTATTACCTCAGTGGAAGAAAGAATGACACTTAGAACAAAATCAATTGAATATGTACATATACGATATAGACCTATCATAAAATATATAATTATTTTTAATAAAGTAGAGAATGTGCTCTCAAAGGTATGGTTAACTTTTGCACGCTCTCAAAGTTAGATTTTCGGAGTTAAGAAGAGAGTTTTTTGAGCCAAGAGGATAAAAGCCTAAAGGAATTAGAGCATACATTTTATACCATATATAACAGAAGAGAACAATACGAGACATTCTAAGAGCAGTTTTCCACTTCAAGATAAGTGAAAGTTCTTCCTTCCATCTGATGGGAAGAGAAGAATCAGAGAGCACATGACTAGAACACTTGAAGAGTCTGAGAAGGGGCTCACTGCTCTGTCCCTCTCCCTCAAGAGAGCCCTGGGAGCCAAGATGGTGAAGAACAACAGGAATCTCAGAAACACTGGGCGGACTTCCAGAGTAGAAGGGACAACTGACTCCACTGGGTGCAGCCCCATCATCCAACCTGGCAAATGGGTGGAAAGCAGCGAGGCTGGGGAAGACTTTGTGAGGGCTACCACTCAAAACCCCTCGTTTCAGCTGGGAAGAAGTGTACACTCAAACATCTTCCATTTTCTGCAGTGTAGGAGGGGCACAAACACAGCCTGGAAAGGAATTCCCTTGACAGGAAAGACAGTATCCTGTGTAGACACTGCCTAAGAGCGAAGAACTAGAAATTTAAGTACAACAGGATGCTAATGACCAAAGTCCAGGGCGGTTTATTTACAGAGGACACTTGGAGGCAGAGGATGGATGAGGGCCATGAACCAGACCACCTTCCCTCCAGTGCCTGTCCTACCATCAAGAGTACTCTCTGAAAAGGAGAGGTAAAGGCAAAATCTTGCAGAAACTGAGTCTATTCTCTGAAGGGACTAAGAAAACTCTGAAAATGACTGAGTTCATCTTGAACTGTCAAGATGGAGTTTTCCACATCTGTGGACTTGGGATCATGAAAGCTAGGTGAAGCTCAGTTATACAACCATAAGAAAAAGGAAATTCACACCTGAGTTTTGTGGGATTGTAAATTTTTGTACCTGATAGAGTTAGAGAAGCTGTAACAACGGAATGAAGGGAAATGCAGGAACACAGAGTAAGCAATTCACTGGGCCTGCAGGAGCTGGGGAAGGCGTCAACCAGGAGATGCTATTTGAGTTATACCTTGAAGAAGGAATAGGATTTGCAGGGCTAAAAACGGTGAGTACGGAAGGCCTTTCATATGCAAAGGCACAGAGGCATGAGAGCATATAGCATATTCAGGAAACTCGAAGAAGTTTATGGCTAGAGTGTTGAGGAACAGAGTGAGTAGTAAGGCTGGTGAAACAATGTGGGGCTAGGGCATTATAAGCTCTGTTAAGGAGTGTGGGTTTTTACCTTGTAGGCAAATGGAAATGCAGATATTAGACAGGCATGTAATTTTTAGCATAATAATTCTGGTGGAAGAGAAAACGATAGGTTAGACAGAGGTGGGTTTTTTTTTTAAGATTTTATATATTTTAGAGAGAGGGGAGGGGAAAAAGAAAGAGAGGGATAGAAACATCAGTGTGTGGTTGTCTCTCATGTGCCCCACACTGGGGACCTGGCCTGCAACCTAGGCATGTGCCCTAGACTGGGAATCAAACCAGCGACCCTCTGATTCGCAGGCCTGTGCTCAATCCACTGAGCTATGCCAGCCAGGGCTACAGAGGTGGTTTTGAGGCACAGAAAGTACCTGGTAATCATCTCGGCTTAGGGGAAGGTGAGCTAAGGCAGTAGAAGTAGAAAAGTAAGGCTGCGCTAAGAATTTTTTTGCGAGGGAATCACTAGAACCGTGTGACTGCCTGGGTATAAGACAGAGAGAAAAGAAGGAATGGAGGATGATAAAGTTTCCAGTTTAGAAGACCTGACAGATGGTATCAGCCAGGTTAGAGAGTATCAGGGGAAAAAGAAAAAGCCTGTGTCTTAGAAAAAATATGGCCAATAAAAGAGTTCAGTTTGAGGTGGCTATGGGACATTAGGTCAAAATGTCCAAGACAGTTTGAAATATGGACCTGCTGGTCAGAAGAGAGGTAGGAGATGACAACGCAATTGCCTGGACTGGCAATTAGCATTGTCTGACACAGGACTGAAAAGAGGGCACTTGCTGGATTTGGAAAATAGTGACAATCTTGGAGTCGTTTGAGTAGAAGGTGGTGATGTGTGTGGAGGGGCAGGGGGCATGGAGGGCAGAGAAGCCAGCTACGATGATATAAGAACAGAAGAAGTTGTGATTGTAAGACTGCTAATGAAAGGACCGTACTGATCATCGTTTTCCTGGTTACACTCAAAGACTTCTTGGTGGGGATCCAATTTTTCCATCAGTTTTTACCCCCAGGGATTGTGCATGTTCAATTTGTACCCGAGGTATTGCTTATGTTCTCTCTGGGGTAAAGAGAAAGTGATTTTTCAGATCCTTCGCTCTCCAGACATCAAGACTTGGAGGTGACCCTGCAGCGAGGATCACACACCATACAGGACGATGCAAAAGTGGGTTTACAGTTGCTCGTATGGAAAATGATACAACAACTGATAAAGAATAACACAACAATAAACTCGGTTTCATGCACTCACAACTGTAAACCTACTCTTGCCACACCCTGTATTTTGAAAGGCAAAGATCAAGAGCCACAGATTTCATGGATCAGGCAAAATCAAGCTGCATTGCTAGGTATCCCTCATGATAATTGCAGAACTTCTTGACCTCCTTGGAAGAGATCTAGAAAGGACAATATAACAACGAAGTATGCTGTGTTTTTGTACAACTGAGAAGAGATGTGGAAGCTACACGTAGAACTTCAATAGCTGAGAAGGATCTTAAGATGTTATTCGCTTCACCTGCCAGATGAAATTCACTAGCAGGCTACAGGAAATGAAGAGGATGAAAGAGCAAAGACCAATGTTATTAAATTTGGGAAAATGCCCTTTTTATTAAGGGATTAGGTTTGATAGTGATGATAATACTTTTCTTGAGATAAGTGCAGGGGTGGGGGAAGAAAGCACCAAGGTACTGTGAAGATTGGACACAGAAACACAGAAAAGAGAAAACTAGTGATTTACCCATTTTACTGCTCGTGCTTTCATCAACATAAAACCCATCAGCAACAAAATATATGAAGGAAAAACTAAAAATACGACCCTTTCCAAAGGACTTAGCCACTAAATCCTAGTTGCAAATGATCCCTTCTCCACAGCAACAAATGGTATCTGTGGTGAGTCACCTGCTGATGCCCCTTACCAACTCCCACGCATAGTGGCCCCAATAACGAGGGGCTGACACCTACCGCAGGGCATGGAGTACAGTCTTTGAAAGCCCACTCTGCACACCACTTCACAGAACTGCTGTGGGACTTGCTGAAACAACCTGTGGCTCACAGGTTTCCTATGCATTCTCCCTTCCATCACTTTCTTCTTTCTTTGGAAGGCAGCCATGAGATCCACATTGTCTATTTTCTCTACCTAGAACCCAAAGGAAGGAAAGACTGAAAAAGAGCCTGGAGAACTGCTACCTAAATCGCCTGCCGCAACTGCTTCAAAAATAAAGGTATTAACGTGCATATTACTTTGCATGCAATTTGCCTCTCATACCAAGTTGCAAAGAGTATTTCCTGGCCCCAACCCTCTCCTGGTTTGGCTTCTATCTCTCCAAAATTCCCTGTCCCTTCTTTGATAAATTCATTTAATAAAAATATTAAGTAATTACTATGTGTAGGCACTGGTAATAAAGTGGTCAACAATGGAGACCCCATCTTTTCTCTCTTAAAGCTGAATTTAGTGAGAGATAAAAATAGGTAAATAATTATCCCTGGCTGGTGTGGCTCAGTGGCCCTGGCTGGTGCGAGCCTGCAAATCAAAGGATTGCGGTTCGATTCCCAGTCAGGGCACATGCCTGGGTTGCAGGCCAGTTCCCAGCAGGCACAAGAGGCAACCATACATTGATATTTCTCTCCCTCTCTCCTTCCCTCCCCCTCTAAAGATAAATAAATAAAATCTTTAAAAAATCTTAATTGAATAAATTTTGTTAAAAATAGGTAAATAATTAAAATAATGCAGTGTGATAAATGCTACTTCAGTTATTTTATTTTGTACCAAGATAGGCAGCTTCTTCCTGGGTCTTGATCTATGCTCTGCATATCCTGACATCGCTTCTACCTCCTAATTCCAACTACACCCTGGTACCCACCCATCTCTAGCCTCCTCTCAGTCTCATTTCTGAGATTCCTACTCAAATGAAGAGCTGGCTTAGACTTAGCAGGTGAGATTTTCTTTTGGCTACAGAACCAAACGGATTAATAGCAAGTTAAGTCAACTCTTTCCCTTAATTACGTATACCTTTATAATCTGCAAACCATTGTTTTCAAACTGTTTCTTTTGATCCTGAATTTCTTGACTTGAAAGCATTAGACATTTCAGAAACTTATTTTCTTTCATTTCATCTTGGTGTTTTGGCTGCTGATCAGTCCATTGCCCTAAAAATGAGTAACACAAAATTTTTTTTCAATAGTCTGTGAGAGGGAAATGTTGGTAAATAAGTTCAATGAAACAAATGACAGAAATTTGAGGGAATGAACCGGCCAGTTTAAATTGCACGTCTCATATGTTTAGGACATGCAAGGAGAGCTGTCATAAGATAAAGCAGAGGATCAATAAACTTGTCTTCAGATGATCTGGATCGTGAGGCTGAGGGCTGAGAAAAGTAGGGCACGGACACGCACTCCCCGTGAGTGCTGCAGTGGATACGTAGAATTTTGTTGCTCCTGCGAAACACCTGTATTTCCAGTCAAGATGCCCATCAACAGAGAACTCCCGTCAAGATGGAGGCATAGGTGGAAACACTGTGCCTTCTCCCACAACCAAGTTTGAATACAACAAAGGTTTAGTAAACAAAGACACAGCCAAAGAACAGAAAATTGAACTATATGGAAGTCCGACAACAATGAACCGTTCAACCAGACGGGTTACAGGGGCGGAGCCAGCAGCAGAGCAGGGTTGGGCAGGAAGGATCCCCCAACCCAGGCACGCAGGCAGCTGGGGTAGGAGCGGGGTAGCAGCGTGGACCCAGTGAGGGTGCGGGGCAGGCTGACCGAGGTTGCACATTCGCTCACAGTGAGACGGACCACACAGGCCCCAGCGGGAGAAGCCAGTGGCAGAGGGCTCACTGCGGTCGCATATTTGCTCACAGTGAGATGAAACGTGCAGGCTCGGTGACGGTGGCAGCTGCCGCAGCAGCGGCGGGAGGCAGCAGACAGAACGGCCACTGCTCCTCTTTGACCCGGCCCCCACATACAGCACCACAACCCAGCCACTGAGTTGCCCTGCTCTGGTGAACACCTAGGGCTCCGATCCTGATACGTAACAGGCACGAACAGTCCAAAATATGGCTCAAGAGCTCAAAGTCCCAGAGCCGATAACTCTCAGCGACCAAGAAATAGCCAGCCTCTCAAATGCACAGTTCAAAACACTGGTGATCAGGATGCTCACAGAACTGGTTGATTATAGTCAAAAATTAGAGGAACATATGAAGGCTAAACTAATTGAAATGAAGGCAGATGTCCAGGAAACCAATAGCGATGGAAAGGAAACTGGGACTCAAA
Organism: Sturnira hondurensis; assembly: GCF_014824575.4. Classification (NCBI taxonomy): domain Eukaryota; kingdom Metazoa; phylum Chordata; class Mammalia; order Chiroptera; family Phyllostomidae; genus Sturnira; species Sturnira hondurensis. The sequence goes on along the minus strand of NW_028079853.1, from coordinate 1,356,304 downwards.
TCAATGGAATGGACCAGAAGGAAGAACAAAACATCCCACCAGAAAGGAATGAAGTAATGAGAATTCAAAAAAATGAAGAGAGACTTAGGAACCTCCAGGACATCTTTAAACATTCCAACATCTGGATTATAGGGGTACCAGAAGGGGAAAGAAACAGCCACGAGTGGAAAACGTATTTGAACAAATAATAAAGGAGAACTTCCCCAGTCTGGCAAAGGAAATAGACTTCCAGGAAATCCAGGAAGCTCAGAGAGTCCCAAAAAAGTTGGACCCAAGAAGGAACACACCAAGGCACATCATAATTACATTAGCCAAGACTAAAATGAAGGAGAGAATCCTAGAAGCAGCAAGGGATAAGGGGACAGTCACCTACAAAGGAGTACCCATCAGACTGTCAGCGGATTTCTCAAAAGAGACCTTACAGGCAAGAAGGGGCTGGAAAGAAGTATTCCAAGTCATGAAATCCAAAGACCTACAGCCAAGATTGCTTTATCCAGCAAAACTTTCATTTAGAATGGAAGGACAGATAAAGTGCTTCTCAGATAAGGTCAAGTTCAAGGAGTTCATCATCACCAAGCCCTTATTATATGAAATGCTAAAGGGACTTATATAAGAAAAAGAAGATGAAAAATATGAACAGTGAAAGGACAGCAAACTCACAGTTATTAACAACCACACCTAAAACAAAAGCAAACCAAGAGGACAGCTAGATCAGGAGTGGAACCATAGAAATGAAGAACACATGGAGGGTTAGCAACAGGGGAGTGGGAGGAGGAGAGGCTGGGAGAAGGTACAGAGAATAAGTAGCATAGACAGTAGGTAGAAAATAGATAGGGGGGAGGGCAAGAATAGTATGGGAAATATAGAATCTACAGAAGTTGAGACACCTGGTTATAAACTAGGGGGGGAGAATGGTGGGGGAGGGGGTGTGCAGGTGGAGGGGAATGAAGGGGGGAATAGAACAACTGTAATGGTATAATCAATAAAATATATATATTTAAAAAAAGATGCCCATCAACAAAAAGGTGTAAGAAAACATGAAGGAATTGTGTAAAACAATATGCCATTTATATAACACATCAAGGTTTTCAAAGAGATTTCATATCTCTGCCTAATTTGATCATCATAACACCACCATTGAAATCATCAACACAATGTTACCAATAAGGAAATTAAAACCCAGAGACTTAAGCGACTTGCCTAATATCACATGGCTAATAAATAGAGAGATCCAAGATTATAACCAGTGCTCCAGATCCAGCTATCACCAGTGCTCTCCATGAGGGGCAGGGCAGAATATTTGGTATGTATGTCACTATACCACCACCCAATCAAGAAGAGCAAAATTTGGAGATTAAAAGGAAACTGTGTCAGTCTTTCCTCCTCCTTTTCCTTCCTTTCTCATTTAATATCCATCCCTCCTTTTTTTTTTTAAATTCAAAGGACACCTATTACTGTCCAGAGGAGCTCCTAATTGGACTAAATATACAGGCGGCCAAAATGGAAATTCCCCCGAAAGGTTTGCTTTCATTCAGTTTGAGTTTGACTTTAGACCATGTACACTAAAATGACCGAATCCCCAGCACATTATCTAATTGAGTGGGCTGAATTTAACTACAAAAAGAAGATGATAAATCCAGGGATACTCGCTAGAAGGCCAGACTGTCAATCCAGAAGGCAGGAAGGACAAAACCCATAGCAAAGGAACTCCAAAGGCAGGAAATTTCAAAGGAAGAGACTGTAAATTAAATCTGGAGAGCGACAGCTCGCATTTATGAAATACAGTATTAAGTTCAATTGACTTGAGTTCAGCAAACATGTATCAAGCTCCTATTACATGCCAGGAACTGGCAGGGCACTGGAGACTCAAAAATTCACAAGCTCTTGCTATCAGAAGAGCTCACCAGGAAGGATTAAGAGAGAAAGGTCTAACATCTATCATCTAAATTTTATCATTCTGATGGAGAGTAATATTCCCTGTAATAACAGTTCATTTCAAATTTATCCATTTTGTTAATGATGATTTTAATCTTATTAAGAGAGGATGAGTCTGTATGAACCTCTGAAACACTGCCGTGGAGTAATATGCTTAGTCATGAACCACTATAAATGCCACCTTGCAGCAGAGTAAGGGGCTTACGTAACTAAACTGCCGGTAGCTGGGAGGATGGGTCAACCTTTAAAATGCAGTTAGAGTAGTGCCACAGGCTCTCCAGGAGATCAGTGTTTCCTGTCTCTTGTCTCGAGAGGTGTCAGTGTCAGTTTGGACAGCCACAGACATTACACTTCAAAAGCTAAGTAGAAATCATAACCTTGGGTCTCATGTTTGTATATTATTATTGTCTATGTTTTGGGATGCTGTTTTCTATGGAATTTGGATACAATATTTACTGTTACCTCCTACTCGCTTTGACCATTTCTGCCCAAATTATTTTTATAGACACATAGTGAAAATATGGTGTCCTTTTAAATTTTGCATCTGAATTTCTGTACTAAATCCATTCTCTGCATTACAATCAGTGATCTTTCTAAAAGACAAGTCTGACCTCACCTTTGCTTAAACTCCTTTAAGTCTCCCCATTGGTTTCAAGAAAAACTCTGAATTTTTTCATGTGATCTATTAGTCTTGCATAATATAGACCCCACCATGGTCTGACTTCTTAAAAGTTTCTTTCTTTGCCTTACTAACTCCTCCTCATCCTTCAGTTCTCCATTTATGACGCCTCTCCTGAGAAACATTCCCCTGACCGCACCCCCACTCAAGGCTGGGCGGGGTGCCCCCCCTGGGTGTCCCCGGAGCACTCCCATCCTCCTCTTTCCCACCTAATAACCCTGCTTACTTCCCAGTACCCCCAATTACATTTCCAGGGAAAACAATGTCCACATTAGCGCTGTATCCCCAGCACCTAGAACAATGCTTGGTACATATCATGGATGCAATAATCATTAGTCAAAGAAACCAACGAAATAAGCCTCTGTTTCCTAAGGTGGTGTTTCCAAGGGTGTAATTTCCTACTTAACTCTAGGGCTATGTTAAAAGGATCTCCCCAGATCCTCATTCCTAGGCATCCTGATGGATTCTGCCCCCACAAAATGCGTGATACTTGCAAGTACTTAACAGTACCAATGAATAATTTACTGTGGTAAGAATGCTCAAAGTAAGTAATTTTAGGGTTCCTAAGGCTGCCAGCAACAAATAAATGCAGTGAAACTCCATTCAAGAAATTAGTTAATCAAGTGGAATGTCTGCACTTGAATGCTCCGTCTGAAGAATTAAAGATGCACTTTTCCCCACTGCCTGGGAGTGGATTGCCCTAGGCTTTCCCTGTAACTGCCTCTTAGGCAATCCATGTCATCATAAGTAAATCCAATTGCATGTGTGTATGTGTGTGTGTGTGTGTGTGTGTGTGTGTGTGTGTCCATTTACTAATAATTAACCCTGTTGGTAGAAACGGCCCCAAAATGGTTATAAAAGTTTATGGCCTAACACAGAACCTGCGTGGTTTGCTCCCTCTCTCTTCCATTCTCTCTCTTTCCCACACACATACATGCATAATCACNATGTCATCATAAGTAAATCCAATTGCATGTGTGTATGTGTGTGTGTGTGTGTGTGTGTCCATTTACTAATAATTAACCCTGTTGGTAGAAATGGCCCCAAAATGGTTATAAAAGTTTATGGCCTAACACAGAACCTGCGTGGTTTGCTCCCTCTCTCTTCCATTCTCTCTCTTTCCCACACACATACATGCATAATCACACCCAAGAGGACAGTTGGGAGGGCTGACTTTCCAACTTAACACGAAGTTACTCACTTGATGAGTTCCAAAGGGCTTGCTCCTTTTTTCTTGCCATTTTTTCTTGAACTTCACACAGCATTTGTTCAATCTTCAAAACCACCTCCACAAGGTCAGCCTGGGCTCCTTTAATCTCTAAAATAGCCTGTCCTGGTTTGATAATCTCTAAGACAGAGACCTTTGAGGCTGCCTGGTGCTGAGCCAAAATGTCATGTTCCTCTTTCCCAAGGTAGAGGATGTGATTATTCTCGATGGTGTGCTGGTCCTGGTGGGTCAGTATCCTTTGGATCCACTCTTCAGCCTCACACATCTTTTCCAGGTTGGATCCCATCAGATTGATGGCAGGAGAGTTGGCTTTTAGCCCATGTTCTCGGGTCTCTCTGGTACCCCTGGTCCCCTGGGGGACTGAAAAAGGCAGTCGTAAGAAAGGTGGGTTTTAAACCAGAGCATAGCAATATACCCTGGCCAGTGTCCACCCCAGGATATTGTCACCACTGCCTGATGTAGCAGCTTAAATTACATCATATTTCTGAGAGCTCTGCTGGTTATAAAGGAAATCTAAATGCAGAGTTTACGGTTTCCTTGGGAATACAGAGTTAGCTTGTAAGAGGCTGGCTTTACCACGTCTTGCCCCTGCTGTGTTGCACTTATCAATTCACCAGTAAGTTCCCCTTGTGATCTCACTCTGGATGTTGACCATTATTTCCTACTGAATGGGATTTTCCTTAACCTCTTGCTAATCCCAGATTTAAAATGAAACATCTTTGAAAGCCATAGAGCTTGAAGAGTAAAAATTCTTTTAAAAGTATATTTGAGCCCTGGCTGGAGTAGCTCAGTGGATTGAGCACAGGCCTGAGAACCAAAGGATCGAGGTTCGATTCCCAGTCAGGGCACATGCCTGGGTTACAGGCCAGTTCCCAGCAGGGGACACATGAGAGGCAACCATACATCGATATTTCTCTCCCTCCCTCCTTCCCTTCCCCTCTAAAGATAAATAAATAAAATCTTTAGAAAATTTTAAAAAGTATATTTGATTATAAAATGATACGTTTATTACTGAAAAATGGGAAAATTATCCAAGTCTAATGAAAGAAGGATATGCCCATAATTCCACTACCTGGGATTCCTATTATATCTCATGTGTGTGAGACAGGGCACTGTGTGTCTGCACAAGCCTGAGGGCCTTAGCAGCTCTGCTGCTGGACACAGTATATGTATCCCGGCAGAAAAGGAAATGCAACTTGATTCCAACCCACCCACACAGACCTCTTTCTACAACACCTCTCCACGAGGAATAAAGATATGTATAAAGAAGAATCTCTGATGGATTAGGATGGCTCTGAACCCAAATCGAAAAAAAAGTTGGAGTCGGGGGGAGAAGGAGGATGGACTAGCTGAGAGAGAATTCACGGGGGAGGCAGTATATAAAATATAGAAAGAATGCCCTCAAATCATTAGGAAAAAGAAACAACCCAGTAGCCAGCTGGGAAAAAAATTCACAGTAGAGGAAACAAAATGGCCCACATATGTATGAAAAGAGGTCCCATCCGTTGGTCACCAGGGATATGAAAAATCACCCACCAGACTGACAAAAATTCATAAGTGAGACCACCTCGAGTGCTGGGAAGGACAAAGAGCAACTGGGGCTTGTGTGGATTCATGACAGGTGTAAATCCAAAGCAACCATTTCGATAATTATATTATTTAAAGAAACTTTGGCACATGTGTATCTGGGGATGTGTACAAGAAAGTTCACACACTTGTTTGTAATAGCCAAGAACTGGAAATAACCTAGGTCCTTCAACAATGGAATATTAATATAGCAATGAAAAGTAGAGAAGTTTAGATACACAGATGAATTTCAGGAACATATTTTGAGGGGGAAAATCAAGTTGACCACTTATTCTGTTCTAGGCATTGTTCTCAGTGCTTTACATATTTTATTCAATCCACACAACCCAACGAGATGGATACTATTCGTAGCCCCATCTTACAAATAAGGAAGCTATCTCCGAGTTATTAAGTAACTTGCCCAGGGTTTTAGCTCTGGTAAATGCTAGTAGATGTGGGCAGTGGCTCTATTGCCCACACAAGTCTGCCTCCCAGCGAGTGACCCCAAGGCAATAGTGGTAATTAGCATCTTTCACCTAATACAGTGGTAGGGAGGTACCGGAAACTATGAAAAGTATCAGGACAGACCTAGAACAGGGGGAGGAGGGCCTTCCTCTGAGTAAAAAGTAAAACCAATGTTTTATACAACACTTACAAGTGTGTGTGTGTGTGTGTGTGTGTGTGTGTGTGTGTAGGTTCTTAAAAGCATACTTTTTTAAAAACACTTGTTCTGTTGGGGAGCTTACATTATTACTACTTTTTAGGAAAAAATAAAAACACTACATGGTGATAATTTATTTATCCATCATCATCAGGAAAGAATTGTTCTTCTAGGTAACTACATTGTTCAGATCACTATAGGATACTCTTCTAACACCAAAACAGGCCCTGGCTGGTGTAGCTTAGTGGATTGAGCACAGGCCTGTGAAGCAAAGGGTCACTGGTTCGATTCCCAGTCAGGGCACATGCCTGGGTTGCAGGCCAGGTCCCCAGTAGGGGACACTTGAGAGGCAACCACACACTGATGTTTCTCTCCCACTCTCTTTCCTTCCCTTCCCCTCTATCTAAAAATAAATAAATAAAATATCTTTAACACCAAAACATTTAACTATTTATTAGTTAGATATTTCTAATGGAACCACATTACCTTCCTAAATAGTCTAACTTTTCCTTGATAATCTGATATCATTACTACTTGCCATTATTAACATTATTACTAATACTTACATTATGTAATAGTCTAAACCGTCCTTGATAATCTGAGATTAACTTTATTAATCATTATCAATCTCAAATGATCATCTGAGATCATCATCATTCATCACTATTAATGGTACTCTATAATTCCTTTACAGATNACATTATTACTACTTTTTAGGAAAAAATAAAAACACTACATGGTGATAATTTATTTATCCATCATCATCAGGAAATAATTGTTCTAGGTAACTACATTGTTCAGATCACTACAGGATACTCTTCTAACACCAAAACAGGCCCTGGCTGGTGTAACTTAGTGGATTGAGCACTGGCCTGTGAAGCAAAGGGTCACTGGTTCGATTCCGAGTCAGGGCACATGCCTGGGTTGCAGGCCAGGTCCCCAGTAGGGGACACTTGAGAGGCAACCACACACTGATGTTTCTCTCCCACTCTCTCTCCTTCCCTTCCCCTCTATCTAAAAATAAATAAATAAAATATCTTTAGCACCGAAACATTTAACTATTTATTAGTTACATATTTCTAATGGAACCACATTACCTTCCTAAATAGTCTAACTTTTCCTTGATAATCTGATATCATTACTACTTGCCATTATTAACATTATTACTAATACTTACATTATGTAATAGTCTAAACCGTCCTTGATAATCTGAGATTAACTTTATTAATCATTATCAATCTCAAATGATCATCTGAGATCATCATCATTCATCACTATTAATGGTACTCTATAATTCCTTTACAGATGTCCTCAAGAATTACTGACATAAATGTTAATGCCTGGCCCTATTATTCAGATTAATGACAAAGAGACATTTGTATGTTTCTTTTCCATATTATTCTCACCCCCAAACTCCTCCTATCCAGCCTCCCTAGATTCATTGTGGCTCCCCAACAGACACTGCATTTGTTTGCTTCAGTGGGTTTTCTCTACCTTAGGAGCCCCACTCCAGCTCTGGTCATCGAAAATTTTAGCCTCCTCAAAGTCAAGCTTAGAACATCTCATCCATGAAGCCATACTTGATCCCTTGCAGTCTCTCCCATCTCTTAGTCACCTGGGGAGTTTGTCCACTCTGTCATTCATTATTTACCCCCTGGCATTTATTTAATGCTTTACAATTTACAGAACATTTTTACACACATAATTTCTACCCTCACAACAGTCTGTCATGATCATTTTACAGATAAATAAAAACAGGCTCGTAAGAGGCACAGTCACAAACCGGGGCTCTTAAAATCCCTCCTTCACTTCCAGCCCTGCTGGACCACTGAACATCCGTAACGGAACTCTCCAATAAAAAATGCAAACAAATAATTTTGACCCTGATGGGAAATATACTAATAATTTCTAATGCTGGTTGAATGTTCAGTGTTCTTAACATCTACAGAATACTTCAGATTAAAAGACTATTTCAGATATACACAACCTAGTTGCCATGAGGCAATTCCATTTCAGTCCACTCAATCTCCACTGAAGGAACATAATTATAAGACAAAGTTAAACACTTTCCACCTCCCAACAACCAGGATTGGTTTAGCTCAGTGGGGTCCAAACCTGGTTCCGCAGCATGATTAGGGGACACTGAAAATAATACACGCTTGGCCCAGACCCAGACCGGGGCCTGTTCATACATTTGCTTGTTTGCTGTTTGCTTTTTAAAGTTTCAATCATGACCTCAGTGATTACTCAGGTTTGGGTAGCAGTGGATTAATACACTTATTGTTACCTGGTATTACAAGATGTATTTTCTATAGTGATTGAAGAGTACCTCCACTAGATGTCTGCTCATTTAGAGCAGAAACAGTGCTGACTAAGTCAGCTTCTAAAGGGCAGAGCTTTTCCTTAGGAAAAAATTATAGACAGCATTTATAAATGAACTATCCACACTGTGGATTACTTAATGCAACTTGGCCTTACTTTGTTCATATAAAACTGGACTGAGACATGGTCAGGGACAGGGCAGGATGGTATCTAGGCAGGAGCACAATGAAATAAATTTGGCTTCCTTATTCTTCCTTTCATGAGTTTAGATGACCAAGAACAAAACGAGCCTAGGGCACAAGACGCTGCAGCTAGGCCCATGAATTTCTTACCAGTGTAACTGTTGAGAGGCTGCTGCTTGGACCTACTCCTCTGCATCACAGTGTTGAAAGCCTGCAAGAAGCAAGATAGAACAGAGCAGGGCTTTTACCCATCGTCATGGAAACCCCACTCTCTACCTGCACACACCACACTTGACCTCATCCACTCCTAGGGGAATAGTAAGTGCAGCACCACAATCTATTAGAACATGTAGGGGAAACAACGTAGGAAAAATGGAAGGAAACCCCAAATCTGGCTTTTTATTCCAAAAAGCCAGAAGAAAGTACATTCCAAGGTAAAATATTAACATTCATTCATTCATTCACTCATTCAAAAGATATTTTAAGTACTTTTATTGATTATGCTATTAGTTTTCCCAATTTCCCCTCTTTGTACCCACTGCACCCCCCAGTCCTCCAGTTTCCCGCCCTTAGTTCATGTCCATGGGTTGTACATGTAAGTTCTTTGAGTTCTCTGTTTCCTACACCACTTTTTAAATCTCTCCCCATCTATTTTATGCCAACTAATAATGCTTCTTCCCTGTACCTTTCCCCCCTGTTCCTCCCTTCCCCCTCCCCACTGAAATCCCTCCAATGTGATGTTCATTTCTGATTCTGTTCCTGTTCTAGTTGTTTGCTTAGTTTTTGTTTTCATTGTTTTTCTCTCTTTTTTAGGTTCATTTGTTGGTAGTTGTGAGTTTGTTGTCATTTTATTGTTCATATTTTTTATCTTCTTTTTCTTAGATAAGTCCCTTTAACATTTCATATAATAAGGGCTTGGTGATGATGAACTCCTTTAACTTGACCTTATCTGGGAAGCACTTTATCTGTCCTTCCATGAAACCTTTGCTGGACAGAGTCATCTTGGATGTAGGTCCTTGCCTTTCATGACTTGGAATACTTCTTTCCAGCCCCTTCTTGCCTGTAAGGTCTCTTTTGAGAAATCAGCTTGTAGGTAACTCTCTCCCTTGCTCTTGTCCTTAGGAATCTCTCCGTATCTTTAATCTTGGGTAACTTAATGATGATGTGCCTTGGTGTGTTCCCCTTTGGGTCCAACTTCTTTGGGACTCTCTGAGCTTCCTGGACTTCCTGGAAGTCTATTTCCTTTGCCAGATTGGGGAAGTTTTCCTTCATTATTTGTTCAAATAAGTTTTCAATTTCTTGCTGCTGTTTTTCTCTTTCTGGTACCCCTATAATTCAGATATTGGAACATTTCAAATTGTCAAAGAAGTTCAAAAGTCTCTCTTCATTTTTTTTTGAATTCTTGTTTCTTCATTCTGTTCCAAATCACTGCTTTGAGTCCTGGTTTCCTTCCTGTCATTGTTGGTTCCCTGAATATTTTGCTTTATTTCATTTTGGGTATCCTTCATTTGTTCTTTCTTTTTTCAACCAAGCTCAATCATAGCTGTGGGCATTTTGATTACCAGGGCTTTAAATTCTCCATCAGATAGGTTGGCTGTCTCCTCATCATTTAGCTGTCTTTCTGAAGTTTTGTTCTGTTCTTTCTTTTGGGCCATATTTCTTTGTCTTGGGATACCTGTTAAGTTGTAAGGGACGGGGCCTTAGGTTTTCACCAGGGCAGGGCAACCCTCCTTGCTGTCCTGCAGCACTGCCTTTGGGGGAGGGGCCAAAGAGGGAACAGTGCAGCTCACTTTCTCAACTCTAGTGCGTTCCAGTGGACACTCGCATGAGACTGGGAGTTTCTCTTACTGCGACAAGCGCCGTAGTAGCCCACAGTCGGCTCTGAGTCTCAGTTTCTTCTTCAGCCAGCCCTGCCCAAGTGGTCAGCTGCCTCACTGTGGGTTCTTCCTGGTCTGGTTGTTCTGATTGACTTTTTCTTTAATTCCTTGGGAGTTGGAGTGCCACGCAATTTGATTTTCTGGCACTTCTGATTGTTGATTTTAGATTAGTTGTTATTCTCCCTCTGGCTGTGCGAGGAGATGAAGGGTTTCTACCTACGCTCCCATCTCAGCCAGAACTCCTCATTCAAAAGATATTACTGTCCTGCTTATCGAATGTTGGGCACTGACCTAGAGCCGTGGATATGGCACTGAAGAAGACAAATAAAAAGGCAGGTGCTCTTGTAATTAATAAAACAGAAATTCATTTTTAAAATGTTATACAGAATGCTTTCTCATAGAATGAATAAATGATCAATTCCTGACTGTATCTGGCACATAGTGAACATCCAATATGTTAGCTGTTGCTGGGATTATAATTATATGACAGTATATAGATTAAGATTTGTCTGTTTAAAAAAACTCATCTGTTAGGATTTGGAACCACCATATCCAGTGTCTTCCTTTTTTCAAGTTGATACAATTGGCAGTAATTATTTCATTGCAAGGATGATAAATACTGAGGCGAAAACTAGATTTTGTTTTGAGTCTGAACTTTAACAATAAAATTTCGTAACTTGTAGGACACTTTCTTATAAATCATATTTGCACCTGCTTTCTCCAGAGCAAAAAAGCTCTCAGTCTTAACAGATTTTGTACCTGGAAAGGTCATTACAGGGAACTTCCCTATGCTCCCCCTAGAAGAGCTTGGAAATAAAACAAATGAAATAATATTATCTACTGATAGATAGACTAAGAATAGCTGCCATATCCAAAATGGATAAAAACCTGCTCTCTCCCCAAGTCACTTTAAAGGGCAGGATGTGTTGCAGGGTGAGAAATCAATTGGGCAAGCCTTTTGCATTGAATTTGGGAGAAGACTGTAACTTAATCAGTAACAGTCACTGGAAGAATGCATGGATAACAAGCAGATGGTCTGCAAGGTTTGGAAACGTGGCTCTATATGGCAAGAATTGGGCCGTTTTTCTACCTCTGTTCACAAATGACCAACGCTTATTGTGGGGGATGTTAGTAATGTGTTCCTGGAGAGGTGTTCCCTATTCTGAGACATAATGTCTGGCACAAGGTAGATATGCAACACATATTTGTTGTACAAACAAATGAATGACCATCCATCACCTTTTACAGATACTCAGCTCCGACCAGGACCCTTATCACCATGAAATACTGGTGAACACAAGTTATTTTAGTCAGCTGGGGAATTATTCACTGTCATTCATGAATTCAAAAACTCACCAGTATGTGAATATAAGTATCACCTTATGGTGAGTTGCACAACTTACACCTCAGTGTAAGTTGCTATTCCTGAGTCAGGTCCACTCTGGACGTCTGACGTATCCATTTTTTGAAATGTAGGAACTTGCCAAGGTAGTGGTCGCTGCCAAGAAATGCGTAAACTGCCCTCTGATCTTTCTGAACACACACCCCTCATTGAAAGACTTATTTATGGAGAAAAGACGTGTTTATCAGAAGGCCTGAGGGTATACATATACATGCACACGCATCATACTTCCACATGGATATAATACTGTGTTGAAGTGAAAAAGCCTGAAGGGGGAGCGTCAATGTCAGGGTATAATGTAAGTTACGGTGTTAGATCGTCCTCGCTTTTGAGTCACAGAACTGAAAGATACATCATCTCTCAAGTTATTTTTTGTTTTTCTTTAGTAGTTCAGAACACAGGCTTTGTGGGACAGACAGACCCAGGTTGGAATCTTCGTTTGGCCATTTGACTAGCTGTGTGTATGTTAACTTCTGGGTTAACAGGTTTTCCCATTTGTAAAATGGAGATAACGACAGTGGCTTCATCACAGAATTAGGGTAAAGAATGGAATGAGACAGCTCCTTAGCACAGTACCTGGCTGATGCAATAGACAGCAGCTATTTTTATTATTAGGCCCTAGGGGAGCCGTCAGACTGTGGTTGATCTTTCTACTTTTGTTGATCTGCCATGTACATTTTTTGTTTGTAGGCTGGAAAGAATGAGACTTCTTTTCAAGATGTGGTTAATTCCTCTTGCAGGGTTATAATGCTTCATGAACAGTTCAAAGATAAGCTCAGGGCAACCTGTATGGGCCCAATTAGAGTCCTCTACTTGGGGGGAACGGGTAAACTTCATTTGAAGGACAGGATGATTCATTTTGTCAAGAAAGTGGGCTAATAATTTTCTTCACTGGGTAATTCACCATCATCTTGCAGGTGAGCTGCGGGTGAGACACGGTGCACTGGAGCCGGCTAACATTGGCTCGCAAGAGCCCATTGTGCACATGTTTTCTCAAGTCCACCTTCAGTGGTGTCACACGGACAGTTTGAAGACAGCAGGGGAAATCAGCAAACACTACAAACTTCCTGGTGTCTGGTCAGGCACCAAAAGAAATAAGAACCTTTATATTTGTTCCAGGAAAGAGCAAGCTAGAATCCATATAAGTCCATTTTCTTGTGTGAAGAGATAAAATGGCAACCATCCACATAGAGACAGGCTGGGAAGTGTGAAAAAAGACTCATGTTCGGAGCTACTCTCTGGGGCCAGGCACTCAGAAGGCCCTTTACACCCAAACCCAGACACACGCCTGGGAAGTTGCACCAGCACTTTGATGTTGCTGTTGGCAGAATCAGAAACCTATGTCTTCAAAACCTAGTTTAAGGTGCTGTCTCATCTCATTTCTTTTTTAGTATTTCTTGACATTGTTATTAGAGTCTTTTTTTAAAATGCCAACTAAGTGAGAATAAAGCAAAGAGATCTTTCTTTCTTTCTTTTCAAATGAGGTCATATACAGGATGGGGCAAAAGTGGGCTTACAGTTGTTCAAATGAAAAATAATATAATAATTAATAAATAATAAGACTAAACTATATTTTCTATACTTAAAACTGTAAACTTTGCCCCACCCTATATTTTTTGAAGTATGTTTTATTGATTATACTATACAGTTGCCCCATTTTTTCTCCCCTTTATTCCCCTCTGCCCTGCACCTCTCCTCCCACCAGCATTCCCACCCCCCAGTTCATGTTCATGGGTCCTACATATAAGTTTTTTGGCTTCTCCATTTCCTATACTATTATTCTTAACCTCCCCCTGTCTATTTTGTACCTACCATTTATGCTTCTTATTCCCTGTATCTTCTCCCTCATTCTTCACCTTCCCCTCCCCACTGATAATCCTCCATGTGATCTCCATTTCTGTGATTCTGTTCCTGTTCTAGTTGTTTGCTCAGTTTGTTTTGGTTTTGCTTTTTAGGTTCAGTTGTTGATAGTTGTGAGTTTGTTGTCATTTTGCTGTTCACATTTTTGATCATATTCTTTTTCTTCAATAAGTCCCTTTAACATTTCATATAATAAAGGCTTGATGACAATGAACTCCTTAAGAGATGGCAGAACAGCCCAGCAGTATACACTAACTATGCTGAATACATTAATGACCTATTCACATGAAAGAAACTCAGCTGATCTGGCCACTCTAAAACAAAAAGCTTGAGATGAAGTGAAAACTAAAGAAGCTGGGCACAAGATGTCTGCACTCAGACACACAGGCCCACACATCCTGCATTTGTGTCAGACCACAGCTGATTTCCCTGTGAAGTGACCTGCAGATGAGTTAAGAAAGAATAGACTGAATTTGAGGGCAATACTGGGGCCTTGGCAAAAATAGTCAGATACACCCTTGCTGTTCAGTGAACTACAGCTCATTCCAGCTAGTATAACAGGTAACCTTCATGGAGGACTTCCTGTATGCCAGGTACTGTTCCAAGTGTTTACATATATTAATTCACTGAATCATCATAACAGCTCCATGAGATGGCGGTTATTATCCCCATATTAAAGCTGAGGAAACTGAGGTACAGATAAGTAACTAAACTTGCCCAAGGAAGTTGATTGATTGAGAGGAAAAGCCAAAGACTTTGTTTTAAATATGCTGGACTAAGATAACACTCAGATAACTAAGTGGAAATAAGAGAAGGTTGTGGATGTGGGTCTGAAGTTGACTCAGAAGATAAAACTCTGCAGAAGTTTAAGAACAGCTGTGTTCTTAGAGGAAGCAAGTAGAGAGAGGAGCATGGGACCCCACATCAAAATCAGGAAGTTGCTTACCTTTAAAGGCAAGCAACTTACCAACAAAGGAAAGGAGTGAAGCTTTACTAGGTCTCAGATGGGCAATTTACAAAAGTTAGATTTCACCAAATTAGAATATGACCATGCATTACAACTTAGCCTCATGTCTTACATTTGAAACACTAAACAGATGTTAAATGAATACAGGATGTGAATGAATGAATAAATTGTAGGACATTTCTAAGATATTAACTTACCTTGTATGTCTCCTGTTCTTCAGGACAGATCACAAACTTTACAGTTAGTTGTTTTGCCAAGGGTTGTTTGGCAAACATGAAAACTTCATCAAACATAATCTCTGCTACTTCATAATTCCCCAAACCAGCATTTCCAGTCCCAAGAGCAGGAAGGGAAATGGAAGTTAGATTTAGCTCAAGGCAGTTTTCCAAACACTTCTTCACTATGTTTCTCAATATCTATAGGAAAAATACAATTTTAAGATCAGCCTTCAAGTCAAAAATAAGACTTCGCTTACCCTTTGATCCACATCAAAGCTCTGTCCATGCCTCCTCAGAGAGCAGGAAAGGTCCCACTCTACAGGGAACCCATTATGGCTATACGGTTAAATGATGAAAAATAAAAGAGCTAAAGAAACTGAAGTAATTGAGTGGTCCTTTTTGTGCTATTCAGGACATGCGGGTACCATGATTTCTCCCAGGTCAGAGAGCCAACCATCAGCTAGGTTATCCCCACTCATGTGCCACTTACGGGTCAACAAAAAGAGGTCTTGGGAGTTTAATAAAGGAGGCCGAGATTAAAATAAGTAAGCACCATTTATTCAGTGTCGTTGAGGTCGGTCATGTAATTTCTCCTTGAGAAGCGCTGGCATACTGGGCAGATTTAAACTTTGCATCAATGTTTCAACATCCAAACTGAATACTAGCACAGGAAGGTTGTCTGTGGGAAGACTTTGGAAAACTGAGGAGTAGAGATGACTGAAAGACCAATTTGGGACTGGAGTGCCCTCTAGCCAAGAAAGAGCCAGAAACTGGGACAAAGTAAAGACAGACAAAGGCAGTGGGAAGACACGACAGGTAATGAATTTGACTAGAATGGTGCTAGAAGGGAAATCCCAGGTCCTCCAGGAATTTAACAGATGGAGGCAGACATGGAGAGGCTGCATTCCAGGCCCACTTAGGGCAAGGCAAATGGGTACGCAGACTTGATATTGTTGTTTGTTTGTGGTATGCCCACTTAAAATTAGACATGTTAGGTATTACTGTAGATTAAACATCCTAAGATAATTTATTTTAACAACAACAATTATTCAGTATCTCACAGGAGCGGTAGAAAATAGGAACTATACCACTCGACAATATTTCATGGATGTAACGACATGATGGAAATTCAACGAAAGACTGCATAGACTATCAAGCTACATAAAGATAAATTTATTTTGAACTTACCAGATCCCGTCTGGAATATTCTGAAGGCCAGCACACATGGAATACATATTGACCAGGCAATTCAGAATTATCTGTGACCAGTACCAACTGGGGATCCTTAGATGTCTGAAGGCTTTTTTTGGTAAACTTCTCTTCTATTTTGTTTCCTGCTTTGGGGGGAATTGATTCGGACACAGGACCAACTCTATCACCAAGATTTGGATTTGCTAAACCAACAATTACATCTGTCTGAAAAGGGAAAAAATGGACAGGATTCCTCATTAAATTACTTTTTGTTAAATGACCACTTTAAATCTTTATTTCCCAAAGAGCTTTGAAAATTACTTTTAAAGATCCTAAATCTATAAAAATATCATTTAATAATGGATGGAAACTCCTATTTCCAAAGAGTGATCACTTGACCAGTCTGTTTATCCTACAGTAATTAGGTAAAGTGTGTGGATGATACAATTTTTATTGCAAGCATCTGTCAGCCTCTTGCTGGCTTATACCCCCATATTCCCATATTCTGAGCATTCCCTGCTTTATTTTAAGCTTTAATTTTTAAAAAGATTTTATTATTTATCTTTAGAGGGGAAGGGAAGGAAAGAGGGACAGAAATATCAATGTATGGTTGCCTCTTGTGCATCCCCTGCTGGGAACTGGCCTGCAACCCAGGCATGTGCCCTGACTAGGAATTGAACCGCGATCCTTTGGTTCTCAGGCCTGCGCTCAATCCACTGAGCAACACCAGCCAGGGCTAAGCTTTAATTTTTAAAAAAATTAAAAATTTAATTTTAGAGAGAGGGGAAGGGAGGGAGAAAGAGATGAGACATGAGACAGACATTGATGCTAAAGGGAAACGCCAATTAGCAGCCTTCTTGTTCACACCCCAACCTGGGACCAAACCCACAACCCAGGCATGTGCCCTGACTGCGGGTGGAACTGGTGACCTTTTGCTTTGTGGAATGAAGCCCAACAAACTCAGCCATACTGACCAGGGCTATTTTAAGTTTTATTAATGAAGAGTTTTACTTTCTGCCTCGCTGTCATCACTTTTTGCTATTTTTGTGTGAATTTCCCATTTTGCTTTAAATAGAGTAGAAATGAAATTTCCACCTCTTATTTTTTTTAAAGGTGTGTAGTACATAAAGAAATTACAAGTGAGACAAAAAAAGTCAGCCTCCACCTTGGTGACAGATCTGTCACTCACCACCTATCCTACAGGCAGACGCTTTTCTCAGCTCATCTGTCCTTTCAGAAACAGGCTGCACATATACATGGGCTATATTTGAAGTAATATCACATAGTTAGCTCTAAGATTTGCGCTTAAAGGGTTGTATCCTTTTCCCCCTACCATGTCCAAATTCCCCTAAATCATTCTGATGGTTTTGGCTCCCTTGAGGGGTAACTGAGGTATTTCTCATAGATGTTAATGAATGCTTTACTTTGTTTTTTTTTTTAGTTGAATTTTTATTTATTTATATTGTTTTAAATATATATTTTATTGATAATGCCATTACAGTTGTCCCATCCCCCCTTCACTCCCCTCCACCCTGCACACCCCCTCCCCCACCAATCTCCCCCGTTTCGTTCATGTCCCTGTGTCACAAGCTCTTTAGATTCTGTTTTTCCCATAGTATTCCTGCCCTCCCCCCTGTCTATTTTCTACCTACCATCTATGCTACTTATTCTCTGTACCTTCTCTCCCCTTCTCCTCGTCCCACTCCCCTGTTGCTAACCCTCCATGTGATCCCCATTTCTATGGTTCCACTCCTGATCTAGCTGTCCTTACTTTGCTTTTGTTTTAGGTGTGGTTGTTAATAACTGTGAGTTTGCTGTCCTTTCAGTGTTCATATTTTTTATCTTCTTTTTCTTGGATAAGTCCCTTTAACATTTCATATAATAAGGGCTTGGTCATGATGAACTCCTTGAATTTGACCTTATCTGAGAAGCACTTTATCTGACCTTCCATTCTAAATGAAAGCTTTGCTGGATAGAGCAATCTTGGATGTAGGTCCTTGCCTTTCGTGACTTGGAATACTTCCTTCCAGCTCCTTCTTGCCTGTAAGGTCTCTTTTGAGAAATCAGCTGACAGTCTGATGGGTACTCCTTTGTAGGTGACTGTCCCCTTATCTCTTGCTGCTTCTAGAATTCTCTCCTTCATTTTAATCTTGGCTAATGTAATGATGATATGCCTTGGTGTGTTCCTTCTTCGGTCCACCTTCTTTGGGACTCTCTGAGCTTCCTGGATTTCCTGGAAGTCTATTTCCTTTGCCAGATTGGGGAAGTTCTCCTTTAACATTTGTTCAAATAAGTTTTCCACTCGTGGCTGTTCCTCCTCCTCTTCTGGTACCCCTATAATTCGGATGTTGGAATGTTTAAAGATGTCCTGGAGGTTCCTAAGTCTCTCCTCATTTTTTTGAATTGTTTCTTCCTTCTTTTCTGTTTGGTTGTTTCTTTCTTCCTTCTGGTCCACTCCCTTGATTTGAATCCCAGTTTCCTTTCCATCACTATTGGTTTCCTGCGCGTTTCCCTTCATTTCAATCAGTTTAGCCCTTCATATGTTCCTCTAATTTGTGGCTAAAATCAACCAGTTCTGTGAGCATTCTGATCACCAGTGTTTTGAACTGTGCATCTGAGAG
The DNA here is from genome assembly GCF_014824575.4 of Sturnira hondurensis. Classification (NCBI taxonomy): domain Eukaryota; kingdom Metazoa; phylum Chordata; class Mammalia; order Chiroptera; family Phyllostomidae; genus Sturnira; species Sturnira hondurensis. Next base: position 1,337,595 of record NW_028079853.1, on the reverse strand, counting down.
GCTGGCTATTTCTTGGTCACTTAGAATTATAGGCTCTGGGGCTTTGAGCTGTTCTTGAGTCATAATGTTTGGTTTGTTCACACCTGTTATGTTTCAGGGGCAGATCCTTAGGTGTTCACCAGAGCAGGGCAACTCAGTGGCTGGGTTGTGATGCTGTATGTGGGGGCGGGGTCAGAGAGGGGAAAAAATGGCACTTTGCTCTGCTCTGCTCTCTCTCAGATTTCTGTCCCCTCTGCTGCTTCCCACAAGCAAATTGGGCCCCTCTGGTGCTGGTTCCCGGGTGTGTGGGCCTGTGTACTCTCCAGGACCCTGTGAGTCTCTCCAACGAACTCTCTGTGGGCCTGAGAGCCTCTCCCAGCCCCTCATTCCCGAGAAAGTCTTTCCAGTTGGTGATTTCAGGCTCTAATTCCCATCGCTGGGGCCCTAGCCTGAGCAATCTATCTCACTGCTCGCTCCTTTGCCTGGTTTATCTGCACGCGAATGTGTGACTTCAGTCAGCCAGCCGCCCTGCGCCCTCACTGGGTCCGCCCGTCGCCACCCCACTCCTGGGATCCACCAACCGCCTCCACCTCCAGTCCTGGGTCTGTCGGATGGAATAGTCTTTCCAGCCCGACCCCACTCCACCACTGACAATGAATGCTTGACTTTGAAAGTGCAGTCAGAATTTACAATTTTGAGGAACTGGCTCCATTTTGCAATTGTAAGGTTCCTAATGTTCTTGGAACTAAATAAATACGGTAAAAGTTTAGTTAAATAAGTTATTAAACTATGATGTTTCCACTTTCATATTTCTATATTGACTCATCAAATAAATATTTCATTTTGCGGGGGTTCTCTCAGTCTTATTTCTATTTGTCCTGCAGGCAGTAAGTGGTACTTTTTCACTTATGATTAAGTCTATTTGATTGTGGCCTGAGGAGAGTCTCAGGTGTGATATCACTGATCCAGAAAAAAAAAGAATACAGTCTTATATTCTTTCTCTTTCTCCATCCCAGTCCCTGCTCCCTGCATTCCCCTTCACTCATTCATCAATCACTTGCTAAACACCTAGAAGCAACCGGGCTCTGGGGCTACAGAGAACAAGCTACAACGCTCATTCTCAAGGCGCTCTCTTCCTAGCAGGGGAGCCCCACTAACCCAGAAATGCCTAGGTTCACTGTTACCCTGACTCCCTCCCTGCCAGGCCCTCTCCTTTGTGACGTAGGAACCTTTGTGCCCTGGCTAAATGCTCACATTTTGTATTCTCCATGGCTCCTGGCACAGAGCTGTATACTCAGAATACAACTTACAGGTCCACCTAAGTCTCCTGACTGGTCCAGACTATTGTTTTCTATCCATTAATTCCTTGTGTCTCTCTGATCATTCTACCAGGCCCCTCTTCCCGTCAGTCCACGTCCATCATAACTTGAGATGAGATCCCAAACTCCCATCTTCTGAAGTAACCTTTCTTGATCCACTCCTCTTATCACAAGTGTACTTACTCCTAAATATTATGAATTCATTTTATATTAAGACTTTTTTTGTTTACTATTGATAGGTTGCTTCAGAAATGTTCAGATGGTTTGTCTAACAATGAGATTCTTCAAATAGAGAAGTTTGGGAATAAAAAATTGTTCTATTTCCACATGGTGCTTAAGAATAATAGCAATAATAGTTATAAATACTTATCATGGGCCAAGCTCTAGCCTAAGCATTTTATGTGTATTGATTCCAACTCTAAGATATTATTATTAGTATCCTCATTTTCCAGATGAAGAAACTGAGGACCAAAAGATAAAGTAACCGGATTCACATCACATATATAGCAAAGCCAGTATTCAAATCCAGATGGTCTGTCTCTAAAGTCCACACTCTTAACCTTAACAGGATTAAACAATGGTTGGAGTAGTGTATACTCAAAACATACTTGGTAGGTAATCAACAGTTAAGGGATCCCCTTTGGCAGTTCAAGAGAACACAAAGACTTACCTTTTGCAGATAAATGAGGCCTTGGACGATCTGGACAGTCAGGTTGTTCACCACCATCGTACTGAGAGGAAGGATGGCTCCTTGACTCACCTGGGACCCCAGCTCGTTCTTCCCTAGTATGCTTTCTGAAGCAGCTTTAAAAGCAGCAACAGTAGGGTCCTCATTGCTTACCAGGTGAATTTGTTTTAAAGTCCCGGTCAGTTGCATCCCTTGGAAATACTTCCTGATAGTTTCCACTATGATCTGTGTACACAGATGCAGAGGGAACTGGAAAATCCCAGAGCTCACGGCTGGAATTGCTACTGTCTCAATGGGTGGCCTGGCAGAGGTGACATAATTCAGAATATTTACAATGGCCTTTTGCAGCTGAAAAATACAGCACTCTCTATGCATTTCCGCCCACCGGGGCCCAACAGCATGTATAATAACTTTGCAGGGAAGCCTCCCTGCTCCTGTGAATGCTATCTCACCAGTTGGTATTTTACCAAATCTAGAAACCAATGCTGTACTCTCCTTTTGGATTTCTTGGCCGCCAGCTTTCACCAGGGCACAGGCGAGGCCTCCTCCATGTATAAGGTCTTCATTGGCTGCATTCACTACAGCATCAACAGGGTGTCTGGTGAGGTCAGCTTTCCAGACAGAGAGCTCTAACCAAGGAGTCAGTCTTTTTCTGAAGACTTGCAGAGACTTGCTGTTACCTTCCCAGGCTGGAGAGACCAGGGTGGAGATACAGCCAAATTTATTCTGGAGAACTTCACACAGCTGACTCTCATTATTTTTTAAAATTTTGAAGTCATTGTGATTAATGGGTATTTGCCAACTATAGTTTTCTCCAAAAATGTCAGTCTCTGGAAAAGGAGAGAAGATTAAAAAAAGAAGAAGAAGAAAGAAATGAGCAAAGGTTCCTTTGAAAAGGATATAAAGGCACCTCAGGTCTGGAGACTGAGTGTCCTATATGCAAAACTGGGATGAACCTCCTCTCACCCCCTTCCTGGTTCTTTCTCACCTAGATATGTAATTAGACCAAGAATATCTAAGAGTTTTCCATGGTAAATCGCCCATAAAATGCTTACTTAGTCTTGTCTCTGGCATTTAGTAAATACTCCATAACTGGAAGCTACTACGATACAGTGATGGCGGTAAGAAAACTACATGTGTAGGGGTTCATGACTTTTACAATTTACACAAAAATTGTGAGTTTGGGAAGAACCATGCTTAAGGCATGAATATTGGGAAGGATTTAATTATGAGACAAAAATAAATGGAGGCTTTATTCATAACTTGTTTGCTGCTTAGTCTTTGTGCCTTAGTCTGGGTTCTCTTAGAAGCAGACTCTGAGGTATGGATTTGAATGTAAGTTTATTTGGGAGTTGATCTTAGAAAACACCAGGGGTGTGAGATGGGAGGCCAGAAAAGACAAGAAAAGGAAGGACATGAATAAAGGATGTGTTACAAAGCAAACAAAGCTTAACTCCACTGCAGAACAGCACATCTCAAAAGAGTTCTATCACAAGGAGAGGAAAGAAGCTGAAATATTCATCCAATTTCTATCAGTCATTAGTCAAGGACGCTCTGTGGGGTCATGGTCCAGCAAATGGGTGGAGAATCATACTCTAGTTTCATGGGACAATTTTGGTGAAATTAAAACTGATTAGACTAAAAATTACTGTATGTGGCAGGCAAGAAGATGAGCTACTCAGATTCCCCTTCACTGTGGTTATGGAGGGAATCCACCTCAGCTTTCTAGCCAAGGTCACACTGTTCTGAGAGTGGCCCCCATCAATGGCTGACCAAGGCCATTTATGTCCAAGGTGAAACTCCCCTAATGGGCAGTCTCAGGTTGGCAGAGCTCTGTCAGTTTTCCTCACAATCTGATGGTTCCACCTGCCCAGTCTCATTTCTCCTCTTTTGGTTTCAAAATAAACCTTCTGAATTCCTAACTCCATCTCAGTATCTGCTTCCTTGAGAACCCAACCTGTGACACCATATGTCATGGAATCTATGCCATCATTAGTATGTGCTACCGAGAAAGGAAAAACAATACCAATTAAACCATGACATATTATTGATAGATAGGGAGTAGCTTTACTTCAGAGATGTGAAAAACTGTGCATCCTAAAATAGATAAAATGTGGTAGCTAATTATATTTTACTTCAACTCTCATTTCTCATCTCAGCCACCTAGAAAGACCTCTGATGGGTTGAATCATCTAAAAGAAGCAGCACTTGAGTAGCCAGATCCAATTGGCCTGTGCCTACACCACAAGTGGGCCACCCTTAGAATCAGGCAGGTTCCATGGACTCTTATAGCCCTTGTTGAGTGAGGAACAACCAGTGGGACACCTCTTCTGACCAGTTTCTCGGGCTGCAGACAGAAGAGTCTCACTCTTGTGGGCAAAGGAAAGGACCAATGGGAATCCTAAGAGAACACGCCTGCTGATGCAAACTGCCTCTCAAGCAGTCCCCGCTCTGAGGCTCAGGCCGAGTTGCCGAAAGGTCCTGCAATCACGCACCTGAACACTCGCAGGGGAGACAGTCTCCTTGTGTGTTCCCCTTTCCCCACTGAGGACAGATCTGAGCAAAGAATTTCTGGAGCAAGGCTGAGAGTGAGGTGTTCCTACCTGATTTCTCATTGTAAGCTGCTGCTTCAGCACCCTGTGAAAAACGAGAGTGGTTTTAAAAAAATGGAAACCGAAGGACTACAAATTACTGAAAACAAAGATAGCCCAATGATTACAAAGCAACAGAAACTGCTAAAAGCTCCGGGTTTGAGCAGGTAGGGAAACATGTACTTGTTCCTTTGTTTAATCTTTGTGCCTGAAATACTTGAAGTACTAAATGTTCTAGCAAACACAAACCCTATCCCACTTCCTAGAGGCCAATCAGTGCACCCCTAATTCAGGATGAGATGAAAGGTTAGAGATTAACACTTGAAAAGGCCCAAAGGTCACAGACCAAAATGACCCCAAACTTTCAGACAGGCCTCCAATTTCCAAAGGCTTGCAGGGTTTTCCTAGATAGAAAGGAAGACACAGGGACATGAGCCACTTCAGCTACACCCCCCACCTACCAGTCAGAACCCACTTTCCATTGCTTATTTCATGGCATTGGCCTGAATGTAGAATTTTATGGTTAAATGAATGAGAGGTCTTTCCTCTCTTTCTTTGTTTTTATCCATCTTCCACAATTCTCCTCCCCTCATTCTGCAAAAGCAGAACTGCTGAATGAGTAAACAGAATCAAAATGATACGGAAGTTACATTTTTTTAAAAATATTTATTTATTTATTTATTTATCTTTAGAGGGTAAGGGAAGGAGAGAAGGAGAGAAGTATCAATGTACGGTTGCCTCTTGTGAGTACCCTGCTGGGAACTGGCCTGCAACCCAGGCATGTGCCCTGACTGGGAATCGAACCGCGATCTGTGGTTCACAGGCCCGCGCTCAATCCACTGAGCTACACCAGCCGGGGCTGAAGTTACATTTTTAAAAGTCATCCATCCTAATGGTGCCTCTGTTGTTTACATCAGCATATTCTCAATTCCCTTTGTCTCACATGGTACAAAGAGAAAACTCTTACTGGGCTATTAAAACCAAACCAAAGACCCAGATTTCTTGCTGTTATAGGAAGAACTATTCATGTGCTGATCAAAGTTCATCATAAATACATATTTATATAGAAATACATTTACCTTAGAAAAGTCCATCCTCTTGGGCTCTGGGGTCTTTAAATGTTTATACTCCTTTTTGTGTTTGAGCAAAGATGGTTGTTCCCAAATATGGTGGCCCACTCCTAGAAATGAATACAAAGGATACAATAAGCATTGACCAGAGCTTAGGGAAGAATAAACCATAGGAAGACTAAACATGACTTCTGATCTTGAGTAGTTTTTAGTTTTACTAGTGAGCAGGCACTATTGTTCTGCTGCTGTAGTTACTGCTTACCTTCTATCCTTTACAGAGAGGCTCCAGTTGAAATCATGGCAGTCCAGAGATGGGCAAGAGCCATATGGGCTATAGCAGGGAAAGCTTTATGGAGAAGGTGAGACTAGAACCAGACCTTGAAGGATGGAGCAGGTTTTTACATAGTTAGAGAAGGAGAATGATACCAATTAGTAAGACTGAGCATGGTATTAAAAATAAAATGAGGCCCTGGCTAGTGAGGCTCAGTGGATTGAGCACCAGCCTGTGAACCAAAGGATCACAAGTCTGATTGCCAGTCAGGACATGCCTGGGTTGCAAGCCAGAACCCCAGTGGGGGGCATGTAAGAGGCAACCACATATTGATGTTTATCTCCCTTTCTATCCTTACCTTCTCTAAAAATAAATAAATAAAATCTTAAAAAAATAAAATGAGGAAAAACCAACTATACAAGTGAGCATGAAGAATCCTGGAGAGTATTTGAAGAAAAGAACTGTACTTATGCCCGTCAAAGGTGTGTGTACTGAGTTTGTGGTAAATTCCTTGATCTAATAAGAAAGAGGAGAGCTTCTGGCCAAGATGGAGGCATAGGTGAAAATACTGTGCCTCCTCACATAACCAAAATTAAGGACAACAAAGATTTAGAAACAAAAACACAACCAGAACAGACAGAAAACTGAACTGTACAGAAGTCCAACAACCATTCAACCAGACCGGTAAGAGGGGCTGAGCCAGTGGCAGGCGGAGAGGGGTCCTGGCAGGAAAAGGCAGTAGCTGGCAGACCCCAGAGCACAGGCGATGCAGGGCTGACCGCAGTCACACATCCGCGTGCAGATAAACTAGGCAAAAATGGGCAGCAAGACAGATCGCGCAACCCAGGGCTCCAGCGCTGGGAAATAAAGCCTAAAAGCACCGATCAAAAAGGTCCCAGGAAAGACTCCCAGCCTTACAGGAGAATTCGTTGGAGAGACCCACATGGTCCTAGAATGTGCACAAGCCCACCCACCTGGGAACCAGCACCAGAAGGGCCCAATATGCTTGTGGGAAATGGCAGGGGGGACTAAAATCCAAGAGAGAGCAGAGCACGCTCCACTGTTCCCTCTTGGAACCCACCCTCACATACAGCATCACAACCCAGAGACTGGGTTGACCCGCCCTGGTGAACACCTAACATTCCGCCACTCACACGTAACAGGTGCGACCTGTCCAAAAAATTATGGCTCATACAGAAGAACAAATCAAAGCCCCAGAGCCAATACTTTTAAGTGACCAAGAGATAGCCAACCTATCAGATGCACAGTTCAAAATACTGCTGATCAGGATGCTCACAAAACTGGTTGATTTTAGTCACAAATTAGATGAACAAATGAAGGCTGAACTAAGTGAAATGAAGGGAAATGCACAGGAAACCAATAGTGATGGGAAAGAAACTGGGACTGAAATCAATGGAGTGGACCAGGAGGAAGAAAAAAAATGACCAAACAGAAAAGAATGAAGAAGCAAGAATTCAGAAAAATGAGGAGAGGTTTAGAAACTTCCAAGACATCTTTAAACGTTCCAACATCTGAATTATAGGGGTACCAGAAGGAACAGCAACAAGTCGAAAACTTATTTGAACTAATAATAAAGGAGAACTTCTCCAATCTGGCAAAGGCAATTGACTTCCAGGAAGCTCAGAGACTCCCAAAGAAATTGGACCCAAGAAGGAACACACCAAGGCACATCGTAATTACATTACCCATCATTCAAATGAAGGAGAGAATTCTAGAAGCAGCAAGAGATAAGGGGACAGTCACCTACAAAGGAGTTCCCATCAGACTGTCAGCTGATTTCTCAAAAGAGACCTCACAGGCAAGAATGGGCTGGAAAGAAATATTCCAAGTCATGAAAGGCAAGGACCTACATCCAAGATTGCTCTATCCAGCAAAGCTTTCATTTAAAATGGAAGGGCAGATAAAACACTTCTCAGATAAGGTCAAGTTCAAGGAGTTCATCATGACCAAGCCCTTATTATATGAAATGTTAAAGGGACTTATCTAAGAAAAAGAAGATAAAAAATACAAACAGTGAAAGGACAGCAAACTCACAGTTATTAACAACCACACCTAAGACAAAAGCAAACTAAGCAGAGAGCTAAATCAGGACTGGAGCCACAGAAATGGGGATCACATGGAGGGTTAGCAACAGGGGAGTGGGAGGAGGAGAGGCTGGGAGAAGGTACAGAGAATAAGTAGCATAGACAGTGGGGACAAAATAGACAGGGGGGAGGGCAAGAGTAGTATGGGAAATGTAGAAGCTAAACAACTTATGACACATGGACGTGAACTAAAGGGAGGGGAATGTGGGTGGGAGGGGGTGTGCAGGGTGGAGGGGAATGAAGGTGGGGAAGGGGACAACTGTAATGACATAGTCAATAAAATACATTATAAAAAAAGAAAGAGGAATATCTGGGTAAAAATCAGAAACACTGAAAAATCTATTTTAATGATTGTCCATCAATTAGGTAGAAATGAAAATGTCTAACTACATAGTACCCTACACTAGTTGCCCACATAGTTGCCATTTGCCTCTGAAATGATTTGTAATGCCTTTGCAGCAGAAAAAGTTCGTATGGCTATCTACAGCATCAGAGCACTGTTATTCTTAAATGTCAGGAACAGCGGCATGTCCAGTACAATCCTAACGTAGGAAGGCAAGATGCATTTTTGTACCCAGAGGGCACTGTTGTTTTCACAAAAGAAGGAAGTCTTCAGTGTTGGCTTTGGTGGTGGGTGGGCTTCCTGGGGGCTTTTGCCTTAGATGGTGTTGCACTTGTTTTTTTCTATAGACCAGGCTTCAAAGGCCTAGGGATACATTTGATGTGGTGGTGGTGGGGTTACCCCAAAGAAATTAGAAACAAGGAGTATATTGCCCCAAACATTCAGTCTCTTCCATGTAAAAAACACCACCAATAACAACAAAAGTCTTCCTAATTTTCCGTAAGTGGTTCCTACTGTGTTCTATTTTCTGCAGCGGCAGCATGAAGATGACTTTTCTCCATCCACCTGCCTGTTCAGCCCACTGTAGTGGGCCCCTGCCTCACCCCCAGCAATCCTCTGAAACTGCTCATCAGTGTCCTCCAGGAGGTTAACCCCAGTAGACTCTCTTCTGTCCTTTTTCTTTTTTAAATTATATTTTAGTGATTATGATATTACAGTTGTCCTGATTTTTCCCTTGTCCCCTCCACCCAATACCCCCTACTCCCTCAGGCAGTCCCCACACCATTATTCATGTCCATGGGTCGTGCATATAAGTTCTTTGGCTACTCCATTTCCTATACTGTACTTTACATCCCATGGCTATTCTGCAACTACCTATCTGTACTTCTTAATCCCCTCACCTCTTCACCCATTTCCCCACACATGCCTCCTATCTGGCAACCATGAAAACACTCTCCATATCCATGATTCTGTCTCTGTTCTTCTTTGCTTAGTTTGTTTTTTAGATTCAATTGTTGATAGGTGTGTATTTATTGCCATTTTACTGTTGATAGTTTTGATTTCCTTTTTCTTAAGTCCTTTTAACATTTCATATAATAATAGTTTGGTGATGACGNTCATGTCCATGGGTCGTGCATATAAGTTCTTTGGCTACTCCATTCCTATACTGTACTTTACATCCCATGGCTATTCTGCAACTACCTATTTGTACTTCTTAATCCCCTCACCTCTTCACCCATTTCCCCACACATGCCTCCTATCTGGCAACCATGAAAACACTCTCCATATCCACGATTCTGTCTCTGTTCTTCTTTGCTTAGTTTGTTTTTTAGATTCAATTGTTGATAGGTGTGTATTTATTGCCATTTTACTGTTGATAGTTTTGATTTCCTTTTTCTTAAGTCCTTTTAACATTTCATATAATAATAGTTTGGTGATGACGAACTCCTTTACTTTTCTCTTGTCTGGGAAGGGGGAAGCTCTTTATCTGCCCTTTGATTCTAAATGATAGCTTTGCTGCGTACAGCAACCTTGGCTGTAGGTCCCTGCTTTTCATGACTCTGAATATTTCTAGCCAATCTCTTCTAGCCAGCAAAGTTTCTTTTGAGAAATCAGCTGACAGGCTTATGGGGACATCCCTGTAGGTATGTAACTAACTGCTTTTCTCTTGCTGCTCTTAAGATTCTTTCTTTATCTTTAACCTTTGGCATTTTAATTATGATGTGTCTTGGAGTGGACCTCTTTGCATCCATCTTGTTTGGGACTCTGTGCTTCCTGGCCTTCTGTGTTCATTTTTACCTGACCTCTTTCTATAGTTATTGTGTTCTTTGAGTCCCAAAACTCTGCTTTCTTGGCTTCTCCTGTGCCATCTTCCCTTGGTTCTTTTGCTACCTCTCACTTTACAGGCCTTTTGCCTGTAAAAGCCCTACCTCACTCAACTCTCTCCAAAATCCATGCTTTCTCTCCTGGATTCCATAGCTCAATCAATGACCTACCATTTACCCACTCAAGTCAGAAATCTAGAATTTTCTCATTGGTCCTATAACCAAAGCATCAGCTAGGTCCAAACACCTAAGTCACTTATGCCCCAACCCTCCTTGCCCATTGGCCACTTCACTTCAGGGCCTCAGGACCTCTTGCCTGAGCTAGGTCACTACGTTCGCTTTAAAGATTTAAATGTGTTTAATTTTACATTTTATTGTTTGAATAGGTACTAGTTTAGTTCACATTTAGAAAGTGCGAAAGGCTCCCTCTGACCCCTAACTGCAAAATCATAGAGTCTGTGCAGTTGTAATTGTGATAGTACCATCAAATTGTTCTCCATAAAGACTGACCTGTTTCCAGTCTTACCAGTCATGAGCAACATCCTTATCTCCGGCCTCTCTGCCGCCATTCATCCCTGCTTGGAAATGCGTCCTCCACCAGCCTATCAACACCACCTTTCTAACATGCACACCTGACATGTCACTCTCCTGTTTCCCCAGCTGACAAGCTTTCCATTTCTCCCCACTGATCGTCAAGTCCTTTCACTGTCTACACCTGTGCTGTCTGTCCAGTGTGGGCCATTGGCCACAGGCAGCTAGCTTTTGACCTCCTGAAATGTGGCTAGACCCAACTGAGAGGTGATGTGTCAGATAAATACCGATTGCCAAGACTCAGTAAGACCAAGAGGATGTAAAAATGTAACTACTTAATATTCATCACATGCTGAATGATTAATGTAGGATACATAAATGATTAAATTTAGGGTATGTTGAGTTAAATAACATCATTGAAATTAATTTCACCTGCTTATATTTTTTAAAATATGGCTCATAAAATTTTTTAAAATAAATTTATTTATTTTTGGAGATGGGAAATCTCCAAAAAATGTTTTTTTCCAATTTTTAAAATTGTTGTTCAATTACAGTTGTCCCTATTTTCCCCCCATCGCTCTCCCCTGCCCTGCCCACCCGCCCTTTCCCACATTCAATCCTCCACCCTCCACCCCCTTGTCCTTGTCCATGGGTCCTGCACTGTTCCACCTCCCTTTAAAGCGAGGGAGAAAGAAAGAGAGAGAGAGAGAGAGAGAGAGAGAAACATCAATGTGTGGTTGCCTCTCCCATGGCCCACCACTGGGGATCTGGCCTGCAACCCAGGCATGTACCCTGACTGGGAATCGAACCTGTGACCCATTGGCTCGCAACCCCAGCACAATCCACTGAGCAACACCAGCCATGGCCAAAATTTTTAAATTAGATCATTGGTTTCATTATATATGTACTGAACAGCACTGGTCTAGCCCCTTCTTCCACCATCTCTCTCACCTATCTCATCTCCTCCAAGCCCCCAGTGCTCCAAGTGTGCCTCAGATGCTCTCCTCCAACTACCGGCCAACGCACGCACTCATTAAGATTCTGCTTCAAACGTCCTCTTGGAGGCATTCAAGAGATTTGCTTCTTCATTCACAAGTCCGCCTCCCTTTACTAGCCTGTGAGGCGGGCGTCCCCAGGTTCATCGGTATTCCCTAGTACACAGGGCAGCACGTGGTCCACGCTGTTGGTCACGACAAGGAATGAAGGCAGAAAGACCCCCAGAGCCCGTCCGACGCATAGGGTTGGAGGGAAGTAGCAGGTGATAGGTTATAACGCAGGAAACCATTTCAATTTTTTTTAATGCAGGTATTAATGTAATTCAGAATGGGAATCTCATTTTAGCTGCATATAACGGTAACAACCATAAGAGTAGAAAGGAATCACAAACTCGGGAGAAACTGACTTCCGAATCCGACCAGTCTCGCGCCCCCGCGGGGGCCCTGGCTCCCGCCCCGCTCCCAGCCCGCCCGCCGCCTAAGCCCACGCCCGCGGGAGAGGAGACGCGGGAGTGTCGGTCGCCCACCGCCCCGGGGTCTGGGGGGCTGCGGGATGAGACCTACTCACCCGGCAGACGGCCGCAGGGGAGGCAGCAAGTAGAGAAAGGGGAGCGGCGCTGCCGGGAACAGGGAGGGAGCTCAGGGAAAGCGAAACTGAAACTTCGCTGCCCGGCCACTGGGCGGGACACAGCCCTGCCTCGGTCCAGGCGCGGCAACGTCCGGAGCAGCAGCGCCAGCCCGACGCCGCCGAGAGCCATGGCCTCGAACTCCGACCCGCCGTCCCCGCTGCTCGTGCGGGTGTCCGAGCCCTGCCGCCGGCAAAATCTACATTGGAAGCTGGAAAGCTACTTCCAGAGCCGGAAGAACTCGGACGGCGGGGAATGCACCGTCCGACCCCTGGGTGCCAGCGCCCCCGACACCTTCCAGGTGGAGTTCTTGGAGAGGGCAGGTGAGGCGCAGGCCCGGGGCGGGGGGTGCAAAGGTCGTCCCTGGGGCTCACCCCCGCGGGATTCCAGGCAGACCCAGTGCCAGATGACCTAGGACATCGGGCGGGACAAAGTATGGCACTGTCTTGTGGGGGTACAGGAACCCGAGAGACGCAGCCGCAGTGGCAGACAAAGCCCAGAGTTGCCCGGTTGGCGACCTAGCCTGACTGCGCCTTAAAGTGGACACCTTACAGCATCCATGTCCCAACTCATCTTTCTCAGCTCTCAGAAGAACAACTTTGTTCTTCACAGAACTTTGTTCTTCTTCTGCCCCCACCCCAGACGCCTGTCACCCCTTGCCATTTAGGCATTCCCCTTTTATGTTTTAAATAAATACTCCATTGATTTATTTTGGGAGATTGTAAAAATAATATATGCGCACCATAGAAAAGAGAGGGAAAAAATAAAGAACACCTGGAGATAAACAATGCGAAGGGTTTGGCATGTTTCTTCCAGCCTCTCTCTATGAATGGCAGTAAACACCTATGTATATTTACAGAATTCTGAGTCTGCACTGTTCACTCCCTGTTTTTTCAGTCCACTTTATGTGAGTATTATTATTACATATGATTGAAAAGGGAAACCAAGACAGTTTCAGAAACATGACTTTTAATGAATTGTCAGTGTTCGATTATCATTGATCTTTCATTTGTACAGTAAATCTGAAGCTCCCACATGAGGGTTTGAAGAGCTCCCTCACAAAATAGGGACAACTGTAATTGAACAACAATTTTAAAAACTGGGGCCTGGCTGGTGTAGCTCAGTGGACTGAGCACGGGCCTGCGAACCACACGATCGTGGTTCGATTCCCAGTCAGGGCGCATGCCTGGGTTGCAGGCCAGTTCCCAGCAGGGGACGAATGAGAGGCAACCATACATTGATATTTCTCTCCTTCTCTGTCACCCACACATCCCCTGTCACCCACACACCACCCCGGCAGGCAGAGAACAACCCTTACTGGGAGGGTGCTTGGGCAGGGTACAGATTCCTGAATAAGAGGAGTATTTAAAATCACTCCCATGTCTATGTGTATGTGTGTGTTTAATGTCTCCACTGAAGCTAAGGATAGAGTGTTGAAAAAAGAAAACCACCAAATTTTGGTTGAGGACAAACCTGTGACTATTTTCCTGGAACCCACCGAAAGTCCAATAGAGGAGAATATGAGACCTGGAATGTCTCAAGTGCAAACACCATCACAAGAAGGAGAGAGGTCTGGTGAGAAGCATCCAGATGAAGAACATATTCCTAATGCTGTGGATTCCTGTGTCCAAAATGTGAGTATTTGAAAGAAGGAGCCAGGTATGTGCTTGCAACTTCCTCCTCAGTCGCTGTACCTTTCACTGTTGGTCTAGCAACCATCGACTGAGGACTTACTACGAGGCGGTCATCATTTTAGGCACTGGGACACAGAAGACAGCTGGGCCCTGCTGGGTGTTGAGAGGACATAGAAGGACGATAAACAAGTAAAACAAATAAATAAAACAATTTCAGAGAGTGCTGTGTGCCTTAGAGAGTTACCGGGCCAGGGCACGTAAGGGGAAGGAGGTGGTGCTACTTCTAACCAGTCGTCTGAGACAACTTCTAAGAGGTGACGTTTGGCCCCGAGACTTGATTTTTTTAAACTATTGGATGACAGGTTTTTTAAAAAAGATTTTATTTATTTGTCTTTAGAGAGGAAGAGAAGGAGAGAAATATCAATGTATGGTTGCTTCTTGTGAGCCCCCTGCTGGGAACTGGCCTGCAACCCAGGCATGTGCCCTGACTGGGAAGCGAACCACGATCATGTGGTTCGCAGGCCCGCGCTCAATACACTGAGCTACACAAGCCAGGCCCCAGTTTTTAAAATTGTTGTTCAATTACAGTTGTCCTTATTTTTCCCCCATCGCTCTCCCCTGCCCTGCCCACCCGCCCCTTCCCACATTCAATCCTCCACCCTCCACTCCCTGGTCCTTGTCCATGGGTCCTTTATGTACACGTTGCTTGACTTGGCCCTTCCCCTGGCCTGAGACTTGAATAAGAAGGAATGAGTCATATGANGTGAGCCCCCTGCTGGGAACTGGCCTGCAACCCAGGCATGTGGCCCTTCCCACATTCAATCCTCCACCCTCCACTCCCTGGTCCTTGTCCATGGGTCCTTTATGTACACGTTGCTTGACTTGGCCCTTCCCCTGGCCTGAGACTTGAATAAGAAGGAATGAGTCATATGAAGAGTCATGTGACAAATCAATATCAACTGCCTACTGCGTGCCAGGCACTGTCATGGGAACTGGGGCTATAGCCAGGAACACACCATACTCTGCCTTCAGGGACCTCACATTCTAATGAGGGACATAGACAGTCATAGTAAACAAATAGATTTATAATAAAATGTCTGCCAGTGTAAGTGCTAGGAAGAAGAATAAAGCAGGACAAATGACAGTAACAGGACTACTACTTTACTATATTGGGGAAAAACCTCTCCAATGAGGTAATGTCTGAGTAGAGACGTGCATGAAATAAGGGAGCTAGCCTAGCTGAGTGGATTTCTGTGGGAAGAATGTTCTAGGCGGAGGGGAGCACAAGAACAAAGGCCCCAAGACAGGAGCTTACATCCTGAGCACCAGGAACTTCAAGGAGGCAGGCCAGTGTGTCTAGAGGGCAGTGAACAGGGGAGAGAGTGATATGAGAAGAACTTGGAGAGACACTTAGAAGTCAGGTGTTTGGGGATGAAGTTCAGGACTTTGGCTTTTCACTTAAATGTTAGGGGGTTCATGATTTTGAGCCTGGGATGTGGTGTGATCTGATTTACGTCTCTAAAGGGTCACTTTGGCTGCTGTGTGGATAACTGATTGTGGGAAAGGTCTAGAGTGGACGGTCAGAGCCCAGTCAGGAGGCGTTGCAGTGGGCCCAGGGCAGTATGGTAATGGCTTGGACTCTAGGGTGGTCCTGTTGGCAGTAGGTGAGGCTGGATTCAGGAAGCGTTTTCAGGGAAGAGCTAGAGGAAGGATATTACATGCGGAGGAAATAGCATGCGCAGAGACCTTGAGGGGTGGCAAAACATTAGAAATACTGCTTTTATGTTATATTCAATCTGCCTACCTATTTTTAGCCTAATATAATGTGCTTGTCTTATACTTGAGTTTCTAAAAGCTGGGAGCTTAGAGGGCCCGGTAACATTGTATGTAGTTAGGTGTTTAGTGAAAAAAAAAAAAGTTGCGGGAGTTGGGGGAGGCAGGAGGGATTGAAGAGGAGAAAAAAAAACAGTAATGAGAATAAACGTTCTCAGATTTATGACTCCCTTCTAAGCTCACAGACTCGTTTGTGAGAACCATAGCAGCTTCTCAGAATGACAAGTGCCTTTTCTCCGCTGCCTTCCCTAAGGCCAAACAGATAGTGGCAACTGTAAAATCCAGACTGTTAGTCCACAGTGCCTTTTAAAAATTCTCATACCTAGCTCTGGCTGGTGTGGCTCAGTGGATTGAGTGCCAGACTGAGAACCAAAGGGTCACCGGTTCCATTCCCAGTCAGGGCACAAGCCCAGGTTGCAGGCCAGGTCCCCAGTAGGGGGTGCGTGAGGAGCAACCACACAGTGATGTTTCTCTCCCTCTCTTTCTCCCTCCCTTTCCCTCTCTCTAAAAATAAATAAATAAAATCTTTAAGAATAAATAAAATAAAATAAGTTCTATTACCCAGACTCGACATTTACATCAGGCCTACTGGAGATGTGCCTGGGCCTTGGCTTTTTTTTTTTCTTTTAACTTCCCAAGTGAGCCTAATGTGCAGACAGACAGGGCTGAGAACCTCTGGGCTATAACGGGCTGCATCCTGTGTGAAAAGGATTTGAAAGTCGTCCTCCGCTAAGAGAAGACATACATAGCTGTTGTTTTTCTAGTCTTTAGACATTCTCTCGAGAGGAGACTGTAGGCCTGCATGTCTGAGAGATTTCATTTCTTCCTTTGAAAATTTCAGATCTTCCTTACCGTCACGGCTGAACTGAACTGTAACCTGTTCTCTAAAGAGCAGAGGGAGCGCATAACCACTCTCTGCCCCAATGTCACAAAAGTGGAGGGCTACAATGGAGTTGAGAGAGTGTGTGGTAACTTCCAAGATATTGAAAAAATACATGGCTTCTTGAGTGAGCAGCTCCTAAAAAGTGAGCGGAGTCGTGAA
The DNA here is from genome assembly GCF_014824575.4 of Sturnira hondurensis. Classification (NCBI taxonomy): domain Eukaryota; kingdom Metazoa; phylum Chordata; class Mammalia; order Chiroptera; family Phyllostomidae; genus Sturnira; species Sturnira hondurensis. Next base: position 1,320,745 of record NW_028079853.1, on the reverse strand, counting down.
TCACCCCCTCTGACAACAGAGTGGGAGCCACCCCAGCAAGGCCAGAACGGTTGTGGTTCTCCCTCTGAACCAAAAACCAAGTCAGAAGGAAAAAGCAACTGCTATGAAGTTCCCTCATTTCTCTTTGAGTACTTCCAATATACCCATCCTGGAAAAATGGACTCACTAGAGAAAAGATTTGGTATAAAAATAAAAAGTCAGGAGAGTTCTCCTGATATCGTCTCTCTAGATTTCACCCCAAGTCAATCAAGTGACATCAAATCAGCTCAAGAGTCTTTTATCCATGAGTTTCAGCAGAGCATAGGAACTATGAAGAAGGAACATGTTGAATTGGCTGACAGTAAGCAAGCAAATAAAATCAAACAGAAACTGAGTCGCCAGTTTCAAAAGCTTTATGCAAAGGAGAATGGAGGCGAATTAATTCTTATGGGCACCCATGATGAGGTTTCAGCTGCCAGACATTTTATCGCCTCCCAAATCTCTGAAAGTCCTGTCGAGGCTCCTGTGAAAATATCGATTCTGTGTATGAGGAACAGAATCAAGGTTGACACAGCACACTACAAGCTTTTAGAAGCTGCATTACTCCAGGAGATATCAGAGATAGAACAAAAGTACAACACTCAAAGGAAGGTTTGGGAAGAAGGTCAGAAAACCTGCATTGTATTTGAACCTAAGGGCAAGGCATTAGATCTGTCTGTGCACGCTCACGCAAGTTTCGTTGATGCCTATCAACATGTCTCCTGTCAGCTGATGAGAGAAGTTCTTCCATTGAAATCTTTGGGCAAGGAGAGAAAGAACTTATTTGGGACCAAGTTCCTTGGTGACTTGAGAAATAGGCATCCAGGTGTATGTGTTGTGCTAAATCAAGAGTTAATGACCTTTATTGGGTTGCCACATCATCTCGCAAAGGCAAAGCAGTACGTCTTAGAAACAGGGGGAATGTCCCTGTTAGCTGGAAAGAAACAGAATGAGGATCACGAAACACCCATGGACATTGATGGGAATGGTTCAGGAACAGCTCCACCAGCATCCCAGCGCTCTGCCAGCTCTCAGGCGTCAGGCGTGGACAAGGAAGAGGACATGTGTGTCATCTGTATGGAGCCCATTACAAACAAGGTAGTGCTGCCAAAGTGCAAGCACGGGTTCTGCAACCCCTGTATCAGCAAAGCCATGACGTACAAACCAGTCTGTCCCGTGTGCCAGGATCCCTACGGTATCCAGAAAGGGAATCAGCCGAAGGGAAAAATGACTTTCACTGTCCAAACACAGTCACTTCCAGGCTATGAATCCTGTGGCTCCATTGTGATTAGATACGATATGGAGGGAGGCATCCAAACAGTAAGTGTTTCTGAGATCCATGGGTTTCTTTTCAGAGTGCTGAGCAAAGAGAGACTGTGCTGCTGCCAATTAGTGGATTTCCCAGGGACTTATTTCTGTAGTCATATGCAATGGCTTTAAATAGTGGTAAAAGTAACAGTCTTTGCCTATCACTCACGTTTTTGTGTCTATTAGGAGAGAGGAAGGGTGGGTGGTGATTGATCATGTATTGGGGGGGGGGGAGTCAGGATGGTGGGTGGTATTCCCAGCAGGAATTTAGGAAAAGAGGAGAAATGAATTCTTCAATACCTTTTTTTGTGTTTGATGTCTTCTATCTGAAAATGAATATATCTATCTGTATAGGAAAGTTTAGACTCAGGAGTGTGTTTATGCAACATTGTTTTGTCCTCATGCAGGAAGAGCACCCAAACCCAGGAAAGCCATATTCCTCAACACACCGCACTGCATACTTGCCTGAAAACAAGGAAGGATGGGAGGTTTTGAAACTGCTTCAGAAAGCCTTTGAGCAGAAGCTAATTTTCACGGTGGGGGAGTCTCGAGTTACAGGACTCTCAAATGTCATTACCTGGAATGATATCCACCATAAAACGTCCATGTGTGGGGGACCGGAAGGGTGAGAACCTTTTGAAATAAAATGATGGCTACACAGAAGTTAGAGCTTGTAAGATATGGCAGCTTGAGGATATGGCTACAAGGGACTCTTTACAGCAGCGGGATTGGGTACAGTACAGTATTTTGAGAGATGTTAATCTCAAAGGCAGATTGGTTCCCATCACCTTCTATACAGCCAGCCACAAAGCATCATACAGCTACTAAATTCTGCATCAAAAGGCAAGAGGCTTCAAAATCCGAGATGAGTGATATCTCAGATGATTTGAGGTTTCCTGTTTATTTGAAGGGTATATCCTAGGAACGTTATTTACTTAACCTTCTTTTAAGATCATACTTTCGTCTACCCATTTCTTCCATCGCTCCATAGAGATCCTAAAATCACTTGGCTAATAGTACTCTAGAAAAACTCTTATTTAGTGCTGTGAGAGTTGTTTTCTAGGCAACCCAGTTGTTCTCAGTGAAATTCAGATACAATACCTCAACGTGTAACACTCAAAAGGGTCCTGAGACTTTCGCAAATTTTCCAAACTTGAAAAATCCTCCTGTGGCACACACTGCATTTTTATATATAAAATATATACTATACTTTTATATATAACATGTTATATTTTTATATATAAATCATTTATTTTTAATATAGTGTAGTATTACTTTATGAGAGTCACTGCTTACCACGAGCTGAAAATATGAAATGTCTTGTTAGAAGGCAGACAGCTAGGCTCACTGACTAGCTAAAGGGCGCACATCTGCACGCTAACAAGTGGTTATCAGTCATCCGCCTTCAGGAGTGCTTGTTAGTGTTTGCAACCAAGGTTAACGCCAGCAAACTTCTCTGCACATTCGTTAAAATCATGTGTGATGAAGCTAAGGGGCTTTTCCTTCCACAGGTACGGCTACCCTGATCCTAATTACCTGAAACGCGTCAAACAGGAGCTGAAAAATAAGGGAATTCAGTAAGAAGACTGCTGGAAGGATGTCTTGAGCCAGCCAAGCTTTCAAGAGACACACTTGAAGGAGCAGAGTAAAATATCCTTATGTAGAAAGTCCTTTTACAAATGTTCATCTCAAGGGTTCATGGAAGAGTAGGAATCTGTTATGTCATTTTTGGAGTGCTACTTTTTATGGGAGACAAAATCTCCAATATCTGTGTGACTTTTGCTGTGGGGATGTTATGCCTCATTCTTGGGCCATTGTGGCGGGGAGGAGGGATGGAGTGTTGTGGACCTAAAGTTATCTTCTGTGCTCTGCAGTCGAAATACCAGCTGCCAGTCGGTCCTCTTTTTATCACCATCTCTGGGGTGGTCCTTTAGTTTTTTTGTTGGTTGATCTGCCCTTTAAGTGCCGTAAAAGTAAAATCCTAGTGTGAATGGGGGAAGTAGGGAGGCTTTGGTTATGAAAAAATTAGGACATATGTTCCCCTCTTTCATGGCCAGAAGAGTGACCAGGAGCACAGATTGGGCAGCCTTTGGTGATAAAGAGCATAAGGCTATTATTTTTCATGACACAGAACCTGGTATACAGTTGGTACTTAGTGAATTTTTGCTACCAGACTTAGGTGGCTAAAAGCACAGCAGAGGAATGTATGTTCCCCAAATCTTTATCAGAGGCAGGAGTAAGGAAGCCATTTCTGGAGTCCTCACCACTGATTTGGAAAACGGGATTTCTTATCTGGTTATCCACACTGCAACCTCTCTCCAAAAATGATGAATGAGGTGTCTTTTTCTTTTCTTAAACACATGCGCACACACGCACACACATTTGATCAGAGGGCAACAGCTAATATTTACTGTGGACTTATTTTGTCCTCTTTATAAGATCTTCACTTTTGTGTGATTGATACTACTAGGATCTCCATTTTATAACTGGGAAAGCTGATGTGCAGAGGACACCTTGGCAAAGGTCACTTAGTTAACAAGCAGAAGTGCTAGGATTTAATGACGATAGCCCAGCCTCAAGGCTTCTGTACCCCAGAGCTTCTCCTCCACAAAGCTGGCCTAGGAGTTCCCGTTATCCTGGGCTTCTCTCACAGCAAATTTCCTCTGAAGAAGTCTTATTTGAGGAACTTAAAAACTCAGAATCTTTTCCTTCAACTGGAGAGTTGAGGAAGCTTAAACTAAATCATAGCCCCCCGCTTTTTTTAAATCAGATGATATATTTAAATTTTGGTGATTCATTAAAGTCTTTACCATTATGATTAGTTGTATCTACTAGGCTTTAGCTAAATTTGCTTCAAATAAACTCAAGTTTGGTTCCTGCTAAAGGTCCAGATCCTTGATTACAATGCCGCGCGTGCACAGGCAGGTCAGTGGTGTGAGCAGTTGGGGAGCCTTTGGATTGCTACTTTTGCCCTGTGGAAGGTATTATCACATGTATCTGCTTTCAATAAAGTTATTTCCACATTAGGCGCAGATTGTATTCTTTCCCCACTCCTTTTTTCTCTTCCCTTAGGTTGAGATTCTGGTGGTTTCCCACAATATAGAGAGTGTGCAACACAACCACTTTTGACTTCACTATTGCCACTTTCAGCTGTGAAAAATCACATGTAGTATTATTTTTCCTTAACCCATAGAGTACTACAAAGGTAAGAGTATGCTGCAGGTTTTGACTCTTCTCTCCTTCTAGAGAAAGCATCTGCAACACCTTATCAAACTATATTTGCCCCCTTCTTGCCCCCAGAATTTCTGTTCACTTTTCCAATGTGGGTGCTGGAATACCCAGGTGGCTCACTGGGCACCAGCAAATCAGGGCACCCTTCTCTCCAAAGAAAAAGATAATCGAAAATATAATATTGAGGTATTTGATGTTTTCCTAAAGATGGCAAGCTTCTGCACCCAGTTCCAATGTGTGGATTTCCCCCACACACATCAGAGCAATTTTCTGACACCAGCAAAGTGTCCTACAATTCAACTCAATTCTGACTATCTACGAGGAGAAAATATCAGATGCCCTGGTTAAGGGCTCAGTCCTATAAGACTGCCCTGTACTTTAGATAGCAATAATAAACCCTGGTTGTTGCCCGGGCCTGTGCTGAATAGCTATGAATCTGAGGTTCCCATGACACCCTCCTTGGATAAGTTCCTAGAGCAACTCCCAGAATTCAGGAAACCAGTTCACTCACTAGATTGTCTGAGTATGACAAAAGAACATGACTTGGGGCTCTGGGGCCCTGGGGCATGTGTCTCAGTTGGAGTGTTGTCCTGTACACTGAAAAGTCATGGGTTTGATTCCCAGTCAGGGCACATGCCTGGGTTGTGGTTTTGGCCCCAGTTGGAGCACATAGGGAAGGCAACTAGTCTAGGTTTCTCTCACACATAGATGTTAGGGGTGCTCAATGATTCGGGCTGTGAAAGATTTCACAAAGAGAAGAAAATGCAGAGCGCAAAGCTTTTTATTGACTTTCCAAGACTGGAAAGGGGCCTGGTGTGGAGAGATACGTTAGCTTCAAAAGGTGGGGGCCGTGAGCTTTTATTGGATCACAATTGGATTATAAAAGGGTGGGGGGGTTACTGTTGTGTGGCCCCTGGGCTGTTGGGGGTGTTGTAACACTGGGGGTTTCAGCTGGTTTTGCAAAAGCTGCAGTTTGCTCCAATGTTATCTTTTGCCTTGGGCCGTGGGGGAGGTTAGTCCCGCTTTGTTCTTGCTTTCCCCGTCATTTCCAGTCCTGGGGACATAAGCTTAGAGGAGTGAAATGGCAGTCATGTTTAACAAGTCACAGGCCTGCTTGGCAAATGCAGACACAGAGCAAGCGGCACATGCTTTGTCCTTTCAATAGATGTTTCTCTCCTCTCTCTTTCCCTCCTTCCCCCGTCTTTAAAAATCAATAAGTGTATCTTTGGATGAGGATAAAAAACAAAGATATAACTCAAGAATAACTGACCAGATGAAAGAGGTGCTCAGGGAGAGGGCATGGAGCGTGCCACTCTGCCGGCACTCTCGCTTACCACCAACGCAGAAGCTCTCTGAACCCTGTCCTTTTGTGGTTTTATGGAGACTTCGTTACATAGGTGTGGTTGAGTAAGTGATTGGCCATTGGTGACTTCACTTAATTTCCAGCAGGTCAGAGAGTGGGGCTGAAAGTGTCAACCCCCTAATCACAGCGTAGTTGCTTCCTCTGGCAACCAGGCCCCATCTGTAGTCACCTCCTTAATATGAGTCCCCTCATTAACATAAAACACACCTTTATGCTCTCAGCCATCAGGAAATTCCAAGGGTCTTAGGAGATCTGTGCCACAAACTGGGACAAAGACCAAATATATTTTTCTTATAGATCACAACATCACAGATAGCATCGAAGCAGTCATCAGGAGAAAAATCAAACCTTTGTGGTACTTCCTTACATTGGTCTTATGGTGTAGTATTGGTTTGGCTTTGATTTCCATGTGGGGGGTTGGCACTATTTTCTTTTCTGTTGATAAGAGTTCTGAGTCCTCTAAGCGCAGAGCCTTAGAAGGAAATCCGGAAGTTAACACCCTGTTTGCGAGGTGCAAGCCCAGGTCAGTGAAGGTAGGGACAAACAAAAAGAGAAGTGAGGTCAACTAAGATGTGACACAGTGCAGTGCCATGGGTTATCACCCGGGCCACTGCTTCACAAAGAGCTTTGAAAAGACACAGCAGGTTTACTCCGCAGCTTTATTTGCTTGGCATAGGAGTTGGAAAAGACTGCAGTAATCATTTTTGTTGAAATGCCTTATTTTAAAGAGGAGGAAATTTAGTTTTATTTCCTGGGAAACAACAGACAATGTAGAACGTATTACAGCTAGAGCACATTAAAGTGTCATCTTAGTGCCACCTTTGGCTTCTCCCTCTTGTTCTGCCTGTCTGTCCATCATCACCAGTCCTGCCTCTCCTTCACTTTAAATCTCACTACCTGTTTGGCATTTTCAGACTTCTCTCACCAAAATGATTAAAATACCCACCAAAAGCTCTCCCTGTCCCCAACTCTCTTCCTCCTCTCACGGCAAACTATCTTTTGAACAAAGTAGCTCTGATCTCATCACTCCTCTGACGATATGCCTTCAGTGCTTCCGTGATGCTGCCAGACAGAGGTGGCAGGGCAGTGAGTGACAAAGTACCTCCACCCCAGGCTGAGAGAGGAGGAAGAGTTCAGTTCCTCCCCCTGGCACCAGCCCCTGACAAAGCAGGAAATAATATTAAATGAAAATAATTTATACAAAATGGTTCATACAAAGCTGTGGAAGAGGGAAAAGGTGCCTCTGTGAGAGACTGAGATGATTGGAAGGGTCAGGACGGGGGAAGATACTGCCACCTCTCCTAGTCCCTAAAACAGAGCCCTCCAGCTGCCCAAGGCCTGGAAGGGGACTCTGGCAAGCAGGGGAGGGCAGAGAAGGGCCAAGGGGTCCTCAGGTGGCCAGGCTGGTGAGCAGGGAGGCAAATTTCAGGGCCTGCTCTGCCTGCTGTGTCACACACTGGGCCATCTCTGAGGCTGAAGACCGGGAGGAGTAGCTCAGGGCAGCTCCGTAGCCCACAATGCCTGGTGCAGCGCTGTACCTGCAGCCCTGATCTGTGTTGGCAAGGACCGGAGGCTGTCAGCCAGCCCGGGGTGTTCCCAGCAGACATCAGGGGGTGAGCAGCCACCATCACCCACTTGCCATGGGGCGAGAAGAAGCGTGGGGGCTGCTTGGACCAGGTGCTGGACAGCAGGGTTGCCTACAGTGCTGAGTGGTGGCTCTGGCGCTGGCCTGCATAGAAGCACAGCAGCTGTAGGTCTCCAGTGGGCAGAACCAGCTGGTCCCCCATGGACAGGACTTCCTTCTATGCCCGTGGCCCCGCTCCAGCAATTCAGGATCCCAAGGGCAGGCCTTACCCAGGGGCCTAGATATCTGATAATAATGATTAAAATAAATACTAGACACTCTACGGGCTTTATCTCTTTTAATCCTCGCAATAATATCATGAAGTAGTCAAGGCTATACCCATTGTACAGATGCCATCGACTGAGGTTACTTGACTTATAAACTATAAAGTCCAGGACTTAGACCTAAAAGTTGTCTGACAGCAACATTTGTCCCAATAGGGGGACATAAATCCGAGGCAGCTGTTGTTTGCCACCTCAAGATTGCAACCAAAGGCAGAAGCCCTTTACATAAAAACGAAAGCGAAAGATCTAGGCATCAGCCTGCTGCGTAGGGCAGGCCGGCAGTGGGGGCGGGTGGAGCTGAGGGCCACTGCGCCCGGCTCCCCGCTGCGACGTGACAGTCTTGGGGACCCAACGCCCGAACCCTCCTCCCCGCCTGCCCGCTGTCCCGGCAGGAGGACTTGCCCACCGACTTGCAGGAGGATGTACGGAGCCCGAAGAGATCTGCTCCTCGCCCTGTGCCCGACAGCCCGCCCCGCTACCCGGCGTTCTTTCTCGGGGAGGATGGTGAGGGGCTCGGTCGGTGGGAGGGTGAGGAGGGGGTGACGGGGCTGACCGCCCGGTGCCGGCGGGACATTTGCAGCTCAGGGCTGCGCACAGACCCCACGTCCCTCAAAACCCTCTCTTCTCGGGAGGCGCTTACCACCCCGACCGGCCCCAGAAGGGAGCAGACGACAGGGCGTGTTTTCCGTAGAATGTCTGAGCGTTTCTCCCTGAAATTTTAAAAGGTTCCTTGTGAATTGGGAATATTGGCCCTTTATCTTTGAAAAATGTTATGAATATTTCCTTTCTTTCTGTCATTTGTCTTTTGAGCTTGCTTATGGTGGTTATTTTCCCACACACAAACTTTTTACTGTAGTAAAATTGACCCATCTTTTGTCTCATTACATCTAGACTTTAATTATAGTCTTAGAAGTTTTCTCCTACACCCAGCTTATCATGCCTCGTGCTTTTTTCTGTTCTTAAAAAAAAAAAATTTAGATCTCTGCTACACTTGGAACTTATTTTTGTATATGGTGTGAGGAATGGGTCTAATTTAATCTTTTCTGAGTGGGTATCCCGTCGTCACAACGCCCGATTAGGCAAATCCATTTAAATCCCTCCATGCTGATCTCTAGTTTCTGTTTCATTAGTCGGGTTTGTTAAAAAGATCAACACTGCCTCAGTCACTTGAGTTGCAACCATTCTTACACACCATGTTTTCCTATGTCTTTGGCTGTTTCTGGAACTCCTGTTCCACTGACCTGCTCATTCATTTGTTGCAAAGAGACTTTGTCCTGCATTTTAGTGTCAGGGGATGTCAGGCATATTAATGCCAGGGCTAGTCCTGGCGTTAATATGCCCGACATATTAACATCGGTGTTTTCATATCTTCAATGTTTTCTCAACTGTTCTGTGTGCTTGTCTTTCCTGGTGAACTTCAGGATTGACTTCTGATTTATGTTCAGCATAAAAAAAAATTCATTGGAATTTTCATCAGGATTTCATTAAATTTATGAATTAGATTACAGACAGCTGACATCTTGAGATGGTGTTGAGATCTTCTGATGAAGAACAAAGGTGGCCATTTCATGCACCCAAGTCTGCTCATTCTGTTCAGGAAATTTAGGAATTTACCGCCTTATGGGCCACTTCATTAATTTATCAACCTTCATTTGTTGAGTATCTGCTATGTTATAGATTTCTTTTAATTTTTATTGTTTTGGTGTTTTATGTGACTCCATTTAAATTGCTGTCTGTATATCTTGTTTCATTAGTTGAAAAATTTTCACTTTGGTACGGTTAGTTAAATAGATATAGAACTTGCATTCCACTACCACTGGGGTATGTAAAGGTAATATTTTTTACATACCAGGGGTTAATATTGTGTTTCAGTGTTAATTATGAAGTATGAACTGATGTCTAATTTTCTTCATAATGAAAACTAACTTCCCAACAATATTTATTAAGTTACAATTTATCTCTCCGTTTTCTTGTTCCTCTTAATACTTCATATGTTAAACTTGTTTTATATAATTTTTTTTAATGTCCACAATTTATAATACAGAAGCCAGAGCCTTCTCCCAGATTGAAGTTTATAAATTCTCCATTGGTTTGTGAGGCCAGTAGGCATACTTCTTTTTGTCTAACTTGGTTTCTGGGAAGACTTCATTCAAATCCTCTCTGGTCATCTGATCAAATGGAATTATGTTCCTCATCTTCTTCAGCACTTTCTCATATCGCTCGATTCTGGCCTTTGAGAGAGACAAAAACTCAGCACAGCTTTTCCCATCTTCTTGTTCTTCAGCATCCACCAGGGCACTGTATTTATCCTCTGGCACAGGAACCTTCAGGGCATTAAACTTCTCAAAGTCGTCTACCAAGCTGGCTTTCACTATATTGGCCTTGTAGTAAGCCCAGTCAATAGCAGGGGGGTTCTCAGGTAGAGGAGCCAACCTAGAGGTGAGGGTCTCATTCCAGGATTTCAGGGAGTTAGCAATGGCTTTCTGGTTTCGGGGTATTATCTCCCCAAAAGCTACCCAGTCAATGGCTTTCAGAGCAAGTTTCTGCCCAGCCATCTTGAGATCCTTCACCAACCCCAGCGCCCCACAGTCCATATGTTAAACTTTCTGATAGATTAAGGTTTATGTTTGGAATTTCTATTGTACTCTTGTCGTATTATCTATTCTTAATTTAGAACTATTTAGTTTAATAATTACTACTTTAAAATGCATCTTTAAAAAGACTATTTTTAGAGCAGTTTTAAATTCACACAAAACTGAGCAGAGGATGCAGGGAATTCCCCTCTACCACCTTCCGTTTTTAGAGTAGTTTTAAGTTCACAGTAAAATTGGCCCTCTATCAAGGGTTCAAAATAATGAAAAATGGAAGTCTCTATTCTCTCATAATGTCTATGAATATCTGTCATACTCAGTCTTGGTGAATCTGCAGCATTTTTGAACCTTGGTTACCTCTGTAGATTGCCCTTTCATGATGCAATCACAGAAACTTCTTTCTTTTCAGTAACAAGTTGTAGCTCTATTAATTCATGTCAGCGCTTGGGCACCATCATTTACTACCATGTTTGTTACTTTTGTTCTCCTGCAATCTGGTGAGTAGATCGGACTTTACGAAGCATAATGTTTAACTAGAATATTTCTAAAAATAAGGCAATGAGTAAAATCTATTATTTTCCAAAGTATTTAAAACATCAGCAAATAATATACAAACTGGAGCATTTCAAGTGTCAAATCAGGTATAAAACTAACACCTGAAGTGTTTCTCTCTGCCTCAAAATTGCTGACTTGGAAGACCGCAGTACAACAGTGATACTTTTCAGAAGAGTAAAGTGGATGAAATGGAAGTGGATGAAATAGATGAATTTCCAAAAGCCCCTTCATAGTCCTCCCTGTTAGTTGCATTTTATAATATCCTTTAAAAACGGTATTCATTTAACTTCTATCAGGTTATTTTGAATTGCTCATGGTACCATTGTTTGTATTTGTTGAATCTGTAAGGGCCAGATTTTTTTCAGAAAAAAATCTCTTCTCCAACATAATAATGATCGTCAATGGGAAAACCCAATTAACTTTATAAAACTTCACTGCAAAGTAACCATGAATGGAATAGATATGTTTCATTAGGTGAGGGTCAGCTCTGTTGCATTCATGAATGTCTCATCCTTCAGTGAGCTGCTTGACGGTGGTGCCAGTTTAGGGAGCAGACACACCGTATTGCAGAATCCCATTAGTATCAAGATTTCTTCCTGTGCCAAGTATTTTGTCTGAAAGATATTTACCTTTCACTTTTCATTTTTTTAGTGGTGGACACCTACTTGTCCAAAAAACTTGCCTTCAATGAAAGGCTCATCTTTGTGTTTCCCTATTATGTGTTTGGACACAGCCTTGCATGGAAGAAAGAAACCCTTGAGAAAGTTGCTGGCACATTTCAGGTGGTCTTGGATCCTCTCATGTGGAAGGAGCTTACAGAGAAAGCATCACCTGATTCGAATGAGAATTTATAAAAGGGAAGGGACTACTATGAGGTATCATGGCCCCAAGTCAGCTGTAAGAGGCAAGAGGTAACACACTCAGGTCTGCAGCCACCCGGTTCACTCAAGGAAGAACAAAGGTTAATGTCATCAAGACCTGGAAAGGAGATGTTTCTAAAATAATTTTCTCATATCATGTCTAAATAACAAGTCGCCAAATTGAATGTGAAGCCAGCACGGTATGGGGGTACATAAAAAAGAGCATAGAGGATGATAGGATTTTGATTGACATGTTCAAAGAGATGGTCGTAATAATAGGTTGTTTGGAGGATGTGAAAAGAACTGTAATACAACTAAAGAGCAGCCTGAACATGATGACAGAGAATGTGGCTGGTTCTCCAGGAAGGGATTCTAAGCTTCACTTCAGTGCTTTGAAAGAGTCTATATCCAAGGAATGTTGGGTGTGGGAGATAATTGACAAATCTGTCACCATCAAAGGAGAGTGCAGAGTGAAGAACGACAGTCCCTAGCAAGTGAAAAGGGTTGCTCGAGAAACCCATTACCACCCTGTCTGCAGCTTTCTGTTTGTTACAGAAACTAGAGTGTAAAAAATTCTCCAAGACTGAAGCAAAGAAAATTCATGTCCTTTTTGAGTTAGATCTGACAGGGGAAATACACTTCATTACATGGGTTACTACTGACCAAATGATAGCTGTTGCCTGTGTTGAGAAAGATTTTGAGACCGTATCTGGGTTCATTGAAAAAGAGTGCTGATAATGGGAATAATGAATAATGTCTGTGAATAATGTCTGTCACAGGTGCAGGGGGTGGTGGGAAAAGGTGACATGTGACGTGTTTTCAACATTCAGTTCCTCTTCTCATTCAAGAATTCAAGAGCAGATTCAAGAATTGTGTCTTTCATTAGCTAGTAGTTTGACTTTGAGCAAGTAGCTTTGTCTCTTTGCAAACCAGTTTCCCTTTGAGGAGAATGAAGCTTCTGTGCTCCAGGATCTGTGTTGACTCTTTAAATTTTAAAATTGTATGACTGATGACTAGTCAAACTACTAATGCATTATTGTGGAGGGCTTCAGAGTGTGTCTTACTGTGGGTTCCCCCAGAAGAGGACCTGAGACAAATTCAAGTGCAAGTGATTTAAATAGGAGAGTAAAGGACACTGATGGGGTGTGCTATCAACTCTGTTACCACTTAATCCCACTGGGGAAATCAGTGTGAGTCCTATCTGGGAGGCAAGGCTGCTGGGAGACTTCTACACCAGCTCCTGACAGTCGTTGAATGAGGGCTTGAGGACAAGGGGAGGGCGGCTTAATTTACCTCCACTTCCTCTCTGATTCCTCTGCCACACTGGCAAGCAAAGCAGACTTTGGCACTACATAGAGAAAGTCCGCAGGAAGCCCTTAAACAGTAAGAGCCAGGGGAAATGGACCAGGTCTGCTGGGCTAGGATTCTTGGGGGAATAAGTAAAAGAGCTCATTGGCAGTTGGGGTATGAAGTACAATCAACACTCAAACATTGTGATAATAAATTACTTGCTTTGGCATCTTAGGGTTGATTATGAATGGAATTAGAGAAGTCTGTGAAATCTAATAGTTATTTTTTGTTTGGATATCTATGAGGAAAGTCTTCAGGTGAAATTACCTGGTAATGCATTTTGCTGCTTTCTTCACAGTCGGACAGATGGAAAGATCGCCTTTCAATTGGAAATGTTGTAGCCTCAAGCCAAACCAAAGAAGGTCTGAACCTTGTGTTAATAAGTGGAGACGTTTCATATTTCTGTGTAAGTGGTGCTATTTAGTAAGTCTATGATGGGGTCTTATTAACTGGTTCTGTGATTAGATGTCGACAATTAAGTTCATATAAGTTTGAGAGGTTAAATTCACCTGAGGTTCGTGCCGTGCTATACTTGCCATCTTCTATATTCTACTCATGTGGAGAGATCCAAGTTTCACCACAAAATGGGTTGTGCAAAGCCACCTCTTTTATATTTGAATAAATTATCTTGACCTTCTCTCAACCCAGTTCTGTCTTCTCCCGTTCCATCAGCATTGATTGTGTATTGCATTATAACATCACCCTTCGCACACACACCCTGTTGCTCCTGCCTGAGCACTTTCCGAGACACAGTAGGAATGAGGAGGGGGAAAGTTGACCAGTGTAGGTACTAAATGCTCAGCTAGGCTCTTACCTGCCCCTCTCCTCCCACTGCTTCCTTAGCCTTAGAATCATCAGTTAGCAGGCCTTGTGCTCCACCTCTAGTTGACATCTATGCAACTCAATCCGCACTTCAATTCAGTCCCCTGGAAAACTTTTAAACCTACCAGTGTCCAGTCCCCACCCCTAGAGATCCTGATTTTAATTGGTCAGGTGTGTGTTCTAAGTGTCAGGAGTTTTGAGAGCATTCCAGGTGCTTCTAATATGTTGCTAGGTCTGAGGATTATTATTGATTTGGAGTCTTCTTCAGGATTCTATAGCCTCCACCATTTTGGCACTTGATATTGAACTTCCGATGACACACATTTGAGAATAATGGGTAGAGACCCTTCTGAGAAATTTAGAGACTCTTATGGATTGTGAGCCACAGGAAATATTCTTTGCTTTTGCAGCAGCTACCTACTGTCTTCATGTTCTCTAGAATAGAATCCTTAGACTGCTTTGTCACATGGCTTCAGGACTTTGTCCTCAGATCTGCCGGTTAAGAAGTTGACTATCATCATTTTACCCAGACTTGATCCGACCCTAATCAAACTCAAGAGACTCATTTGTAAAATAGAATTGTATTTATTTAATTTGTAATGAGAGAGATAACTGCCGTGGCTAATGGTAATAGTGAGCTCTGTAGATGACTATTATGAGACTGCTTGGTGAATATAATCAGACCAGAAAAGAACTGGATGACATGAAAGTACACTAAGTTTCTTTATCACTCTAAAAATTGGCATAGTGTAGCGGTTAAAGCCAGTACCAACAGAGTTCAAATGCCACTCTACCACGGATCAGTCATTAATCTTGGTTAATATCTCCTTTATGCCTCAGTGTCCTTATCTATAAGTATGGATGATGATGCTATTAAAATTGTTGTGAGGTGTAAATAAAATAGTTCATATAAAAGCACTTAGTACCTTCCTGGCATCTAGTAAAGACTTAGAAAATGATATCTGTTATCCTTATCCATTTAAAACCCGACACTTTAAATCTCACCTCACCCAATTACTACTATAATCTAATTGAGAGAGGTATTATTTACCCTTATCCTATAGTCGAAGAAAATGAGCTCTTTCCACAACACGGTGTGTTGGCTGATTGTTAAACCCTTGTTAACTCACATCAGAGCACCTAGTCTCACCATGGGATGATGCTGTATAAATTTTGGAACCCTCTCAAACTTTCCCTGTCCAGTTAGATTCCGAGCCTCTTTCTGCCGTGCCTCTCATACACACCTCTTCCATCTCATTCCCTTAGTACTGGCCTTGCCTCCTTGCCCTTAGCTTTTCACCCTTCAATCTGCCCTCTCCATTGCTGTTTAATGCATTTTCCAAAAACACTGTTTTATCAGGTGCTCCCTACCGCCTACAGGATAAAGTCCAGAGAAATGTGGATTTTCAGAATCCTCTATCACCTGGCCCCAAATCTCTTCCCAGCCCTGTCTCTCACCATTGAAACTTTTCTTTAGCCAAATTGGCCAACTCTCTGACTTTCCTCAACTGTACGCCTTTGCTTAGATAGCAACCCATGTAGAAGGCTTTTCTGCCTTCTTTCTACCTGTCCTGGTTATATCCCTTATCCTCTTTGTAAAGCTTTTCTAAACAATCCAATCTAAATGATACCTCTCTTTTTTGAAATTCTATAGCAATTAACAATTGCATATTTAACACAATTTTTTATCTCTTGAACTGACTTATACATTAAGGCTATTTTTTTCTACATGTTATTCTATTGCTTCCCCAAACTGTGTAGGAATCAGTAGGTAGAGAGTGAGCCTGCGAGTGGAGGGAGGTGAGAGTGGACTGGATCTGGATTTTTTGGAAGACCCACTCCCTCTTGTCCCTGCATGGAGCTTGTTGGGCCTAGACATTAGTTATGTTAACTAGCCTCATAGAAGATTGAGGTGAACCCACAAATGCTGTTTGTTAACTTAGTGTGAGAAATAGAACTGTCATGTGGCCCAGAGTCCTAGACACCTTTTAATTTACAATGAGGAAGAGCTCCCCAAGGAACCAGAGTACTCAAAATCCTCATGATCATAGCGTTCTCCCTCCAAATTTGAACACAAAATTAGAATAAACACGGTGAGATGAATTGAATATCTAATGTCTATTGGTGTCAGGCAATGACCCCATCTCACCGAAGAGGTGCCCTCAGTACAGACATTAGAGAGCTCAGTGCCTCTGGACAGGCCCGACTGGACACTGCCTACCTTCACCCCAGCGGCCTTCCCTTGTCTGGGCCTTTAGGACTGCCCAGAACCCCCTTCAGATGGGCCCATTCTTTGATTCTGTATATTAATAAAGTCAAAACAGTTACTCAGGCCCTGGCTGGTGTAGCTCAGTGGATTGAGCGCGGGCCTGTGAACCACATGATCGTGGTTCAATTCCCAGTCAGGGCACGTGCCTGGGTTGCAGGCCAGTTCCCAGCAGGGACACACGAGAGGCAACCATACATTGATATTTCTCTCCCTCTCTCCTTCCCTTCCACTCTAAAGATAAATAAATAAAAAATCTTAAAAAAACCCCAGTGACTCAGTTCCTGCCAGCCTAAAGACAATTCTCTCTTTTCATCAGCTTCTTTCAACCTTTGTTTTCTTCTCTCACTATATTTCTCTTTCTGCCTCTGCCTTTTACTTTCACTTTTGGGTTTTTTTGTGCCTCCATCTCTGTTTTAGTTATTTTGACAGCTCTACTCTGACTCATAACATGTTGACTTGATGGTAGTGGGTGATATATTTCCTTAATTTTAAGTTTTGTGGCTCATCTCATCATGGTGTCTAAGTACTAACAACAGGGTGTGAGCTCCCTGAGGGTAGGGCTGACAGGTCTGTGGAAGAGGCACAACATATCTGATATGTAGCGCCCCCCCCCAATACTTAGCAAGTCATTGGTGCTCAATAATTATTTATTGATTCAACCTCTAACAACTTGTTGCTGTTTTCCCTAAGGCCGATGTGATCGTCAACACTGTTCCCACGGATCTTCAGCTTGGAGGAGGATCACTCTCTCAGGCTCTTTTGCAGAAAGCTGGCCCCATGCTCCAGAAAGAGCTAAATGCCGTCAGACAGGAAACAGAGGAGGAAGTGGGTAGCATATTCATGACAAGTGGCTGCAGTCTGGACTGCAAGGCTGTGCTCCATGTTGTGGCTCCAGACTGGGATGGTGGAGCTGGGTCTTCTCGGCAGGTAGAAAAAGTCCTTAGCTCTCCATTTCATTTGATAATGTTGGTAGTCTTCTGGCATGGTATAGATCTGTGGTTCTCAGCCAAAGTGAATTCATCTCGGGGCGGGGGGACATTGGGCTTGTTACAACTGCTACTGGTAGCCAATAGGTAGAGGCCAGGGATGCTGCTAAATCTCCTGCAAAGCATATACTGGACCCCGTAACAAAGAATTATGTGGCCCAGGTTGAGAAACCTTAGCATTTATTTAACCTTGTTTATTTATTGAAATCTTCATGACCTTCCATGAAGAGCCCATCACAGCTACCACTTACTTCAGAGCAATCAACCTATAAAAGTAGTAACAATCATAGAAATTCTCCAGCAATGGTGTCTGAAGATTATATTGGTGTGACCAACCTTCAGTGTAGTAACTAAGAAGTGCAGTCAGAGCTGCGGCATAGAATGAAGAAGGACCAGTGCCCTTCTTTTGGTGACTTAATTTTCACCTCTATACCTAGTTTTATCCCTGACTTTTTTTTCCAGAATAAAAAGTAATATATGTACATCATAGAAAATACAAAAAGTCCAAAACCAGAAATCATAATCCAGCCATCTAGAGATAACTTTGATGAACACTTTATTGTATTTCCTTTGCTTTTATGCATATTTATTTTTAGTTGAGATTTTCTTGCAAACATTCATAATCTCGCTTTTTCTTTTAACGTAACATGAACACTCCCTCATAGTGTTTAAAAATCTTTGTAAAAATTAATTTTCACCGCAATGAGATACCACTGTTTATGAAGCCATTTTCGTACTGTTGGACACTTCCCCTCCTGCATGAGTTTGAGTGTCTCCAGGAATCCTCTCCCTTCTCAGCCTCCCGTCCTGACTCCCAAGCCAACAGCGACAGAGAGGGCCTGGTCAGGGTTGCTGGAGATACAGTTCTTTCTGTTTTCCACCAGCTTGAGCCCTAACTTATATAAATGTATTTCATACATTTCAGATCATGGCAAATATAATCAAGAAATGTTTGACGACTGTAGAACAGCTGTCTTTTTCATCAATCACATTTCCCATGATTGGAACAGGAAATTTGGGTTTCCCCAAAGCTACATTTGCTGAATTAATCCTTTCAGAAGTGTTGAAATTTAGTAGCAGTGCGTGGCTGAAAACCTTACGAGAAGTTCACTTTCTGGTACATCTAGATGATGACGAAAGCCGTCAGGTATGGTTACATATCTCTTCCTGTCATCTGACAAGCTAACCTAAGTGCAGTCTGATGTCTTTGTAGATCTATAAGTAACAGCATTTTCTATTTCTTTGCCCATAAGTGTTGGTTGCTGATGGGGGTTGTCACGTGGCTTAACTATGAGGTAATACTGATAACACATACAGTCCTCGACAGTTTGTCAAAAGGCAAGATAATTTATGATAAATATATTCTTAGAAAGAAGTAAAACGTGATTGGCATAAAAGTAGGCCAGACATTTTAACAACGACTAAATGAAAGCTAAGTCATGACTTATCTACTGAGAAGAAGGCAAATGCAAGAGACCTCAAGAATTTACTTATTTGGATAGACTATAGCCAGTATATACCAGTCTATAAGGGTGTAAACCTAGAAATATTATACCGTATTTAGCAGTGGAGTAACAAGCAGTGAAGGCACACTTACCAAGTACTTACCACTGGCACTGCCTTTGTAAAGTGCAGTTCCTTAAGAAGTGCTCCTTAGCTGGCTGGCCAAAATCTATTCTTCGCCCTTGAAAAAGTCCTATTGATTTTATATGAATTATGCGTACTCATAACAAACAATAGATAAGAATACAAAAAAAAGAAAGGTTAGTTAAGTTTGAATCTTGGCTTTGCTATTTAAAGGTTGAGTGAAGCCACCTCTTTGAATCTTGGTTTTGTTATGTGTAAAGGACGTGACAATAATACCTCTCAGAGTTGTGAGGATTCGGGGAGGATTTATTTGAAGTTTCTAGCACAAAACAAGCCTCAAAACTGGTTGTAGAAGTAGTTATTATCGCCTCACCGTGAGGGCAATTGGTATAACTTTCTAATATTAGCACTTAAAAAGGTATCAAATATAATTTTTTTCAAAGATTTTATTTATTTGTCTTAGAGGGGAAGGGAAGGAGAGAGAGAGAGAGAGAGAGAAATATCAATGTATGGTTGCCTCTCACTCATCCCCTGCTGGGAACTGGGAACTGGCCTGCAACCCAGGCATGTGCCCTGACTGGGAATCGAACCACGATCGTGTGGTTCGCAGGCCCACGCTCAATCCACTGAGCTACACCAGCCAGGGCTATAATTTTGTTTTCTGAGTTCTTAGGTATTCTCAAGAATTTAAGATAGAAGTGCGGTCTTCCACACTGATATTTATTGAGAACATTCCTAGGTTGAATCACAACACATTAATTAAAAAGTCTGTAAGATAAGGAGAAAATCTATTACAAACTATTGTTCCTATTTGATGTCTGAGGCTTAGTGTTCTAGAGAATTGGATTAATACTCCTACAGAACATTGTTGTGGTCAGTAACTGTGTTTCCTTCTATCTGGCATTTTTAAAGGAACTCGCTAGATTGTTGAGTGGAAACCCCAACATGGACAGGATTCGCGTGACTGGAGATACCCAAGGTCTGGTGAAGTTGTCCTGCTGAGGAACTATCTCCCTTTGCCTAGTGACTGTTCAGTGTTAGTTAAGTTCAACAGGAGACAAATTCCCATGGAGAACAAACCAGTAATGGAAAAGATGTTAGAGCATCCCAATGTCTGGGCGCCCAAAGAGTAAATCCTATTGCTGTGAACCTAATCAGTGGTAATGAGGTCAGAATTTCTAAGATATGACAATAAAAGGTGACTAAAGTGTACACGGCACACTTGCTTTCGTGCCTATTATATTATTTAAAGCTATACCATGGCCCCATGGGCAGGTGGTTGGTTCTGTTGCCACTGTATAAATGTGGAAAGGGAGATCTAGAGTTTACAGGATGCATAGAAATGACGCGTTTAAGTTGTCCAGCTTGCGTGTAGAGTGGACAGTGATATGCCAGCGTGTTAGAGGGAGTTTTCTCAGAGCGGCCTTGATGGCGCCATTCCCGTGGGATGTAAAAGGGCAGGAAGAGCTCGTGTTTGGTTCGCGAGCTGTTGTTCAACATCGGACAGATGACTCAGCCACTCTAAGACCATTTCCCTTCTTGTAAAATGATAATAAAAGGATCTCCCAGAAGTACAAACTTTCAGTTATAAGACGAACAAACTCTGGAGACCTAGTGTATAGTATGGGGACTGTAGTTAATAATAATGTATTATATACTTGAAATTTCCTAAGAGAGTGGGTCTCAAGGGTTCTCACCACACACACACACACACACACACACACACTATGTGAGATGATGAGTGTATTAACTCAATGCAATCATTTGACAATGTACACCTTAAATATATGTATAATGTCCTCCTTAAATATATATGTAGTCTTATTTGTCAATCATACATCAATGAAGCTGAAAAAAAGAATCTCCCAGAAATGTCAGCAGGAAATGAGAATGTACTTTGCACCCCCCTTCCTTCTCACTCCTGACACCACAGCAACTTGTGCAAACAAAGACGGCCCAATCAGATGTGTCTGCTTCATCCTCTCTAACTGAGAAAATGTTGGTACTTCAACTGCCACAAAGCATTGCTTTCTAATTTCCCTAAAAAAGAACACCCAGCAAGTTAGCAGGCTAGGAGACGTGGCAATGTTTGGATTCGTGTTGAGGGGAAAGGAAGCGCAGGACTGTGAAGAGAACGGGGCCCCATCGTGTTTGTTCCTCCTGCAGGAGCCAGCTATTCTTTATCCATCTTCTCCTTTTGCAGGTATCTTTGGGATGGTTACTAACCCCAAGTCCACCGGATATGAAATGAAAATTGGTATGATTACTTTCCAGGTTGCTGTTGGAGATATCGCAAAAGAAAGCACAGATGTTATTGTAAACTCAACAACAAGGATGTTTAATCTGAAGTCAGGTACTTCATTTAAGCAATGTACTTGATTGTATGACTAACTTCTGGAAGGGCAATTGTGGCTACTGTTGCTCTGAATAGACAGAGAGGTGTGTAGTAAATATTTACGGCCTGGAATCAGAAAGGACTGGGTTTGAATCCCAGCTATGCCACTTCCCATTTTGTGGCCTTGGACAAATCACTTAACCCCTCTGAGCCTGAGTCTCTCTGCCTGTCAAATGCCCATTGCCCAAAGAAGCATTAGATGGGGTATAAGTGGTGTAAAGTTGGGGTGTAATTAATGCATTGTACTTAGTCAGTGTCAGCTCTCATCCCCTTGTTAGCTCTGAACTATCAAAATTCCACACTTATAATTTAGTTAGCTTTAAGTTCTTCTATTCTTATTTCCTTTTTAATGTAATTCAGTTGGTATTTACTTCTCACATTCTGTAACTCTTCTCTGTACTTTTTACTGACCCAAAGTGAAATCCAACCTCTTTTCCTTGATTTTCCCTAAAATATTTGACCACCCGCATTGATATAACACTTCTGAGCATGCCCTCCTCACTTATGTCTGTTTATCTATAACTTGTATACATATACTCATATGCTGTTATCTTTTATATATTATAAAACATTAACTTTGAAATGAAAAGGGCAAGATAAAACATAAATAGAAGTAGAAATTTCAATATTTCCTAAATTGCAAAATATGTTGGAACTTATTATGCAGAAGGGAATCTGTAGAATATCAATTCAATGTAAAAAATATAAAGAACATTCAAATATTTAAAATATAATAAATTAAACACATGTGTTTATCTTTTCCCCCCTCTTGCAACTTCGTTAAAGCAACAACAAAGGAATTAAAGGGGTATAAAAAAAAGAGGTGGAGGAAAACCAACAGTGAACAGAGACAGCAACATATTTTCAGAAGAAGGGATGCAGCTAGTCAGTGGAAAAAACTTTGTACCTGCAGGAGAGGACAGCACCCCTAGAAGTGCAGGAACTGGAAGCAGCAGGAAAGGGGACAAGTGAAGAGATGAGTGTGGAATTGGACGAAGTTCTTTATCAGTAACTGTGGGAGGAACTCCATCCAGCAGAGCTCCTCCCGGCCACCACGGATGAAAAATAAGTCATCCCGGACACAATCTTCTTGTTCCGGTGGGAAATGGGATGGTGATTCTCTTTAGTGGGGACTGCCCGGAGCCCTTCTCCCACATGGCTTTTATTGGAATAGTATGTGTACAGCTTACATGCATAGCTCATCGATCAATGTCAAAAGGCTCTAGTCATACAAAACAGGTATTATCTATAGATTACAATTGAAGGAACACAGGGACTTGTCACTGGTCAGGGTTTGTTAGTCAGGCTCATGCCAGAGGGTCTTTAAGACGTGTTTCATGAGATAAGGAGTTTACTCCTTATGCCTTGAACTTAAACATCCAGTTTATATCAACAGGGCTATGCTGGGCAGAGCAAGCTTCAAAGGATAAAATGTACATTTCAGACTTGATTCCCATGGGAACCCTTGGTGTTAGAGTTGGGTCATGTCTGCCATCTGTGTTTTTACCTGGTTTTCCAGGGAGACTTACCAGCCCCTTTCAGGGCTTGTTCTCATGGGGCTACCATCTTCGAAACCACACAGAGCAGTCCCCACCCAACAAGTAGCACACAGACCTCTTGATGCTGTCCCCCATCCTGTGCACCAGTAACTTCCCTTGCTCTTCCCTGGCCAGAGATGGGAAGTGTATTCTGTAGAGAAGCTGAACCAGAGAGATTCTTGGACTTAACATACTAGGAACAGGCGAGATGAGAGGGTGGGGAACTGGACTGAAAACGGGGTTTCAGCAAAGTCTCTATACTGAACAGTGAGTGCACAGCCCCTTTCCCTACGTGGCTCCCTGAACAGCAGATGGAGTTATGCCCTTTAGACAAGAAACAGGAGGATCCTTCTGGGAAGAACCTGATAGCCCTGAAGTCCAGTACTTACTGCCTGCTCACCTTTCCTGACGCCTGTCTGTCAGCAAGCCTCCTGTACATGGAGCTTCCGAACTCACTCTGACATATGAATGGACCGACAGTTTGAGGAAAACTTTTACCGTTGCAAAGTCAGTGACCAAAACAAACTGAAAAAAGAAGGAGTTTCTTTTTTTTTCAAAAAAATTGACAGTTCTTAACACATGCATAATCAAGGAGAAATAGGTAGATAGGTAGGTAATAGGTAGATGATATTTAGATTAGATAGATCAGTCGCTGTTCATGGTGATAAAATAACTAACATTTATTCAATTCTTGATGCTAGATTCTGTACTAAGCATTTTTATCCTTTTAACGTTCAAACAACTCTGTAAGAAAAGTACTATGACAGCCTTTGTGTAACGGAGGAGGAACTGACTAGTCACATATTGGCTAGTAAGTGGTGGAGTCAACTCGGACCCAGTGTATCAAAATGCAAAATCCATCCAAAGTCCAAAATGCAAAGTCCAAAATGGTTTTTCAGCCACTCAGCCCAGCTGTCACTAGACATGTCCAGAGTGGTGAAGCCGCAGTCCTGAGGGGAACATTCACTGGACCGAAGCCAGCCAACTATCTAATTGTGAAAAACCAAACCAAACAATTAAATAACAAAATCAAAGAACTTAAGTAAAATGCTCAGTTTTATTATAGTTTTGAGATCCATGCTTCTCATTTGTATCAGAAATTTTATTTTTGCATTGCTTGTTCAATTGTGTAAAATAATAAGCATAGAATGAAAAACACTTAACTGCAAAAATATCCCAGTACACATAGAGATGATATAGCTGCAGACACTGGAGACTTTTGGCTATTGAGCTGTGCCATCACACTTTGGGTCAGATTGTTTATTCATTCACCATTAAATGAAGGTTGCTATAGAGAAGGTGGGTTTGAGGGAGATGGCATCATTGGATTATGCAAAGGGTGAGCTGAACAAAAGTCTAATGTACAAAAGCTATAACCACTTATTGAATTTTAATGAATGCTTTATATCATTAATGTCTTCTGTAGGGGTGTCAAAAGCAATTTTAGAAGGTGCTGGCCCAGCTGTGGAAGATGAATGTGCTGTACTCGGTATGGTCACATATTGCTTTTGCCTACAACCTGTTGAAAGTTAGAGGGCTGAGAATACTATGAGAGGGTCCACGGGGAAGTAAGTGGTGAGTGCTTTGAAAGAAGGTCAGTCCACTGGGAGAGCAGACACAGGTGGTATATGTCACGGTGGCCGTGGGGGAGAGGTCCTGTATCCCACCATCCCACCTTTTCTTCCTGAAAGTTAAAAAGAACCCGTGCCTGGATCCTAATAATCCAGGCTCCCCCACGTACGGAGGGATCTTGGGCACATGATCCAACCTCTGAGGACTCTGCTTCTCTCACCCGTAAGACGGTTCTGCTGTTGAGGAGCATGGTAATGGCTCCCCACCTGTGGTTATGAGGATGAGAAGGAACGATGAATATGAAAATGAGTTTTATAAGCTGTGAAGTGCTGTACGAATCACCTTTTACTTTCCTCAATCTTGTTCTGCTTCGTATAGCACACCATGTAGCTGACTTCTCTTTATGAGTGATACAGGAGTCAGTGTGGGTCTGAGATGTTTTCTGACACCAACCAGTTCTCCAATTCTGACGCTATCTACCGGGAGTTAGTGCCAGATCCCACAAGTTAAAGGTCTTAGTGCTACAAGACTGGCCTGGCTTCAAGGCTAGTTTTCAGCCCCAGGGGCCACCTGTACTTCTGACTGGCTGGCTGTAAATTTAGAGGTTCCCAATAACCCCTACTCAGGTTCAACTATTCACTAGAACAACTCACAGAACTCAGCGAAAACACTTTTCTTACATTTACCTGTGCGTTATACAGGATACAACTCAGGGACAGCCAAATAAAAAAGTGTGTCCAATGAAAAAACTAAAGCAATTTAGTAACAGGTTTGTAGTCCTTTATTTAAGGGAAAACAAGCCATGGATAGGCTAGTACAGTGCCTCACAAACAGTGGAGCAAGCAGTGTTTCTGAGGGATTATGTGCAAGAGTGAGTTTTATGGAGAGTTAGAACTGTAACCGTGAAAACAGTGTGTGATTGGTTGCAGTTGCATATCTGACCTTAGATAGAAAGATCAAGGAACAAGGAAATAAGTATACAGCCCAGAGTTGGCTTGGTATTTAGGGAGTAGCTAACTGGATACCCTGCCTTTGGAAGAGCTACCAAAATATTCAACAATGTAGAATCTGGAGTATGAAGAAAATGAGCCTGCCACAATGAGTGAAACCAGCCAGATTGAGGGAGGCTGGCCTTGGTCAGGAATCTTCACAGTTTTTTCTGATGTCAGCTATTTTCGTTTCTCAGTCATCAGTGTTGCTCCCCAGAAATAATGTGCTGGGTGTGTCTTCTTCCTTTTTTTCTTCCAGCAACACAGTCTCACAGAGATTTTATAGTTACACAAGGTGGATACTTAATGTGCAAGAGAATAATTCATGTTCTTGGGGAAAATGATGTCAGGAAAACGGTTTCCAGTGTTCTAGAAGAGTGTGAACAGAGGAAATACAAGTCTGTTTCCCTTCCTGCCATCGGAACAGGTTTGCAGCCCCTTGTCCCTTACAGATTTGAAATAATCCAAACTCATTTAGACAATCTCACTTTTAGTGAACTCGGTGCTGAGTCCAGAAAGCGGGAGTGAGGTAAATCAGGGAGTGGGCAAAGTTTCTAGTGCCTCTTTCATCCATCTTTTTCTTTATTTTAGGTTCCTAAGTATCTTTCCATGTTTGGCCCTTAACTTCATGCTTTTCTGACTGTTCCTTTTTCCCCCTTTGGGGGATTCTTTTGTTCTCATTATATCAGTTACCGTTTCTGCACTGACACCCAACTCAGCATTTCTAACCTTTTCCAGGATCTCCTCTGTGAGATTTCTCTGTTACCAGAAACCTAATTATATCACAATCCAAGCTCATCATTATCCCTTGAGTTGCCTTGGTTTTCGTTTCCTCCTGCAGTGGTGCCCCAATGCTCTCAGCTGTCCTGCCCTCCTTGCTTCTTTGTGTCCCATACCCCCAGAGTCAGCAGGTCCTATTAAACCTTCTTCCAGGGAGGCGTTCCGTTTCAGCCTCCCTTTTAGTTTCCAAACCCTTAGTACCTCTCCCATCTGGTTTATAGCAGTGTCTCCCAGCTGGCTCCTCATTCGTGCATTCATTAGATTGAAAGGTGGTAACCCAGCCCTGTGCAAGACACTGGGGTAAAATCATGTGTAAGATGCAGTCGCTCTCATTAGCCAACAAGCTCAGGTTCATTCTGCTCACAGTTTTCTAGGAACACTTTCCTCCTCATCTCCATCATATCATACAATCATTCACTGATGTTAATAACCTATTTCCTGATTCATTCACACCAAATTGCACAGACTTTTTAAAAAGCCCATAGAAGGGCCTTAGTAATGCCTTTACATAGTTATGTGATTGAGTAAAACTTCGAAAGTGACATGGTTTAACCACTGTGGGTTAAATCATTGTTACTTCCTACTTTGACTTCTTAGTTCCCTGGCCCTGGGTGTTGGAATGGCCGAAAGCACCTTTGGAATACAGCCAAAACAAGTTGACTTGGGAATATGCTTTTCAGCATTAAAAAAGTTATACTGCTATGAGTTCTCTTTTTGATTCTAAATGTTCACTTTTACCATAATTTTATATTTGTATTTTTAAAAAGATTTTATTTATTTATCTTTAGAGGGGAAGGGAAGGAGAGAGGGAGAGAAATACCAATGTATCGTTGCCTCTCATGTGTCCCCTGCTGGGAACTGGCCTGCAACCCAGGCATGTGCCCTGACTGGGAATCGAACCACGATCGTGTGGTTCACAGGCCCGGGCTCAATCCACTGAGCTACGCCAGCCAGGGCTATATTTGTATTTTTATAATCTTTTTCTGAGATGTGTAAATTTCAAACCCTACAAAAATCTGGCCCCAGCCTTGACTGTTTCTTTCCCCAGTTTGTAGATAAGAACTTAAGGCATTAAAGCACAGGGCCAAACAGCTAGTAAGCAGCATAACGAGGTTTAAACCCAGGCAGCCAGGCCTCTACATTCCAACTATTACTTTTTTTTTTTACACTGTGTGTTTTATTTTTACCACTGTGCTCTTAGTTATTATATTCGTAGCTACTCTATTCTTATCTCTATTATCCATTACTTTCTATAATCACCCCAATTTTGTAGCTGAGTAACGTGAAATTTAGAGGTGTTGTGAGCTGAGCTGTGACCCCCAAATTCATATATTGAAGTGTTAACTCTTGAACTTCAGAATGTGTTTATATTTGGAGATACAGCCTTTGAAGAAGCAAATTAGTTAAAATGAGGTTATCAGAGTCGTCCCTATTCCAACATAACTGGTGCTTTGCAGGAGAGGAGATGAGGACACTGACGGATGTAGGGGGAAGAGCGGTGAAGACACACGGAGAGAAGTCGGCCACCTACTAGAAGAGAGGCCCCCCAAAGAAACTAATCTTTCCAACGCTTTGCTCTCAGACTTTTAGCCTCTAAAATTTTAAGAAAGTGAATTTCTGTGGCTTAAGCCACCAGTCCATGGCCCTTTGTTCTGGCAGACCTAGCCAACTAATACAAGAGAGATCAAAGGACTTATCTAAGATCACGCAGCTATACCCTGGCTGGTGTAGCTCAGTGGATTGAGCGCGGGCCTGCGAACCACACGTCGCGGTTCGATTCCCAGTCAGGGCACGTGCCTGGGTTGCAGGCCAGTCCCCGGTAGGGGACTCAAGAGAGGCAACCATACATTGATATTTCTCTCCTTCCCTTCCCCTCTAATGGTAAATAAATAAACTCTTAAAAAAAAGATTACGCAGTTAATCAGTGGAGAGCCAGGACGAAGACGCAGATTTGCATCCAGATCACATGTTCTTTTCTTGAACTTGCAATGCCCTTCAGCTGAAGACCAGTAGGAACACACACTTCGGGGACTCTGCAGCATCTTAGCAAAAAGGTTGTTAGAGAGGACTTATAAGGAGATTTGCACTTGTGTTAGGTGATTTCATGGTAGTCACAAATAAGTTGGGCTTAGCTCTGGATACTTTCAGGAAGCAGATGTCATTCTATGATTGGGTATCTTACCTAGAAGAAGAGAAGACTGTAACTAAAGCAGTGATTGGTAATGAAGCAACGATTGCTCACATTAGTCAAGGTGGGGGATGCTTAGCCACCTTGCATCACATTAGCCATGATGTGGTATGGGTAGTGTTCATATTTTTGTCTGTGGTCAGACATGATTATGCAGTGGTCTAGTTTTGGCTTAATTCATCACAGCTTCAGAGTAGTTACATTTGATGACGTTCTGTGAAAGAGGTTTCTGTGAAACCTCTTGCACTATTTTGTTTGTATTCAGCTGGAAAATTCCAAGATCCAGCTGTGAGTGCCAGGGCAGTTCCTGGCTTTCAGGTGCTGCTTTCCTCTCAGCACCAAGAACCGCATTCACCAAGTCAGGTCACACGACCAACACCAGCTGAAACTTTTTTTGCCACTAAAAAAATTGTTTTTCAGGAAATGCTGGGAAAAACCCAACCAGGGTTGCCGATGACATGATCGATGCTGTTGTAGACTTCACACGGAAACATTCTATCCCATCATTAAAAAAAGTTAAAGTTGTTGTTTTTCTAACTGAGCTGCTAAATGTATTCTATGGCAGCATGAAGAAAAGAGAAATAACCACATCACCCACCTTTCAGTCCATATTCCACGAGGCTTCATGTAAGATATTCTTTTAAAAATCATGTGGTTACCTCTGATATTACTTAGAAAATGTTTAGATGTGAATGCTCACTGTTTCTATTAGTTTCAGGACTTCACAGACAGCATCTTATAGTACACGGGAAAAGTGCAAGAACTGTGGAGCAAAATCTGTCAACCGATTGTTCTTCTGAGGGACAAAATTGTGCCTGGGAAGCAGGAATAACAAATGAACAGGAAGAGGAAAGCGATGGTGAGAAAGCAGAAAGAGGGGAATAGAGTTTGAAAATCCAAACCAATGATCCATTTTTTCCCCTTCACTGATGGGTATTGACACTTGGTGCCCCTTACAGCTATGAACTAAGTGGTTAATGCCAGTTTATTGATCCTCCGTCTCTAGACAGGTTAGTCTGAGAACAGTGACAGATGCAGGAAAAGAGTGGCCAAGGTCATCTGGTTGTGTCACATCGTGGGCAGACAGGTTCCTGGTGTGAAAGTGTCTGCACTGACCTGCTCCTCTCATCTAGCTTTCTCTCATGTTGTGACTTATGCACTATTTTTGTGACTTCTTCGTCTTGCACTATTTTTACCCAATTTGAGCACTTATTGGAAAGTACTGTGGGTTTTACTGGTAATGAGACCTACGCATCTCAAGCTGCCTTCCTAAACTGAAAATTGTCTGCCAGCAGGAACTTCATTTCTCCTTACACTTATTTCCTGACAACTGTTCTCCACGTGCTGCAACACCCAGTACACGTAAGAGCTCTGTGGACACATGCACAATACATAAAAATAATAGTTGGATCTGTTAAGGCTTTTCCAGTAGCAAGTAATAGAAAATCCAATTTAAACTACCATAAGCAAAAAAAAAAAAAAAAAAAACCCTCATTCACTTATATGTCTATAAAGTTCAGACATACTTAGCTTCATGTCCATTTTGATCCAGGGGCTCAGATGATGTCATCTGGACTCTGGCTTTCTTCATCTCCCTTCTCTTCTCAACTGTGCTGTCTTTATGATAAAGCTTCACCCAGTGAGGGATGGCTGCTTGCAGGTTCAGCTCCACATCCTTGTATGCTCCGTTCCAACAGGACAGAGTACCCAGGAGCCATATAACCTATCAGGAGCGTGATGCCTGGGAGGCACCAGTATAAGGCCCGAGCTTTCTTCTGATTGGACCAGCTCAGGTCATCTGTGCAGAATTATGTTATTTGGCCAAGCTGGAGTCCCATGCTCTACACTTAAACTGGAGAGGAGCACTACTGAAGCAAGGGGTTGTCCTCCAAAGGAAATTCAGGATGCCTTTACCAGAGAAAAGGAAAAAGGATGCCAGTTAAAAATAACACATGTCTACTATAGTATCTAGGGATATATAAATGAACATTTTTTTACCTTGGCCTTTGTAGAGGAAATTTTTTATTTAAATATTAAGAGCAGTAAGTCATTGTTAGTAAAGTAAAAAATAAAGTTAAGCCTGTTCACCCAGAATTTAAGTTGATGTATGAAATTTATGTAATAAAACAGAAACTTTGGAGAAGGAAAGAAAAACTGACTAAAATAAGCAGGCAAGTGACCATATGGTACTTGAGGCAAAAACAAACAATAACAAAACTGCCTTATATAATCTTTGTTAGCTGACAGGGGTAATACAGATAAAATGCCAGGTAAAAAGGAACTCTTGGCGAAGATGAACTTAAGTTTTAGTGCGAATTTATCATATGGACTTCTTTGAAAGAAAACTGAAAGAGGATAGCTTTGGGTTTCATTTGAACAGATGATACACAACTACTTTTCCAATGTATGTTAAAGCTATTTATTGGTCCAGAGGGCACTTACTGAGCACCCACTGGATATCAGACACTAGAGATATATATTTGGGAGTCGGGTAAGAAGGGGGCAGTTGAGTGTGGATTGGATTATCCGTGGAGAGTATGAAGGGTGAAGAGAGAGAAGACTAAAGGCAGAGCCAGGACTCCTGGTGTCTAATCCCACCTGTACAAAGTGGAGAGGAGCTGAGGCAGAGCACGCAAGGAGAGGTGTAGGAGGGACTTTATCTTCAACACATTTGTCTTTTAAAAAATATTTATAGGAAAAGGGCTCAAGAAAGTGCCAACTAAACTTTTATTTATTTATTTTTAAAATATATTTTATTGATTATGCCATTACAGTTGTACTATTCCCCCCCTTCACTCCCCTCCACCCTGCACATCCCTCCCCCACCATTCCCCCCTTTTGTTCATGTCCATGTGTCACAAGTTCTTTAGATTCTATTTTTCCCATAGTATTCCTGCCCTCCCCCTGTCTATTTTCTACCTACCGTCTATGCTACTTATTCTCTGTACCTTCTCTCCCTCTCTCCTCCTCCCACTCCCCTTTTGCTAACCCTCCATGTGATCTCCATTTCTATGGTTTTGCTCCTGATCTAGCTGTCCTCTTAGTTTGCTTTTGTTTTAGGTGTGGTTGTTAATAACTGTGAGTTTGCTGTCCTTTCACTGTTCATCTTTTTTATCTTCTTTTTCTTAGATAAGTCCCCTTAACATTTCATATAATAAGGGCTTGGTCATGATGAACTCCTTGAATTTGACCTTATCTGAGTAGCACTTTATCTGCCCTTCCATTGTAAATGAAAGCTTTGCTGGATAGAGCAATCTTGGATGTAGGTCTTTGGATTTCATGACTTGGAATACTTCTTTCCAGCCCCTTCTTCCCTGTAAGGTCTCTTTTGAGAAATCAGCTGACAGTCTGATGGGAACTACTTTGTATGTGACTGTCCCCTTATCTCTTGCTGCTTCTAGGATTCTCTCCTTCATTTTAATCTTGGGTAATATAATTATGATGTGCCTTGGTGTGTTCCTCCTTGGGTCCACGTTCTTTNGGTCACTTAGAATTATAGGCTCTGGGGCTTTGAGCTGTTCTTGAGTCATAATGTTTGGTCTGTTTGCATCTGTTATGTATGAGGGGTGGAGCCTTAGGTGTTCCCCAGGGCGGGGTGACCGAGTTGCTGGGTTGTGACACTGTATGTGGGGGCAGGGTCAGAGAGGGAAAAAAGTGGCGCTTTGCTTCCCTCTGCTCTCTCTCAGATTTCTGTCCCCTCTGCTTCTTCCCACAAGCAAATTGGGCCCCTCTGGTGCTGGTTCCTGGGTGTGTGGGCTCATGTACTCTCCAGGACCCTGTGGGTCTCTCCAACGAACTCTCTGTGAGCCTGGGAGCCTCTCCCGGCCCCTCAACCCCGAGAAAGTCTTTCCAGTTGGTGCTTTCAGGCTCATTCCCGGCGCTAGGGCCCTAGCCTGCAGGGTCTGTCTCACTGTTCATTCCTTCACTTGGTTTATCTACGCACGAATGTGTGGCCGCAGTCAGCCAGCCACCCTGCGCCCTCACTGGGTCCACCCGTCGCCACCCCAGGCTTAGGATCCACCAACCACCTCTGCCTTTGCTCCTGGGTCAGTCTGACCAAATGATCTTTCCTGCGAGACCCCGCTCCGCTGCTGCCTCCACCTCTCTTACAGGTCTGGCTGAGTGGTTCATTGTTGTCGACTCCTGTACAGTTCAATGTTCACTGTTTTGGCTGCATTTTTGTTTCTAAAACTTTGCTGCCTTTAAATTTAGTTGTGGGAGGGGGCGCAGTGTTTCCACCTACACCTCCATCTTAGCCAGCCCAACTAAACTTTTAAAGAAAAGCAGCTAATATGTTATTTTTTGTGAAACACTGGGCTGCACAACAACAGAACACAATTCTCTTCCTTATTTTGATGGTGGCCTCCCAGGTAGTATTAAATGCTCAAGTATTCATTTCGCTTTCCTGGGACACAACTTTATTATCCTTAAATTGTTTAGCCAGAGACACCATTTGTCCACAGGTAGAGTTTGATAGGGCTTAAGGGTGTAATTTGAAAGTTGCTTCTGTTAAGAAAGTACCCTTGGCTTTACCCTTCACTCTCCTTTTAAGTACATGTACCTCTGGGATGTAGAAAAGGTCAAGCCTAATCATTTTTTAAGAATAATATTAATATGTTCATAAAGGACTTGGCATTCCTTAAAGTGCTTTAATGCCTCTTATTATATTTTAAACTTGTAACAATCCCATGAAGTGGTGAAGAGAGCAGGTCTTATCATTTCCAGTTTACAGATGAGAAAGACTCATATGGCTGTCACAGGTTGAGGCTCATCAGGTCTCTGACTCCAAGTGCTGGTAGTTTTCTGCTCTGCAACCTTTTGTCATGAAAGGAAGAGGGGCCCAAAGAAACAAGCACTTACTTTCACTTACTTTCCAGTCTTGCCTGCTGCATTCAGAAAAAGAAAAGCAAGTCCAAGAGGACTTGAACACCTAGGACTAGAAATGATTAAGCCAAAAGATCGGAAATCAGTGGACAGTGGGGAAAAGAAAATAACTTAATTTGCAGAAACTAAACACCCCACCATGGGAAATTCTCCAGAAAAATGCTTTGAAAATGGAATTTGAAAAGACCTTCCAAATTAGGGCTAGGTGCTTCCCTTTGTCACTAGAGTTTCATTCCCCGAGTGGACTTGCTAAACAGGAAGGGAGTGCCCTGGACCCCTCTCCCAGGTCCAGAGTATCCTTCACAAAATGGGCAAACTGTGGCTTGTTTATAAGGAGAAATCTTTTGTTTTTTTTTATCTGTGATATCATGGCATTTTCTTCTCTAATACAATCTGTCCATATTTCTACTAGTAATGCCATCTCAGGAAGCTGATGTGTGTTTGAATTTTCTGGAAGGCATGGGAAAGAAAAAAACTTTGAGCATCACCACTTTATATGAAAACATTGGCTTAGCACTTCCATTATTTTCTCTTTTTTTCCATTATTTTCTTTATGTAGTGTTTGTTTAGCATGGAAGATAGGAGACAGAACAAGGTGCTTTAAATATCTTTAGCGGGGTAATCATGTTGTAAAAGAAAAATAATGAAGAACCACACTAAATAAAACTAATAAAAGTGAAAACATCAATAAATTAGCTTTCATGTTTGAATATCAATTTCTTGTGGAATTAATGCCATAGAACTTTCTGGGAACATTATACTTTCAAGCTACAGTAAATCTAAGTTTATCTAAATATTTTAGCTAAACCATTAATTAACCTATGTCGTATTAGTGTTGGAACTGTTCAGTTCATCTGTGTTTCAAGTTCAGGATAGTAAAATCCTTACTTAAGTACACAGATTTAAGGAAGCTCCTTCCCTACCCCCTAAGACCAGGATTAGATGAATGAGAAAAAGAGCAAAAACAAAGCCTTGATTTTCAGAGGTTGCTGGTAATGGATGTCATGTGTTCACTAAATGCTAACTTCCCAGATGATAGTATTCCTGAGCCCTGGACTGACACGAATCAGCAGCCGTTTTGTGTGATCCAGCTCCAGCCCGGACAGTCAGAATATGACACTGTGAAGGAGAGGTTCTCTCGGACTTGTCGTTCCTACACAATAGAGAAGGTAACATTGCATTTTAAAAACTACTTCTTTTAAATATTGAAAAACTAACATGAAAGCTCTCTTTTTATACAACACTCTTTCTTCTTTTATATCTTACTGTATTTATTATAATTAGACTAACTCAAGTTCCATAGACTTCAAATCTCATGATTTATCCATTTGTAATAATGAAGGAGACTCCCCACAGTCACATGTACAATCATATACCCACTGAAACTGATGAAAAAGAAGAAATGTATTGAAACTTAATGGAAAGGTCAGGAGTAGGATGGTGTTTGGAGCAGTTCAATCCAGCGGCTTGACGATGCCATAGATCCAGATTCTCTGGATTTGCTGTTCACAGTCTCAGCTTCATTTGAAGGCAGGACTGTCTTGTGATTATAGGATGGCTGCCTGTGGCAATCAGAGAATCTCAGCCTCCCCTCTCCACATTCTGCAGAATTAATAGATAAGAGCCCCAGGCTTTGTGTTGAGTGGACCACTCCAACCAGTCTGTATCGGGGGAGTGCCATATGCTGATTGGCGTGGACCTGGGCTATTGGCTCCCACCATACAATTTGTTTACCCCAGTTGGGCTCCATTCTAGAACCATAAGGACAGCCAACTCCACCCAAACCAGAAGTTGCTCCACAATTTGGATAAAATGGAATGCATGGTTGGAGGTTTCACACTGTCCATGCACTATACTGCATACAAATATCAGCCAGTAAAGTATAGCAGTTTGTGAGAAAGTCCTTATCATACCATAGAGATCAGAGCAGGGTGTGGCATTCTAGTAATTTAAAATCTAGCCAATGCTTCCTTAAATCTGTGTACTTAACTGTATTAGAGCATTTTTGAAATCATGCTTTGGTTAACCTTTCACATACCCGACTTCCCCATTTGACAGTGGACTTCTTTTTTTTATTCTCACCAGAAGACACTTTAAAATTGCTTTTAGATAGAGAGGAAGAGAGAGAGACAGAGATAGTAAAAGAGAGAGAGAGAGATCACTGTGAGAAAGAAACTCGATTAGTTGCCTTCTCAATTCCTGACCAGGAATTGAACCCACAGCCTTTTGGTCTATGAGCCAATGCTCCAACTGAGCCACACTGGCCAGGGTGGCAGTGAACTTCGTAAAGTAGGAATCACCTCCTACTCATCTCTACGTTCCCAGAACTTAGTATGTTGTAGGACACAATACCTACTGAAGGATGGAATAAAAATCGCTGAGAAAGGAGAATCAGAAAAGAGACTCCATGGAAAGCATAGGATTTAAAGGAGGAGTTGCATCATTATGTTTAAAGCTTTGCGAGTCCTGGAACCTCGCTTCAATTGTGTTTACCGGATATCTGCAATATTCTTGGCTCTTGTCCTATCATACCCATTTAGAAAAACCCCAACTTTGGATTAAGTCTATAACCTACCTTCTTTCCTATGGCGGCTAGATAAAATCACTACTAATTCATGGTCTCCAACTTCAGCTGGACCCTCCAGGTAGCTGGAATCCTTCCTGGCTTCCTCCAGTCACCTTCTTCATGCATTCCCTACTCCAGGCCTTCACCACTCTCCTTGAGGTCTCCATCACTCCCAGCAAAACAACTTGCCCTTCTGCTTCTATCCCTTGACTTCTCCTCACTACCCTCTACAACTATCCACTTCTTTCTTCTTCACCCTCTCTTCTGCCTTTTTTCTAGAACATTATTTCCTCAGATCAACTCTATACCTAGACAGATTATCTGGATTTCTTTCTGATGCTTTCCTACTCCCTGTATGTCCTCCTAACCCATCGCTTACCATTATGAGGGGTAGTGATTTGTTTTCTTGTCTTTCTCCCCCACTAAGATGAAAGTGTCTTGAGGGAAGAGACCCAACACAGTGCTTGATTCATACTAGGCTTTTAATAGATGATTAGTGAATGTATGTTAAGTTTATTTTCTAAAGAATGATTTTCCGAAAAAAGCTAAAGAAAGATAAAGTTTCAAGGAGGGGATGATTTATGTTTTGAAGTGCTTGCTATTGAGGTTTCTGGAAAGGATCAGTCATTAAATTAGGCAGTTATGAGGTGATTTGTGACCATAAGTGGAGAAATGCAGAAAGAACTATGATTGGGAGACCAGGAGGAGTTAAGGAAATAATTATTAAATTATTATAATTTTTTAGTAGGAATTTGAATGTCAATAAATTTCCAAGAATTCCAGGGAATATATATAGGTAAACATTTTTATATAAATTATAAACTCCTCTATGAAAAATAGATAATAATAAACACAATATGCAGATAGCTTATCCTTTTCCTGAAGGCAGAGAGTTATCATTAAACAAAATTTTTAACTTCCACAGCTGAAATTTTCTTTAAAGGAAGGATTTATTGGGCCATTGCTAGCAAAATAAAAAGACTAGGACCTGGGGCATGAAGTCTAAACCTCCAGCAGCAGGGCCAGGTGGAAAAGGCAAAATGTCCACTGTCCTGGAGTTGGCCAGCGTTTTTGCACATCAGGTAGGGGGAGGAAGATGTGCTTTGAAAGAGTTTACATTGGCTGTAGAGAAAGAAGGTGAAGCAGGGCTAGTTCTGGGGTAGGTGCAGAGTCCGCAAGGAAGCAGCATTTGCTTCTTCAAATTGAGGTGGTCAACAGTCTGGAAAGTTCATGTGTAAACAAGAAACGGAGTCTCCTGGGGTCTGATGATGCCTGGATACTCTCTCTTTCAGATAATCTCAGAAATAACCACCTGGCAGTTAATTAACAGTTCCACCATACATTCAGGAATGTGAGCAATCTTGCTAGCTATTGTCTTTCTCTCACTCTCTAGCCCACTGTAATTCAATTTAGAACATCTCAGAAGTTTTCTTTTGTCATCACCTACTCTATATTGCTAGTTGCATGTTCTTCTCCTCCTCTATATTGCTTATTGTGTTTATTGCCACAATAAACACTATACTGAGCTCTAAGGTAATTTCCAAAATGTTTTGCTCTTTGCCATTTACAGATTGAGAGGATACAGAATGCATTTCTCTGGCAGAGCTACCAGATAAAGAAAAAGCACATGGACATGAAGAATGGCCATATGGATAATGAGAGAATCCTCTTCCATGGGACAGATGCAGACTCAGTGCCGCACATCAATCAGCATGGCTTTAATCGCAGTTATGCTGGGAAGAATGGTAAGGAAGGGAGTAATCTGGCTGATCGGAATGAGGTGAATGGAAGTTCTCAGGTGGACTATTCACACCCAAGCAGCGTAGCTGTAGATGGCAGCCGTGTTGTCATTGGGAGGATACAGCTTATTCTGTCTCACCCAAAAGGAGACCGGCAACCTCCTGAGGACAGATGGAGTGAATTTTAGAAATGATGAAGTGGCTTTGGGGATCAAGAACTGTATTAAAATTTTATTTGGCAGGTTTGGGCATGGTTCTACATACTGGGATAATTTTATGTTCTTAGGAAAGTTTTTGTCTTTCTCTTTATAGCTATATCCTACGGAAAAGGAACCTATTTTGCTGTTGATGCCAGTTATTCTGCTAATGATAACTACTCCAGACCAGATGGCAATGGGAGGAAGCATGTGTATGTTGCACGAGTCCTCACAGGAGCCTATACACTTGGACATGAGGAATTAATTAGCCCACCATCAAAGAATGCTTTTAATTCCACAGATCTGTTTGACTCTGTCACAGATGATATACAACATCCAAAGATATTCGTGGTATTCTTTGATTATCAGGCTTATCCAGAATATCTCATAACTTTCAGATGTTAAAACATAGGATTTAGTCATCTATTTATAAGAACAATTTATAGAGTTTTTGTCTTTGCCTTTGGCTTATTTACATAGATTTTAAAATCTCCATGTTAGGTGCTATAATGGTGAAAAAAGGCTTTTAAAGTGCTTTATTACAATTTGTATCATACCTGTTTTCTGAATATATTGATGGGTATTAGAAGCTGAGAAATGTAAATGACACAGTTAGAGCTACAACTATAGACACCAAATCCATGTAAGAACAGAGAGCACCTTTCTCCTTTTCTATTAGAAAAGAAATAAGATGAATCACTATAAAGAGAGGTTGTCACCGTTCTTATTGGACTATGTTAAGACATCAGACTGTTGAGCTAAAGCATACTATTAAATGAAGGGGCCGCTATTATGCATCTGTAACAGCTGGGGATTTTGTCTCTCTCAGAAACACTTATTAGCAATAGAATGACTGAATCAAAGAATATTGCATTGACTCTATTGTGGAAGAAATCAGGCAAAAAAATGTGTTGTATTGATATCTAATGCTACATTGCAAGTTACCACCAAACTTAGTGGCTTTGTGGGAAAGGAATTCGGGCTTGGCTTAGCTGAGTCATTCCGACTTAAGGTTTACCATGAAGTTGCAGTACAGATGTCGGCCAGGGATGCAGTTATCTGCTGGCCTCATTGGGGCTGGAGGATCTGCCTCCAAGGTGAATGACTCAGATAGCTGGCAAGGTTTCGTTAGTCATTGGCAGGAGCCCTCAGTTCTTGTCTGTCCACTTGGAGCTCTCCGCAGAGTTGCGTTAGTGTCCTCATGACATGGCAGTTAGCTTACTCTACAATGAGAAATTTAGGAAAGAGAAGGCAGAAGCCACGATCTCTTTTATGGCTTACCTTCTGAAGTCATACTCCATTTTTTCCACAATATCCTATTGGTTAAATGAATCAGCTCATTCAGTTTGAGAGGGAATTAAACAAGGCATGGACACCAGTAGGCAAGGATCATTGGGGACCATCTTGGAAGCCATATAAATACATGAATGAATGATAAATTGATAACATGTTAGCAATAAAAAAGACACTGCATCATCTAGTCCCACTGTCCCCTCACCTTTCTTCCTTCACTATCTCTCACTCCTAGGGCAAAAAGCCTTCTAGCCTCTGCCCGACTATGTCCAGAACTTATGGTCTTGAGAGGACCCATTCTATTCTGGGACAGCTCATATTATTGGAAAACTTGCTCACACTGAGTTGAAATCTATCCTTCTATGTCTATTACCTGCTGATCACTGTCCTACCTACACTGACCCAGAAAACATCTCATTTATTTTAGAGATGATGGCCCTTCAGATTTAGCCCTTATACTAATGTTAGTTAAATTCTAAAAAATGTTTAGCAGCTTATTTATCCTGCAACACTACTTTTCAAGAGTTGCAAACATGTAAGAAGTGCTTACATTATCATGCACAATTAAGTAAAGCACATGCACAATTTAAAGAGTACAAAAATGTATTTTTAAAACTCTCACCAATAAACAAGTTGCAAACATGTAAGAAGTGCTTATATTATCATGCACAATTAAGTAAAGCACATGCACAATTTAAAGAGTACAAAAATGTATTTTTAAAACTCTCACCAATAAACAAGTGCTGGTGAGGATGTGGAGAAAAGGGAACCCTAGTGCATGGGAATACAGATGGTGCAGCCACTGTGGAAAACAGTGTGGAATTTCCTCAAAAAATTAAAAAGGGAATTGCCTTATGACCCAGTGATTCCACTACTGGGAATATACCCTAAGAATCCTGAAACATCAATTCAAAAGAACCTATGCATCTTAATGTTCATAGTAGCTCTGTTTACAACAGCCAAGTGTTGGAAACATCCTACGTGTCCATCAGTAGATGAATGGATTAAAAAGCGGTGGTATATTTACACAATGGAATATTACACAGCAGAAAGAAAGAAGGAATTCTTATCTTTTTCCACAGAATGGGTGGAACTGGAGACTATTATGCTAAGTGAAATAAGCCAATCAGTGAAAGAAAAATAGCATATGATCTCACTTATAACAGGAATCTAATGAAAAATCAACTAGTGAGCAAAATAGAACCAGAGCCATGGAAACATGGAACAGACTGACAGCTGTGAGAGGAGAGGGCAGGGGTGGGGGCTGATTAAAACAATGTGCAGATGCTACTCAAAGAACGCATGTGAATGACCCCTGGGCATAGAAAATGGTGTGGTGTTGACTGTGGGTGTAGGGGTCAGGCAGAATGGAGGGGAGCAAAGGGGGAAGATTGGGGTGACCATAATACAATAAACAATAAAAAAAGTCTCCCCAAACTCCGTCACCCATAATTGCAACACTCCAGGGAGACCACTGCCCGTGTTCTTATGTTTGTGCTCCCTTCTAGTTTCTTTATCCACCTTCAGGAAAGTAAAATGATCACACTTTATTCAATTACTAATTGTATGATACTGTACCTCTATTTTCCCATTTAACATTACAAGTATTTGTCTCATGTTATTACTTTTTTCTTTAAACATTCTTAATGATTGAGTTATTTGCTATGTATTTTCCTTTTTGTGTATAGATAAAGTTTTGTCATCATATTTACTTAGAGTTTAATAATTCAGTTTTTCTTTTGCAATATATCTGTATCATTTTCCCCATGTCATTAAATATCTTATACATAATTATAATTGTTTGCATGTATGTTTTTACATATATGTCATGTCAAAATAGGGTGCTTAAATTTCTTGATAAACATATGATTGGAATATGAGATGCAAAGACCATAATTTACCTTCAACAAGACACCACTTCCTGAATTTCATGAGGGAAATATAGTCCTAGAGCACAAAAACCATGTTAGCCTTCTCTCCCTTCATACAACACAGAGCACAAAAACAGGTTAAATAATGCCCTGTTAACTGCCTGGGCTTTGGCTCCCAATCCCAGTGTAGAATTCTAAAGAGCCAGGATGGAGCATGGAACAACTTTTCCGTTGGTAAGTCAGACTCTTTCTTACAATGTAAACTCCTGTCTTCTGTCTCATCTGGTGCTGCTACTCAGTGACTCCCCAGTTTATTTCACTCTGCTCCTACTTCAGCAGGAAGACACAGAGCCTTGAGTGTAAAACACCCATGTTATTAAGTTGTAATGGTTTCTTAAGAAACAAAATACAAACCAATTGATCATTACACAGTTATATATAATTATATATAAATTCTACTTTCCATCAGTCTGAAGCAAAAGCATGTCCTTTGGTCTGTTAAGTTAATCTCTTTCCCAGCTGGCTTGGCATTCTCTATCCATATGACTAGAATGGGCTCCACTTTTCTCTGGAGAGCCCACTTTCAAGTTAACTACAAGAGAAGTCTTCCTCCAGCTTTGCTAATCATGGAAGAAAAGGCTTTGTTTTTATTATTCTATTTTTCCATTACCATTTATTCCCCTTATATGCCCCCCCCAACCATCACACTGTTGCCCATGTCCTCTGTTTTTCTCTTTCTTGTTCTTAAAGAAAGCCCTTTAACATTTGTTGCAGTGTTAGTTTTGTATTAACCAACTGCCTTAGCTTTTCCTCTTCTGGGAAGCTCTTTATTTCTCTTTCAATTTTAAATGATAATTTTGCTGGGTAAGTAGCCTCGATTATAGGTCCTTGCTTTTCATCACCTTGAATATTTCATGCCAGTCCCTTCTGGCCTGAAGTGTTTCTGTTGGGAAATCAGATGACAGTCTGGAGCTCTCTTGTAGGTAACTACCTGCTTTTGTCTTGCAGCTTTTAAGATTCTCTCCTTGTCTTTAATTTTGCTATTTTATTTATTTATTTTAAAGATTTTTATTTATTTATTTATTTTTAGAGAGGGACAGGGAAGGAGAAAGAGAGGGAGAGAAACATCAATGTGTGGTTGCCTCTCAAGTCTCCTCTACTGAGG
This sequence comes from Sturnira hondurensis, assembly GCF_014824575.4. Classification (NCBI taxonomy): domain Eukaryota; kingdom Metazoa; phylum Chordata; class Mammalia; order Chiroptera; family Phyllostomidae; genus Sturnira; species Sturnira hondurensis. The sequence goes on along the minus strand of NW_028079853.1, from coordinate 1,278,720 downwards.
ACCTGGCCTACAACCCAAACATGTGCTCTAGACTGGGAATTGAACTGGTGACTCTTTGATTTACAGTCTGGCACTCATTCCAATGAGTCACACCAGCCAGGGCTCATTTTGCTATTTTAATTATAAGATGTCTTTGTGCAAGCCTCTTTGGTTCCATATTGTTTAGGACTCTGTGAACTCCTGGACTTTTGTGTTTTTTTTCTTTCATCAAATTATGGAAGTATGAGGTCATTATTTCTTCAAATAGATCTCGATTGCCTCGCACACTCTCTTCTTATTCTGGTATTCCCATAATGTGGATGTTGTTACACTTCATGTTGTCCCAAAGGTTTCTTAAGCTCTCCTCATTTAAAAAAATATTTTTTCTTTTTGCTTCTTTGGTGTTTTTTTCTATCTTGTCCTCCAAATCACTGATTCGATCCTCTGATTCATCTAACCTACTGTTTATTCCTTACAGTGTAGTGTTTATTTCAGATATTGCATTCTTTATTTATGACTGGTTCTTTCTTCTGGTTTTTATGTATTTTTTCATGCTGTTGAGTATCCTTATAATCAGTACTCTAAACTCTATATCTGATAAATTACCTGCTTGCATTTCATTTTGTTCTTTTTCTGGAGAATTCTCTTGTTCTTTCATTTGGGGCCTATTTCTTTATCTTCCCATTTTTGCTGCTTCTTTCTATTCATTTCTATGTATAAGGTAGATCTTCAAAGACTCTGGTGCAGATCTATGTCAGATGCTGCCTGTGGCTGGCCCTGTGAAACGCGTTTGGAGTTATCAGTGATCCACAGCTTGTGTCTGCCTATGCTGGGCATGGGTGCATGCAGGAAGAACCAGGATGTACAAGAAAGCCTACCTTTACCAGCAGCAGGCCAGGGGTTGGGTCAGCTAAAGTCTCAGAGTTTTCTGAGAATCACCTTTGCTGTTAAACTTAATGACTGAAATAGCCTCCAGCTGTACTCCTCAGTCTGGCTTAAACTCCACAGGGTGGGGCGAGAGCAATTCTTATGAGTAGAAGCTATTGTTTCCCTCAGGCTAATGCCACTTGGAGGGGAGTATTCTGCCCAAGAAACATGGCTTCTGCGATATGGGGGATGACTCAGCACAGGGATCTTGGTGGCTGAGCGTTCAGCTCCTTCCTCAGAGCCACCAATGCCAGACTTTCCTCATTTGTCTCTAGTCACTCTGCCCTCCCTCTGCTGGAAACTAAGGTAGTAGCTGTAAATGAAATTTTTTTCATTGGCCCTTTAAGAGGGTCTCTGTGTCTCTGGTGGTCTTTCGCTGGCAGACAGAAACCTGCTGCTTTTCACAGCCAGATGGTGTTTAGGTTCCCAATTCTGGTGCTTTAGGCCAGGGAGCCCAGCTTGCGGTTTAGACCCCACACCTCTTGAAAACTCCCACAGCTACTGAAATATGCCTCTGGAACTTCAGCAGCCACCCGTGGGAGCCCAGCCAGCCCTTTTGCACCTTTGCACTTCCTACCAGTCTCACTGTGGTGATGTGGTTGCTTCCATAAATCCTTGGTTATAAGGCTTCTCTCCAGCTAATATTCCGTTGATTATTCAAAATGATTTTTCTAATTTTGGTGTAATTCCAGTTTGGTCCTGGGAGGTTAGTGTGTCTTCACTTACTGTCCCATCATTTTGGCTCTGCCCTGAAAAGGCATTCTTCTGTATAGATTTCCCAAGTTCAGGCAATTGTACCTGATTGATCATAGACCACAGGCCACCATTCTGGACTCTGCTTCCACAGAGGGCTTTACTATCTCACATACCTTCTCTTCTCTGTTTACTTTTCTTAGCATTTTTGTCTTTATTCCTTCCCTCTCCCCTCCTCCAATCTCTTCTCTCACTTGTGAAAAATGAGGACAGATATTCTGCTTGGAAGAATTAGGGGTCACATTTTCATTTTTTCCTCCTTCATCTGTAGTGCAGAGCCAGTCACATTCCATGTAGTATATATGATGATATGTTAATTGAACACAATATTAGCAAGTTCATTTACAGTGTGGTGGGTTAGAACCACACTGTTAGGGCTAGCAAGATCATTTGTAGCTACTACTCCATTTCTGCTAAATACTTCATTAAACAAACATAGTTTATTTTATTTATTTATTTTCCAATTTTTTTATTTAATTATTTTTCCAGTACAGTTTTCTGTCTATTACTCCCATAGTTTCTTATAGTAAATATGCTTTACAAAGATGGTGGCATAGGTAAACATGGCTTGCCTTCTCACAACCACATCAGAATTATAATTAAAATATAGAATGACGATCACTCAGAACCATCAGAAACTAAGTTGAATTGAAATCTGATAACTACACTATTAAAGAAACCACATCCATCCACACTGGTGGGGGGCAGAGACACAGAACAAGCTAGTCCCACACCCACCTGTAGTAGATAAAAATTAGGGAGGGCTATCTCAGGAGTGAGGTGTCCCAGGCCTCACATCCCACAGTTCCAGTGCCAGGAAGGTAAGTTTCCATAACATCTGACTGCAAAAACCAGCAGGAATTGAGTCAGTGGAAGAAACTACTATAGTCCCAAGCAGTTCCCCTTAAAGAACCCATACACAGATTTACTTAGATTCACTCTCTCTGAGCTCCAGCACTGGGGTAGCAGCTTGCAAGGCAAAAATAGTATATGGAGAGAAACTGAAATATCTGGAATCAAGGCAAGAACTGGGGAACAGTTTTCTCTTAGAGAGAAAGGCAAGCAGAGGCTATTGTCACTTTCTGAGCCTTCCCTGCAAAAAGCCATAGAACCAGCAGGCCAATGCCATATCTGAAACATCATCAACCTGGCTAACAATGGTTGCTCTGCTCTGGAGAACCCCTGAGATACCATCCCACCCAACTCACAGGCCCACCCAAATTGTTAACCATGACTTTACCACATAACTGGCTGGTCTTGGCTAGTGCCACAGAATTTCCTAAATTGTATCAAACAATCGTCAGCCAGCCTCAGTGAGCCCCAAGGCCCCTGTACTGCTTACTAAGTGGCCACCAGCCTGGCAGTAGTAGCAGCCAGCCTAGATTCACAATTTGGCTTCATGTGGGAATCTCCAAGCCCATTATAAGTGGCAGATATCACAGACTGCTTTATATCACAGATATCACAGATATCACAGACTGCTTCATGCAGGGTGGCCTTGGAGAGAACACAGGTCAGGGCTAATCTTCACCTGCACCACCAGAGATATTCCTAAGCCTTCACAGCCAGTGGACAACTACAGACCACATCAAAGCACCACCACCCTGCCCCTGAACAACTGACCTCCCACGGAGGGTAGAGGCTAGTGTCAGTGGTCATAGCCAATCCTTGCAGCTGACTGGCCTGGGTAAATCCCTCCCATTGGTCTGCCAGCAGCAATCAAGGCTCAACTGCAAGAGGAGGGTATACTCCGCCTACATGGAAGGCACACCTTGAGTATCCAGCTTGGTTGATAGGGGAGGCTGTGCCACTGGGCCCTGCAGGACACCTACTACATTAGGCCGTGTGGCCAAGACAAAGAGTCATAGCAGTTCTACCTAATACATAGAAACAAACCCAGGGAGGCTGCCAAAATGAGCAGACAAAGAAACATGGTTCAAATAAAAGAACAGATCAAAACTCCAGAAAAAGAACTAAACAAAATGGAGATAAGCAATCTATCAGATGCAGAGTTCAAAACACTGGTTATAAGGATGTTCAATGAACTTAGTGAGGACCTCAAGAGCATAAAAAAGATCTATCCAGAAATGAAGGATACACTAATTGAAATAAGGAACAATTTGCAGGGAAACAACAGTACAGTGGATGAAGCCAAGAATCAAATCAATATTTTGAAATATAAGGAACCGAAAAAACAACCAATCAGAACAACAAGCAGAAAAAATACTACAGAAAAATGAGGATAGTGTAAGTAGCCTCTCAGACAATTTCAAGTGTTCCAGTATTAGTATCATAGGGGTGCCAGAAGAAGAGAAAGAGCACGAAATTGGAAGTCTATTAGAAATAATAATAAAAGTTACTTAATTTGGTGAAAGAAATAGACATGTAAGTCCAGGAAGCATGAAGAGTCATAATTATGATGGATGCAAAGAGGCCCAATCCAATACACATCATAATTAAAAAATTGGTCAAGATAAAAAAAGAATCTCAAAAGCAGCAAGAGAAAAGAACAATTAGTTACTTACAAGGGTGTCCTCAGAAGACTCTCAAGTGATGTCTCAAAAGAAATTTTGCAGGCTCGTAGGGGAAGGAAAAAAATATTGAAAGTCATGAAAAGCAGGAACGTACAACCAAAATTGCCCTACCCAGCAAAGCTGTCATTTAGAAGTGAAGGGCAGATAAAGAGCTTCTCAGACAAGAAAAAACTCAAGGAGTTCATCATTACCAAACCATTATTATATGAAATGTTAAAGGGACTTATTTAAGGAAAAAAGATCAAAACTATGAACAATAAAATGGCAATAAATACATACCTATCAACAATTGAATCTAAAAAACAAACTAAGCAAAGAACAGAGACAAAATCATGGATATGGAGAGCATTTTGATGGTTGCCAGATGGCAGGGGAGTGTTGGGTAATGGGTGAAGAGGTGAGGGGATCAAGAAGTACAAGTAGGTAGTTACGGAATAGCCATGGGGAGGTAAAGTACAGCATAGGAAATGCAGTAGCCAAAGAACTTATACTGGGGACTTCCAGCCAAGATGGATGCATAGGTAGATACACTGTGCCTCCTCGCACAACCAAAACAAGGACAGCGACAAATTTAAAAAACAAAAAACAACCAGAACTGCCAGAAAATCAAACTGTATAGAAATCCTACAACTGAGGACTTAAAGAAGAAAAATTCATCCAGACTGGTAGGAGGGGCAGAGATGGGCAGCTGGAGCAGACAGGACTGGCAGAGAGGACTTGCAGTAAGGCTGTGGTTGGAGGACCAGGTGGGTGAAACAGCAGCAGGCAGACCAGGCAGCCCCAGATTCATCTGCAGATAAACCGGGTGGAACAATTGGAGAGTGAGACAGACTGTGCAGCCCAGGATTCTACCATGGGGAAATAAAAGCCTCAAAACCTCTGGCTGTAAAAACTTATGGGAACTGTAGGAGCAGGAGAAACTGCCGGCCTCACAGAAGAGTTCATTGGAGAGACTCACAGGATCCAAAAATGTACACAAGCCCCCCCCCCGTGCCCACCCACCCACAGGAATCAGCACCAGAGGGGCCCAATTTGCTTGTGGGTAGTGGGGGAAGTGACTGAAAGCCAGCTGACAGCTGAGCAACTGGCATTGTCCTTTTGCGGATCCCCCCCCCAACACACACACACAGTGCCACAACCCAGTGACCTGGGTTGCCCACCCTGGTGAATACCTAAGGCTCCACCTCTTAGAATGTAACAGGCATGTTGAGACAAATATATATCCCAAAGGAAAGAACAGATCAAAGCTCAAAAAGTAGAACTCACTGATGAGATAGCCAACCTATGAGATGCAGGTAATCAAAACACTGGTAATCGGGATGCTCACAAAAAATGCTTGAGTATAGTTGCGAAATAGAGGAAGAAGTGAAGGCTATGAAGAGTGAAAAAATGGAAAATGCACAGGGAACCAAAAGTGAAATGAAGGAAACTAGGACTCAAATCAATGGTTTGGACCAGAAGGAAGAAATAAACATTCACCCAGAACAGAATAAAGAAACAAGAATTCAACAAAATGAGGAGAGGCTTAGGAACCTCCTGGACATCTTTAAACATTCCAACATCCAAAATAAAGGGGTGTCAGAAGGAGAAGAGGAAGACCAAGAAATTGGAAACTCATTTGACCAAATAATGAAGAACTTCCTCCATCTGGCAAAGGAAATAGACTTCCAGGAAGTCCAGGAAGCTCAGAGTCCCAAAGAAGTTGAACCAAGGAAGCACACACCAAGGCACATCATCATTACACTATCCAAGATTAAAGATAAGGAGAGAATCTTAAAAGCAGCAAGAGAAAAGGAGACAGTTACCTACAAAGGAGTTCCCATAAGACCATCAGCTGGTTTCTCAAAAGAAACCTTATAGGCAAGAATGGGCTGGAAAGAAGTATTCCAAGTCGTGAAAGGCAGGGACCTACATCCAAGATCGCTCTATCCAGCAAGCTATCATTTAGAAAGGAAGAGCAGATAAAGTGCTTCCCAGGTGAGGTCAAGTTCAAGGAGTTCATCATCACAAAGCCCTTTTTATATGAAATGTTAAAGAGACTTATCTAAGAAAAAAAGATGATAAAAATATGAGCAGTAAAATTACAACAAACTCACAACTACTAAAAATTGAACCTAAAAACAAACAAACAAAAATGAACTAGAACAGGAACAGAATCATAGAAATGGAGATCACATGTAGGGCTATCAGTGGAGACGGGGAAGTGGGGGAAAAGGAACAGAGAATAAATAGCATAAATAGTAGGTACAAAATAGACATGGGGAGGCTAAGAATAGTATAGGAAATGAAGAAGCCAAAAATTTATATGTATGACCCATGGACATGAACTAAGGGGGAGGTGGAGTGTGGGTGGGAGGGGGATTGCAGGAAAGGGGAAAAATGGGACTACTGCAATAGTATAATCAATAAAATATATATTTTAAAAAGAACTTATACTCATGATCCATGGACTTGAACAATGGTGTGAGGATGGTCTGAGGGAGTAGGGGGTACTGGATGGAGGGAGGCAAAGGGGAAAAATCAGGACAACTGTAATAGCAAAGGCAACGAAAAATAATTTTCAAAAACAAAAAATAAATGTCTTACAGCCTTAGTAGATTAAATTATTACATTTATAAGCTGTTTTTTAAAAAATGCACTTTTCTTGTGTGTTTGTCTTTTACTCTCACACTACTTACCACAAACACTTCTGACGCCAGATGTGTGTGTGTGTGTGTGTTTTTGTACATGAAACAATTCTCTGTAATGTCAGTTGGGTGTCCCACAATATAACTCAATTCTGACACTACCTACTTACTCCCCGCACCCCTGCACTCCCTGCCCCCAACACTTCAGATGCTAATTATAAGTCCCTGGTTGTTACTTGTACTTCTGACTCAATGGAGTTTCCATAATCTACTCCTCAGGTTCAATAACGTGCTAGAATGGCTCATAAAACTCAGGGAAACACCTTTACTGGTTTAATACGGAAGGATATGATAAAGGATACTGATGAATAATCAGTTGGGGGAGTTACATAGGGCAAAGTATGGGCAAGGGGCATGGAGCTTTCTTGCTTGCTCAGAGAGAACTACTCTCTCAGCACTTCCATGTGCTCACCGAATCTGAAGCTCCTTAAACTTTATGCCTTTGGGATTTTTATGCAGGCTTCAACTCATAGGTATGATCAATTATTAATTCACTTTCTAGCCTCCCTTCCCCCTCTGGAAAACAGGCAATGAGGCTGAAAGTTCTTAAAAAAAATACTGATAGTTGACCTCAACCAGATTGGAACGCAGAGGGTCTACAGAGGGAACTCTCTGAGAATATTTATATTCTATATGCCAATGTCAGTCAAAAAACCTATAGAAGGAACTCTGGGTAAAGGACAGCCCTCCTAATTTCCTTTACCCAACTACAAAAGAACTTTCTCTTTATTTGTATTGTTGAACTTGCCATGGCTGTGTGTTCTGGGTTGCGATTCTCTTTTTCCCTGAATAAACCCTTTTTGTTGGAGGAATATCTAGCTGACTTTTTGCTTAAGGTCGACAGTTCCACATTTCTAATTATAGCTTTGTCTCTTTGGTGACCAGCCCCCACCCAGGAGCTCACCAAAAGACATTGCCACACTGAGGAAATTCCAAGTTATTTAAGGACTCTTGCATCAGGAACTGAGGTCAAATTTTAGAACAATGTTCTTATCACTTAGGAAACTACAAGGATTTTAGGAGTTGTGGGCCAAGAACCAGGGGCAGAGACCAATATATTTTTTCTAGTATTTCATATGAGCCTCGGTCTTTACCAAAACTATTAGTAAATATATGAAGGGAATCTTGTAATTAGAATGAAAAACAATTTTAAAAGAACTTTGCTCCTTCTCCCTTGTTTATATTATTTTTGTGGTCACTAGAATATAAATATTCTCTAACTTTTTCTTTATTCCGTTAAGAAAATATTTTTTCTTTCTTCTTTTTTACAGATTTTATTTATTTTTAGATAGAGGGGAAGGGAGGGAGAAAAAAAGGGAGAGAAACATCAATGTGCAAGAGATACATCGATTGGTTGCCTCTCACTCACCCCCCAGCTGGGGACCTGATCTGTAACCCAGGCATGGGCCCTGACTGGGAATTGAGCTGGCAACATTTTGGTTCCCAGGGCGATGATGCCCAAAACTCTGAGCTACACCAGCCAAGGCAAGAAAGTCTCTTTCAACACAGCAAGTTATTTCTCCAAAGCCCCTCATTACCTAAAATCACAACTCTATAACTAAGACACATCAAATAAATATTTTTGACTTTCACAAAATCCAACCGCACCTCTCCAACCCAAGCCTTTCCTTTAAAGTGCCCAGTATGTTCTTGTTTCTTTATGCCAAACCTGGCATCCTCTTCATCTCACAACATCTCTTCACATTCTACTTAGTCAGAGAGAATAAATTGGAAATGATTTTTATAATGCAAGAACAAACTTTCTGCCAAAAAATGAAAATTCTTTTGTTTAGGCCTTTGTGTTTTATAGTGCAATGTGGGATTTTTTCACATTAACTCCAATAAAATTACCCAGGTTGTCAACCAGGAGCCAAGTTTTTAAATACATTTAAAGCGAATTTTAATTAATCATGTGACCTATATGTTTAGCTACAAAACTCAATGCTTTCCCTGTGGCTCAACCCCCAAAGGAAAAATACTCTAGGATGTGCCAAGAAGAAATGGCTTTCTCAGTAATACATAGATGAGACAAGATGTTAAGGCATGTGTTTGTTTCGGATTGACTCTTTGACTCTGTTTTCCCAGTTCCTTCTTCTCTCTCCTGCTAGAGAAACAGAACAATGAGGAGGATCTAGAGATGAGAAGAGCATGGAACTGGCTCTGCCTTGGAAGAGGCCCTTCCAGCTTTGATAGGCCTCATGGGGCCATGATGGGCTTAGAGAGAAAGGAGCTTCAGAGTGGAAGACAGGCCATTTGGGCCCTTGACTTCAAAAAAAGCTCTTTTCCTTTGGCTCATCTTTCTACCAAGTTCTCTTATTGCATTGTACAAGGACCCGAAGGATTAATATTACAAAGGTAACGGCCTAAGGTTCAGGCCATTACAAACAAGTAATAATTAGAAGTGAGGGCAACCTGATAGGAGAACTCAAGAGTTAAAGATTTCAGCTTTAGTTACTGTTATTAGGGTTAAGCGATTAATGCATGTGGAAAGCTGTTGTTCCAGGAACTGGGATACATGACTTCTGTGACTCCAGGAGATTGACTTGAAATTCAACCGTTGTGCCCCAGGTTGTCTACAAGTGATAGAGATGGTATCTGAGCCATTGTGTTCCAGGGAGGGAGCACCCACTGTGCAGGTAAAGAATTGTTGATCAGAGAAAAAAGAAACACTAGGAAAATTGCTACCAGCTGGAACTCTTATCTGATTAACTTTTTTCCAAACCTCCGTTCTACCCTTTCTTCTTTTTCTTTTTTAAAATATATGTTATTGATTATGCTATTACAGTTGTCCCATTTTCCCCCTTTATTTCTCTCCACCCTGCACACCCACTCCCACCCATAATTCCCTGCTTTAGTTCATATCCATGGATCATACATATAACTTCTTTGACTTCTCCATTTCCCATAGTATTCTTAGCCTCCCCCTATTTATTTTGTACCAGCCAATTATGCTTCTTTTTTTATGCTTAATTTATTGCAGATGATAGTTAAAAATATGTATTTTAATTGTTCAAGTAAAGTTTTCTGCATTTCCCCACAACCCCAGCCCAACCTGCCAGCCCTCCCCACCTCCCTCCTGTTTTCACCCCCCCCCCTGTTGTTGTCCATGTGTCCTTTATAATTGTTCCTCCAAATCCTTCACTCTTTTCACCTGAAATTCCCTCCCTTCTCCCCTCTTAGCCTGTTCTCTGTTTCAGTGTCTTTGGTAATGCTTTCCAGTTCCATCCATGCTGTCGCAAAGGGTAGGAGCTCCTTCTTTCTGCTGCATAGAATTCCATTGTGTAAATGTACCATAGTTTTTTGATCCATTGATTTACTGATGGGCACCTAGGTTGCTTCTGACACTTAGCTATTGTAAATTGTGCTTGCTATGAACATTGGGGTGCATACATTCTTTTAGATTGGTGTTTCAGGGTTCTTAGGATATAATCCTAGCAGTGGAATTGCTGGGTCAAAAGGCAGGTCCATTTTTTAGTTTTCTGAGGAAATTCCATACTGTTTTTCATAGTGGTTGCACCAGTCTGCAATCCCACCAACAGTGCACTAGGATTCCCTTTTCTCCACAACCTCTCCAACACTTGTTGTTTGTTGCTTTGCTTATGATGGCTATTGTGCCTGGTGTGAAGTGGTAGCTCACTGTGGTTTTAATTTGCATCTCTCTGATGGCTAGTGATACTGAACATCTTTTCATGTGTCTATGGACCCTGTCTATGTTCTCCTTGAAGAAGTATCTGTTCAAGTCCTTTGCCCATTTTTTTTTATTGGGTTGCTTGTCTTCTTAGAGTGGAGTTATGTGAGTTCTCTATATATTTTGGACATTAAACCCTTGTCTGAGGTATCATCGGCAAATATGTTTTCCCATACAGTTGGTTGTCTTTTTATTTTAAAAGACTGTTTTCTCTAGCTGTGCAAAAGCTTTTAATTTTGATGAGATCCCATTTGCTTATTCTTTCCTTTATGTCCCTCACTCTAGGGGACATATCAGTGAAAATACTGCCGTGTGAAATATCTGAGATTTTCCTGCTTATGTTCTCCTCTAGGACTTTAATGGTGTCATGACTTATAATAAATCTTTTATCCATCTTGAATTTATTTTTTGTGTATGGTTTAAGTTAATGCTCAAGTTTCACTTTTTTGCGTGTAGCTGTCCAGGTCTCCCAACACCATTTGTTGTAGAGGCTATTTTTACTCATTTTATGTTGCTGCCCTATTTGTCAAATATTAATTTACCATAGAGACTTGGGTTTATTTCTTGGGTTTATTTCTTTATTTCTGTATTGTGATTCCTCCTACTTTGTTCTTCTTTCTCAAAATTGCAGCAGCTATTCAGGGTCATTTATGGTTCTATATAAATTTTTGAAGTGTTTGTTCTATATCTGTAAAATATGCCATTGGAACTTTAATAGGTATTGCATTGAATCTATAAATTGCTATGAGTAGTATGGACATTTTAATGATGTTAATTCTTCCAATCCATGAACATGGTATATGTTTCTATTTGTTTGTCTTCCTTGATTTCTTTCTCCAGTGTTGTGTAGTTTTCTGCATATAGGTCTTTTACCTTTTTGGTTAGGTCTATTCCTAGGTTTTTTACTTTTATTTTTGCTATATCAAATAGGATTTTTACCCTGATTTCTGTTTCTGATATTTCATTGTCAGTATACAAAAATGCCTTTGATTTTTGGATATTGACTTTGTATCCCACAAAGTTTTGTTTTGACATATTCATTTATTAGGTAGAGCAGTTTTTTGGCAGAGTCTATACGATTCTCTATGTACACTATTATGTCATCTGCAAACAATGATAGTTTTGTTTTCTCTTTTTGAATTTTGATGCCTTTTATTTCCTTTTCTTGTCTGATTGCTGTGGCTAAAACTTCCAATACTATGTTAAATAGAAGTGGTGAAAGTGGAAAACCTTGTCTTGTTCCTGATCTTAGTGGGAAAGATTTTAGTTTTTGCCCATTGGCTGTAGGTCTCTCATATATGGCCCTTATTATATTGAGGAATGCACCCTCTATTCCCACTTTGCTGAGTGTTTTTATCATAAATAGGCATGATACCTTATTAAATGCTTTTTCTGCATCCATTGATATGATCATGTGATTTTTGTCTTTGCTTTTGTTTACGTGATGTATTACGTTTATTGATTAGCAAATGTTGTACCATCCTTGCACCCCTGGGATGAATCCCACTTGGTCATGGTGTATGACTTTTTAATGTATTGCTGGATGTGGTTTGTCAATATTTTCTTGAGGATTTTAGCATCTATGTTCATCAGCGATATCAGTCTGAAGTTTTCTTTCTTTGTTGTGTCTTTATCTGGTTTTGGGATTAGGATGATGCTGGCTTCATAAAAAGAGTTTGGGAGTCTTCCATCATTTTAGATTTTTTTTTAATAGTCTGTGAAGGGTAGGAGTTAGCTCTTCCTTAAATGCATTGTAGAATTCTCCTGTGAAACCATCTCGTACAAGGCTTTTGTGTGATGGGAGTTTTTTTGATTACTGCTTCAATTTCATCTGCTGTTATTGGTCCGTTCAGGTTTACTGCTTCTTCTTCATTCAGTTTTGGAAGATTATATTTTTCTAGAAATTTGTCCATTTTACTTAGGTTTTCAAATTGCTTGGCATACAGGTCTTCATAGTAATTTCTTACAACCCTTTGTATTTCTGTGGTGTCAGTTGTAATCTCTCTTCTTTCATTTCTGATTGTGTTTATTTGGGTCCTCTCTCTTTTTTTCTTCATGAGCCTGCTTAAAGGCTTGTCAATTTTGTTTATCCTTTCAAAGAATCAGTTCCTGGATTCATTGATCCTTAGAATTGTGCTTTTAGTCTCTATGTCATTTAATTCTGCTCTGATTTTGGTTATTTCCTTCCTTCTACTTGCTCTGGGCTGTCTTTGTTGTTGTTTCTCAAGTTCTTGTAGGCATAGGGTTAGGTTGTTTGTTTGAAATGTTTCTATTTTTTTCTTTTTGGTAGGCCTGTGTTGCTATGAACTTCCCTCTCAGGACTGCCTTCTCTGTGTTCTATAAGTTTGGGGTTGTTGTGAGTTCATTTTCATTTGTTTCCAGAAACTTTTTGATTTCTTCCCTAATCTCATTCTTGACCCATTCATTGTTTAATAGTACGCTATTCAATCTCCATGTTTTTGAGTGTTTTCAGGTTTTTCCCTTGGGGTTGGTTTCTAGTTTCAGAGAATATTCTTGATATAATTTCAATTTTCTTAAAATTTTTGAGGTTTGTTTTGTATCCTATCATGTGGTCTATCTTTGAAAATGTTCCACGTGCACTTGAAAAAAAAATGTATATTTTGCTTCTTTGGAATGAAGGGCTCTACAGACATCAGTGAAGTTCATTTAATCTAGGATATTGTTCAATGCTGCAATATCTTTGTTGATATTTTGTTTGGAAGGTTTATTCACTTTTGACAGTGGGGTGTTGAAATCCCCTACTATAATTGTGTTGCTGTCAATATCTTTCTTGAAATCCTCCAAGATTTTCTTTATATTGGGTCCTCCTATGTTTGGTGCATATATATTACAATGTTTATGTCATCTTGACAGATTCTTCCCTTGAGTATTGTGAAGTGCCCTTCTGGGTCTCTTTTTAGGCCCTTTTTTAAAAGTCTGTTTTGTCTGATATGAGTATTATTACCCCTGGTTTTTTTTCCTGCCTCTTTGCTTGGAATATTTGTCTCCAGCCCTTCACTTTCAGTCTGTGTAGGTCTTTTGTCCTGAGGTGGGTTTCTTGTAGACAGCATTTGTGTGGTTCATGCTTTCTTATCCATTCAACTATTCTATGTCTTTTGCTTGGAGCATTTAATCCCTTTACGTTTAAGGTTATTATTGATACGTACTTATTCATTGCCATTTTTTCATACCTGTTTTCCTCTCTCTCTTTCTTTTCCATTCTTTCTTTAAAGCAGACCCTTTAGCATTTCTTGAGCTGGTTTGGTGGAGGTGTATTCTTTTAGATTTCTTTTGTCTGAGAAGGTCTTTATCTGGCCTTCCATCTTGATTGAGAGCCTTGCTGGGTAAAGCAGCCTTGGTTGCAGGCCTCTGGTTTTCATTACTTGGAATATTTCTTGCCATTCTCTTCTGGCTTGGTACATTTCCATTGAAAAGTCAGTAGCTAACCTTACTGGGGCTCCTTTGTATGTTACTTTCTGTTTTTCCCTTGCTGCCTATAAGATTATTTCTTTGTCTTGGAATTTTGCCATTTTAATGATGATGTGCCTTGAAGTGGGCCTCTTTGGATTCCTCTAGATTGGGACTCTCTGTGTTTCCTGAATTTGTGTGACTTTTTCTATCATCAAATTCGAAAAGTTTTCCATCATTACTTTTTCAAACAGGTTTTCTATATCTTGCTCTTCTTCATCTTTTTCTAGTATCCCTATTATATGGCTATTACTACATTTCATGTTGTCTTGCATTTCCCTTAATCCCTCTTCATTCTTTCTGAGCCTCTTTTCCTTTCCTTGCTCTTTCTGGGTGTTTTTTTCTACCTTGTCCTCCAGCTCGCTGATCCAATACTCTGCTTCATCAATCCTGCTTTTGATTCCTTCTACTGTGTTCTTCAGTTCATAAAATGTATTCTTCATTTCCTCTTGGCCCTTGTTGATAGTTTCTATTTCCTCTTTCATATTGATATAGTTTGCAGTGAGTTCATTGTAGTTTCTCTGTAGTTTCTGGTAATTCTCTGTGAGCTCATTGAGCTTCCTGATAACCATTGCTTTGAACTCAGTATCTGATTGTTGACTTGCCTCTATTTCATTTAGCATTCTGAGGCTTCCTCCTTTCCCTTCATTTGGGGATTGTTTTTCTTTGTTTGTTTGTTTTTGTCTTCTCATTGTTTGTGAGACTCTTCTTGTTAGCCTCTGCTTCTTAAATTGATCGGTTCTGACTCCCTGGGTTTATGGTGTGAAATTCTGTGGTAGAATACCTGTGAGATTCAGTGATGCAGTCTCCTTAATCTCCTGAGGTTGCTGGTCTTGGGCTGTCATTTATATTGGTCTCTGTATGTTTTGGGGTTTTGATTGTTGTTGGATCTTTCTTTGGTGAGTCCTTCCCTCCAGCTGGTTAACTGAGGGTCACTTCAGGGTCACTCCATCCACCACATCTTGTATTCTGTTGTTCAGGTGTATACAGGTTTTGTTGAAGCCGATTCTTCTGTGTGTACAAAGTTTTGAGGTTTCTTTCTCTCTGTTATTCGGTTGTTTGTTGCAGGTAATTTCTCTAGCATTTAGTTGTGGTTCCAGATCGGTCTTGAATTGAGGTTAGTGTGGTTTCCACTTCCTCCTTCACCTTCTTCCATTGTTTTTTTTAAAAAATACATTTTATGGATTATGCCATTACAGTTGTCCCATTCCCCTCTTCACTCCCCTCCACCCTGCACACCCTTCCCCCACCATTCCCACCTTTTGTTCATGTCCATGTGTCACAAGTTCTTTAGATTCTGTATTTCCCATAGAATTCCTGCCCCCCCCGTCTATTTTCTACCTACCATCTGTGCTACTTATTTTCTGTATCTTCTCTCCCCTTCTCCTCCTCCCACGCCCCTTTTGCTAACCCTCCATGTGATCTCCATTTCTGTGGTTCCACTCCAGATCTAGCTGTCCTCTTAGTTTGCTTTTGTTTTAGGTGTGGTTGTTAATAATAGTGAATTTGCTGTCCTTTCACTGTTCATCTTTTTTATCTTCTTTTTCTTAGATAAGTCCCTTTAACATTTCTTATAATAAGGGCTTGGTGATGATGAGCTCCTTGAATTTGACCTTAGCTGAGAAGCACTTTATCTGCCCTTCCATTCTAAATGAAAGCTTTGCTGGATAGAGCAATCTTGGTTGTAGGTCTTTGGATTTCATGACTTGGAATACTTCTTTCCAGCCCCTTCTTGCCTGTAAAGTCTCTTTTGAGAAATCTGCTGACAGTTTGATGGGAACTTCTTTGTAGGTAACTGTCCCCTTATCTCTTGCTGCTTCTAGGATTCTCTCCTTCATTTTAATCTTGGCTAATGTAATTATGATATGCTTTGGTGTCTTCCTTCTTGGGTCCAACTTCTTTGGGACTCTCTGAGCTTCTTGGATTTCCTGGAAATCTATTGCCTTTGCCAGATTGGGGAAGTTCTCCTTTAGTATTTGTTCAAATAAGTTTTCCATTCATGGCTGTTTCTTTTCCCCTTTTGGTACCCCTATAATTCGGATGTTGGAACATTTAAAGATGTCCTGGAGGTTCCTAAGTCTCTCCTCATTTTTTTGAATTCGTGTTTCTTCCTTCTTTTCTGTTTGGTTGTTTCTTTGTTCCTTCTTGTCCACTCCCTTGATTTGAGTCCCAGTTTCCTTTCCATCACTATTGGTTTCCTGTGCATTTCCCTTCATTTCAATCAATTTAGCCCTTCATATGTTCCTCTAATTTCTGGCTAAAATCAACTAATTCTGTGAGTATCCTGATCACCAGTGTTTTGAACTGTGCATCTGAAAGGTTGGCTATCTCTTGGTCACTTAGAATTATAGGCTCTGGAGCTTTGAGCTGTTCTTGAGTCATAATGTTTGGTCTGTTTGCAATCTGTTATGTATGAGGGGTGGAGCCTTAGGGTTTCACCAGGGCAGGGTGACTGAGTTGCTGGGTTGTGACACTGTATGTGGGGGCAGGGTCAGAAAGAGAAAAAAATGGCACTTTGCTCTGCTCTGCTCTCTCTCAGATTTCTGTCCCCTATGCTGCTCCCCACAAGCAAATTGGGCCTCTCTGGTGCTGGCTCCTGGGTGGTTGGGCCCGTGTACTCTCCAGGACCCTGTGGGTCTCTCCAATGAACTCTCTGTGAGCCTGGGAGCCTCTCCCGGCCCCTCAAACCCAAGAAAGCCTTTCCAGTTGGTGCTTTCAGGCTCTAATTCCCATTGCTGGGGCCCTAGCCTGAGCGGTCTGTCTCACTGTTTGCTCCTTTGCCTGGTTTTATCTGCATGAAAATGTGTGACCACAGTCAGCCAGGTGCCCTGCACCCTCACTGGGTCAACCCATTGCCACCCCACACCTGAGATCCACCAACCGACTCCGCCTCCGCCTCCACTCCTGGGTTGGTCAGACCGCACAATCTTTCCAGCCTGACCCCACTCTGCCACTGACTCTGCCCCTCTTACCGATCTAGCTGAGTGGTTCGTTTTTGTTGGACTTCCATACAGTTCAGTTTTCACTGTTTTGGCTGCATTTTTTGTTTCTAAAACTTCACTGTCTTTAAATTTAGTTGTGGGAGGGGGCACATTGTTTCCACCTATACCTCCATCTTGGCCGGAAGTCCCTTCCATTGTTATCTGTTGGTGGGTTTTCTCCTCCAGCAGGTGTACAGGTGTTCACCACTCCCACCTTGCAAGTTCTCTGAAGTAGCAAAGTGAAATTTGTCTCAGTGTCTCCGTTGTTGGGATGACCCCTGTTTGGGTCTAACTCTGGTCTTTTCATAGGTTTTATTTTCTCACCCATGGAAAAAGAAGAAAAAAAAGAGAAGAAAGGAAGGAAGGAAGGAAGGAAGGAAGGAAGGAAGGAAGGAAGGAAGAAGAAATAATGATAGAAGGAAAGAAAGGAAGAAGGAATTTTTTAAAAGTAAACTTAAAAAATAAATAAAAGAATGAAGGGAGAAGAAATAAAAAGGGAAAGGAAGAAATAAGGAGTTAAAAAAAAAGAAGACTTCCAGCTAAGAAGGAGGTGTAGGTTGACACACTATACCTCCTCGCACAACCAAGGGAAGGACAACAACAATTTAAAAACTAAAAACAACCAGAACTGACAGAAAACCAAACTGTATGAAAGTCTGACAACCAAGGAGTTAAAGAAGACATATTCATCCAGACTGGTAGGAGAGGTGGAGTTGGGCAGCCAGGGAAGAGAGGACTTGAAGCAAAGTGTTGGCTGGTGGACCAGGTGGTCCTACATTCACACACAGATAAACCAGGTGAAACTGGGTAGTGGGATAGACCACACAGCCCAGGGTCCCAGTGCAGAGAAATAAAGTTTCTAACCCTTGATTGAAAACACCTGTGGGAGTTGTGGTGCAGAGAGAAACTCCCAGCCTCACAGAGTTGACCAGAGAGACTCACAGGGTCTTAGAATGTACACAAGCCAACCCACCCAGGAATTAGCACCAGAGGAGCCCAATTTGCTTTTGGGAAGTAACTAAAATCTGGCACAGAGCAGAGCTAGCACCACTGGTTTCTCTCAGACCCCTGCCCCACATACAGCATCACAACCCAGCAACGTGGGTTGTCCCGCCCTGGTGAACACCTAAGGCTTCATCCCTTACTACATAACAGGTGAGTCAAGAAAAAAAAATGGCCCAAATGAAAAAAAAACAGATAAAAACTCCAGAAAAGAAATACCCCTAAGTGAAGAGGTAGCCAACCTAACAGATGCACAATTCAAAGCACTGCTGATCAGGACGCTGACAGAATTTATTGAATTTGGTCATAAGTTAGATGAAAAAATGAAGGCTATGCTAAGTGAAATAAAGGAAAATGTACAGGGAACCAAAAGTGAAGGGAAGGAAACCAGGACTCAAATCAATAGCGTGGACCAGAAGGAAGAAAGAAGCACCCAATCAGAAAAGAATAAAGAAACAAGAATTTTTTTAAAAAGTGAGGAGAGGTTTAGGAACCTCCAGGATATCTTTAAATATTCCAACATCCAAATCATAAGGGTGCCAGAAAGAGAGGAGGAAGAGCAACAAGTGGAAAACTTATTTGACCAAATAATGAAGGAGAACTTCCTCATTCTGGCAAAGGAAACAGACTTCCAGGAAGTCCAGGAAGCTCAGAGAGTCCCAAATAAGTTGGACCCAAAGAGGAACACATCAAAGTGCATCATAATTGCATTATCCGAGATAAAAATTAAGCAGAGAATCCTAGAATTAGCAAGAGAAAAGGAGGCAGTCACCTACAAAGCAGTTCCCATCAGACTGTCAGCTGATTTCTCAAAAGAGACCTTACAGGCAAGAAGGGGCTGGAAAGAAGTATTCCAAGTCATGAAATCCAAAGACCTACAGCCAAGATTGCTTTATCCCGCAAAGCTTTCATTTAGAATGGTAGAGCAGATACAGTGTTTCTCAGATAAGGTCAAGTTCAAGGAGTTCATCATCACCAAGCCCTTATTATATAAAATGTTAATGGACTGACTTATCTAAGAAAAATAAAATAAAAAGTATGTACAGTAAAATAACAGCAAATTCACTATTATTAACAACCACACCTAAAACAAAAGCAAAAACAAACTAAGCAAACAACTAGAACTGGAACAGAACCACAGAAATGGAGATCTCATGAAGGAATATCGACAGGGGAGTGTGAGGGGGAGAAGGGGGGGAAAGGTACAGAGAATAAGAAGCATAGGTGGTAGATAGGAAATAGACAGGGGGAGGGTAAGGATAGTATGGGAAACATAGAAGCCAAAGAACTTATATGTATGACCCATGAACATGAACTAAAGGGGGATGGTGTGGGTGGGAAGGGGTGTGCAGGGTGGAGAGGAGTGATGGTGGGAAATAGGACAACTGTAATAGCATAATTAATAAAATGTTTATTTTAAAAAATGGTTTATAGGGTACCTAACTCACCATCTTCTCAGATCATTGGCATCTGAATGAAGTGCACATAAAGATTCAATCCTTGTCTCTACTTACTGGTTCTGATAGTGACAGACAGCATAAATACCAACTTTTCTGGTTTCAAACCCATTTTCTTAGATTCTACTTTGCTGCCAGATGTTCCAGGGCTTTGGGATCTTCACTGTTTTCCATCAGTAATCAATATAAGGCCAACATATCAATAAGGAATAGGTTGGTGTGCGAGTCAGATTGAAAGACAATAAAAATTCAAGATGTAAATACAACAAAAATGGAAATAAAAATGAGAAAGAAACAAAACTAGTTTAGTTTTGTTAGAATACTAATAGATGGCATCACTTAATATTACCCCAGTGTTGACAGACCTGGATTCAGTCCTGCTCCCAGAACTAATGTTACTTATGTAAAATTGGATAAATCACAGGAAACTCTCAGAGCATTGGCTCTTCATATTTAAAGTTAGGATAATGACCCTGCCTTGCTACTTTCCAGTGTTAAGTAATACCAAAATTATATTGAAAAATACATATTCTAGTTTTAAACTAAAAATTGGAAGGCAACATATAAAGAGCACAAACTATTGAGGCAAAGATAAATACATTTGAGTGCATTAATATTTTAAAAATTGGGTTCAGGGTTAAGAATGAACATGTGAATCTAATTTTGCTTTCTCCTCAAACTCTAGGAAAACCACAGTAAAGGAATTGCAAAGTATACATAAGTCTTTAAGAACAATGAGAATAGGAGATGATGGCAAACCATTTTAGAAGCTAGAAAGTAGATGGATCTGTGGTGATGACTGCAGACATCTCAGCCTTAAGCTAGGAGGTGGGAAGAAAGCCAAGAACCAACCTGCTTTACCCTTAAAAGGCTCAGAAACTGACAACATGAGCGCCTCCGGAGTTAAGGGTGAAGCAGGGAAGAAGGGCAGGTGCTGAAATAGCAAGTTGAAAACCATTTAAGAACATTAAATCCCTAGATACTCTTCCCACCCTTCTTGCCCAGAATGGCCTTTCACCTATCCCAGAAGGAATCTGGGGGCTATTTTCTGTAAAAGGTAAAGTAAAGGATCTCTACGGAGGACACCATGCACGGGTGAGGTCTTGGGTATTATAGCAAAAATAAGAGAGTCCATAGCTAACTATTGTAAACACCAAATCCTGAGATGATCACTCCCCAAATCCCCTTTTCATTTGGCCCCCAAAACAGCAGCATCCACACTTTGACTCTCCAAACAAGAGATCAGAAATTGTGACTCTGGGCCTGTCCAAGTCAAGAGGAAATTTAACCTAGAGACACTGATGGCAGGGCCTCCCCATCGCAAACTGCCAGCACTCCTACAGTAAAACTGGAAGTAAATAAACCCCATTCACTCGCCCAGAGCTTCCCATAGCTTTTTAGATTTCTGAGAACAGACAACCAAAGTCTATCGGACATTCAAGAAAGCCTCTAACTCAGAACATAAAATTTAAAGAAAAAAAAAAACTACTGTTGGAAAGAAAATTCTATAGAAGGGGGACATTTAAGAAATAAACAAAGGGTACTGAAATTTTAAAAAGTATGATAGAAGAAACGAGAAGAAAATTGAGGAAATCTCAGAATGTACAATAAAAACACACAAAAGTAAGAAATAGAAAACAAAGATAAAATTTGAAGACCATTCCAAAGGGCCCAACATTGATTGATAGTAATTTCAGAAGCAAAGAGATCAGAAAGCAGAGAACTCATCAATGAAATAATTCAAGAAAACATCCCCAAGCTAAAGGACATAAATTTCAGACGAAAGTTTTAGTGTTCAGTACAATAGGAAAAAAAAGATCAATCCCGGGGTATATCATGGGGAAATTTCAGAAACACTGCGAATAAACTTTTAGAGGGAAGAAAACAAAATGAAAGATAAAGAATCAGAATGTTTTCCGATTTCTCAAAATTAATTCCAGAAGCTTAAAGAAAATGGAACAAATGCTTTCAAAATTCCTGTAGAAAGAGATTTCTAACTATCAATATTGGCAAGAGCTTTCTAATCATTATAGACTATAATTCAGGAGAAAATACAAGTCTCTTCAAATAAGAGAAATTCTTCCATACTTACACGTGTTTTGATATGCTTGGAAGAGCTCTGGAAGGTTACACAAGAAGCTATTGACCCAGCAATCCCCTGCTAGGAACATGTCATACAGATAAAAGTGAGGAATGATCTATGTGCAAGGTTATTTATTGCAGCATCACAGCATTTTTGCTTCGTTTTCTCTGCAAACAAGGCAACTAGATGGCTAGATGCAGAAAAAAGCTGCATATTTTTATGCTTTTTAAAATTTGAATTTCACAACTGTATTACCTACTTAAGAACAACAAGCACTCTCCCTCCAATGTTTAAAACTTCTGTCTAGTAATTTTGAAAAGCAATCAATACAGTAAGAAAAACCTTGGAAGAAGAGATTTGCAATGCATATAGCCAGTAAGGACTAGTATCCAGAAAATACAAAAGAACTTCTATAAATCAACAGAAAAAGCAAGAATCCCCACAAAAATATGGATAAGACCATGAGGAAGCAATTTACAGAAAAGGGAACTGGCCTGACTATTAGATTTTTTAAGTGCTTAGCATCATTAAAACAATAATGATATATTATTTCATGTCTACCAGCCTGAGAAAATGTAATATCTGACAATACTACGTATTGAAGATTTAGAAGGCTAAATAAGAGCAATTATTTTGAAGAGCAGGTCAGGGCTTGCAGGTGTACTACAGAAAAGGCACAATTAAAAGCCCAATAAATACCCCTGGCTGATGTGGCTCAGTGGGTTAAGTGGTGGTCTGCAAAACAATGGTTCACCAGTTCAATTCCCAGTAAGGGCAAATACCTGGGTTGAGAATCCTGCCCTCAATAGGGGTGTGTGGGGGAAGCAACCATATATTTATGCTTTTCTACCTTTCTTTTCTCCCTCCCTTCCCTCTCTCTAAAAATAAATAAAATCTTCAAAAAAAATCCCCACCAAATAAAAAGTAGGAGGAAAGATGTAAGACATCATAAATTTAAAAACCATGAGTAAACTAGTTCCCAAATTTAAAAAAAATAGAATCTCAAATTGGATTCAACCTGCATTTTTGCCCTTGGGAGAATGTCTATTTCCTCTCTCCAGAAGGACAGCTGTTCATGTCATCTGACCCTACCCTAACTCTGCCAGAGACACCTCCAAGAGTGGGCTCTGTCTACATGGAAGGTGGCTCAGGTGATTGTCACTGACTTGGAGGGTGAGGATGAGAAAGTTACTTTGGTGTATTCTCCTCCCTCTGTGGTGTGAACACATGCACACCATCCCAAAACAATGCTCCATGTGCTTTTACTCCTGGTTCCCCAAGGAAGAAGCTACACTGTAGGGAGGAAAGGATATCGCAAGCCTTTAATGTAACTCGCCCATAGAGGCAATACATAGTTTCCTCACCCCAAGCTTCATCACATAAAGCCTGTAAAATCCAGAATGCCGCTTCACTTTCTCCTCTCCGAGGGCCCTTCCAATTTCTACTCCTCCCAACTTAGAGCCTGCCCTCCCTCCCTCCTTCCTTCCAGACTCTTTCCTTCCGTCCATCACCCTGAAGTATTTTTTAAAGAAAAGAAAAATAAATAAATCGAGATATGAGCTAATATTTCTATATGAGTTTCATATCTATTGTATCATAACTTTTAGATCATATTTTTCTAAAAGAGCTTCTGGGTCATTTTTACATTTTAGTCCTAGAAGTTAGAAAAGCTTTTTACTATTAACTTGGCCTTGAAGGTACTAAACTGTTAGGATTTTCTAGAACCAATAGATTATGTATCTATAGAGAGTAATTTATTTTAAAGGACTGTGGAAGCCTGATGAGTCCAAAATCTGATGGGGCAGGCTGGAGACTCAGGGAAGAGTTGCAGTTTGAGCCTGAAAGCAGTTTGCTCTAGAATTTCTTCTTGCTTTGGGAAGGTTAGTCTTTATTCTATTAAGACTTTCTGCTGATAGGAGGTGGCCCATCCGCATTATGGAGGGCAATCTGCTTTCCTCAAAGTCCATTAATTTAAATGTTAATCTCATCCCCCAAAACACACTCACAGTGACCTCTGAATTATGTCTGACTAAATAACTGGGCACAATGAGTCATCCAAGCTGACAAGTAAAACTAATGATCACATAACCAACCCTCCATGCCAGTTGCTGACTTCGCCATCTCTGACTCGGTTGGGGTGTGAACTGCCCTGCCACACAAAGCCAGTTGACTTGCTGCTTAGGGTTTGCATTAGAAAAAAGAGAGAGAGGGGGGAGAAAAAAAAGAGACACCAAAATTTAAAAGTTGAAAAAAAATAAAGCAATCAAATACAAGTAGATATATTTTAACATATTTAATTTATTATGTTATTATTACAGTTGTCCAACTTTTTCTCCCCTTTATTTCCATACATCCTGCATGACCCCCCACCCCCCCGCACTGTGTTCCCTCCCCACCTTAGTTCATGTCCCTGGGTTGTAGATATAAGTTCTTTGACTTCTCCATTTCCCATACTATTCTTAACCTACTTCTGTCTATTTTGTACCTGCCAATTATGCTTCTTATTCCCTGTACCTTTTCCTAATTTCACCTCCTCCCATTCCCCACTGATAACCCTTTGTGTGATCTCTATTTCTGTGATTCTGCTCCTGTTCTAGTTGTTTTTTTTTTTTTTAGGTTCAGTTGTTGACAGTTGTTTGTTGTCATTTTACTGTTCACATTTTGATCATCTTGTTTTTCTTAGATAAATCCCTTTCACATTTCATATAATAAGGGCTTGGTAATGATGAACTCCTTGAACTTGACTTTATCTGGGAAGCACTTTACCAGCCCTTCCATTCTAACTGATAGCTTTGCTGGATTGAGTAATCTTGGATGTAGGTCCTTGCCTTTCATGACTTGGAATACTTCTTTCCAGCCCCTTCTTGCCTGCAAAGTTTCTTTTGAGAAATCAGCTGATGGTCTTATGGGAACTCCTTTGTAGGTAATTGTCTCCTTTTCTCTTGCTGCTTCTAGGATTCTCTCCTTCATTTTAATCTTGGCTAATGTAATTATGATGTGCCTCGGTGTGTTCCTTCTTGGGTCCAACTTCTTTGGGACTCTCTGAGCTTCCTGTATTTCCTGAAAGTCTGCTTCCTTTGCCAGATTGGGGAAGTTCTCCTTTATTATTTGTTCAAATAAGTTTTCAATTTCTTGGTCTTCCTCTTCTCCTTCTGGCACCTCTATGATTTGGAAACAGAGTCTTTGCAGATGTAGTTAAGCTAAAATGAACTTCTTCTGGGTTAGGGCAAACCCTAATTTGGTGACTGGTGTCCTTAAAGGAAGATGCAAATCTGGATGCAGGCAGATACCAGGAAAGCACACTATGCCCATGGGAACAGAGGCCAGAGTGACGCAGCTACAAGCCAAGGAATGCCCAGGATTGGGGGCTAGCACCAGAAGTTAGGGGAGCGGCAGGGGAAGGTTTCTCCTTCTGGGACGCCAGTGGGGACCCACCCTGCTGACCTGATTTCAGACGCAAGGCTTCTAGAACAGGGAGAGAGTCCATTTCTGCTGTTTTAAGGAGCCCAGATTGTGGTGCTTTGTCGTAGCAGCCCTGGAAAACTAACACAGGGACTAAATGTGAGTGGCCTGGCAGAAATACTAATTAAAACAAAAGACTTACTGCAGCCTCTCGGACAGTGGCAAAAGTCATGATGCATGGTTTTCAGAAAACTACCTTGTATGGGGCCCCCTCCCCTGCACAGGCTACGTAGGGTTGGCAAAGCTATGGCCTTCGGACCAAATCCAGCCTGCTGCCTGCATGCTGAGAATAGCTTTCACGTTTTTAAATGGTTGGGGGAAGGAATAAAAAAAAGAAAGAATACCATTTTGTGGCATGTGAAAATTAAAGGCAATTCAAGTTTCTGTACCCTTAATAGAGTTTTATTAAAACACATTCTTACTCATTTGTTTAAATGTATTCTATGACTGTGTAAGAGTGAATATAAATGAAAACATTAAAAAAATTAATTTGCCCAGGTGATAAAAAGGGAAGAAATCTTCCCTCCACTCTTCATTTTCACTTAAAAAACTTTGCAGTGGTTTGTTCCATCTCTGCCTCTTTGAGATGTATGTAAATGGTTTTGAAAGCTGAAAAGGCTTCTTTCCAGTTTTACGACCCAGGAATGTTTCCCCAAGGATCAGGGAACCACTTCTTTGAAACGAAGTCATCAAGGACCATGGCACCCACGGCCCAGTCTCCCTTGGAGGGCAGGAGCCTATCTGCCACCAGCATCTGGCTCCAGGTTGTAACTGCGTGCCTGTCAGGGAGATAGGAGAAACTTGTTCTGAATAAAACAATTAGCTAACGCAGGTGGACGCCGCAATTGCCGGGTGCAGTTAGGGTGAACTAGTGTGACAGGCGGTGCTGTCAAGTTCACTTACTTGAGAACTAGTTACCATTTGTCGTGAGAAAATGTGTGTGACGGATTATATCTGCCTGGCTGTAGAAAAAAGTGAGATTTCTTTCTGTCTTTGCAATCCCGTTAGTGGATTGCCTGTGATGAGTATCACACTCAGGGTTAGTGCTTAATCAATAATAAAACTATTTTCTTTCGCTTTTACTTTGTAGAGAGGTTTTCTGGGTTGCAGAAGATAGGTTTTTTTAATGATATTTCCCCAGCAGTTGTTTCTGGTCTATGATGGCAGAATTGAGTGGATGTAACAAAGACTATATAAATGGTCTAAAACATGTATTATCTGGCTCTTTATAGAAAAAGGTTGCTGCTGACTCCTGGTCTAGGTGTGCGCACAGGACACCTGGAAAAGCTAAGTTTGTGGGCAGGGGCATGGAAAGATGGGGAAGGTATAGAGGGGGAGGTGGACCTTAGGGTGCAAACCCAAATGTGTAGAGGGGCTGGAAGTTAAAGTAAATGAGTGAAGTGGCCCAAATGGAAATTTGAGTGAATAGAAGCCAGAAGTCGTCTGGTCCTGGCTCCACTCGATTGCTGCTATGTGAGGAAGTAAACCAATTCAGTGTAAGCAAACCACCCAATTTTTTCCTAAGAGGGGCTCAAAATCTGAGGTTTGATATAAAAACTCGCTCTTAAAATGCGAGCATCTAATTCAAATTTGAAAACCAGGTCTCAGGGCGAGCTTCAGTTTGGTGACTGCCAAGTTTAACTTCTGATCTAGACAGTAGAAGAGGACCTCTCCCTATTAACGCTAAGTGAGAAAATGTAAGTGTAAGAAACAGCTGATAAATTCCTAGAAATACTTACATTTGACATTGACCTTGGAGTTGATTCCTGCACTGAGATGTAATGGGTAAGCCTTCAGTGAATGTGTGAATGATGATTTGGAGGAAAGAAAAGGGGTGTCATCTCTAGCATAAAAGCAGGGTGGGAACAGGAGCCAAGAAGCAGATTTCAATGTGGACTTTCTCTGGAAAAAATGTAGTCTGAAAAGAGATATATTAGAATGTGCTCTGAACCTTCCAACCATACATTGGATAGGACCTTGGGATATTTTATGGGTATTAGTGGATAATAATTCAAACAAGATAGTGAACTTGGGGACTTAGAGTAATGACTAGCATATAACAAGCCCTCAATAAATTGTGGCTGTTGTAATTAGCTATTGTTTTCTGGAATACATCCAGAAACAGATCACTTGGCCAGGATGCAACAGCTGCAAGAAAGAAATAAAGGAAGCGCTACCACTTTTCAGCTCAAAAGGAAAAGGCTTGGTACATGTGGTGATTTTAAAACATGTCTGTAAATTCTTAAATACTCTTCTTACAAAGGAGTGGTCTAATTCTCCTCTCCTTGAACATGGGCTGGCCTTAGTGACTCGCCTCTAACGAATGAAATGCCGGAGAAGTGACACTGATAACTTCTGAGAGCTAAGGCATAAAAACTGATACAGCTTTCCCCTCTCTCTCTCTCTTTCTTTCTCTTTCTCTCTCTCCTTTCCTCCCACCCCTGCCAACCTGCATGCCTTAGGAACTGAGCTGCCATGTCAGAAGTCCAGCTGCCCATGTTGCAGTCCCCACTCCCCCACCACTGTTTGAGTTGTCCCAGTCAAGAATTTTTAAAAGTCAGGCTCTGGCTGGTATGGCTCAGTGGATTGAGTGCTGGCTCAAATCCAAAGGGTCGCTGGTTCAATTCCCAGTCAAGGCATATGCCAGGGGTTCGGCCATTAGGGAATGTGTGAGAAGCAAGCACACATTGATGTTTAAAGGGGAAAAAAAGTTTCAAAAAAAGAATTTTTAAGTTAGGCACATTGCCTGATATAAAAAGTGAGTAATTTATACTGAAATTTCTTTATGTTCATGCCATTCTTTCACTGACAGGTTATAGAATTTAGGGAAGAAGTTAATATGTAGGATGGAGATTTTATTTGTTTTAATTTGTGCATATGAGTAACTTAATAGAAATAGAAAAAATGTACCAAACCTCTTCCACAGATCGAAGACTGCTAAAATGTAAGGGCTTTCCTGTATGTAGAATAACTCACATGACAGTGCCCTCTGACTGATAATAGATATAGCACCCAAATACTCTGAATCTGAGACTGCAACGAGGAAGGACACTGCTGATTTCTTCAGAAGGTACTCTGGCCAGGCTGTGAAAGACACTGGGATTGAGCAGATGGCACTCGTTCCCAGTCGCTGATGCTTTAAAATGTCAAACCCAGTTATGTCACGGGCTGGCTTCTCCAGGGATCAGACTCTGGCCTGCAGTGTACCGTGCAGGGTGTTTATTAGGCAGTGTCCTTGAGCAGCTGAGTCAACAAGTCCTTCCTTAAAGGGGACACTGTGTAGTGTGTCACTGTGACCACCAGAGGTTGCTAAATACTTCAAAAGAGACTAAAATTTTGGCTGAGTATGGGCCATCTGTTAGGGTGGGTGGGGAAAGGAGGAAGCTCTGGCTGGACTTTGCCAAGACGGACATCCTCACAGTAACCTGAGTTCAGGGCAGAAACCACCAATGCTGTACTGCTGCTTTGTTCAGAGGGCACCGATCCCCAGCTCCCACAGGGAGCCAACGAAAATAAAATCCCACGACATTCCCTGCTTGGGTGCGACTTCCCTGGCCTGATTCTGCAGATCGGGGAACTTCGCCCGTGTGCACAAACTCCAATAAAGCTCTTTATTGCCTACTTTATGGCTGATTGGCATTTCTATCTCAGTGGAGCCTAAGGAAACCTCTCACCATCCACTTTGTTTCAAAGTCTGACTTTGGAGTGCAAACCTCAAGATTCCAACCAGGGTGGTGAGTTTCAAGTGAAACTGACTGAGCCATGAGAAAAGGACCATCCTTTTCTCGGTCATCCTTTCTTAGTCAAGAAGGGATGATTTTATGAACCCTCGAAGCCTGCAATTTCTGGTTATGTGGCCAAATTCTGAGCAACGTTTTTGTCAACTCAAGTCTATTAATATATTTTAGTTTCTGATATTTGGACTTGACCATGTCTTTTACTGCTCACAGGCTTTAAAATTTTTTTTGAAGTAAAATTAGAAAAGACACAGGACTTAATAAAAACATATGTGGATGTCACATTGTTAAAATCCACTTTTCTTGTACCCTGTGTCTTATTTAGTTATAGGAATCTTGTAATCCCAAGTGACCGCATTATACTTCAAGTTACTACTTTGAAGAATATGATTTAAGCCGATTGACTTGACAGGAACATCCTCGTGCAGAGAAAAGAGAGTTAACATAGCAGGCCGGACACAGTTAGAAAGGCCTGCACGCTTGCTCCCTGGCTTGTGTCTCAACTTAGATTTGGGAAGGGCCCACCCAGTTCCCTGACCCATAAGAAGAGTCGCTCACAGAGTGCCTCATTGGTACAGGCAACATGGTGTGTGGAGCACACCCGCTCTCCTTGGGGAACCTGGAATTTTGGTATGTGCTTGGCAGAGGCTGCCTGCCTGACTGGCCCCAAATAAAAACCAGGGGCGCTGAGTCACCTGTGAGTTTCCCTAGTGTACATTTCACACGTGTTGTCACACAATTCACTATTTGAGGAATGAAGCACATCCTGTGTGATCCCACTGGGAGAAAACCCTGGTGCCTGGAAGCTAATGCCTGGTTTCCTCCAGGCTTCTTCCCATGCACGCTTCCCTCTCCGGGTTTTGCTCTGTAGCCTTTTGCTGTAATAAATCACAGCTGCCAGTTAACTGTCTGCCGAGTCCCACAAGTCCTCCTAGAGAATTACTGAACTCAGGGCAGGGGAACCCAAGATGACATTATTGTTGTACATATAATTAAATTCTATTTCTCTGTGACAGCCTACATGTGCACATTATAGCTCTCAGTTGTACTTCTTCCTTACTAAAAGCCAGAAATAGTTGTATTTACTCATAACACTGAGTGAATGAAGGCTCTGTGCCGAACATAGAAGACAAAGGATACATTTTCAGGGCCAACTATAGAAAGGCTATATCCACTATTGGCCATTTCCATAGAGCTGATACAATTTGGGACTAAAACTCTATAACCAAGATCACCATTGTATTTTCTAAGGAGCCTCAGAAAGAAGCCTTCACCTCACCACTCCTCATCACCCCTCCCTGTGCTCCACCCCAAGCAAGAGATGGGATGCATCTTAAGTAAAAAGTGGGGAAATTACAACATTATAACATTAGACGCTTTATCTAAAAAAAGAGAAAAGTCTCAAAGTCAGTAGTATTAAACATCTAAAGAAACTAGAAAAAGAAGAGCAAGTTAAGCCCAAGACAAGCAAGAGAAAGGAAATAATAAAGATAAGAGTAGAAATCAGTGCCATCAAAAAAAAAAAAAAGCCCTGGCTGGTGTAGCTCAGTGGATTGAGCGTGGACCTGTGAACCAGAGAATCCCAGTTTAATTCCCAGTCAAGGCACATGCCTGGGTTGCAGGCCAGTTCTTAGCAAGGGGACTCATGAGAGGCAACCATACATTGATACTTCTCTCCCTCTTTCCTTCCCTTTTCCTCTAAAGATAAATAAATAAAATCTTTAAAAAATAAATAAAAATAAAAGTATTTAAATATTTCACTTAAAAAATTAAAAAATAAAAATAAAAATAAATACAGAAAAAAATCAGTAAATATGAAAGCCAGTTCTTTGACAATATCAATAAATTGATAGATCTATAGCAGACTAATAAAACATAACAGCATAACTGAAACTTAAGTGAGGCACTATATAATTCTCTTTATTTGCTTATACTTTTCTTACATAATTTTGAAAACAACATTTCCTGGTAGGTAATAGTACACCTATTTTTTAAAGATGAGAAAACTAAGATTTATAGATTTTGGTTAATTTGCCCAAGGTCACATAGCTGGTAAAATCTTGAACTGAAGTCTGTCTGACCTAGACCTTAACCATCATATTACTCCAACTCCTAATGCCCCTGAAGAGGATACAAGGTTGTCCATCCAGATCCCAATTTTAGGAGCATCTAACTTTTTTCCCAGCTGCTAGGAATGTCTGCCACTGACAGGTCACAGCTGCATCCTTCACTGGAAATTGATCTGAGCCTGCAGAGAACTGCTCCCCTCCCTAGAGGATTGAAAAAGTTGTCTCTTTATTCAGTTTGGGACAACTGCAAACGCTCCCTTAGTTCCAGAGCTCCTGCTAGGATGCTTGAGGCTTTAGTTGCAACTGCATCACAGGTCAGTTTCTGCCTGTGTCCATACCTGCCTTCCTTAATTCTTTACAGGTAAATCTCCCTAAGGCATTCCTTAATAAACCTCTGCACTCAATTCTTTGTCTCTGAGTTTGCTTCCAGAGGAAGCAAATAAGACACATCTTTTACATATTAATGCATGCTTTTCTTTAATTTTTTTTATTGTTCAAGTATAGTTGTCTCCATTTTCACCCCACCATGCCCTCCCATTCCACCCATTCCTACCTCCCACCCTCGAACCTCCCCCTTTTGGTTTTGTCCATGTGTTCTTTATACATGTACCTTAATGGCCCTTCCCCTGTTTCCCCCATTATCCCTCTCCCTCCTTCCCTCTGGTTACTGTCAGTTTGTTCTTTATTTCAATGTCTCTGCTTGTTTGTTTTGTTTTTTTGCTTGCTTGTTTTTGTTGTTGTTGTTGTTGAATAGGTTCCACTTATAGGTGAGATCATACAGTATTTGTCTTTCACCACCTGGCTCATTTCACTTAGCATAATGCTCTCC
Organism: Sturnira hondurensis; assembly: GCF_014824575.4. Taxonomy (NCBI): domain Eukaryota; kingdom Metazoa; phylum Chordata; class Mammalia; order Chiroptera; family Phyllostomidae; genus Sturnira; species Sturnira hondurensis. The sequence continues at coordinate 1,247,064 of NW_028079853.1, read as the reverse complement.
AGCTCCATCTATGCTGTTGCAAAGGGTAGGAGCTCCTTCTTTCTTCCTGCTGGGTAGTATTCCACTGTGTAAATGAACCATTTTTTTTTTTATCTACTAATTTACTGGTGGGCACTTAGGTTGCTTCCAGCACTTGACTATTGTAAATTATGCTGCTATGAACCTTGGGGTGCATAGGTTTTTTTGAATTGGTGTCTCAGGATTCTTAGGTTATAATCCCAACAGTAGATTGCTGGGTCAAAAGGCAATTCCATCTTTAGTTTTTTAAGAAAATTCCAAACTGTTTTTCACAGTGGCTGCATCAGTCTGTTATTGAACAGAGGTCCAAGTGGGTGGGCGGGGGGGCAATACTTGGCCCACCGAGGGATGCCAAAAACTGCTACAGAAAACAGAGGCCCCTCCCAAGGATGGTATACTAATATCTACTGGGGTTTTCTGTCCACCACCAATTGGAAAGACATCTTTCAATGCCAGAGATTAGTGAAAAGGAAACAAAATGTTTATTTAATGCGATTCAGGCCTAATGCCTTTATTAAAATATCAAAGTCTCTAAGGATATACATCTATACACACACATAGTGCTCCTTTCTCCCACTGTCCCAACTCCGGGTACCATAAATCAGGAAAAGGGCACACATCCGTTTTTCAGGTCGCTGGCACCGTGAGCTGTGTCGCCTGTCCAGGCAAGATCTCCAATTAATCCAAAGTCATGCAGCACCTTCCACTGGCAAGAGTCTTTGTACCAAGTTCCAGTCAAAGTCTCTCCTGCTTTCCAGGCCACATGGCCAAAGGGAGCACCCCAAAGCCACATGGGCTTCTTCTACCAAAGCTGCAGGGGCCCGCACTCCACCAAAAGCGCATGTTTTTCTTCTTCACCTGGCCGCAAGGATCTCCATTCTGGCAAAGCTGCGTGGTCTTCCCTTTCACCTGGGAAAGAGGGGGTCTGCACTCTGCCAAAACCACATGGCTCTCTCCCCTCACCTGGGCAAGAGGGGACCCTTACTCTGCTAAAGCTACATGGCTCTCTCTAATGGCTGCTGCGTCTGCCTTCTTCCAAAACAGCATGGCTCTTCCTTTTCACCTGGGCAAGTATGGCCCCATGTCCTAGAGCCAATCTATTCCAAGCTCTCACGCAGGCACTGTCTCAGAGGATCAGCCCCCAGTTACATCCTGGGTAGAAGCCACTCACTTCTCTCCCTGGCTCAAAACTTGGCCACAGCTATTTAACATATCCATGAAACCAGTTAAAAGTTATAGATATGTTAAATGACTATTCCAGAGGTCAGCTGCAAAACTGTTACTATGCAAAACAACTCTCAATGGCCCTGCTCCATTTGTCCCTTTCCCCAACTGACACCTTGGGGGACGGGCAGTAAGGACATCTTAATAATATTTCCTGGATACCCTGAGCTCTGGACCCCATCCCAAATCCTTTTTTTGCCCCCCCCAGCCACACCCTGTGTCAAGTCTGCATTGCCACCAACAGTGCACTAGGGTTCCCTTTTCTCCACAACCTCATCAGCACTAGTTGCTTGTTGATTTGTTAATGATGGCCATTCTTACTGGTGTGAAGTGGTATCTCATTGTAGTTTTAATTTGCATCTCTCTGATGGCCAGTGATGCTGAGCATCCTTTCATATGTCCCTGGCCCCTCTGTATGTCCTCCTTGGAGAAGTGTCTGTTCAGGTCCTTTGCCCATTTTTTTTTTAATTGGATTGTTTGTCTTCCTGGAGTAGAGTCGTGTGAGTTCTTTATATATTTTGAAGATCAAACCCTTGTCCAAGGTATCATTGACAAATATATTTTCCCATACAGTTGGTTCCCTTTTCATTGTACTGCTGTTTTCTTTAGCCATACAGAAACTTTTTATTTTAATGTAGTCCCATTGGTTTATTCTTTCTTTTATGTCCCTTGCTCTAGGAGACATATTGGTGAAAATATTGCTGCATGGAATAGCTGAGATTTTCTTGTGTATGTTCTCCTCCAGGACTTTTATGGTGTGCTTTTCTAAGTAAAATTAAATATCAAACAATTGAAATAAATTAATATATACTTGATGGAAAATGAAATAATCATGTCAATTGCTTTCATAATGTTTAGAAAAATGTTTTTTGCATTACTCTTGCAACTTTTCTGTAAGGTAAAAATTATTTCAAAGTAAAAATTACCTTTAAAGACACTTTCAAACAAACAGAATAAGAAGTTTCACTGTGCAGTTCTTGCGCAGAGAACTGCAAAGCAGAAGGACTTCTGCCAAGATGGAGGCATAGGTGGAAACACTGTACCTTCTCCCACAACCAAATTTAAATACAACAAAGGTTTGGAGAACAAAGACGCAGCCAAAGAACAGAAAAATGAACTGTACGGAAGTCCAATAACGACGAACCATTCAACCAGGATGGGTAAGAGGGGCGGAGCCAGCAGCGGAGCAGGGACAGGCAGGAAAGATCCCCCGACCCCAGGTGCTCAGGCAGCTCCGAGTTGGGCTGCAGGGCGGTGGGCTGGCTACAGTCACACATTTGCGCACAGATAAACCAGCAAAGGAGTAAGCAATGAGATGGACCACGCAGGCCCCAGCAGGCGAATCCAGTGGTGAGCTGACCATGATCCCACATTCACGAGCAGTGGGACAGACTGCACAGCCTGCGGTGGCAGCGGGAGGCAGCAGAGGGGGACCATCATTGCTTTCCTTTGGCCCCACCCCCACATACAGCCTCACAACCCAGGGACTGAGTTGCCTGGCCCTGGTGAACACCTGGGGCTCTGCTCCTCATACATAACAGGCATGAACACTCCAAAATATGTCTCAAGAAGAACTCAAAGCCCCAGAGCTGATAACTCTAAGCGACCAGGAAATAGCGAACCTTTCAGATGCACAGTCCAAAACACTGGTGATCAGGATGCTCACAGAATTGGTTGATTTTAGCCACAAATTAGAGGAACAAAAGAAGGCTAACCTGATTGAAATGAAGGGAAATGTACAGGAAACCAATAGTGATGGAAAGGAAACTGGGACTGAAATCAAGGGAGTGGACCAGAAGGAAGAAAGAAACAACCAAACAGAAACGAATAAAGAAACAAGAATTCAAAAAAATGAGGAGAGGCTTAGGAACCTCCAGGACATCTTTAAACATTCCAACATCCGAATTATAGGGGTACTAGAAGGGGAAGAGAAACAGCCACGAATGGAAAACTTATTTGAACAAATAATAAAGGAGAACTTCCCCAATCTGGCAAAGGAAATAGACTTCCGGGAAATCCAGGAAGCTCAGAGAGTCCCAAAGAAGGCGGACCGAAGAAGGAACACACCAAGGCATATCATCATTACATTAGCCAAGATTAAAATGAAGGAGAGAATTCTAGAAGCAACAAGAGATAAGGGGACAGTCACATACAAAGTAGTTCCCATCAGACTGTCAGCTGATTTCTCAAAAGAGACCTTACAGGCAAGAAGGTGCTGGAAGGAAGTATTCCATGTCATGAAAGGCAAGGACCTACATCCAAGATTGCTCTATCCAGCAAAGCTTTCATTTAGAATGAAAGGGCAGATAAAGTGCTTCTCAGATAAGGTCAAGTTCAAGGAGTTCATCATCACCAAGCCCTTTTTATATGAAATGCTAAAGGGACTTATATAAGAAAAAGAAGATGAAAAATATGAACAGTGAAAGGACAGCAAACTCACAGTTATTAGCAACCACACCTAAAACAAAAGCAAACCAAGAGGACAGCTAGACCAGGAGCAGAACCATAGAAATGAAGAACACATGGAGGGTTATCAACAGGGGAGTGGGAGGAGGAGAAGGGGGGAGAAGATATAGAAAATAAGTAGCATAGATGGTAGGTAAAAATAGATAGGGAGGAGGGCAAGAATAGTAGGGAAAATATAGAATCTAAAGAACTTGAGACACATGATCATAAACTAAAGGGGGGGAAGGGTAAGGGAAGGGTGTGCAGGGTGGAGGGGAATGAAGGGGGGAATAGAACAACTGTAATGGTATAATCAATAAAATATATTAAAAATAAACTCATATATACAAACGTAAAAAAAAGAACTGCAAAGCATAAGCATCTAGTTTAGGAAGAAGAAAACTGAACGAAGAGGAAAGGAGAGGTTTCAAAAACAAAGAAATTGTTGATAAATCTAAATAAATACTGACCAGTTTTTAAAAGACTTAAACTTTTGAAAATCAGCAATAGCATAAGGATAGCAAAATAAAAATAATTTTTTCCTCAGGTCTGTACATTGTTTGAGGAGTATTGACTAACCTCAGACTTTGTTAAGTCTAGGATCTGGAAAAGAATAGATATAGAATTTGTAAATTCAAACCAAATAGAGTGTTAAAGAAGGAACAGAGAAAAACTATCAATCTAATATAAGGCAAGAAAGGAAGAAAAATAAGCAAGTAAAAACAGTTAATTTTAAGCCTCACAAAATAAGTGGTGGGAATACATGAATATATTAGTCACTAACAATGTCTATAAATTTATATTTACTGATGAAAAGAAATTGGATTAAAAATAATCCAAGAGGATTAACTAACAAGAGGTGTAACTAAACTAAGGACATAGACCATTTGATAGAAAACCGGTGAAAAAGTTGTTCAGGTATATCCTATAGCATGCTTTCTACCATAGGCAACTGAATATCAAACTCAAAGAGGCCTATACAAAAAGGACATTTACTGATTCAATAAGGAATCTGGTGGTGAGTGGTTCTAGGACTGGTTCCCAAGATCAATGAAGCCGTCAAGAACCAGAATCTTCCATCTTTCCAACTCGCCATTCTTGGCATTTCTGAGATATTAACCTTCATGGTTACAAAATGGTTGTAGCATTTCTCGTCATCCCATCCCACTCCATAACATCTTAAAAACAGGAGAGAAAAAGGATTTCTCCTTAAGTGCCTCTATTTATGGAAGAAGGCAGTATTTTCTATGAACAAATGGCAGAATTTCCTTTGTATTTGTTTGCCTAGAACAGGGCCATCCCCAAACCAATCCCACTAGAGGGGAACAAGATGACTAAAACTGGCTTAGCCCAACCACTAGTTAAGTGTGGATTTGAAAGGGTATCTATCTACTTTACCTGAGTACTTTGCTGTTCAGTATCTAAACAAAATTGAAGTTCTAACAAGGAAGGAGAGACTGCCTTTGAGTAAATAACCAACCTACTTGAAGAAGTGTCTGTAACATTTAGCAAGGACTAACTAAATTAAAGTGGTCATAGCAGTATTAATACAAAATAAGAGGGACTTTAAGATAACAAGAATGAATAAAGGAGGATTGATACCAATGACAAAAAGGAGCAAGTCACTTGGATAATATAAAATTATGAACTTTAATGCAGTCTTATTTTAAGCAAAAGAAGATATGCAAAAAGTGGTTTAATGACCGTAGTAACCCCCTTTGTCCACACTTTCACTTTCCACAGTAAAGTTCAGTTACCTGTGGTCAACCAGTTTGAAAATATTACATTTCTGGGAGTCCAGCCAAGATGGAGGTGTAGGTAGAAACCCTTCACTTCCTCGCACAACCAAAAGGAGCATAACAACCAATCTAAAATCAATAAATAACCAGAAGTGCCAGGAAATCAAACTGCATGGAATTCTGACAACCACAAAATTAAACAGTCAGACAGAACAACCAGACTGGTAAGGTGGTAGTCGGAGAGAACCTGAGTTGAAGCTGCAGACTGTGGGGGAAACTGAGACTCAGAGCTGGCTGTGGACTACAGCAGTTACCACGGGGGCAGTAACTTCCAGTCTCACATGAGAGTTCATTGAAAAGTGGGCTAGAGGTGAGCAGGAGAGCTGCATTGTTCCCTCTCTGGCCCCTCTCCTACAAGTAGTGTTGCAGGGCAGCAAGGACGGTTGCTCTGCTCTGGTGAATACCTAAGGCCCTGTCCACTTACAACTTATCAGGTGCCCAGAACAAAGAAATAGGGCCAAAATGAAAGAACAGAGCAAAACCTCAGAAAGAGAACTAAATGATGAGGAGATAGTCAACCCACCCAAGGAAAAATTTAAGGCCCTGGTAATCAAAATGCTCACAGATTTGATTGAACTTGGTTGAAAAATGAAGGACCTTAAAATAAAATAAGCAAAATATTCAGGGAACCAACAGTGACAGGAGGGAAACCAGGACTCAAAGCAAAGATTTGGAATAAAAGGAAGAAATAAACATCCAACCAGAACAGAATGAAGAAACAAGAATTCAAAAAAAATGAGGAGAGACTTTGAACTTCTTTGACAACTTGAAATGTTCCAATATAGAAATTATAGGGTGCCAGAAGGAGAAGAACAACAACAAGAAATTGAAAACTTATTCAAAAAAATAATGAAGAAAAACTTCTCCAATCTGGCAAAGGAAATAGACTCCCAGGAAGCCCAGGAAGCCCAGAGAGTCCCAAAGAAGCTGGACCCAAGAAGGAACACATCAAGGCACATTATCATTAAGTTACCCAAGATTAAATATAAGGAGAGAATCTTAAAAGCAGCAAGCGGAAAGGAAAGAGTTACCTACAAAGGAGTGCCCATATCAGCCAGCTATCAGCTGATTTCTCAAAAGAAACCTGGCAGGCAAGAAAAGGCTGGAAAGTATTTGAAGTCATGAAAGGCAAGGACCACACCCAAGATTCCTCTATACAGCAAAGCTTTCATTTAGAATGGAAGGACAGATAAAGTGCTTCCCAGATAAGCTCAAATTCAAGGAGTTCATCATTACCAAGCCCTTCTTATATGAAATATTAAAAGGCCTTCTCTAAGAAAAGGAAGATACAGAATATGAACAGTAAAATGACAACAAACTCACAACTATCAATAAATGAACCTAAAAAAATAAAGAAAAACAATGAAAAGAAAAACTAAGCAAACAACAAGAACAGGAACAGAATCAGAGAAATGGACATCACCTAGAGGGTTTTCAGTGGGGAGGGGGAAGGGAGGAATAGGGAGGAAAATGTACAGGGAAGAAGAAGCATAACTGGTAGGCATAAAAAAGACAGGGAGAGATAAAAATGGAATAGAAAACAGAGGGCTTAAAGAACTTATATGTATGACCCATGGGCATGAACTAAGGAGGGGGGAATGCTAGAGGGTTGGGGAGTACAGGGTGGAGGGAGGATAAAGGGGGGAAAATGGGAAAACTACAATAGCATAATCAATAAAATATACTTCAAAATATTAAATTCCCCAACCATCAACATTATCTGCCCCTGACATCTAACCATCAACATTGTCATGGCTCAGCGATCCAGGATCACCAGAAGCAGATGGTCCTCCTGAAGCATCGTCAGAAGGTCAGCAGTAGCCTAATGCTACATCAACATGCCTATGTCATTCACCTCGCTTCATCTCATCACGAAGGCATTTTATCATCTCATGTCATCCCAAGAATAGTGCATGTAGTACAATAATGTATTTTGAGAGAGACTACATTCACATGACTTTTATTACGGTACATTATTTTAAGCGTTCTATTTTATTATTAGTTATTGTTGTGAATCTCTTAATATGCCTAATTTATAAATTAAACTTTATCACAGGTATGAACGTATGGGGAAAACATAGTATATGAGTATATAGAGGGTTATTTACTATTTGCACATTTTAGGCATCTACTGGGGGGCGGGGCTTGCAGTGTATCCCCTGAAGATAAGGTGGAGGGACTACTTTACGAAGAGAAATGAACAAATCACATATGGGACCCTATCCTCTCACTGCCACAGCTCTGTTGTTTGGATCACATAAGTGTGATATGGTTTGCTTGGCCTGGGGGTAGAACTGGACTCAAATGCAGGAGCCAGAAACTATAGGTAGGAGAGATGAGACAAAGTCAAAGCCAATCAGGGACACCTCCATCAGCTTTCAACAGCCCCAGCAGCTGAAAAATGTTTTTGTAACCCTGAAGAAGAGATCTGAGCAGAGCATTACCATGTGAGTGTAGCATACTGCTGAACTCTAGAGCAAGATCACCTGGGTTTGTGTCTTAGCCTGATCCTTCACCGGGTGTGTGACCTTGGGATAAGATACTTAATCTTTTTTGTGTGTTTCAGATCCCTCATAGTCATATGGAGCTAATATTAATTTTCTTATAAATGTGTTATAGCGATCAATTATTACACTTTAAATTTTGTTTACTACATTTACGCTGGTTTTATGATTTTCAAGGATATTTATTTCTTTCAGGATAGATGTCTCAAAAGTCACACATGGATTAATGAATGTTTGTCTTGGTGACTAACTGGCTGTAGGGAAGCAATCCCTTTTAAAAGGGAGAATATTAGTACACCCACCAACTGCTGAACTCGGAGAATATTAGTACAGCAGTTGGTGGGTGGGGTTTGGGCGTGGGGGCTGTACCAACTGCTCTATCTGATAACACTACCTCTGTTGGGAGAAGGGTGGGGTTTTGTGCTGGAGCGGGCCCATCTTGGTCCACCGGAGCTGATGCTAAATTTTCAGACATTTTGCGAGCCAGTTATGAATTATCATCATTTAGAATTACATTGTATAAATGTGTAATAAGATAGATTCTCTTTTAAAAAATACTGAATACTGAAAAGTCGTCTCTTCCTAATTACTTACTACACTTCACTATGATCTGTACTCTTGAGTTGTCGATGTCTATTGTACCTGTAAGGCAGGAGTATTAAGTAAGGGAGTGTTGCTGGTCATCTCTGCTCAACTCTGCATTCCGTGAAATTACATGGGGAACTTAGAATCAGCCATGGCAAGGATATTTACACTGTGGATTTGGCAAACACTCTATGTCAGGGCCTTATGATTTATTGTTTTGTTGATTGTCTGAACTTAGAAAGATTCAGTTTAAAAGTGTGTCATGTCCGTAGCCACTACATTGTAAAGAGCACAGACAATTGAGAAAATATTCTTGCAGTATTTGAAAACTGTCATCCAATTCAGCAAGGCAGGAAGGAGCTCATGCCACTGACAAAGAAAGAGAAGTTCTAATGTATGTCTTTACTGTCTCATTTTCATCTCACTTGGTAATGTGAACAAAAGTACAAATTAACTTTTAGGTCAGAGCTGCACTCATTAATTGCAGCCATAGGTTGGCTACAGATGTGTGTTGGGCAAAAATCTTTGAAACATTATGTGGGAATCCACCGGCTACTGGAAACTTGAAATAAAGAATACTGTACATTTTATTATTACTTGTAAATTATGTGTTATATACCCTTTATATTCATAAAATTTATAACAAACAAAGACATATGCAAACTTCTTTTCCCCAGCAAGCTGGTTGTTCAGTGTTTAACAGCACATTAATAGTGATCATGATGACATGGTGTAAAAATAAAATACTGCGTTTTTCTTTTTTAATATGACCTAGATTGTACTCTTTCTGAGAGTTAGGGCTTGTCTTGAGATATACGCCTGTCTGTCTGATTCGGTGGTTACCTACTAGGTGAGCAGGAAGGATCTTTACTCTGCTTTACTCTTCATCTCACACAAATTTGGAAAGATCCAGTCTATTCTGGACTCTTCTGCAGAAGCCTCCCTCCACGTCTCACTCGACGGTAGTATTAGTGAACCTAAATGACTCCTGTTTGGGAAGATGGACATTAGGAATTACTGTCCTGGAAGACTGGAATGTACTGGAGACTTTCTCTGCGCAGGCTTGAAGAAGTTGAATTTCCTGAAAGGGACATGGGCACAGGGAACAAAGCCAGGAACTGGGTGTGTCCATCAGGTGACTCTCTGAGACCTAAACTTGCAGTGGTAACAGACAGCTTGCCCTCTTCTTTTGAAGTCACATCCTGTTTTGTGGAAAGAGGCCAGGAGTTCCAGGGGCAAAGTGAGGCAGAGAAGTGGGCATGAGGGCTCGCAACTCGCTGGCCCAGAACGGATGGGAAAGCCATCCTTTCCATGATGCACACTGCAGTGGGAGAAATGGGGAGAGTTTGCGGGACAGAAGTCTGCAGAGAAGTTGAAAGGAGCCTGCTGTTAGAAGTTTGCATTGACAGTTTCAGAGAATCCGAAAGAGGAAGTTTAGAGGAAGCAGAGCAAGGAAAGTTCAGCTCAAAAATACAGATGCGGGTTTTTATGCTAGGATCAGCTGTGGCTATGAGGTGGAAGGAGAACCTAGAACAGCCATGTGAACACTGCCACTCCTGTGCTGGAGGGCGACCATCCCCAGGCCCGGAGAGGATACTTGCTTTCTTGGGAGGAAATGAGTTTCAGGAGGTAGATACCCATCCGAGAGAGAGAATTGAGAGGACAAGTACACTGCGGGAGGGGAAAGGGTACCAGTCCAACAGTGAATCAGGTCAAAACAACTTAGGAGAAGACAGTCAACAATTTACTTCTTGTAGAACTTTCTTTCCTTGGCTTTCAAGACCTGCCATCCTGATTCCCTGATGGCTTTTTCCCAATCTGCCCAGGGATGATGAGCAGACCCCCAGTGGCAAGCCACATTGCTGCTGATAATTAAATGAATCCTTGAAAGAAAAAAATAGAAATGGCCAGTTAAACTTCTGCTATAAAGGATTTCAGTTTCACTCTGATTTTATTTCTTGTAAAATGATGACATGAGGAGAAAGATAAACTGTTTGTCCAGTTCTTGACCCCAAAACTTTGGGGAGAAGAGAATGCTGATTTTAGTTGTGATTTGTGGCAGGATGCTTTGTGTGGAAAAAACCCCACTGTGTGACTGACAGCTATCATTAGCCCCTTCTGCACCTTCCCCACTTCCTCCACCAGAAACCAGGGAGGTTTGGACTGGATGATGAGTGCTACCTGCAGGTAGAAAATGGGAGAAAATACCTGAATACTCTTTAGCATCATTACAGATCAGGGACAAAAGCCTGGTGAACTCTGGCCCGTCTCTGGCTCCCTGCATCTCCAAAATTCAGTTTTGTTGTGATCAAGGGACACTATGTCAGGTCCCGCTCTGCAGGGAAATGCAGCTCTAATTTTGGCAGAGTCTAAGAGACCTCACTACCTCCTTCTCAGAGGAAACAGAATCCGTCAGGGGAGGACTCCCACACCGTCCATCAACAGTCATTCAGAATGACCTACTTCTGTACTCCATCGCCACCTTGCTCCCGGTGCCGCGGGAGAGTGTCCCCTTCCTAAGGTTACCGCCTCCAGGATTCCACCCCACCTTGTCTCACAACCTGTCTCTTCAACCTTCCCTTCCCTTCTTTCTAACAATATTAAACATGCCTAAAACTCTTCCATCTTAAAATTAATTTAAAAACCAGAAAACAAACACAACAACAGCTGGATCCTGTAGTCTTCTAAGCTGCTGCCTAACTCCTCTCCCCGCTTTAGTTACACTTCTGGAAGAGCCGACTCTCTTGTTGCCTCCACTTCCTTCCCTTGCTTCCGGTCCTCCCTCTGTTGCCATCTCCATCGGCTGCCCCCTCACTAGGAGACAGTGCCTGCAAGGTCCCCAGCAGTCCTCGGGACACTTCTCTCACTGGATGCATGGGTGATGTTTGAATGATGATCTCTCCTCACTGGAAACACTCTGTTATGGAGTCAATAATAACGCATTTTTAGCCTCTCTTCTCCCTTTCTGGCCTCCACTTGGTGCTCCCATCTGAATGATGTCACTATTATCTAGCCCAGTGAGTTTCAACCTTTTTCATTCATCCCCACCAGACAACTATTGCTGTGTTGGCAATTATCATATATATTTTTTAAATTTGACAATCTAAGGGAAAAGAGGTCAGTGTCCATAACTAAAGAGTCAGGTGTTGCATGTTTTAAACATGCTCAAGGCACACTGTTTGAAAGTCGCTGATCTAGCCAGCTGCTCAGGCCGTCTGTGGATAACCAGGAAGTCATCCTTGAGCATCTGCTCTTACTCCCCACATCCGTCAGCCAGGCCTGAGCTGTGCCTCAAGGTTAATTTAGAACCCTACCTTCTCTCAGAAGCTCCTCCTTTGCCAGCACCCTGGTCCCAGCCACTTCCGTCTCTCACCTGGGACAATACAACAGCCCGCTGGTGACCTCCCTACCTCTCTACTCAAGCTACCACACAGCAGACAGAATGATTCTTTACAAGGAAATCACATTAGGAAACGCTCCTCCTCTCAACTCTCTAAGGTTACCTTGCCCCTTACCCTTAAACCTCAGGTTACAGGTCACCTCCCCATAAGCCCTCCCTGAACCCCTCCCATTTGTTCCCTGATCACCTGCCTCTTCCCTCCAAGAGCATTTATTCCACTGGGCTGTAACTCCTCTGAGTCCCACAGCTTCCTGAATTCAGAGAGGGCCGGACCCGGGTGGGCTGGTTGAATCCACCCTGAGTGCATGGCATCATGTAAATATTCCACTTTTATATATGACTCTGGCTAGGTGGCTCAGTTGGTTGGAACATTGTCTTGCACAACAAAAGGTTGCAGGTTTGATTCCCAGTCAGGGCACATACCCGGAATGTGGGTTCAATCCCGGGTCCAGTACCTACCAGAGGGAACCAATGGATGTTTCTCTCTCACATCCATGTTTCTGTCTCTTAAAAATGAAAATATCCTCGAGTGAGGATAAAACAAAACAAAACAAAACAAAAAAAAAACTGTTAATGTACCGTTCTCCCCTCCCGACCCCATTCCTAGATATATAATGTAATTAACAGATCATGGAACAAACTGCGAGCAAAGGAAGGAAGGTAAAATCCTGACAATTAATTGATTGAAAGACGTTCCCGAGTGGGCCCCAAGCATTCTAGAGAAACACAGTTTGATGAGCTATTTTATTTCCTTGTAAAAAGGATGGGTGCGGCAAAAATAAAACTATTCACATAAAGTTTTGGGGCCCAAAGCTACTGATTTCACCTGTGACTTGTGTGAGTGGCAAATAAGACATGAGCTTAGGTATGCGTGCACGCCCAGAAGCCTTTGTTGCGGGGCCCCAGATATAAGTAAGGGTTGGTGACTAATCAAATCTGGCCGCTGTTTACAAAGGCAGACCTTAGGGGTAGGGAGTTCTCCAGGAAACGAAAGCGAAAGAGCCCAAGTTGACCGCCCAGAGTCGGGGTGGGACTGGCAGTGCCGGCTGCGGAGCTGAGGATGGCTGCGACCCGCTTCTTCCCGCTGCTTGTCGAGGGGTCCTGGGGCCCCCACCCCCCGAAGAACTTGAGCACCAAGTTGCAGATATACTTCCAGAGCCAGAAGAGAGCGGGCGGCGGAGAGTGTGAGGTCCACCAGGAGCCCGGGGACCCGGTCCGCTTCCTGGTGCTCTTCCACCGGCAGGACGGTGAGGGGCGCCTGGGGCAGGTGTGGGCGGGAACCTCCGGCTCTCCGGGCTGGGGAAACCTGGGACTGGGGCCCACGGTGGGAGAACCCGCCTGGCTCTCACAACGGGCGTGGAGAGTTGCAAAACGGACCAAGGGTGCGCGGGCTGGGGGTCGCTGCGGTTCCTCTGCCCTGCGCTTGTGGGCGCTCAGCGGTGCCGGGGAGGTGGCGGCAGAACCACGCAAGGTATCGAATCTCTCACCTCATTTCACAAGAGGACGTACTGTGTGAATGGCAGAGTTGCATCAGTTGTGCTTATTGCCTTCTGCCTATTAAAGCAGCGGTCCTAGAACCCCCAAGGTTTAGGGGAACACTAGTTTAAGGGAAGAAACGGTTTCTACGGACAGTATGTCCAATATATGGAATACTTTAGTGAGATAAATTTGGTTGAAAATAAGTACATTGATTTCTTCTGAGAGACACCATGAAACTCAGCCCTTTACAGGGGCGTCCAAACTTTCGGTGTCTCTGGGCCACCCTGGAAGAAGAAGGGTTGTCTTGGGCCACACATTAAATACACTGCTACCTGTATCACAAACATATCTCATATTGTCCTAAGTAGGTGTAGGATTTTGTGTTGGGCCGCATTCACAGCCACCCTGGGCGCTGGAGGTCTGTGCAGTGCTCTGGCGAAGACAGTGAGTCCTTAAACAATGGCAGTTAGCGTGGGGAAGGAAGGCGCGTTTGTGTGCCGTTCTGGATGTGGTGACCGATTCTGTGGGAATGGCCAGTGCTCCGTTTGAGAGGAAAGGAGAGGGAAAGCCCCTCTCTTTCTGTAAACTAGTAGGTGGGGAAAGAGAGGGGCTAAGCACTGGGAGGAGTCCGGATGACTGCCCCAGGGGTCATGGAGATGCCCCGTGGTTCTGGGGTCAACTGAGACAGGGGTAGAGATGCTGCTTAAAATCCCTTTGTCTGAGCAAAATAGGGAGAGTATCTGGAGCGGGGGTGACAGCTTGTTCTTGACCAACACGGTATCTTTGTTGGTCCAACACGGTATCTTTGTTGGTCGTTCGGTACTTCGTCCCTGGGGTTCAGGGTGGCCGTCGGACTGGGTTGTCCAAGGTTAGGAGTTTTGCGCTTTTGAGGGGGAAATTCCCTCCTCGCAGGCAGTTGAGCAGCTGAGTTCTCCTCTCCTCCTGCTTGCTGTCGCTGCCGTTTAAGAAAGGCGGAGGACAAATATCCACCAGACACCCACCAGGTCCTGTAGCAGGAGCCACGTGACCACCTGCTTCCGCCTGCTCTTTTCCATTGAAATCTCCTAAGAAAGGATGTGGACACTCTCTGATCCTGCTTTTCTGTCACGAATTTGAGAACCATTCAGGCGGGAGGAGTGGCAAGGAGGCTTACAAGGCCATGAGAGCGACTGGAAAGCTTTATGCAAGGAAATGTGAAAGGAAAGGTGAAACCCAGAGAGGAGAGGGATACACAGATAAAGTGTGGAGAAAGTGCAGCGGGCAGCAGGGCAGGAGACCCACTTGGCTCAGAACCTTTAAGAAAACAAAGTACAAAGTTTTCCAAGAATGAATTTCACCAAGGAATGCTCAGAAGGGCAACCATGTGATGTAAGTCATTTTCTTAGGGGATGTTACCACTTTGATTCCAACTGTTAACATCACCTTGGGTCTGGCCCTTAGGGATGCTTCTTTCTTCTTTGGCATCCCCTTACCCTCAGGAGTTAGCTCTCAGATTGGGGCCATAGACCCCCTGCGTCCAACTCACCTCAGGTTGCACAGACACAGCCAAGCTCTGTCCCATAGACTCAGGAATCCTGAGTGTGTGTGGGTGAGAGGGAGTCAGCACTTTGAACCAGCACCCCAGGTGACTCTACGCACTGAAGTCTGAGATCCCGTTGTCTGTTGTTGACGCTGAATGAGCAAAAAGGGAGATGATTATAGAAAACACAATCAGCATAAAAATACAATCAGTGCAAAATACAATTTTGTGGTGATACCATCATTCTGTTCTAGCCCTCAAAGCAGAACTAATTTTGGTCTCCTGCCAGGCTTCTTCCTTCACATATTCTACCTGTGGTCCCCTTCCTGCACCCCTAGGCTGTTCCAGTGATCCCTTTGTGTACCTCCTGCACAGACACCTCAAAACTTAGTGACTCAAGAGCTGACATGGTCAGCTGACATGGTTCCTGGGAAGTGGAAAGTCCCAGTCAGTTTCAGTTTCCTATCAGAAGAATAGGTTTCTCAGCAGCAAGTTGCCAGGAATTTGCTAACAGTGAATGACCTGACCTAGCAGCCCCAGGATAGATCTCCTACATGGATACCCTCCCTCTCCATACCAGAAGTGGCCTCAGCAGGTGCAGGCTCACGGTGTAATATGGCTTTAGTCATATAAATCACATAATAAGAATAAGCCCACCAGCATTTCTCTGTAGAAATTACTCTAGAGCACACAGGCACTATGTAGAAGCTGTATCTTACTTTTACATAGTTCGCTGAGTTTCTGAAAAGTTGAACATAAATTGATTTAGAAGATTTTAGGTCCTGTTTCAGATGTGTCCTTTTATCATCTTCTCTGGTCATAATTTGGTTCCCGATTATTGTCAGTCTCTCTGGGGTAAGGAAACCCATCTTCTCTTTGAACCCATCTTCTCATTTAAAAAGTAAATGTGGATGGTTTGAGGTTCGTGCAGAAGGGACATGGGTCACACAGGCAAGCCTGGCTGGACATCAGAGGTTCAGGTCTTTTTTTCTCCCGGGTTCGCCTCCTCTTGGTTGGGGAGCACTTACTGATCTTGCTACCACCTGCCCTCTTGAAGTAGTGGTGCCCACACATGCTGCACAGAGAACAGGCTGGCACATTTAAATGCCTGGATGGGATTCTACCAAAGTCTAGAATAAAATGAATGCATCACAGAGGTCCACAACTGAGAAAACTTAGGTTCCTTTCTGGCTTCAGGGGTCTTCCCCAGGCCTCACTCAAGCTTAGGGCAGCCCCTAAGGATTTTAGGTAAAGACTCCCAGGAAGAGTGAATTAGAGTCTGGCATTTCTTCTCATTTTGTTTCTGGTGATGTTTCGTCCAGTTGGCATCCAGTTAAGACCTCACTTCTCCTACCTCTTCATGGAGGTTGAGGTGGAAAAGCTATTCAAGCCCTTCTTTCTGAAAGATTCCTATTCTTGGTTTCACAGGTTCTCTTTCACCCTGACCTCTTTGTGCCGTCTGACTGTGCCGAGCACACTTCCTCCTCTACACTCATTGCCTGTTCTTCACAGTCTCAGATGCACAGCTTTCCCTTTCTCTCTGGCTGCTCTTTCTTGTTATGAAAACTACGTCTGCATAGCTCTTGTGGATGTTACAAAACTCGTTCACTGACCCTCGTTTGAGTGAGGAAACAGATTTAAGGGAAGTTAAGATATCTTCTCAATGTCACGCATCGAGTTTGTGACAGAATTGGAATTTAAATCCAGATTTTCTGAACACTTATGTCTATTGTCCCTTTTTTTACTACCATTCAGCTGCCTGATGTGCTATTAATTTTTTTAAACCTCTTCATCCATTCTTTCCTTATCGTTTTATTATCAGATGTGAGGCTATTTTCACAAGTTAAAGAATTGATTGAAATAGCCTATTAACTAGTCTCCTGGCCATTCTGCTCCTGGTTACCTGAGTCACCTTCCTAAAACATGGCTTTTATCACACCTTGCCCAGCACCTGGTCTTCTATTTATTTCCCTTTACTGTACAATAAATATTGCCCCCTTTCTGAGTGCCTGCTGAGCACTGGGTGCTCTAGTAAATTCTTTATAATGTTTCTTCAATTTAATCCATGTAACACCCATGGAAGACCACCTTTATTACTGGTAATTACTTACTAATATACAGGAATACAGAGGTTTTGGAAGATGCTTAAGGTTTTTTTTGTTTGTTTGTTTGTTTTGTTTTTTTAAATATATTTTATTGATTATACCATTACAGTTGTTCTATTCCCCCCCTTCATTCCCCTCCACCCCCACACTCCCTCCCCCACCATTCTCCCCACCTTAGTTTATAACCACGTGTCTCAAGTTCTTTAGAATCTATATTTCCCCCACTATTCTCACCCTCCCCCCTATCTATTTTCTACCTACCATCTATGCTATTTTCTGTGCCTTCTCCCCCCTTCTCCTCCTCCCACCCCCCTGTTTCTAACCCTCCATGTGTTCTTCATTTTTATAGTTCCACTCCTGATCTAGCTGTCCTCTTGGTTTGCTTTTGTTTTAGGTGCGGTTGTTAATAACTGTGTGTTTGCTGTCCTTTCACTGTTCATATTTTTCATCTTCTTTTTCTTATATAAGTCCCTTTAGCATTTCATATAATAAGGGCTTGGTGCTGATGAACTCCTTGAACTTGACCTTATCTGAGAAGCACTTTATCTGTCCTTCCATTCTAAATGAAAGCTTTGCTGGATAAAGCAATCTTGGCTGTAGGTCTTTGGATTTCATGACTTGGAATACTTCTTTCCAGCCCCTTCTTGCCTGTAAGGTCTCTTTTGAGAAATCAGCTAACAGTCTGATGGGTACTCCTTTGTAGGTGACTGTCCCCTTATCCCTTGATGCTTCTAGGATTGTCTCCTTCATTTTAGTCTTGGCTAATGTAATTATGATGTGCCTTGGTGTGTTCCTTCTTGGGTCCAACTTCTTTGGGACTCTCTGAGCTTCCTGGATTTCCTGGAAGTCTATTTCCTTTGCCAGATTGGGGAAGTTCTCCTTTATTATTTGTTCAAATACGTTTTCCACTCGTGGCTGTTTCTTCCCCCTTCTGGTACCCCTATAATTCGGATGTTGGAATGTTTAAAGATGACCAGGAGGTTCCTAAGCCTCTCCTCATTTTTTTGAATTCTCATTTCTTCATTCCTTTCTGGTGGGATGTTTTGTTCTTCCTTCTGGTCCATTCCATTGATTTGAGTCCCAGTTTCCTTTCCATCACTATTGGTTTCCTGGACATCTCCCTTCATTTCAGTTAGTTTAGCCTTCATATGTTCCTCTAATTTGTGACTGTGTTCCTCTAATTTGTGACTATAATCTACCAGTTCCGTGAGCATCCTGATAAATAGTGTCTTGAATTGTGCTTCTGTGAGGCTGGCAATCTGTTGGTCGCTTAGAGTTATTGGCTCTGGGACTTTGAGTTGTTCTTGCACCATCTTTTGGGCCGTTTATGCCTGTTCCGTAGCAGGATCAGAGCCCTAAAGTGTTCACTAGAACAGGGCAACTAAGTCGCTGGGTTGTGACGTTGTATGTGGGGGTGGGGTCAAAGAGGGACAATGGCTTCCCGTCTGCCGCCTGCCGTTGCGGCCACCACCGTCACCAGGCCCACGTGTTTCGTCCCACTGCACGGGAGTGTGCCACGGCCATCAGCCCTCCACCACTGGGTTCGCCCCCTGGGGCCTGTGTGGTCCGTCTCACTGTGCGCCAATGTGCAGCTGTGGTCAGTCTGCCCCACACCCTGACTGGTTCCGGGCTGCCTGCGTGCCTAGGTCGGGGGATCTGTCCTGCCCGACCCAGCTCTGCTGCTGGCTCCGCCTCTCTTACCGTCCCCGTTGAACTGTTCGTAGTTGTTGGACTTCCATATAATTCCGTTTTCTGGTCTTTGGGTGTGTCCTAGTTCTCCAAACCTTTGTTGTATTCAAACTTGGTTGTGGGAGAAGGCACAGTGTTTCCACCTATGCCCCCATCTTGGCAGAAGTCCCGCTTAAGGTTAAAAAATAAGTTTAAAGATAGAATTCAAATCCATGCCTGCTTGCTAAACTTCTCCTTTTTTCACCACATAAGGCCTCCCTTGATTGATGATGACAAAGCCTGTGGAAATCATGAAATAATTTTGTGAATAAACATTGATTGACAGTTAACTTTGCCTTCTTCCTCCTCCTCCTCCTCCTTCTTCTCCTCTTCCTTCTCCATCTTCTCCTCCTCCACCTCTACCTCTTTTTCTTCTTTTCTGATTTTTCAGTTCGCCAGAGAGTTCTGGAGAGAGGGAACCATGAGTTAGTATTGCCAGAAAAAGAAACATTTAAGTTAACTGTCCAGCTGCCTCCAGCCCCAGATGAAGCCCATGATATTTCTGAAGAGGAAATTCCAACAAAGGTAAGTAAAGGAGTGAGTAAAAGGGAAGAAGGGTGTTCTTCCAAGGGGCGTGGGATGGGAAGCACAATGAGGAAAACCTAGTGGAATAAAAAGTGTAAGTCAAACTGTAGTGAGAAATGCAACTTACAGATGTGGTGGAACAGATACGGGATAATGAGGGAGGGATGCTTCTTGTTCAATGTTGGACACTTTGGAAAAGTCAAGATTTGGGGGTTATAGTAAGGGTGGTGTGAGATGTAAAATGTTGGGTGTGTTTGTCCTGGGTGCTCTTAACCTGGAACTTACTATATTTATTTTAAAATTGTTCTGAGGGGATAGTGATCCATCTGCCTGTACTAAGTATTTCCTACACGGTATAGTAATAGTATCTATCTCATGGGATTGTTGTGAGGATTAGATGAGACAACCCCTGTAAAACAAATTGCATAGTGCTTATTCATAGGAAACACTCAACGAATGTTAAATGGAGAAAAGATTTAGGTCCTACCCCATTCCCTGGACACTTGCTGCTCCTTGGGGTTTCTGTTGTTTGTGACTTATTTTCACCAATGATTTTTGTGCTGAGTGAGTGGATGTGCTACTGCACATGGGGTGCCCTCAACAGCACCACTGCCGGAGCTTTTCATGATCATTTCTGTTGACCCTCCTACAGCTCTAGGCCAGGCTCCAGCGCCTTTTCTTTTGCTTTTCAAAGATTTTATTTATTTTATTTTTAGAGAGAGGGGAAGGGAGAAAGAGAAGGAGAGAAACATCAGCGTATGGTTGTCTCTGGAGTGCCCCCTACTGGGGACCTGGCCCACAACCCAGGCATGTGCCCTGACTGGGAATCAAACTAGCCACCCTTCAGTTCACAGGCTGGCACTCAGTCCACTGAGCCACACCAGCCAGGGTCAGCACATTTTCTTAATGTAAAGGAACTATCAGTAGCCCTGGCCAGGTGGTACAGTTAATTGGAGGGTCTGATTTTAGGGTTACGAAAGGGGTCAAGCTGTCATATTTATCTACCACGGTTTGATCCCTGATGGCGGTGTGTACAGGAGATAGCCAATCAGTGTTCTCTCTCTCCATTCCTTTTTCCCTAAAATCAATAAACACATCCTCAGGTGAGGATTTAAAAATAAATTATTAGTAATTTATTAATTCTACTTTATTGTTTGAATTTCAGGAATTCAAGACCAAAGAACATGCCAAAGAACCAGGTAAGGCTTCAGTTGAGATGACTGGCCTTTGAAAGGCAGTTTTGCTTTTATTAAAGTTGGCAGAGGCAGACATCATCCTTATCTTCTTTACCTCATAAGGCAGGGCTTTATCAGCTTGGAGGTGCCTGGGGCTGCATCATCTTCATACTCTTAGCCAGCTGTAGAGAGGGTGAACACTGGGGGTGCCTCTTAAGCTCTGAGGGTTCAGGTCAGAACGATGGGAACGACTCTCTCTGTGGGCACTGGGAGACATGGGCAAAAGGTGCCTGGAAGGTGATGATCGCTGACCTTCAGAGGCCACTTCTACCCATGCTGCCATCAAGAAGCAAGGACATGGCGTATCAGTGGGTGCTGTATGTGGCTGAGTCGATTTCTGAGCACTGGGTGTGGAAAGCGCTGTCCTCTGAGCCACAACAGGAAGGTGTGGGTCCTCTGTGGATGAAATCTTCAGAGTGGGGTGCTCAGGATGTGGGTGCAGCCCTCCAGACCAGCAGTGGCTCTCCTCATCCCATCTGCTGTAAGAAAGAGCCTGGAACTTCTGGCCAAGATGGAGGCGTAGGTAGACACACCATGCCTCCTCGAACAACCAAAATAAGGACAACAACAATTCAGAGACAAAGTAACAACCAAAACTGAAAGAAAATTGAACTGTATGGAAGTCCAACAACCAATGAGTTAAAATAGACACATTCATCCAGACTGGTAGGTAGGGCGGAGTCGGGCAGAATAGCGGAGAGGGGTCGTGGAACAGGAAGCAGTGATACCAGGCATGCAAGACACCCTGGGCACACAAAGCAGCACCGGGCAGACCCTGGGCACCCAGGTGGCGGTTGGCAGACCCCCGGTGTGGGGTGGCAATGGACAGACCCAGCGAGGCAGCGATTGAGAAGCGAGGCACCATGCACAAGGCAGCTGGCTGACCAGGCAGTGGTCCCACATTCACGTGCATGCGCAGATAACTGGGGAGCGAGACAGATCATGCCGGGGTCCTAGTGCCAGGAAATAAAGCCTCAAAACACCGATTGAAAACACTTGTGGGGTTGAGGCACCTGGAGAGACTCCCAGCCTCACAGGAGAGTTTGTTGGAGAAACCCAAAGGGTCCTAGAATGTACACAAGCCCATCCACACGGGAATCAGTACCAGAAAGGCCCAGTTTGCTTGGGGGAAGCAGAGGGAGGGACTGAGGTGCAATAGAGAGTGGAGCAAAGAGCCATTTTTTTCCCTCTCGGACCCCGCCCCCACATACAGCATCACAACCCAGCAACTTGGGTTGCCCTGCCCTGGTGAACACCTAAGGCTCCGCCCTTCATTCGTAATAGGTGCGAACAGACCAAAATATGGCTCAAGCAGAAAAACAGCTTAAAGCCCCAGAGCCCATACTTTAAGCAACCAAGAGATAGCCAACATATCAGATGTACAGTTCAAAATACTGGTGATCAGTATGCTCAGTATGATCAGTATGCTGGTTGATTTTAGTCACAAACTAGATGAACAAAAGAAGGCTACACTAAGTGAAATGAAGAAAAATATACAGGGAACCAATAGTGATGGGAAGGAAACTGCATCTCAAATTAATGGAGTGGACCAGAAGGAAGAAAGAAGCAACCAAACAGAAAAGGATGAAGAAACAAGAATTCAAAAAAATGAGGAGAGGCTTAGGAACCTCCAGGACATCTTTAGTGATGGGAAGGAAACTGCATCTCAA
The DNA here is from genome assembly GCF_014824575.4 of Sturnira hondurensis. Classification (NCBI taxonomy): domain Eukaryota; kingdom Metazoa; phylum Chordata; class Mammalia; order Chiroptera; family Phyllostomidae; genus Sturnira; species Sturnira hondurensis. The sequence continues at coordinate 1,224,828 of NW_028079853.1, read as the reverse complement.
ATTAATGGAGTGGACCAGAAGGAAGAAAGAAACAACCAAATAGAAAAGGATGAAGAAACAAGAATTCAAAAAAATGAGGAGAGGCTTAGGAACCTCCAGGACATCTTTAAACATTCCAACATCCAAATTATAGGAGTACCAGAAGGGGAAGAGGAAGAGCAACAAGTGGAAAACTTATTCGAACTAATAATAAAGGAGAACTTCCCCAGTCTGGCAAAGGAAATAGACTTCCAGGAAATCCAGGAAGCTCAGAGAGTCCCAAAGAAGTTGGACCCAAGAAGGAACACACCAAGGCACATCATAATTACATTAGCCAAGATTAAAATGAAGAAGAGAATCTTAGAAGCGGCAAGACATAAGGAGACAGTTACCTACAAAGGAGTTCTCATCAGACTGTCAGCTGATTTCTCAAAAGAGAGCTTACAATCGAGAAGGGGCTGGAAAGAAGTATTCCAAGTCATGAAATCCAAAGATCTACAACCAAGATTACTCTATCCAGCAAAGCTTTCATTTAGAATGGAAGGACAGATAAAGTGCTTCTCAGATAAGGTCAAGTTCAAAGAGTTCATCATCACCAAGCCCTTATTATATGAAATGTTAAAGGGACTTATCTAAGAAAAAGAAGAAAAAAAACATGTATACTAAAATGATAGCAAACTCACAATTACTAACAACCACACCTGAAATAAAAACAAACTAAGGAAACAACTAGAACAGGAACAGAACCACAGAAATGGAGATCACATGGAAGGTTAGCAACAGGGGAGTGGGAGGAGGGGAAAGGGGGAGAAGGTACAGAGAATAAGTAGCATAGACGGTGGAGAGAAAATAAACAAGGGGGAGGGCAAGAGCAGTGTGGGAAATGTAAAAGCTAAAGAACTTAAGACACATGGACATGAACTAACGGAGGGGAATGTGGGAGGGAGAGGGTGTGCAGGGTGGAGGGGAATGAAGGGAGGAAATGGGGCAATTGTAATAACATAATCAATGAAATATATATTTTTTAAAAAGAGCCTGAAACCTAGTAGCTGTTTTGGACTCTGTTGCTTAACTAGTGTCTGGGCTTTGGCCTGTATAGCACCTGGTATTTACTAAAGAAATGACTAGTTTTCCTGGCTAAGCACACTGTATAAAGGGGAGGAAATGATGAAACGTGTTGAGTGGCTGATTAAGAGAGACAAAGTGATGCACATATCCAGACCTTAGGGAAAAGAAATTGCAAAAAATGTGTAAATATTTTTCTCTAAAGTTGAAATTGTCTTGAGAACATGTTTAGATTTTTTAAATGGCACTGGGATAAGAGCTGTCTTTACTTGGTAAAATGACTGGATAGGGATTTATAGGTTGTCTTTACTTAACATGGATATACTATTAAACTTGGAATCTAGTATGCTTGGTTTTCTTAAGAAAATCATGATTCTTTGGGATAGGATTTTTAAAAGCTCTTTACCTGAGGCTATGTTTATTGCTTTTAGAGAGAGAAGAAGGGAGGGAGAAAGAGAGAAGGAAACATCAATGTGAGAGAAACATTGATTGGTTGCCTTCTAGACCCATCCCAGCTGGGGATTAAACTTGCAACCCCAGTATGTGCTCTGACAGGGAATCAGGCCCGCAGTCTTTGGTGTACAGGACAATGCTACAACCAACTGAACCATGGGTCAGTGCTGAGCTGAGATTTTGTTTTTTGGGTCTTTTTAGAGTAATTCCTGCTTTCCATTTTTTTCAGATATCAGACTGGCTCAGCCAACTCCCATTGTTCATTGTGACCCCCTAAATCCTTATCTGTTTCTTGGAAGGTATATGCTGTACCCTCAAGTTCGATTTTAGACCAGGAAGTGATTTTATATTTGTATTTTTGTATCTGTACCCTTTCCCACAGTGAGAGTTTAATCAAGTCTGAGTTTCTTATGGTTTCATAGATTTTACCCCAAGTATGTCTTTACTGATTTGTTAGCACTGCTTCAGGTTCGCTTAAGATCCCAGGAGTCTGTATTCTCAGGGAGAGTCATCCAGCCCCAGTTGACTTTTCACTGTCCTGGAAATTTTAAACTCATTTATTAACCTGTTTTTACTTGATCCAGACTCTAACCAGCCAAAACGTTGAGTAGTCTTCAACAAGATACTTAAGTTGGCCCCTTTAAGAGATAGCAGTGGAGGTCCTTGTTGAATGGTTGGTCTACACTGAGCCCTGACAATCACTCTAAGGCTAGAACTCTTGAAGTTAGTTGGAATGGTGTAGACAATTTTCAGAACTGAGCAAAATGAGTATGGAGGGTGGTTACCTAATAGGTCCCATATCTCAGGGATGAGGAGAGCAGAGGACACTGCATCATGGATACACTAGGCCTGCCTGAAACCCCGAGCTTCAAGTTAAAGATCGACAGGTAGTTGACAGATCAGGGAAAAGTCAGTCAGGGCGCACACCAACATCAGGGGATGTGAGCACTAAGCCAGTGTCCTGCTCCAGGCTAAGCTGAGTTGGGCTGGGCCTCAAAGGTAGAAACCAGCAAGTGAAAGGACTGGGAGAAGAGTAACAGGCGAGAGTAGAGAAATGTGGCCACTTGCAGTCCGCAAATTCTGGTTTTTCTAAGTCTGTGTTTCCAGCCTGGACCCTCTTCTGAGTTCCAGACCTTGTGTTGGACCTTTCTGTTGGAAAATGTGTCAGAGCCAACGTGCCTCAAGCTGCCTGTGTCCTCTGCCTCCAAATCAGTGCCCTCCTCTGTCTTTTTTATTTTGCTTGAACCAATTAGAACTTTTAGTTTTTTCTTTCAGCTTTCACATTCACATATGTTGGTCACAGAGACTTACCAGTCTTAGAGACTTACCATTTCTTACATCTCCATACACAAGAGCTCCTTGAGGATTATCAGATAGAATTATCAGTCAGATCACCATTTAAAAAGTAGGAAATTTGGCACAGTCACGATACTCTGCCTGTACTTCTGTTGCTCACAATCCTCTCTACCCTGCTTTTCTCTACCTAAATTCTACTGACCCTTCAAGCTTTCTCCGCTTCTCTAAAGCCTTTTCAAGCGAGCCCAATACTTTTTTCTCTCTTTCTTGGATCCTGGCTTGATTGTTGGTGCTCTTTATTTGGAAGTTAACCAAGCTTTTCATGTGATGAAGCTTCTAATAGTCATGGGATGATAAAATTATATTGCTAGAAAGGCTCCTATCATTCACTTAGTCCAACACTCTCGTTGTATAATGAAGAGATGTGCCCCACGTCAGATGGCTAAAAGGGGCCGAGTCGGGTTGAACTCTATGCCTTCATTCCCAGACCAGTACTCATTCTGGTTTGTCATACCTGCCTCATTGAATGCTAGTTTATGTTGGTATTGAATCCTGATGCTATTTTATTTGGCATGAGTGAGTGAGTGTGTGTGTGGTGCCTCATTCAGCACACAGCAGGAATGCTTGTCGGGGTGATCTAACTGCTGTAACAAACAACCCCCCAGATCACAATAGCTGGCAGCTAGTGTGGTGGGTGGAGTTTAGATTGCTTCACACAGTCATTTGGGAATCCAGGTTCCTTCTGTATTTTAATACCATTATCCTTGATATGTGGCCTCTAAGGTCACTGCAAGGGAGAAGGGAGATCCGTGTGAAGGAGACTTGTATTGGCCATCCTTGGAAGTGGAATTCACCACTTCCACCTGTATTCTGTTAGCCACCTGGGCTCTACCATGGGAATTTAACTGCAGGAAGTCTGGGCAATGTTTCCCAGAAAGGAAGCAAAATGGATTTGATGAGTGCATGGCATTTTACTCTGCCACAAGAAACATTTACCAGTGTTAGGGCTTTTTTTTAAAGCCTCCATTAGAAAATCTGTAAGTCCTTATCCAATGTTTTTTGTATGCACCTGTCTTCCCATATCCTGTGCCTTGAACATAATAAGGGCTCCAGTTGAATAGTTGCTCAGAGAAGGCCTAAAGATCATATGGTACCCATTATGCTTCACTGTACTAGGCAAGCACAGAGTGAGACTGACTTTATGCATATGTGTAACTCACGGTCCACAATGGGGAGGAACAAGCTGGCTGGGGTGATTGCTAGCCAGTAAGTTTGATGTATACGTATATCTCTAGACCATTTTACCTTCTCTGTGTATTCCTTAGTCATTCAGTACAAGTATCTTTTTTCTCTTCAGAGATGGGAAGTTACTGCTTTTCAGAGCATAAAGTGTTAGATTATGCTCACATTTAGCATCATCAGATATTCTTGCTTTTCTCCAGTGGTCCAAGAACTCAATTTCCAAATCAGCAAACACTTATTGAGCCTCAAATATATATACCATGTGCTAGCAATACAAGGATGCATAAACATTGTCCTTGCTTTTTTAAAATCCTCACCCAAAGATATTTTTATTGAGAGAAAGAGAGAGTGAGCAAGAGAGAGAGAAATGTGAGAGAAACGTAGATCTGTTCTCTCCTGTACGTGCCCTGACTAGGAATCGAACCTGCATCCTTTGGTGTGTGGGATAGCTCCAACCAACTGAGCCACCTGACCAGGAGTGTTCTTTGCTTTTGAGAAACTGAGTTCAATAATTATAATATGGTACTGTGTATACATCAGCAGCAATAGGTGTAATAAATTTGAACATCATCATCACTGTCATAATTAATTTAAGCAAAAAGCCTCTAAGATCTCTTTTTATTTGAGTTAGCTAAGAGGTTGGGAATGAAAAATTACATTGTCTTATGACAATTTTCTTTGCTAAGACCGTGGTAGATAAACATAACATCTTGACCTCTTTTGTATTTCTAAAATCAGATATGTCAGAAGATACAAAAATGGAAGATATCCCAAAAGAATGTGAAAATATTCCTTCTTTGGTTGCATTTGGAAATCTCAAAGAAAACGTGACTGATGTCATGTTGATCTTGTTGGTGGAGAACATAAGTGGCCTGTCCAGTGATGATTTTCAAGTGGAAGTAATCAGAGATTTTGATGTTGCTGTGGTTACCTTCCAAAAACATATAGGTAAGATTAAGTGACATTCGTTTTTAGTCTTCTCTGCACCACACTTTTGGGATTTGGGACACTTAGCTGATGGAATGTCTCTGGAAGTTGGATGCTTTTTAGTAGCTAGTAAGAGGAGTCCAGGTTAATATAGATCCTTTTTTATTTGAAAGAGAAATAATTTTGCTTTGAATCCAAATTCTGGTGTGTGTGGAATCGACTTTCTCGCAAGTCCCCCGGGTGCCATGGACGAAAGTGAATAATGACCGAGACAGGACGGCTCTGCTTGGGGAGGAGAAGTGAGCTGTGGCCAGTTTTTCCAGGGAGACAAAGGCCAGAAGCAGCTAGTTTCCTTGAGGAAAAAAAGGCCCACGAGTGCCTTCCTCCATAGCCTTTTATTGGGTTGTAATACACAGGAATACAGGGTGGCAAGGATCGAACAGTAGGTAACATTTCAAAGATATCTGAGGGCTTCGGAGTCTGAGTCAGTGTCTGTCAGGAAGAGAGTTGTAGAAACTTTGGGAGACATACTCATTTCCTCTCTGACCCTTAACATAGGAATGAAAGCACTCTTAGCAGAGCAGATTTCACAGGTTTATCAGGAAGTCTTTGTGAAGCCAGATTTTCCCCAGGACACGCTCTAGCAAGGCAGGGAGCTGCACCTCTCCCCAACAGATATTCAGGCTTAAGGGAATTAGAGCCAGGAAGCACTTCTCCCAGAGGACATGGGGGGGGGGAGCTATGTCAAAGCGGGGGTGGTGGGGTGGGGGGTGCGAGAGTCCATTGCTCTTTGTTGCAGCCCCCCCAAGTCCTTCCATGAAGGCCTCCCAAGTGATCGAGTCCGGCTTAGGTTGCCCCCCGCTGTGAGGGGTCTTACCCGTTATTGACTTCTGACCAAGCTTTGGGGGTAAGGAGAGGAAACTGAGGCAGCGTTTGCTACCAGAGACAAGCTTTGTCTCCTGCAGCTCACATTCCAAAGATTGTCCCTCGCCCTTAGCCACAAGGGGTACAGATACAATTCCTAAAACTAGGCAGAGCGGTCTACAACAGGTGTGTTTAATAAATTAAACTTTATTGTATGAGCTGTGTGTGTGTGTGAGAGAGAGAGACAGACAGATAGAGAGAGAGATGGAGACAAAAAACACCCCCAAAATGAAATCTGAAGTCCAAGGTTATTAAAGTGATTCCATGCATGAGTACTCATTTTCACATGGGTACCTCATTGTGAGAAGTAAATATTGATCTGTGTTACCAAACTGGACTTGAAGGTAATAACAATAATAATAGCAAACACCTACATGGTGTCACTATAAGGCAGGTGCTATGCTAAGTCCTTTACATGTATTAATTGACTTGTTCCTTTCAACAACCTTTTGAGATTATTGTCATTCCTCATTTTACACTTGAGGAGACAGAGGTGCAGAGTTGCTAATAACTGGGTAAACTGGATTCGGACCCAGGCAGCATCACCTCTCCGCAGCCTGTTGTGTTATCCCCTTTACCGTGTGTCTTCTTTGTACTTTTATGGTCACCCACATATGCAGTGAGAGAAAGTGCGTGTGTTGCAGCAAATGAGTGGGCTTTGAGGTCTGGGGGAGGAATCTGTGGTTTGGAAGAGCCATCTCCAGAAAAACAAGGACATTTTCCAATTTCAAGCCTCACTATTCCATAGCCATGGCAGTGGGTTGGTTAATTAAGAGCACAGATCATAAAGTTGGAATTCTAGCCTCCCCATTTAACTAATTACCTGAGGTTGTCTGAGTTACTATCGTATGTGTGCCTTACTTGCCTCACCTATAATATGAGGATAATAATTTCTACCCAATATAGTTTCTGTGAAGAGTAAATGAAATAATGTTTGAAAAGCTCTTAATGTAGTACCTGNGAGGGCTTCGGAGTCTGAGTCAGTGTCTGTCAGGAAGAGAGTTGTAGGGAGACACTTTGGGAGACATACTCATTTCCTCTCCGACCCTTAACATATGAATGAAAGCACTCTTAGCAGAGCAGATTTCACAGGTTTATCAGGAAGTCTTTGTGAAGCCAGATTTTCCCCAGGACATGCTCTAGCAAGGCAGGGAGCTGCACCTCTCCCCAATAGATATTCAGGCTTAAGAGAATTAGAGCCAGGAAGCACTTCTCCCAGAGGACATGGGGGGGGAGCTATGTCAAAGCGGGGGTGGTTGGGTGGGGGGTGCGAGAGTCCACTGCTCTTTGTTGCAGCCCCCCCAAGTCCTTCCATGAAGGCCTCCCAAGTGATCGAGTCTGGCTTAGGTTGCCCCCCGCTGTGAGGGGTCTTACCCGTTATTGACTTCTGACCAAGCTTTTGGGGTAGGGAGAGGAAACTGAGGCAGCGTTTGCTACCAGAGACAAGCTTTGTCTCCTGCAGCTCACATTCCAAAGATTGTCCCTCGCCCTTAGCCACAAGGGGTACAGATACAATTCCTAAAACTAGGCAGAGCGGTCTACAACAGGTGTGTTTAATAAATTAAACTTTATTGTATGAGCTGTGTGTGTGTGTGAGAGAGACAGACAGACAGATAGAGAGAGAGATGGAGACAAAAAACACCCCCAAAATGAAATCTGAAGTCCAAGGTTATTAAAGTGATTCCATGCATGAGTACTCATTTTCACATGGGTACCTCATTGTGAGAAGTAAATATTGATCTGTGTTACCAAACTGGACTTGAAGGTAATAACAATAATAATAGCAAACACCTACATGGTGTCACTATAAGGCAGGTGCTATGCTAAGTCCTTTACATGTATTAATTGACTTGTTCCTTTCAACAACCTTTTGAGATTATTGTCATTCCTCATTTTACACTTGAGGAGACAGAGGTGCAGAGTTGCTAATAACTGGGTAAACTGGATTCGGACCCAGGCAGCATCACCTCTCCGCAGCCTGTTGTGTTATCCCCTTTACCGTGTGTCTTCTTTGTACTTTCATGGTCACCCACATATGCAGTGAGAGAAAGCGCATGTGTTGCAGCAAATGAGTGGGCTTTGAGGTCTGGGGGAGGAATCTGTGGTTTGGAAGAGCCATCTCCAGAAAAACAAGGACATTTTCCAATTTCAAGCCTCACTATTCCATAGCCATGGCAGTGGGTTGGTTAATTAAGAGCACAGATCATAAAGTTGGAATTCTAGCCTCCCCATTTAACTAATTACCTGAGGTTGTCTGAGTTACTATCGTATGTGTGCCTTACTTGCCTCACCTATAATATGAGGATAATAATTTCTACCCAATATAGTTTCTGTGAAGAGTAAATGAAATAATGTTTGAAAAGCTCTTAATGTAGTACCTAAGACATAGTAAAGAATCAATACAGAGAGCTATTCTTATTTCAAATTTATGATTATTTCTTATAAAGGTAAAACTAAATGGACTTGCTTTTATGCACTGATCAGAACTTTGAATGTCCCTGGCTGATGTAGCTCAGTGGATTGAGTGTGAGCCTGCGAACCAAAGGATCGTGGTTCGATTCCCAGCCAGGGCACATGCCTGGGTTGCAGGCCAGTTCCCAGCAGGGGACACATGAGAGGCAACCATACATTGATACTTTTCTCCCATTCTCCTTCCCTTTCCTTCTAAAGATAAATTTTAAAAAATCTTTTAAAAAAATGCTTTCAAAGAAAAAAACTTTGAATGTCTACTATGAGTGTTTGTCTAGGTGCTGTGGGTATAGAGGTGAATAATTCTTGGTCCCTGCTCTTGGTCCCCGAACTCATATGGAACAAGGAGAAAACCCATGTGTAATGAGTAGTGAAGATGCAAGAGAAGAAGCTGCCCTCCCTGTGCTGTGAACAGCAGGCTGTGGGGAATGGGAGGAAAGGGCACCCAAACAAGGGGGCTTGGCTTTGCCCTGCCTACTCCATTCTGTGAAGTTTAGACTCCAGCTGCACCAGTCTGTTGGGTCCCAAATATACTGTGTTACTTCATGGCACTGCTGTGCTCTCTGTCTCATCATCATGGGCCCATCATCGATATTTATTTATCTGAAAGAGTTAACTGAGCTGAGTCTCAATGGAGGAATAGGACCAAGATAAAAAATTGGAGAACATTTTAGGCACAGGAAATTATATATACAAAGGCAAAAGAGCATGGCTTTTCAAAATAATGACGAGTTTCTGTGGCAGTATGGAAAATAAAATGAATGGCAGGGAATAACCGAAGGCGAAATTTAGAAATTTGTTTGGAGTCAAATAGCAAAGGGCCTGTAAGCTTAGCTACAGAGTTTGTGAACTCATGCCTTCAGGTGATAGGGAGCCATTGAAGGACTAAAGGAAGGGGTGAAATGGGATTTGTATGGTAGAGAGAGTACTCAGGTGGCCCTGTCAGAGCGGGTGGAGAGGGCTGTGAATGGAGGAAGGAACACACAGCTCAGTGGCAGTAATCCTGGTAAGACGAATGTTGTTCAGAGAATGGGAATTTTAGGGGTGTGATTCTCATTTAGGAGTTAAAATCTTGCATCTAAAAATTGAATGCTTAGCTCTTTCCTTTATCTCAAATAATATTCGAACAGTTTTTTTCTATGTGATATAAAGATATAATCATAATTTTCTGAATGGTTGATTTTGGTTTGAAGATCCCATGAAATTTGTTGATGATTGTGCCAAGAACCGTTCAGTGAAAAATCTTCAGCTTTCTCCAAGACTTCTGGAAGTGACAAGAAAGATCAGGGTCGAAAACCTGCCACCTGGTGTTAACAACGATAATTTGAAATGTTTATTTGAAGACCCTCAAAACGGAGGGGGAAGAGTTGTCAATGTTGAATATTTTCCTGAAGAGAGTTCAGCACTGATTGAATTTTTTGACAGAAAAGGTAATTTCTATTAGCCTGATTTTGTAAACCTCACCAAGCGTAATTTAAACTGTATTAGCAGATCTTAACAGTTATTAGTTGAATTCTGATGTATTCTCTGACTATTTCTTATTCATATATTTAATTGGTAATCCAATTTAGGAATCTCGTTCATTTGGCATATGATGCTTTTTTTTTCTTTTATTTATTTTTTTTATTTAATTATTTTTCAAGTACAGTTTTCTGTCTATTACTCCCATCCCATCCCACCCCCCATGCTCCCCCCTCCCTCCCATTTTGGCATATGATGCTTAATGTGTCCAGTGATTCAAACTTTAGAGGAGTATTGTCAGATTTTTGAAGGATATAAAGAGATTCTCTCATGAGTTTCTACCAATGATGAACTGAAAAATATGTAATTCTTAAAATCCTGGAAATACTGTATTAAAAAAGAAATGTGTTTTGGCTGTATACTTGGTAGAAATTCTTCAGTTAATTTCAGCAAGCTTAGGTAAAGAAATAGTCAGAAACACATACAGTTCCTAGACAGTGGCAATACTTCCCCTCCTACCTTGTCATTGTCATCATTCGGAAATTAGTAGGGCTGATTTCCCACAGTCGGTGGATGCCTGCTGGATTGCTCTGGGCTGTGACGCTGTGAAGACCGTGTCCAGTTGAACCGTAGAGAAACACTCCTGGGCGTTGTGTGGACATAGAGTGCCAGCTCTCTGAGGCATGTGCAAAGTCAGCTTGGAGAGTCTGTTGATGTTTAGAGGTCAAGGCTGAGGAGTAGGAATTAGGGGACCAGATTCCTTAGGGAAAGAAGGAACCTTGTGCTTGGTGTTAACTGGGGGAGCATGAGACAGGATCATGTCATGTGCCACCAACTTAAGAAATGTTGTTTCGTGGGGTACTTGGAGGAACCCCTCTTCAGCTTTTTTAAATTGGAGAAAATGGGGTGAGGGTGTGGTTTACATTAAAATGGACTTAGGGACCTAGTGTTCCTTGGGCAAAGGAACAAAAGAGGACTTTCTGTTGCGTGTTCTTTAAATCTTCCTCAGCCTGTGCTTGGCCTCAGGTAGAGAGTTACATAAATCTGTCTACCGTGGAAGTTAACTTCCAGCTAATGGTGGGAGTGGACAACTTAGGGCCTTTCGAACATCTGGAGGGCATGGGGCAGTTGTGTATGTCCCCAGGATGTCTAGTTACATGTGCACCACTAAAAATATGAACTATTGATTAAGATTTATTTCATACCAGAGCTACACCTCTGCACACTAGGAGTCTCTTAAAGGAGACTCCTAGGAGTCATGTGAAAAGCCATTTCACCTGACTTTTTTGCATCATCTACTGTGTTGGCCTCACCTCCTCCTCTAACCTCACTCATTCCCTGTACTTCAGGGTCTGAGATCCGCTGACCTTCCCTTTCTCTCTCCGGACATTTGTGTAGGTCTGCAGGGTGCTACAAAGAGCAGTTATAGACATTGCTGTCTAGGTGTTGCTATTACTGTAATCCTTATTTTATGGATAGAGAGCAGGATGACAGCTGAGGGGGTGGGAAAGTTAGGAGGTGGGTGGATTGATCAAAAAGGAAAAAGGACTCATGGATACGACACAGTGTGGTGGTTTTGGGGCGGGGGGAAGAGACAAAAACAGAAACAAAAACAAATGAAGAAACTTAGGGACAGAAAGATCAAATAACTTGACAAAGGTTACAGAGCTTGTGTAACTAGGTGCTATTCCAGTAAAGTAGCAGGAAGTAGGTTGTAGCTGGGACAGGGGAGGTGAGTCAGTTTCTGGGATGAGCAATTTGATGACTTTGAGGATGACCTTGGTTTGGACCCCCAGTAGAAGGGCAAGAGCATGGGCTTTGGGGTCAGACAGATTCTGGCTTGAGTCTTAGCTCCAATATTTACAGCACATGACCCTGTTCAAGTTATTTAATCTTTATTAATCTGAGTTTTATCATTGGTAAATAGTGATGATAACGTTTGCCTTAGTGTAAAGAATATTTTGGTGCTCCAAGCCCAGCTTGTCTAAGAATCATGCTATTTACCATTTCTTGCATTTCTCACAATGTCAGACTTCACAGATGACTTAGATTCCATTAATAGTGCCCCTACCTCAATGGGTTGTTAAGATTAAATTAAGTAAACATGTATAAAGCACTTAGACTAGTGTCTGACACATGGTAAGCTATGATAATTATTATTATGCTCCTCTCCTGAGAAGTATTCATGGAATCTAAGTCATCTGTGAAGTCTGACATTGTGAGAAATGCAAGAAATGGTAAATAGCATGATTCTTAGACAAGCTGGGCTTGGGGTGCCAAAATATTCTTTACACTAAGGCAAACACTATCCCCATGCTTGTGACCAAAGTCATATCCACTTCTTAACCTGGTGGTGATAGTGTTATCAGAAAAACAGAGCACAGAATTCACGTAACAGGATTTCAACATAGAGTGATCTTGGCTGTAAAGTAATTATTCAGTTAAGCAAGGGATACGTATGCAATGTTAATACACATTCACTGGTCTTTGAGCACTCTGAGAGTAGAGCTGCTTTTAATACCGTGCTACATCGCAGTTCTACAGGCGTTAGGATTTTCCCCTCTCTGGAATAGGAAAGGTTTTGTTCCTGTGTTTGTTTGTCTTCATTTGAAACATATTACTCTGGGATTACTTCATTTTATTTCTTTCCTTTTTAGTGTTAGACACCATCCTGACCAGGAAACTTGATCTCAATAACATGCCGCTCTCTGTGTTCCCATACTACACGTCTCTGGGCACAGCTTTGTACGGCAAGGAGAAGCCTCTGATCAAGCTTCCAGCACCATTCAGAGAATCTTTGGATCTTTCTTTATGGAAGTTCTTATACAAAAAGAATCACCTGGTTGAGGCGATAAATGAAGAAGTGGGCCGTTTTCACTGTGAGCTAACGTGGTCCCAGCTCAATGGTGAAGTTACTATCAGACCCGCGGCCACCTTAGTCAACCAAGGAAGACAGACAATCAAGAACTGGAAGAAAGATGCTTCCTCGGCGTTCTCTGGCATCAGGTCTAGATATAAAGTCTCCAAATTTAAAGCAGATCCAGTAGTGTGGGACACTATAAAAAATGATTTAGAATATGAAAGCATTTTGATCGAGTTCGATGCGCTTATGGGGATTGTAACTTTGGCAGGGAAATCAGAAGATGTGCAAAACAGTGAGCCACAAATCAAGGAATTAATAGAAAACACCAGTCAAAAAATTAAGAGAGAAGAGCAAAGTGTGAAGGAAAAAGTGGCCCTCTCTCCAGGAAAGTATTCTCTTTTGCTCTACAGCGACCTGGGGCGCCTCCACACGGAGTACCCGGAGATGGAGATTTCTTATGATGAAGACACTCAACACATGTGCTTTAAAGGCCTCGGTGTGGATGTGTATAAAGTAAAGTGTGAAGTCCAGGAAAAGGTGTATGCCATGGCTCAGAAACACATTCAGCTTCCGCCTGAAATTTTTCAGTTTTTGCAACAGGTTGACTGTGCAGAGTTCTCCAAGTCTTTTTTTATAGCACAGAAAATTCTTGCAGTTTGTGAGCTAGAGGGTACCACTGTTCTCTTAATCGGCTGTTCTACTGAAGTCCTATTAGAAGCTGAAAAGCATATGGCCAGCGCCTTAAGTTATAAGTGCATAGACATTGAGGTTGGGGAATTTCTTAATAGCAGGAAATGGAAAACGATCACTGGCAATTTGCTTAAGAAACATAATTCCTCTTCAAAGACTGTAATAATCAGTGAGTTAACTTCAAAAACCCCACCGGAGGCCATTATTGCAGGCTGTGTGAAAGAAGTACACGAGATCTACAGCCTCCTTTTGGACTTTGTGGGAAAAAACATGAAAATAGAGAGATTGGTTGAAGTAAAGCCTCCCTTAGTTATTGATTATTTAAAGGCAGAGAAGAAGCTATTCTTACAAAAGATGAAGCAAAAGAAGTTAAATGTTCAGGTGGATTTCAATCCTGGGAGCAAACCAAAGGGCATTTTGCTAACTGGCTCGAAGGCTGAAGTCATGGAGGGAATGTACATCCTGAGTCAAGCCAGGGATTCAGTCTGTGTTAAAAGTATCTGTATTGATGAGCCAGGGGTCAAGCAGTTATTCCTGGATAAGGCATGGTATTATAAACGTGAGGTACGGTCACATGGCTGCTTTGTGGAACTGCTGCAGAACGAAGAAAGGGAGAGAGGTGGCGCCGTTGGGCAGAAGTGTTTCTTTCGGGCAGTGGTGGTCCCCGGAGTCTCTCTGATCGTACAGCAAGGCGACCTGACACAGTTTCCTGTTGAAGTGGTGGTGAACGCGGCGAATGAGAACCTCCGGCACAGCGGGGGCCTTGCCGCTGCCCTTTCCAAAGAAGCTGGCCCTGAGCTCCAAGCAGACTGTGACCAAATAGTGAAGAAAAAAGGCATAATCCCAGTTGGCCATGCCGTCGTTTCGAGAGCAGGACAGCTCCCATATCGCCACGTCATCCATGCAATAGGACCCAAGTGGAAGAGGGATGATGCCCAGGGCTGTGTGCTCCAGTTGAAGGAAGCCGTGAGACAAAGCCTCCAGTTGGCTGAAAAACTCCAGTACCGATCCATAGCCATCCCTGCCATTAGTTCTGGAGTCTTTGGCTTTCCCATATCTCAGTGTGTGGAGGCCATCGTTTCGGCAGTCAAGGAAACCTTCCAGTATAACTGGGATGGATGCACCTTGAAGGAGATTTACCTTGTGGATACATCTGAGAAGACTGTTGAGGCCTTTGCTGAAACTGTGAAAACTGTATTTAAAAACACCACGCCTGATACTTCTCCCCAGCCTAGTGTACCAGCTGCAGTCCAGCCCAGCTTGAGAAAGAAGGATGGAAACAGCAAAGTGCTGTTGTGCCCCGGTGGCCTGAGGATCCTGTTGGTGGAAGAACAAGTGCAGAATGCCACGGTGAGTGTCTGTCTACAGCGTGCCCACCGAGAGGTGCTGCAACTCCAGGGAGTCTCTCGCCAAATGAAGATTGGGATCAAGGGCAGAATTAAAGGAGAGAATCCCATGTCCTCCATCCTGTCTTGGAAAGAGGTTTCCTTAGAAAATTGGGCTACTTCATCTCAGCATTTACTGATGGAGATTGGCCAGTTATGTGTGGGGACTGGCAATGTATTCAGATCCCTAGGCTTTTAGTAAATGTGAAAATCCACGATAATAACTTGCAGTTACAAGGCTCGGTACTTTTCCAGTGCCTTCACACCTGTCATATTTTGGCAAATCTAAGGTTAATTTCTTAACAAATTTACTGATATCAGATACAGAAAAAATTAGAGCACAGAGTGGGGACAGAAGAAAGGGATCTTGTCAATGGAGCTGAACCAGGTTGAGCAGGGCACCCTGAGTCTGCAGGACCATCAGTGCCCAACACCAGTAAGAGAACGTGGGAAGGAAAGTAGAGGCCTGACCTGGGAAGGGCCTGGGTGTTACATGGGGACAGTTCTCATAGGTCTGCCAGTGGGTGATTTTTTTTTTAAAATGTATTTAACAGCCTTTTCAACACAGGCTCTGCCGAATAGGAGCGGCAGCTCTGGAGGGCTGCGGGCGGGCCCAGAGAAGGGGTTCCTAGGGAAGGCCATTGGCCTGTCTTCTTCAGAGAAATGTCTATTCAGATCCTTTGCCCACTTTTAAATTGGGTTATCTTTTCATTACTGAATTTTAAGAGTTCTTTATATATTTTGGATACAGGTCCCTTACCTGATAGATGATTTGCAAATATTTTTCCCATTTTGTGGGTCATTCTCCTTAAGCTTAGATAATAATTACAAGAATAAGAGCTGCCCTGGCTGGTGAGGCTCAGTCTCGTACATTGAAAAGTTTTGGGTTCAATTTCCAGGTCAGGGTACATACCTAGGTTGCAGATTTCATCCCCAGTCAGGAGGTGCACGGGAGGCAACCAGTCAATGTTTCTCACACCGGTGATTCTCTTCTTCTCTTCTCTCCCCTTCTGTCCTCTCCCCTCCCCTCCTCTCCACTCCCCTCCCCTTCCCTCTCCCCTCCTCTCCTCTCCTTTTCTCTCTGGTTCTCTCTCTTCCTCTTCCTTTCTCTAAAAGCAATGAAAAAATGTCCCCAGGTGAGGATACAAAAATAATAGCTAACATTGATTATTTAATATGTGTCAGGCACCATGCTAAGTGCTTGGCTTGTATTTTCTTATTCAGGGCCATGAGGTGGATTCCAGGATAATTACTCTTCTCAAACAGATGAAGGAATGAGACTTAGAGGGGTTAAGTAATTTGCCAGAGTCCCACGGCTAACAAATGGTGGAGCCAGGATTGGAGTTTGTCCAGGCTCTTAACCATTGCACTTTTTCAAAAATATTAAAAATAATTTTGTTTCTCATTTGAGAAACCAAACAAATAAATAAGAAACTCTTTTGACCACGAGTCAGTAATTGGAAGATTACCATCTTCCAATTAAGATGTCCATCTTGAACATCAAATAAATAGTAAGACATTCCTTCCATTCCTTTTACTCCTGTAGGTGTTTGGCTTCTGATGCCACAGTACCTGCTGAGTGTTGCTCCTTGTTGACCCATGCAGGGCAGCTTTGGAAATGACTCGGTCACATTCCTTCTCCTCTCTTCTCTTGGTACCTTAATCTAGCTCATTAACCTGCTCACGTTAACTGTCCTGCTGAAAAGCTTGCCTGGCTCTTCACTGTCCGTCGGGAAGTCCACTTGGCCTAGCACTTCAGGTCCTCTGTAGACTGTCCCCAGTGTATCATTTCTAGCCTGGCTCGCATCATTTTGCTGCGGAAGCTCTCTATCAGGTCACACTAATCTGCTATTAGCTCACAACCTACCATGAATGTGTTCCCTCTTCTGAATGACTTCCCTGTCTCTCTCTGCCTGCTGCAACTTGGCCAATTCTAGGACCCCACATCACTCATGGTGTTTTCACTGGCCACTGAAGCACTTCCTCTGGACTTCTTCATTGATCCCATCCCATGAGTGGTATGGGATACCATGATATATTGCTTTTTGACTGCTCTCTTTTCTCCTGAAGTGTAATTTAAGTAAGTGTCTAATAATACTTTGTCTTGGGTGGCATTTCAGTCTCTGAAAACATAATCATCTTAGTTGTCTTCCATTATGCCAAGTCAAGTGGCTTGAATATAGTAATCTTTGATGAATGCTTTTTGTTGGAATTTGAAACAAATTGTTGATTTTGTCTTTAAGACCGACGTTGTCGTCAACTCCATTCCTGGCAATCTTGAGCTTAATAGAGGGCCCCTTTCTCAGGCCCTCTTAAAGAAAGCTGGGCCAGATCTCCAGAAGGAATTGTACACAGCTGAACAAAAGCTGCCTGTTGATGTGGGCACAATTCTCCAAACCAGTGGTTGCAATCTGCATTGTCATCAAGTGCTTCATGCGGTGGCTCCGGACTGGCAAAATGACAACACATCACGCAAGGTAGGGCCTGGTTTTAAATTCTCCAGGAATTGTGTGCCCCTTTGGACTCCTTCCAGTATGATGTCGATTGGGCCCTGTCTGTTTCTCTTCTGTAATAACTTCACATTCTTGGCAGATATTATGGCCCTTTTTGGAGCTGTAGCTGATTTCTCATGAAGGCTAATTAATAATAAAAATTGATTATAGTACTCAATCATTATTGGGGCTAGGAGAGGGTTATATTGAACATAACACACCTTTAGTGAGGAAGGCAAGGCGAGGCCATGAGGAATGGAAGAGCACAGGGGTTAGAACGGTGGGGGCTTTGCTGCTTTCCTTCACTCTGAGTGAGTTGGACTCTTGGGAGAGTTTCTCCCATTCTCTTTTCCTTTTCCTGTGTTCTTTTTCTCACTTCTGACTGCCCTTAGCCTGCCTTTGTTGAAAGCAAAAAGAAGTGGGCAGAGTTCACAAGGTTGCTAAATTCTTATTTTTTTGGCTATAGCTTCCATTTCTGGACAGAATATATAAGGATGTGCTTTGTACTTTTCAGATAATGGAAGACATAATCAGAAAATGTTTGGAAACCACGGAGAACTTGTCCTTAAAATCAATTGCATTTCCAGCCATAGGAACAGGAAACTTGGGGTTTCCTAAAACCATTTTTGCTGAATTAATCATTTCAGAAGTGTTCAAATTTAGTAGCAACAATCAACCAACATCTTTACAAGAGGTCTGCTTTCTGCTGCACCCGAATGATCACGAGAATATTCAGGTATGGCCTCACTCGTTTCTGCATAGTTTGGCAATTTGAGCCCTAATGGTATCCCATGTCTTCTTGGTGTATTAGGTTGTTTCTTTCATGTTATTTCTCATATAGGAAAGTAAAAAGAGCACTGTAGACTCGTTTTATCATGGCAAATTTCAAGCAAATTTATGGATATAAGAAAAACTTTAACTTCTTGTTAAGGAAAATTTCAAACATACACAACAGTAGACATAATATTATATAATATAATAAACCCCCCTTCTACCCATCCCTATCTTCACTGTTATCATCTTATGGCTAATATGTTTTATCTGTATCTTCATTTATTCTACCTTTCTCCTTAATACTTTGAAGCAAATCCCAGATATACATTTTACCCATAAACAATTCAGTATTTACTTTAAAAAGTAGCATAACCACAGTACTATTTAACACACAAAAGAAATTGACAATCATTCCTTTATTTCATCGATTATCAAGTCAATGTTCAAAATGCCAACTACCTCATAAATGTTTTGTTTTTGCAGCTTGTTTGTGTGACTCAGAATCTAAATGAGGCTTACATATTGCAATGGAGTTGACATGTCCTTAATTCTTTTTTAATGGGTAGGATTCCCTTTTATATAAACACAGGAATTTTTATGCATACTATGAAAGCACAGGTGTGGCCTTACAATAGGAGATTGTCAGGATGAAATACACCTCAACTCAGCACATCCCCATGGGAATAGAAGTGGGACCAGAAGTGCTAGAACCCTCTTCAGTCATTGAGTCCATTGACCAGCTCCCATCTGCTGAACATCAGCCAGGGGTGAGCCATCGGACTCTATTGTGGGAGAACAAGAGGTATTTGATGAGGCCATTGTCCCTACCCTCCAGGTCCTTAGAGTCCAGTAGAGTAAATGACATTAAATGTTTGAAAAGTTCCATGACAGTGCAAGAATTAAACAAGTAGATTAAGGCCAGTAACCCAGGCGATGTCCATGGATCATTGGACTATCTGAATTTTTAGGTCATACTTAATTTTTTTCTAGATCTAAATACTACCTTTAAGTTCTTTGGGAGCAAAGAAATCTTTCTTTTTAAAGATTTTATTTATTTATCGTTAGAGGGGAAGGGAAGGAGAGAGGGAGAAATATATCAATGTATGGTTGTCTCTCATGTCTGCCCCATCCCCCGCCCCCCCAGAACTGGCCTGCAACCCAGGCATGTGCCCTGACTGGGAATCGAACTGCGATCTTTTGGTTCACAGGCCCACATCAATCCACTGAGCTACACCAGCCAGGGCTAAGCTTTAATTTAAAAAAAAAATTAAAAATTTAATTTTAGAGAGAGGGGAAGGGAGGGAGAAAGAGATGAGACAGACATAGATGCGAGAGGGAAATGTTTACAAGGAGGAAGAAAGTGATGATTTTGGTGTGTTACTGTCAGGCAAAGAAATGGAATTCACTGGACCTTTAACCCTGAAATACAGCCTCTTGCTGCAAAATGCACTACTTCCCTAGCCGTTCCTCTCCTGGCACAAGTAGGAAGTTAAAATTGAAGTGCCTGGGTTTTTGTGATTGTCTTTCCCTTAAAGCTGTATGGATATCTAATAACTGGCAAGTTATTTGCTCTTACTGATTATGAAAGTAATACATATTCATTGTAGAAGCTTTGAACAATATGAAATACATAAATTCATTTAGTCATATTTCATTCTAGTCTTCTATACATATGCACTTTGTAAGATGGTGTCATATAATGGAAGTTATTCTTCTTTTGTTTACTAGTATAAAGTGAGTATTTCCCTATTCCATGAACTATTCTTTGAAAATGCACTTCTTAGTGTGCTAAATATTTTATCACATGGATATGCCAAAATTTATTTAAACATTTCCCTTCTGGATTTTAAGCTGTTCCATTTTTTTCTTGATTATAGAAGCACTGTAATGAACATTTTTATATTTATATCTTTGTTTTTATTGTTGATAATTTTGATGAGATACTATATTATTTCATGTAGAAATAATATATGTATTTTTATAGCTTTAAAAATCAATAATGATAATAAACAATATTTTGAGAGTTGTTCTCTTGTAAATATTTGTGGATGCGGGCTCAAAACTGTGATGAATCAAATTCATTCACCTATGGAGGACTGCGGTGGTCATAACTGTCTTTGTAATTCCAGGCATTTTCAGATGAATTTGACCGAAGGGCTAATAAAAATTTCGTCAGTGACAAAATTCCCAAGGCTAAGAATACACAAGGTTCAAGTAAAGATTTTTTCATTTTTATTTTATTCTTTTGTTGTTGTTCTTATTTGTTGTTTCTTTGGGGGTTCGATAAAGACTTTAGATTGAGAAATTATTTCTAGTTGTTAGATAACTACCAATAAGTGAAAAATGATAGTGATGATTTTAATGGGAAAATCAATCTGTGATAATGATTCTAAATTACATTCCATACACCTGAGCAGGCAAGACATTGCAGTGTATGCGTGATCTGGAGCGGAAGAGCCAGCAGGGCAAGTTAGACAATCTGTACAATGGGTTGTTAAGTAGGGATGAGGCTACTATTTCCTAGGGATGATGTGACCCGTGTTCTCGGAAATGGACACATTTACAGAGACAACGCCAACCAAATGCTTCTCTGTCAACTTTGCTGTTACATATTTGACTTTATCCTATTTGGAGTTTGCCGAGGCTTCTTGAATCTCAGTCTGTATGCCTTCCATTAGATGTGGGACTTTTTCAGTCATTTCTTCAAATATTTTTTCTGGACTGGTCTCTCTCTCCTCTCCTGGGCTCCAGTAACATGAATGTTAAGCCTTTTGATACCCCTCCCTGAGAATGTGTTTCTTTTCCTCTTTTAATCTTTTTTTTCTCTCTGTTCTTCAGATTGGCTAATTTCTATTGACCTACCTCCAAGTTCACTGATTCATTTCTCTACTACATTATTGAGCCTAACCAGTGAATTTTTTTTATTTCAGATATTGTATGTTTAAGTTCTAAAATGTCCATTTGATTCTTACTTTATATTTCTCTGCAGATACTCCTGTTTTTCTGTTAATTCATAATCATTTCCATTCATTCGAACATGTTACCTTTGACCTCAGGGAGCGTATTGATAGTAGATGCTTTAAAGTCTTTGATAATTCCAACATCTGAATCATCTTGAGATTAGCACTTGTACTGAGTGTCTTTATCCTTAAGAACTAATCACATTTTCTTGGTTCTTTATATGACAAGCAGTTTTGGATTATAGACTGCTTATTTTAAATATTACATGGTGAAACTTGGGTCTTGTTAAAATCCTCTGGAAAATAGTGGCTGTTGTTTTAGCAGGAAGGCCATCGGTTAAGTTCATCCCAACAGTTGTGTCTCACTTTGTGGGTGGGCAGCAGCTGCAGCGTCACTTAAGTTCTCAAAGCCCTTGCTGTGCTGCTTGGGACTGTTCCCACACGTGCAGCTCTGGGGCGGGCTCAGGATTTATTCCAGTTCATCACAGAAGAGGGGATCCCCTTCTTCAGGACTCCCCTCACATTCTCTGGCTTGCAGGGGCCCATTCTCCAGCCTCCTGCCAGAGAGACAGTGCTCTCGTGGAGTTTAAGATACCTGTTCTGTTGCCTCATAAACTTTGTATGATCAGGGTTGCCCTTGGGTAAAGTGGAGAGAGAAGAGAGGGAAAAAATAACAGAGAATTCCCACCCACCTATATGTGCTTTTCAGGCCACAAGGGCCCTTTTTTCTGATTCTTCTGGATAGAAACACAGAATGCCTCTTGGAATTTTAGCTCCCAGTGGTGCTCCTATTGTGTTCCGCAACTGGGGTCACCTTGGGGGTAGGGTCTGTATTACCAAGGAATTAATATGGAAAATAAGGAAGATGCCTGCCACGCTCTTAAGCTCACAGGACTCCCTATTCTCAGTCCTCCAGCCACAAAGACAGGGATCCTCTGACAGTTTTGCTCCCTGAGCTCATTGGGCGATTCCACAACTAGGGCCATCCTTGGGTCAAAGGTGAGAGAGAAATGAGGAAACATTTTTTTTTTTTCTTTTTTAAAATATATTTTATTGATTATGCCATTACAGTTGTCCCATTTCCCCCCTTCATTCCCCTCCATCCAGCACATCCTCTCCCTCCCACATTCCCTCCCTTTAGTTCATGTCCATGTATCTTAAGTTCTTTAGCTTCTACATTTCCCCTACTATTCTTGCCCTCCCCCCTGTCTATATTCTCTCCACCGTCTATGCTACTTATTCTCTGTACCTTCCCCCCCCCCTCCTCCTCCCACTCCCCTGTTGCTAACCCTCCATGTGATCTCATTTTCTGTGGCTCAGCTCATGATCTAGCTGTCCTCTTAGTTTGCTTTTGTTTTAGGTGTGGTTGTTAATAACAATGAGTTTGCTGTCCTTTCACTGTTCATATTTTTTATCTTCTTTTTCTTAGATAAGTCCCTTTAACATTTCATATAATAAGGGCTTGGTGATGATGAACTCCTTGAACTTGACCTTATCTGAGAAGCACTTTATCTGTCCTTCCATTCTAAATGAAAGCTTTGCTGGATAGAGCAATCTTGGATGTAGGTCTTTGGATTTCATGACTTGAAATACTTCTTTCCAGCCTCTTCTGGTCTATAAGGTCTCTTTTGAGAAATCAGCTGACAGTCTGATGGGCACTCCTTTGTAGGTGACTATCCCCTTATCTCTTGCTGCTTCTAGAATTCTCACCTTCATTTTAATGTTGGCTAATATAATTGTGATGTGCCTTGGTGTGTTCCTCCTTGGGTCTAACTTCTTTGGCACTCTGAGCTTCCTGGACTTCCTGGAAGTCTATTTTCTTTGCCAGATTGGGGAAGTTTTTCTTTATTATTTGTTCAAATAAGTTTTCCACTCATTGCTGTTCCTCTTTTCCTTCTGGTACCCCTATAATTTGGATGTTGGAACCTTTAAAGATGTCCTGGAGGTTCCTAAGCCTCTCCTCATTTGTTTGAATTCGTGTTTTTTCATTCTTTTCTGATTGGATGTTTCTCTCTTCCTTTTGGTCCACTCCATTGATTTGAGTCTCAGTTTTCTTTCCATCACTATTGGTTCTCTGTGGATTTTGCTTCATTTCACTTAGTGTAGCCTTCATTTGTTCCTCTAATTTGTGACTAAAATCAACCAGTTCTGTGAACATTCTGATCACCAGTGTTTTGAATTGTGCATCTGATAGGTTGGCTATCTCCTGGTCCCTTAGAAGTATTGGCTCTGGGGCTTTGAGCTGTTCTTCTTCTTGAGCCATAATTTTTTGGTCTGTTGGGGCCTGTTACATATGTGGGGCAGTCTTAGGTGTTCACCAGGACTGGGCAACCCAGTTGCTAGGTTGTGAGCCTGTATGTCGGTGTGGGGTCAGAGAGGGAGCAATGGCGTTTGCTCTACTCTTCCTTGGGTTTCGGTCCCCTCTGCTGCTTTCCACAAGCAAATTGGGCCCTTCTGGTGCTGGTTCCCAGGTGGGTGGGCTTGTGCACTCTCCAGGACCCTGTGGGTCTCTCCAACAAACTGTCCTGTGAGGCTGGGTGCCTCTCCCGGCACCTCAGTCTCCAAAAGTTTTCTCAACCAGTGCTTTTAGGCTTTATTTCCCGGCACTGGGCCCCTGCATTGTGCGGTCTGTCTCGCTGTTCGTTTTTTCACCTGGTTTATCTGAGTGTGAATGTGTGACTGCGGTCAGCCAGCCGCCTTTTGCCCTCGCTGGGTCTGCCCGTTGCCACCCCACACCTGGGATCTGCCAACCGCTGCCTGCGTGCCTGTGTCGGTTTGGCAGCCACTGCTTTTCCCTGCTGCGACCCCTCTCTGTTGACCGCCGACTGCTCCCCTCTTACTGGTCTGCATGAATGGTTCCTTGTTGTTGGACTTTGGTACAGTTCAGTTTTCTGTCTGTTTTGGTTGTGTTCTTGTTTCTAAATCGTTGCTGTCCTTAAATTTGGTTGTGCGAGAAGGCACAGTGTTTCCACCTACGCTGCCATCTTGGCCAGAAATTGAAGAAACATTTCAAAACAAAACTCCCCTCTGTACAGGTTGCCTCTTTAGGTTTTTGACACTGGTCCCCAATCTGCCTGCTTTTTGCTTTTCAGAACTTGGTTGGAGCGTTTTGTCTTCGTCCCATGCTTTAGCTGTAATCAGTGGGAGAGATAGGCCTTAGGAAGCTAACTTCACTTTGGCCATTACCAGAGGTCCACATTTGAAATGCATTACATTTTATAACCCTGTTTAGAAACAGACTGTCTTTGGGGCCAATGGCCAGGATCAGGTTAAAGGCCAGAGATATGGGGGTTGGGGGAGAGAAAGAGAAGTATGGGAGGGGCACATGTGAGCAGTATAAGACCTAAGTCATTCTTGCTATTGTTGGCTTGATTATTGACTTCATGTTTTTTTCTTTTCAGGTTTCCATAGGACTGTAACTAGCTCTGATTCAGGAGTACATGAAATGAAAATTGGTCCCATCACCTTCCAGGTGGCCCCTGGAGATATTACTAAAGAAGAGGCAGATGTGATTGTTAATTCAACGTCAAAGACATTTACTCTCAAAGCAGGTACTTTACTTTTTTGTTTTTACTAGTTTTTTTTAAAAAATATTTTATTTATTTATTTATTTTTAGCGAGAGGGGAAAGGAAGGAGAAAGTGTTGTAGAGAAACATCAATGTGTGGTTGCCTCTCGTGTGTCCCCCACCGGGGACCTGGCCTGCAACCCAGGCATATTGATTTTTACTAGTTTAATAGTCACAGTATATCCCATGAAGGAGGGTTCCTATAGCCAAAATATTGTACAGTTGCTATAGCCAAACTGGCTTTTATAACTTTGGCTTATTAGTATTAACTAATAATTTAA